>NC_050486.2:20397121-21597121 GCF_012460135.2 Molothrus ater | reverse complement strand
TTTTTAGTGTTTGTGTGCTGGCGCTGAATGGCTTTGCTGAACGATGGAAAGCTGACCTTCTCCGCCGCGTTTCTGCAGCGACCAGATAAGATTTCAGATCTCAGCTTCGCTTCTTCTGTTGATGGTCTGTGGCTGTAGCCCAAGAAGCGCTGTTAGATGTCGGGCTGTTTATCTGGAGGATCAGTTGCGTGTCTGGCTAACTCTGGGGGTGTGAACGATGTTCAGTGCTGAAAGCAAGTGCAGGGGAAGGAGCTGAGGAGTTGAGAGTGGTTCCTGTGCTTTCAGAGTGTGTCTGGCCAGCCAGGGGAAGTCCAGCCACATCTTCAGAAATGCCAGTATGTGTTGAACTTTTAGAGGTAAGTAGATCTGGGCTGTTGAAGTGGCATCTTCCTCCTTCATCTTTTATCTCCATTGAAATTGCTTGTGATTTTGGTGTATTTTTAAGCTGGTGACTGTAACATTCTTTTTCACAGTGATTCATTAAAGTTTCAGGACCTTATTGCACATCCTTTCCTCGTAGGTCAGTGTCAGGGCAAGTGTGTGGCAGAGATCTCCTTGCTACATGGATTATTTATGTGGGAATGCATAGGACCTGTGTGGGCATTTAACAGCTGCTGGTTGGCAAATCTGTGTGTAGGAGTGTTGTCCTGGGTGGTGCTGGTCAGGGAGCCTTGGCAGCAGCCTGAGCTTGGGGTCCTCTTCTGGGTGGGGGGTATGGAAGGAATGGTGACAGCAGAAACCACCAAGCCTTCGTGTCCCAGAGGCATGGGTGTAGTGTGATGTCTTGAGCACGTGGGTGCTGTTTTGTGACTGCAGTGAGCTTGGGGTGCTTGTGGGGCCATTCCTACAGCCTGGCTGAGTGGCACTGATGTGCTCCTTGGCAGCCACAATGTGTCTGTGCCTGCTCTGTCTGCAGGTGATGGCCAAGTCTCCTCCCTGATTGTTGTGTTCCTCATGGTTGGATGTCCCTGACCTCAGAGAAGAGCAGTGTCTCCAGGGTCATTACTCTCAGTCTCTCATCTGTTACTGTGCTTTGTTAACTTGGACCAGCCTGGCTTTTTATGCATGTGGCTGCTGCTTCCCGTTTGAGAGATGGGCTCTAAAAGCCTAGTTATATTTTATTTATTTAATTTACTTTAGAGCTAAGTTCAGCTAAGCAAGTTTGCACTTTTCTAGGTTCTAGTGATTGACATTGTGTTTGAACACCACGTTCAAAGCTAATATTTCTTGCAGATGCTGAGATAAGTATCTGTAAATCTTTGCATTTACCATTATCCCCAATTTTCTTGTGCAGTGCCTGCTGTCACCGCATAAGGGTATTTATCCTGCACATAATCTGATTGGAAAATAACGCTTTGAAACAGAAAGGAAAATACACATTTCAGGTGGTGTTAGAAATGTCAGTTGTGGATGCTTAAACAGTCCTGATTGTCTGCAGGCTTTGGGGCATTTGGGTTTTCAGCCCCCTATTGTTACATCTAAAGCTGCTTATTGGAGTCCGAATAGGTTAGAAAGGCACCTTGTTCTCGAGACCCTCAGAAGTCTGCCTTTCCCCCACCCTGGAGGATGGCTTCTCACAGCCCAGCCAGCCAAGCCTTAACCCTTGGCTTAGACAGCGTGGGGCCGAACAAAGAGCTGCAGCTTTCAGATGGAGCAGAATAAAAAGCTATTATTTCATAATAATACTCTACTCTTTCCTTCCAAGGATTTCCTAAGGACTTTACAAATATTAAGGCCTGGGCAGTCACCCCCATGACTTGAGAGCTGGAGAAGTGGCTGTGTGTGGGCATCTCAAGAGCTGAACATGAGGCATAATCTCTGCCCTGGGGTGGATTCAAGCCTCAAGTTCCCTGTGCAGTTCATACCTCTAAGAGGTCAGTGTGTGGGACCATGAGGATGTTTGGGGCCAGGAGAGCCTCCTGATTTGCTTTGTTCTGTACCAATTTCTTAGCCTTGTTCCAGCTCCTTGACCCTTGCCAGTCCTTGTTGGGTCTTACATGAGGCTGGTGACTGTGGGATCAAGGATGCTCTCTGCACAGTGCAGATGGACTTCTTCATGCCATCCCTCAGGCAGGGAAGATGGAAAGATTTCAGTGCTCATTTAGATGCCATTGTGGGGGTGGTGTAAATCCAGCTGTTTCCTGCACTGGTTACATCCAGCCCTCTGCCACCATCACAGCATCAGGTGGTATTGAGGTATCTTTGTGCAGAGGGACGTGCTTGCAGCCCCTTGTCCCTGTGATGGGAGGAGAGATGGGGTGTAGGGTGTCTTCCCTGTAATATCTAGTCCCGTCATTGAGCAGATCAGACCCCTCCTCAAATTAAAGATGGGAGCTTCTCTTACCGGTGAGGCTGAGAATCTTTGCTCTTTCATCCATCTTCTCCTGCCTTTGTGGTCCTTTGGGGCACTAACAGGAGCTCTTTTAGGTTGTGAGTTTTTCTTCTCCCACCTCTTCTTCAATTGCACCTTAAAATTGGCACCTCTAGGAATGTAGTGGACTCTCAGCTTGGGGCCAGCTGTGTCTGGCTGTGAGCAGCAGTGGGTGAGCAGCGCTGAGAACCTCCTGTTCCCATGGATGTGGGTACTTCTGTGGAGGGAGCACATGGCACTGCCCTCTTTGTCCTCACATCATCCCTCAAAGACCTCCCTCTGGCCAGCATTACAGACGGGTGGATAGATCAGCTGCCATTTTCTCTTTCAAACAGTGATAATAAGTCTCTTTCCTTTGCAGGGACAATTAGTTTCTTTCCTTTGCGAGGTGTTTAGTTGGAATGGGCTGACCCCTCTTCATGGAAGGAGGGCCTTTGTCCCTTGTGTCCCTGGGAGAAGCCACAGCATGGACCGTTTATGGTTTTTCCTTTTAACACAGTGACAGCGGCTTTGTTTTCTACGTTTAGTTTGCATCTAAGACCAGGACATGGCTCACGCTGTGTCCCTGATCCAGTGTTTAAAGCTTTGCTGTGATATAAGTTTGGCCTGGGCCCTGCAGGGTTTAGCTTAATTTTTAAAGCTCTCGATGTGAATAATTCCTTGCTGAATGCAGATCGCAAGAGGGGATATTGATTTAAAGCTTTAAAGCTGGTGGTTATGGATTAAAAAAAAAAAAAAGAGAGAGAGGAAAGAAGGAGATTTACTGTAGTCAGAGCTGGTTGCCTAAATGTCCCTTACAGACAGGCTTTTGCTGAGCTAGGTGTGGGAATGGCAAGGAAGCCTGGTGAATTTTAGCTTTAAATTGTTGGCTGCTGAGAACCAGCCCTGGGGTACACTCGATAGCTGTTTGCTGTGCCAGGGGAGCATTTCTGTTGTCTGGGTACAGACATGCTGTGGGGCTGCAGCAGCTAACCTGGACCCTTCGCTAGGGTAGGGGATCAGGGGGAGGATGTGTTGGGTTGGGCTGATGCTGCTGTGCAGCCACACAGGGGGTGTAACCGGGGTGGCAGGTGGGGAGCACTCAGCAGAGCAGGGCTGTAGCAGCTCGGAAAGAACATTGTGGGAAAGGAAGCTTTGGTAGGAAAGATGCAGTGGAAAATAAAGAGAATTAAAAGCAGGCTGTACGTCCAGCTAGCAGACAGGGCTCTGAGGTCACTAATGCTGGTTATTTGGATTTCAAAGAGGATCCTATTAGCTTCTGTGGTGGAGGACCATTAATCAGTGGGGCGGGAGCTCGGGCTGGCTGGAGAAATCAGTTTTCAGTGTCCTTGGTGTCCTGCCGGGCTGGCGCTGCAGAGCATCCTGCACAATGGTGGGTTTGTCTGGGACGAGGCACTTCTAGCCAGAGGCACTCTGTGGGATGGGGAACGCTAGGCCCCTCTGCCTGGGATCAGTGCAGGGATATATGGATGTTGTGGCCATGCAGACCCCATTGCAAAATCCCATCTTGATGCTGCTGTCCCAGGGAGTATTGCTGAGCTGCTCAAAACGGAGTTACATACCTTTGGCAAGCATCCAGCTAAGTTTGCTAAATGGGACTTCGGGAAAAAAACAGTGTTTCCAGGTGTGACTGTTTGTGATCCTTTGGAAATATAATCTCTGGCCTGCCTTTTTGTTCCAATTGAGAACATGTGCCCAGGAGCCATTTCCAGAGGAGCTTTAAGCACAGGACTCAAAGTAACATTGGAAGCTTGAGTTGGACTTGCACAGCAGCCTTGCTCTCCAAGCCTGGTGCTTTAAAAACCTCTTACTATTTGGAAGAGTCATTTGCTGTAGAAAGATTTCATAAATAATGCAGAAGGAGACCAGAGATGGTGTCAGAGAAGGGTTGCTTAGAAAAAATCAAGATGAGGATGTGGTGGTAGAATGTGGAACAAAACCTTTTGTTCTTTTTTTTTCTTACTTTTTGGTAGTTTTTTCCCCAAGAAAAGTGTCTGAAACCTCCTCGCTTGAAATATTTAAATTTTTGTCAAAATTTTATCTGGGATTTGATCTAACACTTCATTGTTATTTAAATCCTCCAGATGTCATCAGAGGAAGATATTTATCAACAATTACTAGACCTAACATCCATAAACCTCAATAATTTCTTCTTCTACATTTAGGTTTAAACTCCCAGTCTGATCCATTGAGACTTTGTAGGGACTGATAAGCAGAGCTTTAAAAAAAAAAAAGGACAATAAAAATGGTTTTGTGTAGAAATTATGGCCATTGCTTTGAGAAACTTGATTAAGATCAGCAAGTCTCTGGCTGGAGTGAGTATACTTAAAATCCCTAATTGTCTGGCTTTTTGTCTGCAGAATGAATTTATAAGAAAAAGGAGAACCCAAGCCTACTATTTTAACATGCCTGGAGTTCATGAGTAGAGCTGGGTTTCAGAGACTCCTGCCTTGTTTTGGCTAAGTCCTTAAAATGGAGATCTGGAGATTAGCGTGGTGGGCCTGGGGTCATCTCTTTGCAGAATGTGCAGTCCCAGACACACAAGATCTCTTTCTTCAGACGTCCCTTCTGGTTGTGGTGTTTGAGCCTTTGCTTTGCTCCCTGGCTAAGAGCAGCGTTAATCATAGGACTGGAATTTGTGACTTAACCAAAGAGGCGTTTTAATGCTTTTCCTGTCATCGATCAGTGGCTGCAAGCCACTGTCTCGGTAGCGTGTCCACATTGACCTCTGTGTTGGTGCTTGATGGGTTCCCATCCTTCTGGGTGCCTCCCAGCCCAGGAATGCCTTCCAGCATGCCTGCCTTTCTCCTTTGGAAAGGATGCTCTGAACTTGGACCCCTTAGAGACAAGAAAAGAGGCTTTTTGTGCACGCTGCAAAGGGCTCTTGTGTCTGCAGCAGGGCACGACAGAGACCTTCCTTCTGAATCTGTACTTGGAGAACAAAAAAAAGCCCTTGCATCAGAACTTGCTATTTATATTTCTAGCTCTGAGACTCCTCAGCTGCATTATTAATGAAGCGTTTACCAATTAAGATAGATGAGTCTGCTCTTGAGGGTGTTTGTTAAGGTAAGGAACCTTATTAGCATATCTGATAAATACAGTGCCAGGTGCTGATTAAAACCTTGTTGACTCCCCAGGGGCAGAAGTCTTGAGGAAATAAGGTGGAGAAAGTCGTCCTCTTTCCTGACTTTGGCCGTGCAGAGAGCAGGAAGAGAAATTCAGCATCCCTCCCCAAAGGCAGAGCCCTGAGCCTGTGAGCAGCTTGAAATGGGCATGGGGAGGAAATTAATCAGCCTGGATCAGAAATTCCAATAGCTGGAGTGATGCAAGTGTGATTAATGCCTCCTGAATGTGAGAGGTGGCAAGATGCTAGTTTTGCTACTTGTGCAAGGCCAGCAGCCTGTCAGGCGAGGAATTAGTTTCCAGTGTTGACCCTATGGGTTTGCAGAAGTCTGGAATCAATGCTTGCCTATGTAACAGTGTTTCAGCAGCTCACTAAATTAGGTTTGCAGGCAAAATGATGCTGTGAGGTACAGTCAACCCACATATGAAGCCAATTTCCCTTTGAAGCAGCACTAAAGAGGGCGACCAGAAGAGAAACGAGATCATCTTAAGGTCTCTCGTGACCTACAAGAGTTGAGAAGTGTGTATTCACTTTCCATATTTATTATAATATGGCAAAGGAACTGTATTGTAGGCTTTAATGATCCGCATGTGAAGAGCATCTTAAAATAGACTTCAGATCTCCTTGGAACATACATATGTGTTTATAATTTTACAGCTATAAAAATATATATTTACTGAATACATGTACTTTGTTTCTACATCTGCTAAATATAGTCACGTATGAAAGTTATATAGAAAATGTAATTTCCCCCCGAATTATCCTGCTGTCAGTCAGCTTCGATTTCAGCGTCGGCAGAGGCGAGGCGGGAGTGGAGATGGGCACTGCTGTGCTCCCAAGCAGGTGTCTGGGAGCAGTTTGCCTCAGGATGGGGATTGCTGGAGGTGGGGTTGGTGGTGCCAGCTATTATGAAGCTTTGTCCAGCAGTTAATGAGACAAGATACTGTTTTCTGATTGGCTTGTAATTTTGTTGGGGTTTTAAACATCCGTGCTTGGAATTTTCATGCTGGATGTTGACCTCAAATGGTTTGATTTTAAGGGAGAGGAAAAAAAATAAATTATAAAGTGGTCCTGCCATTTTGGAGAATAAGAGTGGAGAATAATGTTGTGTTCACCCTATTTCAGAAGTCCAGAGAGCACTTCTCATAGTTTGCTGTGAGATTCAGTGCAAGGGGAATGGGGAGGAGGTGCCCATGTTGCGAGATGTCTTTGCTGTCCCTCTGCAGACGTGGTCAAATCCAAGAAAAGCTGGAATTTGCATGTTCTCAGCAGAGACTTTTTGATTCCAGCAGCTGGTAATTACCCAAGTGCCTTCACAATGGGCAAAGCTCCTTCCCACATGGCTCCCCAGGGAGGCAGGGCTGGATGCTGGCCATTCCCAGCCAGTGACTCCTGTCACTGCAGTGTCTTGTCCTCTTACAGCTGCTTTGGGGAGCAGGCACAGGAGTGGGGAGTGTGTCCCTAACCACAGCAGGGCAGGCAGGTAGGGCTGGGCCTGGCAGGGGACATTGGAATACGGGGCTGTTGTAGGCAAAGGTAGAAAATGGCACAGTGTCGGGAGGAGGGAGATTCCCAGGGTCAGGGAGAAGCATGGGATGGGACTGTGCAAGAAGGACACATCAGGTGAGTTTCTCTGATATTTCCCAGTTATGCAGCTGGAGTCACAGCCCTTCACCGGGTGCCGCGTCTCCTGTGCATGGTCCTTGCAGAGGGCTGCAGAAATGCTTGCACCACGCTTGGGAGATCAGCAGATGGTTTCTCTAAAGAGAGCCTGAAATGTGACTGTTGCTAAAATCGGTTTTTAGAAAAACCACAAGTTCTTCAAAAAAAAAGGGTAATTTCTCTCACAAACTCCAGCTCAAATAGTCTTTAAAATAAATACACTTCTGTGGCGTCTGCAGTTGGGCCTGGCTGGAGAGCCTGGAGTCTGCCTTGTGAGAAGTGTCATGACTCTAGAGTTTGTTTTGGTTCATTTTTGGAATGTTCTGCTGTGAAGGAAGGAGCCAGGCAGTCATCAGAGCAGTTCCTGGGTAGGATCTGGAATGGGTGACTCCACCATTCCTGTTTCCAGTCCTCTGAGCTTGGAGCAGGAATTTGAAGAGCCCTGAGAAATCAGTCACCAGCAATACATCTCCAGACAAGAGACTGCTGGGGAAGATGCTATCTCTTTGTGGTTTATTCCTGTCTGCTCTTTTGGGACCCCATCCTTGATGGGATTTGAGTGTTTCTGGCTGGTTTCTGCAGCAGAGCAAGAAGGTTAGCAGAGCTCTTGGACCTCCTGCTTCCTGACTTGCTGGTGTGCTATGATGGCAGCATGGCAAGTCATGCTGCTGTCTGCTGATGTGCTGAAGCTCCAAGAATGACCACAGGCCTCTGGCACACAAAGGGAGGTTTCAGCTTTGCACCCCTAAATGCCAAGGATTGACTTGCTTCTTGCATTTGAGCCGGTGTGTGTCCAGCTGCAAGGGTGGAGGTTTGTAGCCCTGGGGAGTGCAAAGGTAGCAATGTATTAACTTCAAATGTTGTTACTGGGTTTTTCTTTCAGAGCCACAGTTTGGTCTCAGAGGAGCATCCCAGTAAAGGGCAGCCTGCCCATTCCTTTGGCTTGGCTTTCCCTGCCACGTGTGTGCTGCGGTGGGGTTGGATGCTTGTGGGCGTGGGTGGGTCCTGTGTACGAGACAAGTTTCTTTCCTCAAGGATGTGATTTACTGAGAGACAACAGGAAGGATAGTTAGTGGGGTAAAGCCTGAATGAAATGGGACCACACTGTGGTCTTCCAAGCTCTGCCTGTGGGGAGCTGGGTGGGTGGCGTGTTTGCTGGTGTTTTCAGGGATTCCTTGTAAGCATTTGAGGAACATTTGCTCAAAACTCACAACCAGTTTCTTTCTTCTGTTGTACAAAAATGCTACCAATGAAGAAAGACAAGCTCTCTGGGTCATTTCCAGATGCCCTTAGTAAGACAGAAGTGTTTATTTTTTTATGGGCCAATTTTTGTAGTCTACCAGAATGTCTTGTACTGTTAATGCTGCATGGAGCAATAGCTCTGCAGTGTTTAATAAGATCAATGTGCTCTCAGGGATATTCAGATTGGAGATAGTTTCCTCACATGTACACACTCAATAGCGTGTGTTATGAAACACCTGGGTCCAGAACTGCACTAAAGACATCAAATGGCCAAGTCAACCTGAAAGTCATACCAGGGCTCTACCTGGAGAATCACCATGTTCAGCCTTCTTCTCTGCTGCAAGGCCCTTGAGCAGATGGCCTGGCTTTTTTTTTATCCCTTTTCCTCCTCCTCCTCAGGATTTGCAAGTCAGGAGTGAAACTCAGCTTGAATTTTCTGTCAGCATAAGGAACTGTAAGTCCAAAAGGCTTTCTGGCTGCAGTTACACAGCTGCGTGGGAGGAGAAGAGCCCTTGGTTCTCCTGCCTCTGTGTCTGCCCTTCTCCTGCTGTGATTCTTGGCTTTACCTCCAGGTCTGGACTGCCGGTGGTGCTGGAGTAGTGGGTGGCTGGTATAGGAGGATGTTGGTGGCAGCAGCTCTGCCACAGCATCCTGGCTGCCTTGGTGCCTCCAGCCCCTAGGTTCCTGCATCTCAGAGGTGTGCAGTGTGATGCTGGTGACTCTGCCTTGTTTTGGGGCTTCTCATGCCTTCCAGCTGCTCTCTGACCTGAGTGTCTCCAAGCAGAGTGATGGTAGATGTCTGGGGGAGAGCAAGAAAAGCTTACATAGATGCTGCCCAGAGCCCTCAGTGTGAGTGAGCTCTCTGGCCATTGCACATAATCCTGACAGGGCTTTTCCATCAGCTTCATGAGGAACGGGGCTTCTTTTCCTCAGAAGGAGCCTTTTCTTCTTTTCTGGGTTCTCTGTGCTTTTACTGGGGGAATGGAGAAGGATGGGACAGGCAGTGTCTGGAGGGCTGTGCAGCTCTGTTGGATGCCATGTCAGTCGTGGCACCACAGGCTGGGACATGGTCGTTTGGCTGAATTTCCTTCTTTGGTTTCACCTTAAAACCTATCTTTCCCTTTGGGATGAGTGTTTCAGGGAGTGATCTTCAAGGTTTAACCTTTCTGATAGGAAATCTGCTCAGCTCTGGCTTTTATCATGGCTGCTGTCCTTCAGAAATGTTCCATGCTCCCTGTCCTGTGGTGTGACTTGTTTATAAGATTTTGCTGCAGAGCTGGAGGAGGTCTGTATGTCTATCTTGCTGAAGGACATGGCAGAAAAAGCAGGAGTCAGGGAGCTGTGGTGCTTTTTCCGCTTTTGCTTCATGAAGGAAAGCAAGACCAAGAGCTTGGCTTTAAGGGTGTCTGAAGTTGCTATCTGCAGACTGGGAGAATGTCTCCCCCTTGGCTTGGAAAGGCAGTGGGCTGTGTTTTACATGAAGCCTGTTCAGTGTGGCTGGCATTGCACCATGTACAAGAGGGAAACCAGCTAGCTCTCATTTTAAATAAGGATGGGAGATGCAGTGGGAATCAGCCCTGGAGCAGACTGCTTGTTCCAGGCGTGGGCAGCTTGCCTGTGAAGTGTGTCAGCGTGGGTGAGGGAGCCAGGAGGGACTGAGATGCTCGTGTCCAATGCTCTCAGAGGGTCCTTCCTCTGGTGCTGCACCAGTAGCTTGAATGACATCCGAGTTACTTGCTGAGACCTGCTTACAGATGTTGTGAAGTCATGCTAAGCCCTTATCAATGTGGCTTCCTGAAGGGACCAAGTTCCAAGGATCTGGGACCCTTCTCGCCTTCATATTCACTCTCTACATTTTCAGACTCTCTGCGTGTGGGATGGGCTGTGTCTGCAAAAAGCTGGGCTTAAGCCTGAGCTATTCCAGTCAGTGCTGGTAGGTTGGGGGGCTCTGAGGGGTGTCTTATGGTCTTGTACATGCTGTGTGTGCTTCTTGGGGGTGCTGAGAGGAGCAAATAGAAAATGATGGGCTGACCAGGAAAAACATTTCCCCAAGAATGCAACACCTGGTTTCCCCCACCTCACAGCTGACATTCTAGAAACCAAGAGCCTTTCTCTGTTCTTGTAGATCCCAGCTGCACTCTCAGCTGTCAGCAGGCGGAGGAGATAAATCAGGGTCTTGCTGGGAGAAGCCCAGAACAGTACAATTTTGTTTGGAATATTATGTAGGTGTCATGATGGACCATACAGCTCTGCTTGGCTGTGTGGCTGGGGGTGCAGTGGTGGAAGTGAGTCTCTTCTTGTCCATGCAGCTGATAGAGAGGAGTCCTGCTGACTCTTTCAACAACGCAGATTTTGGTGTAATGGCTGTGCTTGGGAGAGGTGATTTTTTTGTACAGCTCAGGTGGTGTGCTGAACCTCAACTTAACAATGTGGACAAAGATCACATGGGTTTTGGTGAGTCCATGCTTTACCTTACAGTGTAGGTAAAGAGCCTTCAGTCAAGGGCTGTCTTCAAAATCTGGATGGTTGAATAACACTTGAAAGAGAAGGTACTTATGCTGAGATGGTGCTGGATCCCTTGTTCTGAACAAGCCTCACTGTTGTCTTTATCTTTTGTATGTCTGTCTGCAGAGCAAGAGCGAAAATTAATGCACAGTGGCTCTCCTGGGTTCTGCCAAAGCCAATACTGGCTTTCCAAAGTCAGCTCAGAAGTACTGAAAGTGCAGTTTTAGGCAGGGCTGTGGGTTAGACCGTTCTCCATTTGGCTCTTGATGCTTTGATTGTCAAGCATCACTTGAAGCTTTTCAGTCAGCATTAAAGTGAGAGCATCAGTCTAAACTGAGGCAGTCCTGGGCATCACATGATTACATATTTCAAAAAATTACCTTAGCTTGGCCTTGGATGAAGGGAATGGTCAGCATCACTTTTATATACTTTTAATGCAGCATTTAATTTTTAACTTCTTTCAAACATTTTTTTCCTTCATAGAGTTTTTCTTCCACAGCAAATGCACCTGTCATTTCCTGAGGAACTGAACTTTAGCCTTCTCCTTTAAATACTCCTATGAACCCCAGAAGGGACATTATCCCAGCTTTGCAGTCAGAGAAACCAAAGCCCAAGGAAAGTGAGAGCTTAATTTCAAGCACACCAGGTGGTTGTGATCCATGTTACAAGCAGTGGAGACCAGGGATATTTTCAGTGGAGTTGGGTCTCTGGCCTCTCTGAGCCAGGTGGAAGACCACAAGCTTTTGGAGAGCTGGAGCCCCTGTCTGCTTCAAGTCCTGCTTGCCAGGAGAACACTCTTATTGAAGAAGCAATGTTGGGGTTTGGTGGAAGGGTCTGAGTCTGGGACTGATGTGGGCTGGATGGTTGGTGCCACATCTCCTCCCCAAGCGGTGCGGAGCAAGGGTGAGAAGGACTCTCAGAGCTTGCCAGCCAGCAGGACCAGGGAGAGTTGGGTGTTGTAGGAGTGGATGCAGGTTGTTTGAGAAGGCTGAGACCACACAGTGGCTGGTGGTTTCACGTGTGTCTCTGGAGCAGAGGGGAATGATGAGATAGATCACTTGCATGCCTCTGCTCTAGCTTGATGTGGTCTCCCCAAGTGAATCAAAGCTTTTGCTTTGAAGGCAGAAGGGACTGTCTTTGTTCTGCTTTTTGGAGAGTGCTGGAAATCCTTCAGACCAGAAGACTACACCCTTCATTACCCTCTGGGTTATTTGCCCCATATTGGAAGTATGACTCTGTCATGTGAAGTATTTGATTATTTATACAGTTAATGTTTAACAGAGTTGGAGTATTAGAATTAAACACGGGACTAGCTTCCAACTTTACATGGTTAAGGGCTAATAAAACTTCTCTGATCCAGTGTTTTCCTTTCACCAGAGGGGATTTTTTTCATTAGCTTTGGAGTGTTAAGAAGAGATCTCCTGTATTTGAGGCAGATTGATCTGTTGGCTCCAGACAAAGAGAATGTGCAAAGGTGTCAGCTTAACTATCCAGTCGACACAGATACAGGAAGCCAAAAATTTCAAGGTGAGTTTAATTGATATCTTCAGTGGTGGTAGCTGGATCCAGCATCTGCTTTGGATACTGGGTGATATCTGTAGCCCACCCTGGATGTGGAGGAGCTGGGTGAGCAGTGATAGGTGGAGAGTAGATGGAGGCTGAACTGCCCCACGCTGGCGTTGTCACTTGTGCCAGCCTCCACCACGCTGTTTCATCTGTCTGCTTGCTGCAGGACAGCTTGGGGATGTCAGCTGATGGCCCTTCAGTCATCACATCTCCCAGGGGTGTTGAACTGGAATAGCATTTCCCAAGCATTTGGCTTGAGGATTGCAAAGGTGTGACCAGGACAGTCCCATGACTGCTGTGGTCCAGGGGTCAGTAGGAGAAGAGAACAACAGTTGGGATTGGCTGAACTTCACAGAGTCTGTGATGGTCACAGGGGATTTGGTTTTCAATTCTTTTTTAGTTTAGTTCACTCAGACTTACGGGTCTGGGGGTGTCTCACCCCAGCACACTTCATACCCATTGCCTGAATCCAGCAGTGTCTCTTGGTAGCACAGAGCTCTCCAAGCTGTGGTTCTTACAGTAGTGTGGTTGGAGATGATAGGAAGCTAATGTGAGGTTTCACACCTTCCTTAAGGGGGAGGCTGAGGAAATAAGGGCTTCACGATATCCTAGAGATCCCAAGATTGCGACTGCCCCAGGGGCATCCTCAGTGCTGTTGCTCTGCACTGATCACTTAAAAATCAGGTTGTTTTTTAGCAAACCACCAGGACTGAAGGCAACCATGACTGCAGACCTGCCACTTGTATTTTAGGTGTCCTGATTACCTGCTCTGAGTTTTCTTTCCCTTTTATCTCCCATGTACTCCTGTCTGCACAAATGCTGCATATACTGTGAACATAATTTCCTTTGTGCTGGTGTAGTGATGCAGTTGATAGCTTGTACTGGGCTGGAAACAGCCATTTTTAATTCCTCCCTTGTGACTGGAGAAACAAGGGGGGATGTATGAAAGCAAGGCTGTTGGAGCGGCTGTTGCATGGGTGGAAAATCCACAGATGATGTTTTGCCTTTGCAAATGTACATTGTGAGCATGAGGGGAACTCTGTTCCTCATCATCCTTCCAACCATTTCTTCTCACTGTAGATGACGTAGGAAACTGTACTGAAGAGTTTTGTTCTTCCAGTTCCACCCACGACCATCACCTGCTTGTTGACTGAATGGAGTGAGACTGTTTTCAGCTCTCCTGGGAAGTGCTGGTCTCTCCATCCATGCTGAGTTCATCTCTAGGTTTAATGGAGCAGTTTCTCTAAACAAGGAACTGAATTGATTGTCAAAGGTTGCACCTCCTCTGCAAGATGTCAAGGTCATGATCTGCGAGAGCAGCCTGTAGACAGATGCACTCATCGCTCAGATGCATTTAGCTTTTATTTTAAAATGTCTATTTTTATTTCCATTTCACTTGCTAGGTCTAAAATTTGGTGCTTCCTCCCCTCAAAAATGATTGAGCCCTCAACAAAACATAGAAGTCTGTGGGGTTTCCATCCTGCACAGAGTGGAAACTGGTTCCTGGGGGAAACAGCAAGTGGAAAGTGTAATCTAGCATAGAAGTATTTATTTTTTAAAGACAAGTGGCAACCCCCTGCCCCTCTGCTGCCTTGTATGCTCCTGGTCTGTTTCAGACTTGAATAAATTTATTGTTTATCTTGAGGAAGCAAATTAATAAGTAGTGGCAGTTGCTCTTCAGAGAGAGAGGTTGCTGAGGGTTGGAATCATTTTAATTTGTCGTGTGTGTTGTTGAAGGAGTGTTTGCTGTTGAGGCGAGTGCATCAGTGTTGGAGCCTGTAAGGGCTGACCATTCCCTGTGCACACAAGTGATGGGTGTGAGGTTCTGCAAGTCGGTCTCTGAGCAAGGGCTCAGGGAGAATTGAATTGGTCTTGCTGGGAACTTTAAGGCTCTCATCTCCTTTAGCTCTGGGTAAATTTGAAACCCAGCACAACTGGACAGACACATCTTCCCTGTGTATCACTGGGCAATCCTAGTGCTGCTCCTCCAGGCAAGCTGTCATTCGGTGTGTGGTGCCAGTCAGGTCTCAGCGTCCTGGCGATGCCAGAAACCCACAGCTGCTTCCTTCCTTCCTTTCTTCCTCCATCCTGAGGTGATGCTGAGTTTGGTTTGGAGGTGACCTTGCCTTAAGTGTCATGCATACCCCTCCTGTGGGAGTGTGGGAATGATGCTGGAGTCTGGCTGTGCATCAGGCTGATGTTAACTTCTCTGAGCAACTCAAATTACTCAGAAGCCATAAGCCATGACAAAAGCAGTTGTATCTGCTTAAGATGTTACAAGCTTTGGAAAGCAAACTGAGTTTAATTTCTGTACCTTGGTGGTTTCAAGATCATGCTTGCATCTTCTCGAAGTGCCTGTGATAACCAGGCTTATCATGTGGTTCCACAGACCGAGGCTTTTCCACTGCAAATGGTTTGATAGTGGTTGTTCAGTGGTGTGTGCTGCAGTTTGGCATCCTGGAGGAACTTTCAAGGGCCCAGCAGAGGTTGAGGTGGCACCTCCTGTAGGAGAAAATGGTTTGTGTGTTATCTCCTGTCTGTTCCTCACCTGCAAAACCTGAGTATGAGGGTACTTAATGCCTGACACACAGTCAGAGCAGCAAACTGTGGGAGTTGCTAAGCAGCTGTGGAAGTGGGGTTAGCAACATCCAGCATCAGGGCAGTATGGAATCCACCTGCACAGATACATTTGCAGGTGGCATTTTAGTGAGGGCATCATCAGCCCTGACCACTCTCATTAGGGCAATTAATTTTGCAGTGAAGCACCATATTTAGTCAGTGGCAGTGGTTCCTGGAAAGCCCAGACATGGGAGTTTACTTAAAACCTTGCAGATATTACAAGTTGAGCCCTAGGAAGATGTCTGGGGGTAAGGTAGGGCTGGAGGTTTCCTTCCTGGAGAGACAGCAGTGGAGCTATGGGCTCCTTGCATGCACAACCACTGTTCCCTGGCCTTGAATTTGCTGTCAGACCCCTCTGTCCTGGTTTCCCAGACAGGGGAAGGGGCACTCTGCTCCTGCTCAGCCCGGAGCAGGAAAAATAGCAGGGTGCAGCTCCTCAGGTGCACTCTGCCATCTGCCCAGAAGAGAGACCACTCCAAGCCAGGACATGTCACCCACAGTGTGGGACTTGCTCCTCCTTTTCTGGGCCGTGGACCTGCTTTCAAGGGTCGGGAAGATTTCCCCACCATGTTTTCCCATCTCTTAAGTGGGAGTACTATGTAATACTTAGGTTATGTGATTGTTAGGGTGACTCCTAAAACCCTTTGCTGAGATTGTGGGTAAAACCACCTTCTCTCAAATTACTGGCTTCCCTTTTCAAAGGGAAGAGAGGAATCAGTTCCTAGTTGCTCATCTGGTTTTGCTTTTTACTTTATTTCTTTCCCATTATGCTGAGCTGACTGCATTTTTGGTTGCTTCCAGTTCCAAATTATGCTGCTGTGTCTGCTACCCAGGAGCTGTGCCTGGCTTATCCCATAGAGGATGGGGGCTAACCAGGAGCTTCAGGAGGCTGCAGAGGTGGAATTTCACCCACAGATAGTTATCTGAAATATTGCAACCCTTTCCCTTTCCCTCTCCCTTTCCCTTTCCCTCTTTGTAAGAGAACTTAATTACTGAAATAGATCTATGTTTAGAGGAGCTGGAGACCCTCCATCCACTGCCAAAGGGGCCTCATGTCACATAATGGAAGAAAACCACCACTAAATGTTTCAAATCACGCTTTTCCCTTCAATCCTTTGTATTTAGCATTAACTTCACAATATAGGTTTCCTTTTGTTTTAATTGTGTTGAATTCTAGGGAGAAGGAAAGGATCGTTCCTTTGTTTTTCTTTCTACTGTAGCCCCATCCATCCTGATGACAGATCTTGTCATTACATGGTGTCATTTTAGATGTTTGCACTGCATCAAAAGCAAACGGAGGAGCCTGCAGTCTAGGCTATGGGTTGAATAACAATGTTTTTCCAGGGAAAAAAAAAATCTGTGAAGTTTTTAATGAGAAACATGAGTTTCGCAGAGGCAGCCTGTACACTGCTCCCAACCCAGCAAGAGCGATGACTCCTATTTCCTTGGATATCAGCTTTTGTGGCCCTTTGTGTTTCTGAAGGCTGTGAAGCTGTGGAGTCATCTTGGACTTGAAAAGCAGGAGGGCTCATGTTTTCCTGTGCATGGTGGATCTTCTGGGACAGCTTTCCAGTTGCATGCTCCTTGCTAAAGCAGAGCTCGGTGATGTGTGGCTGGGAGATGCTGGGCACAATGTGTGTCCAGAAGGAGAAAGGGTAGTACTGAGGGGCTTAAAATCACTGCACGGGAATCTGCTTTTCCTGAAATGCCTGCATGCTAAAGATGGTTAAAACTGCTGATGCAGGAGAGCAGAGCATCTTTGTCAGGCATCTGTCTCCCAACCACATTCCTTTCAACCAAGGAGGGCTGCTGGGGAAGTCTCTGCTCTGCAGACCTCCCGCTGCCTTCCTGACTTCTCAGAAAGGTCATGTAAAGACTAATGTGATCAAAAGGGTTTTTAAGTGTTATTTAAAGCGTGTTGACTGTTCTTCAGAGGGTTTTGGTCCTGCAGAATCGGGAAATTTGACTGTTTGTCAGCCATGACCCAGAACTTCGCTGTGGGGTCTCACCAGAGAGGACATACTGGCCGCTGAGGGCTTTTATGTGGTTGCCTCGCTTGGGTTGGTCTTATCCCTCTTTGATTTTCCTTACAGTGCATGAACACACTTGCTTTGCTGTTGCCCTCTGAAGTGTGTTGAGGTTTGTGCGTGGTGGTGTTTGTACCAGGGAGCTGTTTGTGGGAGTTGTGGAAATGGTTGTGCCCAGGAAATGGCAATGAGTCTGGCTGCTCAGGCACGGCCTCTGGGCTCCATGGCGCTGACTCTGAGTAGTGTTGGATGTGATGCATAATTTGGTAGAACTGGAGAATACCCAGAAAAGGCCCTGGGCCATGTGGAAGAGGCACAGAACATCCACCAGCAGGTTGAGTTGGGCTTGGAAACTACCACAGCACATGTAGATGTGGAGCTCTGCAGGGCTCTCCACTGTCAGAATTGGTGCTTCTCAAATACCCTCAACACTTTACTTGCATGATGGATAAAAGCTGCGCCACCCTCCTGATGTTACACCTTGTGATGCAAAGTCCTCCAGCCTCTTGCTGGGTGGTTCCTCTCCCTTTGCAATTTACGAATTGAAAGAAAGGTGGAAAAAACATTTATTTCCACATAAAATCAAGGTCTGTGCCTTTCCTTCACCTCACTTTTTGCTGGATGTTGAAATACAGCAGTCAGTCTTCCCAAACTTGATACCACCTCTCACCTCCTCTTCTGGGATGGCTCTGGTCAAGGCTCTCACCATGGGATGGTGACCAGCCCAGCCACTGGTGTGCCAGCACATATTAGGATAACTCCCTGTCCTGGAATTGAGGTCCCTTTCTTCAGAAATCTACTCACCAAGTTTCCAAAAATTATTCTGGAATAAAATGTCAACAGAGGAGGCTGATCTGGAATAGCAATTGCTGAATAATTTATTCTGCAATGAGCAGATAATTTCCCTATATGGAGCAGCCCAAATAAGCTCCAGAATTTAAGCTTTATTGGTTTGGGGGCCACAGAGGGGAGGAAATGGCAAAGGTTTTTTGAAGTTACTGAAGTGAGCTAAGCTGTTTAATATAATAATATTTCTGCAATATAAAGTGTATGTCTGTAGTCTCCTTAGTGAAATTTTATATATATAAAAATATATGTAAAAAGAAAAAAAAAAAGGTGGGTTTATTCTAAATAAGGGCTGTAAAAGTCAGCAGGAGAGGGGAGTCATTCTGGTGCCTTCTCCTGGGGTCTGTGCTCAGCTGCTGAATGGGGAGCTGAGGGTGGAAATGGCAAAATGGTGTCACCTTAGAGTTTTTTCCACTTTGGGGAGGCAGTTTTAATGCAAAGCCATTTTCTGTGCTTAGAAGTGAGGTTCTCGGAAGGAAGTTAATTGACCTTTTCAACAAATTTGTTACTGAGACCATTACCAGAAATGCTGTTGAAATGCTTTGTAAATACAGTGTTCATTTAACAACACTGCCAGTGGCTTAGAAAGTCAGACTTTATGCTCTCTTAAAATGAAAGCTATTCTTAGTGGGAAAAGTGTCTTTTTGGGGAAGAATTTGGAGCAGATTTTCGTATTGAATCTAGGCTGCCTCATTCCCTCGGAAGGCATCTGAGGGCCAGGAAAATCATAACTAATAACTTCCCTATAAATTGTAGAGCTGCTGTTTTAAGGTCTGGTGTCTCAGGGAGGAGCAGGGTGGTGTCCTGCTTCCCTCCATTACTGTGTGATGCCCTGGTTTGATTCTGATTAAGATAGTCCTGCCCTATGCAAGACCAAAATGTGGGAAGAAGACAAGTCAGGAGGTTCTCAGGCTTGGTTTTGCTTTTGTTTTTCAATATTGGTAAATTGAATTTGTGTTTTGATTTGAAGATGGCCCACTCCCGAGGCAGCTTTAAATGGTAAAATATGCATTGAATGCAATTTATCTTTGCATGTTTGGAGACAAAATCCAAAGCTGCTCCCCAGCCTCAGGCTAAGTCCTGGAAAAGCGGCCAATTCCGGAGGGAGGTTGTGTCTCAGAAAAGCAGGTCAGCAAGGCGAGCAGATACCTCGAGAGAAAAGGATGACCATGGCTCTGGATCAGCTTCTTGCGCAAGCAGAGGACCCTGAGGAAGGAGCCCTTAAACCAGGAGCAACGGGTTAAGGGCTCTGGCATAGGAGGCACTTTGCTTTAAGGGTTGGGATGATGTTTTTGTGGTGCTAAGAGCTCTGTGAATCACCACATTGAAAAGGCGATGAAGGGAAGAGCACTGCTCCCTTTGCTTTTGACTGTGATGAAGTTCAGTGATCCCATCATGGCGATGCTTGCATGAAGGGATAAGAGGCAGTTCCTAATTAGAGCCCTTTTATGTGCTAGAAGCCAGCTTCTCAGCTGTTGGAAATCTGGGTGGCTTCATTGAAGTCAGGAGATGACCCCCATCTGAGTCTCGTGTGTGAGTTTTGGCATCTCCCATCAGTTTCCTTGAGGCAGCCGAGGTGGTGACAGCGCGGGGCTGGGTTTGCTTTGTGGCAGCTCCAACTGATGGCACGCATGAGCCCGGAAGCTGCGGCAAAAGTGAATTTCCTCCCTGTGGATATTTTCTTTCATGCTTGAAAACAACCCTGCATCTGTTGAGCAAACACCTGAGCTGTGACAAGGAACCATGTTGCTCCTTGTTTGGATATAGCCACTTGTAAGCACAGGGAGAAGAGGAGAGGGCTGGATGCTTTGAGGATGGTCACAAAAATGCGTTGCTTTTTCTCCCTTGACTGTAAGGATGCTGCATTCACTGCTTCTGCTTAAAAATGTACTGCGTATCTTCACCTTTCTCACATTTCTGGTTTTTGTAAGAAAGGTCTTTATATTCAAGATGCCTATAAGTTAGTTACACTGTAGCAGTAAAGAACAGAGACTTGACAGCAGTTTGCCACTAGTTATTGCATCATATGTTAACCAAGATGCAGTGAAGTCATCCTCTCTTCAAGCCCTTTCTGTTGCTTCAGAACCATCATTTAGATTGAGTGGATCTGATCTGCTAGCAGAGGAATTCAGCTTGCAAGGCTACACCTTAGCAGAGGAAATCAGTCCAAGCTTTAAAACTGGTTGTATTTTTTCTTTTTTGCCCAAACTGTGTGTCTTCAGAGCAAGGGTTGTACATCTGGGTAGATTAAAAACCCGTTAGTGGACAGGTGTTGGAAGATTGTGGAAGGTGATGCTGGAAAGCATGGTCTTGGCTTTGGGCTGGCAACAAAGACCCAAAAAACCTGGTTCTTAAGAATTGTATGGGCAACAAAGAGCACTCCAGGCTGGGGAGAAAATGGAGAACATTTTGTAATACTTTTGGGTAAAATCACAGATTAGGACTGGTTGTCTGGAGCATGGCCTTGGGCCAGCCAAGCCCCTGAGCTGGGTAGGGGGAGGGGAAAAACCTCCATTTCAGGCTCCTAGATAAACAAACACCAGAAATCTCGTAAGGGTAATAATGGAAATCACTGAGAAATTGAGTTAATACAAGGGCATCTGTGTAAGTGAATGCTCGGGACAGGGAAACGGCTTTGTCCTTTAACTCTAGTAATGCTGGAGCAGATGGGAAGCGCGGTGTGCTTCACGCATTAGCTGGCTCGGATAAAGAGCAAGGCAGAGGCCGGTCCTCTTGGCTGATTAGAGGTTAACAGGGATAGAAACCAGCGGATTGACTCTTCATTTGCAGGAGGTGTTGTGGGATCAGAGCAGATGGCAGAGAGAGCGTCCCTCCAGCTTACTCAGCTGCTCAGAGGAGCTTACAGCTCCCTCCAGCACAAACAGCCCCATTCCATCTCCTCTGTTTACAGCTGCAGCTCTTGCTTCTTCCCTGGCCTGCCTGGAGAGGTGGTAGAAGAGTATTTCTCCCAAACCTGTCGTAGTTGGTGCCTGAGGCCGTAGGTATGTGTGGGGACCCTTGCAGGCATGGTGCATACTCTCCAACTCATCCATATCCCTTTGTTTCGGCTCCTCCTGCGGCAGCTCAGCTGTGGACATGGCTCCTTCCTGGGGTGATATTAATGGTCTTTGTTAGCTCTTTGAAAGTGGAGGTGCTTTTCCAGGATGATAATGACTGGGCAAGGACAGGAGCATGGTAGGGACAGGGAGCAGGGCTGCAGGGGGAAATCTTTTAGCAGCAGAAGCGAGGCTCTGTGCTGCTGGGGCGGCATCCTCCTGACCAGCCATCGCCTGCCTCCTTCATCCCTGCCAAAGTCTGTCTCAACAGCAGCACCTTTGCCTGCGGTCACAAAACAGAATAGCTTTGGAGAGGAGGGAGGATGGAAACTCATAGCAGCTCTGCTCATTGACTCGCTGGAAGCCTGGATTCCCTATTTTGCAAGGGAGAAATGGCAATTGATTCAGCCTTACCCTCTTTCTTTCTGTCTGCCAGTGCTCTGAAAAGGCACATTTTATCTGTGTGTGACAACACCTGCCTAGGGTGCCTCTCATTGAGCTGCTGAATCAAAAGAGCAACAAGAAAAGTGGGTTTAATTGCACACATCTTCAGCAGAGTCTTTCTTGCACTGGCAGCACAAAAGGCCAGCCCTGTGCTGGTTGAATGGAGCCCGGGAGGGCTGGGGCACGCCGTACTCTCGTTACTATCGGAGGCAGATGATTCACTTTGCTGGAGCATTGTCATGTGCAAATGAGTTCATGAGCCCATCTCCTTTCCAACTGCAAGGTCAGAGACTGAGCAATTGTCAGCATCAGCCGGCTGGAGGAATTGATCTAGAAGCTGGAAAGCTTCGGGAGATTTTACTCACCTCCGCTTCCCACCGCCCGAGCACACCGACACCTTCCTCCCGTGGGTGTTGTCTACATTACAAATATTGACCGATTTTGAGTTCATGTTTAGAAAGCTGCTGTTTCGAGGCATGGAAATGTGACTGAGAATGGCTTATAAATAACACTCGGGTGCGGCAATTATTATTCATTGCTAGTTATGGCTTTCACACACTGGAAAAACAAATGGTTTTTCCACTAGGAGCTGGAGCTGCAGTCCGTTTAATCACTAAAGAGCTTGGAATCACTTTAGTTTAAAATAACTTTCCGCTGTGGTTTGGAAATTTTAAAAAAACATATTTGGGTCACGTTAACCTAGTGTATACAACTTGCACTGAGAATTTCAGTTTACCTCATGTACATCTGCTGAGCCCCATAAATATCCATCTATTCTTTTCCATTTGGTTTCACAGAGCTCCTGCCTGCCTGAAGACAGAGCTCCCCAAACACAGATTTGGAGTGGGGTTAGTCTGGCTAGAGGTGGAGAATCCTGGGAGCTGAGCACAGAATACAAGAGCAGTGAGCAGCCAAGCTGCTGTCAGCCACAGCCACCCCTCTCTGGCTGTGATGCAAGGGGATGTGGCTGGTGCCTTCAGGAAGCTGCGTGGATGGACTTTCCATCACGTGGCTCCTAACAGAGGCTGCCCAAAATATCAGCCTCAGGTACTAGGAGGTTACTTAAGGTTTTGACAGCTAGGTGTGGTTGTGAGTTCTTTATGTACATGGTCTAGCTACATCCCACCAGTGGTCCATGCTCAGGGCAGGGATGTGGTGCACGTTTCCCTCTACTGAGCCGTTCCTTGCCCCGCTTCAAGGTTATCACAAAGACATAGAAAAGCCTGTGAGGAGGCAGAAGAACCACAGTGCCATGAAGAAATGTTCCCCACGTTACCTGTGTGTTACTGACCATCATCCTCTCACACAGCAGTGCCAGTCCAGCATCCTCAGGGTTAGGTCCTGCAGGTGGCTGCAGCTCTGTGGTGCTTTCCACCCCTGCAGGACTGTGCCAACACTCCGGGAAAGACAAGCGACTTCCACGCCTGGGAAGGAAGAGCTCATTTTTTCCGAATGGCACAACTTAGCAAGTGACAACTGTGACTTCAGTCTGGGCTGCAGTGTGAAATCTGAGGGATGGCTGTGAGCAGCAACTGCCAGAGGGAGCAGAGCTGAGCACTCGGGTTCCCAGCTAGTGTGGTAGGTGTGGAGGAGTCCTCCTCTCTCTTTCAAGTGTTGGTGCCACAGTTATGAGAAGGGAAGGGGCTATGCCTGGGTTTTGCTTGCTTTTGGGGTTTAAATTTCCATCTGGGCATCTCCCTGTCTCCAGACTCCAGGTATTTCAATATTACCAGCCTAAATGTTTGCTTTATCTTCAGTGAGTTGCTGAAGGACACAAAGCAAGGGGTCTTTGCAGATGGCCTCATGGTAGGTTGGAGCTGCAGGACAGGCTAGTGGTTTCTCCTGATGGTTGGTACGAGGATATCTGAGTTAAAGATGTCCTGTTGAAAGGCTTTCTGGTCTTGCAGTACTGGAAGAGTTTGCACGACTTCTTTTGGTCAAGTAGGTTTAGAAATCAAAAAATTCACCATCTTGGTTAAAGATGCTTCTGTTGAGGTGTTAATACTGTTGTCCCAATAGCAAAGTCTCCTGCATTGGGATCCCTGCTAAAGGCTTGATCCTTTGTAGCTGTTTGAGAGCCCAGGAATTTTTATTTCATGTTTTGTGGAGCCATCCTCCTCCCAGCCTGCAGGGTTTATCAGCTCCGAAGAGGAGAGTGCTGCCCAGATGACAAGTTTGTAAGTCCCACCAATGTGGAACTCACAAACTCCTGGAAAACAATTCTAGGATCTGTTTTAATTTAAATCAGAGGTGCAATGTCCTGTGGCAGTAAAACAAGGAAAGTTCTTCCTCCAGTTTTGTCCCCATTTGATGGGTTGGGTGGCTGGGATTAGAAAGAGATGAGCTCATCATGCCCTGTGTGCCCGTGAACATTCATGGCACCTTTCTGTGCTTTTTCTGGGGCAGTTATGAACAGTCAGCTCCTTTTACAAGCTCGATCAAAGAGACATCCACTGGGAAGCTTCTGTGGTAAAAGTAGGAGAGGGTGTTCTGGGGCAGGGAAAAGGTGAAGATCTTGGGACAAAGCTAGACTCCGGAGGGGTGTAATGAGTCTGTAGTTACAAAGATGGTATTTAATTATTTATTTTCCATGGTTTTCAAGCCTTGGCACTGTAACTTTGCTGGCAGCAAATCAAACACTAATTTAGCTTATGTTAAGAACAGAAGATGAAGTCCTAGATAAGCACTGGGCTGTAGGAATGTCTTAAATTGAATGTACGGGGGGACACAGAGGAGAGTATGTCTTTGCTATCCAGACCTTATGTCAGTGATCAGGGCTGTGTTTCTCTCTATTGAAGTGCTGATATCACAGCTCCTAGGATGCTTCTTTCTTCCAGGATGCAAGATGAACAGAGAGGAGGGTACAGTGAGAGCTGTACTTTTCCAGGGCTACCTATAGCTTTTTGGTGATAGCATCAGTGTTCTGTGTGGAGCAGGAGTGTGTGCTTCGATGGATGATGAAGTAACCACACCAAAAACTACCTTTTAGCCACCACTCTTCTCTGGGACTGTGATACCCATCACTGCTGAGCTCCTGTGCTCAGCAGCCATGGTGCTGGGGTGCAGACTTGGCTGCAATGTGGTAGCTGCAGTCTGACCTCACATTAAAGTAAATATTCACAAATAATACCTGTGTTCCTGCCAGCTCATCTCTCTTCCACCCCTCCATGTTTAATTTCTGACTCAACTTTTGATAAATGTTTTGTAGAGTTCCTAGTTTATCCTACAGACCTGCTGTCACCACAGCTAAAATCTAAACCAACACTTGACTTGGGGCTCGAGTGCCAGATGAACTTGGCAGTCGTTGACATAATGAATGGTCCTGTTCAATGTGCAGACCAGATCTGAATTGTGAAGAGCAGCCCTTGGAGCAGATGGGAGCAGATCCCACAGCTTTTGGGATGCCTGAGAATATCCTGAGGAATATCTGGACAAATATTCTGTCATGAGAGGCCAGATCAGACCACAGTTGATATTTTTTCAGACTTATACCTGTCTGAAACAGATAATTTGGTTAAATGAGTTTTTCCAGTCTTATACCAGTTAGCCCCAAGTGGGGTCTGGCCCACAATCGTGTTAAAGTAAGCATTTCAAGGCAGTGTTTATGGCCAGTAATTTGTCCTAGAGTGTTTTATATATGTGTGTGCAGGCATACATATGAGGCTATACGTACATACTTGCTCAGGAACGCGGTTTCCAGTCCCTTTAACTTGTTCAAAAAGTAAACTAGGGAGAAACTGGCAGTGAGTCGGAGCCTCCTGCCAAGCATTGCAAACCAGAGAAGTGGTAAAACATAAACACTTTGGAGTTTATCCTCTGGATTTATATAGTTTGACTGCCAGGGGAAGGGCTTGTGTGGAGGGGGAGGCTCGTCAGCCCCTGGCCGTGCTGCTCCCGCGGCGCCGAGCCCAGCACCTCCACAGCCACGCTGCTCCTGCTCCAGCAGCCTGTGAGCAGGGAGGGAAGCGCGGGGCTGTGCATCCCTCCCCTCCTGCTCTGCTGGCCACATGGGGTGGCTTTTGGGTGATGGCAGCAGAACAGGTCTGCTTTTCCCCCGCCCCAGCACTAAAGTAAAAGCAGACCTCCTTGACGCTTAATCAGATTTGAATGTGGTTTTTGGCGTGGCTTTAAAGAGACTGGCAGTGAATAGCTGGTTTTGATGCCATTTATTAAAAACCTCTGGTAGAATTTGTCTCCGAAAGCCTTTGTAAGAGCTGGCAAACGCACAAGGGTTTGATGCAGTTAATGTATTTTAATCTTCACCCCCCCACCCCTTCTCCTTTTCTGTCGCTAATTGTAGGGCTCTCAGCTGTCTGCTGCCTTCTCCGAGGGGATGGCAGGCTCTGCAGGGACCTGTACATACACAGGCTTAATAAGGTTGCAGTGGCACGGAGAAAAGTGAGCATCTTCCTCAGGGAGGATGGCTGGGATGGGCACTGTGAGGTGCCAGGTCCCACACCATGTTCTGACATGGGGGCACCAGATTGCCCTGGCTGTTTTAATTAACCTCCTGGTGCACCCTCACTCTCTTGGAGGAACAAGGCAGATGAGTGTGAGAAACAAAGATATCCCTTTTCCAGGTGGCTGAGCAAGTGCAGAGTGTTGGTGTTGAACCCACTCAGCAACTGGATCATGAGAAGGACCCCCTGAGGCTCCCATTCAAAGTGAGACTGATAGGCATCCATCAGTCAGTCTTACCTCACTGACTTAGTCCCTCACTTGCTTGGTACATCCACGTTTCTTTTGACCCATGGGACTTTCTGAGCGCATTTCATGTTCCTCACCTGTGTTTGGTACTTCTGGGGGCTTTTTTTCACACTTTATGCCTGAAGGCACTGCTCCCCCTTTCTGCATGGTGAGAACTGTCAGGAGCACTGTAACATTGGTGTGAACGATTTGTGGAACTCAGTGAATGGTTTTCCCCCAGCTGTGGTTTGGACTGTGCATAGCTCCTGTCCCTGCTCTTTGTTTCCACTGTGTGGAAGAGCTCAGAGCTGTGACCATGCCCTGGAGCACTCTACCTGGTTGAGAGACCAAAGCTGAAATTGCTTTGCATTTAGTTTGTGGATTTTTTTGTCTGCCTCATCAAAGAAAAGCAAACGTGGTCTTTTTCTACCAGCCCTCACTCATGTGAGTTGCAAATTCAGCGAGAGGGAGGCGTGGATGGGAATGACTCCCAAGAGAGAAACAGTCTGAGATACTTAAACAAATGGGAATCGAGCAGCTTTGCTCTTCCCCTGAGGGTTTGGCTGTTAAATAAACTCGCCGATGAATCTGGCTGTGTGTGTGTGTTGGTGCAGAAGTGTGTTTGTATACACGGGCTGGGTGTTGCTGGGTGTAAGCCACGGGGATGGGCTGTGCTGGGTGCTGCACTCCTTGCTATATGAGAGAGAAACGCAAGCAGTCTTGGCTTTCCTTCCTGCCAGAGCTGGCATGGGTGGTTGTGGTCAGATGGAAGCTAACCTGACCTTTCTCTCTTCTTCTTTCCCTCTCCAGGGTTCCACCTCAGTGGAACAGTAACGGAGCCAGCGACTGCGACAGAACCAGAGATGACCTACAAGGTGGCCATCAGCTTCGACCGCTGCAAAATCACCTCCGTGACGTGCGGCTGTGGGAACAAGGACATTTTTTACTGCGCTCACGTCGTGGCGCTTTCACTGTACAGGATCCGCAAGCCAGACCAGGTCAAACTCCGTCTTCCCATCTCAGAGACCCTTTTCCAGATGAACAGGGACCAGCTCCAGAAGTTTGTTCAGTATTTGATCACAGCACACCACACCGAGGTGCTGCCCACCGCCCAAAAGTTGGCTGATGAGATCCTGTCATCCAACTCTGAGATCAACCAAGTGCACGGTAATTCCTCCCTCCTCGCTGTGTGACCCTGGCTCTGTGGTTGGGGCTGGGGTGGTGGTTTTGGTGCCCATGGTGGTGTCCTTCATTTTACATTTGTCTTTTGCTGCACAGAAAAGAGCTGGAAGTGTCACATTGATGTTAATGCATGGGTGTTGGGACCACATGGCTGGGGTGTCCCCAGCCTGCCCTCTCCTCTTCTTTATGTGTTTGTGTGTCAAACACGGGCTTCAACAGGCAGGAAGAGGCAGAGCTGACAGGCTGGTAGTGAACAAGGTGAAGCTCAGAGTAGAATGGAGAAGCCGAGGATGTGGTGCTGGGACCCTGTGGAGAGGGAGGTGAAGTGGGGATGTGGCTCCTCCAGCACATGGGGACACAGTGTCAGCCTGAGCCCTGCACTAAGTCGGATGTGGCTGGGCTGGTGGGAGATAAAGCTTTAATCTCCATGGGCGTTAATTTGCCCATAATAAATGAGCGCCGCTGTTCTTACCTACTGCACAAAGGCAGTGGAGATGTGTCCTGTGGCTTTGTGTTTGGAAAATGCTTTTGACTTCCTCCCCTGAAAATCTGGGGGATAGTGCCCAGCCCAGCCCTGCTCCACTGGCCCAGGATGTGGCCCAGGCTCCTGGGGATCTCCCACAGTGTCTTTTCAAGGAGCCCAGGAGCTGAAGTTGCCCAGGGTCTGCAACAATGAGCAGCTCCCCGCTGTGCCAGTCCCACCAGCTGTAGAGCAGAGATAATAAACACTTATCTGCCACGGAAGGGCGTTGCAGGGATTAACACGTGCCTGCTAAGTGTTCTGAAGATGAAAAGCCCCATATGCAGCCTAAAATACCATCTGAACTAGTTGAATCCACATGTAGAGAAGTAAGGCCAGAGGTTCACCGTCACCATGGGGGTGATGGCAGCTCTGATCTTGGATGTGTTCATCTCTCTCTATCTGGTAGTTCCTGTTCCTACCTTGGGAGAGGTCTTTGTCTCCTCTGCTGGGCCACATGTGCTGCATGGGTGGTTGTGCTCTAACTAACTGGCTTTTGGAGGGGGGCCTTCAATTTTTGGCATTGTAAAAGAATGAGGAGCTGTGATGCTGCAAGGATCTGGTGAGGGCCATTCCCTCTCTGAACTGATCTACTGAAGCTGAGGCTGGGCAAGATCCCTTCTTGGCCATTGTTTGAGGCTGCTTTCTCCTAAGCAGATTGAAGTAAAGCTTTTAAGGCTCTGAATATTTATTGTTCTAGAGTCAGCAAAAGGCTGGTGGTTGAGAGTCTTACAAAGATACAGATGTTGGCTCCAGTTCAATATCTGCTTCTTGTTTTTACAAGTGGTTTAAAAAAAAAAAAAAACAAAGCAAAAATTCTCACTCCCTTCAAACTTGGTGCAAATTTACGCACTCCAGTGTGCGATTTTAAACCAACAGAGACGTGGTCACCCCACAGAGGAGGGCACCTACCTGACACCCCTGTGGCTGCCTGGCTGGTCACAAGTGTGTAAACACCTCTGCAAGCAGGAGAGCAGCCTTGTCTCACCCTGGGAAGGATGCAGATCAGCCTTCATATGTTCACATACTCTTAAGGTGATCTATAGCTCATAAATGTTGCTTCCTGTGAAAAGGACGGCTCCAAACCCCTCACATTCAAGTTCATAGTGATGCTGTCCAGGGCTTCGATTCTTCATCCCAGACAGTGTTGCAAGTGTTGCCCTCTTAGTCCTGCCAGAAGAACAGCCACGGTGCAACCAACTACACTGCAGACCTGCTTGACCCCAGGGTGAGGAAGGGCTGCAGCCAGGGGGGTCTGTTTGTGGGAGAGGAATTCTAGGGTCTCCAGGTGAAGTGGATCCAAATTTGTCCACCATCTTGCCATTCCCAGCTGTCAATCATGCATTTGTAGTGGGTCACTGATCCTGGGATTTGTAATTCTTTAAGCTGTGCTCTATGTAGAGCTTTATGTGCATTTCTTGACCATGTGCATTTCAGACCCTTGGGGTCACACCCCAGCCTTGTGGCTGGGGCCAAGGTGTCTTTTGGCAGGCCAGCCTGTGCAACCAAACAGTAACCCACTGTGTGCATTGGGCACCTGAAGTTATTACACCCTGGAGCAAGAATGTTCTTTCTGGAAATCCTTCCTTTTTCCCTGCCCCTCCTTCTTTTGAGGGTAGGTCTGTTGAGCTTCATATCAGCATCAGGTCCTCCTCACCCGCCTCTGGTCACTCAAAGGATTCCTCTTTCCTTATTTATATGGCAAGCTTCTAGGACTGAGGAGCTGTTTTTGCACCAGGCTGGCTGGGGAACGCCCCTTGTGCAAGAGGATTGTCTGGTTTTGTAAAATAAGGCTTTCAGGGATGCTCCTTCTCCTGCAGAGCCTGAATGGCAGAGAAAATTACTGTCCATTGTCTGGCGTGCTCAGCTCTGGGCACTGGAGCTTTGTTCCTTGCAGGAGTCTGTAGCCGTGGGCTGTGCACCGCGTGCCGATCTTCCCGGCTGCCTTCCTAGAAGGAAATGCAAACTATCCAGTAATGATGGAGTCCTGGAGCGCAGCCAAGGCGCTTGCGTGTTCCCGGAGGATTCAGGCCAAGCAGAGCCTAGGTGTGCCTGCAGCTCTGCTCCCCACTTGACCTCTGCCTGCTGAAGTGGGTCACGTTTCTGCTCCTGTGCCTTGGCTGCGAAGGGCAGCGTGTGCCAGCGAGAGCATCTCCCGTGTCTGGCACCTCCACACTTGGTGTCTGGAGTGGCAGCTGGAGGGAGGGGTCCAGGGTAGGTTTCAATGCTCCTCCCCAAGGGGACAAAGCCAGCAGTGTGGCTGCCTGGCACAGAGCAAGGCTGCAAGGATTGCACTGTGCCAGCAAAAGTGACTCGTGGCTGCTTGGTCTCTCCTGGTGGGTAGAATGCTGGGGGCAGCCAGAAGCTGCAGCTGGAGGGCTTGGATCCAACAGCTGGGACTCCATGGGAATGAGGATCATCTGGTGGTGGCCACCTTGGCATCCTGTTCCCTCCGCTCTTCTGAGAGCTTAAAGATGGCACAGTGCCTGTGGGCCCAGATTTGGGGCTTCGAGGTACCTTTCATGCATCACTGATGAATTCTCCTCCTTCCTCGCATAAGGAGTGGGAGATTTTGGCAGACTCCATGTTTGCGGCTCTGTAACTCACCCAGCTTGAGCAGCATGTGGACATGGGAGAGGGTGCTGCTGCCCTCAGTCCAGGAGTTGTGGCTGGGGTGGTCTGTCTGGCCCATGGAAATGCCAGTGGATGACGCTGTATCTGTGGTGCTCAGCTGGTGCCATCAAAGGGCTTGGGATGCTCTTCTCAACCAGAAGTGAGAAAAGCCACAAAACCTCTGCTGTCACAAGGTGCAGGGGCAGCTCCCTCTGAGGACAAGCCATGTGAATCACCAAGAGGCCTCCATGGTCCTGCAGGGTCTTGGGAGCTTTCTTGGAGGACAGGACTTTTGGAAAACCCTTAAAGGTAATGGTCCCTCAGGCTTTGGCATGGGAAAAGCAGATCTCCTTATGCAAGAGCCATAAGAAGCCTGCTGGCTCATCCATTCCCTTTTGCCCTACATGCATTCTTGACCACCTTAAGCTTTCCTTCAACTCCTGGGCTAATACTGTCCCACCTTGCTCCTTGTGCGCAGTGAGTTGGCTGCCAGGTCAGTGTGCAGGAAGTCCCTGCCTGTCCTGTCACACCAAGCCAAGGCTGATGTTTGAGGATTCCTCAGGCACTCTTTGACTTTCAGGTCATCTCGAGACAGCGTCTGGAGGGCAGCACCAGTAAATCTATTCGAAATTCTGCCTTCCCACAGGGGAGGAGGAGAAGGTCAGATCTCCGGGGCATTCATGTTCCTGTTTGCTGAGCTGTGATGGATTTAAGGGGAAAAACACACCTGAGTGCTGGAGAGAAAGGCAGCTCTTGCCCTTGTCTTGCAGAGTGACTGGGGTTGCCAAATTACTCCAGAGCACGAGTGGTTCTTGACAAGCAGCTTCCGAAGTTGGCTGCACCAGGTACTGGTACCAGCTGAACCACATTGCTCCTGTCCACCATGCTGGGAGCCAGTCTGGATTCCCTTGTCCCAGTGCTGTCAGGTGTATGTGAATCTTCAGGCTGCCCTGGCAGCTCGCTCTGACTTGCCTCCACTTGAAAACGAACTGGGAGTCTTGGCAGAGCTGGATTCCTTGCTTTGCTGCTATTTTTAATCCCTTGTTAGAGTTCATTTCCTTTCTGGTGCCTGGTTATTTTCTCTTCAAGGTTTTCTGCCGTTTGCTTATTTGTCCATGTCCTCCCCACCCCCCGCCCTGAGCTGATCCTTCACATCTGTTTTCTCTCTGGACGCTGAAGAGGAGCCTGGAGGCATTCAGCAACACCACCATGTGCAGTCATGAGATGGCCCTTGTGAATGGCCACCACGACAGCCAGCCCTGCTCCAGGCACCACTGACCCCGGGGCTGGCACGGCCAGGCCCCAAACCACTGATGGGTGCTGGGCACAGTCGGGTGAAATGACCATAAGGGAGATGCTGGAGCAGCCACCCTTATCACTGGGTGGCTTTTAGCATCACTTTATCAGCTCCAGGTACTGGTTAAAAATTATGATCAAGCCTTTTTCTTTGTATCACCAATCCTGCTTCAGGTCAGATGTCCTGGGAGTGCTTTCCACACTACTCAGCTGATGTATCTCCCCTTCTTGGGTTCAGGAGCTTGGGTTTGGGATGTGACAATGCTTTGGCGTGACCCACAAGGTCCTACTGCCTCCTCAGTCCTGGAAACCTGCAGCTTCCCGTTCCAGGAGCCCCTTTTGTTTTCTTCATGTTGGGCAGCTAATTTCTGAGCAAGGAGTTGAATTTTCCATGCCTGACTTCACTCTGTTTTCTAATTTGTAGATTTTTCCAGTCCTTTTTCCTCAGTCATTGTATTTGCCAAGTCTCCCTTGGCTGTCAAACAGTTAAACCCCCGAGCTCCCAGTGAGGGGGGAGCCCAGCTTGGGGTATGATGGATTGCATTTTTATCTCAGTTTCTACAGCCAGTGTAAACGGGCTGGTGAAACACTCTTTCCACTCAAGATGTGCTATGGTGTTTCCTTAAATCCGAATCCGGCAGGACCAAGATCCAGCACGTCTGAAACAGGGCTCTTTGGAGCACGAATGCTGCTATATGAGAAATGTGTTATGCAGGCGCCGGGCTGTTTTACATGCCGTTCCCAGCTCCTTTGGAGCTGAGACATGGAATCACTCATCAGCTGCGTCACGGCGTGCCGCTGCCGAAGCCCCCACGGTGTGAACGTTGGCAAGGGGAAGTGGACAAATCCTGCCATTAATATTTAAACCCAGCACAAATCCCGTTGTTTGCTCTTAAATGTTTATTCAGCTCCCCAGCGTAATTGGGCAGCCCGTTATCTGCCGGGTTGTGCTGCACGTGTGGGAATTCGCTATTACAGCCCTCTCTCTGAATCTTTTATAGGAGAGAAAAATACATTTACAAGCAAATTCGGGCTTTATTTGGAGGCGCGGGAGGCGCGTTGCTAATTTGGCTGCGGCCCGAACCCCAACGTGTGAAGTGCTCAATGTGTTGCGTGGGAGGAGGAGGTTTTATTTAGCTGCACACTCCCTTCCTCGCTGCTCGGGCTTTCCGTTGCTAACGCTACGTGTGAGCAGCAGGCACGGCGGGGTAGCCCCGGGAACCCCCAAAGAACGCACCTACTTTTTACATTTTGTGACCTCCTCCTCCTTAATCTGCCACAGCGGCCACGGCCGTGGCGAGGGATGAGGGATGAGCTGAGCTTTGGTGGGATGGGTCACTCCAGGTGACCATGCCCTCCTGGTCCCTGTAGACAGACAGGTGACCCTGTAGAGGCAGTCGAGGCTGCTCTGGATGGCTGCAGCTGGGAGTGGCGGGCAGGATGGTCGGGAGGAGGATATTAAGAGTGCAAGCGTCTGGGATACCTAGCGATGGGGCCGGATAAGCGCTCATGGTAGACAGATTAGTCATCGGTTCCTGATAGGGGATAATCACCGGCTTGTCTGCTCTTTATCTGCGAGATAAGGATGAGGCTGGGGGAGGGAAGGAAAAGGCACAGAAAAGCTCAGAGGGCCGGCATGGACTGTCCCTGTCCCTGGCTGTGCTTGTCCCTCGTGGCTTAAGACAGGACTCTGAGCTGACTTTGGTGGTACACTGAGCAGGACTCGCCCTTGCTGGGGGCTCGGGGTTTAACTGCTTCTCCAGGGCTGTGGCAGGGGAGTGGGATCAGGATCAGGGCATATGTGGCAAAAGTCCTCATGCTCATCCAGGAACTGTGATTTCCTTTCTGCTGCTTCACCTCTCGTCCCAATTATGTGGTTGTGTCAACTATAAATTATTCTGCAGAGGGAGCAGGAGCATCCTGTCCCTTCAGCATGCCTAGAGCTTGCTGGAACTTCTCTCAGGCAGTGACCGTTAGCAGAAATTAAAGTAATTTTGTAAAGGACATTAAATACAAATAACTGTATCTTGGCAGGTCAGGAGTGTTCTCAGCCTGCTGGAGGAGCAGAACCCCTGAGGTTGATGATGTCTTGCTTACAAGCCAGGAAGAGACACTTGCCCTGCTGAGCAGGCATCCTGGAGCACAATTTTCATGAATTGTATTTGAGCTCCTGGTTCAGCAATGCACAAGGCTGGGGTGTGCACAGCATCCCAGGCTGTCTCTGTAGGAAAGTGATGCCTGCTCCCCAACAAATCCCAGTTTTGGAAAAGGCATCATGAAGATTTAATTGGGAATGTGTCAGCTACAGCATCCCATGGCTCCTCATGCAGCACCTTGCTCTTCCTGTGCTGACCTTCCTCTCTTGAAATGGAGATAGGAGAAGCAGACTAAGGTGGAGTGGAACATCCTCCAGCTGCAGCAGTCCCTCCTTGGTACTGGTTTTCCCTAAGGAGTTTCTGTAGAGCAAGACCCAAAAGCAGACAGCTGAAAATACAACTTTCTGTTCCATTTTGTGCTCTTGGCTGCTCACTGGAGTTGTGCTACTGCCTGTCCTGTGAGCCCTGGAACCCATGGCTGGGATGTAGGGTAGTGCTTGGGCAGGAAAATTGGAATCAAAAGGGGCAAGGTGAGGGAAATTTGGTCCGACTTGTTTAAATCAGTTGTGGATTTTCTTTCTTTCTTTTGTTCTCTGGAAGATGAAATGCAGCCTGTGAATGCATATGTGTGCCTGCCAAAGGCCCTGCTCTGGTCACAGTTTGCTCTTTGAAGGGTTATTGATCCTTTGTTCTTTCCCACAGAGGGTCTCTCTCAGGCAGGTACACTGATGCCTGGGGACTTGTCTCCTGTCCTGAAGCAAGTGAGGGGCAGGACCAGGTGTTTAACCCAGGGCTCTGGAGCCCAAGTGCAGTAGTACCTTTGTTAGACTGTGTTCCAGACATGGGGAAGGGCTTGCAGGAATTGGAGCTTTACTGATGCTTTAACAAACCAGTGATGTGGAGCAGGAGCACGCTGGGCACTCCCTGGAGCCACAGAGTGCTGCAGGCTCTGCAGATGTGCTGCCTGCACTCCTGGGGCTTTGGAGGAAGGCAGGTCCCTGGTCTTCCTCAGCCTCATTTCACATGGGGTACAGAGGGTGAGGGGTCATGCAAGAATTAGGCCTGTGGTCAGGATATCCCTCCTGATGGCTGCTGCCACTACTGTGTTAGGACAGCACAGTGCTGCCACTTGGGCTCACTGAGGAATCAAGTTGCCTTTCTGTCACCTGAGCTGATAAAGTAAAGGTGGGTTCCTAATAAAACAGAGGTAGGTGCACTCCTTGCTAGTGGGACGGCTGACCCTGCTGCCATAAACATGGTTGTCTCTCTTCTCCCCCCATCCTCTCAGGCGCTCCTGACCCCACTGCTGGGGCCAGCATCGATGACGAGAACTGCTGGCACTTGGACGAGGAGCAGGTCCGAGAGCAGGTGAAGCTGTTCCTATCTCAGGGAGGGTACTACGGCTCGGGGAAGCAGCTCAACTCCATGTTTGCCAAGGTGAGGAGCCGGCTGCTCTCTCCCATCTCTGCTCAGCCTGTCACGTAGCTGGCACTCGCTGGCTGCCCTGGCAGGGTGCCCATCACAGCTGGGAATCTGTGCTCCAGTGCCTTCTCGCCCTGTCGCGGAGCAGGCAGTTGTAATCCAGGCTCTGGGTCAGGCCTGGATTGTCTCACCTGCTGTCCTGACAGGTCCCTTCCTCCCATGGGTGCTGTGATCCCTGTGCGAGGAAGGACATTCCCCCATCTCCTCTTCAGCGCAGTGGGCAAAAAGCCAACCCTGCAGAGCCTACCAAGACCATGGGAAGGTGGAACCATAACCCACAGATCTCACCAACCTATGGGCCTTTCTCTTTCTTTGCAGAAGGGCTTTGCTTTCATGTTGGTAATCTCAGTCTCCTTCACAGTCTGGCTGTGGCTGCTACTCAACTGGGCTCCAGTCAGCCTCATGACAGCCATTGCATGAGGGTTATAGTGTGTGACTGTCCATTATACACACACACACACACACACACATATATGTATGTATGTATTTACATACAGTCTGAACCCTCAGGCTGAAGAAGCTGTGGGTTGCCAGCCAGGTGAATGTGTCTTAAACACCTTTGAGGAACCATGGTTTGTCTCACCCAAGACTTTCTGTTTGTCCTTTCCAGGTCCGGGAGATGCTGCGCATGAGGGACTCCAACGGGGCCAGGATGCTGACGCTGATAACAGAGCAGTTCATGGCTGATCCTCGGCTTTCCCTCTGGAGGCAGCAGGGGACAGGCATAACAGAGAAGTGCCGGCAGCTCTGGGATGAGCTGGGTAAGGGTCACTGCCTTGCAGAGAGGAGCAGAGTTACCTGGGCTCCTGGGCCAATGGACATCATTACAGAGGCCCTCTGGGGGCTCTTTTTTGGGAACGGAGACCCTGAGACATGCCAGGACCTTACTGTATCCCCTGCTGGGCAATCACTGTGAGACAGCTGGATCACAGTTGATCACACCAAACCACACAGTTCAAAACCTTAAACCTGCCCCTCTCCTGCAAAAGGATCAAGGATGACGAGTGTGCAGTGTGTTGCTGGTCCCATGCTTCCAGCAGGCTGGTGTTTGGTGAGCTGCCCCAAAGCCTTTGTGAGGGAGGACACAGGGCTGGTGAGCCCCAGGTGCTGGATGTAGCCTGGATGTAGAAGTTCTGTTCCTGAGGGAACCTTGGTCCAGAGAGGGAAAGGCGGGTTCTCAAGTCTCATCACATCTAACAGATTCTGCCTGCTGTGGTGCTTGTTTCCAGGGTGAGGGGGGCAGGATAGGCAGCACAGAGCCTGGCTGTGAGGGAAATGCAGTTCTGGGTAATTCTAGCTAAGCACCTTAGACACCAGCTCAGCTGGCTGACACTGTAATATCATTAGAATAAAACATTTAGATGACGTGGGCTTGGGGAGTAGGGCTGTGTGGTGAAGTTAACCCTGCAATTCTGGCCTCTCCTGGATATATGGGACCTTGGGTGAATAGTTTGGCTTGAGCCATAGTTTGATGAGTGAGTTTGAGCTCCTCTGCAGCCTTCTGGTAGGAGATACTGCTCCAAGGGTAGGGGCGGATGGGCTGGCACCAAAGGGATATGGTAGAGCTGGAAGAAGGATTAGAATGGTCTGGGATCTGGAACATCTGAAACTGAAGCTGGAAATCACAAACCCACCTACCAAGTGCCCAACAAATGCAAACAGAAATGAAGCTGGGAACCCTGGCCAAACTATGCAGACAAGATCTGGGCAGGGGTGGGATGTCTTGTTTCTGTATGAAGTTTCCTGGATGGAAATAACCACACCAGCTCTGGAGAGCTCATCTGTGCTTGCTTGCCAAGAAGATATTTCCAGGATTTTGGGATGCTGCAGCTAGACAATTGGATATGCAAGGATCCTGGAGAGGTGGCCAAGTCCACCAAGCCAGAATTTCCACATGGAAGAAAGCAAGCACACTGGTGATATATGAATGGATGGGTGTGTGGGCAGGCCTGGACGCAGGAAGCAATTTGCTTAAAATTACAGATTATTTGGCCAGATTTCCAAGCTGCTATCCAAGCCGAGAGCCCTCCCTCCCTTCCTGCACAGGCGAGGGGAGGGTGGTTGGGTTTCAGTCTTGGCTTAACTGTACAAGGACCAGGTTGGTGCACGCAGGTTTGGTCGGCAGAGTGGGAGGAGGTGGCAGCACGTCCCTGTTGGCAGATGGCAAAGTGGCTGGGGAATGTCAGGGCCCTTCCAGTGCTGGATCAACACGACAGCAGGGGAAGTGTGGTGCCAGCCAACACACGTCAGAGCAGCTCTCCTGGCAGAGGCATGTCACACGTGAGGGTCTGGGCATCTCCATGCTGAAGAGAAGCTCCTGTAGAGGACACAGTGATGTTCCAAGAAGCAATTCCAGAATGGGCATGGATTGTACTCAAAGCAGGGATTATTCCTTCATTTTACAGAAACCTTTTGCATTTGGCCTTGTGCAGTGTTTACTGTAGGAGCATAGCATATCTCTGAAGGAGGTGTGGAGGCACAGAGACCAGAGCTGCTTGGAGTTGGGGGTGTTCACGAGTAACAAACATCAGGAATGCAGAGCAGTGTCCTAAACCATCCCTGGGTGGGTAACAGTAGCCAGGGCATATGGGGCAGCGGAAGCACCACATCCCACTGCCTATTGGCTGTGGATGCCAAAGCTGCCAGTATTACCATTACTGCTGAAGGGAGGGATGAGGAGCCTGTTGCCAGCTGCCATGGGAAGCCCTGGCACAGACCACAATCCTCCACCACTTAGAAGCAAAAAAAGGGCCTTTTGGAAATTATTTTGGGCACGTGTTTAATAATTAATCATCGATTTTAGCAAAGACTGCATCACAGACTTGCGTGGGATTGGAAGAAGATCAGCCTTAAAGAAGATTGTGGATTTATGCTGGGGAAAATGTAAAGGATTTTGCAGGATTTCAGAGTTATAAAAAAAAAAGGAAATGAAAATAAAAACGGGATGGTTTGCTTGTGCATGTGCTGCCAACTGAACCTCTATTGCCCCGTCTGCTGGGGAGCCAGAGGAAGGACCTGCTGGATGGAGAGCTCAGCAGCGTGGGAGTATTTGCCCTGGCGCATTAGTACTTACGATTAAAGCCTAATTACAAAAAATAGACGAAAAACCAGCTGAAGTGCAGCCTGACCTTAATCTGCCTGGAGACGGGTTTATTTATCTCGGCCACTTGTTTACAGTGGGGAATTTCAGGAGATTAAGCTGGGGAGTGACCCTGTGGGAAACGGGAGAATTTCTTTGATGGTTGGGAAACTTGGGCGCGGGATCGGAGCGCCTGTCTGCTCTGGGGCCTGCAGCCAGGACCACTGAGCTGGGAAGGCTCTGACCCCCCCTGTCCCTGCACCCAGCCCCGTCATCAAAAAGCATTTTTGTTTAGAGGCTTAGCTTAATCGTGATCTGCTGCTTTGTTCCCCACTTAACCTCCTGCTATCAGAAAGTTCAGATGAAGGTTTCTGCAGCATGCGAAGAGACATGGAGTCTGACCTGGTGTGGCATTTCGGCTCAGGACAGGAGTCACTTGTGCTGTCAGCTGATGTCACTTGACCACAGGGCTCAGAAAACCACTCTGTTATATCTCCCAGATAATTATCATGACTGAGACAGATGCAAATCTCACTTCCCTCCTAGTTCCCACCTCCCCGTCACATCGTTCTTTCTGCAGGAGAGCCCAGGGGCATAATGTTTTGGCATGCAAAGGATGCCTCAGAGGGCTCTCAAAAATAGGCAGCAAAGTCATGAGGCTTCCGAGGAACGCATATTAGCAGAGCTGTGGGAGCCAAAAATCCAGCGGGTGCATCCCATTCCTGGGGGCGGTGAAGCTGGAGCACCAAGCCTTGTTACTGCCTGTCAGCCAAGATCTGTGCACCCTCAGAGGCGTGAGTTGAAACTGCCCGAGGCTGCTTTTGACACAAGCACCCCCAAAGTGGGCGAAGAGCAGTGACAACAGGCGGGAGCACTGGTGGGAAGGGAATGCCCGACACCCAGAGTCGAGTGCAGGTTTTATCTCATGGCCACCCGAGGAGGTGGGAAGTTCTATCCCCTTCCTTAAGGAAGACTCATTTTCTGGAGCTGAGACCTGATTTTTATAAAGATGCCATGTCTGAGTATCCCCCATGGAGCCTGCAGGAGCCTGTGAGTGAGTGACATAGACCTACTCTGGTAAGGATGGGCCCCAAGGAGGTACCTCTTTTACACATTAATTAATTGCTGATGTTGCAGCTCAAAAATCTGAATCCCCCCTGTTCATCAGAAAAAAGTGAGGTGTTGGTGGGCTTTCCTGGGGGCAGAGATTGAGCTGAACTGGGCAAGGGCTGCTTTGGACATTTGCTGATGCTCGTGCCTGCAATTGCTTTTCCCGTGCCCATTCCTGGATGTGATGCTGCTGCCGCCATCTGCGTTGTGACGCGGTGACGTCTGTCCTGCCGAGCCAGGCAGCTCCAAGGAGCCAGACAGGCACAGCCTCCACGCCTTGCTAATGATTTGAACCAGACATGTCCACAATTTCCAGCTGGCAAAGGATTGGTCAGGGGCCATGCACCCCAAAAGCACCACCGAAACTCAGCTGTAATGCAGAGAGGCACCAGAGTGGAGCCAGGGCCAGGACATCGCTGCTCAGCCTGGGTTTGCCTCATGTTGTCTGGCAGGGGGACCAGCTGCTCTGGCTCCTGTTGGATCTGCAGCCTTGCTTGGGGCTGTTTGGCTCAATGGCAGGGCTGGGGAGGGGCTGCTCAAAACACAGCCAGCGAGGGAGGTGGTTGGGGCTTGTGGAGGAATCTCCTTGTGCAGTGGAGGCATGCTGGGTGATGTTGCTGTGCCACTGGCTGGCACTTTGGGATGGGAACCTTGGCTCTGGGAGTGATGGAGAGGTGACAGCAGGGAGAAGGAAGGTGCTCCAGGGCTTTGCTGATCCCATGGAGGAGAGGCAGAGAGGGTGTTTCTGCAGGATGCTGAACTGTCCCACGTGTGTGACAGGATTTGACATGGACAGAGAGAGAAGCAGCAGGAGCTGCTCAGCCTGAGGGTATCCCTGGGGATACCTCATATTGCAGCTGTGTCAGCCTACAGCCATCCCACCCTGCAGGGAAGCACAAGGGAGGGGACATGCTACATCCTGGCAGCCATGCAGGGAAATTTGGGTAGAAATGGAGTTAGCTAAAGAAAAATTAACGGGTTTACACTTACTCAGGTTGCTGTAGCCCTTATTGGAGCAGTGAGTGACTCGGAATAGTCTGTAAGGCTCAGTTAGCAGCACCAGCATCAGCCCTGTTTTATGAAAGGATGAGCTGGATCTTAATGATGACAGATGTCCTTGGTTCTGGTTTTGTCTCTCACACAGCAGACAGCATCACCAGCATCATGTGAGGTCCCCTGCTTGACCCAGAGGGTGTCAGTGTGGGTGTCCTGCTGGTGAGCAGCTTGGCTTGTGGGATCCAAAGGACTCGCACCAGGGAGGGCTCTTGTCTGCAAGACATCAAGCCAAGCTCCAGGTTCCTCTGCTGGTTCCTCTGCAGGCTTGGGGCTAGTAGGGATTGAAAAAGAAAAAAAAAAACAAAAGAAAGAAAATACACCAAATCTCCTTTTTAAATAGTTGAATGCAAATGGCCTGAAGAACAATAGCAGATGAAATGGCATTCAGAGCGGGTTTTAAAGTGCTTGGAACGTGGGTAGGATCAAAATCAGGTTAGTCTTTGGAGATGCAGACTCTGCAGCTTGCCAGGGTGTTTTTAAGCATGCTTTGATGTGTAGTTCAAACACTAGATTTGTCCTGGCAGACAGAAGCACTCACAAATTCATACACAGCCGCTCTCTCCCTCCCTCCTCCCCACTGTCCCCCATCTCATGAGATTATAATTTAGCTTCATTACGAAGGAGTTTTACTTTGTCCTGGTTTCAGCTGGGATAGAGTTAATTTCCTCCTTATTTGGAAGCTGTGTAAATCCCCCTCCTGGGTCTCTGCATTATGCTGAAATGAGTTTACAAACCTCGATGGAACCTTGCAGGCTCTCAGGGCGGCTGGAGAGCTTTGCCCCACACGCATGGCGGTGGCAGCTCCGTGATTTCTTGGCTTTGTTTAGGGGCCCTGTGGGTGTGTGTGGTGTTAAACCCACACTGCAAGCTGGAAGAGAAATCCTGCTGGCTCCGGCAGCTGCGCAAGTGGGGTGAGATGGACGTCTGTCCCCTGGAAGATGGCAATTATGGTAACGAGCTTCCCAACATCACTAACGCGCTTACGCAGAGCTCCGGTCACAGCCAAGGTGAGTCTGGGTAGGGAGTGGAAATCCAGCTGACAGACACAGGGGTTGGGTCCAGGTCAAAACTCACCCCAAAGCTCAGAGAACTCGCTTCAGCTGCTGGTTATGCTTCTGCGAGTCATAGGAACACAAAATACTTGTCTTCACAGCCTCTGGTTTTATATATAAATGTTTGCTTCTTTGCTACAGGGTAAAGTTGCCTGTGTTTTGAGTTTAGGGACTGTTCTAAAGCAGTTTGACTTTGGGGTAGTTTAGTGCAGGTTTGGGCATGGGGTAATACAAGAAAACAGAATTGCTTGCCACAGAGCAGAGCTGAGCTCCGAAGTCCTGGCTGTAATGTGAGAGTGAGGAGCTGGAGATGGTGCAGAGCCCATTTCCCTGCCCTTAAGCCTCACTTAAAGGCTGTGATTCAGGTGGTAGGGAAGTCATTAGCCAGGAATGTTAACGCAGTTCAAGTGCAGAGCACAGACAGAGCGATGTAGTTAAGGGGTTGTTCCTTAGTGCTAAAATAGTTTCTCAACCGCTGACAAAGCATTTGATCCCTTTAAGTTTAAGCACTCTTTCCTTTTGCCTGAAATAGACATTAATTGAAAGTTATTGCTCTTCACATGCCTCTGTCTGCTGCACTGAAATTGCTCTTGGGTGTATTATGTGTGGCCAGAGTGGGTGGAGGAGAGGGGGACAGCAGCCATGCCACAGGGGAAACTTCATTCTTCAGGGTGGGGTTGATCCTGCAGCAGCAGTTTGGGAGCGTGGCTGTCCTGCCAACCATGGCCAGGACCACATGCCCGGCCTCCCTATGCTCTTCCTCAGGGAGCAGCTTAATTTAAACCTGGCCTTGCTCCATGTCCTGCATCAGTCCCAGGACTACCCCCTTGGTGTTCCCAGCTCTCCCAAGGATTTGCTCTGGCATTTGGGGAAGGTTGCTGGGGCTGAACAGGTCATTTTTTTTAGACCTGCAAGGGGTTCCCAAAGCACATGCCAGGGCTGTCCCCTTCTCTTCTCCCTGTGCTCCTGCCTCTCCAAGAAGGGGACTGAAAGCAGCCCAGATCTTGGAGGTGTCCTGGGGTTCATGTTTGTGCATATGCAAATACTGCTCCAGATTGTTGACAGCCTCTTTTATTACTGAAGAACAGCTGATTCTTGAAATCCTTCCTGGTAAAGTGAGCAGCCTTGGTTCCCAACATACAAACACCTGTTTAATTTCTCTCCACCTCAGGGTGCCTGCAGCATTCCGGCTAATTGCTTGTTGCCATCGTTTCCGCAGCATGTTTACCCAGCCTCCCTGGATCAGCTTTGAACAGTGCCTTTTGTTTTCCACCCTTGAATGCATTTAACTCAGCCCCTCTTGTGGGTTGCAGGACCTTACATGGAACGTTGCACCCCCTTTGGGGCTTCCCATTTTGCAGCCTGCCAGCTCTGTTTGGCCTTCATGATCCAGTGTGGCTGGAGTGATAGTGGGATTGCTCCAGACAGGTTTTTTCCTCACATCAAACCACTTGTCTTGATTGGTCTGGATGGGGTGAAATACTAATCCAGCATTTGGATTAGTATTTCAGTTTCAGAAATGCCCATGAAGTTACAGAGCAGCTCTGAAGAAGGAGCAGATATCTGGTGCAGGGCAGCAGTGGGGTTTCAGATGATGCTGTCTCCTCCCTTCCAGCCTTCTCACAAGGCCCACAGAGGCTGCTGGGGGTGGTGGGTTGTTCCCCCCGTCACTGGGAGCAGCTGAGACACACTCGTGTGGTTCCCTTCGTGGCTTCATGTGCTGCTGATCTAAGAAGCTGCAGTTCAGTGAAGCTGAGACTGTGTTGGAGCAGAGGAGGAGAGCTCATGGTGCTTGCAGGGCAGTAATGCTGAGGAAGCCCAGTCCTGACCCAGGGGCAGCTGCCTGCATGCTCAGTGTCACAGGGGAGGGAGCACACTGCCAGGTTTCAAGGCATCAGCCTTGTGTGTGACAGTGGATTGTGGTCACAAAAAATGGGTGGGTGGTGCCTGCCTCTTTTCTCACCCCTCTGACCAAGTCAGCTATTCTAGCAAATTACTTAGCAATGCCATCTGAGGAGACATTAGTCAGGAGAGGCATCCAAAGCCAGAGCCCATCTCCATCCCAGAAATTACTGGGGTGAGACCAGGTTTTGCTGTCATTGTAAAGGCAGAGCTCTGCCCAGGGAGGTCATGCCTGGGAAGAGGAACAGGCTGTTCTGCCCCAGCAGGGCACTGATGTTTTTCTCTTTGCAGACTCCCTGGCCAGGCCCAGACGAACGGTGTTCACGCGGGCCATCGAGGGCTGTGACCTGCACTGGCAGGACAGCCACCTGCAGCGCATCATCAGCAGCGACTTCTACGTGTCCCCCTCCTACCAGCGGGAGGGGGAGAGCCTCCTCTTCAACTCCCAGGGACAGCCACTGTGGCTGGGTGAGCATCCAAACCAGCAGCCCCTCTCATGGCCTCTGTGGGTTGGGTTTCTAGTGGAAAGGAGTCACCTGAGGCTGCCCTGGGTCCTTGCAATTCCTGCATCCTAGACTGAAATTGCTACCCTGGCCCTTAGCCTGAGGAGTGGGGGGAGCAGAAGAATTCAGTGCCCACCCACACCCCAGCCACAATCCTTAGAGCAATCTCCACATATTTACAGTCTGGCCTTCTCTTGGGCAGTTTGGACCAAGCTCATCATGTCCCTTTTCATCCTGCCAGTGTTTAGCTGTCCCCAGAGCAACCTCTCATTGTTTCCACTACAGAGGGTCTGGACACTTAAAGTCTCTTGAAAATTGACTGCAAAGCACAGCTGTATCCTCCAGATTTTCTGTTTCCTGCTCTCCCCTTCTTGTTAGTCTTCTCTTAAAGGCAATTAGCAGTCAGTACGATTAAGCCTCATGGGAACTTAAGGTGTACTGGGCCAGGCAAGCCCAGAGGCCTCCTCTGTTGTAGACTTTTAGCCCAAGTACCTCAAGCCACACAAATTCTCTCCTGCAAAGTCATGAGCCCAGGCAGATCTATGGACCCTCTACAGTTCCTTGTCTGGGATGAGAACGAGTGACATGAAGGACTTGGGGGGGGGAACCTGGTGTGGCTGTCAGCCCTAAGACAGACCCCAAAATGGGGGACACAAGTCCCCATCCACCTCCAGGAAGGGGGAATTACTTAGCCCCTGCAGTCCAGGAGTTGAGTATATGAACACAGAACAGGTCAAAGCCCACCATTGCACTGTTGTTCACTCCAGAAGCTGGGGTCTGCCACAAGGAAAGAGAACATTTTAAGTTGTCTAGAGATGTAGTTTCTGGAGTAGTAGGCACTAAGTTGCTGCTAATGCCAGGAGATAGGAAGGGCTCATATGTAGGCTGTTGGTACACTTTAGCTGGAGCAGGAGAGGATATTTCTGCTCTGGGAAGAGTTCTGGGCAGCTGCAGGCAGGAGGTCCCCTTCCCACACAGCCACAGGCAGCAGTGGTTGGTTAATGCATCCATGGACTCCATCTAGAAGGGATATGGTGGCCACAGCTCCCCTCTCCTGAGCCTAATCTGGGTTCTGGTGAGCCCTTTTTCCCAGCTGGTTGATGCATGTTATTTTTCTGATGTATTTGCCATGATTTTTGGATTTTGCGCTTTTGCTTTCTTGGCACCTCTTCAGGGACCCAGTGCTGGGAGAAGAGGGTGATTTGTCAGCAACTTCCCGTGATGAATTCAGTGAGAAGATGAATATTTCATCCATTTAGCAAATGAATAGAGGGAGCAACAAGAAGCTCTTTTACAGATGTGTTTGTTCTGAAATCTCCTCCTCATGTATTCCTTGTGGGTGACCTTTGGGATGTGGATATCCCATTTGTGGAGGTGGTTGTCTGCATTTCCAGAGCTTTCTGAAGTCTTCCAGGAATAGAAATTATCCCTCTATGATAACTTCAGATCATCTGTATTTGCCTGGGTTTTTTTCTCCCCTTGGTAGGACATTTTGAAAGAAAATGGAATTTTTGCTGCTTGTTATGCAGCATGTCATGTCATCTGCTCCTGCTAATTTCTCACTCAGTCATAATCCTCTCCACAGTTGCTTGTGATTTCAGGTGAGCAATAAGCAGCGGGAGCAGATGAATTCCTAAGCAACTGTGAGTCTTGGGAGGGGGTTTAGTGCAACTGTTCCTAATAATAAAACACCAGGTAGGAGAACTGCAGAAGAGACAGGATGTCTGCAGAGCTCCCTCCATGGAGGTGTTAAGGAGTCAGTTCAAAGCATCACCCCAAGTCTGCCAGTGCCCCCAGTACAGTGCTGGATGCCCAGCCTCACCCTGTGCCCTGAGAGAAATCGAGATAGGCCATGCAGATTTTAGGAGAAATGAGGGGCAGGGCTGTAACAGCCTGTGTTGGAGCTGTGGTACTGCAGCAATGGTGTGTTGGAAATGCTGCCATTAGATAAACTTTGTGGAGGTGGGGATTTAGGTACTGACGTGGCTGCTGTGGGTTGAAAGTGGCAGGAGTCCCGTTAGTATTCCTGGTAGGTATCCTTTCCAGGAGCAGGGAGGAAGGGATGAATTCAAGGCAGGAAGCAGGAGTTTAGCTCAGGTGTGGGGAACGTGAGTAGAAGGTGGCCCATGAGTGCCATCCTGTCAATGCCTGTGGTTCAGCCATGCCCCTGTTCCTTGCCTTGCAGAACACGTCCCCACAGCCTGTGCTCGGGTGGATGCGCTGCGCTCCCACGGCTATCCCAGAGAGGCTCTCCGACTCACTGTTGCCATCATCAACACCCTGCGACTGCAGCAGCAAAGGCAGCTGGAAATATATAAGCATCAGAAGAAAGGTATGAGTAGAGCTGTGTGACAAGTGTCTTGTGACATTTGGCTGGGGTATCTCGGTTGGAAATATCTTTTCCACTTTGACGAGGCAAACATCCAGCCTGGATGGGCAACGATGTTTTGAGGGGACTTAGGAATAAAACGAGGATGTATCATCTTAGGAAGGAGGGCCAGGTGTCTCAGGAAGTATTTAAGGGGGTTGCTAGGGCATGTAGGAAAAAAATTTGAGATGTCAAAGCTCAGTTCGAACTTAATTTGGCAACTTTTGTAAAGGATAATAAAAAAATGTTTTTACAAATATATTAACTGCAAAAGGAAGGGTAAGACCAACCTTTGTTCTCTACTGGATGGGAGGGAACTCAGTAACTGCAGATGAGGAGAAGGTGGAAATGCTTAACACCTTCTTTGCCTCAGTCTTTAGTGGGAAGATGGCTTGTCATCAGGACAGCTGTCCTCCTGGGCTGGTAGATGGTATCAGGGAGCAGAATGTCCCCGTTATCCAGGAGGAGGCAGTCAGAGAACTGCTGACCTGCTTGGATGTTCATAAATCCATGGCCCATACGGGATCCATCCCAGGGTGATGAGGGAGCTGGCAGATGAGCTTATGAAGCCGCTCTCCATCATTCACCAACAGTCCTGTCTCACTGGTGAGGTCCCAAATGTCTGGAAGCTGCCCAATGTGACACCCATTCACAAAAAGGGTAGGAAGGAGGATCCTGGTAATTATAGGCCAGTTAGCCTGACCTCAGTACCTGGTAAGGTTATGGAACAGTTTATATTAAGTGTAATCACACAGCACTCACAGGATGGCCAGGGTATCAGACCCAGCCAGCATGGGTTTAGGAGGGGTAGGTCATGTTTGACCAACCTGGTTTCCTTTCATGACCAGGTGACCTGCAGGAAAGGCTATGGATGTTGTGTACCTGGACTTCAGCAAGGCCTTTGACACTGTCTCCCACAGCACACTCCTGGAAAAGCTGCAGCCCATGGCTTGGACAGGAGCACTCTGTGCTGGGTTAGGAACTGGCTGGATGGCTGGGCTCAGAGAGTGGTGGTGAATGGTGCTGCATCCAGCTGGGGCCAGTCATCAGTGGTGTCCCTCAGGGGTCTGTGCTGGGACCAGTTATGTTCAATATTTTTATTGATGACATGGATGAGGGGATTAAGTCTTTCATTAGTAAATTTGCAGATGACACTAAGCTGGGAGTGTGTGTCAATCTATTGGAAGGTAGGAGGCTCTGCAGAGAGACCTGGAACAGTTTGATGGATGAGCATAGTCCAATAAGATGAAGTTTAATAAGTCCAAGTGCCAAGTGCTGCATTTTGGCCACAATAACCCCCTGCAACACTATAGGCTGGGGATGGTGTGGCTGGACAGTGCCCAGGCAGAAAGGACCTGGGGGTTCTGGTCAACAGCGAGCTGAACGTGAGCCAGCAGTGTGCCCTGGTGGCCAAGAAGGCCATCCTGGCCTGTATCAGGAACAATGTGGCCAGCAGGAGCAGGGAGCAGTGTGGCACTGGTGAGGCCACACCTCGAGTGCTGTGTCCAGTTCTGGCCCCTCAGTTTGGGAAGGACATTGAGACACTTAAGCGTGTCCAGAGGAGGCAACAAGGCTGGTGAGGGGCTTGGAACACAAACCCTGTGAGGAACGACTGAGGCAGCTGGGGGTGTTTAGCCTGGAGAAAAGGAGACTCAGGGGTGACCTTATCACTCTCTACAACTCCCTGAAAGGTGGCTGCAGTCAGGTGTGGGTTGGTCTCTTTCTCCAGGCAGCAACTGACAAAACCAGAGGACACGGTCTCAAGCTGCGTCAAGGGAAATCTAGGTTGGGTATTAGGAAGAAGTTTTTTGTGAAAGGGTGATAAAATTCTGGAATGGGCTGCCCAGGGAGGTGATGGAGTCACCATCCCTGGATGTGTTTAGGAGAAGACTGGATGTGGCACTCAGTGCCATGGTTTAGTTGAGGCGTTAAGGCATGGGTTAGACTCAGTGATCTTGAAGGTCTGTCTCTTCCAGCCTAAGTGATTCTGTGATTCTGTAACAGAATTGTGCTGCCCCATTCAGAGTGGCAGAGATGGGCAGCACTGCAGGGGACTGCTTATGTCCTAGGAAGACAAACTGAGTTGCTTGAGCCAAGTTGAGTTGATACCCACATACTCAGGACACAGCTGCCCAAATGCTGTCTTCAGGCTGCTGCAGTAGGGATGTTCTTGTTCCCACTGTTGCTGTGTCTGGTTGCCTGTAAGGCAAGAGCTGCCTGCATTGAAGAGGAGCTGCCTGACTGCTGAGCAGCAGTAACTGGCTGTGTGTGCTCCTTCCACCTTGCATTTCCTGAGTCAATGTACCAGGAGACAAGCCCAGTGTTCCTCCTTTTGCAGTTGCAATTGGAAGGGAGCCGGGGTCAGTTACTGCAGTGCTGCTGAAGGTCAGTGACTCCTGGTCCTTGCCAGCTCAGCCAGCTTGAGATCACCAAAAGATGACATTTTAAGAATCACTGAAGTCTTGATCATCTCAGGAGAGATTTCTGCTTGTGTTTCCAGAACATTCAGGCTACCGTTGCACATTGGTCCATGAGCTGCAGGTCTGGCATTATAGACCTTTTCTTTGGGACTATGCAGACCCTCATGTTCTCTTGGAACAGAGAATGAGTCTCTGCATCTTATTGGCCTTAGGGACACCTTTTTTTGTGTCTGTGCCTGCTCCCTCAGTTGTCTGTGCAGAGTGGCTTCTCCTTGCCCTCATGAACTACCTATGCCAGAGTTGGCCCTAGGGGTTCCTGTTGGATGCAAGTTGTGGGATAAGAAAAGTCCTCTGGTCTCAGAAACCTCTCTGGGTGCAGAACTTGTCTTTAAATTCCTTACTTTTACTGTTCTATTTTATCCAGAACTGCTGCAGAGAGGAGCAACAACCATCACCAACCTGGAGGGCTGGGTAGGCCACCCTCTGAACCCCATCGGCTGCCTCTTTCTCACCCTGACCGAAGCTTGTAGATTAGAAGAGGAAAATTGCCTTGAAATTTCAGGTACCAAGTGTTCCTCCTGGATCCCTTCCCGGTGTCTGTGGCTGAGGTGGGTGCAGATCTGGGTCTCTGGACACCTGGACTCTGAGTCCCCCCTCTCAGCCTTGGCAAGAGCACCAGGGCAGAACTGTAGAGAAGGAAGGTAGTGAGTAGAGAGAAATAGAATTTTCTCAGCCCCAGGGTTTGCAGCCAGAGCAGAGCAGGTCCAAGGGAAGGCTCTGGTGTCAGCTGTGCACCCTGTTGCACATGTCTTGGGTCTCTTGCATCTCCTGGTGAGAGCAGGAAAGGATGGTGAAGCCCACATCTCCCTCAGGGAGCTTTCATCTGTCGTTTCTGGGTAACCAAAAGCAGGCAGGAAGGAAAGTGTGGGTCTTGCTTCTGAAATGAGAGATTTTACTCTGCAATGATTCTGCTGTCTGGGAAGACTCTTGTAACCCCACTGCATCTCCTCTCCCTCCTTTCAGACGCTGGGGACTCCAAACCACCAGTGTATCAACATGTGCCCGTTGTGACCGGCAGCCAGGACGGTGACGAGTCCTACCTGTCCCTGGCCTTAGAGGTGGCCCTGATGGGGATGGGTCAGCAGAGAGTGATGCCCGAAGGCCTCTATGCCCAGGACAAGGTGTGCCGCAATGAGGAGCAGATCATTGCCCGCCTGCAGGACCTGGAGCTGGACCCGGTGCTGGTGCAGACCCTGCGGAAGCAGTGCATCTTGCTGCTGGAAGGTGGGGCCTTGGCTCATCTAGCTGACTTTTGTGTCTTAGTTGAGTGTTGGTAACATCTCTGAGGTGCCTTTTTCAAAATTTACGCACATCCTGCTTCTTCCTCTCTGGATGTGGTGCAGAGCCTGTAGGATGGCTGCTCTGCCCTATCACCTGGAAAAGCAAGGGTTTGTTGGCATCCCTAGAAAAAGACCAAGTCAGAGGCAATATGGAGAAGGGTGCTGAGCACATGGCTTCAGTTTCTTATTTTCTTGTAGAAAAGGAAAGAGAATCCCTGGATCCAACTTGAGTAACAGGGAGTTGAACAGCAGATCCTCAGAGCTTTGGGGTGGTCCAGACCCCAGCCATGGATCCTGCTGTGCTAATTATGGCTGATGGGCTCTGCTTCTGCCTAGGTGGTCCCTTCAGCGGCTTGGGAGAAGTCATCCACCGGGAGAGCGTCCCCATGCACACCTTTGCCAAATACCTGTTCTCTGCCCTGCTGCCCCACGATGCTGACCTGGCATACAAGCTGGCTTTGCGGGCCATGAGGTTGGTGCATGTTTAATTCTGTCTCTGCTCCCCTTTTTGCCTCTCTCCTGTGCTTGTTGGGAAGCTGGGAGATGCTTTGCAACTTTAGAGCAAGGATGGGGGTGGAGACAGGCTTGGAGCTTGCTGTCCATGGGATCTTTTGCAGTGTGCAGGACCACTGGGCACAGCAGCAGTGCAAAGAGGTTCCTGCCCTCCATTTGGGTGATTCCTGGTTTATAAACTCCATTTGTACAGATTTGTATGGGTCCAATAATGTCTGCTGGCCTAGCCCTCCACCCAGCCACTCACTCCAGGCTGGACCTGCCTGCCCCTGTGACAGGGACATCCTCTGCCAGAGCAGGTCCCAGGCACACACAGGACTGTCATCTGCCTTCTGTCTGCCAGGCCTCGGGCACCCTGCAGCCCTCCCTGCCTGCAACAAGGGCTGTTATCCTGGCACAGATGGGTGGATGGTTTGCCCCAGGCTGCAGGGTGTCACAGAGCCAGGTGGAGAACACAGTTGCATGCTGTTCTCCATTAAAACCCATCTCTGTCTCTGGGACTGGGGTAACAGCTGATGCTGAGAGCTGCCCTATCTCCTTCCCCAGTCCATGACACGCTTCAAACATCAGCCTGTGTATTGTTTTGACAGGGACTGGGTGGGTCTTGGAAAAGCTGGAATTTCCTAAACAAGTCAATGCTTGGAGCACTGTCAACTCCAGAACATCCCAGTGCTCTCTCCCTCTTACCACCATTATAAATAAGTCCTGGCCCAGAGCATTGCCTTTTTTCAGCATTTCCTCAGTGAAATGGAATGGGTCATCTCTCTCCAACACTGGGGGGAAGTTTGAAATCCCCCTATTCTGGAAAGAGCTGCTCAGGAGGCAGCCAGCCCTAATAAGCAGCCAAAGGCCTCTGTGGTGTATGGAAACACCATGTCCTGGCAGACCTGAGACCTCTGGCCATTGAACAGGACTGAGGGCCCCAGGGATGCCATCTCTTAATGCCCATCCCCTGCTCCCAGCTAGGACTCCCTGTCTTGGGGTATCTGTGTCCAAGGCTGGAAAAGTTGGGCTTTTGCTGCCCTGTGGTTACCTCAAGCCTGCAAGTGAGGATAGCAGAGACATTTGGATGCTCTTCATGTCCCGGCTGCAGTTTCCTTCCTGCATAACTAGCCATCAAGTTAGCAACTCCAGCACCAACTCAGGGGTTTAGGATTTGTCACCATGGCTGGTGACATGAGAATCCTGCTCCCAGGATTCTTCAGTCTTACTTCTCACCCAGGTTTTCCAGGCTTTTGGATGTGCCCACAAAAACAGGCAACCTAACCTGGCTGCAGAGGCCCTGGAGAAATGTGCTGCTGCTTCTGATCATAACCAAGCATTTTAAGAAGAACCAGATGATACTGTCAGGAGTTCTGCCGGGTGCTTTGACATGAAAGGAGCAGGAGGGGAGGAGGGATTTTACTTTTTTTTCTTCCTTTTTATTTTTCTCTGAGGTCTGTGCTTTTCCTTACAAGTTTATAAATCACTCCATGGATCTTTCTCCCCCCTTTCAAGTCAGTCTCAGATTGATCCCTGTGCCCATGTGCTGAGCACGCAGCCTGGGGAGCCGCACACGTGCACAGCAGCAGGATGTGTTCAAAGGCATTGCTGCAGGCAGCTGCCTGCAGGCAGCCCCTGCCTCGCCTTGGCAGCACCTCAGGGACAGGAGGTGAGGCTGGGGCTGGGCTGGGCTGGGCTCTGATGGTGCCTCCTCCTGCTTGCCCTTCAGGTTGCCTGTCCTGGAGACCACGGCCCCATCCGGCGACGTGACTCACCCTCACCACCTGGTGTCGGTGGTGCCCAGCAGGTACCCGCGCTGGTTCACCCTGGGGCACCTGGAGTCACAGCAGTGTGAGCTCGCCTCCACCATGCTCACGGCAGCCAAAGGTTGGTGGCAGGGCAGTTCTGGGACAGGGTTGGTGGGATGATGGTGCACAAGGGCATGGAAGAGTTTTTCCTGGAGAGAGGAGGGGGCTCTTGCTTCTGCTGGCACTGGCAGAGACTGGCTGGGTGCCCCACTGGCCCCAGTGGTGCCCCACTAGGAACCTGCTGTGGGCAGGGCATGATGAGCTGGCCCTGAGAATCTGGGGTTTCTGGGATTCTTGTCCCAAAGGGCTCATGGTCCAGCCAGGCAGGATGGGAATTTCCAGTGAGGTGCAGGCAGGCCTTGCAGCCATGGTGCTGCAGGTCCTGGGTAGTGCCCCATGTGATGCAGGACCATGCCTGCTCTGCAGCACAGCCAATTGCCAGGCCAGTAGTCCCTGCCAGGCATGTCATGAGGTCATGCCATGGTTTAGTTTGAAGCTGTTTATCCTTTCACCTCTGCTTTGTCTTTTCCACCCTGTGGTGATGATCCTGCACGGGCTATGGGAGAGAGAAGACCTCCCTGTGCACCAAACCAAAAATGGCTTTTGTTGGATATGGAACCAGCAGTGCTGGGTAGGACACTTTGGTCCCGGCTGCAAGGGGCTCGTGAAAGACCTCATCGGTCTCTTGCACCTCTTCAGTTTCTGCCCAGGCACTATTATGGAGGAGAGCACAGGCTTTTCATTAGACATCCTCCTGGCCAGAAACCTACCCCATCAGGGTGGCAAGAGTCTTGTATCCCATGAGGGTCAGTGAGCCAAGCAGTTACCATTGCCCTCTGATGTCCTGGTGCTGCCACCCTGACAGGGAATGTTTTTCTTTCCCAGTGAGAGGGAAGGGAAATGAGCTGTCAGAAAGCTCCAACCTTGCTGCCTTGGCAGCCTCTTCTCTCCTTCCAGCCTCCTCCTCTAGGCTGCTTTACCAGGGCTGATGGTGTTCTGCCCGATTTGCAGTGCTCAGATGAAGAGCTGGTACTTGGCTTATCCTTCAGGTATTTTTCTCCCTTCCAGTGCCTGATGGGATGAGGTTTTTATGCCGGGGATGTAGGGCTGTTGGATTGCGTTTGTTTTTCCGACTATCCCCTTCCTCAGGTGTTCCCCTGCTGCAGCATGTCCCAGTGTGATCCTGCAGCCTCTTTTCCCCACGCCCCTATGAGCCATTTTAGGGAGGCTTGGATTTTGGTGGCAATGCAAGCGGCTGTGGTGGGTGGCAGGTGATATCTTTAGCTATGAGTCACCCGAGATGTCTCCGTGTGTCCAGGTGCAGCACTGGGTTTTTCACTGCTGTGCATGATTTGGTTGTCTTTGCATGAGGTTCATCTGCTCAGTCTATGAGTGGGAGTAGAAATGAAGCTGGAACCTAATGTGGCATGTTAGCACCTCTGGTCTGCACATATCCCAAAGGTCCCACTCCCCACACTGTGTCCCACAGGCACTGATAGAAGGGTAGGTGCAGATCATGATATTAATATGCCTTGATGTGTCCCTCTTCCAAGATCCTGCCCCATCTCCTGGTGCCATCATATATCCTAGCACCCACAACCTCCTGAAGCAGGAGTACTGCAGCACCATTGGGTATTGTGCCACAAACCCCCTTCTCTGGGGATAGCTCAGCCTGTCTCAGTTGTGAGTGCTGTGTGCCTGACCTGGGACATGGAGGACCAAGGTGCAGCAAGTCTGGCTAACCCCAACCCAGCCTTGCAGAGGGAACTTGCTGGGCAAGACAGTGTGTGTGCAGCAAACAGCTTTTCCTCTTCTTCCTAATGTTCCTGGATGAAGACTGATGTTTTTGCAGCCATGCAATACTAGGCATCTCCCCAAGCCCCTCCTTTTCTGGGAAGAGGCTACTCTACAGCTGTCAAACTTGCAGCCAGAGTGGAACATCCAGGTGCCTGGAGATGTCTGCTAAAGACAGGACGTGTCTGGGATCACTCAGGTTTGTTTGTCCTCTCTGTGAGAGGATGAACTTGAGTGAGGACGCTTGCTGTAGGATGTATCACTTCCTGGGGAGGGTGCTCCATTTTAGACTGTTGGACTGCAGGGCCTGATCCAGCATCACTGTGTGTCCCTCTGTGTGTGTGTGTCCAGAGGGGCTGGCTGTGGTGCCGGCAAGAGATGGGGCTCCAAGGCAAGTTGGGGGGTGCCTGAGCCATCTGACCGTTCTTGCTTGCTCCCAGGGGACATGCTGCGCCTACGCACGGTGCTGGAGGCCATCCAGAAAAACATCCACTCCTCCTCCTTGATCTTCAAGCTGGCTCAGGATGCATTCAAGATTGCTACGCCAGCCGACAGCAACTCTGACACGACACTGCTCAATGTAGCGCTGGAACTGGGGCTCCAGGTATGGGATGATGCTGGGGATGTTGGTGGCCCTTCAGCCCCTCTTGCTGTGGCAGCCGTGCTGGTTATGGTCTTCGCCAAGCAAGGTGTCCCCTGTGGATGGAGTAAATTGATCCCTGCATGGTCCTGGGCAGGGGACCTCAGCCCTGGGAAGCCCCTGTGCTCACTGTGGTTTGGGTGGAGGTGAGGCAGTGCCTGGTAGCCCGTTGAACCAGGGGGATTTTTGGGGAGCACTGCTCTGTTGGGTGGCCTCACTAGAGCCCTGCAGGGCAGCCAGTCACCCCAAGTTTGCCTCGCAGGTGATGCGCATGACGCTGTCCACGCTCAACTGGCGGCGGCGGGAGATGGTGAGGTGGCTGGTGACGTGCGCTACTGAAGTGGGTGAGTTCATGTGCGCTGGGGGATCTGGCCTGCATGCAGTGGGAGCAGGGCTGGGCATGGAGATCCTTGGGTCATGCCTAGTCCTGAGCATCTGAGTTCTCCTGAGTCTCATTTCTTCTTTGGTAACTAAATTTACCTCAGAGCACCAGTTGACAGGGTTGGGACTGCAGCAGTGGCCAGTTTTGAGACTTGGATGGGTGCCCTGTACCTGTCCCAGGCCAGTGGTGGTCTCTGTGCCCTGCAGCATGGCAGTGTGGGTTGGCCTCTGCCTGTCCCCCTCTGCCCTGTCCCTCTTGGGGCAGAGTGAGGGACAGGGCTGTTTTTGCCCTGTCTGTGGGTCTCAGAGGAGCCCCATAAATTCAGTCAGGTTCCTGGGATATGCTGTGACCCCGGTCTTTTCTTGCAGGAGTGAGGGCCCTGGTGAGCATCCTGCAGAGCTGGTACTCACTGTTCACTCCCACGGAAGCCACCAGCATTGTGGCGGCCACAGTGATGTCCCACAACACCATCCTGCGCCTGAGCCTGGACTACCCACAGCGGGAAGAGCTGGCCAGCTGTGCCCGCACCCTGGCCCTGCAGTGCGCCATGAAGGACCCCCAGAACTGCGCCCTGTCTGCCCTGACCCTCTGCGAGAAGGACCACATCGCCTTCGAGACTGCCTACCAGATCGTCATTGACGCCGCCTCCACCGGCATGACCTACACCCAGCTCTTCACCATCGCCCGCTACATGGAGCACCGGGGCTACCCACTCCGAGCCTTCAAACTGGCCTCCTTGGCCATGACTCATCTCAACCTGGCCTACAACCAGGACACGCACCCAGCCATCAATGATGTGCTCTGGGCCTGCGCCTTGAGCCACTCTCTGGGCAAAAACGAGCTGGCGGCCATCATCCCACTGGTGGTGAAGAGCGTGCACTGTGCCACGGTGCTCTCGGACATCCTTCGCCGCTGCACCATGACAGCGCCAGGGCTGGCCGGCATCCCTGGGCGCAGGAACTCGGGGAAGCTGATGTCCACTGACAAAGCCCCCCTGCGGCAGCTGCTGGACGCCACGATAAGCGCCTACATCAACACCACCCACTCCCGGCTCACCCACATCAGCCCACGGCACTATGGGGAGTTCATCGAGTTCCTCAGCAAGGCCAGGGAGACCTTCCTCCTGGCACAGGACGGGCACATACAGTTCGCCCAATTCATTGACAATCTTAAACAAATCTACAAAGGCAAGAAAAAACTGATGCTGCTGGTGCGAGAACGGTTTGGGTGAGCCCCGGCTCCTGCCATGCTCACTGGCAGGGTCTGGCCGCAGCAAGGGGACTCGGGAGAGAAGAAGGAAGGAAAGTGGAGATCAGCTTCCCCCCATCGGCAGAGGCTGCTCTGTTCTGGTCTTCTGTTTCTTTTTCTTTTTTTTTTTTTTTTTGTTTGTTTGTTTTCTTTCTTTTTTTTTTTTTCTTTTAGTGTTACTCTTTCTTGGATTTAACCATTTCACACACTGAGAGGATCCAGAGATTCCTTGGGCACAAACCAAAAGGCAACCACGGGGAAAAAGGATGGTTTACTCAGCCCCCTGCCCTCCCTTGCCAATACCAAAAGCTAACCTGGAAATCTAATACCTCTTTCCTGAAGGACGTGGTCGCTGGAGGGATACGAAGGTTGCAAAGTGAAAAATCTTTAAAATTATGTGGGGAATTTAACGAAGCAAAACAAAACAAAACAAAAAAAAAAAAAAAAAGGAAAAAAAAGCAAGCAAAGAAACCTGCGACACTAGAACCTCATGCGTCACCAAAAGCGATGGCTTTGCAGAGCGCTTCTCCCGCCCGCCCGAGACATGCAAACTCCTCTATTTGTGAAGATACTTCAATAAAAACAAGTAAAAGTAACTGTTCTCAGGGATTGCTTACTAAAAGTAACACAAAAAAAAAAGCATTTATGATACTGTAAATACTATAGTATATGTGTCAATTATTAAATTGTAAAGTTATAATTATTTATAATTCTGTCTTTTATTTGGGGGATACTTGAAATTGTTGTGGGCTGGGGCGATTATTTTTATTATTGCTATTATTATTATTATTGTTATTATTATTAAAACTATTATTTAAAAACCCACACAAAACCACAGACAAAAAGAGGAGGAGGCACGCGAACATTTCTCAGGTTCCCATGGCATCGTCAGCAGCAAGAAGGGTGTGGGGGGGAGGCGAACATCTACTCGACTCACAGCCCTGGGACAGACGGACGGACAGATGGATGGAGGAGCAGCAGCCCAGCAAAGGAAAGGAACTCGGGGCGATGCTCACTCGGACACACGCAGATGCTGGCGATGGAGGACTCGGCCCATCGCAGGGCAGGTGCAGGGTGTGAGTGCCTGGGCGGGCACCGGGGCTGCCGGCTTTGGGGGAGGGAGGGGCAGCCGCATCACCCTCCTGCACCATTCCCAGCTCATTCCACCTCCGTGGTGCAGCCAAGGCTGGGCCCTTCCCAGCTCACCCGGCGCTGGGGGCACACTCCAGCCCCGGGCCAGTGGCTCTTCAGTTTTGGTTCATTTCTTTGCCAGCAGGTTGGGAGGGCTGGGGGGGGCCAGGGCCGGTCTGGATGGTGACTTGTAGTTGGGGAACGCGCGTTAGTTATCTGCTGTCTGGTTTAATTTTTTGGCAAGTGACTTGTGTCCGCGCTCTGGCCAGGAACCCAATTGTACTCGGTCTGTGTCGCCACCGAAATAGCAGTCTTCAACCAGTCTGTTTCTCTCTTTTTTTCCTTCCCTTTTTTTTTTTTTTTTTTTTTTTGCGTGCGTGCGTGTATGTGTGTGTGCGACCTCTTCATCTGATGTTTAATAATAAAAGGGATGAACGTTACTGCCTGTGTCTTTCCTGCCTTTCTCTGATGTCGGGGGGGGGTCACCACACTTGTGCAGTGTTGCAGCCCCCTGTGGTAGCCAGCTCCTGTGCCCCGAAGAGGGGGACAGAGCAGGGACAGGGCACCCTGGTTGCTTCTGGGTGCAACTCCCTGCCATGTACATTAGCAGGTCCTTGCCCATGCTGGAGACACTGCCCTACCCATGCCAGCTAGACCGGCGTTTCTCCGTGTCTTGATCCATCCTGCCGCGAGCCTGGACCACAGTGAGTGTGCTGAGTGTGGAATGGGGTGGCAAGGAGTTGTAACTCAGGGTTCCTGGGCTGCTTTTTGCAGGGTTTGCTAAGCCCCAGGCAAGCTTGGCCCTGAGGATCAGAGGAGATGGGGAGGTGCGCAAAGGGGAACACTCTAGGACCAGGGGGATGGTCCTAAAGAGGCTTTGGGAGCTGGAGGAGTAGGGCCATGCTGCCTCTGTTGCCATCCCAGCCAGTGTGGCAGGGGGCTGGTGGTGCTGTGTCAGAGTTCTCCTGCCATTTTGCCAGCTGTCTCTCCCAGGTGAGTCCTGCTGGCTCTCCCAGCCCCTTGAGACTACCCTGGGTTGAGGACACATTGCCCATTTCAACCTGAGCAGGACTGTGGGACAGCTGATGCTGAGTCTCTGCCAGTGGTGGGCTGTGAGCCCCAAGCTCCCAGGCTCTGACCCTGCCAGCCTCAGGCAGCCCACCTTCCCTAGCAGGGCTGAGCACATCCATCCTCAGGAGATGGCTGTTGTGCCCTGGGCTCACATCCTCTGTTGCAAGCATGGACACTGCAGCCTGGCAGGGAGAGGCATCCTCCACAATTTGCTGCCATCCCTATTTCCCCATTTTGACCTGCAGGATGGGGCTCAGGGGCTCCCCCTCACCACACATGCTCCTCTAGCAGTCTGCCATGCCTTCCCATCTCCTTCAGGGCCGTCCAGTTCCCCATCCCCCCAGCCAGAGCCACACGGCTGCTGCAGAGAAGGTCCTGGTTTAATGCTGCAGCCCAGCCTAGAGTGAGCCCTGTGACAACATGGGTGACTATGCCCAAACCAGTCCTGTCCCCAAGGCCCCAGGCTCAGCTGTGCTTGTTGATATGACGGGAATGAGCATGCACGGCTTCCACAAAGGCACCCACATGTTCAGGGTTCATGTCAGGGTAGAGGCCGTGGCCTAGGTTGGCAATATAGCGTTGGGTCCCAAAACTCTCCAGCATCTTCTTCACCAGCTCGCCAATCTTCTCCTGTAGGTATGGTAGGAAACCATGTGTCAGACTAATCCAGCTCAGGTTTTTCACCCCCACCAGTCCCCCTCAGCTAGCCTGAGGGGATGCTGGGACATGAGCCAGTGCTGCAGGTGGCAAAGCTGAGGTAGAAGGCCTTTAACACAGGCTTGAACTAGCCCGAGTTGCTGGCACTAGCCATGGCTCACCTTGGGTGCATAGAGAGCACATGGATCCAGGTTCCCTTGCAGGGTGACATCTTTTCCTATCTGTGCACTGCAGCAGGGAGGAAACAGGTGAGTTGCTGCATGTGGTAGAGAGACCGAGAGCAGCCAGGTGCCTGCAGCCCCCACCGCAGGACACCCAGGACCCCTCAGCACAGCCTTCAGAAGCTGTAGCATGGTGGCCCAACTATCCCCACCTTTGGAGCAGCAATGTCCAGGCCTGGGATGCCTCAGGGCAGAGGAGGAGGTCAGAGTACCTGGTCTGGGATCCTACCCAAACACCTGAGCCCTCAGTCAGACTCTTACCGAGCTTCCTGGGGCCGGATGGTCCAGTCGAGACCAACGACCTCATAACCGGCGTGGGCCAGGTCACGCAGGGCGTAGTGTGCATCCTTGGCAAAGATGATCTGCGGAGGGAGGAGATGGGCAGCCACTGCTGTGGCTCAGACACCTCTCCACAGGCTGGACTGAGGGAAGCAGGCACCACGGGATGCACCCCTCTCCAGCAGTGCCCAGATGTCAGGGTCAATCCAGGTAGCCCTGACTCACCATGGGCACCAGGGGCAGTGCCTCCTCCTTCAGCTTGCTCTTGACAGCCTGGGCAATGTCCCGGATGTAAGGCAGGGCAAAGTCCTGAAACAGCTCTGGGCCCAGGTGCCCTGCATGGGACTCAAACAGCTGGAGCGCCTGCCAGGGACACAGATTCCTTTAGGCTGGAAGAGACCTTTAAGATCATTGAGTCTAACAATGAAGCACTGCCAAATCCAGCAGTAAAGCGTGTCCCCAGGTGCTACATCTATTTGTCTATCAAATACTTCCAGGAATGGCAACTCAACCACTTTCCCATGGGGTTGGGAGAGCAGCAACTCAGTCCCTCCTCCTCCTTCCAGATGCTGGATCCTCTCTGCTCCCTATCCCCTGCCTTCCTTCTTGGCCCTGTCCGCACTGCCCCAGGACACACCTGCGCTCCAGCAGCCACCTGCCCCACCAGGTAGTCAATGATGACATCAGCCAGCAGGCGTAGCAGACGGTGGCTTGCCTCGGGGTGACGGTACAGCCAGCTCTTGGCCTTGGCCATTGTAGTGGAGCCACCACCTTCAATCATGTAGGACATGAGCGTCCACTGTGGGGAGGAGTGAAGTGAGGAGAGTGATGGAGATGAAAGAAGACACAAAGTTCCCAGTCACGATGCTGAAGGTAGGACCTGTGAGCACCCCAGAGCCTGGGGCACAGCTGTTCCTGCACTGAACGCCTCCCATTACGCACCCATGTAGCACTCACAGCTGGGGGTGCCATGGCTGGTTTGACACCAGACAGCAGAGGAGCCCATCAGAGAAACCCACAGAGAGGAGCCATGCTCCTTACCGGTGCCCCAGAGAAGCCGATGAGCGGCACTTTGCCCTCCAGGCTGTGCCGTGTCAGTGTGATGGCCTGGAAGACGTAACCTAACTCTGCTGTGACATCCACCTTCTGTCGCAGTTTCATCAGATCCTCCACCTCCTTCAGGGGCTCTGTGAATGTGGGTCCTTTGCCAGGGACCATGACAACCTCCATGCCCAGTGCCTGGGGACAGGGGAGAATGGAGAAGCAGGAATGGAGCAGCCCTGAATTCTGTCCTGTTACCAGCTGCTGTTCCGTGTGGCATTGGCCATGGCTCTTACCTGGGGCACCACCAAGATGTCAGAGAAGATGATGGCAGCATCCAGGGGGAATCGTCTTAGTGGCTGCACAGAGGAAGAGGCAACATTATTGAGGGGTTGCAACTCCCTTCCCATGGAGGACCTGGTCAAGCACAGGAGGTAGTGGAGTCCCCAAGGGCTGCACAATTTACTGAGGCCATCCAGGATGGCCAGAACCAAGGTTCCTTCCCATCCCCATCTGGGCAGAGAGAGGGGACACACAGACCCCTGAGTGATGCTCACCTGCAGTGTCAGCTCACAGCACAATTTGGGGCTCCGGCAAGTGGCAAAGAAATCCTGTGACGCCCGTGTCTCCCGAAACTCTACGAGGGACCACCACAAATGTTACCGGGTGCTTGCTGAGGCTCCCTCGCTACTCCCCGCATGCCTCCACTGCTCACCTGGCAGGTAGCGCCCTGCCTGCCGCATACACCACACCGGGGTGTGCTCTGTCTGCTCCCCGCGCGCCGCGCGCAGGAATGTGTCGTTCTTCAGCTTGGGGAAGCCTTTGGGGCTGCGGAGCAAAGAGCAGGTACAGGGTGTCACCCACGAGAGGTCTGGCAGCCCTGCCAGTCCCCCACGACTGGGGCACAGGGTGCCAGAGTAAGTGGCTCGTCCCCACTCCCTGACCGCAGAAGAGGCTTGCGCCCAGCTGTGACAAGTGCGATAACTTCTCTCCACCACAGCCCAGGACTTCTTCCTGCTGAGGACCGTGAGGCCCCCGGGAGAGGCGATGCGCTGCCCAGGGCGAGATTAAGTTATCGGGGCCACCAGTTGCTCCCGCCTGGAGAGATTTGGGACGAGCGGGGCGGGCAGTCCTGCATTCCTCCGGTCTGTGCCAGGCCACGCGTCCCCAGCCTCGCGGTCCCCAAGCTCCCCGTCCCCAGCCTCGCGGTCCCCAAGCTCCCCGTCCCCAGCCTCTCGTCCCCAAGCTCCCCGTGGGCTGTGCGGCTGCTGGAGTCCGGCCTGCGTCGGGGAGGGGGACCCCGGCAAACGCGGGGCCTATGGGAACAAAGTCCCCAAAACCTCCATTTGGGACTAGGGACTTAACTAGCTCACCAGCGGCCCTGCTGATCCCTCCCAGTGCAGGATCACCTCCCTCCCTCCCCGCCCGGAGCCCCTCCAGTGACCCTGTAGCGGACTCTTGTGCCAGTACCATAATCCCAGAGCCACTCCAGCGCCTCGGCGGTGTCCGGAGAGCCACACCAGTGTCCCCAGTACCGGATCTCAGCGCGAAAGCACAATCCCCAGTGCTCCCACAGTGCCAGATCGCCCTTCCCAGAGGCACGCCAGTATCCCCTGGCAGGCGCCAGAACACGGCCCCGTTACCACACTAGGAAGAGACACAGGCCTGCCTGGTCCCGGTTACTCACAGGAGCCGATCGCCACCCGCCATGCTCCTAAGCCGCTCCCGGCCTCTCCGTTGCCTCCCGACGCGGCGCGATCCGCCCCCGTCCCGCCCCGTCGACGCCGCCATCTCGACGTAGTCCCGCCTCTCCGCCCGCTGCCATTTTTCCCCGCCCCTCCGTACGCTGCCATCTTGCCCCGCTCCTTGCTCCTCTGTACGTGGCACGGGCGCCGCCATCTTGCTCTACGTCCGCCCCGCCGGGCGCCGCCATCTTGCCTGTCGGCGGGCGGGGTTCGCCGTAAACCGGAGGGGCGCGGAGCCGGTGCCCGGAGCGCGATGAAGGCGGGCGGGGAGGCGCCGCACCAGGTGCTGGGCCGGCTGCGGTTCCTACTGCAGTGCAGCGAGTGCTTCCGCCGCGCCCGGGCGCTGCCCGCCGCGCTCTGCTACGTGCCGCGGGAGGTGCAGTACAAGATCTGCAAGGACCCCGCGGCCCCCGCGGCCGCCGCCGCCCGCAGCCTGCTCAGCGTGTGGGACAGCCCGGGGCCGGCGCGGGGCGGCAAGCGGGCGGCGCGGGCCACGATCGAGGTGCGGAAGGGCGGCTGCCTGCGCGCCACCGGCGAGGAGTACTGCAACAGCGCCGGGCTCTGGGTCAAGCTCAGCAAGGTAACGCGGGGGCGGCGGCCCGCGGAGGGCCCGGCCCGGCCTCGCCTGACCGCCGGCTGTCCCCACAGGAGCAGCTGGAGGAGTACCGGAGCGGCTGCGATCTCGAGGAGGGATGGGTGCTGGTGTGCAAGCATGCCGACGGCGGGGACCGGCTGGTGCCCGTGGAGTCCACGGAGCGGATCCAGCGGCAGCAGCAGCTGTTCGGGGTGGATTACAAACCCGTCATCAGGTGCGGGGCCGCCGCCGTGTCCCGTTGGGTCCCTCCCCGGGAGCGCGGAGGTGCTCACCCCTGTGCGGGCTCGGGATGCTTCCCCGCGGCCCCTCCTGCCCTGGGCTAGGGAACTCCCGGCCTGCTTGGACAGGTTTCATGGAAGTGAGGCAAGAGGGATGCCGGATGTGGAGTGAATTGGGTTTGGCTCGGGCACTGTGCTTGTCACATGCCCAGCGGGGTGTGGAAGGAGTAGACGTGGTTGGAAAGGAAAGGGCAACAGATGATGCTGGAGATGATGGAGGATGGAGCACGGTGGGGCTTTAAACGCAAATCTTCCCCTTGCAACTACTCCTCGATCAGCAATTTCTTGTTCCTCTGGGATGTTCTCACTCCACTTCTCTGTGTTGTTTCAGATGGGAGCAGGTGGTGGATCTGACATATTCCCTGCGCCTCGGAGCAAAACCCAGGCCCATGGAGCAGGATGAGGCTGCAGTAGAGAAGCTTCGGTATGAACTGTTTCCTGGCTTCTGCTATGGTGGGGGACAAGCTCCTGTCTCTTGTGACTGCCCACACAGCCGTCTCCTGCAGACCTGGGGCAGAGGGGGGAAGACAGGCATCTCAGCCGTCTCCTGCAGACCTGGGGCAGAGGGGGGAAGACAGGCATCTCTGCACAGCACAGTCTTGTCCTAGATATGCCTGCAAAAAAGCAGGAAACTGAGCAAGGCAAGCAGGATGTGGCCCTTCCTTTTTTTGACCCATTAGCCTGGCTGCCTCTGGCTCTCCAGACCCAGTAATCCCTTTTCCCTGCTAGGTTTGTGCCCCCAACATGGACTTACGAATGTGATGAGGACCTGGTGCATTTCCTGTATGACCACATTGGGAAGGAGGATGAGAACTTGGGCAGCGTTAAGCAGTACGTGGACAGCATCGATGTCTCGTCCTACACGGTGGGTTAAAGGGACAAGGCTACATCAGCCCCACTGTGCTGTGGGGCTGGGGAGCATGGGTACTGCCTGCTGTGCTGCTCTGGCCTGGACTGCACTCTGTCTGAGGATGTGGGAGAAAAACCTGGGGAGTATCATGCAGCATATTGTATAATGTAGCCCCTGGAGGGACAGTGGTTTGAGAAGCCAGTGCTAATATTAGCTGCAAAGCTGATGTTAGGGAGGATTTGATACTCTGTGTTGTGTCTGTGACCCCAGAGCACCTCGGAGGGTCAACCCGAGTGTCCTGTGTGCTCTGCACTCCCAGTGTCCACCCACAGCCCAGCAAAGGGAACAGGCCAATGTGATACCCTCTGACACTGAGATTCATGATGAAAGTAACCACTAAAGAGAAGTTTATCTACACTCATCTGATCTTCCTTCCATTCACTTGCCCTCTTCCAGGAGGACTTCAATGTGTCATGCCTGACCGATAGCCATGCCGACACATACTGGGAGAGTGATGGGTCCCAGGGCCAGCACTGGGTGCGGCTCAACATGAAGAAAGGCACCATTGTCAAGTGAGTCATCTCTCTCTGCTCTATAGAGTCATTTCTGCTCTACATGCTGGCTAGTGACTGGGGCAAGCTTTGCCACTCCCTCTCTGCTTGAGTGTCATGGCCCAAATTTGCCCTGCACTCCCTTCCCTTCAGCTCTTACTCTGGCTCTGGGCTTGAAGTTGGTTTTAGCATTATCACAGGTACCTGGGCATCCCAGCTTGGTAACAACATGACCAAGTGATGAGAGGGAGTAGCAATAGGTGTTCAGATGCAATTGCCTTCTCCTTAATGTGTGCTTCCCTTTGCAGGAAGCTGCTGCTGACAGTGGATACCACTGATGAGAACTTCATGCCCAAGCGGGTCGCTGTGTATGGGGGCGAGGGGGACAATCTGAAGAAACTGAATGATGTCGGCATTGATGAGTGAGTGGTGGAGGTGCACAGGGTGTCATGGCTCTTGCAGGGGCCCAAGCTGCTGAACACTAGCCTTAAGTAGGCATGCAGTACAAGCCAGGCTCTCTAGGATGCGGGTTCACTCTGCCTACAATAGCATGGTACAGTCATCAGAGCTCTCCTCATCCGATTGTGGGACACATCAGAATCATGGTACCTGGACCTGAGTCAACAGCAGGTTCAGGCATTCAGCTGTAATTGTAAGCAAGAACTGAGTTCTTGCCATAGGCTCCCATTTCAAAAGATGCAAGCTGTCTTCCCGTACAAGTGTCTGAGTGGATTTTGGCAGGATGGGTGAGGGAACAGCCCTTTAATCCTCATCTGTTGTGTGTTTGCAGGAGCTATATTGGGGATGTGTGCATCCTTGAGGACATGACAACACACCTGCCAGTCATCGAGATCCGGATTGTGGAATGCAGAGGTAGGGCTGGTTGTTGTGGCCACATCCATAATGCACCTGTAAAATACTATACATTAAGAGTTTGTTCTGTGACTTGCACTTCTTCTCCCTGTGGGCTGTTTTAGATGAGATTCAAAAGAACCATGGGAAACTCCTGGGAGATCTGAAGTTTTGCAAGTTCTCAGCTTTCATCCTATCTTTCTCTGCCTTCAATAATTTAATTATTTTTCTCCTGTAAATGCCCTGCTTCTTCACAGAGGTATTTGAAGCTCACAGTGCCCAACCCCAGAGCTGGTGGAGCTGGTACATTCCTACTGTTTTTGCTTATAGACCTCCTACACTTTATTTAAGGCTTGCTTCCTTGTGATCTTGACATATCATTCATGGTCTTCTTTGGCAGATGATGGGATTGATGTTCGTATCCGAGGCATCAAAATCAAATCCTCCCGACAGAGGGACTTGGGGCTCAGTGCTGACATGTTCCAGTTGCCCAATTTGGTGCGTTACCCTCGCCTAGAAGGGACTGACCCTGACCTGCTGTACCGACGGGCCGTGCTCATTCAAAGGTACTGTGTGGAGGGGGGCAGACAGGTGTCACTGCCTGCAGGATTGATGCCATCTCCAGCACGTACATGGCTGGAAGCTGTAAAAATACGACATTTCTTTTGAGACAGATGTCCTGGACACTGGAGAAAATAGCAGTCATTTGGGGACAAAGTGGGCTCTCTGGGGTGGCTTCCTTGTGCTTTCAGAGGAGTTCTGTAGCTCAAGTTTACAGTGTCTTGTGTGTCACATGCACAGCATATCTGTGCAGTGTCGGGGGCAGGTGTATGCAGAGTCACTTGTAAGGGATGCAAAATCACTGCAGTGCCCAGGCACTGGGAATTTACTACCAAAGGCTTCATGAGGTAAAAAACTATGCTGGGTTTGGTTTGGATCAGTTATTTTTCTGCTTCAGGGATGTATGGTCTGGAATAGACATGCACAGATCCCCATCACTCCTTGTTGCAATACCTTCTTCTTTGGGATTTAGGTTCATCAAGCTCCTGGACAGTGTCCTGCATCACTTGGTGCCAGCCTGGGACCACACTGTTGGCACATTCAGCAAGCTCAAGGTGAGCAGTTGGCTCTCTGTCTTGTTGGGGCCTCAGTCTGGCAGGGTGATGGTGCTCATGCTGTGGTAAGGGAGGCAGCCAGGGCTTGTTGCCTTTAAAGCAGCTGGAGGGAAATACCTTCCTGAGGTCAAGTCACTAAGACTGTGAAAGGTGATATTGTTTATTTTCCTGCTAAACTGCTGATGTAGAAGCATGTAGCTGTGGGCTAACAAGCAGACTCAAACCAGAACATTTCACCCTCAAAGGGACTTGGATCATAGCAGCACTAGGCATGCAAGCTGGATCCACATCCCCTCCAAGATCTCAGCCCAGGACGCTCTGTTCCTGTGCTTCCTGCCAGCAGCTTTGAGCTGGCTTGTCCAAACATCAAGGCTTTTATCAGTAACATTCTTCCTGGCTTTAATAAGCTTTTGCTTTTCATCCTTTACATAGTGCTGAGTTCATCCCTCCAGTTGTCTGTTTTCCTTACATCCTCTCCAAGAATACACATGCTGGATATTACCAGGATAGCCCTATTCTGTGTGTTTCCAGGCCCAGTGTCAGAAAGTACTGTAATTCCTGTGCCAGGTCAACACGGACCCAAAGCATTTGGGGTTTTTTTGTTTGTTTAGAGGAGCTGGCTTTGATTACAACTAAAAGGGATAGTAAGACCAGTGTTCTGGTGAGAGTGAGGGTAAAGGAGCAACACTGGAGTGTGAGCATCAGATGACAGCTGGTGGATTCAGGGCTGAGCTTGTTATCTCCCTTAGGCCAGAATGCAGCATCTTTCAGAGGCAGAGGGGAAGCAAATACTGTCAATGAGAATGTGTCTGTGTGGGAAGGTCCTGGGAAAGGGAGGTGTGATGGCTCCAGCAGAAAGCAGATGACATGTTTTGTGGGTCCCTGTTGGCAGCACATCAAGCAGTTCTTGCTGCTGTCCAAGAAGCGCACAGCTCTCATTACCCAGTGTCTGAAGGACTCGGAGACCAGCAAGCCCAACTTCATGCCAAGGCTCTACATTAACCGGCGCCTGGCCATGGAGCACCGGGACAACCCTGCCCTGGACCCCAGCTGCAAGAACGCTGTCTTCACCCAGGTACTGTCCCTCCTGCAAGGGTCCCTGCTGCTCTGGGGAGACTAGGGCATCCCAAAATCAAAATGATCTGCATTAGGATGGGTGGAAGGGAGAGCTTGGAGCTGGAGACAGACCAAGTCTTCAAGGCTTCTTCATGTGACTCACAGGCTCTGTAATTACAGGTGCTGATGATCCCATAAGGAATGATACCTATGAGGGATTTGGGATCTCTGAGTTGACATCTGTACTCTATCTTGGATGCTCTCTATGGCATGTTGTTAGTGGAGAGTGTAACAATCCTGTTGCACTAAAAAGGCAGCAAAGAATTTTTGTGTGGCAGCAGTCAAGTAGCTGCATAGAGTTCTGTGTTTTGGTTTTACAGCAATGCTGATCTTCCTATGTGCATTCTCTCCCAACCTCCAGTAGATCTGGGGCTCTGTGCATGCACAAACACCCCAAACTGCTGTGAGACTTTTGTGTTTGATATACCTGCCTTCATGTGGCACCAGTTCCCCTGGAGAGGGGATACCAACCTTGATTGTCTCTGCTTGTTGCAGGTATATGAAGGCCTGAAACCCTCAGACAAGTTTGAAAAGCCTCTAGATTATAGGTAAGCAGTGTCTCGGGAAGGGAAGGCACCATGCAGTGCTGGGAGCTGTGTCCTGCCACAGCAGGGTGTTTGGGAAGCCCTGTGCTGTACTCCGGAGAGGGTTTGCTAGGACAGGAGCCAGCTCAGCCATGGGATCAGGGCCCATTCCCCAAGGTGTCAGCTCCCTACCGAGGATGCAGCTGTCTCTGGAGATTGAGATCTTGTCCTGTGCTAAACTCAGACTGTTCCACTCTAGTCCCTTGATGTCCCTGCTGTGCCTGTCCCAGCACCTCCTTGGCTTTGAGCAGCGCCTCAGGTGATGCCTGGTTCTCCACAGGTGGCCGTTGCGTTATGACCAGTGGTGGGAGTGCAAATTTATCGCAGAGGGCATCATCGACCAAGGTAGGGGCTGCAGGAGGCCAGAGCTCCTCTGGAGCAGTCGGGGGCTGATGAGGTGACTGTTGCTGTAGGTTCTTTGGTTTGGTTCCAATGTTAATTCCTGTGGAGGAGAGAAGGAAGGCAGGTTGCCTTGTCCTGCCATCTCTGACTGTGACCCAGGTAAAGAGTGCTGTTTGCTGGGAGGGGGACCAAACTTCCATTAGTCACTAACAGCAGCTTTACCAGTGCCAGTGATCCTTCTGGCTGTTCTCCACAGTTCAGGCAGGGATGTTAATTATTTTGTCTTGCTTTCTCCAGTGCCATAAGGCTCTTTCAGGAGCCTTCTGCTCAACCCAGGGCCAGGTTGGACCAGAAATCCCCATCTTTGCTCCATAACTCTGAGGATCAGCACCTGGGGAGTTCACATCACTAAGAATGCCCTTCTTTTGGGGTTGCAGGTGGTGGTTTTCGGGACAGCCTAGCAGACATGTCAGAGGAGCTGTGCCCCAGCTCAGCAGACACCCCTGTGCCTCTGCCCTTCTTCGTGCGCACATCCAACCAGGTGCTGTGCATTGGGATGTTTGGGGCAAACCCTTCCATGCCTGGCCATGCAGCACTGTCCCTGTCCCCTTGCATGCCAGGGACATACTTACTTACTTTAAGCTTTTCTTTGTGAGGGGTTTGCTTTGTGGCATTTCATTTTAAAATATGCTGACAAGTGCCTGGATACTGGTCTGTCTCTGGGAATATTGCTGGGGGGATGGGGCACTTTCCTGTGAAAAGTGCCCAGAGGCATGGGAGGAGTAGTTTGTGGTGTTTCATGCTGTGCTGAAATTATGACTTGGAGTTTTGCCTCTCACTCCTACAGGGTAATGGCACTGGAGAAGCCAGGGACATGTATGTCCCCAACCCCTCTTGTAAAGACTTTGCAAAGTACGAGTGGATTGGGCAGATCATGGGAGCAGCTCTGAGGGGCAAGGAGTTTCTGGTAAGTTTTCAGCCCCATCCCTCTAAGAAGATTTGCTGCAAAGGGAGTTGATAGCCCCCTCCTGCAGCCTGTCTAACAGGAGAATGGAAAGGCTCTGTGGTCACATATTGGGAAAAGAGGTATTTGGGGCAAACTAGTTTGGAGAACTCACAGTCTGAGTTTTGGGGGATGATGCTGAGAGCTTGGGAGACAGTGTTTGGTCTCTACTCAGCTATGATGAGCTCTGCATGTAGAGGGAGAAGTAGAGAAGGCTCTTTGTGTCTGCATTGTTGAGTCCTATCTCTGTCTTCGGGGAGGTCTCATTTTGACACAGACTCAATAAAGTCTCTTTTCTTCTTCAGGTCCTGGCTCTTCCTGGCTTTGTATGGAAACAATTAACAGGGGAAGAGGTCAGCTGGAGCAAAGACTTCCCTGCTGTGGACTCCGTGTTGGTGAGAGGGACAGGGAGGCTGTGCCTATCCTATTCCTTGTGGCACTCAGCAAGGTGCTGATTTGTGTCCCTGTCCTCATGTACTTGATTCCTCTTATGATATGTCAAATAAACACAACAAAGGGCAACTTTCAGCTATAAGGATGCACCAAATGCTCTTATAGAGATGCAGCCATGCTGACTGCTGCTCTAAGCATGCAATGGCTCAAGGTCTGCTAAACAGCTTTAGGGCAGCATATCCCATGTTGTGTCATTGTCGCTTGTCTGGGAAGGGAGAAGATGAGGACTTGGGCACATCACTGCTCTCTGGCCATCTCTCTAACATGGACTTATTTGGTGCCTGGACAGGTGAAGCTCCTGGAGGTGATGGAAGTCATGGATAAAGACACCTTTGAGTTCAAATTTGGGAATGAGCTGACCTACACGACAGTGCTGAGTGACCAGCGCATGGTGGAGCTGATCCCCAACGGCAGCAACACCGCTGTGCGCTACGAGGACCGCAGGGAGTTCATCCGCCTGGTGCAAAAGGCTCGGCTGGAGGAGAGCAAGGAGCAGGTGACACTGTCCCACCCTGTGGCTGGTCATTGGCTCTCAGAGACCTGCCCCCAGCCTGTTTCTGGTAAAATGCACTGTGGTTAGCATCCCTGTGCTCATGAGGGCAATGGTATCCAACCCTTTCAGTGGGGTACTGGAGCCTATGGAGCTGTTGAGAAGCAAAGTGGCTTCTAGTATCACTGGTGATAGGAGGTTTTATTCATAGCTCTGACACAGGCTTTCTCAGTGAATGGGGATGCATCTCTCTGAGATCCTATCCTGTTCCTTCAGGTTCCTTGGAGCATGTGCTGAGCAGTCACATGGCTTGAATCCAGTAGAGTCTCTAGGCTTAACCTCGAGTCAGGGAAATGGGCAAGACATGCTGCTTACCTGCCTTTTCTCCTTTTCAGATCATGGCCATGCAGGCTGGGCTGCTGAAGGTGGTACCCCAAGCTGTTCTTGACCTCCTTACATGGCAGGAACTAGAAAAAAAGGTCTGTGGAGACCCTGAAGTCACAGTGGATGCCCTGAAGAGGCTCAGTAAGTGAAGGGCTTTGCTGAAAACTCTCTTCCTGAAAGCAAAACTGTCTTCTGTCTGTGCTGGCACAAGGAGAAGTGTGGGAGGCCAGTATTAGCCTTTCTTACAGTGATAATATGGTCCTGTGTACTTCTTGCCTTTAGCTGAGTGCTGATGGGGAGACAGAAGTGTCCTTTGACTCCGTCCTGGGCCTCATAGTAGAGGCTGGGGCATCCCTAGGCTGCCAGTATCTGAGCCCCTGTGGAGCTGAGATGTGGATCTGGCTGTGCTTCCTGGGAGGGGCCTGACCATCTATGTTTCTTGCACCTTGGGTCTATGTGGTCACACCCTGCAGGCACCTACTGCCAAGGAGGGAGGAGCTCGGATCTTTATTAAACTCTTTTCTGTATCCTTTCTGACAGCCCGGTTTGAGGACTTTGAGCCACAGGATACCCGTGTTCAGTACTTCTGGGAAGCACTCAATAACTTCACCAATGGTGAGCAACTTGCTCTGTCCATGTGTATTTTGTGCCATGACAGCTCCTGCCTGCTGGCTGGGAGCTGGGAGGGAAAGCAAGCAGCTAGGCTGAAGGGACTGCTCGCTAGTGCTGGGGGTACCTGGAAGCAGCTGTACTGCATCTCACATCCCTCTAGGGTTTGCTGATGTCTTTGCTTTTCCTTCACAGAGGATCGCAGCCGCTTCCTCAGATTTGTCACTGGCAGAAGTCGCCTTCCAGCACGGATCTACATCTATCCAGACAAGATGGGGTAAGTCCATTCTTCTGTAGACTGCAAGGCTGACAGAGCCCACACCACAAGGGTGGGTTGTCTGGGCTCCCTGCCTTGCTGGCCTGCTGGTTCTAATCAGTTTGTCACCTTCTCCCCAGCTCAGAGACAACAGATGCTTTGCCAGAATCATCCACCTGCTCCAGCACTCTCTTCTTGCCCAACTATGCCACGTAAGTTTTGGTGCTTTCCCATGTCTGGAGGACTGTGTGTGGGCTCTCTTCTTAACCTTGGTGCTGACCTGTTGGGGGCCATCACTTTGCTACGCTTACATCCCCTGCCTGTTCCACATGGCTGCTGAGTTTCTCTCTCTGAGACCCTGGTGAAGCTTATCCTCCATTTCAGAAAACATCTTGTCCTCTCAACTGGCAAATGCAGCAATGGCAGCTCCTCCTTACCTTTATCTTTTTTCCTTCCTGCCATCCCTAGAGCCAAGGTATGTGAAGAGAAGTTGCGCTATGCTGCCTATAACTGCGTGGCCATTGACACAGATATGAGTCCGTGGGAAGAGTGATGTTGCAGCCTGACCAAGCAGCATGGACAATTGTTCAAGAAAACCATGCAGTGGGAAGCATTCCCTTGTCCCCACGGGATGTGTATATATATAATAAATATATAGGTGTGAAGCCTGGCTCCCAGCAGTTGACGTGAAGAGTTGGGTCTTCAACAGGGTGGGAGCTACCTTGGATTGTAAATGTGATTGTGATGATGGAACTCTGGCTGAGCCCTCCTGCATCAAAAAGCTGGTAGGCTTTTGTAATGAGTTTCTTCTCCACATCTTCTTGTAGCTCCACAATGCTCACTCCTTCCAGGGTGCACTTTGCTCAAACAAAAGTGGGGTAAGGAGACAAAGCTGCACAGCAGCTTACAGCACAGGACAGAACTGTGAGCTGCTGCTGAGACTAGGGGATGGCCAAGATGCTCAGTGTGTCCCGACCATACTCTGTTGCCTTGTTCCTGCTCTCACATGAGATCAATGGAAATTAAATCATTCATCTAGGATTAAGAAGGATGGGGCAGGCTGGTGGCAGGTGCTGCAGGGGTGCCTTTGGCCACCAGGTGTCATAACAGACCTGCACAGCAGGACTGTGGGAGATTCCAAAGGGATTCCCATGCTTTTACATCACACCGAATCTGAGTTCCTGTCATTCATGGCACCTCTTACACAGCAGCGACTGCTGGGGAAGCTGCATCCTCACAGTGCACTCACTGTCTGCTGGGAACTGTCTGCTTCCCTTTAATTCTTTTAGTTCTGCATCCAGCATGCTGGTGGCCTGGCAGCTGTTCTTCCAGGCTCTTTGAGCCTCAGTTTACCCCTGAATGGCAGTATTACAACTACTCTCTTCTAGTTCTCATGGAGATCCACTGTCAGGGCCAAGTTCATCTTCCAGACTGCAGAGGTTAAAGCAGTTGCAGGCATGGCAGTGCCAGGCTCTGCTCCCCTCCTATCATCCGTGGGAAGGGACATGGAAGTTTCAGGTGAATAGGAAAAGCCTTTGCCCTAGGGCAGTGTAGAAACCAGGTACCAAGAGTTGGAGCTCCTTGAGTAGATGGACGCATGCTCTGTGAGTGAGAAGTGGGCAATAAAACCTTCACAACTATTTGGAAGTATTTGTGGATCTTCCCATCTCTGGGCAGGGCTGGTCATTGCCTAGCACTGGGAGCTGCTCAGTGTTAGTCTGTATTTATACCTCCAGCTCCATCTTCAGCCTGTGTGGTCTGTTGGACCTCCACTACTGTGAGTCACAGAATCACTGGGGCTGCCCTGGAACAGGGCTGATGCTGTGAGTTAAGATTAATCCTGTCTTAATGTTTCATGGCTTTTTCTCCTCTGTTGAAGGAGTCTGTCATCCAGAGATCACTTCCAGTTTTAAACAAAGTCCTTCCCTCACTAGTTTCTTTTGAACATGTATTCCCAGATCTGCCAAGGAGGGTTGTTACTAAAAGGGATGTAGGACCAGGAAGGAGCATGTGCTGCCATCTGCATTGTAGTGAGTGGAGAGAGCACAGGGTGAATTAGGGAAGCTGTTTATAGGCAGCCCTTGCCTGCAGCAGGGCCTTCCATGCTCAGCTGGGTGGGTGTGAAGTCCTGTCTGCTGGAGGAGGTCTTCTGTAAATCCTAGAGCTGTTCCAGAATTGAACATCAGCCACAAAGCCATCTCTGTGGCTTTGTGGCTGATTTCAACCAGCAGTGTGAATGGGAACAGGAGCGGAACCAGTGCAATACTTTTATGTGCTGGTGGCTGAGTCACTTCCTAGGGTGTCTGTTTTAGATGGGCATGAGTAAGCTGGTGAAAGGACTTTGATCTGCTGGCTTGCCCTCAGTCAGGAGTGTTGAGGAAGAAGCCTGCAGCAGTGAGCTGGGATTTGAAATAAGCCATCTGAAAAGGGACTGACATTGGGATGGAATTGATACTGCTTTTTCCAACCTTATCCTCTTACCTCTACTGGACATCAGCAGGAGGCCACATTATTTACTGAGCAGAATTAGAAGCAGCAATAAAATAGACTCTTCTCTTTATTGCTGGGCAGGGGTTGGTGGTAAGTAGTTCAGGGTGGGATGGATAAGATGGCCCTAGTCTTTGGTCGAGGGTGAGCTGATGTCACCAGCTGGAATGGGCAGGTTAGGAGCCAGCTAGGGCTGCTTGGGGTGATCAGTTTTAGGGGAACAAGCACCTCTGGCTCCCCTACCGTTGGAAGCAACTGCAGCTGAAGGAGAGTAACTGAGGCTATTACAGAGGGTATACCCAGAACACTTCAGGTTTCTCGCTGAGATGTGTTTAGACAGCTCTGTTCCCTCTCATTATCCACATACGCAGCCCCAGCCTTCCATGATGAGAGGGCTGCTGTGCAAGGCAACACAGAGAGCAGAACCTGGCTGAAGTGGTGGAATCCTTCCCTTAGAAGCATTGTGGCACCTCTATCTTTGGAGATGCTCAAGACTCCTTGTACAGCCCTGGGCACTGTGATCAACCTTCCAGTCTCAGCCTGCTGGCTTTAGATCTAGGCCCTCCCTAACCTGAAGCACTTGATGACTATGGAGTCATCAACTAGTTTTTTCCTACGTTTCCTGCATTTCTCTACTCTTCCTTCCAGCAAGGTTCTCTACTCTTCCTTCCAGCAAGGTCTTTTAGCATCTGAGACCTCTTACTTCCTGTCACCAAGTGCAGCCCAAGGGCTTGCTGGACTCTGGGGAAAGGACCTAGGTGGTGTCAGGGATTTCTGTTTAAAAGATACTTGTAGTAACAGGACTCTGGCCCTAGCAGAAAGGGAATCACCCAGGATGGTCTGGATTTAACTCCTACAAGCATACTGAGAAAAACACTTTTTTACCATATAAACCATTGTTTTACTGTCTATTTTGTGTTATCACCATATGCATGTTGGAGAATTGCAGCAGTTGCTGCTGTGGTTGTGTACTGGGGTGAGAGACCCGTGAAAGCCCCTCTAGTAGGGAGAGGAGCCCATTGCAGCAATGAGTTTGTTTGGTGCATGGTCAGAGAGTCTGGAAAAACATGGCAGCTGTGGAACAATGCCAAGATAACCCACTGATTGTGCTGTTGAGTTTGCTGTGCAAAGGTAAGCTGGGAAGGAGCTGGGAGTGGCCTGGAGGTCCTCTGCATGATCCTCTCATCTGCAGCATTTTAAAGCCAATCACAAACTGAATGTCTGCTGTGACAGCCCAGCAAATTGTGGAAAAGGTCAGCCTGGCTCAACTCTGGCCAATCTCAGGGCCCAAAATAGGTGTTAGGTCAGTGCTGGGTTCCGTTTCTTCTCTGATCTCTAAAGCTGTGGGTAGGAACTGTCTCCTGTTGTGTTTGACAAGGCACAAATCAAGTGCCCCTGCCCTGGAGTCCTGCTGCATGTGGCCTGGGGCAAGAGAGTCCTGATTATCAGGAAGCAGCAGCTGCGTGTCCTCGCCCCAACAACCAGTCTCAAATCAGTGGAGATCGATTTTCAAGCCAGTGCCATCCTAAGGAAGGTTCTGGTGTCTCTGTGCTGCCGAGGAGCATCTCCGTGTGCTCGAGCTGCAGCTCTACAGGGTGGGTAGGGGTGAGCTGGGGGAGGGAGTGATGTCATCATGGTTCCATGTAACCACTCGCTCTCTCCTGCCTTCAACTTGCTGGATTGTGATAGAATAGTGTCAGGTGATCAATAACGCACATGTAGTTAGCTGTTCTTGTTATGCTACTACTACCCTGGAGTATGACAAACTTTTAGTAGTTTGACAGGTTCTGTCTGTCCCTGCCTCGTGTAGGATCTAGAATAAAATGAATGAACTAACTGCTCCTGGCCTTCCTGATGATTTCTCAGGTCTGCCTGGGGCTCCTGTGTCCTTCTGTTGGGTTAAATAGTGGATGTGACACTTGGGGACATGGTTTAGTCATAAACATGGCAGTGCTAGGTTAACAGTTGGACTCTATGAACTTCTAGGTCTTTTCCAGCCTAAATGATTCTGTGATTCTAAGCAGCAATGACGACTAGTGCTGTGAGAGGCAGCTGGAGGTGAAGCAGAAATTGGCCCTGCCATGTCTTGCACACAAAGTAGCGTCACATAGGTGACTCAGAGTACTAACTGGCTTAACCCTTTACAGCAGCTCTGCAAACCAGTGGTACAGGGTGACTGGCTGCAGAAGGAGGGCCCAAGACCCTCCTGACTATGGTTACTGCAAGGCTGAAGTCTACATTTCTTCTGCATCGTGGTTCATGGCAAGGCAGGTGGCCATTGCTGCAGTGAGGCACAGTCATGCCTGTTCAATAGGTAACACTGCAGGGATGAACAGCTATTGGATCTCTCTGCACAGTGCCTTTGCAGGCAGGGATGGAGCTGGACTCTGACCTGCCAGGAGAGCAGGCAGGCACCAGGGGACCTTTGAGCTCTGCCATCTGCTTGTTTCATGATCCTTCAACTCAGCCCTTTGTGCCCAACCTGAAGAAATTAAGGTAGCATGGGGTGGAGCTGAGTTGCTCTCTGCCATCACCTTGCTTTGGAATGCAACAAGCAGACATGACATGGCACACCCCATGTTCAGGGCAGGGTGGGGGAGTTGGGGCTGTGTGCTTTTGGGTGTAATGGCCTCACTCCTTCTGCCAGGATGCCTCTGCCACCTGGGATAAAGCTGTTCTAGGCAGAGAAGCCTGTCCTCCTCCCCAACAGTGCTTGGAGCATCTCCACCTGCTGCAGGCCTGCCCAGGGCAGGGATATAACAGCCAGAAGCTGGCTCTCCCATACCAGAATTCCCACCAACCTCTTTTCCCTATCCAGGCTGGAGATGTAGCCCTGTGCCCTGATGCCACAGGACTCCCTCTCTGCTTGTCGGAATGCAGGCAAGGACAGAGATGTTGGAGGCCGGGAGAGAGCAGGTACTGAAGTGGGTGTAACAGAGTCACATCTTGGCAAAGGGGGCCGGGAACTGGAGACAGGAGCGCCTGCGGCCCGAGAGTGATGAAGAAGCGCTGGGGCGTGCCCGGGGCACGGGCGGAGCGGCGCCTGCCTGGCGTGGAGGCGGCAGCTGGGAAGTGAGCGCTGCCTGAGGCGGGGCGGCCCGGAGGGAGGCGGGCACGGCTGCCTCGCCGGAGGCGCCCCGGTCCGGCGGGCACTCCGGGGCGGGCACGGTCGGGACAGCCCGGGGCGCAGCGCAGCGGCGCGGAGCCGGTGCCCGGAGCGCGATGAAGGCGGGCGGGGAGGCGCCGCACCAGGTGCTGGGCCGGCTGCGGTTCCTACTGCAGTGCAGCGAGTGCTTCCGCCGCGCCCGGGCGCTGCCCGCCGCGCTCTGCTACGTGCCGCGGGAGGTGCAGTACAAGATCTGCAAGGACCCCTCGGCCCCCGCGGCCGCCGCCGCCCGCAGCCTGCTCAGCGTGTGGGACAGCCCGGGGCCGGCGCGGGGCGGCAAGCGGGCGGCGCGGGCCACGATCGAGGTGCGGAAGGGCGGCTGCCTGCGCGCCACCGGCGAGGAGTACTGCAACAGCGCCGGGCTCTGGGTCAAGCTCAGCAAGGTAACGCGGGGGCGGCACCGGGAACCACCCGGGCATGCCGGGTCCCGACGGCGGTGACAGGACGGGATGTGCCTTCAGGAGCAGCTGGAGGAGCACACGGGCACCCGTGGCTTGGCGGAGGGCTGGGTCCTGGCGCAGAGGTTCGGAGAGGGAGGAGATAAATTAGTCCCGGTTGACTCCGTGGAGAGGATCCAGTGTCAGCACCAAACGCTGGGGGTTGATTACAGACCTGCTGTCAGGTATGGCCCCGGGCAAGAACTGGGCTCTGGGCGCTGGAAACGCGTGTGACCGGTCCTCACAGAGGACACGCAAACCAACCATCCCAAATCCCTTGGGCACGCCCAGCACAGCCCACTCACTCAGCGCAGGTGGGACCCGTCCCCGCCGAGCAGCGGCGGGCAGGTGGGTGCTCCCTCGTAGATTAATCCTGTTTGCTTGTGGCAGCGCCTGCACAGAATAAAGATGATACCAGGGGCGTTCTGAGTCACTTGAATTTGGGCTGAGCCCCAATGACACAGGGGTTGTGCAGCGATCAGAGAGCTCAAATTTTATTTTCCTGATGGAAGGTCATGTGCAGGGCGGGATTCCCCTGCTCTGTCCCAGCCTGTACTCGGGCAGGGACACTCACCCTTCCCGCAGCTGTTCCTGGGTGCCACCCCCAGTGCCCCACTACTGCTGACTACACTTCAGGCTAAGGCAGTAATGGACACACTGAGCACTGACACATCTTTTCCATTGTGTGACTCCTCTGCCTCTGCTGCTCCAGCTGGGAACAAGTGGTGGACCTGACGTACTCCATACGCCTTGGAGAGATGCCCAGGCTCATAGAGCAGGATGAGGCTGCCGTGCAGAAGTTTCGGTATGAATGCATCTCCTTGAGCAAGACTGCAGCATCCTGAGGGGCTGCTGGCCAGGGCCTGGACATGCCTGCAGGGCCAAGACTGGCTTCAGGGTCTGGAGGCGGGAGGATGAGTGCCACGAGATGCCTTTTACATTGGTACCTCAGCACTGCTCAAGCAAAGATGGCCTTTGCTCCACAGACCATTGGAGTGACTGTGTACTGCTATTGCACTGGGTTGGAGTGGCCATTAATACCTGGTGTGCTGATGATGAGATAGAGCCATGCCATCTGTCTGCTGCAGCACAGTGGCCTGGCACCATGTCAGTTTGGTGGCCATGAGACACTGCAGCCAGTCTCAGCTGGGGCTGGGGCTCCTGCACACTGCTGGTGGGCAGGTTTGGGGTGCAGCCTGGTCTCCTCATCCTGTTAACACAGAGACTCCCTGCAGGTCCGTGCCCCCAGGCTGGACCTATGAGCACGACATGGAGCTGGGGCGCTTCCTGTATGACCACAGTGAGAAGAAGCTGCAGAGTGCGGACTGCATCAAGGAACACATCAACAGCATTGAGGTCTCCTCACACGCGGTGCGTAGTGGGGCTCCTCTGCAGCCTCAAATCAGCACAAGACACGTGAGCATCAGCACAGATGTGGGGTGGAGTGGCCAGCTGTGGCTGTCCCCTCTGCGAGGGGCCGGGCATGGTGGGGGGGTTTTGCTGCTCTAGCAAAGCTGTTGGGAGTTGGGTGTTGGGGTCAAAACCCCATTGTGTCTCTGGGGCACTGGGGGTCCACAGCCATGCCCAGTTTGCTGTGTCAGGGAGCCACCATCCACCCACAGCCTAGCAAACCAAGGGGCTGGCCTGTTCCTGACCTCCTTTGGACCCACAGAACACATCTAAGAGGAGGCCATGGTGTGTCCAAGGATGCTCATCTCCCTCCCTCTGCTCACTTGCAGGAGGATTGTGCTGCAGCCCATCTGACAGACAACCTGACATACACCTTCTGGGAGAGCTGCGGGCCCCCGGGGCAGCACTGGGTGCGGCTCAACATGAAGAAAGGCGCCATTGTCAGGTGAGACCTCGGGGTGTCCCTCCATGCCAACAGCTGGGCCAGGGAAGGGCAGGGTGTAGGGCAAAGCACCATCTTCCTCTTCAACCCAGCTTTCCCCCTGCTGCACCTGGGGGCGTGGGGTTGAGGTGGGGGACAGCTGCTGCCAAAGGCACCCCAGGAAGACACAGCCTTGCCCCAGGCCTGGGGCAACTGTGGGGGCAGCTCTGGGCTCAGGCAGCTTATGAGGGGAGGATAATGCTGTTTCTTGCTCTTCTTACCCCCAGGAGGCTATGGCTGATGCTGGATGGGCAGTCCAACTCCCATGTACCCAGGCGAGTGGCTGTGTATGGGGGAACACTAAGCAGGCTGCAGCACCTGAGAACAGTCCTAATTAACGAGTGAGTAATGAGTGAGGATCAGCCTGTGCCTGACTTGTGCCACACTCCTGAGCTGTCTCTGCATCCTGAGCAGATATTAAGGGTGGGGCTGGGGTTGGTTCTGAGTGACTTGCCAGTGACAGTGGCTCTCTGAGGGTTGGAACTCTCTGGGTGCAGGCTACATCTGCTCCAACAAGTGTAGTGGTCCCTTGCTTCCATGTGCCAGTCAAGTGCCTTAATCTCCTCTCTTGCTCCTCACCCATGCTGCAGCAGCTGGTCTGCAGTGTGCTTCCTTCTGCCTGGTGACTTTGATGGTCTTTCTGCCTCTTCCTCCTCCCTTCTGGAACACGTGCCACTGCTGCCACCTTCCTGAGCATCTCTGCCATGCTGTAGCCAAGAAGTCCCGGGGTGCTTCACCCCTCTATCTTCACCTAGGCCCTGAACACCCTTCTCAAGGCAGCCAGGGGCTTACACAGGAGCACAAAGGTCTCCATTGCCTTCCCCCCTAAACATGCCTGTTTGATGTTTTCTGGCTGAGCAGTGAAATCTGTCTCTGAAGAAGCACCCATGAGACTGCAGAGGTGTCCTTTGCAGCAGCAGGAGCCAGCTCTGAATCTGCATCTGAATGCTTGCAGTGTTTTTTTCCCCATGGGCTCACAGGACTTTGATGGGACCTTGACAAGGCGTTGAAAATACACTTAGTAAATTGCTCATTTACACAAATCCCTGTTTCTTTCAAAACCGCACCACCCTTGCATGACCAACTCTGCTTGAAGGATGGTTCTGCCCTTGTGAGATGTGCTGGGACCCCCAAGAACAGTGACATGCTCTCAGCCATCTTGTCTTTCTGTACTGCTTTGAATTTGTGCTCTTTTCTGGCTTTTTGGATGCGGCTTCCACCTTCTCCAGAACGTCTCTGTGCCTCTGACAGCCTCTTCTCTGCTTGGGCACCTCCTGCCACAGCCCTGGTGAGGTGGGGGGGCTTTTGCATGGGTAGAAGCACATCCTTGGCTGGGGAGCCAGAGTGGCCTGTGCCTTGCTGGCCACCTCACCGTTGTCTGTGCCTCATGGCTCTGCCATCTCCCTCCATGCTGTGTGCAGGAACAGCTACCAGAGCGTCTGCATCCTCCGCGACATGAAAACCCACATGCCCGTGCTGGAGATCCGCTTCCTGGAGTGCCGGGGTGAGCCTGTGCACCCAGACTGTGCCTGCCAGCCCAGCCTGGCCCTAAACCCACAGCTAGTCCTGACCCTGCGGCTCTTCCTACCACACTTGCTGCTTTTTGGGATCCACTGGCGGGGAGGTTGAGGAATGAGCTTCATATGAGATGCTGCAGGTGCTGGGGGCACCTCGCCTCTTGCTGCAGCATCCGAGCCATGCTGGCTGCAGCACACGCAGCATCGCTGCTCTTTCTCGGCAGCCCGAGGGTACAATGTCCGTCTGCAGGGGATTAAGATCGTGTCCTTCTGGGAGTGGGACCTGATCCTGAACGCTGGCATGTTCCAGCCAGCCCGGCTGGTTCGCTACCCTCTCCTGGAAGGGGTGGATGCCGATGTGCTGTACCGGAGAGCTGTGCTCATCCAGAGGTACGGCACAGGGATGCCACAATTCCTACAGTGATCTCAGCCCCAAAAAGCATCGTGCCTTCACCTGCAGGGCAGCCCCAGGCTGGGGTCAGCACTGGCCCCACAGAGACCCTCTGCAGAGATTCAGCTGCAGTGCAGCAGCATGGGCTGGGCTGCTCTTGTTTGCAGCATTTTTTTTGGGGAAATGAAATAAAGTGCTTGGACAGAGGGTGGGTGCTCCTCTGGTGTCTTATGACTTTCAATGGGCTGGAGGGGACCCATGTGCAGGGAGCACAGTGCCCAGGGGTTGTGGTGAAATGCCACTCTCCTGCAGCCTCACACTGCTTCTCTCCTGTCTCCAAGGTTTGTCCAGCTCCTGGAAAGTGTCCTGTGTTACCTGATCCCCCTCTCCGAGGACAGCATCGGCACCTTCAATGCACTCAGGGTGAGCATGTGCCAGGCTTCCCTGGGATGGTGCCAGTAGGGGCATCTCCTCACAAGTTCAGGTTTTCTGGGGGCTGTTGTGTTTCCTCCTTATCCAGTGGGGACAGACCAGCTCAGGGCTGAGAGCTGCCATGTTTGGCATTGCCTCAGGGATGGAGGAGCATCCCCTGTGACACCAGGGCTGACTTGAGGAGTGGAAAAGACAGTAGGATCAGACCTCTAACCATCCCTGCTTGTCCCTTGCTAGAGCATGAAGCCATTCCTGCTGCTGTCCAAGCAGAGTGAAGCCCTCATTGCCCACTGTCTGCAGTCCTCGGAGAGCTCTGCTCCTGACAGCCTGCCAAAGCTCTACATCAACCGGCTCCTGGCCCGGGAGCACCGTGCCAACCCCGCGCTGGACCCCAGCTGCAGGAACGCTGTCTTCACCCAGGTATGGCACCACTGTGCCCTGTGCCAGGTACCTGTCACTTCAGCAGGTATCTTGCCCCCATCTCATCCCCTTTCTGCTCTACTACTCTCCAGCTGTATGAAGGCCTCAGCTCTTCCAAGAACAATCAGCCCCTGGACTACAGGTAGGTCTTCAGTGTCATATTTGTGGGGTGTCACTTCCCCAGAGCAGGATGCAAGGGGATTCCAGGTGCTGCTGGAATGTGCTCCGCTGGAACGGAGGAGGGATGTGCATGGGGCTGTTGCTTCCCCACAGGTGGCCCCTGACCTACAGCCAGTGGTGGGAGTGCGATTTCGTCACTGAGGGCATCATTGACAGCGGTGAGAGCTCTCCCCTGGTATCTCACGTGTTGGGGTGCAGCTCAGTGGGTGCCTACGCTGTCCCAGCTGCTTTGGGAGCGGCAGCTCCCTGCTCTGCAAACATGAGATCATTCCTGTATCTCCCCTACCCCACCAGTGCTGCTGCTGCTGCCCCAGGGAGGGGAGCAGCTTGGCCAGATACTGTGGCTCAGTGTCTGGCCCTGATGTGTCAGGCACTGACCATCTTCTGCCCCCCCCGCAGGTGGTGGCTTTCGGGACAGCCTGACAGATGTGTCAGAGGAACTGTGTCCCAGCTCCAGCGATGTCCCGGTGCCCCTGCCGTTCTTTGTGCGCACCTCCAATCAGGTTTGGCATCCCACAGTCTGCCTGTCCAGGCCAGGGGAGTGAGTCAGCAGAGCCTGGGATGCTAGCCCTACCTTAATGCTTGCAGGGCTATTGGCTGGGGGAGCTGTGCTTGTACCTGGGTGGTGGAGATCTCCTGGAGGGATGTAAAGGGCAGGAGAGGCAGGTGGAGGGGTGAATGTGGGGGAGGCTGCAGGAGAGACCATGCTGGGCTTGTCACATCTCTGTGTCCTAAGAGTCTCTCGCACAGGCTAACAGCAGCAGTGACACCAGGGACAGGTATGTCCCCAACCCCTCCTGCAAGGACTTCCCCAAGTATGAGTGGATCGGGCAGCTGATGGGAGCAGCCCTGAGGAGCAAGGAGTTTCTGGTGAGCACAGCAGAGCCTTCCTGGCCAGTGAGGGGGCTTGGCAGGGGCCCCCCCTGTCTTGGGCAGAGGGGCTGCCCATGAGTGAAGAAGAGACAGGAGGAGAATGCTTGTGTCCACTCATTTTGGCAGATCCTGTCTTTGCCAGCGCTGGTGTGGAAGCAGCTGGCAGGGGAGGAGGTCAGCTGGAGCAAGGACTTTGCCACTGTGGACTCAGAGCTGGTGAGCAGGGCCGGGTGCTGGCAAGGCAGCGCTGTGATCTCTCATGGCTGCTGTGGCTCCACTGTAGTGGCTATTGCTCATCTGGATTGCAGGTGAAGCTGCTGGAGGTGCTGGAGAGGGTGGACAAGGAAGGCTTTGAGTTCATGTTTGGCAGAGACTTGACCTACACGACAGTGCTGAGTGACCAGCGCATGGTGGAGCTGATCCCCAACGGCAGCAACACCGCTGTGTGCTATGAGGACCGCAGGGAGTTCATCCGCCTGGTGCAAAAGGCTCGGCTGGAGGAGAGCAAGGAGCAGGTGACACTGTCCCCCAGGGCTGACAGGGGACTCTACTCCTGTGGCAAGATGTCCTGGTACTTGTGGGACTGCCAGCTCCAGCTGGGTGGTTTCTTTGTGCATCCCATGCCCAGGATGTCTGTGTACCCTGGGGTACACAGACATCCTGGGGTCCTGTGGCTGCTGTCCCCAGAGCCCTAGGTGGCTGCCTGGGGCTCAGACCCACTGTGGTGACATGGAGCCCGTCCTGTGTCCCCACAGATTGCAGCCATACGTGCTGGGCTGCTCCGTGTGGTGCCCCAGCCTGTGCTGGACCTGCTCACCTGGCAGCAGATGGAGAAGAGGATCTGTGGGGACCCGGAGATCACAGTGGCTGAGCTGCAGAAGTTCAGTAAGTCACAGGGCCAGCCCAGAGCTGCTCCCTGCCCTCCACATGGGCAGGGGATCCCCTTGATAATGTTTGTCCTGCACATGCATCCTGGTCATGGGATGTCTGAGAGCCTGGGGTAGGATTAGGTAGAGGGTCCCTGGATGCTTCAGGTTTAGCAGCAAAACCTACTCTGGTCCATCTGGTCCTTAGCTGCTACAGGCAGAGTTGAGTGGCCACTCTGCAAACTAGGACCTTATTTCTCCACCCACCATGACACGAGGTGCTGGTCCCATTCAGGGGTGCCAGGGGCTCTCATAGGCTCACCGAGAAGCAGAGGGTCTCCTCCTATCCTTTGCTTTGCTGGGAGTTTCTAATTAAGCCATTGCACATTCTTTGTTGCAGTCAAGTTTGAGGACTTCCCCCCTGATGATACCCGCATCAAGTATTTCTTGGAGGCACTCAACAACTTCACCAGTGGTGAGTGACCCCAAGCCTTTACCCGCTCTTCATGTGCAGTAGGATGGGGTAGGGTAGGGGGTACCCCCTGCCCTGTGCCCCAGGGGTGCTCACCAGGTGCTTCCCTGGGAAACGGCTGGGGTCATCCCAGCCGGCCCTTTCCGGGATTCCGAGAGGATCCCTTAGCTTTGCCCCATGCTCCTGGGGTGATTCTGCAAGGCAGATCTTGCTGGGACAGCCCTGTCCCTGACACCTGAGTTCTTGTCCTTCCCCTCAGAGGATCTCAGCCATTTCCTCAAGTTTGCCACCGGCCGGAGCCGCCTCCCAGTTCAGATCAATGTCTATCCGGAAAGGTCGAAGTGAGTCCATCCTGCCTGGGGTCCCTGTGCCATGCTGGGGTCCCCACATCATGTCAGGTTGCTGTGCTGGGTTCTGACTCTCCTTTCTCCCAAGCTTGGATGCATGGGACGTGATGCCACAGTCCTCCACATGCTCCTGCAGCTTCTTCTTGCCCAATTATTCCACGTGAGTTGAGCTGGGGAATAGGGATGCTCCCCATTCCCTGGAGCTGGTGTTGGGGTTCCCATCAAGACTCCCCAGGCCTTCCCCTGGGGGATGTCCAGGCAGGCATGGGGAGGGAAGCCTGAAGTCTTCTGTGGCCATCATGGCTGTGACCTGGCATTCCCCCTGCCAGGGCCAAGATCTGCGAGGAGCTGCTGCGCTACGCCATATACAACTGCATGTCCATCGACACCGACAAGAACCCCGCGGATGAATGAGACCCCCCCGTGCCCATGCCATGGGAGCCTCAGGGACACTGGATTCAATAAAACTGCAGGGCCAGATCCTGCTGTCCTGCCCCCATTTGTGTCTGTGCTTCTCTAGGTCTGGGACTGCAGCTGGAAGGGTCAGCATGGCGCTGGATGCTGGGTGCTGCCCGCACAGGCTCCTGTGGGGTGGAGAGCATGGGGGCAGGGAGCGGTGTAAGTCCTGTCCCTTGTCTGGACATGGTGAGGGGAGCACAGCTGCAAACTGACCCCCAGTGTCCCCAGTACACCCCACAGGGAGCCCCCGGTGTCCCCAGTACACCCCACAGGGAGCCCCCGGTGTCCCCCCAGTGTCCCCCATTACCCCCCACAGTTCTCTCCGCGGCCGCCTGGGGGCGCTGTTTCGCCGAGCGCCCCCCGCCGCTGGGCAGGGATCCATGACTCGGCGCTCGGCAGCGCGGGATCCCTTCGCTCAGTGTTCCTCTCGCCGTCCTGGCTGGGTGGAGGCCGCCCGCAGCCCACCGGCGTGGTGGATCGATTCTATCGGCGCTCGCCCGCGATCGACGCTCTCGGCTGTCCGCGCGCAGGCGCAGCGCGGCCGCGCCGCCATTGCTGCGCTGTCAGTGCCGGGAGCGGTCGCGGGGAGCGGAGCCGTGACCCGGCCTCGTCCCGCCTGTGCCGGTGAGGCCCTGCCTCTCTGTGTCACTCCGCCACACGATGGAGTTCCAGGCCGTGGTGATGGCGGCCGGAGGCGGCTCCCGCATGACGGACCTGACCTCCAGCATCCCGAAGCCGCTGCTCCCGGTGGGAAACCGGCCCCTGCTCTGGTACCCGCTGAACCTGCTGGAGCGCGCCGGCTTCGAAGGTGAGGCCCGGCGGGCTCTGGGCGTGCTGGGGACTGCGGACTGCCCCTGGTCACCACGGGCTGTCCCCGCTCACCGCCGCCGCTCCCGTCCGTTCTCATGCCGTGTCGCAGGTGCCCTGTTGGACGGGGCAGGTGCTGTAGCACATGTCCCCTCTGTGCTGGAGCTGTGCTGTTGGCCCGTGTCACATCCCTTCGTGCCCTCTCGGCTGCGCTCCCTGTGCCTGCATCCCTTTCTCACCGAGGGCCGCGGTTGTCCGAAAGGAGGTTGTAGAGAGGGGTGTGTTGGTCTTTTCTCCCAGGTGACAAGTGGCAGGACGAGAGGAAATGGTCTTAAGTTGCACCAGGGGAGGTTTAGATTGGATATTACGAAAATGTTTTTCATTGAAGGGGTGTTAAGGCATTGGAAGAGATTGCCCAGAGAAGTGGTGGTGTCACCATCTCTGAAAGTGTTCAAAAACCATGAGTATATGACACTTGAGGACGTGGTTTAGTGGTGAACGTGGTGGTGGTGCTGGTTGGTTGGACTTGATGATCTTCAAGATCTTTTCCAACATTGCAGCGATTCTGTGATTTGAGGCCTTTCCCAGCTCTGATGTCATTCCCTGGGTCACTAACCTTGAGTCTCCCGTGTTCCTTTCTCAGAGTCATTAATGGCAGCAGTGTGAGAAGTGCCATCTCCCTGGTGGTTTGTTGTTTCAGACTGGCCCAGGGCCAGGCTTGCTGGCTCTGTCCGAGGCACTCAGTCCGTGTGGCCACAGCAGGGTGGGGACAATGGCACACTCGTGGTGCTCACCTGTGGGCTTTGTTTCACCCTGGGACTAAAGTGCTATTTAGTACCTGGTGAGCTTCTTCAGTATCTTCTGAAGTTAGGCTTTGTTCACCTTTTGAGTGCTGGACCAAATCTTTCTGTGGCATCCCCCCCAGCTTCTTCTAAAGCTTCTTCCTGACACCTTTCAAGTGTCCAGGTTTTTTATGTTTGTGTTTGTCTTTTGTGTTTCTTCTTCTCTGTTTTGTCTCTGTGATTATCCTGTACTTCATCCTGAGTCTGTGGTTTTCTTCCTGACTGTTTCTATATTCTGTGGAGATGTAAAGATCAACTCATGATTATCCATGTTAGCTTCTTACTATTTCAGTGGGAAGGAGCAAAACTAAGAGCAGACTTTGCCTTTATTCTGTTTAATTAGAAAATCCTAAAGAATTTCTGTTCTTTGGATTTGTTTTTTGTTTGTTGAAATCTGCATTCTGAATGTCTCCCTTCTTTCCCTGTTCTCCTGTCTCTTTTTTTTTTTTTTCCAATACTTTTATCCTGCAATGGAAATTTAGATAGCTAAAATCTTCTGTATAATCAGCATTGTGCTTTGTGGGGCTGTTTATTCAGAAATAACCATTTCCACTTGATGCTCTTGTCCACTAGCACTAGGTGCTGCCCCTCTACACAGCCCTGGTGAGGCACATCTAGAGTGCTGTGTCCAGTCCTGGGCTCCTCAGGACAGGAGGGACATGAAGCTTCTGGAGCAGGTCCAGTGGAGGGCAACAAAGATGATGAAGGGACTGGAGCATCTCCCTTATTAGGAAATGCTATGGGAGCTGGGCCTGTTCAGCCTCAAGACAACTGAGAGGGAACCTCATCAATGTCTCTCATTCTCTGAAGGGAGGTGTCAGAGGATGGACCAGGCTCTGCTCAGTGGTGCCAAGCAATGGTACAAGAGGAAACAGGCAGAAACTGATGCACAGGAAGTTCCCCCCTGAACATGGGGAAAAACTTCTTTAATGTGCAGGTGACTGAGCACTGGGACAGGCTGTCCAGAGAGGGTGTGTGACCTCCCTCACTGGGGATATCCCAGAGCCATCTGGACACAATCCTGTGCAATGTGATTTGAGAGGACCCTCCTTGAGCAGGGAGGTTGGCTCAGATGATCCAGTGTGGTCCCTTCCATCCTGAGCCTTGCTGTGACTCTGTGACAGTGCTGCAGTCAGATCTTTCTCCTTTCTCACATGTAGTGCTTCAGCTTACCTGTCTCCAGTGAAAATGTGGACATGCAGGGTTGTATTCAGTAAATGCATTCAGCTTCAGTAAGGAAACTGCCACCTTCCTTCTCCTTCTGTGCTTCACACCTGTGACCAAGCTGTACACCCCTGTATTAAATGATCCAGTGGCATGAGTTCTCTCCCTTAAGGATTAGTTCCTCATACTTGCTATGTAAGTAAGTAGGTGTTCCATGGGTGACTCACTGTGTCTCATTTGCCCTAATTGTAAGTGCTTCATCCCTCCTAATATTTAGGAGGCCTTTGCCCAGCTCAACAGGTTTATGCTGAACTGTGTGAGCTTACAACTTGCACCAGTTCCCCCTTTATCAGTTAATTCTTTGCCTAATTCAAGGAGTGCTTTCAGTCCTTTTCTCTAGATTCTTCAGCCTCTTTTGAATTCACACTGGCATCCAGTATGGGGGTGAAAGAGCAGCCATGTCTCTGGCACTAAAATGCCACACAAGTCCCATGTTTACAGTTCCTTTCTCTTGTTTTTTAATAGATTCAAGATGAGTTGAGTTTTGATTGATGCAGATTTATTCCTGTGTTTTCATCTTGCCTATTCTATTATTATCATTCTTACTTATTATTTCCCATAATTCTCTGTTAAAATTCCATATGGAATACAATGTTATATTGTTGAGGTGTTTTGAGGGGATATTTTAACTGGAAAATTTGATTGCTGCTTTTCCTTCCCGTTCTTAAGACTGGGGGAAACGGTTTCTTGTCATCGTGTTTCCTCAGTCTTTTCTTTGCAGAGCTTCTGTTCTCACATTCTTCGTTTTGGAAAATATGCTTTCATGCCAGTGTTGATTTCCTTCAAATATGCATTTATCCTTTTTCTTTTGTAGATGGAATGAATTTGTTGCTCATATATTACCCCACTTTCTTGCCAAGCTGATGCTGAGAATTAGTTTAACCATTGTATTGTAATAGTGTGGTTGGTGTTGTCCACAGAGGATTACAGGATCGGAGCAGCAAAAGACAAAGCTCTAAAGTGTTGGTGACATGAACACGGGGTCTCATTGGTCTGTTTGAGGACATATGGTTTGAGGTTGCTGGTTAATGATACAAGAAGTGTCTCTTCTATCTTGCTAGCTCATGCCACACATGTATGTGTCCCTTTCAGTAACAACCTCCACCCAGCAAAGCAGGGGAGATTGTTTTCCCATTCATTGGAGTTTAATTCTTTTCTTGAAAAGTTACTGTTGCCAAAAGAGCTTGACTGGATGGAGAACCCAGTTATGTTACTCAAGCCTTTTGACAGTTCCATGAGCCTTTCTAAATAAAAAAGTGGGTGTATCCTATTTGTGATAAATATTATTTAGATTTTTTTTCTGCTTCATCTCATCTCACTCTCCTTTGTCCTAGAGGTCATTGTGATTACAAGAAAGGAAATCCAGAAGATGCTAAACCTGGACACAAAAATGAAGCTTGATTTTGTGTGCATCAGTGACAACATGGACATGGGTACAGCAGATTCACTGAGGCACATTCACCAGAAAATTAAGGTATTACTGTCTTTTATTGAACTTAACTGGAAGTTATTTGTTTATAATTTTTTGTTGTTGTTGTTGTGTTGTAAGGAGTGTCCTGTGTAGTGATACTGTGCATAACTGAATTTCCTGGTCTTCAAAAGAGCTGAATTTTGTAAAGGTCACCTCACAAGGGAACGCACACAAAGACTCTGAATGACTGGAATTGAGAGCTGGGAAGGCTGGAGCCTGTTCAGGCTGGGCTTTGGCTGCTTCTTGGTCACTGTTAGCTTTCTGGCAAGGAATTAAAAGGTTGTATTTGTTTCTATGATTTTTGATACAGAGTGTGATAGTTGTTGTCTGTCTACCTAGTGCTTGGGGGAGTAGCTCTGCACAAATGTTCTTTGCTGTCTAAGGCAGTGCAGTGGTGCTCCAGAGAGTTTGTGTTCACTGCTGGTCATGACACAGGCGTGCCTGCGCTCTTGGGTCAGTGACTTGTGCTGGGCTTCAGTTTTCTGCTTTTCCTCTGCTTTTGTTCCCTTGGTCTTACAGTAAGCTCTTCAGTAAACAGTGCCCAGATGTGATAAAGGGCTGCTGTTCAAATAGAACCAGCAGTTTATAGAATTTTAATTTCCAGCTGCATAATTAAAACACTCCCACGTAAGGCAGAAACGCTGCTCAGAGCTCTTGCTGTGATCTGGGACAGAATTTTGTTTTTGTTGTTGTCGTAGATTTAATCATGGGATTTGTTCCCTGTCTGTTTAGGCCATCTTAGCCAAATTGCCTGTTTAAATAAATGTTGCAACAGAACATCAATGAGTGCTTAAGTCCTGAGGTTTCTTTTTGAAGCTCTTTTTGAACCTAATAAAGTGCAGTGTTACAGGCTATATACTCCCAAGAGAAAGACTTCATTTGAGACAAGGTGAAACTTCATGGCAAATACGGATGTGTAGATGGCACAAGGAGACAGATCTGGCAAGGGATTAATGTACAGACTAGTATTTAAAGGGTGAAGAGAATGCATAACAAAGAAAATCAAAATTAACAAAAACAGTTTAACTGAACTGAATGTTTCTGTCATGTGCAGAATCACATTTTGTCATAACTCAGTTTGGCAGTATTTTTTAAATACATGTGTGCAATGAGGAAGTATCTGCACTGCAAATTGGAACCCTGACCTTACAGTTTTATTGTCTGATCAATATTGGGGTTTCTGTCTTTTGGTAATCCAGCCAGGTCTGCTATGGGGCCCTGGGAAGCAACAAGTAGAGTGTCTGTGAGTTAGAAAATAGTGTGTCTTCACAGGCGGCAGTGTTGATCCTCTGTTTATTTTCCAGAAAAGAGGCTTAGAGAAGATGTGAGGTAGTCCTGAAATCCACACAAGTTTTCCTAAGTCAGATGCTATGTATGAGTGGCAGCAGCTGCTTCTGCCCTTTTTATTCCATGTCTGCTTGCCTGGGCACAGAGGACAGTGGTCTCTTATTTGAAAGAAGCCTATACTAAGTTCTTGAGCAGATTGCTGTACTGTGTATTTTGGAGTCATTCCTGTAGTAAATGCATACCACTAGTGCACCTCTTACAGGGTATGCCCTCTCCTGTGTGATAGAGGTGAGAGAACTCCACAGTAGAGGTAGCTGAAAAGCTGCTGTATGTTGGCTGTGTTTGCGGTGCAGTGGGAGAGTGATCTCGTTGAAGAATGAGTTTCCCTGGTGAAAACAACTGCTTCTTGTGGCCATAGTTTGCTGGCAGGCTTTTTGCAGCCCATGCCAAAAGTCTGATGAGAAGTTTAAACTGGTTGCTGAAACTTAGTTGTCACAAATTGAGTTAATTGCCCACAGACAGAAGAGCAAGTATGCTCAGTGAAAGCGAGGTAACATGGCACAGCATAGACAACTTGCTTGTGTGCAGTGCAAGTGACAGGGAGTAGAGCCAAGATTATAAATGCACAGTAAGAAATACGGCTAAGGGTAGCAGAACTGCTGATCACAAATTCTGAGATGTGCATAAAACACTCTAAAGCATAACATTTCATGACTTGCTGCCTTGTCTAGCATTAACTGAAGGAGTCTCACTGCTGCTTGCTGTGCCTGCAGTTTTGGGCCTTTTTGTTGTGTTGCTCCTTGGGTAATGAGGCTTGATACTTTAAAGATTAGATGTCAAGATTGGACTTAGAGAATTGCATTCAGAAGTAGCAGGAGAGCGCATACATGCAAAACCTGTAAGGGCTAAGGAAGTGTAGTTTCCATTGTTTTCTCTCTTTACGGTGCTGGTGTTTTTTGGTGGCAGGTAAGACTGACTTTTCATTCACAGTAACAACCATCTGACTGCCAGTCTTACTTTTTGCAAGTTGTTCAGAAGTTCATAAGAGCAAAGGAAACTCATTGAAGTTTTTGTTTGCTGTTTGCCCACTCTGCACACATAATAGTGTTTTTGACAATTTTGCTTCGAAAGTTGATATACTAGATGCAAGTTCTTTGCTCTATTGGAAGTCTTCTTGTTATTTTTGGCTGTCTCAGCCTACACCTGATTGACAAGGTAGCAGCTTCATTAGGGTTTTCATGTTCATTACAAGTCTGAATGTATCCTTTTCTTGGATCCTTCATACAATAAAAATATTATGCTAAACTTGAGTCCTTAAGGTACCTACAAGAAAAGTAGCGAACGCCAGAAAACTTGGTCCTGTAAGTTTCACTTTGTGTATTCCTAGGCCTGGGTGTCAGTCTGGCCTTTTCTTTACCAGTACTTCTCTAACTGATGTGTGTAGTGGGTTGTTTTGTTTATTTTTATTAAACATTCAGTTCTGGGGTCTGAATAGCAAACACCATTAATCAGTTTGTCCTCACAATTCTCCAACTGAGAACTGAGGCATAATTAGGTGAAGAGATACAGCTTTTCTTTAAAATCATATATACTTGCTTTCTCCTCAATAACTATTGCTAATCCTTGTTTCTGGTTTTCATTGGTAAGCAGCACTGGCTGGAGCATTCACGTGAGTTGAATCTGGGTAATAGGGAAATCATAAAAGTCTTGACCGTTTCAGTGATGATATGTGATAATACTTTCTAGCAAGAGAAAAGATTGAGTGCTGTCTGCTGCAGGCTGTGGTAGCAGATGATGCAGTTTGGTTTTGTAGGCAGATTGTCTTTCAGTGGTAATTTTTTGTTGTTATTGTTATTATGGGAAACAGCCTTTTAAAATGTGAACTTATTTTGATGCTCCTTGTAATTTTATGTAATGAAATCCCCTGGCTCACTTAGGGAGGCTTTTCCTCTGTAGCTGGTATTAGTGGACATGATTTTTTCAAGTCATATTGTAAAGTCTTTTGATACATCCAGTATGGTTTTTTGCAGTCCAGAAATAGGTCTTCATTTATTTGACTTCTGCTGTCATTCTTAAAAGCCTGCTCTTGCAGTTCAGTGGACCTCCTTTGGCTGATTCACAGGACCAGTATGCAAAATGTGTGCCATAACCTTCATGTTATAGCACATAGAGTTTGGCTGGTAACACAGAACTTGTGATTTTGGGGAATAGTAACAAGAAATTTGTGTAGGAGCTAGAAGCCCAAGAGTAAATTGCAGTGTCTCAGAATGTACTAGTTGAAATACTGTGATGATAAGCAGCCACTCTGATGGAGGAAGGAAAGGTTGATGCAAAACTAGAATGTATCAGGTAAAGTATTCTTTATGGTAGAGATGAGAAATTAATTGTATTGCTTAAGGCAATGAGAAGGAGTTGTTTGCCAGGAATATTGAGCAGCTGTGGAACTCAAAGGTATCAAATGTGGGACAAACACTAGAAAAGATAAGATACTCAGAGTGGAGTATAAATGGGTTTAAATTAGGTGTGAGAAAACATAGGCTGAAAATTACAGAAAAGTTTTAATCAGAGCAGAATGTGATTGTGAGACAGTTTTCCAGGTGTAAACAAGATAAGAATCCCTCAGTTTCCTCCTTGAATGAGAATCTGTTTTGTTTTAGTTTTGTTTGCTTTTAAATAAACTGAGTAAATCAATAGCTGGAATGACAGGAGGCAAAACTCTTGACTCAGGAAATCCCGTTGAGGACTGTGTTTCTGTGACTTTCTGCTTGTACCATTCGTCAGGCTGCTAATGCCCTTTTTGTGGATTGTAGATTACTGTTGTTGAAAAAAATAAATGGCAATGGGTGTCACTATAGTTTACAAATGAGCTCCTCTGAAATTTAGGCATCTCTAATATTTGACCATTTTGTTTCCTGTGCCAAATTTTACCAGACCCACACAGCTGCTGTCTGGCACCCCTCCCAGGCTGGGGCTCTCCAGGCAGCAGGTTAAAAAACCTGGTTAACTGATGAATCTGTGTTTTGGGTGGATTGGGTGTGCCTGGATCAAACATTTGTCTTCACTGAGTCTGTATTATTTTCATCTTCTATTAAGCATTTCTCTCCCTTGTGTCACTCAACTATACTCCAGACAGTGATTAAAATGTGGCGTTCCAGCAGAGTAACAGCAATGGAACAATTTCATATTTTCCTCCCTTGATGAGCCCTTAGCTGTGTTAATGGAAGCCCTGAATAATATGGTGTGAATTAATCAGCTTGTCTTCTGCTGCTATCACTGCTGAGTGCTTGTGAGAGAAATGTTTCATCTCAGGTGGTCCACCTGGTTTTCTCAGTTTCAAAAAGTAAGATTACAAAGTAATATAGCTCTTTAAAAGCAAAGCAAAACAAACCCTAAAAAGCTACCAAAAAGAAGAAGAAAAACCAACTTTCTTTGAGCAAATAAACAAAGATTGAAACTCCAGATTCTCTTGGTATGTGCATCTTTGGGATCCGTGTTGTGGAAAGTGTGATGTCACGGTGGTGGTCCGTGTGCTGCTGAGGGTCACTGATCCGTGGAGTCTTGGCCAGCACGGCGAAGCGCTCCACTTCCTCTGCTGAAAAATCTCCTTTCCAAACACATGATGTAAGGAAGCTTGCTGGAACGGCTGGAAGATGGAATCTGAATCCTTTTGGTACGACTGAGCAGAGTTTGGTGAGCATGGAAAGAAAAATTTAGGTCCCCATAATAGAGAGTTATGTATTTTTTTGTACTGTCAGTGGAAATAAAAAACCCAAATGAAATTCATTTGTAAGAGACAAGGTCTATATAATAGCAAGGCTGAACTAAATGTTCTATTAATCTGTTTTGAAGTAGTACAAATAATTTAATATTTTTCTTCCAGCTCAGTTGACAGCAAACATTTTTTACTTAAGTGTTTAAAATGCAAATAAAAATGCTGTCTTGGTGGTTTTTCTGTTTCTGCCTTTAACAATGTTGTTCGTAAGGAAAGCAGACGTATCAGAAGGCTGTTCACAGGGTATCTTGCATCTTTTTTCTCTCTCCCTGCCTCTTACTGAAAGCTGCCACAACTGAAGGCACTGGCCAACATTATTTTTGTTTTTTTAAACATTTATTACAGTTTGCATGCCCAAGTCCCATTCCCAAAGCAGAGCTGATGGTCTTTGTAGAAAGCAGCTACATAGCAGGTGCTCAGGCTGTGTGGCTGGGAGGAACAATACACCACTGCCTGACTCTGTGCTTGAGGAATGTGTTCAGGACTTTCAGCTGATCATTATTTTTTCTGGCAGGGTAAGAGAGAATTCAGCAGTTGTTGGGGGGTTTTGTTTGTTTGTTGTTTTATTTTATTTTTTCTAATGTTACTCAGCTTTAGAAGACTCTAGCTAATTAAATTATTTTGCTGCCCAGGTTTGCTATGGATAATGCCTTAAACACCAGAAGTTTGAATAAGGCAATTAGCTGTGAAAGTTGGATCAAGAGTGATTATTAGGGCATTTGCTATTCTGCCCATTGTCCACTAAAGAGGGTGCCTTCCATTATAGAAACTGCAAAACCTTAGGTGTTTTGCAAGAAGAGTCATTGACAGACCTGAGATGCCTGTCAGTTCAATTGTTGCATCTCCCACTGCATGTCCTTTTCATACTCCTGGGAACTCCAGGCCTGTGCTCATTATGTTAACCAATACCTCTTGTTCCCATGTAGAAGTTAATGGCCATTGCTTTTCCTGTATTACAGTGTGTGTTTTCATTTAGGCCCTCTGTGGTTTCTGATGAATTACACAAATTCAGCCTATTCTACTTGCAGACACAGCAAGCTCTTTGCCCAGGCATATAGCTGAAGTAATTTATTTAAAAGCATCCTGGTAAAAATATTTTCCTGGTTTTGTCAGCCACTACTAGTTTTCATTTCTGGGGAGTAAATAATAGTGTTCATTTTGGTAAATCCTCGTTCATTTTCCCTATTTAAAATATATACAGCTGCCCTGTGTAAATAACTTAGTGTGCTTTAAGGATGACACTGTGATAGCTGTAATGCCCACAATTGCCATGAAAAGCCCAAACATTCTATGAGGGAAGATCTGTTAAGATCCAGACGTGGGGAAGATACACAAGTAGAAATCCCACAGCCTAGAAACAAAGCAAAAAAGGCTGTAGGCAGCAAGAAAGGAATGTTCTTCCAGAAAAATGTCCACAGAAGATATAATTGCAGGTGATATTCTTCCCCTGAAAGAGAAAATGGAATTGTTCAGATCAGACACAGCTGATCTGTGTGTTGGAGCCTAAGTACCTAGTTCCAGTTTTTGGGGAATGTGGAAGGAAGGAGATGCCAAACGTCAGCCCATGGACTTAATTGTGCTGGAGAGGGTTTTCCCCTGTGTATGGTTTTGCAGCTTGGTACAGTTGTGTAACACTGATAATAGGAATGTGGTGTTGTGAACAGCACAGGCTATCCCAGAGACTGTCACTCTTCTCAGCACTGGTTTTCTGTCACTGTTTAATTTGGTGAAACCCATGTTGGAGATCATGGACTTTAGGACTTTAGGATGCCTGGAATTTAATTTTGCATTTTTGTCATGCTGTGTTAACTGGGAAACCCAAACAGGTTATCTCATTTTTCTTCAGTTCTGTGCTGAAAATGGAAAAGCAAATGTGCATTTAGATTTTTCATGAATCAAATTTAGATATTCTTCTGTAGTATAAATTCAATCAGCTTCTTTGGGAAGATGATGAAAGTTCTCGATGTAGACTAATAGTGCTAGAAAAAGCATTGGAGGTCTTGAAGTTTTCGTAACATTTTTCTTACAACAGCAGTTGCTGCAGACCAAACACCATTAGAAAAATTGGAAAGGTGCTAGAGGAGAAAATGATCCTGTGTGGAAGATTAGTTTAGAAATCTACAGTTTATAATAGTGCTTTTATTTACCATAGCATGAAAAGTATTTAGGGAAGAGCCCCAACATTTGAACAAGGCTGATGGAGTTTCAGGAAGGTGGTTTCCACTCCTGTGCAGGCTGGTTTCACTGAGCTGTCTCACAGAGCCTCTGCTTTGCAGAGTACATCAGAATTCAGGTTTTCTTTTGAAGCAGTGTTGAAACTGGATGTTGTGTAATGACTTGTTTTGACCTTGGAAAGGTTTTTTTTTTAATTTAAGATCGTGCTGATACTAGCTGCAGGATGGCAGAATGATTCCTGAGGACACATGCTTGTACATTTTGGTGTTTATTTAGTGTCTAGTTTGAGACTGCAAGGAACCATTATGATCCTCTAGTCTTTATGGGAGTTTGCACCCACTAGTTGGGTCTGTTAGCCCCAAAACTTAGGGATGACTTAGCAAAAGTGTTTCTGAAATATAGCAAGACTTTCTTCATCTACTAGAATGTATGAATTGTCTGTTACATACTTTGATATTTTATTCCAGGTTATACTTATTCTCCCTCTTAAACCACTTTGTATTTTATTCCTATACTGATCACTGGTTCCCAGCCCTTGAATCCAGTCATTCCTGCTTTTTGTTGTGCTGCTGAGAGATCTGCAGTTGGGCTGATTGCTGGCTGTGGGCAAAGGCCTTCTTTCCCTTCAATAAGTTGAGCCGGTTGAGCTCCATTAGGACTACTTTTTATTATTATTGTGTGTATGACTGCAGCACCTGACTGCCTAAGGCTCTGCTTACATTAAGTGTTAAGCCTGGGCTTGAGCTCTGGTCTTTGGCAGCAATTCCTGCTGCTCTGCTGCTGTTGAGGTTGGAGCCCGACTGCTGCGTTCTCCTTTCTGTTCATGGGAGGCAGAGTCCAAGATCAGCTGCACAGCAGGTCTGGCAGTGCTGCCGTCCAGGTAGTCCTGGAAACCTGCCTTCCAGGAAAAGAGTGATGAGGAGAGTGCCATTTGTTTCTGGAGTTCTGCCTGTGGAGAAGGGGTCTGTCCATGCACTGCATTGAGCCAGGAGAGAATTTACCTTGCCAGGCTTACCCTCCATGAGCTGGCAAATGCAGGGTCTGGGTTCTGGAGTGCTCCCCTGAGCCTTTGCAGGCACAGTGCATGCTTCTGGATGCCTTTAGATGGGAAAACCACATACTCAGGATTGGGACATAAACCCAGGAGATGACCCTGATCTCAGACAGATGAGAGAACCTACCATTATAGGATCAACTGTGTCAGTCCAGTGCCCCAGGATACTGATAGGATGACAACTGTCAGTGTTCTGTTAAGTGTAAGAGTAGCAGATTTCTTTTACTAAGAAAAAAATGAAGACAGCAGAGGCTGAAGCCACACCCTTTAGAAGATACAAATAGATACTAGGGCTGTCATCCTGTATTGAAGTGCGGTAGAAGTAGTTTTGTTAAGTGTGTGACAAGTGGATGGGATGGGCTTTTAAAAGGACAGTAAACAGCTTGTGGTTCATGTGATAGAAAACAGAACCAGTGAAGAAGGGTGATGGGGGTAGAGGAATAAGCTGGGAAAATTACTTTTGGAGTACTGTATAAGCAGGACAAGATTGATTTCGTTGACACCAGAGAAAAAAGTGGATTGCAAAGGTTATGTTCCAGACCAGAAGTTTTACAGTTCACTAAGTGTCATAATATCAATGTCCTGCTTTGAAAGTATCCTTAATAAGTGTATGAACTTCTGTTCATCTCTATAGTTCTGGGTTTGGTTGCTGAGAACTGTAAATTACACTTTTCCACCTCACATGTCAGTTTGAGCATAGGTAACACGACTTCCTTCTGGGAGGAGACAGGATGCCTTCTAGGCTTGAATATCTTTCCTGTTCCTAGCTTATATGTATGTAAATTAAAAAATATTGATTTTGGATGGTAGCTCGTGAGATGAAAAGATAACCTAAAATGGTGTTTTCATTGTATGGTCCCATCTGATACAAAACATAGGATGAGCCATATGATGGGACTGGGGTTAAGTCTCCTCCCCAGCTTCTGGCATCTTTCTTGCAGCTTTCTTTGGGAAGATAAACAGTGATGCTGACAGGTTACGTATGTGAAGGCATTCACATTGCCTTAAGATATCCTCACCTGATGAATTCAGGGCCATCCAGGAAATTAGAAGAGACTCCCTTGGCTCCCACATCAGACTTTCCTGTTGTCTTTTTTTTTTTTTTTTTTAAGGGAAACATAAGCCTCTAAGACGCTCCTTTCACATTACACAGATCTTAAAAAATAATTCTTCCATCCTTTAATGAGGAAAGGTTGCTTCTGGATTACAGATTGAGAGACATTCTTTGCCTCCACTGTCCTCTATCAGAATAGTTTAGAAGGTGCTGGTCTACAGCAAACTTCCTGCTGCAGGGTGACAGCAGAGTAGGTAAATGCTTTGTGTCTGCTAGCAAAGTACTAAATCATGATTTCCCTCTGAATCTTGCCATCAAGGACATTACAAAAGGAGAGTGGGAATTCCCAGCCAAAGGTGGCCAGTTCAGTTGGTAGCTAACAAGATCTTACAGACATCAAAAAATAAATGAGGTTCCCTGCTCCAGTTGCAGCAACAGCCGTAGAGCTTCAAAGAGGTCACAGGTGTGGAAATTGGAGGTCTCTTAATGGAGACTGAGATAAAAAGGGATTATTTAAAGCCTTGGATGTAAGTTTCTGATCTGAAGAGTGGTGAGTAATGCAATTGCTGGGAGGTATCTTTGACTTTGCTTGGAGAATGCTAACAAGCAATCAAAATGCTTGCCCACAGCCAAACTGTTTTTTCCCTTTCCACTCTTTAGAATAATAAAAAGCATTACACACAAACCCCACTGTTAATGCAACATGTGGGTGAAGTTCCAGGCTATTGTGTATAAAACTCAGTCCTAATTCCAGCAGTAATTATAACTTGTTCCTCTCTCTCTCCCCTGTTGTTTGGTGACACCGCAGGAAGTGATGCAAAGTTCTGTTTGTGCATGTATTAACTTAGGTTGAGTATATCTAATCTCTTGACTTTCTTTCTTTTCCTGTCAAAGTCTCAGCTGTAATACTTTGCAATTAGGAACTTTTAACATTTAGCTTCAGTGTTTTGTCTGTTTCAAGTTCTGTTAAGAAGCTGGTTCTACTGCTTGTGGATGTTTTGCTTCTTTTCTGTTTATAATGCAATCTGACATTTGTTTTCCTCTTTCTCTTGAGGCTGATTTTGTTCATATTACAGTTTCCTTGCAACACATGTTTTCTCATTTTCTAGTCTGCTGTTTTTGAGGCCATCAGCAGTTTAGGCTGTGAGGTCCTGCCCTTGTCTATACTTGATAGAAAAAGCATAGTAAATACCACTAAAAATTCATAATTTGCTGCCAGCTATCTGTGGTAACCTTGACATCTCCTGTTTGATCATAAGGGCTCCAGCAATAATTGCTGAATATAAAAGGGTTTTTAGCATTGCCTTTGTATGCAGGGTGTGAGAAAGTCCAAGGCTTTTTATTTATGCTGGTATATTACACCATATAATTGCATCCATCTTTTGATCCATGGTATGAATTAGTTCCATTGAAAACATGTTTTCTATTTTTAAATCGGCTGTCTTGATCCGAGTTCTTGAAACAATCTGCTTTTTGGTCTTGTTTTTGTGTATATTTTCCATATTGTGCTGGGTTTAATATAGTTGTTGACATACGGGTTTTTAGCGTTTTTTCCTTACTGTTTTCTCTATTTTGAATAAATCTCTTCATGCTTTATGTTGCCCTGTTTTATTTATCTGGATCAAGTATTTAACTTATTTAATACCTGACCATTTCACAGTTTATAACATTTGATGGTGAAGTGCTGTTAACCAGTAGGTAGGGTGGAGATGTGTTAGCCAGAAAGGTAGAGTGGAGATATGGGGACCTTAGTGCCATGTTTTCATACTTGACTTAACTGAATACTCTGTATTCAGGGATGGTTGGACTGAAAGCCCAGAACTCCAACAATTTATGAAGTCAGTAGCGATGCAGAAGAATCTTCTTGAAACTCAGATCATGGGTGGGATGATCTCTGCAGAATCCCACTTTTCTCCACTGGTCAGTTTTTCATTTGAGTGAGTGAATGCAAATCTGAGGTTAAAAGGGATTGCTAAGGCCCAAGTTAACACTTCCAAGGAGCATTATATTCTCCTTGTCTTTTCTGTGGCTCACAAAAACATGAGCTGTGCTACCAGGAGGGCAGGGCTGCTGTCCCTGAGAGTAGCAATACAGTGTTTTCCTGTGTTCCTCAACCCAAAATCATTTGCTGCTCTCTTATGCTTAGTGGCCTTTTCACCTGCTCCGTATAGCAGCTTCTGTGGCAGAGCCCTGGTCTGTGATGAGACCTGCTCTTTGTCATAAAAGTAGTAGAGACAAAATGGCACACAAAATGTGTCAAGTTTGGCAGAGCAGGAAGATACCAGATATTCCAAGTATTTGTCTCATGCTCCATCCATTAGACAGTCCTTCTTGATTTAAGACCTTTGCCTTGCCCTGCCCGTGGTTGTAATGCGTGTGGAGAGTGCATTTGTGAGTGCATTTTTTTCCTTTGCAGTTGTTCTGCTTGAGGTGTGTGCTTGCTGGGGTTTTTTTAATCAGTTCATGTTGATTCTTATCGTCTGTATAATAGTTTGGGGTTGATGTAATCATTGTTCCATGTATTTCATTAAGAGGTGTGCGTGTACTTAGGCGTTTGCATAATTCATGAAGTCAAGTATGTTCACATACCCCTTGTGAGCACGTGAGTGCATGTAGTAAGTATGTACTTCTCTTCTTTGTATCAGTGGCTCATTGGGAAAGGTGCACTGCATTTATTTGGTGTGTATATATGTAAAAAACCCACAAGTTCTACCATTTATTTTCTTTCTTCTACACCCACCTCGAAAACGTAAAGAAAAACACACACTTCTGCTAAGGTTCTAGGATAGTTTATTTTTTTCATTCAGCCATTAGTTTATTCGTTCAGGAGTTGTACACTGGAAAAAAAAGTGCATCCATTAGACAGTGAGGGCTTTATTTATGAGGGGGGTGGTGTTTCAAAGGGGAAGCTGTCAAGTCCCAAAAGAGCCTTTCATGGTGTATTCTCAGCGTGCTTCTGAGGCCACTGCTCTGCTCATCAGGAGGAGAGGCAGAAATGTGGGCTTTACAGAGCAACTGTGTGTTTCACTGGTCCCTGCGCTCACTGACGTTTATTTACATATTGGGAGAGTAAATGGGTAGAACAGATGGCAACCAGACATTTGGTGGTTCTGTTCCCGTATGCTCCTCAGGGGTCTTGCATTCAGTTTTTGCAAAAAGCTTGTCCTATAGGGAGGAGAAAAAACCCAGGAGCCTGGTCAGAACTATGAAATGCTTGTTGGGTTTTTGCATTAGTGACAGATTAAAGCATTTAGTAAAATGTGAAATAATTACAAGGTTTGTTTTACAAGTCCAGATAGTCGTTCCTTAGTATAAGACTATTGGGGTGTCAGTCTCTCTCATTTGATTATTTCTTATTTTCACCACTGGAGCGAATGCAGCTAGATTTGAAGCTGGCAATCTCTTGTTTCTATAAAGTGAGTTTGAAAAGTACAAGTCTATTTATATGGGTCTTGAATACCTTTTGGTCTTTTCTGTAAATGTTGTTATTCATTCGTGCTCTTGTAAAAACAGAATATCTGAAAATTTTGCAGGATTTTCCAGGATATTTAATATGTGTTTCTTCACAGTTTACAGTTGTGAAGCGGGAGATTTGCTTCCATACCAAGCTGAATTTTTTTTCTTATTTTCTTTGTGCACCCTGGAATGTTGGAGCAGGGCTGCTCCAGAGTGCTGGGCAACTCACTTTAGTGGTTTGGGTTGTTGGGGTTTTTTCCAATGTGTGCATGTTGGGTTTTTTTAGAGAAGTGCTAATTAAAACACTTTCCTTGGGCAAAACTGTTATATAAAATACACATTTTGAAAATATGTTAAAAGGAGTGATGCAAGTTGGGTTTTGAATGTGTAAAATTCTCGACCTGCAGATTGTTCCTTCCTGTAAAGCAGCCAGGTGTTTCTCAGTAAAGTGGGGACAAATCACATGAACATGGAAGAGCTTGACCTTTTGCACAGCATGCCAAATCAGCAGCTCCAACAGTTTGTGACATGATGAATTCCAACACCTTATTGGTAAACACATGAAACTGCCTAGCAGTTATAGGAGAACCTGTCAAATAATGTAAATACCAGACCTCAGCTAATCACAATTACAATGTGGAATCTCCTCTGTTAGTTAAAAAAGCAAGCTTTTCTTTAATAAACCTTTCTGGAATGAGAGGTCAGTCATGAAATAGTTTGCTTTAAACCAAGATAGTTTTCAAAAGTAAGAGTAGAATTACTGATTGATCCTCCATGGATTAACTCAGGTTTTTTCTAAGTATTGTCTAATGCCCTTCTCATTAAATATTGTCTTTTAAAAAGATAAAATTAGGCAGCCATGTCACACTGCAGGGAGACTTAGCATGGAAAATGGCAGCAGAGAAAGTGAAAATGGTAACTGTCAGAAAAGAAACACTATCTTCTGGAGAGGCCTTTAGAAGGTTGATCGTTAACAAAAAGTGGAAATTTGCTACTTTTGTGTTAGCCATGCTGCACAAATATTATGTTAGGATTAGTTTAAATTAAGTTAATTGCTGAACTCATAGGTTTTTGGCAGCAAATCTCGCAACCCCCATGAAATACGGAAATTTTTTTCTAAATAAGAGTTTTTAGGTGGATTATATTAGTAGTGTCCACCGTTAATGAAGCTGCTATGTCTTGCTCAATATGTGATAAAGTTCCTGTGACTTGTGCAGCAGTTCTCTTAAAAACTGCATAAGGGATTTAGGAATCCTTTGAGATCAAAATAAAGTACAAGCCTCCTATTAAATAGGACCTAACATCCTTTTTTTTTTTTTTCCTTCTAATATGGAGTATTGCTGGTTTTAGGAAATGTATTTCTAAACTGAGCCCACCATCGCAGTGCAATTACTGAGTAAATCACATCCTAGATAGTCTTTGTTTTTTTTGTCCCCCAATAAAATAACATAGTTTAAATATCTTTTCCAGCACTTTGTTGCCAGATGCAAACTCAGCTAAAAAGAGTTCTTCAGAAAGATTTTTTTTCTACCTCATTATATAACTAAAACTAGCTGTTGAAATAACTGCAGAATTTCTTGCTGGTTTTAAAAGCCATGGCTTCTGTGTCCTTAGGAGCAGATGAAGAGAATTCAGATGGTCACATATTGTATATGCTGCAGATCTGGATAAGCATTAACCAAACAACAGTAACAGCAGGACTCAAGAAAGGTGCACTGGTAAAAACCAGGAGCTATTTTTGGCAGTGGTAAATTAAAAAATAAGAAAAAAGTTAAGTGTGTATTTGGTTTTGGGTGTTCAAATGCTAATCCATATGTGGTAATTTCTATCTCTGAAAGGTTTGCTGTTTTTTTTTTCCTTCTTTGACAGACTGATGTCTTGGTGTTGAGCTGCGATCTGATCACAGATGTTGATTTATACAAAGTTGTGGACCTCTTTCGAACACATGATGCTTCTCTCTCCATGTTAATGAAGAAAGCTCATGAACCAACAGAAGGGGTACCAGGACAGAAAGGGAAAAAAAAGCCAGGTATGTAGGAAGGAATACATATTTATTAATAAATTACAGAGAAACCACTGGTATGTATGATATGTTTAGTTATCAGTCCCAGAGCAAAAGAAATAAAAAAGGCACAGATACCCTATTTTTCCTCAGATTCCCTGGTGAGGGTGTGACTTGGTTTTTTCCAGCTCAGAATTAAGTATTAGACTCGTGTAATCTTGCAGGCTGTGATCCAAAGCTCACAAGAGTTAAGGGAAAAGCTCCAGGTGACTTCAGTGAGTTTTGGATGAAACCCTGAATTTTTGTTACATATGAACATTAAAACCGTTAGGTTTTTCAAGAGCACTAAGCATCAGCCAGATTATAGCTGGGAATTTTACACTGACTGTAGGGACCGGCACTAGGTGGGTAACAAACACTTCTAGAAATTCTCCCCTCTCATAATATGTAGTGAATTACTCTTCTGAAATCACATCCAGGAGCCTTTTGCTAGGCAAAACTCCCACTGATTTCAAGGAGCTGATTAGATGCTTATCTTGTCCATTTTACCATAATATCTTAGTTAGTGCCTTGTAATCTTTAATGTATCTGTTCTCACAACACTGCTGTAAGGCAGAGCAGGGCTATTATACCCATTTTACTTATATGCTAAAAGTACTAAATACCACACAGTTGTTCCCACACTATACCTCTCATTTTCTGTTAATGATATCTGTTAAAAGCTGAGCCTTAACTATTGGCAGTTTAGTGGGACCTGGTCCTTGATTAAAGCTCAGAGGCATTACTGGAATACAAGTAAGAAAATGTAGCTTCAAACTGTTTGAGAGAGGAGTGAAATGCAAGCCAACAGTTGTCTGAAAGTGGAGGAAATAAGTTTTTAAAAGAAAACTTCTTAGGCTCTGCATGAAGATTTTTCTGGAGCAATGTGTAAGGTTAGTAGGGCTAAAAGCATTTAGTAGTTGGACTCTCAAACAACTCTAACTCCCCTACTTTTGAAAAGGCAATCTAAGTGCTAATGGCACATAAAACATTGTCAAGAGCACTGCTACAGCGGAGAGTTGAGCATTCAGGAGTTGTAAACTAATGGGTCTGTGGTTAAACATCATAGAGCTTCCCAGCATGTGAGCTCTGAGCACACAGGGTGGGGGTGAGGAGGTCTGTGAGGATAAACAAGATTATCTGAAGGCTCTTTTCAAATATAAACACATCAGATTGTACATGCATTCTTATTTTGCTTGTTTTTTATGTTAGCGTGCCTGACTTTGTAGCATAACTCTTTCTACATGACTTGCTGAAATTTGTGTGTGTTTTTTCAGGTCTGTAAAAGACCAAACTTGAAAAGACTAAAATTCCATTATGTAGAAGTGTTCTGTCACCCCTGGTGTTTTTCTGTGGGGCTCAGATCTCCCATGCAAAGCACCACTTGAGCTGCCATGGACAGCAGTAGTGACATGTTTCCTGTGAACTGCCTCCGACAAGACATGAACTCTACCTGGCCTGTTTCAGTCATTTGATAAAAGCAGGGGAAGGCCAAGTCAGGAATCTTAGGTTCTTCTCCAGGTTCTGGAGGAGGGAAGTACATTTTAGGGAGTACCAGACCCTCCTGGCTTTCATTCCTACTTGACTAATAATCTACCCTATTGCTGTCAACATTACCTTTGCTCATCCATCTTCCTTTGCCTATGCTGTCTTCTGCTGCCACCAGCTTCCTTTTTTTTTTTTTTTTTCTGTGTGTTCTCTTTCGTTAGTTTTTTCCTCAAGGATTCTTGTTGAGAGCCTGGCTTTTCTTTCTCATCTCTTTCTCTTTTCTTTCACTGAGGATGGATGGAACTGCCAGGTCCATCTTCTGTTTCTGCCTTCTTGTCTTCATCTGGTTCATTTACCCACCTACAGTCACCTGTTCTCTTCTGATTCCTGTCCCATCTAGTGTCCTTTAACAGGCAGTCACAGTTTCCAGTAGTTTTCAGGGGCTGCTTTCTGTCCCTTCCAGCCTGTCTTACAGAATCCTCATTTTTTAATGGTTTTTTTTTTCCCTCACCTCTGTGAGTTTATGACATTTATTTCCTTGTAAAAGACAGACTGCAAAAAGACAAACTAAACTCTTTCCCCTGGAACAGTCATTGCAGCATGGCTGTGGACCCTCCTGGTTTGTGTGCTTTGCTTTTACCACCTGACGGTACAGAAAACCTTAGGTAGCACCTGCTGTTTGAGGAATTGGAACAATCTATCCTTAAGAATAAAATATGCAGAAACACTTGCAGCAAAAATAGAAGGCTAGAGGAGAATAAAGCATATAAACCTGCAGTTTTCCAAAGATTGGTTAGAGCTTTTCAAGGGAAGGGACACCAAACCATTTCTGCTTATGCTAAACTCTTTTTTCTCCCTAGCCTTAGAACCAGCTGAATGGTTTTTGCTGTAGTTTTTCAAATGTTCCTCTTAAGCCAGCACCTGGCATTAGAAATTTCATCCCAGACAGTTAAAACTTGGTGAAACTTATAAGCACCCAAAGACAAGATATTAACATGGAGTGTGTTAGGCAGTTTTCCATAGTAGGTGGCACTATCATCTCCTTCTCTAAATTGTGACACATAGAAGTTTTTATGTACTTGGACTCTACTGTTCAAGTGTTTGTATTAGAAAATTGATCCCATGACAAGCCACTGGATTTATTTTTTCACTGTTCCTACAAAGCAATTCGTTTTTTAAGAAGTATAAACAAGATTTTATTTTGCATATGTCATGGAATCTGATACAAAGTTGTTGCTTTTGGGGTATTATTGAACATTCAAGAACTGTGATATAAAGAACAGTTCTTAAATTAGCATGAATTGCAGTGTGTTAAGTGCTATAAATTCATCCTGATGGTTTCCTGCAATGTTTGACTCAGCTGCAAATTACAGGGTCTAGTTCATTGGGTTTTATATTTAGGGGATCATATAGTGACAATAATAATCTCATTGGCTTTTTTAACAGAGCAGTAAGAGCAATGGCAATTAAAAAAAACCACATGAAAATGCTAGTCAGTGGTAGTAACCCAAATAAACAGAGAGTGTTTGGAATTCAGAGGAATTCAGATACCCAGAATGGAGCTGTGTGCTTAAAGATGACCTGCAAGGGATTGAGTGGAAAATAGTGTCTGAACTTTTCTTTGTATAAAGAAAGGCAGAAAAGATGGGGATGGTGACTCTTTCCTGCTTATTTTTCTTGTCTTGAAAGCAGCAAGCATCTCATCACTGGTATTCTCTGTGTTTGCCAGAAGACCTCTTGGTGGTCTTGAAGGCTGCATCCTGTGAAATCCTCTCCGCTTAATTGAAAGGGTGGGGATACTGAGTCTTTAACAGAGATGTCTTTTTCTCAAGTCAGTTAATTATGATTGATTAGAAAGCATTTTAAAAAATGTGACTGAAATTTATTTCTTTTTCTTACTGAAGTGCTTAGTATTCTCTTATGATGTCATAATTTCTTTATGTCATTAAAGCCCTTAAAATTGATGGGGATCTAATTTGTAAGATAATTAATATATTTCATTAGCAGTGTCAAGTCCTTATTTGTCTATTGTGAGGAGGCAAAACACATCCTGCATGTCATTTTTATGCTTTAAATTATTTTGTTAAGTTACTGTCACTTTAACATTTTTCTCAGACTTCTTGCAGGGATTTTGTGAGCTAGTTATGTGTCTGCTCTTCCATTTATTTTTTCCTTCCAGTGATGCCAGTGGGATTTGAAACAGCACTCTTGTACCTCTGGATAATTGTTTTTGTCTTTTGTTTAAATTACTGAAGTAATGTTTTTTATTGCCAGTATACAAGGAGAAACCTGACCTTGCATCTGCTACAAAAAATCCCACAGTGCACTCTCATGGCTTCACTGTTTGTTTCTTACCTATCCACACAAGCAAGAGCAGCTGGTTTGGTGTTAGGCATGTGCTTGGTCCTGCTCTCATCAAGTTGGTTTTTCCCTTTTTCCTGTTGCATAGAGTTTTGCTGTAGCAGTGTAATATGTTCCTGTAAGAACAGCCAGGAGGAGATGGGCAGGCAGGACCTGAACTTTCAGGGAAGTGTTGGTGCCTTGATAGAGGAAAGTCAGTCACTGTTGTATTTCCAGCCTGTCAGGAGACCCCCCTCAGGTGGCAGGGGTGAGGGTTCATGCACCCCTAATCTCAAACTTCACAGCCCTCCACAGAATGAAAATAGGCAGTGCTTTCAAGACTTACTCTGAGTTTTTACAGCAAGTAAGTTTTATTGTAATTGTACTTATTTTGTCATGGTTTTAGATGTTCAGGCCTATTTTCGTATTTCTTTGCTGTGTAATGAATTTCTAAGAAGGGTTGAGAGTTTTCTGAAGAGGGTATGCTTGATCACTTGGATCAAAGATTGCCCAGGAGAACTTTCAACAGCTGCATAGATTTGACTGTTTTCATGGTAGTTATTACTGTGGTAACTCTGAAAGAACAGGTATAGGTAAAACGAGGGATGGGCCTGAACTGAGAAAAATAAAGTTAAAAATAGTTTGTCTGAAAATTATCTTAGAGGTTAGCTACTTCTAGGGTATGTTGTTACTCCAGCATGGTTAAAGGCATAGAACTTAGGAGATCAAATATGTGCCAGTTTGGGCCAAAATTACAGTCTTTATTGGGAGAAAAAAGATTTTTGTTAAAATTGTGCTGTGGCTTACTTGTACAGCCTGTGTCTGTAAATACCATTATGTGGCTGCCACCAGAGTGGTGGCTCAACTACAGAGTGAAAATTAGAATGAGCTACCACCACTGTATTCAGATGTTGTGGAAAACTGTTAAAAAACAAAAGCTTTATATTTCAGTAGGCCAGAGTCCTTGCTGGTGCACAGTCACTGATTGCAGGAGATACAGACTGCTACAATAATACATGTGAGTGTTAGGTATTCTCTTGGTGGACAATTTTAGAAACAGATATTTAAACCAAGTTAATCCACCCAGAAACATCCATGGTAGAAGTCTAAGAATCTATACTTTTATGTGTGTTTGTGATTTACGTATTGGTATTTGTCTAAAATAGATGACGTGCAAAATGCTTATGTCTCAACTGAAATCATAATCCTCTCCAGACCCCTTAATTCTAATGTGGAGTGACATTATAAGAAGAAGCAGTTGGATTTGAAGAACTCACTGCTTGCCTTGAATTTGTTGTTGATTTAATTCAGGTAGCAGGGGTTTTTATATAAAAAAAAAAGAAAAGGAAAGCACAGCTCAAAATTGAGTGTTGCATGTCAGGACCTGTAGTTTGCATCTTCATAAAAAGGATGCACAAACCTTTCAGGGCCAATGTTTTGAATGTCATGATATATATCAGCTACCCCAACTGACAAGAAGTTGAAAAAGTTATCAACAATATTTATTAAATTCATGGATTTGCTGGGATAGTCGTATTTCGTATTTTAGGGGTGGTTAGTGGTGCCATTTGTCTTTCCAGCCTGCATTAAAATGGGGTTATATAATGATTGTGTTTGATTTTCTACTTCAGTGGAGCAGCGCGACTTCATTGGAGTGGATGACACAGGAAAAAGATTGCTCTTCATGGCTAATGAAGCTGACTTGGATGAAGAACTTGTCATTAAAAGATCCATCCTTCAGAAGTAAGCTCATGGGTCCTTGTAATAGAAACTGAACTTGGGATGAGATAAAATAATTGTGTTGTAGGAGAGATGGTTAAAGACAAAGTAGGATGAGAAGGGAAGAGGAAAAGCCACTTTTGCAATATTCTGGGAGCAGTATTTTATTATTTGTTACATCATTGGAACCAAGTAATAGGCTTATAGTCTATAGGTATAGTCTTATACCTTTATTAGGAAAAAATCCAGGGGAAGAAAAAAATGCATGAAAAGGTAACTCTTCTTGAAACGAAACCTATATTGGAATAGGTCAGATACAGTTTAGATTCAGAGACTGTGAAGTGTTAGGCCTATAAATGAATAGGTCCTATTCCATAAATGAAATGCTTGTCTCATTGGTGGAGTCCCAAATGGATTTGCAGAGTATCCATGAGAGCCTCTCAGGATTTCATCACCCTCTTACGCATTTAAGGCACAAAATCTCAGCTGTCTTTCCCAGCCCCAAAAGATTCATTACAGAAACCATGCTATAGCCACCATTAAACTTCACTGGGGACTTGGATAAATTTATCAAATATGCCAGACAAGCTGAGCTTTCTGCACTGTGTAATTCATATCCATTAGTAGGAGAAGGAAAGATGACTTGTTCTTTATGCTCTCCAGTACAGTGATTTTAGTTTTCTCAGGCACACATCGTCTGACGTGTTCTGTGTAAAGTTGTGTTGGCTCCTTGAGAGGCCAACCTTTGTAGTTCGTCCCAGGCTGACAGTCAGACTTTCACCTCTGTGAGATGAGACACCTGTGGAACAGCCATTTGAGATCTGGGAATTCATCCATGTGGACCTTTTAAGTCAAGGATGCAGACATCTGGGGTCTGCTCTCAGATAAATCTCTGCTGTGAAAATGCCTCTGGTGTGTGCTGTAGGCCACAGCTCAGTGTAATCTTTCCTTGAACATCCCGCTACCAGATGTGAGGGAGATGCTCTGTGCCCATGGAAAGATGACACCTCCTCTGCCTGAGTTTAAGGATTATCCTAGAAGGAAGGTGATCAAGAGTGTGCCCTGTTAACTGTTGTAATGGAAAGAGCCTGTCCCAGCATGTTTCCACTGGCGCTCTCCTGGGCTCATCTTGGGCATGGGAGGGACCAAGCTGCAGGCAAGCCTTCTGAACATACACAGCAGCTGATTTGTATAGAGTAGGAAATTCATCACTGATGCATTCTGTGGGTTTGTGCACATGAAGACTAATAGATCTATTTTGGGCTAGGGGAGGAATATTTTATCTACTGTTAGTGACAAGCTTGTCTTTATGGCTTCCTCCTGGCACTAGAGGGTGGCTGTGGTATAATGACTTAGAAATTGCTGTAACATATGTGATCTTAGTTGACCCCTGATTTTACAGGTTCATCTAACCAGAGGATTCTCATTCCTATAGCTAAATTTATCAGGCTTTATCCTGCAGGCTAAACTTTGCCCTCAGTAGCACCTGTTCAGTTATATTGTCTTCAGCAGATCTTAGGCATTACTGTTTGGGATTTGGTGAATGGAGTGTTGATGATATACAGATGGGATAAAAATCTATCTGTCTCCCTGTAGTTCTTACATGCACAGCTATGAAAGCAAATGTAAAGTGTTAGCCACCCTCCAAGTAAAGCCCAAAGATGCTAGGATAGTGTAGAAGAACAAAAAGAGATCCACTGAGTGTTAAAAAGAATAAAAAATGAATAAAAATGGTGCTTTGAAGCATCAAGCAGAATTATTGGGCCAGTACCCACGTGGATGAGCCTCTGACATCTGAAACTGCCAACTGTCAATGTTGGTGTGCTCTCTGTCCTGCAGCTGCCATCTTTGGGAAGCTCTGAGGGAAGCAAAATGTATATGGAAATCAAGTAATTTCATTTGAGGCAAATCCAGGGTAAGAACAACTGTGGGAGCTCTAGGAATACAAAGCGTTGGCAGCTAATGGTGTTTTAACCACTGAGTTGTCTAGACCTGCTCAACCCCTGATTTTCTCATGTGAGAAACAAAAGCGACTCTTGAAACAGTCTTTGAAGTCTTTTTTTAATATATCATACTAAAGAAAGAGAAAAAAATGCAAAAAAAAGCAAGCCCTATCTCATTTTCTTCATGGATCATTTGATGTGACTGACTTTCAGCTGCCATGTTGGCTGTTTCTTGATCTCTGGACTTTGTTTTGATGAAATAACAGACTTTGTGGCAAGATGGTGGGAGAATTTCCAGTACACTCATTTGTTCCTCTGTAGAATACAATAGACATCTTGAGGGTGTTGCTTTTGTTTGTTTTGCTTTTAATGGTCCCTTTGAAGGGCTATAGTGGTCTCGTTACATGAACTCTAGAACTCCTCCAGTGCTTGTTTTGTTCTTCAGATCCTTTGTCTATTTTCTTTTTCCTGTCTCCTTTTAAGGAGGGGAGTGGAAGGAGGGACAGGGAGGGAGCGGTGAAAGGAATGGGAAGAGGGAAGATGAGCTTTTCTTTAAAGCTAGGAATCTTGTTACTGGTAAAAATCTAGACCCCATACAGAAATGGTTCAAAGGCCCTTTGGCTTCCCCTCCTCACAGGAGGGAAGTTGTGTTGACAAAACACACAAAACTATAGAAGGCTAATTTAAATCCTTGAAGAAAAACCTTTTTCCTGACCTTTGCCTTCTTCCTATCATTGGATTTCATGCTCTTCACTTTCCTGCCATAAAAGAGCAGCTGGTGAGGAGGGACGGGGAAAACACACCTTCTCCTGAGTACCTTTTGAGTATTAAATATTTACTTGCTCTTGACCTGGGTGTTTTGTAGTGGAAGTGTTACAGAATGAAACATTTTAGTGGAATTTCTAAGCTCATGGTGTAACCTGTTATTCTCTTTCTCAGTTTGGTTAGGATTTCTTTTCCAGATTTGTTATTTTGATTTGTGTTGTGGTTTTGTAAGTCGTGGATAGCCATTTTGGGTTTGGGATTGCAAAAATTTCTCCTTGTTATACCACAGAAAGGAGTCTGGATTTTGCTCTTTGCTTGCCAGAGCAAGTCTGGCAAAGCTTTCAACTTGGCGGGTAAAATTATCTTTTATTTTCCCTGTGCTGTTAATCACCCTGATGACAAGTCCCACAGGTAGCATCCTCCCTCAGTAAACAAGTGGAAAACAATATCAAATACATCTATTCAGGCACGTTTTGGAGTGCAACAGGCTGAGCCAAAAGACAAATTTATTGGTGGTGCCTAGAGAGACTAATGCTGCTGGGGAAAGCATTTTCAAGGAAATGGTTCCCTGTTTGGGTAATGAGAGCTTATAAAAAGCCATGAACAGCCTGTGCATGTCATTCACTTTGGCAAATAGCTGCAAGATGAGATACTAGAATGAAAGAAATACAGTTTGGGGACGTTTCAGAGCCAGCTTAGGGCCCTTTGAAGAGAAAAAAATAAAGTTATGTGCTCATCCCTGGAGCCTGGTTTTGCCGGTGACATCTCTCTGACTTGGGTCTTGACAGGATGAAGGAGTGAGGAAATGATGAGAATTCCATAGCTGCTGCCTCTGCTTTGGGAGGGGGCAAAGGTATTTGTTTTCAAAGCACGATTACAATGGACAGGGAGCTTTTTGCTCCACCTCTGATATTTATGGTCATGCAAAGTGAAACAGTAAAAGACACCTGTTGGAGCAGGTCTAAATTTGGAGCATTTCCTTTTAAGATCTTGTGGGCTGTGTAGGGGTGAGTTCAGCCTTCGTGGGTGTTCTGTCTGCACAGATGCAGGTGCAGGGCTTCTCCTAGAGAATATGTTAATAAATCACCATGACAATTCCAGCTACTTATTACCTCATGTGCTTCAGACAGAAAGGAATACCTCATCTATAAATATATACAGTACTAACATTAGTAACCTTGAAGTAACAATGCAGATCTGTTTTTAAGGTAATTTAGTAAAAAGAGGGGGTAAGATTGGGGAGTTTTTTCTTCCTTTTCTCCTTGCATCATGAAAGTAAAAATGAATGGTGTAGTATAATTTCAAAAGTCAGCATTGCCAAGTGGGTAGGTAAAGGGAGCTCAGAAACAGCTTTGATACACTTGATTTCCTTTCTGTTGCCTTGGGATATCGTCCTTTTTCTCTTCTTTTTTTTTTTCCCTGCTGATAATTGGTTTTAAATAAGTGGATCATATGTAAACATGCTGCAACTTCCTTAATGTTTCGGCTCTCTAAAACTGTTGCTCTTGGGAAATTGTCATTTCTGAAATACTCTGCTGCTCCTACGGTGGTTCTTTTTCTCTTTTAAAATATATTTCCTTTAGAAAAGTTGGGAATGACACTGGTATAGGCAGATGCTCTACAGTATGAAGCATCCTAAACTGAATCATGGGCAGATGTCCTGTACCAGATCCAGCTGTGCTGGTGAAGGGGGCCACCACCCTGAGCTTATGCCCAGCTGGACATACAGTTGAGTACTCCATAAGCCACATGTGTCAAAAATACTTCATGACTTCTGATAGATTAAACAGCAGGACTTTGGTGACTCAGTTCTGTTTTCTTTGTGCATTTGGGAGATGTCCCCACAAGCAGTGCTGCTGGCAAGGAAGGGGGGGGTCCAGTAATGCCAACTCAGTAGGAAAATCCTGAGGAGCAGTTCAGGACAGACCAGGGACCAAAAACTCTTTGCTGGTCTGAGCTGCCTACAGAAGGAATACATATTCTAGCTTTGGTGGTGGCCTTCTCTTTGAAAAATCAGGAGTTTTCACTATTAGCAAAGTTTTCTGACTAAGTTTCCTTTGCAATCAAGTGATATTTTGAGAAATACCAAAGAAAGTTGTTGGATATAACTTGTTTTCTCTAAATATGACCTCTATAGAGTGATGTCTTTTCTGTTGATCCAAATCTGCTCTTTCAATCAGTCCAGGTCTGGTCTTCTCGCAAATAAAAATAAAGTTTTCTGGCTATCATCCAGAAAATAAGTAACATTCTTTCTGCCTCCTCTATCAAAAAATAGAAATTGTATGTGTTGATTTAGGTAATAATCCTTTTACAGATGCATAAGCCAGAAAAGAATCTGGTTTCCCTTCCCAGAATTGAATTGGTTTCACAGTACTAATAGGAATTTAGAAAGCTGTAAAAAATTATTTTAGCCAGTAAAGCAAGTGGATGTGACTGAATCAAAACCAGGGAACTAAATATATTGAATAAAAGGGTGTGACTTTTACACACTAACTTCTCAAACTATAATCACACTTTTAAAATGTTCAATCGTATTTCTTCAGAAAAGAGGGTTTTGCTGAACATTTCAGAAAAAGATACTGATACAAGAGTTGTTGTTTGAGACATGAGCGTGGAGTAGATGTTCTCAGGATGCCCTGAGTAGGATTTGCATGCCTGTTTAGTTTCTCAGCTCACTAAGAATAGCTGTTGTAGCTAGAAGGCATTCATTTTCTGAGAGAGTTTGCCCTTTTTATTATGCATTTAAACTTCACTCAACTTTTTCTGCCTTTTCTGTAAATTTCTTGGGGATGAGTGTAGCCTTTAATTTCAGGAATGGAGTAGTATTAAAAAATTATTTACTATTTCTAAAATCAATGTAGCCAAGTATAATGAAAACTCTTTAATTTGATGCTTTTATATGTTATACTTGTACAATAAACATGAATATAGTATAAAAGCACTTAGTGAAACATTGACTTTATATTTTAAAGAACATAGTGCTATTACTGATTTTAATACTGTTGCTTCCATAGGATTTTATTGTTTTGCTGCTGCCATGTTATTTTATTCATACATTGGTGAGGGGTTGAAAGGAAGGTACAGCATATCCAGGTCCTATTTATAAAAGAAAGGTCATGCTGTGTCTTGACAGCTTGTACAGGTAAGAGCTCATGAATCTCATGAATCTCAGAATCTGGAATATTAGCAGGAGCTTCTGTTGAGTGTAGTTATAGAAAGGCTTATTGTCAATGGCTTTCATTTTACTGCAGGATTCTGGCCAGTGTTCTAGTACACATAAGACTAAAAGCAGAGAGCTTGAGGCTCAGCATTTGGTTTCTAATCGGCAGTAAATGTATGTTGCATGGATTGCCATTAGTCATTTGTCTGTCTGTCTGTCTGTCTGTCTGCTGCGGTCTCAGACCAGCACTTAGCCTGTGATTCGGTTTTACTTTTCAGAGGTTTCGAAGGAGGAAGGGATGACTGTATTGCTTGGACACCCTCGAGTCCATGTGACTTGGTAAATGCAGTACGCTGCATGAGTCATTCAGTCTGGACAACACTGAAGTTGAAGCTCATTGTTACTCTAAGCCAGGCTCAGGTCCTAAAAAGATGATAAATGGTCTGTTCATTTTAGAAAGACATCTTAATGCTTTAATACAGTTGCCACTGTTTACTTTTTAGCAAGGCTGTGAGGTACCTTATTTCACAGAGTTGATGAGGAAGCATAACCAGAGTTCTTTTTGTGACATACTCTACCCCAGTTGATCCAGATGTAACCTGTGTGGTCAAAAATTCCTCTGGATGGTTTGCGTAGGGCAGAGACACAGAACGATCAATTGCTTGCTTTCAATGTGTATTTTCAGCCATAACGTGTATTCAGTGTAGCTGCCTGTTGGAATGTCAGGGTTTCAGCTGTGTCCATGATCCTAGAGTGACCAGTAGGCGACAGAGGGGCACAGAGTTCTCATTGTGCAGTTGGGATGGTACAGAGAGAAAAAAGCCAAAGGTCAGAGGAGTTATCCCTGCTTGTGCGAGCGCTGTCAGGCTCTCCCCTAGCACATGTCCGCCATGTGTTCCTCATCAGTGGGATGTGGAACTCCATGACGCAGAGCAGACTGGAATGCAGAGTTAGTTAACACCCGCCGTTGGGGAATTTATCAGCCAATGTGGAATATGGCGGGGGAGGAAACAGCCTAGTTTAAAGCAAAGTAAGGGTGAAATGAGGCATGTGACTGTTCCTCTTCAGTTAAAAGGTCCGATTCTGCTTGGAGATGAGGTTCTGGCTCATGAAGCCAGCCAAAGTTTGTGGTTCCCTTACTGTACTGTGTTACTGATGCATTTTCAGTCCTTTAAATTTTCATACTTAGCAGAAGGTTTTTGCAGTGGCAGGAGGGAAATACCCATGGGATTTTTGCAGGGAACCATTTATCTAGTTTATTCCAAGAAATCCAGATTTCAGAGAGCCTTTCCTTTACCCTGGTCACCAAGACCCCAAATCACTAACTTGCAAGGACATATAAAAGTGATAGCCTCTCCATTAAATTAGCTACACTTGGTATCAGCTGAACTGCAGTTGCATAATATTTTTAGTGCTGATTTATTGCACTTAGTTCGTGGCTCCTGTGAACTCTAACCCGGGTGATTTACTGTGATGTTTCGCACTGCGAAGAATTACGAAAGTCATAATGGAAAGAGTCACAATTTGCAATTAGCTGATTGAAGGTGTATGAGGGCTCACATCCTTACTGGGTTTGCATTCTACTTTAGTTGCAGCAAATATATATCTTTGAGAAAGTTTCCATTCATTCAGAATACAATGCCGAATTCCCTGTTGAATAGCTGTAGTGTGGTTCTCCCCAAACAGCATTGTGCTGGCAGTTTCTGGAATTACACAGGAAATGAAGAGCATAGCAAGCTTTCCTTTCTCTTGCTAAGACATGCTCCCCAGGAGTTCTTCCAGTAGATCAAGTAAATAGTGGAGATCTATTCCTAAGGGCAGCATGTTGCTGCTTTGAGAAATCCTAATTTTCTCTGGCTTTAAATCCTTCCTTTCTTCATCAAATTTATTGCACCATTTCCCTAGAGAACGCTAGAGAAGATGAGAGAGAGATTCCTTTTACAAGCGGTAAAACTGCTTATCCACTTTTCTTGGAGATTCCTTGTAGAACTCTCCTTCCCCAGTCACCAAATACTGTGTACTCAGTTAAGAATGAAGAGGAGGTAGCTGTTAGATCTTGACATGTGAACTGGCAATGCAGAATGCTGTGTCTTGCCCCGTTACTCATTTTAGTATAAGTTGCATGTACCTGCATACCTGCATACTGGCCAGCAGCAGTTGTTGGTATTTCTTGGGTTGATCATCTTGAAATTCTTTAACCTTCTTAAAAATGTGTGTGTATGTGTGTATATATTCATAATCAGGTTGGTGAAAGCTCAAAAGTTTAAAAAATCTGGGTTGGTTAGTACAGGAAGATTTTAAAAAGGAATAACTTACGTCCTTCAGAAAAATTTGGCTGATGGACTTTAATTAAACTCCTAGGGTTGGAAGCAAACCAGTAAGAAAGCAGGGAAATTTAAGTTAAAGCTCAACTTCTAGGTTTTTTGCATATAAATCATCCAGCAGCTGGTGAAATTTGCAAGAGCACCAGAGACTGTCTTCTAGTATTCCCTTTGATTTTATTTCCCCCCCCCCCTTTGCTTTATTATTCCCAAGATGTAGCATTAAATATAATTTCAGAGGCTGTGTGTGTGTCCTTAACTTCTCTGTCCCATCTTTATGGTGTATGTGTTCATATATGTATACATATATGTGTAATATATAGCTTTGTTCACTGATGCATTGGTACATTTTGTAGAACTAAGTAAGTTTTTTGGTTGTTTTTTTTTTTTCCCCAGATGAGCTACATCATTTCTGAAAATACCTCTGAAATTCCCACTTCTGTGACTTTGAGCCTTAGCCAGGTAGAATAGTAATAACAGAATCATGGCCAGTGGTGCCATAAATTTCAACTAAAGTATTGGGCAAGAAGTCTGATTTCTGTTTGTACTGTTGTTAGAGATATTTATGCAGGGCTGGTCTTTCAGCAAGTGTGATTATTTTTAGAGAGGCCCTCACTCCATTCTTGCTTTAGAATGTGCTGAGGATGTGTGTGGGGAACGGCACCTGACAAACAGCAGCCAGACAGAAGGAATAAAATCCCTTGGGAAATGAGACTTCTTTTTATGGCCATTTTTCACTTCTAAGGCCACTTGAAAAATATTGTTCTTCAGGTAGATCTTGTTCCTAGATCCCTGGGTTAGCATTTGGGTGCCTGCCATTTTCCCAGACCAAGGAGCTACTAAGACTTAAAGCTTTTCCAGTAGGAAAGTATGCAAGTGCATACTTTGCAGCACCAGACACTATTGAAAGAATAATGGACCCTTCCCACATTCAGCTCCATTCTTCTTGCACACACTCCCAGACCTCTGGAGCCACTGTGCTAGCAAACGCTTACATTCTGTTTTTCTTCTGTAACTCTTCCTAAACAAAATGTTAATTGAGACATTGATTTATACAATTCAGATTCCTGTGTTAAGACAGCATACTTAAAAGTAGCCTCTGGCTATTGAAGGGATAGATCAGTGAGACAAATTGGTGCTTGCTAGTATGTTTTTCTATATCTTACCCTTTGAGAAAATAGTATATCTTTCAGATTTAAGGAATATGTCCTTTGCATGTGTTTGTTTGAGATGTACTCCCATTTTAGTGTAGCTTTGAAACACAGGATTCTATGTGGTCTGTGATTTACCTTGCTATATGAAGGAAGCATACTGGAAAAAAAACAGACTTTAGCATTTTTTTCGGTATGTCCTTGATAGTTGTTAGAAAAAAATGTTACTATGCTAGGGATATTATGTAGATTCCAGGCCTTCATATGTGATAGGGGTGACCATATGCCTGGGGGTAAAAAATTACTTTTACTGTCCTAGACAACTGTTGAATTAAAGTATTTGCAGAGAAGTCTGACCTTATTTCTTCCTAATCTGTTCTTCTGTTCGAAAAAAATAGAAGTGTTAATCTTTTTGTTGTTGAGAACCATTAAAATAAGCGACCTTTGTGGTTATGGAGGAAGAGTTCTCTGGGAGATCTGATGCTGGAAGGGATAAACTTCATACAAATTGGTGTGTTATCACCTGTTTGCATTAAGGATGCCTTGTAATTTACACACAAAGAGATCTCACCTCTCTGCTTGACTTTGTGACCTTGAGAAATCCACTTAATGTTAGTGTCTCACATTTTCTTTGCTTTTTAAAATGAATGCAGTATTTCTTTCCTGTGTCATAGGGGCATAACTTGTGAGCATTTATGTCAGTAGTGTAAATGTAAAATGCTGCTCTGAGTACAGGGTATTAACTGTTGGCTTTCCCGCACTCTGAGTCGGAATAGTACTTGTTAAAATGACCTGCAGGAAACAGCTGATCTAACACTGCATCCAGCCTGAACTACAGGTCATGTCTGAACCCAGATTTTCAGTTTCAGCGCTTGTATTTTTGCATGTCAGATATCTGTTGTATTTATGTCCTGTATCGTGTGTTACATTATTATGTAGCTCTTCTTACCACTCCACTGTCTCTAATTCCCTTTCAATGTTTTAATTCTCCTTTTTTTTCTTTTTTTTTTTTTTTTCTACAAGGGCACTGGACATGCAGTGAAAAATTAAATCTGTTTTCTTTTGCATTAAGTGCAAGCTGCTCCTCGTGGGTGTGCAGGGATTTGTATTCAGGTGCCTGACTCCTGGCATGCATCTGAGCTGGTTCTACACATGCTGGGTGAGTCTGGCAGGGCAGAGCAATGCCCCTGAGCTGACACCCAAGGGCTGCCAGGGCACCGCTGGGCGGGCGGAGCCGCCCCGGGGCTTGTGTGTCGTGGGGAAATAGCCGGAGGACTCCTTGGGAGGAGCCAGTCCCTCTGCAGAAAGAAACCCTTGTGTCATGTGGGCTTTGCCAGGTCCATATTGTTCTGCATAAAGGAGAAAAAATTATGTTTATGTTTCCTCAATTCTTGCATTTTCTTGCTGCTCTCTGCTTCCAGTTTGGTCTCCTGATGGCAGCTTTAAAATGCTGTGATGTCAGCTGTGGTTTTACCTGTATATATAGCTTTGGTCAGCACTTTCAGGATCCAGCAGAATACAAGTATCAAACAAGAGTATAATCTTTTATAATTCTTCAAATAGTTTATTTTCACAGCAGAAGAGTAATTCCCTTTAGAAGGTGATCACTTCAAAGACTAATTGCTTTCATTTCTCCTGAACATTTTAAAAACATGACAGATATTTTTGCAGGCAATCTGTTGTAAAACATCTTCCCAGTTGATTTGGGCAGCTTTGTATGATCTCCTTCTTCACTTTTTTTAATGTCAGTTTTATCCATAAACAGAAAGAGTGAATGCTTTCTGAATGACAGGTTATGGTAATAAAACAAAGTGATACTGCCCTACTGAATAGCGGCTTCATAAAGGTTGTGTGCATAAACAAAGTTATAATTAACCTGTAAATCAAGAATGCCACAAACAGCAGAAATGCCAGACTCCAGAGCTGAAATAACCTTGCAGTTCAATAGCCTGCTGCAAAGAAATCTGTCACTTTACCTGCTCCTTCATTTCTGTGTTTCAAGTTCTAGCTGATTGATTCACCATCTTGGAGGCAGTGGATGAAAGGTTATGAACTTGTCAATATGAGAAAAGTGGTTAGTACTGAGTACGAGTGAATGATCATTGCAAACTGCAGCACAATAATTTTACTTTGAAATCTCTCCTTTGCCTTCTTAATTTTCGTATATGGAAACACGTTGTGTTCACAGTGGAAGTGACTCACGAGTTCCAGTCAAGACTTCTGGAAGGCTTCAGTCTGCTACCTGCCATATGTCTGCATATCTACTGCTGATTTCACTGCTCTTCCAATGGCAATAAAAAAATTGGCCATGAGTCTTAATTCATGTCTCAGTGGAAATATCCAGAGTCTTAGGATATGGTATTTTAGGATATGGCTGTTTCCTAAGTTCTAGATACACTGACCTGTGAATGTTTTTATCATTGGGCAGTGCCTGAAAAGTTATTGTATGGTGAAGAGGTGAAAGCTGAACCAAATTGTTCAGCATCCAAAAGCTTGAAATGAGCAGGGGTTTTGGGAAGGTGATGTGAGGCCACCACCAGCTGTGTACTGTGCACAAAGGAGTGTTAAAGAGAACTGCAGTGTACACCAGGGAAAGGTGTTGTGGCTGTGTCTTTGCAAAGGCTGATCTGACTTCTCTGTGTTACAATTGTCGATCCCTTCTTGCTGGGTGCTGCGTGCATAGGGAAAATTAGATGAGGTTATAAAGAGCAGAAAAATTGATGAGCTTCAGAAGTATTCATTCAAGGTAGACACTGACTTGAACTTGGATGTTGTCTCTAAAAGTGAATAATGTCTTACTTACACAGCTGAATGTTCATTCCCAAAATTCTGGGATAATTTAGCTTTTATATCTATAGTGAGGAAGGATAAGCAATATCTGTACTCATGGGGATCAAAATGCAATGGGGGAAAAAAGGTGTATGAGAGCCCATTCTTAGTAGTCCTGTTTGTTACTTTAGGCAAAATTGTCACCCTCCCTGCCACTGCTTGTGTCCTGAAGAGAATCCATTGTTCACATCTCTGAGGACCATTGTCATCCTGTTGAATAGTAAGACCCAAAATTGAGATTGAGAGTTACCAAAAAGCAATAAGCCAGTGTTCTGCTGTTACTTGATCAGAGTGGGCTTATTTACTAAGCTAAGATTTTGACCACTTAGGGGTTTTTAGGCTTCTGAATACTGCTCATTAATGTAGTTATTTCATTGCTGAATGACAGCATATTTTTGTGCACTGATGTCAGTTCTAGTATTGTTTGAAAATGAGAGGTGTTTCTCCTTGCCAGAAGTAGAACTGTAGTATGGTTTGTACTTCCAGAAATTCCTTCATGGCTTCAGTTTGTGTTTGATTTTTGGCTGGTTTGCAAAAATATATGATCCAATCAATCTAGTCATGTTTTTAATTGAAAACATACATAGTTTGTGTATATTAAAAAAAGATCATTTGCATGTAGGGAAGAGCCCATGAAAGTGTGTTTGAGAATTCCTACTTGCATCTGGCATAGAAAAGTTTAGGCAATTATTTTGTGTGTGTCCACTGTGTATTTTTTTTCTTTTTTTATCAATGTACGTCAGAGGTCTGAACACAAATAAAGCATGCTATGCAGACTAATTAAATCAATGCCTCTGTGGAAGCAATTTAGTTTCTGGAATTGCTCTTCTAAATCAGAGATGTAAACAAAAGCCTAGTTATTTTTATATCATTTCCCTTTGCCTCATGTACGTGATTCTGGAAGTTGAAGACTTATATGTTTATGCCTCTTTTTACAGCAGAATATTTGCGTGGCTGAATTTTTATTGAAGCATAATTCCTGGTTTCCTTAAAGCTGAGCAGGACTACTGTATAGTGGGAACACCCATTAATTTGAGTTGCTGTGAAAGGCTTTTCACGTTAAAGCTGTCAAGGCAGCAAATTGTCCACAAGTGGTTTTTTTATTAAGAGTTGTTTGCTGCTTTTGTAGAAACAGCTGCTTCAGGCACAGAAAGTAAATTGGGAGCTTTTTCTGAAAGAAGGGTGTGCAAAGAACAGTTTAGCTGATGGGCTCTTACTGTCCCTCCTTCCTTCTCTACCTACCTAGGGATGATACCACTACCACTGCATTTTTTCTGTCCCCAGAGACTCCTTTTTTTCTGAGATTGGCTGCAGTTTGTTGTTTCTTGGTTGTAGTTTCCTCACAGACTATGAGCTCATTGTGCTGGTTCCTTTAAAATGTAGAACACAAAGATATTACCTGTCTTAAAAGTACAGAATGTGAAGGACTGTACACTTGAAGATCTGGTCCATTCTCCCATTAAATGTGCAATTCCAGCTTTCCAGAATAATGCTATTTTCTAGTGAAGTCCAATATAATAATAAAATCTATTTGTGAAGAGTGCAGCTTCTGTGGTGTGAAGAATCAGACCCACCTCTTCTGTTGCAGTGATAAAACTCCCTTTTATTTTTAATAGCAAATTATTTTGAGAGCAGAGCCCAGAAGCATGGAATTTTTAGAAGTAAAAATTTCACTTCTTCATGGTCTTTTAAGGCTTCCTGTTAATTTTTGTTGTACTTATTGCTTCTTACCTCTCTCCGTGTTTACTTTTTTTAACTGTCTCTGCAAAAGCAGCCATTGTAGACTTGGACCTTTTTAATGTTACTAGCACAGTCTAGAGGGTTAGCACAGGGCTTTATAGTTACAGATTGGTTCTAATACATTTTTTTCTTTATAAACTAAGGGCAGGACTGTACACGAAATCTGTTATTGTATTTGTGCTTTGTACTCATGCACTTGTTGACTGTTTTACAAGCCAGTAACGTAGTAGCCACAGGCTAGGAAGCTTGCCCAGAAATCTGGCATATTTAATTAGTGCTAGTAAACAAGCAGAGTTTCAAATTTAATTTTTCCTTCTTTAATTCCTATAAACCTCAAGCCATTTAAAACTTAATTTTGACACTAGTTTAGTTTATGCAGTTGGATAATACTGAAACAGTCTACAACCACAGACAGAATGTTCCCAGTCTTTTCCAAGCAAGAAGGGAATAAAAGTTGTTTTGTTTTAATAGTATCTGAGGTTGATGTAAAATTGTAAATGATAATCTTCGGGTCATCCGCTACCCATTTCTTTCTGTTAGGCTAAATGTTTCAAGATGAGGCAATGGTCCTACCATGAGTTTAGCCTTGCAAAGGGCAGGGGACTGGATTTGTTGCTGATCTGGTTTTTGTACAGAGAGCTCTTCTAAGAGAAAATGATGGAACATCTGAGCTCTGGTACTTGCCATGGCCAGTTTATTGCTTCTAGGCTGTGAGGTTTAAACTCACTGCCCCGGGTGGTATAAACAACAGAGGATTCAGTTGCTGTCTTCTCACTTGCTTTTCAATACCAACTTGTGATCTGTGCTGAAAATGGTTCTCTGCTGCTGCTTTCACTGTGAGGGACCACTGAAGTCTGGATTAATGACGTTTCTCTTATCTATTTAATTGCTAAAGCCACTCAGTCTCCAGATAAGTGATGTGCTGGGTGTCATAGCAATAAAATATGTGGTAATTCTGGCCAAAAACTGGACTTCATAACTGCAGCTAAAAATTTCAAAAATTAATATTGGAATTGTGAAAATACACAGATGAGCAGTGTTTTATTAGCTGTCCTGACAACTCTTCTTTCAAGACTGTGTTTTGGGGTTTTTTTTTTTGTTGTTTGTTTGGGGGTTTTTTGCCTACTTATTTATAAAGGCAGCTCCCACCTCAGCATGTGCTGAAGTGAGAAACTTCACTCTAGTGTATGTGAAGTTTCTCAGTCAGCAATAACTGTTCCAGAGAAGGAAGGAAACCTGCTCAAAATACCTTCTCTTTGCATTGAATTCACCAGGATTTTCTTCTGCAGTATTCTAATTGCTGTATGATCACTGTTCCAAAGGAGTAAAATTCTTCCAGCCCAACTTTAAGCTTTTATTCAGGTGCTACTAATGGGTGAAAGGTGAGAGAGATTCTTGGAAATCCAGCTCTGTCTTTAGTACAGTATGTTTTTGTTCATCTGGGCTTAATGCTATAGAGCTCCAACTTTAGCATCTTCCTGAAAGTGTTTTAGTTGTACGTTCAATTTCTTGTAGTAATAAGAAGCAGCAACTTCTGTTATAGCTATTAACAAGTCTGAAGATTTTAAATTGTGAGTAATCTGGTCTAACCAGAAACTAATCCAGTGTGGTTGTAACCACTGTGATTACTTGTTAAAAAAAATGCAAATTTAGACTTTGGGTGAATGTTAAGGTCATCTTGTGGTGATGATACTTTCTTGTGTCTAGTATTTTTTCCTTTTTTTTCCCTCTGATACTTACATTCCTCATTCCATGGTATTTCTAATTGTGTTTTGTAAAATGCCAGTTAGCTATTAATAGAAGTAATCATAAAGTTCTTCTGGGCTGAAAAGATGAGTGATGTCTGTCAGTGGCTTCAGTCTGACTTCAGTTCTCCTTTGGCTTTCAATTCTGCTGTCACTCTGCAAAAAGAATGTTACACTTGCTAATTTTAAGACATTCTTTTAATTAAGTCTTGTTTGATACTGTCAAAATATTAGTTGATAAATTGTATAGGTTCTTTTAAACTAGAAAAAAGCATAAGTATATCTGTATTTCTTGTGTGATGTCCCTATCACCTGGGGAGTTTTACAGCAGGACTGGCTGTACTCTACAATAGTTGATGTCCCAAGCTCTGATGACTCTCACTGTCCTGAGATCTCACAGCTCAAGGTTGATGCTGCCTTAAATCTGAGCTAGCATGTCTCTGAGGGTGTATCTGAATACACAGGCTGTGTCATGACTTCAGTATAACCAAGTCAGGAAACCCCTCTGTTTTCCTGTAGGGAAGCAGGATTCATGAAGTCTGAGTGCTGATTCCTTAGAAGAATTTCCTCAACATGTATTTTTGTTTTATGTACCTTTTCAGCAGTGCCAAGGTGTGGAGCAGCCTGTGCCCTGACAGTCACAGCCAGACTCCCTCCACAGTGGCTGCAGAGCCAAGTTCTGTGCCTACTTTAATTTCTGGCTGAGATAAAGCTGTTCTCATTACCTAATTAAGTATTTGACACTTGCAGTTATTGGGATCTTGTCAGTATGAAGAGTGGTTGCCATGTCAAGTGGTAAAGTGTTGAGGTTCCAGTGGAATTGAGATGTGAGTAGATATGGTAGTAAAAGCTTATTGTGAACCAAAACTGAGGCAGAAGCAGTAGTTGCAAAAATCAACAAAAGCCCCACAGGTCAAAGCATCAGCTAAGGAAGCTACAGACCATCAAGGAGCAGGAACAAAGTATAATTCACTTAATTAGCATTGCCAGGCTTAAGGCAGAAAGGCTGGATTTACAAGTTTGGATTTGAGTAGATTTTGGTAATAAAAACAATAACACTTAAATTTTGCCCATCTTTGGACTCAAAGTTCAATGTCTTCTTGTTTTCTGAACTCTATGTTTTGGTGGGAGCCAGATGCTGCTTTGTCTAACATGTAGTCTTCCTTCTAACCCTAATGACCTGCTATCAGGCTCTTGTCAGGTTGTTCTTTAGTCTGGTGAAATTTAACTTTCTTGAATGCAAATATGTTCTACAGAAAGAGAGATTTTTAATTTTAATAAGCTGGTGGTGCAGAAGTAGCTGATTCTCATGAGGTACCTGAACAGCAACTCACAATGGGAAACCCAAGGATGTGTGTGACAGCTTCAATTTGTTCTGCTCCTGGGCCCTGTGAAGTGCAAGGGAAACATTTATGCTTATTTTAACTTTGGAGGCTTTTTTTTGCTTATGCTTTTACTTACAATTTAAAGTTAGAGGAGGAAAAATTTCTTTTTGCCTATATATTTTAGTAGCCCAAAGATATGCCCTTACCTTAAATTCCCAAATTTTGCAGATCATATATTCTAAGTAGAACCCACCTTACCTGGGAAGTGCAGAAGGTCTTCAGAGCCTCGTCATGTAAGGCTCATGCTGCAAGTACAGTTTTATTTGCCTTTGAGTCCAGGCCAGTGGCATGAAGAAATTGTCAGCCTTGCTGTGTTTAAGCTACATATTGCTCATGACCTGCAGCTTTGACCTAGTATTCAGTTTCCCATGCATTTACTGTAATTATTTGATTTAAAAAAATATATCATATGTCTACTGCTTAGCCCTTAGGGACTGATGTAGGAGGGATCAGCAGGAGCTGCTGTTCTTCAGTAGCCTCTATACAATCCTCCAGCTTCAGTTGTTATCTTAAAACTTGTTCCTCTGAAGTGTTGTCATCCTTTCAGCCCTGGTGATTTTAGGGAACAATTATTTACTGAGGTGAATTTCCATGAAGCAGAAAGCAAAATGGGCTGAAAATTGGAAATTATTAGGGTTGCCAGGTGCAGACTTCTAGCTCTTTCTCCTTCTTCAGCAAAGAAAGCATTTCCCAAAGCTCGATTAAATCTCTTAAATCACAGTTTAGCCCAGCATAAGAAAAATAAGCTCAAACACCAGATCTGAACTAAGTGACTAAGCCATGTCCCGTTGTGTTGGAATTGAATTGGTTATAGCACACAATAATCTACTTTATTGTCATCCTGGCCTTAACTGTAGCATAAGATGATTACATTGAATGTGTATAATAATAAGGCTTACACTTTGTATATAGCCCTTTAAATATTTTGGCAGACCATAGAAAGAACCTTTACATGCAAGGCTTGATTAATCCTTTTCCTCTGTGTATAGAACAAGTAGCTGCCAGAGCTCAAGGGTAAAACCTATTAATAATGTCTCTGGCAGTCCCCGCCCTCCTTCACAGTGTATTCTCTTCTGTTCACACCAAACTCCAGGCTTATTATCATTTTGGTCTCTCTCTTTTGCTTTCCCAGTTTACACATAGCAATCAGGGTATTCTAGCAGAATAGTATCTAGTATAAAAGTGTCTAGTATAAAATATTTGCATGAACTCTGTTTTTCTAGTGACAGGGAAAGAGAAAAGGGGTGGTAGTGTTGTGGGCAGCCTGGCCCCTGCGTTGTTTCCTACAGCTGTTCACACTCAGTATGGTAGAGAAGATCCTTGGAACCAAGTTTAGGGAAGTGCTTTCACAGGCAGCTGTGTCTGCTGTGCTCCCAGGGGGATGCACGTGCATCCAGAAACGTGGCCATGCAGCCCCCAGGGAGCACTCCTCTGACTTGGGGTGGCTGAGGAATTACTGTTGTTCTGGTTTTCATATGGGAAAGCTGAAGCAGGATGAAGAAAAACATTTTTTATAGGTTCATGTGATGGGGTGGCTGTGCAACCATTGGCATCCTTGCTCTTCAGCATCAACATCTAAAGAGATGTTAACTTTAAAACACAGCGTTGTTGCCAAGAAAATTACTTTCTACAGAGAGGTCACACTAGCTTGTTGTAAACCATTACTGACCTTGAGCAAATATTAATCCTGAGTTCTGACTGCTAACCTATACTCTTTATACCAGAGAAAATGATTTAATCTTTGGCTTTCCATGAAGGTTAGTTCCTTTACCAAAAAGTTTTCAGCATGTTTTTGTCAAAAGTGAGTTCAGAGTTTGTATTATAGTCTCATGGGTATATTAATAACATAATACAACAAAGAAAAGTGGCATGTGGTGAAGGTTTTAAGTGAAAAATATTTATTATTCAGAAGGCTTTCAAGCAACTTAGGTCACCAGATCAATAAAACATTTTCATTTGGAAAATACTTCCCATTTCTGGTGCAGTGTCTCTTAGCAGCAGCAGCTGTGGGGATGAGAGGTGGGGAATTGTTACCAGAACTGCAGTGTCCTGTCCTCCCTTGCGAGATCCTCCATGGACCAAAGCAAATTTTGCCCTCCTGCCTTTTTAAATAAGGTTGTTACAAAAGTACAGCGGGGGAACAGAGGTCAGGGGCGTCCAGGGCTCATGGCATGTGTTGGGAGACACCTCATAGTAGCCTACGCCGTGTAGAGCTCTTGGGGCCCCATTGCTGGGGTGTTCCTCAGCCAGAACTGAAGCAGTCCCACCCAAGAAGTCGCATCCTCTGCCTCCCCTCTGCCCACCCTCCTCTGCCTCGTCGGGGGGGCTCGGCCGGCCCCGCCACCACAGCTCTGCAGCCCAGAGGTGGCAGCATTTCACCAGTGGGCAAAGCAGCCCCGGCACACAGAGGGGACATTCATGGGGATAAGTGCTTTGGGATCTTTTTGGCCAAAAGCACTGTGTAAAAAAAAAAAGAAAAAAAAAAATTAAGGTCATAAGGTGTCTGGGATTTTTGAAGAGCCAGTGTAACAGTGGTCTTTTATTATTAGTGAGTTTACAGCCAAGAGCTGTCCCGTAAATGAGCAATGCGATTTAGGGATTATTTTTTTTTCCTTTAAAAGCAGGAACGCTTGAGACATTAAAGGTGGTCTGGCAGCTTTTGCTGTGAGACTTCTCTTCATGTTGATCTGTACACTGGCTTTGTATCAACACGAGAGCACCATGTTCTTGCAGACAGGCAGGGGTCAGCACTGTGTTTGACCTGGACCGCACGCTGCTTCATGCAAGAGCACAGTTCATGGTGTGGGGACAGGAAGAATGTGATAGAGTGTTTGGCTATATGGACTATGTGAGCTACATGCCATTAGTTAGAAAAGATGCAAGTGTGGAATGTGTAGTTTGCACATAGCTTGCTGTTATTTATTTACTTTGAAATGATGGGAAGGAAGATTAACTAATACCCGTGAGCCCACCTGATGTAATTCAGGTGTAGGTTTAGGAGCCAGGTTAATAGCAGGTATGATTAGATTTTTATTGTGTCATTGCCTGGATTAGTGTTAGAGTACGGACAGCCTCAGGTCCTTGAGCTTATTTAAAGACCTTCATATTTTCCGTCAACAGCTGTATGAAGTTAGGGAAAGGGAGGCCATGGGATTTCTCTTTCTCAGCTAGTTTATTTGTGAGGTGGTGAGGTTAATGTGGCAATATCCCATGCTTAGTAGAGAGGCTTTTTGGCTTTAAGCATTGTGTGTGCTCCCTTCAGATTTATGATTTTGACCCCAGTCTGGCATTATCACACTGTCAGTGGGAGTATGGAGCTGGTTGGAACCTCCAGCTCTTGGTGGTAATCTCTCTTAATTAGTTTACAGTTGAAACTATTGTCCGACTTCTTGCCTTTAAACAAGGGAAGTTTGCTCTATCAGTGGTTGTTTTCCCTGAGGGAGGAAATCCTGAGGGGGGTTATCAGGGAAAGAAAAGCTCTGGGCTCCACTTTCAAAGCAATGCCATGTATGAAGCATGCATCAATCCTGTTAGTACTGCTTATTATTTCACAATGGCGTGTCAGGAATTACAGGCACAGACTTTTCTAAGGACTCTTGCAGACCTTTATGCACTCTCATCCTGAGTCAGGATTTTGTGGAATTATGTGCTAATAAAAGCTAATTTTACACATTGAAATTGCTCTTTTAATCTTTCCCTGACTTCTCCACAGATCTCTCCTAGCCTTCTAATTGTCGACTTTCTGCCAGGGAGCCCTCCGTGCCTCATCATTAGGACTAAAATCTGCCGTCAGTTAACACACAGAGCTTATAAGTGGGAGCAGCCCCCTCCCTTGCATGGGAGCACAGACAGTAATAGACACTATAGTGGCAGCACCAAAGGGAGTTTTACTGTGTATTTTAATGACTTGTGCTTGATTACATTTGCTAGATTGAACTGAAGTTCATTTAGTAATTAGTATGATTCTTACAGGGTACAAATTTGACATTCCTCCCTCATTAAAGAGCTCCAACAATGGCTGTTGCAACTTTCATCTCAAGGGTGACCCTCTCAGATACATATCCAGTCTTTTTCTTTTGATAAACCACCCAACCTGGCATTCATTAACACTTAACCATCTGCAGCCAGCCCCTCCTAGTACCTTCTCTCTGGCTTTGATGATATAATTAAAAGCCTTCTGTATTATCTCCCTCGAAGCAGTAAGTCTAGGTGCGTCAGCTCCTGCATTGTTTGTTATTGGATTCTCTCTGTATCAGCTGTTCTTGAACATGCTCATTTTTCATATGTTGTAAAGATTAGCTGATGGAGTGGGAGATCAGAGGCATGAGACGGGAGCGTGGCTCTCAGTATTAGTAACCAGATGCTCATTTGAAATGGTGATGGGGTTTGCCATTATCTGTTAGATTATTTGGCTACTTTGCTTTTACCTGAAGATAAACTGGTTTAAGCACTAGTCAATGAAAATGAGCATCATCTTTAGTGGCTTGTTATGATAGAGTGCTCTTATCAGTCTGGTTTAGTGTGGCTATTCTCTTATTGAGCCTGGTTTACAGAAATCACAGCTTTGTTTATGCATGTGCCCAAACTTGCCTGTTTGACCTTTGAAGCTGTGATTATAATATTAATCTATGGGACTATTCTGTTGCAAATCACTTAGGTGGTCTGTATTTTAGAGGATTTCATTGTGGGACCTCCCTCTTGTCCAGCATGATGTCCCATTATTGTTAGTATATTCTACATTGAAAGCTAACTCAGACTGGTGTTTCAGTACATCTTCTGTCTGGCTGCTTTTTGTAGGGGTTGTTTTGTGTGTGATTGAGGAGCTGGGATAGCACTGTGCTACTATTTGTCCACTTCCACTGATTTTGTATAACTTTATAACAAAGTTGCATAGATACAGAAAATCTTGGTAGAATGCTTGCATGCAGATACAAACTTCAGCCCACAAATCCTCCGTGTCCTGTGGTGTAGCTAAATAGCATTATTCCAGTTTGCAGGTGGGGAGACTGCATGTGTGAGAGCCACACAGACACTGGCAACAGAACCAGCATTTACTGGGGAATTTCTGTTGTACAGCATTGCTTGATGCCTAGCCCCTGCAGCTTCCTCTGCCTGGTGTTTAAGGGGGAGTGTATGAAAAATCTTGAATAGGAAGAGAAAAAAACTGGCATGCTGGCAGTAAAGAAATTTTGTCTTGTTTGTCATCTTCAGGTTAAAAATTGGATTTTTTCCTCCCATTTTTGCCTTTCCTTCCTATGTTCCATCTGTTTCTATATTTTTACATGTTTATTGCCTGTTGCATTGATTTGTTTATTTTCCCAGTAAACTATTATATTAATTGCATAAATACAAAGGAACCCTTCTCAGAGAAGGTAGGAAATTTTTCCCTCTCACACATGCACAAAAAGTGGAAACCATTCTCAGGATGCAGAGCAGGAGAGAATCTGCTGACTTCCAACTACAAGATCTCATTAAAATTAGTGGATTCCCTATCCTCTTTGCATAAGGAACATTGCTGTTTGGGCTGCCTTCCACAGCAACATCTGGGCCACTGATAACATCAGTACTGGAGCATTGCTAGGTGAGCTCATGTTTTGTTAATGAAGTAATCTACTGAAAGTGCATATATCATTTTCTAGTACCACATACTTCACTGCAAAGTGTTGTACTACTATTATAGGAGCTTTCCTTTTGCAAATGGGACTTCAGGAATTTTGTTATAGTCAAAAATATGCGTAGCTTGAATGGCATGCTTGAGAAATGCCACATAAGTCATGAAATGTTAAGACTTAAATACTTTGGTAGTTCAAGGCATTAATTGAAAAATGCACTGAAAAATGGCTTACTAGAACACCTGATGTTCTTGGTAACTTTGGTATTAATAAATATTTGGTGTGGTAGTATTGGTTTACTGTTTATACTTGTATGCATGCCCAATTTGTGAGTGATCCTTCTGCTGAGCTAACTACATAATAAAAGTGATCATGATCACAAACATCTGACTTTAGCATGTTCTGGAATAAGCAAACCAAGTTGGATAGAGTACACTGATAAAATATGTTCATTCAAGCTTAATTATGAAATCCAGACATCAAAGGAAGCAAAATGAAAACAGAGACAATTTCAGGTGTAGATTGAAATTTCTCTCCTTAATAGCCTCTGACCGTGAGTGTCTTGAACAACTGTATGAATGTCTTGAACAACTCAGCATAGTCCCTGACTGTTGTTGTGTTTTGTCTTTTTTAATCTGCAGGCTAAATATTCTTGTGGCTTTTTTGTTCTGAGAACAGTGGCAAATTCAGGCAGCCAGAATGGTCTCAAATGAGGCCACAGATTTCTGGAAGGGAAAGTAATATTGGCTTTAAATATCTAGCTGGTTTGAAACAGGTTCCAAAAAGGGTTTCCATTATCCAAGAACGAGAAAGCATAAAGAGAAGCAATAGAAGCAGTCAATGAGTCTTTATGGTTTAAACTTTGTTCTTAAAATTTTGAAGCTACCAGAGATTCCTGAGGTTCTGAATATTAACCTGACACTGCTCCAAAAGCAAAGACTTCCCTGTTTGGCTTATGATGAGTGGGAGTTTTACTGATCTTTCCCACCTTACTGGGCTGGATAGCCAAATGCTTTGTAATTGAGCTGTGGCAATCATTTGTAATGTGTAGCGTAAGATAGGTGAGCAGACCCCATCTCCTTCCCCTCTTCCCCTCCAGGAAGTGTTGGAGAAAATACAGTAGTGTTGTTGTGTTTGCTAGCAGAACATGCCCAGCCTTGCATATATATTAAGGCAGGCACTTAGCCAGAAGCTTTGAATTATTGTACCCTGACATTACCCACTGTAACTTTTAGCACTCTGGGCCCATTACTTTGGCTTCCTGCCCAGTAATGTGCAATTTCCACTTACATGAGAAGATGTAGCAGGAGTAATGACTCCTTGGAGGAGGTGTTTTCTTTTGCAGCAAATCAGCCCAGGGCCAGCAGGTGTAAGTTTATAGACACAGCCCAATAATGGCAGCCTGAGCTCTTCTGTTCCAGCAATCCTGTTCTATGGAAAGGAACAAACCTTTGCACGCTTGTCAGTATCCCCTGACCTCATTGCAAAGTCAAGCTCTTGTAAACAGCCATGCAAAAGCTCCATGATTTCCCTTCTTTATTCTTTTCCAGGCACCCCAGAATGCACATCAGAACAGGGCTGATGGATGCCCATCTCTACTGTCTGAAGAAATATGTGGTAGACTTTCTGGTAGAAAACAGGTAAGAAACCAAGCAACACACAAGGTAGTAGCAGGAGTTTGCATTGAACTATGGTTTACACCAGAGCTTTTAAAGGAATTTTTTCCCATTAAATTAGTGCTAGCATAAAAAAGAAATATAAAAAAAAAAAGTAGCATAAAATAGAAATATAAAAGAAACCAGTTTTCAAAATATTTTAACTATACTAAAAGAAGTGCCAAGAATTATGTCTGAGTCTCTTAATATGATCTTTTTGAAAAAACAAAACTAAACAAAAATCCCAGCAAAAGCGAACACTAACATTTTTGTCTCTTTTATGCATTCCTTCTTTTTCTAATGTATCTGTTCTTTTTGGCTGCTCATTTTACCGGGGCTTCCCTATTGTTAGGCTTGTGAATACATTTCTGACCTTTGATTTCCCCCACCACAGTCTGTTTTGGTCTTTTGCAATCACCTTCCCTCTGCCCCTTCACATCCACCACCACTGCAGGTGGGCTATCTCTGTAGCATCCTATGTTTTAGCTTGTGATATTCCTCTGTCAAAACTCTGAGACCACCCACTGAGACTAAGAAAAACATCCATTTATGGAAGTGGAGAAGGATCTTAGCTATAATATTTCATGAAACAGACAAAAAAAAGCCCCCTGTTTGTCTTTTAAAAACAAACAAATGAACACTCCCCCTCACAGTAAGTAGTTCAGTTTTGGAATTATGTCCCGTTCCTAGACTTTTTATAGCCCTCTCATGCCCATTACATATACTGAATGCTCACTGAGTTCTCAAGAGTTTTTCTACCCTTTTAAGTAAGATAAAAGATACAGGGGCTAAGTGTTGTGTTCATAGTACATTTTCTTAGCAGATAAACTGACATGTGAAAAAACATTGAGGGTGGGAGATTTATGTTAGTCTTGACCATGTACAAATCTGGTGATACAGCTGGATACATGCTTGAAGGAGCTCTTCCAGAATAAGGGTCTGTGAGTGAGTTAAAATTAAGTGGAAGATCTGTGTTAACCCTGAGGGCAGTTTCTTACCACGCATAAGAATAAGGCTTAGCCAACACTTGGGTACACAGGGGCATTGTACAAGTTATTTTAGTTCCCACTTGTGTACAGAAACTTGTGAAAGGTAAGAAAGCTTCAGGAGCAGCAGATGCTTTAAACCTGAAATAAACCATTTATTTAGTGTATTTTAGAAAGTTGGTGAGGGTTTGGAATTCTCATTCTTCCTGTGGTAGCATGAAGCAGTGTTTACAACTTTCTTTTGTCATAATACAGCATGTAGGACTCATTTCTTAAAATCCTAGCACCTAGTTTTGCTGGGATTAGACATTTCTGGAATATTAGATATTTCACACATTCAGTTATTTTTCCCTGGTATTTAATTTTGTTTTGAATTTAGATCTGTGGGACAAGGATGGTCCTTGTCAGATATGTTACTCAGAGAGGTGTAAATAGCAGTAACTTCAGATTTCAATTTTTTTAATGCTATTTCAGTGGAAACTGGTGAGACCTTTGACTTTGTCAGTCAGGATTTTGCCTTGTATTAACCAAAGCCAGTAGAGTAAAACTTTACTAGTTGCCCTCAGATCCCCATAGAAGAAAACTACTGACTTTTTTCAAGTATGACCGACTAGGTGGTTTTTTTTGTTGTTTTTATAGCAAGGTTATTCTCTTTCTTCACTATTTTTTGAAGCAGTGCTGCTTTTCTGTGACACTTGCATGACAAATAGATCATTACAGCAGCTACACAGCATTTCTTAAGACCTGATAGCAACATCTGGCTTACTGATGGTAGATAGCTGCTTCATTCTCTTTATTACACAAATGCTGCTTATTCAGTCAATTGAGAGAGTCAATTGCAAGTAATGTGCTTAACTGGCAAATCTGGGGAATGGGACTTTTGCCATGAGGAATAACTTCAGCTTTCAGACTTCTGGCACTGGTGGGCATTTGCAGCTTGTTTTTCTTCTCTGAGGAAGGGGAGGACAGTGCATACCCAAGGATCTTTCCATGTTTGGCAGCAATATGCCAAGACTTTTGAAAGACTCTTGGGATTTTTTTTTTTGCCTCAAAAATACTGACATCTACATAATTGTTTGGGTTTAAGGATTCTTTTTAATACTTTGGTTTTTAGTCCAGAAAGAACTTACAGTAAGATTTTGCCTCTCTGCAGTTCTGCACTAGGACTGGAGAAGCTCAGATGCCTTGTTTAAGTTGTGCGTGTTTAAAACTAACAGCAGGGACTGAAGGGAACAGTGAAGCTCTTGTACAGTGCCAGGAAGTACTGACACAGTGTACTTCCTCAATATTACAATATTTACATTGTGTTAATATTTTAACAGCGGGGTTTGATGGCAGGCAGAACACCTTTTTTCATTGTTTGTAGCTCAGTGAAGCATTTACATTTTTTCAAATGTTTTTTTGACAGACAAAAGTTGAAAAGATGTTGCCCAGCAGTAAAAAATTCAGTTGCTACAACTGGCTTTTGTAGAGGAAAATTATGATTACTTCCAGGTTGAAGCATTATGTGAAAACTGATGTGGTTATCTGTATGGGATCAGTTTCTTCTTCAGTGAGTCCCAGCTTAGCTGCAAAGATATGGCAAGAACAAGCTCTGCCTGGGTGAATCTAACTTGTTTATAGCTGTACCTGTAAGAGTAATTGGCATTCAGATTAATATATGTGCTGTAAATAAAGTAAAAAGTCACGAGCAACTAATATAAAAACGGGAGAAAATGGCTAAACCTTGGTTCTGTCTAACTATAAAAATCTCGCTTTAGGATTTGGAACAACTTTGTTGAGTGGCAGCTTTGGAAAAAGGCTGAATATTCGACTACAAGATGAAGTCATGATACCAAGGGTTTTTTCATTAGCTTTATCACTGTCTTGCTTTGTGGTACTAGACAGATCCTTTGATTTTTCTATGCATTTGTTTCCTCTTCTGGGTGAGATTGTTTGGAAAATAATCAGCATTTGTTTGGCAGCAGTGAGATTCTATGATGAGAGATGTTAGGAGAGGTCAAAATACTGTTTGGTAGCCTGTAACTCAGTTTGTAGTCCTTTAATGCATTTTTATGAACTATTTTAAAAGACCTGAATTTATGATTATCCTGCCTGAAGTTTTACTGCTCTATCGCAATTCAAATTCTTGAGTTTTAAAAGGCAGAACTTGCTAGTGCCTTTGAATAAAAGTCAGAGGAAATATTCTGTTTATTAGAACACCCTCAAATATGTATGTCCAGACAAAAATAAAAAATACTATGCCCCTAATGTAATTTAAACCTGGGGAATTTATTTTTCAGGAATGAAACTGCTTTTTCTTTCCTCTCCTAGGAGGAAAAAATGCATTTTGGCAGTTAAATCTCCATCTATCACTCATCCACTAGTTCAGCACTGGATCCTAGTGAAATCAAGTGTGCAAGGGTCCTACCCTGTCCAAATCTACCAAGCGAAACACTCATGGTTCCATGCTGGCTTGGGCAACAGCTGAAGAAATTCTTGCCCATAGCAATTTATTTCCTGCGGCTGGAATTTCTTCCTCCTCTTCTTTCCGTACTTCTGCTTCACAAGGGTAGGTTGATTAAAAGATGCTCTTTAATCAGCTGCAGTGCACTGGCAGCCTCTGCACAGGGGTGCCAGTATGGGACTGGGAACTCTGCCCTGGGATGGGCATCTCCATCCCTGCATCTGCAGTGGATACCCAGTCACTGCTGACTGCTGGGTCTGTCCGCATGAGATTCACAACAGGTCACAGACCATACCCTGCTACCAGCTGGATTTATCCTGTCTGAACAGAAACTGTGACCTCAATATGAAGCAGCTCTTGTTTGGCTGAATTTTCTGCTGGTGGTACCTGGCCCCCGGGGTTTATTTCAGCGGAGGCCTTTGATTCTTCACCAGGTTCCTTTCTTCATCAGTGAAATTAGACTTGCTGAGGTTGCTCTTGGTGGAGAGTGTGGAGTTGTATCACACCTCCACATGGGAGAGAAGTCAGTTAAAAATATGAGCTCTTTGTATTTAGGTGAGAGCTTTCCTTTCCTCAGCATTTCCTCTTTCAGAGCAAAGCCAGCCCAGGGATCTCATAGCTGCCACACTTTGTGGCGTGGGAAGACAAGCAAGCAGAGGCTGTGTGTGCTGCTGGAGCTGCTCTGCCAGCCCAGGGCAGGGACAGTTGAAGGTGAACACCTGCACCACACGGTGAACTGCACAATATTGCTTTTCTTAAAGCGCTCGTTGCATGCGCTGAGCCAGCAGCGAGACAGCAGCAGAGGCTGTAGCTGGCTGGGGGCACGGCTCCACCCCACAGCTGGCGGGCCTCACACCCCTGGGGCCCTGCAGTGGCAGCCAGCACAGTAGCCAGTCCCTTTTTTGGCACTCTCCTGAGTGCTAGGTTGGAATCCTGCCTCGCTGCTGCATTCGGAGCAGATGGAAGAAGAGAGTCCTTATTCCCTTTCCCCCTGAAGTTCACGTGGAGCAGAGGGCAGGATGTGCCGCGTGAGCCCCGCGTGCTGCACTGACATGTGCTGCTATTTCTTTGCTGTGCGCTGACAGTTGGCTTGCTAACAATCCCAGCAAAGCTGCTACCAGGAGAAATGTGATCAAAGGGAAGTTGCATGGTAGTTTGTGTTCTGCTTTTCCTGAAAATTTCTAAAGCTTTGGTTGGCCTGGTGAAGTAAGATACATAATTGAGAGGAGGGCAGAGGGGAGATAGGTATAGAGCAACCCCTTTCCTTGTGAAGTTTTAACATGGAAAATTCAAACCTGCTTTGGAAATTTAAGTCTTGAAGATATGTCTCTACATATCCTATGAATATGCTTAAGAACATACCTAACATGCATTTATAATACATGTATACATGAATGGCATTGTGCCCAAAGTCAGTTGTGCAGGTACAGATGGCAGCATTTGTTATATTTGTTAGAATTTTACCATGCTCGCAGCTGAAACCTGTAGGCATATGGGGACTGCTGTTTTCACCCCTCATTGAGGTAGACCACAAAGTCCAAAGCCAGATCAAGGCTACCTAAAGCAAAGCAGTATGTGGTCCTAATCAATAAGGTCCCCAAAATAATTTTTCTCAAATTTCATCAGTGCAGAGCTTATTTGGTATATGAGGAATATACTAATCCAACCTTAGTTACAGGTTGAGCATACAAAAAGCCACATTTAAAAATACTAACTTTGTTAATTGTAGCACTTGCCAATTAATAAATGCCACAGCTGAGGCTCCTTTTGCAACTTTTTGCTTTTGTTTTTCCCACATATTATGTTACAGCCTCAGTTACATGACTTTGTACCTTGTTTGGGGTTTTTTTTCCCATCCGTGACCATTGCATCGTTTATTGCCTGAGATGTTTACTGAAGGAGACACTGTTCAGTGTTGTACATAACTTTTGTAGTTCAGGTGAAGGCCACCAGCCTTAATCCCTGTTTAAACCATGTTCTGAAGATAAGTCAAATACTTTGTTTTGGAAAGGTAAAAGTAAATATGTTCCTCTTGGTGCTCATCACTGATTCTGTAACGCCCATTAACTCTTTTCAGCGCGTCTATTAGTGAAGCTGTGGCTTTCCCCTTCTGAAAGTGGGAAACCAGGGTACACAAGAGCTGAGGTTTGAAGCATCTTTGTCTTAAGTATGCCATTTTTCACTTATTAATGTTATACAGGGAGCTCGTAATGTTGAAAAAGTCTTTTCCATTGATGATAGCTGTTGCAGGCTAATAATCAGTGGCAACCTGCAGAAATTAGATTTATGTTCTGGATGCAGCACCATCCATAAAATCCTCTGACAGAACAGAATTGCAAAAAAAAAAAAAAGTAAAACTCAGTTCTTCAGGCATCATTCATTTGTCTTACATCTTAGCAGTTCTTTTCTCCTCTTGAAGCCCTCTGCCTTGTACATTTAACACACATGTTCTAACAAATGAGGCATTCTTCTGCCTCATTACACAAAGGTGATCCATCCCCAGGGCATAGTCCACCTTTGCATTTGGTGAAGAAGAGATTGAGATTGGGGAGAGAGGAAAAGTAGGTGTGTTTTTAAGGATTGTATCATAATGTGAACACACAAGGTCTTAATTGAGGTATAAGCAGCATGCTTCTAGCTTTTCTTAATTTGAGTGCCCAAACTGTTACCACGATATTCTTTTAATGTGTGTATATATATATTTATGTATGTGACACTTCTAGAATTAATCAGTGAGTCTACTGTGACTCCTGCTAACAGACTAGCTGTTATCAGCATAGATTTATCACCTTTCAGGTCAGCCACCAGAAAGAGATGGGATGCTCTAGACTTCAAAGAATATCCATCTCAGCATTTATAACCTTGGCCCAAAGCATATCTGTTTCTCTGTGAAACAGAGCACAAATACTTCAATTGCCTTGCAGAAAAGAGAGAATGGAGCATGCCCAAGGTAGAAGTACTTCTACCTTTTAGAAGTAAAAAAACCCAAACCAAACAGGTCTCTTCCAAGCTTGTGCAAACTGTGTTTTTTCAGACTGAGCCTGGTGTAGTATGGGCACTTTTCCTGTTTACAAATGTAATGCCCAGACGAAAAGACAACCCTGTGCTGTGCCAAATTCTAAGCTTGGAAATGCAAGAGCTTTTCAGCACAGCAGATGAAATATTTTTAACATGATCAAAACAAAGGGGTTTTTCCATAATTTTGTTCTTGGAAATAGCTGAGACATTTTTGATGACGCTATCCAAAAAATAATCAGCTTGAGGGAAACACCTGGCATGGGTAATTTCAGCCAAAACAGTTACAGTTTGGCAAAGTTTACAAACAGATGAAAACAGAAACTTAAAATAGGAAATTCTGGGCAATTTTTCTTCAGGCACCCTAGTTGCACCACCTCTGAATGGTGGTCATTTTAGATTTGGTGGAGGCAGATGCCACTGTGTGTTGGCTCAGATGTTCTGGGTTCTCTGTTCTCCACCTGAGTGTCACATGCACTTTGTGACATAGGATCTTCAGGCTTCATTTCTAAAGACTGTGTAGGCATGTAAAACAAAATTGACAACACACATGTTCCTCTTATATATTAGGACTTTTCACATACTTTTATGGTGTCCTTCCCCCTTTTTCCCTCACCCCTCTTCCCCCACCCCTCTTCCTCCTAAAACCACGTAAAATTTTATTGTGTTTAGTAATGTGTTTTGAAAATCACCATTTTGTCCAGAATCTAGTCCTTCTGAAATTTTGGATGTAGAAAAAGCCACAGTTTCCCAGGTACAGTCACCTGGGAAGTGGGCAGCTCTTCCTGTGGCCAGAAGGATCAATTGTGGTACTGGAAAGGCAAGAATGACAAACAGCAGCACTGTGCTCACGTCAAAAGGTCTGAGTTAGCAATTCACAGTGCCTTATCCTGGGAATGCTGAGTGCTGCCATCTTGCCTGCCACCAGGGAAATCCACTTTCCCTGGGGAGCCCTCCTCTCAGGGTGCACCCTGTGAGGGTCTGAGCTGTAGCTAAGAAAACAAATCAGCTTTCTGCAGTTCTTCCAGTGCTGGAGAGCCGCCTGCCAGAATCTGCCAGTTGAGAAACTCTTTTCTGAACTGAGCAAATTTGCAGTAAACTTTATAGCCAAAGTCAGTATGATTTGTTTACAAAGTTAAACACTGGGGTTTGGGTTGGTATTTTTTTCTTAAACTGCTGAAATAAATAAGAGCAAATTGTGTGAGGTCATAGTACTCTGCCTTTCCAAACTGTTTCAGCTGCAATCCCAGAGCACACTTCTCTGCTCGGCTCCCCTCTGCTGTGTCCAGAGAGCCTCTGCTGGGCCAGCACCAAGAGGGGAGAGGAGGTTTTGCTGTCTCAGTGCTGTGTTGGGAGATCTGTGGCCATGAAAAGTGCTGCAGCAGAGCCACCCTTCTCCTCCCTCAATAAAGGGCAGGGCAGTGTGAGATCTTTGGAAACTGGAGGTGTGAGTGACTGTCTCTGGAGCTCCTGCTTGGATGGCTGTGTGCTCTGCTGTACACAAAGGCCCCTGCAGGTTTATATTAAGGTACTGCCCAGACTAAACCAGTGCATTTTTTTCTTTTTCCCCTCTAAATGCCTTTTTTATCATTCAGGCTGTCACCTGTGTTTCCTGGCAAGGGCTGCTGGCTGGGGGAGGTCTGGCAGAGCTGAACACCCAGCTTTGGTGGTCTTTGTGTGGCTGCCTGAAAGATGGCTTAAAACAGGACCTGCTCTGTGAATACCTGCAAGTTAACATGTGTCAGCCGTGTGGCTGGAAGGTTTCTCCTTTGCTGTAAGGAGAGATTTTATAATGAATACTTTCCTTGTGATTAAAACGGAAAAATAAACAAATAGCTCCTACAGGAAGTATACTGTGTGAAGTCAGGGCAAATAGATTGTAGCTTTTCAAACAAGGAAGAGAAAAAGGGGGAAAAACACCCCACAGTCAACCCAACCCAGGCTCCTCCTTAGTGCATTTAATCTATTACAATGTGAAATGGCAATTCATCTTCCCCATTTCCTTTCCTTGTCAAACATATCCAGCTGTTGGAGCTTTCCCTGCTCCTTACTAGAAATGCCAGGATTTAAAATTTGTTGATGTCCTCATCCTCCAGGGTATCATTACTGCTATCATCTTTCCATGGTACCAATCAAGCTTACTCCTGAAACCTCAGGGGGAAAAGCCCTAATGATCTAAACTAGATTTAAACACATTATGATTTTCAGCAAATGCCTTCTGTAAGAAATACAATTCCTTTTCCTGTTGGCAGACTACCTGGGAGTAGACGTATCTTTGGATGTGCTGCATTGGAGCTAATGCTGCTCCTAATGCAAATTTTTTCTAAGGTAAATGTTAAAATGTGTCAGTTTTGTTCTCTTACTGTGATTTACAGCATCATATTATGACCCTTTGGATTCTGTAAAAAAAGTAAATAAGTAAAAAAAGTAAATAAAGGAAGGGCATGAAAGATGTCATTCAATTATAGAATCATAGAAATATTTAGATTGGGGAGGAATGTCTAGCAAGATCTAGTCCAGCCTCCAGCTCAAGTCTAACTCTTGTGTTGCTCAGGGTTTTTTTTGCAGTTGAGTTTTGAAAATCTCTAAGGATGGAAACTGGCCCTTGTCCCAGGACTGTACCACTCACTGAAAAGTTATTTTCTTTATGTCCCAACTGGAATTTCCCTTGTTGCAGCTTGCATCTGTTGCCTCTTGCTCTCTCACTGTGCACCTCTTGGAAGTCTCTGTCTGTCTTTTGTATCACTTCAATTGTGGTAGTGGAAAATGGTAATCAGATTCCCCCACAGCCCTCTCTTCTCCAGGCTGAACAAACTCAGCTCCCCCAGCTTCTCCCTCTGTGTCATCTGCTCTTGGCCCTCTTGGTGGCCTCAGCTGGGCTTGTTCTGATCTGATAATAAACATTAAAAATGGTTAACTATTTTTCCACTGTTTGATGCAGTTTCAGTTTCCTTGGGTAACCTTCAGTCAAGCTGACTTTTGTCTTCACACGAGATGTGATTTCAGAGCCAAGAAGTAATTAGTTTACCCATCTTTGTGTGCTTTTTTCCCATTGATTTTTTCCTTCTTAAATCGTTGCCACTTGGGCAGTATCACCCTAAACATTCCTTTATCAATGCAGTACATTTTCTGTACCCAGCATTACTTGCATGTAAGAAAATACTTTGGGTAAAGTTACTATCTTGCCTTGCTGGGCATCTCCCTGTGAGGATACAATCCTTATACTATGATATCATATATGTGTCTCTTGCAGTGAAAAACATAATTCCCTTGTATTCTTCATTCAGATGATCTGAATGTACAATTTTCAAGATTCAAAAGAAAACATTTTTTCTTTTCTGTCCCTCTCTGTTTTGCTTCTAAATCTCTTCTTCCACAACACCTCAGTCACTGATATATCCTTCTGAAATGCTGAGTCCCCTTTTACTGACAGGTTGAATTTTGGGTAAAGACAGAAAACAATTATTGTCTTCCTAGTATTTCGCTTTTTCTTGTAGTTTTGTTTTTTTTTTTTATTCTGGGTGTTCAATGTTAAATTTCATTGTGCCTTAGCAGGGCAAATGAAACATGAACAATCATAAATATGTCTCTAACACTCTTGCTGACTTTATTATTGCATTGAGTTATTGTTGTGGGAGACTTCTAACTTCCTGCCTGTAGATGGGACAGTAAATGCTACCAGTGATGATAGGGCACTTATACATGAATAGAGTAGCTAAGAAGTGTCTTCCTTAAGTTAGTGAACCATCATTCAATCAGTATTGGTACTCTGAGTTCCCTTTTGGATGTGATAAGGAGCCTAGAGCATGAGGTACAGGTTGATCTTAGAACAATCTTGAATCGAAGAGGAGCAACTGTGAATTTCTTTACTTAAAGTGAAAAAAAACTAAAAAAAAACAAAAGAAGTATAACATTTTAAATAGTCTATGGGAAAAGCTGAATGCTGTCTAGTTAAGCTACTCGTTTTGAAGAAGTCCAAGAGCTGAATGGAGAGGAGTGATATTTCCCCTAAATCAAAGATGCAGAGATGAACTGTAGCTCCCACAGCATTTTACACCAAGCTTTTATGGATTAATACCACCTGGGAAGAATATTATGAATACAAGCTGTCTCATGAAAAAGAGGAGATGGGATTCATTGGCCAAAAAGCTTTCAAAGTTCTTCAAGAAAGGATAAAGTGAAGACAAAAAAAAAAGTTTAGTCTTATCACTGGCAGAAGATCATGTTGCAAACACCATGGTAAAAAGAACAGAAGAGTTGTCCTACAGGGAGGGGTGGAGCAAGGATTAGCAATGAGTATAGAGGATAGGAGGTAAGGTAGAGTGATTGCTGGGGAGAAGGGTATAGAAATGGTACTTGTATAGGTGGAAGCTGGATTGAATTGCACATCAGAGCTTCCAGTTTATTTCCCAGACTGCTGAGAGAAATTAGTCAAACTGAGGATAGATCCGTTTGATTGCAGACCACCAAACACAGTATCTGCATGGAGAAAGAGCAAAGTCATGTGGGCATCTCCAGTGCCTGTGATGCAATACCAGTGAAGTGGGGTGGAAGAGATTGCCCATGTGAAGCTAGAGCCGTGTCTGGATTTTCTGACACTTACATGTTTTATACAAGTCTGAAGTGTTTAAATACATAATTATGCACCTAAAGTTTACATAACTCACCGGTTTATGGATACATGTCAGCCTTATCAAATGCATCGTATATGTGTGTGTTTGTTTAGGCAAATTGTCAGAATGCCTGTTTCTTTTTCAGAGAAGGAGCCTAATTTCAAAAGCCCTTAGAAAAAAGTTGGTAAGTCAGACACAGATGGCTGCAAAGGCGGAGGTGGGAGAGAAACGGGAAAGATGAGTTCTGGCAAGGAGTCCCATTTGTTGCAGGTGCGCTTGTTTCAGAAGAATGGGATGCTGTCTGGGAATGAATGAGATCCATTCCTCAGCAGTGTGTACAACCTGCCAAACACCCTGGGTGGCCTCCGACGGCCTCAGAGGCTTTTGGTCAGAGAGAAGTTCTAAAAATGTCTAAACTTGCTGGCATTCCTGTGCAAAAGCTGTGTTAGTTGGGAGCTGTGGGGTGTTGCTGGCTGTTTGGCAAGTGGGCAGAGTTAAGGTTACTAAGATGACCTGAGCTGAGTGTGCACACGCTTTCAAAGGATTTGAGTATGTAATTGAGGAGTTTTAATTTCTGTGGTCAATTTTTCAGAAAGCTGCCTCGTTTCCCAAAGGGCTTTTTGGCAGAAGTGGAAGTTAGATCCCTGCTCCTTTAACTGCATCCAGACTTGGTGGAACTTGAGAACAGCTTTTATGTGGTTTGCATCCATACCATCCCTTTCATACTTTGATCTGGTTTCTCGCCATGTTATGGTGCCTGTGACTGTCACTTGCGTGTCTTCTGCTTTCCCTCCATCATCCAGAATGTGAGGTTTTGGTGGTGATTCTGCAGTTTTGGGAAGTCATTCATAAACCTGAGCCTGCAAAGCTGTGCAGTTTTACTGGCTTGCTGTGTAATGGCTTTTGAATGAGTCATGCACGTTCTTGTGAGCTTTGGGAGTATGTTGCTGTCAGGCTTGAAGGTTTTAGTTAGAAAATAGTATGGAAAGACAAATGAAGCACAAATGCAGTCATGTGGAATTACCTTTTAGTAGAACATTTCTCGAAGTTTCCTTGTCTTCTCCCTAGGCTTTTAACTTCAAAAATAAGAGACACTGACAATTAATATGAAATTATGGCAGAGTGTGAGAAATGTATTTGCTCTTTTTGTGGTCCAGATTTTGAGAGTAGAACAGGAGAAATAGAACATAGCAAGATATAACAGATGTTTAATGCTGTGACAAGTGCTGTAGGTTATTGAATTATGCACAATTAATTGCCTGGTAATTTATTGGCTTGCCTGGTTACTTTGGAGTCTTCCTTTATTATAATTGGTCTTGGTTACACCAAACAAAGGCAAAAGGATTATTGCAAGATGTAAGGGCAGAATTAGCCTTCTGCAGAGATGTGGCACACCCTAGAGATTTATCACTTGATTTTTTTTCCTTTTTAATGTAGTCCTTCTCTGCTTTCTCCACATTCTTAGCATGTCTCAGAAATTCCAGCATTTTTAGTAATGAATCAGTGAGAAGAAGGGGAAAAGTCCTGTAATTCCTTTTTCCATTGTGCTTGTTAAAACGGCATTGTGGGAAATGGACCCAAACACTGTCTTTTAAGTGGTGTTGAGTCTGAGGCAGGTGGTATTAACTCAGGACTGCATTAACTCTTTTCAAATCTCTTTCCTGTTTCCTTGAGGAAACATGCCTGGTGTATATATGTGGCATGGGCTGTTTGCCTGCCTCTTGCATTGACATTTTAATTTGGTCCATGATATAAATATCATTTCCCTAATCCCCCTTGCCCTGACCCTGTTTTGTCTGTTTTGTCTTTTCTTCAAAGTGAGTTGACTTTTTTTTCTTGAAGGATGGGGGAGGAGATGGGAATGGTGGCTGCCTGCTCTAGTTTGGAGCATTAAATGCTTAGGGAAAAAATCTCAGAGTAACTGTTGTTTCTTTCTTTGTATTCACATGGAAATTTTTAATCTCCATCAAAGGATCAGGAGAAAATAACGTGTAGATTCAACAAGAGAGCTCCCAGCTTACATGGAATTTTTAAATGTTATTTGGCTTTATCCTTTAAACGATGAGAACCATGAACTATGTACCTACAGGGTTCAGAATTAACTTTTCTTTTTCTTCCAAACACCCTCCTTTTTTTTTCCTTCCCTCCCTTTTTCTTACATCTTTATTGTTCTGTATAAACATGCAACTCCTTTCTGGCCAAAACTGTAAGTTGCCTTAGGATTTGTTTAGTTGTATTTATGTATACATTTCTAACATTAATTATGAGCACCAGTCTGAAATACAGCCTCATGTTCTTTTGATGTGATCTGAAGAATCTCTGTTGAAGGCCATGGAGCTAAGATCAGAACCCAACCCAGTGTACACTTGCATAGCTGTACAAGAGCTAACATTCATTCGCCTGCTAAAAAAAAAAAAAGAGGATACAAATGGATATGAAAGGGCTAATGATCTGCTTGTTTGTAGTGGGGAATCACAAACATTATCTGCACCTGTAGATGTAGCTGATTGTGCTGACAGTGATAGCAAGGGAAGCCCCCTGCAGCTACCCATGGAGGGTAACAGCAGATTTCACAGGTGGGTGCTGACAGCAACAGTAGATTTCATGCTTCATCACAGATTAATAAAACAGGGAGGATATTAGAATGCTAATACTCATTAATACTATTTTATGGTGTTTAACATTAAACATGGAAAATGAAAATGAATGACAGCCGGTAAATGGAACTGACACTTGTGTTCAGGGTGTCTGAAGCTGGTGAGAATTAGCTGCAGGAAGCAGAAGCTGTAGATGCTCCTATTCCTGCTGTGGATGCTCCTATTCTTGCTGTGGATCAAGCCAAACAGCACTTACAGTTACCTAGACTTGTGCAAGGTCACCCAAACTTAGATTCAAATAGACTCTTGTATTATTGTAAAATATTTTATGAGATTCCTTTCCTTATCATCATTGGTCAGAACCATTATTTTCCATGTCTTATGACAGTCTCCAGCAATACATATATCTAAGAACAGAAATCACAGCCCATTAAAGCATAATTGTGAAATCATTTTTTGTCTTTTTTTAAGGGGACAGTATGAGTTTTTTCCCCCAAAACTCTTCTTGTGTTTCAGTTGGCTACATTGTTCTTCATTTCTTGCTGAAGTTTCAATAAGCTTCATCCCAGAGGCAATTGCTTTTCAGCAACAAGTAAAAGTTGGCCCTCTGTGGGTCATAATGTAATGTAATATAATATAACATACATAGATACAAACTTAATTCTGCCACGTTGTAGATTGTTTTAAGTTTATTTATGGTTAAAAGTCTCTGAAACACTCTGCATAGCTGTGTTTAAATACTAAGCTTATTGACCTAGGTGGGGTGTTTTCACCCAATGTTCTTTCACAAGTAAAACTTTTCATTTAGCAGGAACCTTATCTGTGCCTTTAGTGAAATGTAAAAATCCCAGAAACACTGGGAATACAGAGAGTGCACAGGGACCAGGAATAAAGGGATTCTAAAGGTGTAATTATGTCTTGCTGGTAAAATAACAGTTGTCTGACCAAGTAGCCATTTTTGTCCCTTAATGTTTTAGGTTTTAAAGAAAATTAATCTGGAATATTCTAAGTTTATATTGTGTGAGTCTGAGTCTGCAATCCACATAGCTAACTGCAAGTAACTGATGTGTGCTCTAATCTCTTAGGTACATTGAATATTGAATTTCCCAGGAGGTTCTTTTGATATTTAACTATTTCATCTTCACTTGAATTCCCACTTTTTTTCTTGCACTTGCACCATGGATTTCAACTGCCCAGTTGTCTTCATTTCCCCCATTTATGCCCCGTCTCTTGCCAACATCCCCTGTAGTTGTGACTTGCTGCATGAATGGCAGGGATGATACTTCTTTTTCCATGCTTAAAATATGATCAGTATCAGCCTCTTTCAAAATTGCTGCCAACTCTTGTTCTCAGGATACTGGAGCCACATAAGGTGCTTCAGGGATTAGTGTGTCCCACTCTCTTCATTTACAAGAAGACATCTAACAGCCCTCTCCATCTTTGGTGGTTTCATTAAAAACCTGCTACTTTCTGTTGAGGTGGAAACAGACAGATAGAGCTTCAAAAATCAAAGTTTAGGGAATGAAAAGTCATGAAAAAGGGCCTGTCACTTGGGCTAGATTTTATGAAAACACATTTATTTTGGCAAATATTTCTCAAAGGCAGGTTCATGTTTATGCTCTCTACCCTCTGGAGTTTGCTCTGAGGTGTCAAGAGCATGCTTACTCCACATTGGCTTAGAATTGGATTTCTGCCAAAATTTTGTGTGCCCTCCTCTCCTTCCACTCACCCTTTTACTTTCTTTCTCCTGGTTGTAGCAGATTTTTCCTTCTGTGGATCTCAGTGCATATTTCATTTTCACTTCTTGGTGCTAACGAAAACAGCGAGCTTTAGAAACCAGGGGGCTCCAAGTTTTAAAACCTGAAGAGAATAAAAAAGATGCTTTCTTCAGCTTATACAGTCTTATGTTTATTTCTTCTTAATATAGGCATGTGAAGTTTGGGATTTGGTTGTAAGAATTTTAAATACACTAGACCAGAAACCTTTTTGGTTTGTCTTCTTCTGTCACTAGGTTACAGGCCAGTTGGTTCTTCCAAACTCCTGCTAATTTTTTTCTTTTTTGATGAAGGGTCTTCAGTCCCTCTGCATTTCCTTTGATTTCAATTCCTTTCATAGTTCCAGCAAGATGTTTGGTTTCTCCCGCTGTTGACAGTCAGATAATAGTCTCATGCTATCATTTTGTATATCTTAGTTTGCAAGATCTGTTGCAAAAAATTCCCAAATCTTTCTCACAGAGGGCCTTACTGTATATTTTTACTACTTTCCAAAGGCAAATTCCTTTAATGTTGCATATAAATTGCTTCAACAGCAAGCAGAGGCGAACCTTCCTGGTTTTCCTTTTCCAGTAAGAAGGATGTTTCTGAACCACATCTTATGGATGACCCAGAGATTTGCTCCACCTTTGGCAAAGGAATGTGGCTAGCACTTCAGAGAATTGCAGGAAAGCTTCAGGAGTTTGGCCAAGAAAGATTAAACCATCAGAAACCAGGCAAAACTGCAAAACTTTGTCTTTTCCCCTTTCCACTGCTTTCATTTCCTACCGTGTTGTGTTGTCCTCTGCATCAGACTATTTAAGACTGCCAAATACTTGGGTATTTTATAGGTAATATATCTTATAAATGCCATAGCCAGCCTCTGAGGGAAACAGAGGATTGTCGGTTTTGGATGCAGTATAAAACCCAAGCAGGAAATCATTGCTGAATGGCACAGCTGCAGGCAAACACTGGGAGCTAGTAAACTGCCCATCTGCACAGCCCCACGTGTGTGGGAGCGCGGGGCGGCGCGGCCGCGGCTGAGCGCGCCTGTGAGCGGTTAGCAGGCAGAAATTCGGTGATTAGGGAACGAAGTGTTTCACTTCGTTAGTTCCTGAAATACAGCTATCCGAAGGTGATTATAATCTTATTTTCGAGCAGGAGGAGAGACTAAAGACTAGAGCTTTTCCTTGACTGTAATAAAACATAAAAGCAAAATTTCAGAGGTGGGCTGCAGGAGAGAGGATGTGACACAACCTGCACTGAGGGCTGAAGAAAAAGTTTGTCAAGAAAAAGAAACATTCTGTATTTGTTCATAGGGCTGAACTGGCAATCACATCTGAATCTTCCCTTCAAAGCTAGGGACAGGAAAGACTGTTTTGGTCCTTAGGTCTGCTTCACTATCATTGACCTGAACAGGGGCCTGGGTGGGCTTTGAGCTGGTCTTAAAGTTTGAACTGTGTAAGATCCCCCTTTGCTAGAGATTTTGCCAACCAAAATAATTTTCACTGTACTCATTCTAGTACTTGGCTTTCGTAATTTAATCTGTTAGTTAGTTCCTAGTTTTGCTGTCCTCCATTCTAAACAACTCCTCTTTCTTTGTGGGTTGTTATTTGTTGCGTTCCTCTAGCCAAATTCACTGTGTTAGTTCTCCAACCCTTCCTCTGAAGTTTAGCACTTCCTCTTACACATGCCAAGTTTGAGTTCATTTTCCGCATGATTTTCCCAAGTACTACTTTAAATAATCCACAATTCAGTAACTAAATGGAGATTGTTAAAATAATGAAACAACAACAATAAAGCTATTTTAAGACTGCACTCCAACTGTAAAAACTGTTGATTTGATTTTTTTTCCCAAATACTTTATTGAAAAATAAAATTTTCTTCTCATAGTCAAAATTAAATTTGCAGAGTTATAATCCCATAGTACAGTAGACTTTCTACATTGATATTTGTCTTTTGGGAGAGTTTTTTGTTGATTCATTGCAATGTATAAATCAATATAAGAGTAGAAATACACTAGTGATTGGGACCCTTTTTTAAGGCATAGTTGATTTGGGATAAAACTCCTTCTGATTTCCCCACCTCCTAGCATTGGGGTATCAGAATGGATACAATAAAAGTTGAATTCTGTACAAGGGAAAGATGGGTGTATTGTCAGCTGAAGCCTCTGGAAGCTTTCTGTTCACTTACACCTTTTATATTGCAACATCTAAAGAACATGAAGGTCTTGGGACCTAAACTGAAATGTCTTAATTTCTCTTGTTAAAGGATTGAGTCTTTAAAATCCATGTTCTGGATCTGTCATTTGAACAGGAATATTATTAATGTATCATAAAAATTTTACTTTAGTGATCTGATATTTCACATATCCTTGAGTATTTCCATATTTTTATCACACAGAAGAGGAGCTGCTTAGGTTTTCCCTCTGTGGGTGCTTTATTCTCTCTTTTCCAGTCAGGTGATGCCATCTTTTGAGCCATATAAAGTGACTTCAGTTTTTGTCATTACAATGTTGGTACTTTCTGCATTCCATCTGCATTCCATCTCCACACAAGTATGAATTGTAGAGTAAGGACATAATAAATTATAGTCACATCTGTTAAAATATAGGGGACATAGTTCTGAAAATGAAGCTTTTTCCTCATTTTGAGTATTTCTTTATATTTTAATGCATTAAGGAAGCAGGTGACTAGTGGAAATTGTCTTAATGTCTTGCCATTTTGATTCATCCTCATGAAGTTTGCAAAATGTCTGATAATGTTACACAAAGAAAATGAAGACATAATTTTTAGCTTTCACATACCTCATGTGTCTCTTTCCCCAGGACAATCACATCTCTCCGGAGTGAACTGATTCCTCATCTGGTTAGGAAACAGTTTTCTTCTCCTGCATCATTGCAGCAAGGACTAGACAACAAAGAAGAGGACCAAAAGAAAAAAGAGCAAGCATCCCTAGGTCAGTACAATACCAAAGATTTGGGTTTATGGAAGTTTTAAAGCCCGTATGCTACAGCTGAGCTATGGAGTAGAGTACAGAGCTAGCCTGAAACACTATTTTAGAGATTCAGCTTTTTTTCCTCAGCAGAGGAATCTTTTTTTCCCTAGCAAATATTCTAGTAGAATTTTTTTTCAAATAGTATTGTGGACTATATACATTTTTTGTCCTCCCTAATTTTGGTGTAAGCCATTAGCAAATCAGCTAGGAGCTCTAGTTTGTTTGGTTTTTTTTTTTTTTTCTGGAAAAAAGTTTTCATTGTTGAAAATGTAATTTTAGGAGGGAGTTCCTAAAATTGGGTAGGACAACAGACTAAGCCTTAACCACCCTGTACTGGGAACTCGACAGGGCCTCAGATTCTGGATTTTATTTCTAGTATTTCTGCTGTCTCCTTGTGTGACCTTGGGCAAAACATTGTATCTGTCCTGATTCCTTAATTCACACCTGCAGAATAAAAATAAGCACTTACTCACTACATGTGATAAAATCTGTTAATGATTGCTGAGTATCTAGCCATGGAGATGAGGTGAGGTGAAGATTTCCCTTCACCAACAGTATTTTAATAGTATTCCTCTTCAGAAGGTATTTCATTAAATCCTGTCTAACTTCATGCATGTGTGTGTTCTCCAGACATTTATAGTTTCATAAAGGAAGATAATAGCTTGCTGAAACCTGCTCCAGATAACTCTTGTTGGAATGATCACAGAGGAGATATGAATGAAACTCTCCACGAAGGGAAAGTGCGCTGCTACGTCCATATCATGAAGGAGGGGCTGTGCTACCGAGTGAATACTCTTGGGCTGTACATTGAAGCCAACAGACAGGTGAGGAAAATACAGAGGTTCCACCTGGGAATCCAGCAGTAGCTTACAGGACATTTCACCCTGCAGGAGTGACTGCCTGTGACACAGCTGAGGAGTATGTAGGAATTGAACCAGAGCCACGTTATCCAGGCACACATCACCCTGCTGCTGGCTGGATAGGATGTGAGGCCAGGAAACAGTTCTGTCACTGATTTACTCTAGATTTGATTTAGCTGAGAAAACCCTCACCCTACACACTCTTGTGGGTTTTTGGGAGCGGCAAGACCTGCAGCCAAAGAGCCACAAAGTGTGGAAAATAAGAATGGAAGTAACTTTGATAGCTCATTTAATCAATGTCCTCCATGTCCTAAAAGCAAGGTCAGTTCTGACTGGACTCTTCCTAGCAGATGTTTGTTTGTGATAATAGCAAAGATTATTAGCAATTTGAAGAGCGATGTAAACTACCCTTTCATTTAATTTGCCTAATGATTTCCATTATAAAAGGATTCTTTTATGAACAGGTTTTCCTGCTGTGGGACTCCAGGTACACACAGAGGTGAACTCTTGATCTGAGGCAGCATCTGTTGCAGCTTTCACTTTCACACTACTGAGAATTCATAAAAGCAAAAAATAACAGATGAGAATTAGGAAAATCCTGTACTACCTAACAAGCTGGTGATTAAAAGCTCTTAATATCTTTGTGGGGCAGGGTTGTGGGGGGTTTTTTATTACACTGGCTGATGCAATGTACAAGTTCTCTATACTTTGCTCTGCTAGTGATGAACTTCATTGCTGTCATGAATGGACAGTTTCCTCTAGTTTTGAAAGACCAGTAAGGAAAGACTCAATATTTCTGGAAGTGGAGCTGGAAAGGTGATAAAGTTGTATTGGGAATTCTGGAAGTGGTCACTGCCTTGCATTTGCTCTCAGACTGAGTTGCTTTCTTTTTGACAATATTAATGGATTAATTCATGCAAATCAGAATTGAGGAATGACAGCAGGAGTTTACACACTGGAGCTCTTTCTCCTTGATGTTTGTAGAGGAACACAGAAATAAAGTGATTTGCTTTGTGCTTAGAGAGATGAGGAAGAGATGCAGCACTGCCGTCAGAGAAAACTTCCCCAAAAATAGCAGGAGCAAGTGTGCCCAAAGGGTTAAGGGAGAATACCACTTGCTAAGGGAAGTGTGCGTGTACATTTGGCAGCAGCCACTTCAGTAAAAAGTTATTGAGTTAAGCCAGTCAGACTCCATGTGGGATTTTTTGTGTTGGTTTTTTGTTTTTGGTTGGGTTTTTTTTTAACCTAAATATTCTACATTTTGGTTAGTTCAGGAAATATATTTGCTCCTGGGTGGTACAAAGAATTAGTGTTTTGAAGTCACATTGGGGCCTTCAACGTTGGAAAGGATTTTCTTTGAATTTTGAACTTTTTCAGGATGGTAAAATTTCTAAGGAAACTATGTGGAGGTAAAACATAAAATGGAGCTTAATGAGGAGTTGTGAGAAAGCAGTTCCTTTTTTCAGTGCCATTGCATTTTGTTTCTCTTGCTAATCCTCATAAAAGATGCACATTTAATTTGATTGGGGGGGTGGGGGGGCACAGGGTTACCTGTTTTGTTGGTCTCTAAGGAAGATTTTGGGTGTTTAGTTTGCTCTTATCTTGGCCTTCACAGACCAGATTCTGATCCCCTTGCTGCAAAGTCAGGACCTATAACTTTGAGATCCCAAAGGACGGACCCACATAGCAGTAGCAGTCCAGTCCAGTAGCTGTGGAAAGGAATGGCATCCTAACCCATTGCCCTTCTGGTGAGGAAACACTGCTCACATCGTTTCACTTCCAGCTGGGTTTCTGGATGCCTGCAGCCTGTGTGTGGGCAGGTGGGTTCAGGAGGGAGTTATCTTCAATAGCAGGAAATAGTTTCTTTGTAAGATGAATTAAATCCAAACACATCTTAAACCTTCCCTTGACCCAGGCACTCCCTCTGACTCCTGCCCCCAGTCTAACCTTTCTTTTTAGAGCAAAATGCTTGAGCTTGTAGCTTTTGTGGGTTACCCCTCAGGCTGCACTACCACTGACTGATTCTAATAAGGCCTTTGCTCTGGCCAGTAAAATCCTTTATTTATTTCACCCCACCACCTTTCCACTGGGGAGGTCAAGAGCCTTTCTTCATTTTTTTCCCTTCCTGCAGATCAACACTGGATAGTAGGAATCTTTCCAACCTATGCTGTAGGTATGCTTTAGTGTGTGTTCCTGTCCTGGATCTTTGTGTCAGGTGACCTGTTGGGACATCTCTTCACCCAGCCAGCATCATCCAGGCAGATTTGCCTAGTTTGTGGTGTTCTGGTAACCTGGTGGTTTTCTGCAGTGCCTGCACCTTGGACTGAAGAATCTAATCTACTCTTGCTTTTTAAAAAATAAACAAAATCCAGGTCTAGTGGGAAAGGCCAACTTCAAGATATAAAGAGCTACAGGTGTGAAAATGTCTACTGGGGCAATAAGCAAATTGAAATGATAGCTCAGAAATCTGAGCTCCTCTGATTCCATCTTCTTCAGATCTGGGGGATTTGCTTTTTGAGGTTCATTCCTTAGCCATCAGCTCTTGTTATCCCAGCTTTCTAAGGAAATAATTTTACACAATTGTACTGTGTAGCAGTTCCTTAATAGCAACTTTGGAAATCGCTGGCAACATTCAGCCAAATTTAACAGAGCAATAGAGATCTCGGAGATAAGCTTTTCTAAGAGTTTTGTAAAAGTAGGTGCTTGGGTAGAGAAAAGGAGGACTTAATGAATGCTGCTTCCTCCCTTGAGACAAACTCAGTTTCACCATCACTGTGCTGAGACTCCAGATGACCTCCCAGATGGACAGTGAGTGCCCACATCCTGGATGGCCAAGCAGCACGTGCAGAGCTCCACACCAGCCCCAGCACATGCTGCCTCTCATTCAGCCAGACAGTGTGCTGTGATGCAGACCTCTTAGCCCTCATACATCCCTGTCTCTCTGTCCTACCAAGAGACATCATACATAGCATCACCCCTGCCAGTAACTGTGTAGCACTGTGTCTGTGCATTGCTGCAATGCTCCCACCTCCCCTGACATCCTCATCCCTGCTGTCATCACTTCTTCTGTGCTGTGCGACCTTGGCTTCAGCCAGGAGATGCAGAATGCCTCAGGCTGCTCTTTCATCCACAAAAGAAGGAATGATGGAGTGATATCCCATCTCCTACAATGCTAGTTCCCCTTCCTTTCAGGAGCCAGTTCAGAATTGCTCTCTATGGATTTGTTCTTGGCTACCTCATGGGCTGTGTCTCTCTTTATTACCTACTCGTGCTCTGTCTGCTTGTCTAACACCTGCCTTCTCCCTGTCAAGAGCCTTTTCTTGTGCAGCTTTCCATCATCTGGAATAGCCACTTGATCATCTTTAGTTTCTTTCTACTTTAACATCTGAAATACAATTTTGTTGCCCATGCCTCAGAGTACTATCTTATGGAGTGGGCTGGACACAGTCATCTTTTTATGCGAGTTTACTGATTTATATTTGTTATTACTTGCTTCCCTCCTTTGCTTTACTGGACAGTGTAAAACAAGCTGAGCTGCATTAGGAATGGCAGATGCTGGACGTTGTGGTGACGTACAGGATGTCACTGTGCTCAGCTGGAGGCAGCCTGCTTGCTGCTGCTGATCCACTGCTTCTCCACAGGTGGGAAGCTGAGTTGAAAGGAGACACGTAGTGCACTGTGGTAGTAGTGTACCTGTCTCCTTTACAAAAGTGGGAGATGATAAATCACACATAACTGGTGGACATTTGAAATGCAGTGACCTACCTTCCCCATAATTTAAAATGTTTGTGGCAAATACACTTGTGCAATGGAAACCAAAGCGATCTTTGAGCTGTTTATGTAACTTGTGGGTACAGCAGTATCATGTTAATTTGTGATGTGGGTTTTTTCATGTAGGTTCCCAAATTATTGCTTAATCTGGGACTGGAAGAGTCGTTGGTTCATGGATCTGCACAGATCACTGATAGAGGCATGGTAAGTGTTGCTGTTTCCCATCTCTGTTCTTTCAGTAGTCTGCAACCCCTTTGTTTCAAGAACTGCTTGCTACAATTCAGTCCCACTATTGGAAGTGAAGCCAAGTTCTGAAGAGTGGAATGGTGGAACGTAGGTGATGCAGCCCAGACTCTTCTGTAGGCTCACCCATGGGTTCCTGCCTTTCAGTCTCTCTCTTTTAAAATGTTTGGTAAAAAGTCTATCTTACTCCCAAGTCAGACACTGCAGCCTCTTGTTTCCTAATGGCAGTTCCTGGTAGTTGAGCAGTTTGCCTCCCTAAGGACACCAAACCCAGAAAGGATCAGTATTTTAGCTTTGCTTCTTGCTAATGTGTTTTGGTTGAATGCCAGCTTCAAGCCTCCCTTTAAGAGGTTTCACAGGGCAAACCTGAGTGAAACCAGTGAGTACCAGCAGGAACGTGCCTACTGGGCTTACCTTTCTGCATGAAGCCTACAAAGCCAGATCCACTGAATTTTTTTAGGAGTTTTACCAGGCTAACAGGCCTGGGAAGACTGTCTGTCTGCCTGTGGGGTGGGCCCTAAATTTTCAGGTCTTTCCTCTGCCAAGGATCCCTCAGGGTAGAGCAGAGTAAATTTTATTGATGAGTGCTTGAGATGTGCTTTGGGAGAGGTGTATGGAGAACATGTATCAGAGAGCTCCATGTACTTTTGCTAATTTCTGTTCTTTTCTTCCCTAGGTTGGGTCAGACAGTATCATTGGGTCATCCACACAAATTGGAGAGAAGACATCCATCAAACACTCCATCATCGGCAGCATGTGTACCATAAAAGACAAAGTTAAGATAACAAACTGTATCATCATGAATTCTGTTACAATTGAGGAAGGGTAAGTTACCTTTTTGTACCTTACTTCCCTAAATTTGCAGTTTCTTTTTCTAGATAGATCATGAATCAGTAATTTTTGTCCTATAAAGAATCCTCAGCCAGAAGAGATGATACTAGGGGGTGTGTTTCCAAAGACTGCTCTATAAGCAGTCCAGAAGTGCACAAGTGAAATGAACTAACAAGAGTCTTGGAACATAAATGTCTTCTTTTTACAGTAGACCCTGTCATCTTCAGAATGTGTAAGTAAGTTAAGTGGATGTATGAGTCTGTATGAGCTTGTGTGTCATTCTTCCAAGTGTTATTTTAGTGGCTGGATCAGTGAGTATCCCTAAAATATTTGAGGCACAAAGCATATTTTAAAGTGGTATGCTTGCCAGCTAGAAATATTCATCTCACATTTGAACATTACAGCTTCACCTAAAACGTCATTTTCTTCGGCCCTTTTTTGTCATCCTGCAGCCTTTACTTTACCATTGCCTATGCTGAGTAATAGAATAAATTAATAAACTTTTCAAAGAGAAAATCTGCCAACTAGTAGAGGTTTCTCATGCACTAAAGACACTGACTAAATAGCTGGCCTTGAGCTGTACATTTCCAAATGTGGGAAAAGTGGCCTGTCTGTAATTGTTGATGTCTGCATGCCCCCATCTTTCCATACATGCTGGCTTCCTGTGGATGTCAGTGGAAAGGAAACTGCTGATTGAGTCTGTGCAGACCTGTATAAATTCTCTGCTCCTTCATGGCTTGAGGTTTGCTTAGGGCCTCAGGAAAAAGGCCAAACTCTTAAAAAATGCCAAGTTGGCTCTGAAAGTTGCATATCTGAAAAACATAAAACCCCAAAGGATGTGGGGTCTATGGAGGATACTACTGTTACATAACTAAATTACAGGTAAGTATGGTACCTTACCACAAAGTGTTTGTCTTTAATAGAAATCCACAGTAATTTCAAACACATCATAAATCAGAATTCCATTGAGTATAGAAAATTGCTGGTTTCCAGTTCAATCACAGATGGATCCAGTATGGCTGTATCACAAGCACTACTGTCATAAAAAGTAGAGGAACCTCTCTCATTTGATCATGAGACCCTCTGTCATTTTGATTAATGAATTGATGCCACAATGATAATGGTTTGGTTTTGCATATGAGGTCAGCAGCTCTACCATTAAATAGCAGAGGCAGCTAAGTGTATAAATAGCACTATTTTTTATGAAGAGTCCCAAATCATCTTGTGTTTGTCTGCATTGGCATTTAGTAGTGCTCTAAATCCTAAATCGATCCCAGAGCTGTTATGTTAAGCATTTCACAAAATTCCACAAGCATTTTAAAGTTGGTGATATATTATTTATAAGTGAGATAAACTGACTTTTGGGGTAACATTTTTGTGAATTCTAGAAAACAATGTGATCCCTAGTCACTCTTGGTGAAAACAATATAGCCACCAAAGAGTGAAAAACCTCACAGTCCCAGGGGTTTTACCCCCTTTAGCTGCTCTATGGTTACTGCACGCTGATGCACTGGAGTCAAATTTGTAATTATTCCTCTCCAGATGGAATTAAGACTATATACCCTGGATCTTTATTGCAAAGCATACTCTAATTAATATTATGTAGATCTGCACAGATACTGAGCTGATAAATTATTTCTTATTGCATCATGATAAGTCTTAAGATTAGAGGGGCATGAAGTCATGCATACACAGGTAGTGAGAAACAGAAGTACTCTAGCTGCTGAGTTTTGTTGAAAGAAGCCTTGCTTGCAGTGAAGGATTTCTATGTATTTTTCAATGTATTTTGACTCTCTTTCATTACTTTGGTTAAATCTGATGGATTTTTGTTAAAATGCTAATCATTCTTACTCGTGTTGATGGATCCATTTGGAACAGGTGGATAAATTATATGTGGTTTTGCTCTAAACTGTCCACAGTGGACAACTCCTTATAAACACCTCTTCTCCCAAGTGTCTCTAAAACAACTCAGGCTTTATCTAATCACGACTTCAGAAAATGTCTTCATCTTTAATTGGAAAGTCAGTATGTGTTGGCTGATACGGGTCAAAATGAGCATAATAAAGTGCCTTGACAGATCTAATCCATTTTTATATTGCACAGCAGATTTCCTACAAGTAAGGCAGTTTTACCAACTAAGGTGTTGTATATTAGAAACTTCTGAAATTGCATTGAGAAGTGGATAAAAACTGTGTCATTTAAAGAATATACATTTTTGTACTGACATGAGCAGCTCAACCAGACTAATGTCTTGTATAAAAATGCCCAAGTCAAATGTGAGTGGTAACTGAAGGCCATTCTCAGGAGTGTTCTTTGCAGTAACAACAGCTTGAAGCAGTAGGCTGAGAAGACTGCAGTAGGACACTTATGGAAAAGACAAAGGTGTATAGATAACTCAGAAGAAAGAAAGATCAGATAAATCTTTTAATGTTGGGATAGTGAGAACAACCAAATGCAAAAATTGCTCTGCATTCTAAGTTCATTTATCAACAGCTACATGGCACTGCCTTAGTATTTCCCTTGCCTCTTCTATGACCTCTAGCTTCTCTGGCTTGAATCTTTCTTTTTCTTCCTGTCTTAGCTGCAAAAGTGATCAGCAGCTTCAGTTCATTATGTCAAGATAGAAAAAGCAAAACAAAATAAACAAAACTCACCAAAACCAAAATTTAAAATGTTTATTTCTTGGTAGTTCTCCTATGTGATTGAGGGTCCTGTGCCATAATTGCTGCAGCATCAAGATCCACAAATTATATCTCCAAACCAGAAGAAAGCTTTTGAATAACCTCACAGCTGGTATTTAATACCAGCTTCTGAAATTGATAAATTCTTGCTGTGTAGGTGGGAACACCACAAGGTGATTAGAACAAAACCAGGTATCTCTTATTAGGCAGTGGTTGCCTCATTACTGCAGGAGCAGAGGTCATGGCCTAGGTGATGATAACTTTCCCAACTGAATGGATCAAGTAACTGGGGTTAGTTTGGACAGTCCATTGCATACTGTTTGCAAATTATGATCTGTCCTCCAGCAATGGCTGGTGCATTTGATACTCTGGAGTACCAGAAGCTGAGTTTGTTTGCTTTGGTGTGTAGGGCTTCTATTACATTATATATGTCTCCTGTGAAGTGATTTGAGTAGATATGAATCCCCCCTTAGAAGAGATTACAGGGGATTAAAGAAGTTAGTAACAGGGCAAAATAATTGGTAGTCCTTTCTTAATGTGTTTCCCACTGTGCAGCTAATTCTTCCATCAATGAGACAATAAAATAGCAAAGATTACATATGTGCTGAATGATGGACATACTTGACCAAGCTGGGAGGGATGTAATTTATACAACAGCACAAGTGCTGAGAGATGCTGACTGCCCAGGTGGCAAGCTGCAGTGGCAAAACACTTCTTTTTTTCCCTCTGGATGGCTCCCTAGAGCTCAGTGACAAATGACTACACTGAGTTACATAGTTGGAAAAAATCTACTAATCGAGTTAAAATCATAGGTTGCTTGAAAACCTTGTCTGTGTGGATGTTCCTGCAGTAGCTGTGTGTGTCCTTAGTCTCTGTAGTGGCTCAGGACTGCCCCTTCTCTTTGCTCTGTTTTCATCAGGGGTGGAGCAGCACAAGAGGGTCCCTGGATTTCTGGTGCAGGAGTCCCCTCATTGTAGCTCTCTTGCAAAGGGACAGCGTGTAACACCCACAGACCTGACTGGAGCTTGGTTGCCCAGGGGATTGTGCCATTTAGCAAATGAAAAGTAATGCCTGGTAAATTTAACCCCTGATAAGCATGGCTGGCAAGCTGGTTACAGCAGATGAGGAGAAGGCTGAGATACTCAACCACTTTTTTTGTCTCATTCTTCACTGTCAGTCTCTCTTCCCACACCTCTCAGCTGTAAGGACCATAACACATATGATCAGACATAATACTGATCAGAGGGCTGAACCATGAAACACTTCCGTGAAGACTGAAAGAGTTGGGGTTGGTCAGAAGAGAAGGCTCCAGGGACATCTCACTGTGGCCTTTCAGAATTTAAAGGGGGCTTCTAAGATTGATGCTTATAAACTTCAGCCCGGCCTGCTGCAACAGGACAAGGGCTAGTGGCTCTAAACTAAAAGAATATCAACTAGATATAAGGAAGAAATTGTTTACTGTAAAGGTTTTGAGGCATTTGCACAAGTTGCCCAGAGGAGCTGGGACTGCTCCATCCCTGGAAATTTTCAAGGCCAGGCTGAATGAGGCGCTGATCAACCTGGTCTAGCTAAAGATGTCCCTGTTCATTTGAGGGGGTGTGGACTACATAACTTTTAAGGGTCCCTTCCAAGCCAAATTACTCTATGGTTCCATAATGTTGTTTCATTTGGTAGACTTAGGCACACTTAGCTGTTTTGAAATGAGACCTAGATATGGATGGATTCATTTAGTTTCAGGTTCCTGTTCTGGCTTTTGTTTTAGCAGTCAACGGTTGCTTTGTTGGTTTTTATCAAACACTGGCTTTATTTTTACCAGTCTTGTTGTTTTACTTAGTGTGCTACCTTCTGGCAGCAGGAACATCCAATTGCTCTGGTCAAACAGGACCCTGTGCTGAAGCGCTCTGAGCATTACAAATAATATTAACAGGAAAAACATGTTGAATCCTTTATTCCATCCCTGCAGATAAATATTTCGAAATCTCTTGTTTGTTAGTAAAACTATCCCAGTGTATACACTTACGGGAAGGAGCTTGACCATTTTATGTGCACATTATATCGTTTTTCCTTGGTCGTGGAAAATTAATGTTTCCCTGGTAAAGATTCAGGGGAAGGGACTCTTTAGGAGGGAAAAAAATCTGGTCTTTGGGCTACTTAGAGGTTAGTTGAGAAGGCAAGCATGAAAAGCTCAGATAAATACTGAGTCTGCTGTAAGCCATGCTTTGAAAAGGTCTTGTTGACATGGTAGTAGTCAGTACCATAAGGACTCTGCAGTAGATATAGTCTGAAATGAAGTATTTTGCTGCTTTGCTTTTTTCATGGGAATACAGGAAAGCATTCTGCTTCAAATGCTGTTTTTATGAAAATCATAAATAGGCTGCTCTGATTATCAGAGAGCAAATGGCCCAAGATTTGCTTCTAGATTTCACCTCCACAGCAAGTACCAGATCTTTACAGAGAAACCAAGGAAGCTAAACCTGTCTCATCTGTAATTTTACTAGAAAAACTGTATCCCAAACCAGGATTAGCATTAGGAAAAGGAGAGTGTACCCTCCAGAAAGGAGTTTGCAGCAGATATTTGCCAGTTAGCCTTGATGCAGTGGGCATTTGGTTCAGGAACTGTAAGAGTGGGGGTGCAGGTGTGACTGAGGTTATTGAGTTTGTGCAGGGCAGGAATCATTGAACAAAACCCTCATGTCTTTACTTGTAAAGTTTGCAGCATGTTGTTGGAACCACATACAAATATCCTACCCAAAAGAACTGAACTGAACTGCTGAAGTTCCCCATGTGGCACACAGCTAAGGTCACCTTTTGGAAAGGGAAGGGGTTAAAAAGGCAGAAATGTTTTGGGTCAGGCTGCACTGTGATGCCAGCAAATTGCAAAGTGTTGCAGCATCAGGAAACTTGGAATGCGAGGGAGGTGACACCAAAGGCTTCGAGTTACAAACTGCAGGGAGGTGATGTGAGTGTTGAGGACACAGAGGGAGAGTTAGAAGAGTGCCACAGGAAGATGTGGTAAACCTTGGGCTTCTGACTCCCTGGGCAGGAGGAGTAGGCTGGAGTAAAAATTAGTATGAAGGACTAAAGTACCCAGATATGTGAAGAAAGAACTGGCACAAAAAATGTTTTGTCAGCCAAAACTAGCATCATCCTTTTTCAGTCATGTGAAGACAGTAAGTTATGCACTGGATTTTGTTAAAGGTGTTCTGCCTACCTGTGTGAAAGTAGATGGACAGACATAATTCTGCTCAGTGAGTGGACTGGAGAGAGACCACATGTGACTGGTTAAGGCTACTCTAGTTCACCACATGTCTTCAATTTATTGCTACTTTGTATGAGAAAATGTACAAAGGAAGAAAACAACAAGCAGGGTGAGCTGGATTGACTACTAACTGCAGATTGATTGTGAAGTTTATTGGTTGTTTCCTCAATAGTGCCAAATCAGCACCTGACATAGAAACAGTCAGTGGTTTGAAGAAAGTTGTAATTAAAACCAGGGTGGAATTGAGTCTTTGTAGGGGTTCAGTGCATAAATAGTCTTTGTCCCCTTGGACAGGGGCAGTACAAAGGCATGATCCTATTGCCAAGGCAACATATTTTACAGTACCTACCCTCATGAAAAGGAATGAGGAGGTGAAGTTGTTTCCAGCACCATAGCTTGCAAAGCTGAAAATAAAGATCTGCTTATGCTGAAATTCCCAAGCATTTTGTATCTTGAACCGTTTTTTAAGATGGCTGTTGTCTCCTGGACACTTTATCTTGCACTGCTAGTTGGGTCCCTGCCTCCCTAGAAAGAAGAATGAGTTTAGAATAGATATCACAGAAAGCAGATTAAAAGTGAGAGCTTCATTCAGAAAAAGCACATGCTCATCTTAAATATATGGATAAACTATATAATGGATATGGATAAAAATTAAATTCATGAAGAAAACTATATGTATTGTAGTCCCTGCCTGTAAAAAGGGGTCTTATTTCTCTTGATTATGTAGCAGTTCTGTCCTTTCTGTCGTACCTCTTGGTTTTAAACTGTGAGCATTTTTGGTCAGGAATTACAATTTTCATTCTACTATGTAATTCACTGCACGTGCTATGTAAGATACTGAATAGAGACAACCTCTGGCCAGCAGAGTTTCCTTTCAGGAAGATAAATTGAGGAAGAAAGTGCAAAGTAGGAAACTAGTAAGTAGGAAGTAGTGGAGCTACTTGCAGAACTGGTTTTCAGTTACTTTCAACTGAAGATTCTACTGTATCTAATGTATTGAGGAAATTTCTCATATAATATCTGTTATCTTGTGAGTGTCTGGAACATTATTACTAGCAGCTCCTCAAAAAAAAAATTTCTTCTGGCTAGCTTCCTGGTACATCAATCTGTCTTAAATAAATCACCTGTTCTTTAATCTGAGATACAGATGTTTCCCTGATAGTGCAGGGAGCTCATCCCAGTTTTCCAAACATCTTGTACATCAAATGTTGAACTTAAAGCACAGATGAGCCCTGAAAAGTGGCATTTTAAAATATCTCCTCTCATTCTGCTGATTTGCTTCTTCAGGGGACAGGGTTATGTCTGACTTCAGAGCTATAAATAAGCTTCTGTCTCCTGCTAACCACATGAGTCTAATCAAAGAGTATGGAGATTTTTCAAACAGCTGATTGCTGTTGGATTTTGGTGGGAATCTGGGTGTGAATGTCTCTGATGCTCTTTAAAATATTCTCCTGCCTGGGTATGGAAGACAAAGAAATTATCACATTGTACCTCTTGAGTTCCTGAAGAGACAAGGGTTGAACAAGTTCACTTTGAATCAAAGAAGCCAGGTTCAGTTGTAATGGTGACATTTACAGAAACCTTTTCCATGTCAACCTAGCTCACATGATATGGAAACTGACTTAACCAATAATGTCTTATGAAGGGCCACAGCTCTCAACCCAGAACTGTGCTTCAAAAACCCCAGAGATGGTCTCCTTTTCTGTTACCTCTGTGCCTGTTACCTCGCTCAGTCTGTGTGAGTTGGTGGGAAAGTGAAGCAAACCTAGAGGTGGTAGTGAACATATAATTTTCCTGCTTTGTTTCCTTCACATAGACACAAGTAGCTTTTCCTGGCCATCAGTGAAGTGTCTGTAAAATCATGACCTGGCCTACACCTCCCACGCTGCAAAAGAGAATCCAGAGGGTGGTCAGTTTTCCGCTGTGTGGGGTTTCCCAGTGTAAACTCCTTGCAGCATTCTTTTGCTGAAGTGTGCAGCCCTGAGCTTACAGCTACATAAAAGGCCACCAATTTGTTTGTTCCAAGATGAGCTGGATGTAACTGAAGTTTCAGAGGTGAGGCATGACCTTCCTGGCGACCTCCCCCTGCACCCAAAGTTTCACTTAATAAAACACATTAAGGTATGTTGGAGGCAATCCTTTAAGGTCAGTTGAACTTTCACTGGAAAATACGAGTGCTGGCAAGTATATGCAATATGTAATGCAAAATGTTTAGGGTGTGGGGAAGAAGTGTAAAGGAGCCATACCACAGTGATGAGCTTGGCTAGAAAATAGACATGAAACAAGTTCCGTAGTGAAAACACCCTCAGAGACGGGCGAAGAATTTAGAGGGGTAGAATGATTTTGTTACCCCCAAGGGGAAAAACAGGAGATCAAAGGCCAAATTCACTTACGAATGCTTGCTTTGAAATATATCTATAAATTATAGCATGTACTGCTGGCATCTATTGTAGGCTTTGGTATTTACTTGAGTGTATAAGGTGAGATTCATAGTGCCCGGAGTTCTTGTGTTTGTGTGTAAAAGTGTGTTGGTGTAAAAATGTATTGGTGTGTAAAGCATGTTGGCAAAGGCAACGTTTCAGGTTCCCAAGTTCTCTATTAGTGTTTTTGCCTCTCCCCTGTTTTTCCATGGTCTTTATGCCTCACCCCTGTGATCGTGAGTCCCAGCCACCAGCTCACTAGCTAGCAGGGGATTCCTTTAGGGGTTGCTGGTAGGTTTTAGAACTCTCCCTGACTCCTTGCCACGTCTTAGAATTGTTAAGGTGCCTGTGGTGGCTGTTATCTCCTTGGTCAGGGCAGAAGGGGATGTTGCTCCCAGGGGAATTCACATCTGTTACCCCTCAGTCAGCAAAGTAGCTGCTGAGGCATGTCACCCTTTGCTTTTAACTCCCGCGTCAGTCTCTCCATTTCGTAGCTCATCTGGAGGCGCACAAGACCCGACTGCTTGGCAGGGCAGAACAGTACCAACAGGCTGTCCTAGGCTTTGTGCTCCAGGCTTGCTTTCTTGTGAGTCTACAGTTTTAAGCATTGCATTATAGACACCTCATTTGCTTTGCTGCCCAACAGAGATTATGTCGGGGTTTTGGCACAATTGGATTAAAGTACCAGGCCTGGATAACTTCCATTGGCATTTCAGAAGATTTGCTGTAAGGCAAACCTGTGACATTCATACCTTCCTAAGCTTGCACAACCAGGGCGAGAGCTGCAGTTGAGGTCTTGACCTCAGTTACTTAAGCCCCTTTCTCCCAGGAGCGTTCATCACTTTAATCACAGAGTCCTAAATAATCAGTGGGTAGCCTGTAATTAGGGGGTTGTGTCTTGGACTCCTGCTGCCTGCTCCCGGTGTGCTGAGCACTGCGTATTTTGATTTCCCATTCCCCCAAAGGATGTTTGATCTCAGATTTACACTTCAGAAAATTAAGAAGGGTACGGCACCTCAGTGCCCTGGCAATCTTCCTGCTTTCAGTGGTAGGTGCCTTGCTTTGCCTGAGTATCACAGTGCTGCAGCGATTGACACACTTGATTTAAGAGTTTGATTTATAGACCGATACTCGGGCTGAAAGTCAGCAGTTCCAGGGCTGCATAAATCAGCCTGTCTCTGGGATTAATACTTCCTTATTTATAATTTCGACAGGAGATGGAATTCTTTCCCAATTTTTTACATTTCTTTCAGATGTAATCGACCACCCTGTCCTTTGGTTTAAAGCTATGTGACTTTGCCACAAATAGAGGGAGGGGAAAGTAAGCCGAGTCCAGGAATTGCTGTGCTATAAAAGCTCCATATTGTGTGCTCTTGGACTTTGCTTTCTCCCAGCTTCCTTCAAGCCCACACAAGAGATGGACTTGAGGTTTTTTTGGCTTTCTTCCCCTCCCCCCTCCCTCCATACATACGCTGACCTTTTAGAAAAATAAATAAAAGATAAAGAAGGACCTGGAATGTTGCAGAATGTGTGTACATTTTGCTCTCTGTTGTTTTCTGCTGGGATTAGTTGTTTACAATGGGGGAGAGAGGGAGGGCAGAGGAAGGGAGGTCTGTGGCCTTAACTGAAATTAGTGGCATTTCAGAGTGATCTTGTTAGGTGGTCTGCAGTTTAAAGACCTAAATCCTTGTAATCCCCCCATGCCTCCTTGGCCACTACTCCTTTTGCTCTTGTTCTCTCACTTTCAAAAAAACCCACCCCAAAGTCGGGCTCTGTCTCTCAGATGCAGGCACGTAGCAGACACACAGACGTAGGCACACACTCTCTCATATGCTCCCATTTACACGTTGTACCTGTAGAACAAATTAATGCTTTAGCTACATCTGTTCCCACTACAGGACTAGGCTTGTAAAATGCTCTCTCTAGAATGCAGATGTACACTGAATATTTTTATTTATTTTCTGAAAAACACCCAGCTGCCAGACTTTCAGTTTGTGATTACACTTAAAACAAATTCAAATTGAAATTTCAGCCGTAAATCAAATGCCCCAAATTAGTTCCTCTTGTGGGTTTGAACATGCTCTTTGGATTTTAAGGTCAGGAGATATCCGTTTTCACCGTGCTGAAAAGTTTAAAAATATACTACATTTTCAGGGGAAAAAATAAATATGGTTTGCATTATAAAGCAGTACATCAATGTGTGCGTATGCGCACACACACCAGAGCTGATGAAGCTGGATGCTGTCAGAGCACCTTTGAGGGCTAATAGCACCTAATTGTTATGGAAGGCAGGAACTGTGGTGGCAGTTTAGCCAAGGAGACTACAACAGTGCCCTGCGATCTGATATTTACCCAGTAAGAGAATAAAAGTTTATTCCTTACTCTTCAACTTGAAAAAAATAGTAAAAATTAAATAAACACACAAAATACTTCTCTTGGCAGGCTTTATAACTTTTTTTTTTTAAAGAAAAAAGGCATTTACAAGTGGTTTCAAAATGGCTGTGTTACATCTGTCAGCGGGTGAAGGGAACACCCACAAATTGTGTTTTTATCTCTTGAAGTTTTGTTCCACTTGAGCAATAAAAGCCGGATTTGCTGCTGGTTTGTGTGATTGGGGTAATCTGAGCATTGAGTATGGCTTTAAAACTTCTGCAGTTGGTTGAGTTTATAAGTTTTAAGAAACTCCTGGGGTGGTGGAGTTCTTGGGTTTTGTTTTACCCTGGCACCAGGGAAGGGTTGATTTGCAAGCACCTGGCACAGACAAGTTCATCTTGGTGCCCTGGCCTGTCCCTCCCAAAAAATGGTTTGGCAGGAACCCCCATTATCTTTGATGTTAATGTCATCAGCAGTTTCTTGGTTACAATGCTATTCTTTCTCAGGGAGTTGAAAGCCAATGCTCAAGTAGGCTCTGAACACACATGCAGTATTCTCCAGCCTGAGCTCCAGACCGACAGCTTAAATCCCTTCTCTTTTGGGGAATATCCTCCTGCATGAGGATAATGCTGAGAGGTGTAGTGCACTCACAGCTGCTCTCATGCTCAGGAGTAGTGATAGATGGTGGGAACCTGAAAGTTTCAGGGGAAAGCTTTCATCTGACTGGCTCAAAGCAATGGAGGAGGAGGTATGCTGGAGTGCGTGTTTTGGATAGGAGCCATTTCTGTGGGAAATGAGCAACTTCTCCCATTCCCTTTGCTAGTCCTAAGCTAAGTCAGGATGGCAGCAGTGGGCAGTCCTGCTTCCAGTGATCCCTTCCCTAGCCCAGCAAAAATGCCAAGTTGCTCTTGCTCTCAGCAGCTGCTGTTGCACAGGAGATGGCCTGAGCCGCTGTGTGGGCACACAGGCTATTGGAAAGGAAGCAGATCGTGACAGTGTGAGAGCAAAGACAGACAGGGGTCTGCTGTGTATCTTTGCCGCTTTTTATCTTATTAACATGTTAGTAAAAACTATGCCAAAGCAACCTGAGCTGGTTGCTTGTAGAATAATTGCTCATATTGCCTCCTTATAGGTCAGCAGAGGGGGGGAGTTTAAGTGAGTTAAAAGAATAATTGTTCAGAGGGGACAGTCTGTTCACGGGGGGTTGTAACTGTGAACCACTGCAACTGAGGTCCAGTTTTATTGCTTTTACTCCTGCAGAATTAATGGTGGTTTTGTGGGGCAGATGGTTTCTGCTCTGACTCACACAAGCAACAGAGTTGTAATATGTTTAATGATAAATTCTTTGTTCTAGATAATAGTGTTGTGTGAGCAGGAAAATACTATGAATTAATTTTGGGATCAGCGGTCTGGAGTGAGGATCAATGTTTTACACTTCTGAGGACCTCAGCTGACTACTGCTCCATTAAATACAGAATTGAGGCTCAGGGCTTTGACCTGATACCAAAACTGCTCTGTTAATTCAGACTCCAGGCTGACAGTTCTGTCCACAAGCCAGCTTGATGGTGCACTGCAGCCGTGTTTCACTAGGGCAGAGAGTAGTGGTGGTGCCCATAACCAAGGTGGGGAATGGCTGCAGGTCATTAAACTGGGCAGTTCACTGTGCAGAAGGTCATTGAAGCCAAAAACTTCTGGTTTTTGACAGAGATCAGTTGTTGGACTGATAATATTCACAGTTATTGTAATTAATATTGACAGAAATATTGGGAAGCAGATATGAGATGCTGTGGTTCACAGTAGGATTAATACTGAGCTATCTAGGGGGAGCAGATTACCTGCATCTCTCCAGGGTTGTAGATCTCACTTATACCCTCTTCCCAATCAGCTGGTTTTGATGAGTTTTAGTATTTTTAGATACATCTTAGCTGTGTTTTCTGTCCTTCAGTGACTCCTATCTACTTTTGCACATGTGAAAATAAGGAAAGAAATCATTTGATTCACAGCTATTTTCTTCTCTGTAGCTTTGAAAGAAATTACATTTAATGCTGTTTAACACGATGCATCATGCTGAGGGAATAGCCTTTCAGGACACATCACAGATACTAGTTAAGATTGACAAGTTCCAACTTACTGGAAGAAGGGGCTCAGAGAAATGCAGTAACTCAGAAACTCTCAGCACAGAAGTTGCAAACCCAGCAGTTGAACTCTGAACTCCTCTCCTTTTTGGACGTTGGGATTGGCAGATTTGAAAGCTGATTATTACAGATTCAAATACATTTTGGAATAAGGTGGCTTTTGCTAAAGTTCTATCCTGTGTAGCACTTCAGACTTAGTGATGTCAAAGGCAACATGAAGCTGAAGATACCCAAGGTAGGTAGTGTAGGTGTAGCGTGGGTTTCATTGGTTTAGTACTGCAGAATAATCATGTTTGGGTGCTTGAATGTAACACGAACAAAGCCAACCAGCTGAGCTATTGATCTGCCCCTTCTCTCCACCTTTTCTTCGTGCCTGACAAGCTGGAATGCATAAAACTGCTCAGCAAAATTTGCAGAGAAAGACTGTGCTGCTGCTCCTGTTTTTAGCTGGGGAATTGAGCAGAGAAGCCACCCCTGCAGTTACCCAGACTGTCTGTGGAAAAAACAAGACTTGATCCAGGTCCCAAGTCTTTATTTATTCAGTTAAGTATTTATTCTGTTGAGGAGATGTAGAGGAAAGCTGTTCTAGCGGGAGGTAAAGCTGCAAACTCTTTTTTGCAAAGCCAATCTGACACCTGGCATTTAAGATTTTCCAGCAACTGGGTGTGAGGATCAAGAGAAAAATGGAGTTTTTGAGAAAGGAGCTGAACTGAACCTATTACAGGATCATGTCACAGAGTCATTACATATTCCAGTGGATACCTTTGTTTTGTATCTGTCATTTAAATTATTTTCTTGCTTTGCTTGTGTTTATGTTGTAGGTGCTGTCTTCAGGGCAGTGTTATTTGTCATAATGCTGTGATAGAGAAGGGTGCAGACATCAAGGACTGTTTGATTGGAAGTGATCAGAGGCTGGAAACCAAAGGTAAGTACAAAAGCTGTATTTATTGTGCATTTGTCATAATTTTCAGAACTTTTTCCTTGAGATTTTACTCCTTCTTCTTCATGAAGTGATAGTAAACTGTGGCAGTTCTACAGTGGGGCGTCCTATAATATCAGGACTTTTTTCATGGAAAGTACAGCTTCTTGGCATAAGTTCAGTGGTTTGCTCCTCTGAAGTTGGCAGAAAAGCTCTGTTTTTCTTATAAGGAATAAGATTGGGTGCTGAGACAGTCTTTTCCCAGAGACCACAATTAGATCAGCCTGAGGTTGTCCTCAGCAGAAGGAGCCATTATTTTGACTAGTAATCTTTGTCAGTGGCAGGGGCAAAGCAAGCAAATCTATTGAACACACAAACATCCTTCTCTGTAGATGCTCCCAACCCACAGTGCCAGTGTGTTCACTTTGCTCCAAGGAAAAACTCGAGGTGGAATATCATATTAGGACCTGGTGTGCTCAGTATGAAATACAAGGGCAGCTACATTCAGATCTGCTTTACTGCCAAGAAGTACTATTTTGGGGCTTCAGAAAGGTTACAGCTACGTGGCCCTCATTTATACAAAGTTCAGCTGTCCAGTGGGAGTGCTCGTGGTGAGGGCTTGGTGGTAACCGCATGAGTGGAACTGTTGATTTCCTGCCCTAAGAGATAATGGGCAGGAAATGGCTGTTTCAGTGACTGCATCCCAAGCAGAGGCTTTTTAATGAATATTTATGGTTGGGGTTTGGCAGATCCTTGCTCCAGTGTGTAGACCAAGGACAAAAGTGAGTTCCTTTGCAGGCTTCATGTGAAGTTATTTAGTCAGATCAGGATTTATTTGCTTGCTTTGTCTTTGTGGGTGGATTCCCAGTTCTAAGTGTCTTGATACAGAGCAGGGTTTGAACTTAATGTAGTATAGCATAACCTGTTGTCAGCTTTGCATATGACAAATTTTAAATTGAAACTAAAAATACAAAGGACTCATGAAAACAAAGTATTGATCTTGCAGTTGCAAGTCTCTGATACTGTAGGTAACACATTGAGTTCACTGTGGTCTTGTTCTCTGTGTGGCTGTGTCTACTCATAGCTTTGCCCATCACACCAGTCTGAATTGGTGTCCTTTGTGGGGTTCATTGCCCCCTGTCATAGAATCATTTAGGTTGGAAAAATCCTTTTCAAATCATCCAGTCTAACCATAAACCTAACACTGCCAAGTCTGCCATTAAACTACCATGTCCCTGAGTGCTGCATCTACACATCTGCATGAATCACCAGGAGAGATGAATTGGGTCATGTTTGGTTGTTAACCTGTATTGTGAACTATGAGGACACCAGATGTAGATTTAGCTAATATTTTAGGAAACAGGAGTATATTTGATTTCTTTGGTAGATGATACCAGACAGAAATATCCTCCTTTGACCTTGATCACAACCACTTCAGAAGTATCTTCCAGGGTGGAGATCCTAGTCTGGTTGATTGTAGTATGAAAACTACTCTTTTCTCCTTGACTGTCTTTGTCATCCTTGTCTGAATAGTTTTTAGGGTCTGCAGATGTATTTGCAGGGAGGATAACAGAGCTGTACCCATGGATCATTTGCCTATTCTTGAGAGGCTACTGCTCCCCTCCCCATAGTTTAAACCCACTTCTTGGGTTAACTAGAGGCTGTTTCGAAATGCACGATTGACATTAGCAGAGACATAGATTATAAATACACCATTATGCTGAGCAAGAAAAAATAGTAAAGCCTCAGTTCATTTTCCTGCCTCAGTTTCCTAACCATTCTAGAATTTCTTTGGGCTAGGGGTCAGGTTTGCCTTGGTGGTCTGGGATCTGTCTATGAAGTTCATGACTTACTTCCTGCACCATGGAGTCTTTCCAGCCCAGCATGTCTCTTCTGACCTTGACTGATCCCATAGTAGACTGGGTCTTCTCTTTTTCGCTGTGAAAGCATGTCATGACTTCCTTTCCCCTGCCCAAGACTTCCTGTATCTTGTGCCAAGCTTTTGGTGTGGCCCTGTAAGTCTGTTTCCATATTGCACCCTTCATCAAGACTTTGGCTGTGTTTTTCTGTTTGGTAACTTTTCCTTCTTCAAACTTGAGCTTCCATGGCTGAGTAAAGAAAAAACCTAGCTCTCTTGGGTAGGAGCCACCTTTTCTTGCAAGCTGATCACCCTTCAGCAGACATAAGCAGTAGCTGCTGGCTGCTGACCCTAGTCTGGGAGTTACACATTCCAGTTTCTGGGAGCAGAAACCTCCTCAGCAAAACTCCATACACCTTCCCAGAAACATTAAAAAAATAAAAATATAGCAGTCCCTTATTCCAGAACATCAGCCAGGATTCATCAAAGGTAGAAATATCCCTGAATCATCCTACACAGCCCCAAGCAGATCCCACAGTTGACTTTGCTGCAGAACTGGCTGTATGCTCCCTGCTCTACCATACGAGTCCTGGCCACACTGCCCAGGCAGCTTGGGGTACAAGAGCTCTTTGAGCCAGTGGTGCACTGACCTCCTTTCATAAAATGAATTCCAGTCCCATGCAAGGAGGATGGCAGGAGAACAGCTACCACAAATGATAGGCAAACGTAACTTAAACCAGCTCTCGTCCTTCTCCTTCTGCACAATAATATGGGTATGTTTAGGGTGGTCCAAATGGTACAGCTGGGAGTAATGGGATTGAATTAAACACAATTTAGGTTGGCTATCTGGAGCATTTTCCTAACGATGTGGTCTGGTAGGCTGTGGGATAATCTCCCTGGGGACATGGTGGGAGACCTCATCACTTAATAATGGGCTTGGCAAATCTCTTGACACCTAAATAGAGGGAATACTCCGCCACTGGTTACAGGGGTAGATCAGAGGCAACCTGGTACTTTCAAACTAAAAAGAAAATTGGAGGCCCAGGAGTGCTGGCAACTGTCAGCAGTGTCATCCCAGTCCTGCATTGACTTCCACCCTGTCACAGCACTGGCCAGAGACAGTATTTTTAAATGTCTCTGTTGAAGTCAAGGTATGGAGTTTTATTTAACTTCTGGATTTGCAAGCCGTGCCTCCTGAGACCCCTGCTATTCTCCTACTGCTTTTATTACCATGCCTTGGAAGCATCCACTTTCCTTCCTCTTTGATACTTGAAAGAATTTGCTAGCAGAGAATTAACAGATGGGCTTTGTGAAAGCTACCTCACCAGGTAGCAGTTTGAAAAACATGTTGGTACCTAAGAAAAAGGCAGTAATTCTTAGAGGAATAGGAAATGGCAGACAGCATTCTGAAAGAACATTATTGCACAGAGCATTCAATCACTGTTTTGAAGACAGTTATTAAGATTACACCACAGCCTTTTTGATAAAGCTGGTTTTACAGAGGAGCTCAAAAGCAGCATGTGCTCAGTGAAGTAGGACTAGAGAGAGGGAGTGCTGCTGATGGGCCAGTCAAGGAGTCAGATGAGCCTGGAGTCACTAAGTACAGCTCCCAAAGGAGTCTCTCAGCCAGATTCAGCAGGGAGAGTGTTGTACATCTGGTATGAGTTAGCCAGGTACAAGCATGTATGGTAAAGCAGCCTAACCCTTCTTCAAGGTAAAGTGGCCTAACCTTTCTTCAAAGCAACCCCAGGAGCAGAGATAGTAAACATTCACACAAAGTATAAAACTGGCAAAATTGGTATAAAATTCACTACCTTTTCCCTTGCTTTCATCTCTGTTGTCACTGGGGCAGGGTTGTTTTATTTGCATATTTATTTCCAGCATCAGACATGGGGCTCCAACTAGATCTGTGTCCTACCTGATCCTGACTCCTGCTTCACAGCTCTCCATTATGGCTCTGTCTGAGCACAGGCTCATCCCAATCCTAGCTTTCTCTTTGGTTTTTCTCCTTGTGTTTCTCCCATAGAGCCTTTTGTTTCTCTCTCTTACTTGGTTATTCCCAGACACCCACCTGACACCTCCTCTGGTCTGACCATAGCTGCTATTTCCAGTCCCATGCTCCTTTTTTCATCTAGCATTCATTCCCTGACTGCTTTTAGTTGGATTGCATCCCTTTCTCTCATGCCCAGGCAGGCTGTACTGGGCACAGGACGGGGATGGTTCTGTGCCAAGTGCTCCCCTGGTCCATGCAGCTTGGAGGAAGCCCTGCCTTCCTCCTGCACTTCCCTGGTCAAGAGTGCTCACTGCAGTCTCTGGAGCTTTTAGCTGTTCTCCTGAGAACATGTGCAAACTTCAGATTTTTTTCAAATGCTTATCACATAGCCAAAACTGTGTGGTTTCTCACAAGAAGAGAAAAAGGCTCATATCCAGTAAGGACTGGCTCCCGTTTCCAATCATTTTCCAAGTCCTGTTCCAAGCTTGGAGTCCCAGGACTTCTCAATGAAACAGAATAAGATTGTTTTATTTTAATGAGGGCCAAAGAGCACATTTTTCTCTAATGTCATCCTCTAAATCCAGGTACATTTTATGAAACCTCCACATGTGAATGGTTCCCTGCTTGTGAGGAGGCTTCACATGAGCCAAGATTTAACAGGATAGGGACAGAAAGGAACTGAGAGACTTTCTGATGCTCTCACTACATTCAAGTACGGGCAAGCATCTGCTCTTGCAAGATGCTGAGTACCTCCTGGTGCAGTCTTCAGGAACTGAAAAGCACTTAGCACGACACAGGGTTGGGATCAGAAGGCATGCTGCTGTGCAGATGGGAGTTAGGAAAGCTCATGAAGAGCAGACACAGACTAAACAGTGCACACATGTATATTGTGCACAGGGGTGCAAAATGAGCTGGAGGTGATGTAGGAATGGTGTGAATTTATAGCAAAACTGAGAGATTGGTAAGATTTCTCCCTGAAGTAGTTTAACTACTGAATGCCCATGACAAAGATATTGTTGGCAGTTAAAACAGGCATCTCTTAAATAGTTGACATTTTTGTTGCAGTGACTATGCAGTGACTACACTGCTAACTAATCCTAATAAGCCTCCTTTCCAAGTTGTATAAAAATGGTTTATGAGTTCTGGCCTTAGCAGTGGCGCAAAACTTCCTTAGAATATCCATCCAGCGATGCTTTGGCCTCCCTTCTGCTGCTGGGGACTGCCACACTTGTGCATACTGTCATTCCCAGCCAGGGAAGTTCAGGCTTCCTGAGTGAGCGGGTTAAATGTGCTGCCACATTCACAGCATGCTGATATTGAAGTCTACCCAGAAGGCAGCAGTTCATAACCTTGTGGAAATATTTTTACATGCTCCACGCAGAGAAAATAACTACTTCTGCTCTGGTAGAGCTCAGGCACATGAAAAAGCCAGGAAGAACACCCCAATAGATGCTGAGAAAGGACAAGGGCTTGTGTCCAGTGCTCCAGGCAAATATGGCACCTCTGCCATCATATCAGGAAATTTAGATGTAGACAGTCAGACTGCTGTTTTTGAGATCCCTGCTTGCATTTGCTGTGAGGGAGTGATAGCCCATGGGAGCACTGGATGGATGTAATCCAGTCCCTTCTCACACACTTTGCTAGGATTCTGTCCCAGTATGAGGACTTCAAGCTCCTTCCCAAGGAGCTTGCTATCTTAGGTGCATCCTGAGCTCTGGGTCTCCTTTATCCTTTACTAACCTTTCTTCTAAGACCCTGTGTGATCGCTTCCCTGTACATCTCTGTCCTCTACCTTCACTCCTTCAATCTACCTTCACTCCCTCAATCTATCTGCTCCAAACCACAGTAAAGTCATCTCTCATTGGGCACGGAATCACTCTTACCTTCACACTCTCAAAACACATCTCAAGAAGGGTTGAGAGCAAAGGGATTCATTCTGGTTGAACTATGAAAAAATCCTCAGCTGAACCATGGGGCCACCAGCACTGAGAAATGGTGGTTGGATGTAAGGCAGAAGTAAGATCCCTGCTGCCTGTCTGTTCTGTGGGCTGGAGGCCCCAGATGTGGGTCAGAACTGATCTGCCTGAAGCTACCACTAACCCCCTGGGGTGACCTGCACATCCCTTATTCCCTGCATAAAGGAATCCTAGGAGCAGCTGGAACACTCAACTCATCGTTGCTGGGGACCCATGGGCTCAACTGATGCCTGCACATTGGGTCTGACCTGACACTTGGGAGAAATTGAGACATGCCTGGCCTTTGGGGCCACAGTGTGGTCACCCTGGTCTCCAGTGATCGTGTAAGTAAAGCTTGGCTGAGGAGAGAACAGGCCTTGACTGGAAAGTCCCACTGCTCTGTAAACACAAACAAATCAGCCCCCATCACCTGCTTCCCTTCTTTATCTGTACATGTAATTTAAAACACCCTCCAGCCTCCCAAAGTCAAGCTTCAGCTGCTTCCCATCCCCTTAAGCCCCTTTAGTTCCTCTCCCCCCCCTAACCTGGCTGCTTTTCCAGAGCCAACCATCACTGCAGAGACAAGTTGCTCTTCTCTCCCACTCTCTGATCCTTTCTGTCCTGGGTGAATGTGGTGGGAACCACCCACAGTGTGTTTTCGTGCATGCGTTTCTGCAGCCACCCCTCCCCCCCACCTAGTTTTTTAAGTTAAACTATCTCTTGCTTTAAAGAGAGCAAATACACAGCAGTGGCTTTCATCACTGCTGTATAATAGAGCAGTAATTCTGTGCCAGGGACTGTTTTCTATTTTATTTTAAAGGGTTTATAAAACAGTGTATGTAATTGAGTGAGTAAACTGAACGTTTTCTGGAGCCCCTGAGGGCTGAAACTTCGTGGTGGTCCTGGGCCTAGGCCCTAAACCTTTTTTTTTCCTCTCTTTTTTTTTCCTCCCTTTCCCCTCCTTCCCCTCCTCCTTTACAACCCAGCGTTGCCACCAGCAGCAGCAGCAGCAATCTGTCTGGGGCTAATTGAGCAAACAACAAGGAGATGCTTTCACATGGCTTTTAAAGGAATGCTCCGGCATCCCCTTTCTGTGAGTGGCTTGGCAGGAACCTGCCAGGAAGGCTGGGGAGTGCTGGGTCCCCGGCCCCCAGCCTGCTGCTGGGGTTTGTGCTGGGCTGCGCAGTCATTTCCGCCCCTCTGTTTATTTGCATTACAATTTGTTTTTAGCCAAGCACCAAAAGCTGCTCTGCTCTCTAGCTCGCCTTGTGCGTATGTTTTTAAGGGGCTAGTGTACAGTATGTGTAAACAAATGTCTTCCCAAGCAGGAACGCGTATATAACGAGTGACAGGTTTTTGATTTACACTCAGTAAAGTCTCCGTGGACACTCGGTTCAAGCACCCAGGCAGACTTCAGGCTGGGCTGCGTCAGCAACTTGAAGCAAAGTGCTAATCAGAAGGTTGAATGTGTTGATCAGCTCTGGATTTGCTTAGCACCAGATGCTCCCAATCTGAGAAGATCTAGTTGAACATGATTTAAGGTTGAAGAGTCCAACTCTTAAGGCTTTCTCAAAGTCCTTTCTCTAATCTGTCTTCTTTCTCTGTGGGCTGAATGCATCTGTAACTCTGCCAGTGTCAGATAAAAGGCAGCCTGGTAAGAAATCCGGGAGCTGGGGAAGGAGAAAGGGAGCTGAACAGCAAAGCATGTGAGGTGCTTCTCCCTCCTCCCCCGGAGTTTCAGGCAGAGTTTCTGCGGGAACTGAGCTTGCCGGTACCAGCCAGAGCCACTGGCAACTGGCAGCCACGTCTGATAATGAAACACTATCCACAGCTCAGCTCTCTGGCACACACACTGGAGTCTGAATTCCCTTCGCTCCTCAAGAAGGGCTTTGGGAATGGAAGAGGGAAGCAGGGTGAATCCTTATCTGCCTACCACATCCCCTCGGGGTGCGGAATGGGGCTTTGTTTCTAGCAAAACCATTCCCTTTATCGCTTAAAAACTTTCTTGCGGATTTTAGACAGGCAGATTCACGTGTTTTCTTTAAGCCTTTACAAGAAGAAATACGTTTGGTGATACGAGTCTGAAGTAGCAGTGACATACCATGTGTGCCCACTTTGGGGAATCTAGGCCACAGGGATCAAGGAGGAGATGAAACAGGCAGAGGGGTGAGAGATGAGGGAATGCAGGCTCCAATTTCCCATGCGGCTTTGGCTGCTGAAGTTCCCTAAACTCACTGCTGCCTCAGTTTCCCCATCTGTAAAACAGGAATGCTCTTACTCACCCGTTCTCAAAAAGCATTTTGAACTCATCAGGTGTAAAATACAAGACACCATAAGGCTGCTGCTAGCATGTCAGTGCAAAATACAAATAGTCTGTACCACCTCTGGAGCAAGGTATGTGACAGGACCCATCCCAGCTCTGCACATTTAGGACTGTGGAGGATGCTGTCTGAAATGAAGCAAGAAGTTCCTTATTAAAAAGTATTGCTACAGATAACCTATATATAGAACCATAAATTGACATGGCTCTCTATGAGCCTAGATGAAGGCATGTTTAATCTGCAGAGGCATAATATAATTACTCTCACTGGATGGTAGCCAGGGTCTTATTCACATCATAGAAATCAACATGATAGATAGTCTGCTTGGAGGAGGTTCAGGAATGGAGTCACAGGAGTTGCTACAGGGCCTGTTGAGATATATTGGGAAAGTTGTTGGGGGTGAGGAATGTTATAGCAAGAAATGCTGCAGGTTGGATTTGAGGTACCTTGGCAAGGCTGTGTGGGGTCCAGGACGGGAGGAGAGAGGCGCTGAAGGCTGGACTTGGGGCTATTGGCAAGAGCTGTCCTGAGAAGTTGTGTGGTGCTACCTACATCATGCTTGCACCTGGCACTTGTACAGTCAGCCCCTCATTTTCCTGAGCATTGCATCCACCTCTGCTCATCCTGCCCAAAGTGCTGGAGATTGAGCTCCAGGATGTTAATGTGAGGCTCCTGGACTAATTACCAGTTTACAGTAAATACCCTGAGCAAAGAGCTAAATGTCTCAATCTGATGCTGCAGGTGAGAAGCAGCCCCTTGGTCTCCTTATTTTAGCCTTCACGAAGGGTCTCTGAAAGGAAGTGGTGTGGCTCACTCATTCTGTCCCTCAGGCTGAGAAGATTGCATGTGATCCATATGATTGTGGGGTTGGGGTTGAGGTTGTAGTGAGAAATTATCTTGCCACAGTGCAGAAGTTTATAGAGCACAATTTGATCAAACCTTTCCTAGAGCAATGGTTTGCACGGTACAAAGGTTGCATCTTGAATTTTAAACCAAGAGAAGCACGATGTTGGCCCAGCCACTTTGGGGATTGCCAGGAATTTCTTCCTTTAGCCAAAGGTGGGATATTGTTTTGCAGCAATCTTTCAAGATCCACTCCCCTGAGGGGAGGAGTTTTAGGTAGGTAAATAAAACACAACTCATCATTTCCATCATCCTTGGCTATCTACCCCCACTGCTGTGTAAGGTGTGGGAGACACCAGAGCCTCCATTGGTGTATCCCAGCCCCTTACAGGCCTTGACACTTTATCCCAGGCTCCAGAGACAATTGTTATTCCTAATTGCCGGAGGTAAGATGAAGAGCCTAGGGGCATGGGACACACCACCTGAGCTCCACCTGGATAGGTGTCCAGCTCCTGGAGAGCAGTTTAGATTCACCACCTCCCCCACAGTACCCTGAGGACACCCACTTTGAGCACACCAGCTTTGTGTCATGCTCTGAGGCCACATGCTTGGGTTTTTTAGGCACTGGGCTTTCAGTTGCGTGTTTTTATTATTTTGGCTTTAGATCCTTTATTTGCAGTCCTTCCCTGACAAGCTGCTTTTGCATTTTAAAGGGAAGGCTCTTTCAGTACAGTGCATTAACAGTGCTGGGGCAGGGACTGGCACATTAATGTGTCCACTGGGGCTGTGCAAAGCTCCTGGGAACAGGCAAAAGAGTGACCTTGCAGAAATTGCCCCTCCAACAAATTTGCTCCACAGGAGGGTCAGGTTTAAATTTAAAAAAAAATAAAAGAAAAGAAAATAAAACACAAAAAACCTCTTGTTTTTAAGCTGCCAGGGCTGAGTTGAGATTGTTGAGAGGCTCTCACACTGCCTCGGTGATGGCCCCCTGGTGCTGAGCAGCCCTTTTCCCACCCAGCATCCCAGCAGTTTGGGGTAGACAGTGCTCTTTAGGGCCAGGGTGGATTACTGATCTTTAATTTTATGTCCAATCTCCATGTTAGATGTTGATGGTTCCTTGCCTTGACCTAGGTGTACACCTGTCAGTAGCAGCTGTGACTTACGTAGGGCCTCTCCTGTTTATTAGTGACACATACATGTGAAAACTCTCATTAGAGAAATCTCCTGATGTTTAGTCAGTTGTTTAGGCTTTCACCATGTGTGTGGGATACTGTCGGAGAGACGCTGGAGTTCAGCAAATCTCTGTTTGAGTTCTCCAGAATCTGCTTTTCTCATTTGTTTTAAAGTTGCAGATTTAAAAAATGGAAGGTCTGAAGCTCTGCTGCAAAACTCAATTGCTCTTCTTTTCCTCCCTCTCTCTTTTCAGCCAAACATGTTAATGAAGTCATTGTGGGCACCGAACAGCTGATGGAGATATAACCCGAGTAGCTTTAAAAGATGATTTTATGGAAGCCAGCAGCAGAACCAGATGTTCAAGCATCGTAAGATCATCCGTACAGATCAGTACTGGCATGGTTTACCCTGTCATTGCTCCTTTCCTGTTCAGCTTTATATTTATGTCTTAATAAAGGAGCATTTGCAGAGCGGAGTGTCCGTGGGCCCCTCCCCCCTCATTGGGATGCGCGCGGGTTGGTGCCGGGTTAGATCGGCTCCTGCGCCCGGCCAGCGCACTGTACTTTTCCAGCAGAAGGGAGAGCGGGGACCACACAGACTGTGCCCACTCCAAAGAATGACTTAGCCGCCCTCCCTGCGGTGTAAATCACGTCCCTGCAGTCCTGCACCACCGTCCCTGAGCCTGGGAGAAACTGCTCAGGATGCTGCTTGTGCATCTCATCAGCACAGCAGGCGGACAGTGAGAACAGCGGCCGTGCCGGCTGCTCATTGCAGCCCGGCAGCTTCGCCGGCCTCCTCCTCCTCACTGTCCCTCATGATGCTGCCCCACCGCACAGAAGTGTTTAATCTGCGCCTCTCCTCCTCTGTAATGCAGTCAAAGAGTTTGGCACCCATTTCCATCAGGGCTGAGTTTGGTCTGATAGTTTGAAATTCTGCCCAAGAGTTAAGTATGTGAGAGCTGGTTGAGCATGAAGGAGGCATGAGGTGTAAACAGTGGGTACTCCCTGCCTTATTTTGATGGTTCTTCCTGTCAGTCCACTGTTCCTAATCCCAGACAAGAGGTTTCTCCCCACACTTGGATGATCCATGGATGACTGTACCTGTGTCTCGGAGATGAGTCGCTCGTGTTAATGTGAAATGCACAGCCTTGTGGTCAGGGCCTGTGCCAGGATTGTAAAGCACCTGGATGGGATTGAAACACAAGCTGTTCTTTAATGTTTATAAATTGGACACAAGTTCCTACCTAAAAGCTGTTTATTAGAATGTAGTAGGATTGAACAGGACATTTATCTGCCCCCGGCAGTTTGACATCCAGAGGTGCTTACAGCAACTGGCGGGGATGGTATTTCATTAACTGAAGTGATAAATGTTAAATGTGTGCTTCATGGGCATCTGTGACCCCTGAGGAGAGTTACCATTTCCTAGTTAATTTGACAGGAGAGAGATTATAATCCAGACATTCCCTGAGTTTCATAAACAAAATCCTTCTTCTAAAGGACCAGATTGGAATGGAAACTCTGGGTAAGGACAAGCTTCAAGGTCTGTGACAAGCTGCAGAGAAGAAATGCACTGCAGTTCAGCTCCAGCTTTGTGCTGGAGGTTTTGTCTCGTGTATGTGCGCAAACATGTTCCTAAGGTACGAAGCCTTTTTCATCCAAGGATCGCAGAGGTTTTACAGAGGTTAATTAAAGAGAATTCTTGTCTCTGTGTGCGGCAAGGGAGAGAGGCTCCATTTTGGGTGTGTAGAAACAGAAGCAGAGTGGAGTGTAATTACCTGGCTTTGCATTTTACCAGAAGGCTGGCAAAGCCTTGAGAGGTTTGCAGGGACTTTGACTCACAGTCCTTTTGCTGAAACACAAAGCCTTCTCCCCCTCTGTTTTTAGAATACATCTTAACTTCTGAAAGGTCTGCATTGCCTTGTTTAGCAGCTACAGCTTTACCTCCTTGTGCCTTAATTATATGTTAAAGTCTCAGTCCTTTTGTTTAGCTAATTTAAGAAGAGGGTGGGGGGCTCTTTACTGTGTCGGTTAGAATTTAGCATTAATTTAGTGTTCTCTGACACTTGAAAACCTGGCTAGGATTTGAGGCATTTTCTTTTCCTTTTTGCCTTTTACGACCTGCAGGTGTTTGGTGTGAGATAAAAGTAGATCCCAAAGTGAGATTTCACAGCACAAATTATCAAAGTGAAGATTCACTCTTGATGTAGTCTTCGTGTGTGGCAGTAATTATGAAAAATAGTTCAGGATAATAGGGCCTTCAGGAATCCCAAGACAGGCACTGGGAGGTTAACCCTTCCTCATCTAACCTGGCCTCCACACTGCTGTCATCATCAGGTGAGCATGTGATGGGTTGGGTCAGGCAACTTCACAAACCGAGTGATGTTAGAGTCATTGAGAAAATTGGGGAGGTGACTGAGGACATCAGGTTCTGTTCCCAGGTAGTTTTGGATGTGACTGGTCCCAGGTCACAGAGACATTCTGGAAGGTGTTACTAATACAGGCTGCTCACTAACTTTAAGGAATGGGGCACATCTCAGACACAAATAAGCTGCTCTGTCACCCCCAGGCAGCTGAGCATTACAGCTCATGCCCATCACAGTGTTACTGGTGTCAAAGTGGTGCTATATAGGCAACATTTCTCTGAAAGAGATGAAAGTTCTCCAGCTCTGTAGGCGCTGGCTCTTTCTCGACAGACTCGTCCTGAACACTTCTTTGGCAGATGTAACGCTGGGGTTGCTGTGAAAAGGTTCTTGCAGTGGCTTGTCACATGCTGGATCTGCATGGGGTAAAGCAGAGGTTTACCTGATGTCCTGATGGCCAGCAGGACCCCTGTCTTTCCTGAGTGGTGTCTTGCCAGCTGCTCCCAGAAGGCTTTTCCTGTCACCAGGGCAGCAGGGTTGGTGAGTGTGTACACCTGGCCACACTTCTTCCTGTGTGTCCTGCCCTGCTGGCACACCATGGCAGAGGCACCTGAAGCTCTGACCCCTCACTCTGGCTCCTATGAGAGCTGGGTGCAACTGGCAGCAGCTCTGCAGCCAGGTGCTTGCCAAGATTTTTGCAGCCAAGCCCATTTGTAAGACACAGATTTGGGAAGAGCATTTGTTGGGCAGTTGCAGGCACCCAGAGCCGTGGCTCGCCTCCCTCAGCAGTTTGTGTTTGCTTTTGTAGGTGGCTGTTGGGATCTTTCAAGAAGCAGCAGCTCATCTGATCCCTTCTGCAGTCAGACCAAAGCAGATGGCTCCCATCTTCCTGGCAGCCCTGGAAGAGAGCCACATGAGGTGAAGACAAACAGGGAGCCATTCCCAGGGATGGTGGGCTTCCCACCCCCATGGTGTTCAAATGGACACAAAAACTTTGCACCTAGCTCTGATCTTGCTTTTAGGACAGTTTTTTGGCTTGTGGGCAGGAAGGGGAGAGTAAAGCCTGAGCAGTCATATGGTCTCTGGCTTCCCTGGTCACCTATCCAGGTGACACTGTGTGTGCAGCCCTTGCAGTAGGACTCTCCTGGACCTCTCAGGGTTGGGATCACAAGGACTTGACAATCTTTTACTGCCATCAGTCTCCAAGGTTGATTGTGCAGAGCCATGCTCCTGCTGGCTCCCTCCTGGTTTCTGCACCCCACTGTCCTTCCTCTGGCTGCCTGGGAAGAGTGCTTTTCACCATGCCCTGGCCACCCTTTGGACTTCGCTGGTCCAGAGATGAGTATTTTCCTAACAAAACCTCACAGGTCTAGGGAGCACCATTGTTTTCCAGAGGTGCCTTACTGCCTTCACACTGGCCCAAGTCCCCAGTGAGGGCCAGTAGTGGCTGCTGTGGTCCCTGCCCAAGGCAGAGTGAGATCAAGCCCCACGTGGAGCTCGCAGAGGAGCCGCCTGTGCCGGCAGCAGTGCTGTGACAGACGCACGTTGCACAGTGTGTGGTGTAATCCAGCCCCAGGACACCGCAGTGCCGCCCTCCCGTCACATACAGCCACTCCTGTGGTGGCCTTTTGGTTATCTGTTTTAAAGGATTGATTACTGCAGTGGGCAGTTGGGGCTGGGGCCTTTGGCATTGCAGGCTGCCCACTGTGCACTGACCTGGCGCATCCCAGAGCCATGGGGGAGCGCAGAGCACGGGGCCCTTCTCATTGGCCACCTGCAGAGTTAATTTTGGGATGTGGAGATTCCCTCACCAGCACCCAGCACCATCCACCCCCTGCCCCAGCACCTCTGCAGCAGCCTGCCCACCGAGGCTCGCTCCCTCTCAGCCAGGAGGCTGATTTCTGGATCCTGTCGGTTTTCACTCCATCTCCCAGGAGCCAAGGTCCACAGCCGCGCCTGTGCCTCCCAGACGGGCCGGCAGACGGGAACTTCCTTCCAGCTCCTATAGACAGACATTTTATATACGTTAAAATACGTGTGTATATAAATATGGAAAGCAAGAGCTTGGGAGAGTTTGAGTCTAAATAAACTTGTATGTTTTAGGCTTTTAAAATGCTAATGTTGAATTTCAGGGGATGGGGGACGGCAAGGGGATTGTTGGACTGAGGACCAAGACAGCTGATGAGCTTGGATCAGTGCCTTTACAATTCAAGAAAAAATGGGATAGTTTGGGAAGGAAAAAGGGATTTTCTTGTTTTTGTTTTTAGTAGAAAATAAAAGAAGCTGCCTTCTTATTTGCCTCCCTCCCCCAGCGTCGGAGCAGCAAGCGACTGGTGTTGTATGCATAAGCTATTCCTTTGTGCAACATCTAAATGGTTAATTGTGTTTGAGGAAGATGTACGGGCGAATGGAGGGACCACCCAGCAAGAGACAGACAAGAAAGAGCGATCTCTGAAATGTTTAACCAGAGAGAGAGCAAAGTTGTTTAAAAATATTTAATTTACAACATTCCACACTGCTGATTATAAATCGGCCGTCCAAAAACACTGCTGCGTGCGGGGAAGGATCCAGGCAGCATGAAACAAATTCTTGTGATTGTTTTTCCTATCTTCCTCCCTCCTTTCCTTGGGGAGTTTAACCCTGTGGCAGGATGCGGGTTGCCCCAGGCAGGGAGGGCAGCCCTCTTCCCCAGGACTGTGGTCTCCAGAGCGAACACCTGTGCCTGGGGCCGGGGTGCAGCCGCCTGCTGGCGCTGGGAGAGTTGGAGGGGATGGTGAGGAGCAACCAACCAGCTACACTGGCAGCGGTGACGGGTGGGATGGTCAGTGGGTAATGGCCTCTGATCTCCACCCCAGGGTTCCCCAAAGCATCCAGCTGTGTTCCCAGACAAGGAAAGCCATGAATCTCCCAGTGATGGGTTGAGAGAGACTTGAGGAGGCAAACCTGGCCAGTCTGTGCCATCCTTGAGACGTTGCTCACCATGGTGATGATGGTGCCTGCTCTTTGGGTTGGCAACTCAGCCGTGTTGCCCAGCCATTTCCAGCGGCACCAGGAAGGACCCAAGCCCTCGCAGGGTCATTGAGCAACAGCAATATCTTCCCCTGCTTGGGCCTTTCTGCAAAGGAGGTGGTTGGTGCCGGATGCCAGGAAGAAGGGATTTGGCCGCGCTCTGCTTGCAGCCACTGCTGATCCACAGCTGGCTGTGATGCACCCTGCTGCCCCAGCCATGCTCCTTCTGTGCAAGGGGCTGGGACTGCTCTCTGAGGAGTCCAGTCTGCTCTGGATGGTGGCCAGACCATCCACCCCATCACCTGGGGTTCACTCTTTCATGCTCTCACCATGATGTCCTTTCCAGTCTTCATAGCCCCTATTCTTCCTGTAGCAAGAGACTTCTGGGAGAGGAGGCTCCTGGGAATGGCCCTGGGAGACCAGGCAGTGTGCACATGGTGGAAGTCTGCTCCTTATTCCTCAGCCCTGTCATCATCCACCCTCATGGATGTTGCCTGTGGGGCTGGAGAGCCATCGTGCCAGTAGGGTGCAGGGGAAGGGATGAGGGGCACAGCCCCTGGCTGGTGACCTACTCCACAGAAAGGATCTGAGTGGAGCTGATGGACGGGAGGGATGCAAAAGGAACCAGGATCCAAAAGCAGTGGCTGCTGTCACTATAGATCCCTCCTTGGCATCCTCTTGTAGATCCCACCTTGGAGAGCAAAAGCCAGGGTGCTTTCACACGCCTGTTGCCCCAGGATCCCTGGCCACGAAGCTCAGGGGCCCGGTCAGCAGGGAGGGCAGGGGTCTCGCCTGTTGCTGGCAATAAGGGGGCACGGGGAGAACTGCAGGGCCCTTTCCCGGGGATTGCCACACATTTCCTAACCCCTCATCAGCCAGGAAGCCTCGCTGGCCACCTGGACACTTCCTCGCGTGCAGCGAGGGCCTGTGACAGCCCCAGGAGCCGGGGTGGGTTTGGCTGCTTGCCCCGGTGGCGAGCTCGGCTCTCAGTGGCTGCACCGCTCCGGGCCCTGCCAGCCCCAGCCGGTGCCGGGAGCGAGAGCAGAGACAAAAGAGCTTGTGTCCGCCTGCCAGCAGCCGGCCCCGCCGAGCGGCCGCCCGCCCAATTAAACCGTGCCCGCTTCCCATGCGGCAGGGGCGCCCGGCGGGCTCGCTGGCCCCCTCCCACCACCCACCGGCCCCAGGGGACCACCACCCTGTGAGGCCTCCCCTGCCTCCCCGCAGGCGCTGGCGCTTCCGCAGCCCTTGTCCAGTATGAATGCGCTGCCTTGGTCCTCCAGCGAGGGCACCTCCACCGGCCCGTGCTGGGGATGGCTCGCCCCGACCCCGAACATCTCCTGTTCCCCCGGCTTTTCTCGCACCTCGGGGCTCTCAGCACCCGCCAGCGCAAGCAATGGAGTGCTGAGCATCCCTCCCTGCTCCTGCTGTCCCCAAGGAAGGGTTGGATCAGGATGAGACCTGGCGGCAGCAAACTGCCGCGGCGGGAGCATCCCCACACCCCGTCCCGACCCACGGGGCCGGTGTCACATCCACTTAGTTGGCTCCGAAAATCCCTTGCCCTGACACCTTGTTAAATACCCACCAGGGGTCACAGTTCCTGGGATTCTTTTTCCTGCTTTTCCTTTACCCGCTGAGACGTTTCGGTTGGCAGGAGCTCTCCTCCCGCTATTAGGTATCTTTCGGGGAACAAGAAACCTAGATCACTTACAAATTAATTTGGAGTTAAACCTACAGAAAATGAGAAACATGCTGCTTTGCAGGAGAGAGTGCTTGGCCAGCGATCAAGAAAAATACATCCAAACCGCCCGATGCGGCGGCTCGGCCGCGGCCGGGGATGGGGGCTGCGCGCTCAAGGTAGCCGGCAGCTGTATTCGGGTGCACCTTAATGGAGCTGAGGCCTTCCCTCCCAGTTAAAAGGGAGGAAAAGGGAGTACCAACTTCCCAGCCTGTGAGGGAACGTGGGGAAGTCTGGCATAGGGTGCAGCACTGCAGCACGGGGGGTCTGCCTGCTCCAGCACCTTTGCCAGCAGGATGAGGACCAGCCACCCCATAGTATAGGGAGACCTTTGCACCAGCGTTTCCCCATCACTGCATCCCTGAGGTCACAACAGCTTGTGCCAGGGCTCGCTCCCGAGAAGGGGTAGGATGCCACATCCCCTCATCCCACGGCGCCTTGTGTCAGCCCTCTGGCCAGCAAGGTGCCTCTGGCCAAGGGAATGCGGAGTGGTGCAAAGGATCCCGAGCCCTTTGGCAGGCGGGTGGGAGCAGCCCCCGGTGCCAGGCGCTGCCGGAGGGTCACGGGTGCGCGTTTGGCCGCCACCGCGCATTGTGTCTGCTGCGCGAGCGGCTGTGCCGGGAGGGGGCCGTGCGGGGGAGGCCGGGGCGGCGGAAGAGCAGTGATAAGATAAAAGGTCTGCTTTCCCATGCCGAGGAGCCGGGGGGGGAATGCGGGGCGAGCGGCGAGGCCACCCAGGTTTCAAGCACTCGGCCTCGGCGCCTGACCCCGGCACATTCAGAGAGCACTTCCTAAATTTGTCTCCTGTGTTCCTGACTCACAAGCAATTTCCTCACCCATAAAACGGCGTCGGCATGAAAGGACTGGCCGGGACACCAATTACTTGTCACCGTTTTACCACCCCGCTGCTCACCAGTTTGCAGCCCCCGGCAGTGCCTGGCCAGGATCTCCCCCCTCCTCGTGGAGCCCCTCTGCCCAGGGGGACACGGCAGCCGGGGTCCCCTGTGCCGGAAGGTTCAGCACAGCAGAGAGATCCCCAATGCCCGGCACCTGACAATGCCCCCAGGCAGAACCATGCAGCCTCTCCAGTGCTCCTGGGCATCCTGAAGGAATCACCCAGCCCAGCCTGCTATCGGGGGGGACATTAACCATCCCCGGGCCCCTCAACCCTCTAGTGGTGTCATCCCTCTGCTGGCATTGGTATCAAAGATGCTTCTATGTGTCTGCATAGGAGGAAGCAAGGCTCCATCATCATGACTGTGGTGGCACCATGAGCACAACCAATGGCCCTGACACAAAGCCCATGGAACCATGCTGGCACAGGGCATTGCCGTTCGGGTGTCTCTGTGCCCTGCCTTGTCCCTGCTCCCTGTGCCTCTGTGCCACCTCAGCTGCCTGTCCCTGGTCCCCAGTGCCGTGCCCGGTGCTGTCACATCCCCAGCTGCTCCCGTGCTCAGGGGATGTGGAGGGGGACAGACTGGTGCAGAAGGGCACAGAGCTGTGGAGGTCTCGGAAGGGTCTGAGCACAGCCAGGACTCCTGGGAGCCCTCATCTGCCTCCTGGGCGTGGGGAAATGTTGTGCAGCTGCGCCTACAGCCTGTCCTTCCCCGGCAGCAGTTACCCACTGTCCCTGCAGAAAATCGCTCCAGCTCCGTGCCGGCACAGGGTGAGGTTTGCCCAGGGCCTGGCGAGCGCCACCGCGGCTGCTAAACGGGTTTTATGGTGGGATTTAGAGACTTTTCTGCTGGGTAATTGATTTGCCCAGGCAGTAAAAGATCAAGGCAGGGGCTCAGACGGTGGCTCCCCGCATCTGCCCACTGAGTAGGCCAGGGCACGGGTGGCTCAGGGCACGGCCGGGGCCGGCAATCCCCGGTGCCACAATGCACAGCGTGGGGTGCCACGGCCCCACAGCGATGGCACGGGTGCTACGGGGCCGTCCAGGAGCTCCCTTGCAGCACACCCCCGCTCCTGCATCCTCGCATCCCCCTCCCCAACCCCACCACAAAACAGCCCCCAAAGGAGACAAAAGGGGCTGTTTGGGGACCTGCCACCTGCTAGTCCCCATCCTACAATACCGCAGTAAAGAGGCACCAAACAAAGGCCTTAAAATCCTAAAGGGGCCCATTCATTAGGGTGACAAAGGGGGAAAGAACTACATTATCATAATTAATCCCGGTGCTGGCGGTGGGTGGCAGGGCTCTCTGTCTTCCAAGGTGGTGTGGGGACGGCCGGTGTCACCACGTCCACACACTATTGTGCGCCGTGGCCTTGCGGGGCTTAGGCGGGTTTTAAGCTCTGTAAACACCACAGGACCCCCGCCACGGCTACCAGGGATGCCGTCCTTCCCCCCGGCCCCTCCCCAGCCCCGGCTGTTTGTCTTCTTGCTGTAGACCCCCCTAAAATCCCAGGGCTGGGATGGGTCCACTGTGCCCCCTCGGTGCACCTGCTCCCAAGACCGTTGGGGAGTGGGGAAGAGCTTGGAGCCCCAGGTCCTGCTGGTGGTGCTGGGATGGGGGCTCACTGTCTGTATTCCATGTTGTATTTCCCATGGAGAGTTACTCCAGGTGTGATGTGCCAGGGACTGCTCAGGCTTTCCCTGGCCTTGGAAATGGGGCTTTATCTCTTCCCTATCTTATCCTTATCTGGGGAGATGAGGTTGACTCTGACCTGTGGACCAGCTGTTGGTTGTTCCCTGCTGTTTGGGAGGCACAGGGAAACTGAGGCACGGTGTGGCACCCAGAGATTCACGGGCATTTTGAGGGATGTTAACACCCTATCTCCAATCCCCTCTGCTGGATTCTGCCTCCCTTCTCCATCCCTTACGACATATCATGCCTTGGGACACACATGGTACTGGCTGAGGAAGCAATGGGGTCGGGGACACACTGACTCTCCCTGTCCATCTGTGGGGCCTTCCCTGCACCCCCAGCTCTCTGTCCAGCTCTACAGGGTCCCAGTGCTGGGTGCTGTGCAGCCCTGGGGTCCCTGAGAGCCTATGCCTGGCTGCGGGCCGTGGCCAGCAGGCTGTGCCGGTGGTTGGGGGAGCACCATCTGGTTTCCAGCTAACTAACGCCCGGCGCTGGCTCCCGGCAGAGGAGTTGCTGCTGCGGCGGCGGCTGTTTACAGCGTGCTGAGGCTCTGGCATGTCCCTGCCAAGTCCCCTCTGTTTCTCCCCCCGGCCATGGGGCTCTGGGGCTGCATGGTGGCCATGCAAAGCTCAGTTCCACGCCCCAGCCTCTGCCCAGTCTCTGCTTGCCCGGAGGATGCTGCTGCCCGCCGCGGCTGTTGTCCTGGGCTGCCCTTCCTGAGGAGTGCTCGCTGTGGCAGGGCTCCTGCCACGGGGATTTTCACATCCCCTTTGCTCAACGGGGTGGGACACGCAGTGGGGGGACAGGGTGGACTCCCCGGACGCTCCATCTTCTCTGTGGGTACTCTGTGGGTGCGGTGCCCTGCCCTTCCCAGCTCCCACCGCATCCTGCCAGCTCACCCCGGCATCTCCCTGCGGCAGGGCCGAGGGCGAGGGTGGGCAGAGCCCCGGGCAGCCCCTGTGCGGGGCTCCCGCAGCCTCCAGTGCCACAGAGACACTGCGCAGGGTGGGGGCTGCGCGGAGCCATTTGCCTTTAATTGAATTTATTTGTTACAACCCCAAACAATGTAAAGCAGGCTTCTCCCAGGCTCCAGCTGCCTGCCTGCCCATTAAAATACCATCTAGAACAGCAAATCCCCCCTCCCGCCTTGATATAAAACAGCCGGTCAGCAAGAAGCGGCAGGAGAAGCCTCCCTGCGTGCGAGCCGAGCCCCTGCTCCCCATCCTGCTCCCCCAGGGCCTGCAGGGCTCCCAGTCCCCTTTTGGGTGGCTCCGGGAGAAATAAATGCCCTGCAGGGAGACTCAAAGCTCATCTCTGTGGCGTCAGGGCAGGGCAGGCTGAGCCCCATCCTGCCATTTTCCAGTTGGTTTTTCAATCCTCATTGGCATGGCAGGATCTGGCCCTGTCACTGGTATTGTCACTCCTGCTGCAAATCTTGGGATCCCCAAACCAGCTGCCCTTCTGCCCAGCCCCGTGGCCTCTTGCTTGGGGTGCAAGTCACCACGCTGTGACAGTGCTGCCAGGGCACACAGGTACTGGGGGACAGCTGGTCCCTGGGGACCACAGTGGCAGTGGGAGGGCAGTGGAACAGGGGTGCATGGTGTGGAGCAGGCAGGGGTGCCAGGGGTGATCCTGTCCTAGATGGTGCTCCTGTGGCACAGCACCCTGGTGCCAGCGTGTGGGGTCATGGAAGCTGGCCCTGTAGCACTGGGTGCCCACGTCCAAGGGAAACCCTTGGTACCGTGGGATGGGGCCCAGGCCCTGGCAGACACTGAGCAGGTCTCCGTGGGCCATTCCACGATTTTTCCAAGGACATTGATGACATTTCCCAGGGTGCAGGGGCAGGGTGGGAGAGCCCCAGGTGGAAACCAATGATGACAGATAGGGAGCCAATGGAGAACATGGGGAGGGGGAACCATCCCTGCTGGAAAGGAGGATGACAACTTACGTTTTAAATATTAAGCTGATAAAAAGCTGCAGCTGCCCAGCGGTAGTGCGGGTCCACCAGGAAGGGGAATGGTGGAGCTGTTAATAGCAATCAGGCTGCAGAAGTGCTGAATAGCCGTTTCCCTTCTGTATTTGGGGACACGCCAGATGCTACAGGCCTATTGCTGGACGAGGGAGAAACCCTTTCCGTGCCGCTGGGGCCCAGGAGAGCCCGGCAGCAGCAGGCGGGGCTGTGGGGTTGTGCCTGGGGGGCATGGAGAAACTGCCCCAGGCACTCCCTTTATTTATTGGGATGTCCCCATTTTTGGCCAGGGAAACACCAGATTGAGCATCTTCGGCATTGCTCCAAGGTAGTGATGGGGGGATTGCACATGGTTGGGTGCTGCTCCGTGTTGGTTTACCCAACCTCCCTGGGTGCCCTCAGCAGCTCCTTGGGGCAGCTTTCCTGGTGGGAGCAGCAATAAAGAACTGAGAAAGGAGTGAAATAAGCAGAGAAACAATCCTAACCACCCCACAAGTTATGTGCCATTTATCTCTGGCTCTTTTGCACTTCCTGTTCCCCATGGATGGGGTTTTTGTGCCCCTGGCCTCCAACTTTGGGATGTTTGGCTTGGCTCCCCTTGGCAGAGAATGGGGCAGCACTTGTGGGTACACCCAAGGAGTGGAGTGTCTTTCTGCCCCCCACTGTGGCCTGGGGGAATATCTGGCCTTTGGGGAGAGCAGATGGTACTGGGGGTGGGTGGACACCCTGCTTTTGTGGGGAGGGGAAGGCGGGGGTGAATATTGTTGGGAAAAGGTTTTAATTGGGAAGCCTGATCCTTTGCGGGAGAACACCTGGCCCTTGAAGGAGAGATGCTCATCCCTTGGGATGGCTGTTAAAAAGATGTGCAGACTCTGGAAGAACACTGACTACCCCTTTATATGGCTATAAGGGTGCTGCCAAGCCCTTGGGGGTGGCCACACTTGGGATATCCAGCCTTTAGGAGGGCTGCCTATCTCCTGGGAAGTAGCTGTGGGAAGATGCCTGGCCCTGGAGGAGATACTGGGCCCCTTGGGGTGGCTCTGGGTGGGGGGGTCTGCCCAGAACTGGGGAGAGAGACCATGTGGGGGAATGTTTGGACTAAGGAGGGTGGCTCGGGAGGGGTGCGTCCCGAGGAGAGGGAGGCTATGTGCACACCGCCCTGTGCTCGGGACACGCTTAGGAGGGATGCCATTCCTTGGGGCATCTCCAGGGGGCTGCCTACCCTTTGTGGGGTAGCTGTGGAAGAAGGATGTAGGGAATGCTTTGCTTTTCGGGGGGACAGCTATGGCGGGGTGGTGAGAGGGCTGCGCACCCACCCCGGGGGACGCTCACAGGGGGGATGCCCATCCCCGGGGCTGTCTGTGGGGCGCTGCCGGTGCCGGGGCCGGAGGCGTGGGGCAGCCCCGGGCTCGGGCCGTGCCGGTGCCCCGGTGCCGCCGCGGCCGCGCTCCCCCCCGCGGCGGGGCCGGTGCGGTGCGGCGCGGGGCGGCGCGGGGGGGAGCGCGGTGTGTGGCCGCCGGCGGCGGGCGCGCCGTTGCTTAGCAGCGGCGATGGGCGCTGCCGCGGCGGCGGCGGCCAATGGGAGCGGCGGCGGCGGCGCGGCCCCGGCGCCCCCCGCCCCCGCCTCCCCTTTAGAGGCGCGGCGGGCGGCCGGCGGCGCACACACTGCCCTCCATCCGCACCGGCACCGGCACCGGCACGGCCCCGCCGCGCGCATGGGGGCCGCCGCCGCGCTCGGCCCCACATAACGGGGGGTGCCCAGCCCCGCCAGCCGCCCCGCCATGCCGGCCGAGCCCCCCCGCGCCGCGCCGCCGCCGCTCCGCGCCGCCCGCCGCAAGCCGCTGCCCGAGGTGAGTGAGGGGCGAGCATCGCCCGCTCTCGCGGGGGCTACGGGCCGGGGAGGGGAGTTCGGAGAGCGCGGAGGAGCCCGGGGCGGGCCGGGAGGGTGCGGGGACCCTCGCGTCCCCCGGCTCGGGGAAACTCCGGCGCTCGCGGTTCCGCTCCGAAGCCGAGTGCGGCGGCCGCGGGCATCCCGCCCCGCTGCGGGTCCCCTTTCCCAGGCAGGGGCTCTCCCCTCTCCTCTCCCGGGCTGACCCGATCCTCGCCCCCTCCGCAGGGCAGGGCCGTGGGCCAGAGGACCCCGCTGTGGCTGCGGGCCCGCTTTCAGGCGCTGCTCTTCGCCCTGGGTTGCCGGATCCAGCGGCACTGCGGGAAGGTGCTCTTCGTGGGGCTGCTGGTGTTCGGGGCGCTGGCCGTGGGACTACGGGTGGCCTCCATCGAGACCGACATCGAGCACCTCTGGGTGGAAGGTAAGCGCGGCCCTGCGGGCTCGGCCGCCCGTGGGAACGGTCCCGGTCCCGCTCCCGGCCCCGGCTTTGTCCCCCACGCGCGGCGCGGAGTCCGGGGCCGGCCGGGAGGCAGGTGACAGCGCGGGAGCGGGGCGGGACGAGGAGGATGAGGATGCCGCCGCCGGGCGTCCCGTCACCGGGGCCGCGGAGAACGGGCCGTGGGTGCCCACGAGCCGGGGTCCCGTCTGCGCGGCCGCTCGGGCTGCGCCTTCCGCGGGTGCGCCGTGCTGGGTTGAAGAGGGACCCCCATGCGTGTCCCTGCGGGGGTCCCCGCGCGAAGGTGGTGACACGTGCGGCGGGGACGGTGCTGGACACCCCCTTCCCGGTGGGAAGAACCCCCGGGGGCGGCCGCAGCCCCGCACCGGGGCAGAGCTGGCGCCGCGGAGCCGCCAGTCCCGGCACGGGACCCCGGCCCGGGGGGAACGGGAGCGCGGGCAGGGTCAGGCGGGAGCAAATCCCCGTTTCCGAGTGGAAGCGGCTGATCCCCCTCCTTTGTTATTAATAACTCCAGCGTGGATTTTCTCTCCTCGATCCCTGCAGCCCTGCTTCACGGGTCTGGGATTTGCTTTTCCTGCGCCTCCCTTCGGCTTTGGGGGGCCCCCGGGGGGGCAGCACCCCGAGTCGCACCCCCGTCCGTGCCGCCGGGCGCGGCGGGAGGATCCCCCGGGCGGGGGTCCCCGCGGGGTGCTGTGCAGGGGCAGATGTTGCTCAGCGGAGGGGTGTCAGCCATCTTTGTGCGGGAGCGCTGCCTCCTCCCCCACGCCCCGCTCCCTGTGTGGTCCTCAGCTACTCTTGGATTTGGTTCAACAATAGAAGCAACTTTGCTCTCCCACCCCCTTTTTTTTTTTTTTTTTTTTTTTTTTTTTAATTTAAAAAAAAAGAGCTCTGCGCTCCCTGGCTGCTTGCACACAGATGCACGCACGGACCCCTGCCCAGGAATGCCCGGCTCTCCCACCTGCTCCCCACTCCCCAGGGATGTTTTGTTTGTCCCCCCTCCCCAGATCTCGTCTCCATCACCCCCTTCCACTGTAACACGTAGCAGAGAAATCCAGTGATACCTCCCGGTCCAGCCAGCGCCTGAGCTGTGCCTGCTGAAGGAGGGACGTGCTCCCTCCGTGGTTCCCTCACTCTGGGTCGTGGCTCCGGCTCCATTGAATTTTTATTGTGCTTTTGGGGTAGCAAGGAGTCAGCGTTTTGTGGAACCGTGGCCAGGAAAGCGGCTGTGGTTGTTCCTGTTAAGGGGAATGGGACTTGCGGCACATCAGGGTGGAGAGCGGGATGGGGAAGGGGCCAAGCCTGGGGACGGCTGGAAGCGCCCAGAAACCCGGCTTTTCCTGTGCCCCACTGAGCTTCCCTGCTCGCCTGGCCACAGCCAGCAGCAACTGCGGCTGCTCTTGGGGGATTTCCCCCACACTGCGGTCTGGCTGTAATGTGGGTGCTGGGGGCCTCTCTCAGGAACCTTCCCTTTCTCATGGCTTCTCATCTTCTTCGATGTCAGGAGTTGGATTTAATTTTATTTTTTTTTACTCCGTGGTGAAACACCGCTGACGTGGGGCGTCCTGCCCCTTCCTGGGCAATGGGTGGCCTGGGGTCTGTGTGCAGCCCCCGCTCTGGATCTGTGGTGCCTGCCTGAGGACGGTGTGCCATGCCAAGGGTGCTACTCAGAGCCCCCCCTTGTCCTTCCTGGGAGGGCTGTTCCCCCAGGAGTGTGCACTTGGGGCAGACCCCTCCGTGCCTTGCTCCTGGGTGGCACAGCCCAGCGTCCTCAGGCGTTGGCACAACCTGCGACCACCAAGGACGATGCGTCTGAGATGGCTTTAGTCCCATGGGGTGGCATGCGTGGGTCAGGATGTGGAAGGAAGGTTTGTGGTGACACTTTCAGTCTCATGTATCATCTGTGGGGCTGCCTCCCTTCCCCATAACCATCTGTAGCTCCCTGCCTCACCGCCAGCCTCAGCTTCTGCATTTTCTGGTGAGATCAAAGCATCCCCTGCATATGGTCAGCCCTGATCCCTGCACCCCATCCTGCTGGTGTGGGGATGGGCATTATCAGGGGACAGGAGGGCCTGGGATGCCCCTGGAGAGTGGAACACAATTGCCCAGACTCTGTGGTTGCATCCAGAGCGCTTGAAGCTGCTTTGGGATTTTTCTCAGCCGCTACTTTCTCACGTTCCCATATGTGTGGCAGGGTTGGAGTGTGTGTCCTCTGCAGAGCCTGGTACCACTGTGGCAGGCTGAAGCAATGCAGTTCTTGCTCCTTGGCTGGCAAAGTTGGTATCCCATCAGCTTGGTTCCAAGTGTTTGGAATCCCCAGGGTGCTGGGCACCCGAGCTCCTGCCTCCTCTGTGTCTGTGAGGAGATGTTTGTGGAACTGTAGTTCATCCCAGCCCTGAGGCAGGGCTGTAGGGTGTCTAAGGGGCAGGGTATGTGTGCAGGGAATCCCAGGCCCATCATCCAAGCCCAGTGGGTCCCAGCTCAGGGGCAGGGTGGTTTAAGGTTCCAGGAAGCCTCTGGTGACTGCATCTGACCACCTGCCTCTGCCTAGCCAGGCTGAGGGATGTGGGTGGTGATGCTCCAACCCACAAAGCACCCCGCCCAGGTGAGGTCCCAATGCTGCAGGAGCAGAGTGTGACTGTGACCCTGTGCCAGGCAGTCTCCACTGCAGGCTGAGCTCAGCTCTCTGGGAGCTGGGATCCTGCTGAGCAGGGGAGAGAAGGGAGTGGTTTCCCATGGGAGCATGATGCTGATGTGCCATTCCCCTCCTCCCCAAACAGGGGAATAAGGTGGGCAGCCCTGCTTTGGCCCCGTGACTGGGGTCAGCACTGGGGCCATGCCGATGGGTATGTCCTCCTGAGCCTCGGCTGTGACCCCAGCCACCTGTGGGAAAGCAGAGGGTCCCCAGTCCCAATTCTGGGAATGTCCTTAGGCCAGGGGGCTGGCTGAGGGGTTCTTGCAGTGTTCTGGGGTAATGCCTGACCTGTATCCCTGTCTGGGAGATGGAAGGAGGCTGTGTCACCCCATAAATTGGACTCGACTGTGGAAATGTTCAATTAGGCTCCTCCAAAGCAATTAGCCACTCGGAGGCTTTGCAATCCTGGCTAGCGGCGAGTGTTGAGTTACCTCTGGACACCTGGCAGCTGTTCCTGGCTCTCCCAGGGCGTCTTTAGGGCCAAGGGGCCGGGGAGGCGAGCTCTGGGCAGGCAGAGCCCTGGGTGGTGAATGGGTCTGCCTGATTTATAGCGCTGAGGGCTGGTTCAAAGGAAGGCCAGGTTAATTCCTAACCGGAACAGCCAAGCGCCCCGCACAGCCGTCGCGCTCTCAAAGAGCTGCTGAGTCTCCCTGGAGAAGACCCTGTCCCTTTCCTGGAGGGGTCATGGACACCCCGAATGTGCTGCTGGGATGAAATAGGACGCATCTTATGGGGGTGAGGGGAATTTGCTCTCTTGTTCTCATCTTGGGGCACAAAGCTGAGACACCCCCAGCCCTCTTGGCAGTGGCTTCTGTCCTTCCTTGACCTCTGCAGCAGTTCTTGGCACGGGGCATCAGTTCCTCGGCACCCAGGACTGGGCTGGGATGCAGCCTGGAGCTCCCCCCGCGGCAGGCCAGCACGGAGAGGAGGTGCTGGCTGACTCTGTTTGCAGAGAGGGGCACAGGGAATGGGAAAGCCCCAAGAGGAAGCCAAGGACAGGATTGAACGCCCTCAGCACTGTCTGTGTGGCCTCTCTTCCCAGCCCCTGTCCCCACTGTGCTGGGTGGGTCCTGTGGAGGGGTGTGGGGCAGCAGCAGTGGGGGCTGCAGGGATGCCACAGCCGTTCCTGGGTGGGCACACAGAGAGGTGGGTGGTCTCCTTGCTGAGTGGGTGGGTTTGTGGTGTGGGATGTTTGTGCAGGGGCTGAGAAAGGAGTGGGTGAATCTGGGGGGCTCTGTGTGGCTGGTGCTGACTTGCTGGGGGGCTCTGATGGCAGTTTGTCCCCGTGTCTGGGACAGCAAGATGCCTGCTGGGATCTGCCCAGAGCTGACTTCACTTCACTCCTGTGGGGTGGCTCCTGGACTGCCATGTCCCTGCTCTGTCCCCAGATGGGTGTCCTGGGGAAGAGGGTCCCCATTGCTCTTGGGGTGTGGTGACACAGGTATTGCTCTGCAGGAAGGAGAGGGACCAGCCCAGGGTGCCTGGGGACTGTCTTGCCTGGCCTGGTGGGAGTTTTCCTTCAGCACCCTGCTGTCCTCTCTCTTTGCAGGGTCTGGGTATCTGTGGGGACACTGTGCCCCCATCCTCGGGGGCTTGGAGGAGTGAGGAGCAGCTGGGGTGTTGCTGCCGTGAAGTGCTGAGGTGCCTGTTATCCCAAAAACCTGCCTGCCTGGCTCTCCCCTCTGCTCCAAATCCCCTCTGGCTCTGAAAGAACCTTTCTTCTCGAGAAGGGGGGGGGGGGGAAGGAGGCTCACCCAGTAGCCCCCCACCCACCAGAAGATGGGGTCCCGGCAGTTCACCTTTATTTATTTATCTTTGGGAGGTGAGCGCAAAACCTCTTGCTCTTCCTTTTCCCTTCCTTGACAGCTTGGTCAGCCTTTTTGGGCTGGAAAATTTTGTTAATTAACCCAAAGAGACTGGAAGACTTTACAGATGGCTGTGGCTTATCTGCCCCTGTCCATTTTGCTTTTCTTTTTAACTTATACATTTTTTTATTTCCTAGAAAGTATTTCTTTTCCTTTTTTATATATATGTTTTTTTAACTTGGACATATCTACGGACTTAGGGAACGGGCTCTTTTTTTGTGTGTTTTAAATGTTATTTGGCGGCTGGGAGGGGGCAGCGCCAGGGCCCAAGAAGAGGGTTTTATTATCTGCCTCTCCCTCGGGCCTGGAAAAGTGGTCTGAGTTCAAAAAATTCATTTCTTGCCTGAATGAAGCCAGCAATGTGGAAAAATTTCACCATTCAGAGGGGGATGAATGTATGTTTCAACCACACATTAAGTGACATTAGCAAGCAGTGGAGTGCCTAATGTGGCCATTTTTCACAGCAGCCAACAGAGGGGGTGATTAGCATAATTAGTACAGGCAGCCCTATACATATGGAAATGGCAAATGCCTAAATGCCAACACCAGTGGAAATTTATGTCAATGCTGACAGGAGTCTTAGCGGTGAATAGTTCCCAACTGAATCCCCTCTCCCCCCCCCCCCTTTTTTTTTTCCCCCCTCTCTCTTTTTCGGGGGTCGCGCTGTCCCCTCGGCGCTGGCCGGGGCGGTGCGAGCTCCCGGCTGCCCCCCTCGCTGTGCTGGGAACCGCCGCCCCCCGATTTGGGGTAATAAAGACATTAATTTAGCTTCGCCGTTAAACAAAGGAGTTCGGCCGGGGCCGGCGGCTGGGGAGCTGGCCCCAAACGGGCCCTTTCAGCCCCTCCGCCGCTGGCTTTTTGAAGGCATCCCCGGCTTCTGCCGCCCCTCTTGGCTGAGCCGGGAGCCCCTTCCGTGGGGCTGCGTTCAGCCGGAGGAGCTGGGGCAGCGCCGAGCCCTCGTCCGTCCCTCGGTGCTGCTGGGGCACCCATCTGCCAGGCAGCTGCCCCCCTTCCCGGGAGCAGCCGCGGGGTGAATGGGGCCGGCAGGACGTGTTTTGACAGGATGGGGCCGCCGGGCTTTTGGCGAGGCTGGCGGTAGCGGCCGGGACAGGTAAAAATGGCTCTTTCAGTGTGCCCTGGGCGAGACTTCCTCCGGAGCAGCATGGGTCCTTTCACTGCCTCCCTAATCCAGCTAATCCGCCCCACAACACTTTGAAGGTGGCCTCCGGCTTGCACGCCGCTCAGCACGGGGAAGCTGCAGCCGAGGGATGCTCGGGGCGGTGCCTCGGGACCCCCTCCCACCGGGATGCGGGGCAGTGCTTGAGTTGCAGGATGGTTCTGGCATCCCTCCGATGGCCCAGGGCAGGCATCTCTGCCCGCGGGATGTGCTCGGTCTGGGTTTGCCCCCGTGGGTGCCTCTTGTAGCAGGGGGGTGCTGCAAAGGGGGTTCCCCTTGGGGATGGCTTTTCCCAGGGGATCTCAGCCTGACCTTGCCCCACTCCCAGCTGTGCCTTTGTGGTGATTCCCAACCCTAGCATTGGGATGTTGTGCTGTAGACAGGGAGCTGCTCATCCAGCCCCTTGCTAGTGGGCCCAGCTGGGGTCAGGGCTGCAGCATCCCCTGTGCACCAGCCCAATCTGCAGCTCAACAACATTTGTTGTCACATCCCGTAGCCCCATTACACCAAGTGGGACAGGGCCTGATTTTGGGGGCCAGGGGAGAATTTGTACCCAGGAGTGTTCCCTCCCTGTCATCCTGTGCCACCCAAGTCACTCAAGCGGTGACAACACTGGCAGTGCCTGGGTGCCATCTGTGCTGTGGTGGCACTGCTGTTGACCGTGACCTCTACCCAGCCTGATGGGACAGAGTAGACTTTGCAGCATGTGTTTCCTGGGGAGACTCTGGTACCTCTCTGTGGTCCCCAGCACCTCCCACATCCCTCCCTCACCTTCAGCCTTGCCAGGCAGGGGGGGCTCAGTGTGGGGCTGGCAGCCTGCCCGGACCCACTGCCCTCCCCGTGCCATCCAGACACGCTGCCCTGGCACACTCTGCCTGCTGCCCCCCACCCTTGGGTGCTTGGAGACAGGGACAGGGCACCATGGGGTTTGTTCACCTCCTGCCCTGCCCTGGGAAAGCGTGGTGGGAGGTCCCCTTGCTGTCACAACCAGCGGGGTGGCTGCAAGGGGGCCAGCCCCAGGCTGGGGGGGGCTTTGCAACTGTGCTGTGGGCAGAGGACCTGGCATGGGCTCATCTGACCCCAGACCCTCTGAGAGGAGTCTGGGAGGTTCTGGCTACCCCTGGGGAATGAGCTGGGATCGGACCCCTCCCAGGACAACACAGGGGCTGAGGCTCTGTCTTGGCTGGAGCAGCTGAGGGCATAAGTTGGTCCCACTATGTGAGGGTGAGCTGGCTGCAGTGCCGTGGCTGTGGCTCCTGTGCCAGGAGGGTTTGGGGTGCAATGGCAGGGGAATGGCTCAGGCAGGGTGGCCGGGAAGGGGGCAGGGAGGCTCCAGCCCTCCTCTGTAATTTTGTGGCGGATGCTGTAATTACGGAGAGGGCTCCCCCGGCATGGCCCGTGGATGGGAGGCAGCCGCACACGCAGCCACCCTCACTGCCAGGGACCCTGTCCCTTCCCTAGCATCCACTGTCCCTGCTTGGGCACAGCAGAAGCCTGCTCTGCACCCCAGGTGTTTGGAGTGCAAGTGGGTGTAGGGTCCCAATCCACTGTCCAGCCAGAACTGCTCTGAGCCTGCACCCAGAACGCCCCTAGCAGTGGTACCAAGGAGCAATGCCCAGTCCCAGCGAGGATGCTCCAGCCTCGGCGGACTGCCCTGCCCCCAAGCCCTGCTGTTGGATTTTGGAGGGAGCTGGGGGTCCAGGGCAGTGAAGCCAAACCCTGCCGAGGAGCAGAGCAGGCTGTTAGTAAGCAGGACCGGACGCCTGATTGGAACCAGAGAGCCCTTTGCATGAAAAAGCCAAGGGCTCCCTTTGTTAATTGGAATAAAAAAAAAAAAAAAAAAAAAAAACCAAAAACCCAACACAACAACAACAACAACAACAGCAAAAAGGAGGAATTTGCATACAGTTCCTCATTAACGCGCTCATTGTTGGTATGGGGGTGCCCCCAGCCCCCTCCCCGGCCGGGGGGCTGCGTGCGGCGTGGGGCGTCTCGGCGCTCCCGGGCTGCCCGGCCGGCGGGCGTGCGCCCGTTTGAAGTGTCCTTGGCAGCCCTGTGTGCGCTGCCTTGTCTTTTCATGTTGCTCTTTGGTTAATTAGGGTGTTGGAATTTGAGGCTTCCTCACGGCCTTTGAAGCTTGCTGACGGCTCGCAGTGCCCTGTTCCAAATTAACACTAATTACAAGGGACGGCTTTTTATTTTCTCTCTTCTTCTTTTTTTTTTTTTTTTTTTTTTTTTATTTCCCCTCCTCTTTAATTTTTCGGGGGGCTCGCCTCCACCCCATGCTTGCAGATGTGTGGCTCCTCCCGCGGCCGTGCTGGGCGGAGATGCCGGCAGGGCAGGGCGGAGCAGGATGCATCCCCCGGGAGCAGCAGCGCTGTCGGGCACCCCCTCAGCGCTGTGTCCCACCTCCCGCCCGGGCTCGGCGTGGGTGGCATGGCTGAGATCAGAGCAGCTTGGCGCACCTCCTGCCCGACCTCCCAGCCTGCTGGGAACGACATGGGCGTCCCACTTCCCCCCCACCCCCGACACCCACCCTCCCTGTGTCCTCGTCCCCTCGCCCTGGGTGCTGCTGTCCCCTCTGACACACACACAAAAGCCGCGGCCGTGTCCCCCCCTCCCTGTCCCTGGCACAACCTCTATCCCAACTGGCATCTGATGGACACCAGCTGCTCCCTGGCCCAGCCAGGAACAATAAAGATGCTTTGCCCTCCCCGTTCCCAAAAAGCAGGGGGAAAAAAAACAAAAAACCAAAACACCAACCCATATAATAAGTCATTAAAAGGGAAGATTCTGCTCCTTATTTGCGGTCTCGCTCTGGCCTCCTCGGTGCTGGCGGAGGGCCAGGCCCGCCGGGGCCCCCGCCTCTTGCTGAGGGAGCATCCTGGTGCAGATGAATCGTGACCTCCCCTCGCTTTCCTGGGGCTGGGCAGGAGCCTCACCCCTGCCAGCGGCACTGCCTTGGGAAGCATCCCACGCTGGGCATCCTGGGCTACCCCAGTGGGTGGCACTGGGACGGGGGCTGCACCCCAGATGTGCCAGGGCAGCATCCCTCCCAGCCTGGACAGGGGGCTGGGAGCAGGGCAGCCAAGTGGTGCACTTGGGAGGGGTCTCAGGATCCACTTCCCACCCTCATCTGGGCTGTGTTGCCTCCCCTTTGCTATGCCAGGAGGGATGGGAGCCCCCCCATTCGAAGGGGATGGGTACAGCTGTCCCTGGGCTGGTGCTCAGCCATGCGAGAGACCGTGCAGGGTTTGGTCCCAGCCCCAGCCACGCTGGCTGGGAGGGGATTCCTTTTCCACGCCGAGGCAGCCGCAAATGGAGTCGGTGGCTTCAGCTGGAAACCTTGGCCCTGCTGTGCTTGGAGCTCTTCCGTTGCCAAAGGGGGACAGATCCCAGAGCTTTGGCAGGGAAGGGTGATGTCCCCAGCACCACCTCCCTCCCCTGTCCCCAAACCGCTGGTGGGGCAGCCTCCAGCTGCAGGGACTTTGGGGGCCTGCCTCTCCCTGTGCTCCTTCCCTGCTGCCTTGGGGTGCCATGGGGTAGCTGGGCTGGGCTGGGTGTCCCCAGTTTCACTTCCTGTTTTGTGGGCTGGTTTTAGGCATCTGCAGCACCCACCACAGTGCACGGGTGGAAGTGTACAGGTTGGGTCCACTCCACTTCACCAACCATCTGTCTGTGGGTTTTTTCTGGTGAGAGCAAAGCCAACAAGCTGCTTTGGGGCTGGGTACCGTGTTGGTGGGAAAGGTCCTGGTCCAGTGTGTCCTGTTTGGATCCCTTGGGTGTGAGCACCCAGAGGATGCAGCAATTGGGGAACCCCACATCAAAAGTCCCTGTGAGTGATCATGGCACCACCTGATGCTGCACGGCCTTGATTCCCATTCCCTTTCCATTCTCTGGGCATCCTGATGGGCAGGGCAAATTGGTGGGATGGGGGCTTTGCCTGCCCTGGCACTGACAGGGCACGTCGTGGTCCTCTCCACAGCGGGCAGCCGGGTGAGCCAGGAGCTGCGCTACACCAAGGAGAAGTTGGGCGAGGAGTCCGTCTACACGTCCCAGATGTTGATCCAGACCCCGAAGAAGGAGGGTGATAACATCCTGACACAGGAGGCCCTGCAGCTCCACCTCGAGGCGGCCTTGGCCGCCAGCAAGGTTCAAGTCTCCCTGTACGGAAAGTGAGTCCGGCTCCAGATGGGGGACGGGGACCCCCGCCATGCTCTGCACATCCCTCTACCCCTTGCCATGTCCCCTGTGGGATACGCCCATTCTCAGCTCCTCCTTCTGCCTTTCCAGATCGTGGGATTTGAACAAGATCTGCTACAAGTCAGGTGTTCCCATCATTGAGAATGGCATGATTGAGAGGGTAAGTGCTGCTCATGGATGGCCAGAGGGAGCCCCCGGGGGTGGCTGCTGACCCGCGGGGTCAGTCCATCAAAGAATGGCAGTGGATGGGCTGTGCTGGGGACAGGGCTTGCCAGCCCCAGGTGCTGGGAAGACACTGCTGGCTGGATGTGGGAAGGCACAGTTTTGGAAGCCCAGCAAGGTGGGGGGAGACTGGGGGGTCTGATCCATCCCTGCTGACCCCTCGCATCTCCTCCTACAGATGATAGAGAAGCTGTTCCCCTGTGTGATCCTGACACCGCTGGACTGCTTCTGGGAAGGCTCCAAGCTGCAGGGAGGCTCAGCCTATCTCCCGTGAGTGTGTGTGGGGAACTGTCCTGGGCTGTGGGGGGCCTTGGGTGGGAGCAGGAGCTGGGGATGCTGCCGAGGGGCTGTGCTTGACCTCCCTTTGCAGCTTGGCTCTGCCTGCTCCAAGGTGCTTCAGTGCTGCGGCTTGTCCTGCTCAGCCCTGGCTTGGTCCCATTGCTGTCCCGGTGGGTCAGCACCCTGGGGACAAGTCCCTGTCCTCCCCTGCCTGGCCTTGGTGGCACAGGTAGAGCTGCACTGCTGCAGGGGGGGTTGCAGCCCGCAGGCAGGAACTGCCCATCCCATCCCATCCCATCCCATCCCATCCCATCCCATCCCATCCCATCCCATCCCATCCCATCCATCTCTCCCACTGGCCAGGGATGGGGACAGGGACAGTGGCTGTACCACAGGCAGGTCCATGAGGCTGCAGGTCCCCTGGCAGTGCTTTGTGGGTGCCACAATTGTGAGGGGGCGCCCACACTCCTGAGCTGTGCCCAGGGGCACGGAGGGCACAGAGTCCCTGGGCCGGGTGGCGAGTGACTCCCAGCCAGCTCCTTGCACCATGGTGGTGGGGCTGGGGACCCCGGCTTGGGCCGGGGAGCCTCCCCCACATTCCTTCTGTTTACGCGTGTGTTTGTCCGGGAGAGCTGGGGCGGCTTGTGCATTGTCAGCAAACGCAGCCCCGTGCTTTCTCATGCTAATGCTGCTCTGAAAGCTGCCCCTTGCCAAATAGATGAAATAGTGGCCTTATTCAGGCTGCTGCGGACGGGAGGAGGGGGAAGGGGCCGCAGCCTCCCCAACCAGGACTGGGGGGCTGGTTTTGCCCCCCCAAGACCTCAGGTTCTCCCCATCCCAGGCTGGGGAACTGCCGAGAGCAGGAGCAAGTGGGGCTAGGGTGGCTGTGCCAGAGGGGATGCTGGTGGCATTGCCTGCCGGCTTGGGCAGCGTTCTGGGGCTGAGCTCCGTGACAGGCAGGGTGGCACTGGAGCAGCCACGGGACTCATCTCTCCCAGCAGCCGAGGGAGCGGGTGCCGGGCGGGCACCCCGGCTGAGTGCCGGCCGGCCCATGGGGACTCGTCCCCCTTTTTAACGCCAAGGGGTGAGCGGGGTGGGAGCTGGGAGAACAAAGAGCAGCAATCTATGGAAAGACAAAAGGATTTGCCCTGGCTCAGTGAAGCAAGCGAAAGCAGATAAAAGGGGCTCTCTTTGGAAGCAGCAGCAGCTCCGGTTGGTATGTGGGAATCTCGAGCGGCCGGCTCTGGCCCAGCCAGCCTTCATGAATTATTAGGCTGTGTTTCTCCCCAGAGCCCACACTTGCTCGGGGCTTTTTCTTCCCCTCTTTGGAGCGCTGGCCTGGGTTATTGGCTTTTTTGTGTGTCCTTTCTGTCTTAAAAAAGAAGCTGAGTGAGGCTGGAAGCTGGCCCCCAGCTCCCCAGGCTGGGGTGGAGGGAGCAGAGCATCTGCAGGCAATGGGAAAAACCCTTTTCCTGGGTACCCAAGTCCCATGCAGTCCTGCTGGACCTCCAAGAACCTACTCCAACGCCCAGCTGCCAGTACTGTGCTGAGCCCCCAGGACCTCTGCTGAGCCCCAAACTCTCCAGCTTGGGGGAAAATGGCAGGAAGGGCTGTAAGGGATGCCGGGAGCTATTGCCTGCCTGCTCCCCTCTATCAAGATGTTAGCCCATGGGCAGTAATCAGCCTGACTGCTCACACAAAGCGGGGCCAGGCAGCAGGGCCGGCTCCCCCCGCTTTGTCCCAGACTAACAGGATCAGGCACGCTACTTGACTCGGGGCACGGCCCACTGTGGCGCACAGGGCACGGGGGATTCCCCGGGAGGGGGTAAGGGATGTGCTGGGGGCTGAGCTCGGATGCATCCCTGCATCCTGCCTGGGAGGGCATCCGCAGCACCCCTGGCACGGGCTGGCAGGGGTGGTGGTGGTACTGCCTGTGGCTTTTGGCATCCCCCATGACCCCAGTGCTGCTCTCTGCCCAGGGGCCGCCCGGACATCCAGTGGAGCAACCTGGACCCTCTGCAGCTGATGGAGGAGCTGGGGCAGTTCACATCCCTGGAAGGCTTCAAAGAGCTGCTAGACAAGGCAGAGGTGGGACAGGCTTACATGGAGCGGCCCTGCCTGGACCCCCGGGACCCCCAATGTCCCTCCAGTGCCCCCAACAAGCAGAGCCAGCAGGTGGGTCACAGTCCATGAGGACCAGGATTGGGTGTGGTAGTGTGCTCTCCTGCCTGCCCCACAATCCTGACACCTCCCCTCTACCCACAGAGCCCCGACATCCCAGCCGAGCTCTCAGGGGGCTGCCATGGCTTCTCCAGGAAGTTCATGCGCTGGCAGCAGGAGCTGATTTTAGGTGGCACGACCAAAGACTCCCAGGGCAAGCTGCTACGGTAAGAGCTGCTGTGGTGTGGGCATCCCCAGGCACAGGGCAGGACACCTGCCCTGGCTGCAGGAGGGGGTGTGGGCCTGTCTCAGAGGCTGCTGAGTGTGTGGGGCCAGTGAGCAAGGCAGAGCAAGGAGGCAGGATGCCTGGGTCCTCTCCTGGCTGTCTGTGGTGGGGATGGGTGCCGTGGGGAGGGGGATGGACCCATTCCTGCATCCTGGGGCGCTGCAGCCAGTCCCAGCGAGGTGCGTGCCTGTCCCCCAGCGCCGAGGCCCTGCAGACCATGTTCCTCCTCATGAGCCCCCGGCAGCTCTATGAGCACTTCAAAGATGACTATGAGATCCATGATATCAGCTGGAGCGAGGAGAAGGCAGGAGCCATCCTGGAGGCCTGGCAGAGGAAATTCGTGGAGGTGAGCACCGGGAACAGCTCCCACATGGCCTGAGCCTGTGCATAGCATCCCTCTGTGCTCAGGTTTTCATGTGGCCACGGGTTCTGGCACTACTCTCTTTTAGTCCAGCGCGTCCTAGGGTCTGTCAGTGGTGCTGCTGGCACCCTGAATGGCACTGGGGTGGCTGTACTGTAGAGCAGGGGGCTCCTGACTTCTCTAATGGGATGCACCTCTGGCAGCTGGCACAGGACTCCATCCCTCCCAACGCCACGCAGAGTGTCCATGCTTTCTCCACCACCACGCTCAACGACATCATGAAGTCCTTCTCTGACGTCAGCGTCATCCGGGTGGCTGGGGGCTACCTCCTCATGGTACGTGTGCCCCCTCTCTCTGTCCTCTGCCATCTCTCCATCTCCCCCCAGGCCCCTGCTAACCCACTGTGCTCTTGCAGCTGGCCTACGCCTGTGTCACCATGCTGCGGTGGGACTGCTCCAAGTCCCAAGGGGCTGTGGGCCTGGCTGGGGTCCTGCTTGTGGCTCTCTCCGTCGCCTCTGGCCTGGGGCTTTGCTCACTGCTGGGCATCTCCTTCAATGCAGCCACCACCCAGGTATGTGCTGGGTGAAGAGCTGGGTACTGTGAGGTGGGTGGGACCCTGAGTGCCCTCTCAGGTGGTGGCCATGTCCCTCTGCTCATGCCAGTTCTCTGTGGCAGGTCCTGCCCTTCCTGGCCCTCGGCATTGGGGTGGATGATATGTTCCTCTTGGCTCACGCCTTCACCGAGACAAGCCAGCACATCCCCTTCAAGGTGAGCACTGAGCACTGCCCAGGGGCTTCTCAGCCTCCTCCTGCCTCCCTGTGGTCCCTCTCATCACCCCTCCCTGTCCCTGCAGGAGCGGACAGGTGAGTGTCTGAAGCGCACGGGGACCAGTGTGGCTCTCACCTCTGTCAGCAACATGATCGCCTTCTTCATGGCAGCCCTGGTGCCCATCCCTGCCCTGCGCGCCTTCTCCCTCCAGGTAGGGCCATGGTCCCTTTCTAGGGGATGGGAAGGGATGGCCAGACCCCGCTCTGACGTGTGTCCCCCAATACCTGCAGGCTGCAGTGGTTGTTGTGTTCAACTTCGCCATGGTGCTCTTTGTTTTCCCTGCCATCCTGAGCCTGGACCTGCACCGCCGGGAGAAACGCCGGCTCGACATCCTCTGCTGCTTCTACAGGTACCAGCACTGGGCTGGCTGGGCTGGGTCTGACCCCACAGCTCCCTAAAGAAGACGAGGTGACTAAATATCTCATCCTTCTCTCTCTCTCCTCCACTCTCTCCATGCAGCCCTTGCTCCTCAAGGGTCATCCAGATCCAGCCCCAAGAGCTTGCTGACGCCAACGACAACCATGCCTGCCACCCGTCTCCTTATGGGCACCCCGGCATGGCCACCAGCACCCAGATCACCACCACTGTGCAAGCCTTTACCCGGTGTGACCCTTCGGGCCACCACATTGTCACCGTCCTGCCACCCACCTCCCAGGTGTGCACCTCACCTGCCATCCTCCTGCCCCACAGTGACCCCTTGGGCTCGCAGGTCTTCGCCCCATCCAGCTCCACCCGGGATCTGCTGTCCCAGCTGGATGAGGCCAAGGGTGGCCGGGAGTGTGTCCCCCTGCCCTTCTGCCGCTGGAGCCTCGCTGATTTCGCCCGGGAGAAGTACGCCCCACTCCTTCTGCGCACCCGGACCAAGGTGAGGGGGGACAGCCCTGGTGGTGCCACTCAGGGTGGGTGGGTGGCACAGGACTCTTCCTGACCCCCGCATTGTCCCCACAGGTGGTGGTGGTGGTGCTGTTCCTGGCACTGCTAGGGCTGAGCCTCTATGGCACCACCATGGTGCATGATGGCCTCTACCTGACGGACATCGTGCCACGGGACACCAAGGCACACGCCTTCATCTCGGCCCAGTTCAAGTACTTCTCCTTCTACAACATGTTCATTGTCACTAAGGGTGGCTTCCACTACCCGGGTGCCCAGGCTGCCCTGCTGAGCCTGCACCAGGCCTTCAGCACTGTCAAGTACGTGGTGCGGGAGGGCAACCGCGACCTGCCTAAAATGTGGCTCCATTACTTCCAGGACTGGCTGAGAGGTGAGGGACATGCCTCTTCTCCATGACCTCCCCTGCCTGACAGTCCTCTCCTCAGCCTGCATGCTCCCCAGTGGCCTGGGAATGCCTTCCCTTGTGTGCAGCACCCTGGGGAGGATGGTCCCAAGGTGCCCAGCACAGGATGCTGCGCCTTGGAGCTTCTGTGTGCCCATCCCTCCGGCACCACACTCCCTGGGTCAAACGGGGTGGTGTGCGGGGTGGTGTGTCCCCAGGGATGCTTACCCCTATTCTGCATTCCCAGGGCTCCAGGCCACCTTCGATAGGGACTGGCAGGCCGGGCGCATCACCCATGACAGCTACCGCAATGGCTCCGAGGATGGGGCACTGGCATACAAGCTCCTCATCCAGACTGGCAACAAGAAGGACCCCTTCAACTTCAACCAGGTGAGTGGTGACAGGGCTGGGCTGACCGGGCTGGGGATGTCTCTGCCCCAGCTGCCCAGCTCATGCCCACTCCTGGTCTCTCCTGTAGCTGACCACGCGACGACTGGTGGATGAGAATGGCATCATCCCCCCTGACACCTTCTACATCTGCCTGACGGTGTGGGCCAGCAACGACCCCCTGGGCTTTGCCGCCTCCCAGGCCAACTTCTACCCCCCACCCCCCGAGTGGATTCATGACAAGTACGACACCACGGGCGAGAACCTGCGAAGTGAGTGAGCATGGTGGGCTCCTAAAGATTCCCTCTGCCCCCGGCATCCTCCTGCAGAGTACCCCACTCCCTACACATTTTTGCCCTGAAGTGAAACCCCTCACATCCCTCACCCCATCTGGTAAACTGCCTTGCTTCCCCATGCTTAACCCTCATCCTCTTGCACCCCACACCCTGAGCATCCCACTGTGCACTCTCCATGCCCTTAGCAACACACACCTGCTCCAGCCCACGAGCATGTCACTGCAAAGAGTAACCCACCAATGCACAAAAATCCTACAGGCAGAGAAATGTCCTGCCCTCCTCCTTGACCCCAGTCTGTTCCCTACACACTCCCCAGACCTGTGGTAGCCAGCCAGGCATCAGGCTGGTGTGACTGTGGTGCTCTTGTGCTGCCTGTCCACCCATACTGCTCATACCCTCATACTGCCTGTGGTCTCCTCACCAGTTCCAGCAGCCCAGCCACTGGAGTTCGCCCAGTTCCCCTTCTACCTGAGCGGGCTGCGTCGCACATCCGACTTCGTGGAGGCGATTGAGAGCGTACGGGCCATCTGCCAGGAGGCTGCCCAGCGCCACGGCGTGCTGAGCTACCCCAGCGGCTACCCCTTCCTCTTCTGGGAGCAGTACATCGGCCTGCGGCACTGGTTCCTGCTGGCCATCAGCATCCTGCTGGCCTGCACCTTCCTGGTCTGCGCCTTGCTGCTGCTCAACCCCTGGACCGCCGGCATCATCGTGAGTACGCACCCTGATGCACGGGGATGGTCCTGATGGGTGGGGACAGGGACATCCAGCCTTTCTCCTGTCCTGCTGAGTGGCCCTGGGTTCCTGCTTCATGGGAATTGGGTGATGGAGTGGCCAGGATGGGATGGAAGGGATGCCCATATAAGGGTGGCAGTGGGTGGGGGACTTCTGTATGGAGGGATCAGTTGTATCATCGATGAAGAGAACAGGGGGCCCTGGATATATCCGTGCAGAAGAGTGACAGGAACACCCATATAGAAGTGGCAGTTGTTGGGGGAGCCACATGGAGGGATCAGGGAACCCGTTATGATGGGAATGTGTGTAGTGGGCAGGGGTTTGATGACATCCATGCAGAGCAGGGTGAGGGCTACCCCCAGAAGATGGGACAGATGGAACGCCAAATAGAGGGAGAAGGGTTGGTGAGGTGAGGCTGCCCTATATGGAGTAGGGTCAGGCTTGCCAGGGAGAGAGGAAAGCCAATCAAAGCCATCTCTCATTGACCCCACCACCCTCCAGGTCTCCATCCTGGCCATGATTGCTGTGGAATTGTTTGGCATCATGGGGCTGATGGGCATCAAGCTGAGCGCCATCCCTGTGGTCATCCTCATTGCCTCAGTGGGCATCGGTGTGGAGTTTACTGTCCACGTGGCCCTGGTGAGTACAGGCTGATCCCAGTTCCCACCCCCTGGCACCCTCACCTGCTTGGCCATGTGCTAATGGGTGGCCCGTCATGGGTGGCACATGGGGGACAGCCCTGCATGACATTTCCATCCCACTCAGGGCTTCCTGACAGCTGCAGGGAGCAGGAATGTGCGCTCAGCCGCAGCACTGGAGCACACTTTTGCGCCTGTGATGGATGGTGCTGTCTCCACCCTCCTGGGTGTCCTCATGCTGGCTGGCTCTGAGTTTGATTTCATCATGAGGTGAGCACTGAAGAAGGGTAAATCAGCCACGTGCTGCCCTACAAAAGCTTTGGCAGTGGGGGCTAGTGGGTGGGGCAGTCCCCCCTGTCTGGTAGTGGGGATGTGGGGTAGCTGGTGAGGACATCTTGCTGGGGACTGCCATTCCATCTTGCCTGGAGGCTGGGGAGACATGGCAGGGCCAGCTGTGTTTGTGATGGGAAAGGCTCACGATGGCTGTGCCTGCTTACCCCATGTGCCTATGGCCCCCTCAGGTATTTCTTTGCGGTGCTGACCATCCTGACGCTGCTGGGGCTGCTCAACGGGCTGGTGCTGCTGCCCGTGCTGCTCTCTGTCATTGGGCCACCCCCTGAGGTATGAGACCCCCTCCATCCCACCTCTACCTCGTCCTCCCCAGCCCTGTACCCATGTCTCTCCATCCCCCATTGCCCCTCTCCCTGCCCACCTTTCACCCTTTATCCATCTTTGCTTTGTCCAGTCCCAACCTCATCTTGAAACCACCTCAGTCCATCCTTTGCCCTGTACCATCCCTCTTTTACCTCATTCTTTCTCTGACCCATATTCTACTTGCCCCATACCTACCTGACCTTGTTCCTGCTTCATTCCACACACGACTTCCCCCATCCCTCCCTGACCCATTTGATCCCATCCCTGCTTCACCTGGCATCACCCACATCCCAATCCTCGCATCAACCCTTACTCCCTACTTCTCCATACTTCTCTGTCCCTGGCTCCTCTGACCTATCTTCTCTCCCCAGGCATCCCTGGTGGATAATGGCCCCTGCCTACCCCCACCAGAGTCAATACCCCCATGTCTGGGCCCTGGGGGACTGTACGTCCGGCGTGCTCCAGCCTGGCCCGCCACCTTCCCTGAGCCCTCTGACACAGAGAGCGTGGGGCCAGGCAGCCCACGGGGACCCTTCGTTGTGCCTCCTGCCCCAGCACACATCCTACTGGAGGCTGGCAAGGACCCCAGCTTCCCCCACATAACTGTGAGTGTCTCTACCCATTGTGGCATTGCCAACTCCCCTGCATCCCCAGAGAGGGGGTCGTGGATAGAGCTGGGGGATGGGGGCTGGTGGTGTTGCCAGAGGGATGCTCAATATGACTGGGGACCCTCATGCTTCATGCTCTCCCTCCAGGTGCTGAAGCCCTACAAGGACAGCCTGGAGGCTCAGGGGAAGAAAGAGACTTCTGGCCCTCAGCCTGCAGCCCCCCTGCCCTTCGGGGAGCCGTGCACCACGCTGCCCCGAGATCCCCCGCAGCCCTGCCCAGCGGGCACCCGGCCAGCCCCCCCCGCAGCCCTGCCCACCTACAGCACCCACCTGCAGGGTCCTGCTGGCAGCTACACCACCGTCACGGCCACTGCGTCAGTGACAGTGGCCCTGCACCCCACACTGCCCGGCTCCTACCCCACCTTCAGCCCTGAGGGCTTCACCAGCAGTGAGCGGGACTGCCTGGACGAGCCCAGCACCAGCGGAGCTGCTGTGCCCGACACCTTTGAGATGCAGAACATGGGACACCACGGGGCAGGTGCCTGGCGCTAGGTGAGCCTGGGGATGCCCTACCCAGAGCTGGTGCATGGCAGCGTGGGGGTGCGAGGTGGGTGTGGAGGGACCCAGCTGACCCCCAAATCTCTCTCTCTGCAGATTGCTGGTTCCTGGGCAGAGCATCTCCCCAGCACCCAGTGGGCACAGGAGGGTGCAGAGCGGGGTCACCCGTGTCGTGCTGCTAATCGCCGGAGCGGTCTTGGCCGAGGAGGACCGGCCCCCTGCACCCTGCACCGGGGCTTGGTAGGGCAGGCTGGCACTTCTATGCAAGCTGTGTGCAGGCCACGCTGTGCCCGCGTGTCCCTCACCCGAGGCTGTACCGTTGGTGCCGTGTCCCATCAGCCAGGGCTTAGGGTTATCCTGCCCTGGACTTATTGCCCCCCAGAAATGGAAGCACTAACTCCCCCCTCTGTTTCTGGAGCTGCTGGCAAGGTGGACTCGGTGCCATGCCAGCTCCCCCTCTGTGGGGTCACTGCCTGCTCCCCATCACCTCCTCCTGGGACCACCCATCCCAGGCCATGAGCTGATGCCTGATGCCCCCTGTTCTGATAAGGGGGCAGCCCCAGAGCCAGCTATGCCCTGGCATGCCATGGGCAAGGCCTAGGGTGGGCACCCCCACCTTTATTTATTGCAAAGGGAAACTATCTATAGAGAGATATATATTTTTAAGCTTATTTTAAAAGATTTATTTCTCAGCCTACAGCCTCACCCGGCTACCCAGGGTGCAGGCAGGGAGCGGGCAGACCCTTTGCCCAGTGCAGGGCTGCCCACTGGAGGCAGCAGGAGCCTGGGGGCAGACCTGGTTCATGCCTCCACTCCATGGGCAGCTCACCCCTTCCGACATGCTAGTCCGTGCCTCAGTTTCCCCAGTGGCAAGGATGGAAAGGCTGGAGATCATGGATGTGCCACAGTGGAGAAAGGGAGCCTGTTGCTCCCCAGCACACAGGCAGGGTTTTGGAAGGGAGAGATCCTTGAAGTGGTCCTTGCTGTGCCAAGCCCCTGAGCTGTCCCATGATCACAGGCCCCTGTGTCACACTTGTGCTCTGTCTAGGGGATGGCACAGGCTTGAGCACGCACAGGGTGCTGCACGCTGACGTGGGCTCCCATGGTGCCACCAGGCACATCTTGCTGGGAAACGGTATTTCTTACCATGTCCCCGTGCAACGGGGCTGTCCCTGCAGCCAGCCCCTGTCCCCGTCCCTGTCCCCGTCCCGGGCACCGTCCGCGCCGTTACCCAGCACTTTAACTCCAGCGGTGTTTGCTGTGCCTGCGGCCCCAGGCCCCCGACACTGCCACTGAGCAGGGGTGGCCTTGGGGACCCTGTCCCCGTGCCAGGCGTGGGCACGGCGGGCAGTCCCCCCCCCCCAAACACGCCATCTAAGTTATTTATATCAAAGAGAGCAAAGGTTTATTTTTGTAGTTTGTACAGGCGGTAGTGGGGACTGAAGGTTTATTTTTAAAGAGTAAATATATATATTATATATAAATTACCTGCTGTGTCCGGCCCTTTCTCCTGGGGAACACAGCTGGAAGGGGGGGGGTATGTGTGCTTGAGACAGACCCAGCTGTGTGCACACACTCAATGGGGGGGTGCAAGGAGGGCTGCACACTGTGTGTGTGGCACATGGTGGGGCTGGCAGCCTGTCCTGTGTGTGTGTGGCCTGCTAGTAGGGCTTGGCGGGGATTGGGAGCCTGTCGGTGCAGCAATGCGTGCAAGATGCCCATGTGTCCCCTCGTACCTGCACCCCCTCCAAACCCCAGGGTCCCTGTGCCCCTGCCCGGGCAGGTGCTGGTGCTTTTTCCCACTGCAGCACGGCCCCGCTGCCGGGGGAGGGCAGCACGGCCCCGGGGAAGGCAGAGCTCATTTTGGATCCCCATGCCGCAGGGATCTCTGCAGCCCCACCACCCCTGGGTCACTATCTGGGCAGCCTGCACTGCCTTTGCACCCATCCCATAGCCCAGCTCTACCCCTACCCCCAAGCCCCTGCATCACTTTTAGGGTGACCCAGGCATCCTGCCCTGGCCCTGACACTGTGACATGTGACAAAGCACCATATCAATGCTCTTGGCCACGGCAGCATCAGTGCCCAGCCCCACCGCCTGCCCCACTGCTGAGTCCCTGGCTGGGCTGGACAAAACTCGTTGCCCATCCCCTACTTGGCGTGTGGCTCAAGGTGACGGTGATGGTCGCGGGGCCGGGTGCCTCGGCGGGGACGGCAGAGGCGGGAGGGCACCCCACTGCCCCTCCTCAGTGCATGGGCTCGCCAGGCTGCCGCGATGTTCTCCATCTGTAGAGATGGGGGCATCAGCATTGCCACAGTGTGGTCCTCCTCAGCCCATCCCACAGCACCTCAGCCCTGGAGATCAGTCAGGGGACACTTAAGAACAGGCAGCGGCTCACCGGGATGAGGAGGTCCTGCTGATTGTAGCTCTCCAGTGTCACCAGTTCGCTGGGTGCCAGCAAGGGCAGACGCAGCTCCCTCACTGGCAGGGCAGCCACCTCTGGCACCGGACGCTCCAGGACAGCCTGTCAGAGATCAGGATGTGAGGGATGAGGCTGGTGATGTCCTGGGCGCCAGGGGAGGCAGGGGCCTGGGGGGAGTGACACAGATTCTGTGTGCATCACAGAGCCCTGGGCTCAGGGACAGGGTGCCTACACTCCCAGCCTGGGCTGGTGGGGGCCCAGGCACCCCTGGGTGGTCCTTGCTGCATGACACTCACGGAGCTGACGTGTGCCCACTGCCGCACAGCCTGCACCAGCTCCAGCTCATCCACGGCCAGGCGGTCACTGCGCAGCACCCGTGCCAGCACCACGTCAGAGAGCTCACGGAAGCCCTGGGTCCGCACCACTGCCTGCCAGCACACCACAACACCTGGGTGCTGGAACCAGGACCCCACACAACCACCCCGTCCATCCATCAGACACATCCTGGTGCCATCCCTACCTGGCACTCCAGCATCCCCCAACACAAACTCCAATCCTCTGGCACTCCAGTACCCCCCAGCCTGCCTCTGCCAGTCACCCAACATCTTCTCTCCAAGTACCATTTGCTCCTCTCCCAGCCTCGAGGCATCCAGTCCTTAGGAGCCCTGCTCCCTTGCCTCATGCAGTGTTCTCCATGCCATGTGCCCCCCATGCCCTGGGGTACCCCACACCATGCTCCCCCATCACCTGCCACCATACCGCGGTGCAGCCCTCGATGAAGGCCAGGCAGTGCTGCTGGAGGTCCACCTGCCCATAGGTCACCGCAGCCTGTGAGACAACAGACACCTGCAAGGGGGTCCAGGGCAGGAGGGACTCCCTGCCAATGCCCTACAGAAACATGGGCACTGTCAGGGACACAGGTGAGCCACACATCCCTCTGGGTTGGGTACCACAGCAAGAGTGTGGGGAGGAAGGGGCACCAAGGTCCCCTCCTTTTCTGGCCTGCCCAAGATCAAATGTTTTGGTGGCTCTAATGCCCATAGCGGTAACCCAGCCCCACCCTAAGCAGGACGTGTGATTTTCCACCTCTGCTCAGGCACCTCACCAAGCCCACCAGTGGGTGAGAAGCCCTGGTGCTGTCTCACAAGGTAACACCACAGGCACGTGAAACCACCAGTCCCCAGTGCTCCTTGTGTGGGCACAGGATCAGCTTAGAGCCCCCCACAAGCACCCCATACCCCTGGTTCCAGCCTCAGCCTGACCCATAGCTGCTATCCTGCACTGCAGCAGGAATTTGGGGTTGCTCTCATGTTCTCCCAGCCCTACTGAGCAATGCTTGTCCCAGGGCTGGCACTGCCCATCAGGTTACCAGGAGGGCACAACCCCATCCCCCAAGCAGCCCCTGTGTGTGGGTACTTGGGACCAGCACAGGCAGGGTGAACAACATGTCCCCCTCCACCACAGCAGGGGACCAGTGCTGACGTAACTGGGGAGGGCAGACAAGCTGTTTTCTTCAGGTTTGTTTTGTTCTGGGGTTTTGGGGTTTCTTGTTTGGTTTCCTCTGGGCCAATTTTTGCTCCATTTATGCTGCAGTGGTCTGGCACCACATCTGGCTGGGGCTCTGTGTTCTAGGGCAGGCACCTCACCCCAAGATTGTTTCAGCTTGTGGGAGATTAAACAAATACCCCTTGTCTGGAGAGCAGCCTTGATCCCACCAAATAGCACGGCAAGGGCCATTAGGACCTTTGCAAGGCTATTTTTAGGTGCTTCAACTCTCAGCAAGGGTTTTGGGACTGGCTCCCCAAAACCCAGTGCCTCCCAGTTTCATGCAGATGATGACAAAGCCCTGGCACTGTGGAGTTCTGGCCAGTCCTGCTCAGGCTGACAGAGAAGACGCTACTCTGCCAGGATCTGGTGGCCCCACTGTCCCTCGCAGCCCTGGTACAATCCTAGTGGTCTGGGAGTTGGCCTGGCAGCTGCTGGGCCAGGGATGAGTGGGAAATCCTGCCCCACTGTCCAGCAGAGAATAGAAGGGTCAAGTCTGTTCCTGCCCCCAAGATTGTACAGGTTATTTTTAAGCCTTTGTGATCCCACTGGTGTGACTCTTACCTGCAGAGCCTCACAGACCTGCTCCACACTGAGCGTGTCCTTGATGAACTTGACACAGAGCTGTAAGACAGACAGGGAGAGGGTGGGCAGAGTGGGGGACACAACCCTGCCATCCTCCCACACAACTCTCAGCATCCCCTGAGCCCCCAGCACATGGAATGTGGGGCAGAGGCACCTTCAGCCCCCCAGGATTTCATAAGCATTGGCCTGTGGGATGAGGCCTTGCAGTGTGGATGTGGGCAGCCAGCTTGGCCACTGATGGAGACAGGGACCAAGACTGATGTGACCAAAACCAGCCAATCTGATAGCCCCAGGTGGGTCCCTTAATCCTGTCTACAGATGCTATCCATGTTCTGCCATAGGGCACAATCCTGGTGCCAGCTGCAGCGCACTGGGTGACCTCAGCTTTGCCCCAGCCCTGCCTGCCAGCTGTGCTCTGGCTGTGACTGCTGGGGGAACAGCATCTCCAGATGCATCCCCTACATGGATGATGCAGGTGGGATGCAGCCAGATCAGCATGTTTATCCTGAGTGGGACCTCTCTCCTGCCTATCTCACCTGCCTACCAGAGTCCCTGGGAAACCCAAGGGGATGTGACATGCAGGGAGGAGCTGTCAGCTGGGGCAGAAGGGCCCTGAGTCATTGGCAGGAGGGATATGAGGTCACCCTGCAGCTGGGCACACTGACATGATTTCACCAGCTGTCCTTGGTCAGCCCCTTTCCCTCCCACCCCTCCTCTGTGCAGGTCAACCCCCTCAGGATGCATTTACTGGGTGGTGGGGTGCGAGTCATGATAGGAGCGCCAGGTCCCCCTTTTCTGCAACACCCCTTATATCCCTTCCCTGCCCAGACAGCTGATTGGCAGCTCTGTGCCACATCTGGGCTTTGGCTGATCTTGTTCCCACAGGTCCCATCCCATCACTGGCAGACAGGAGCCCACGATTCCTCAGCTCCTGAGGTACTTTCCCAGTGTGATGGGGAGGGAAGTCAGGGTGTGAGATGTCAGGTCACATGTTCAGCCAGGCTGTAATTCAGGAATCAGGCTGATGACGTGGCCTGGCTGCCCTCCCCAAATCCGAGCTGCTTCAGCTCCCCAGCCCCTCCTCGTTCAGCTCCCACCCTTCCTCTGTGTCCCTGCTGCCTTCCCAAAACCTTCCCACTCGGAGCAGCAGAGCTTTGGCAGCACCACAACTGAGGTGCTGACTGCTCTCAGGGACTGGGGCTCTCTCTAACTGCATCATGCTGTCAGATGACCAGACAGCACGTGTGGGCGAAGGCACAGGGGCTTTCCTCCTGACCTTAGCTGTGCAGGAGATGTGAAACTCCATGTCCTTCCCCGTGATTTCTCGGGATTCCCCTGTGGGATTCCCGGCCGCTGCTGCACCCCCTCAAGGGAGATCCCACTAGAGAGACTTTCCAGGATAGAGAAGCAGGGCCAAGCCTGTGTAATTCACCACAGTGCTTTCCTCAGAGGCACCTCCAGCTAGCAGCCATGCAGGGACCATCTTGGGGTGCTGCTCAGGCACCACTGCCCACAGCCCAGATAGCACCGTACCTTGCACAGGTCCTGCAAGCCGTACTCCACTGACGAAGTCAGCACCTCCAGTGCCTGCAGGCAAGAGGGACCTTGTCATCATCAGCCTGTGGGGGCATGGATGGGCACAGCAGCCCAGAGTAAAGGGCAGGTGTGCTCCAGCTTCTGTGGGAGCTCCTGAGTGGGGCATGGGAGATAAGGCTGCTGCATGAAGAAAAATGTAGGTCTCCTGCTGTGGTGTCCCCATTCTCACCATCCAGGGTATGCACAGCCAGAGGTCCCAAGACTGGGACAAGGTGCTGTGGACACCCCACTGTGCTGGGTTGAGAGCCCACACATTCATTACCCTGTTAGCCAGCCAGAGAGCATCACACAGACCATCTCCTCCAATTTTGGCACACCAAGAGTTACAAAGCACCCCCTTCCCCTGCATCCCCTTCTTGTCCCTCCCACGTCCATGGTCCCCACCAGCCCCATCCCCACTCACTATGTGGCTGTTGAGGGTGACACTGTTGGTGTAGAGGAACTCAATCACGGCCAGGAAGACCTCAGGCTGCACGTTGCCCAGGATGAAGGGGCCCTGGGGTGGGATGCTGCTGGAGGAGTCCTGGCTGAGCATGCCACGGAACACCTGGCAGCGGCACGCCAGCACACAGCGGTGTGCAAACACCTTCTGCTGCTCCTGGCCCACCACGAACATCACATCGCTGCGGGGGAGAGGGGACCGTGAGGGACACAGTGCTGGAAAGCAAGGACACAGCCTTCCCTGGGCTGGGACAGGCCACACAGGAAGGGCCCTGCTGATGCCTGGCACAGGGGGCAGTACCCTTTACTTTTAACCCAGGGGTTTGTCCCAACAGGGGAACAGAGGGGACCTTGCTAGTGGCTCTTTCCAGCCATTTGAATGCTGAAGGTGAGGTGAGCATGACAGGTCCTCTGAAAAGCACAGACAGCCCAGGGTTCTGGCACAGAGAGCCCAGGGTGCTGGCACCAAGCAGGGCAGAGAAAGGCCCAGGACAGCTGGAGAAAGTGACTTTCTCTTTTGGCATAGCAGAGCCAAGGAAAGCGTTGCTGTCACCAGGATCAGCCTCCTTGACTCATGGGAACTGACTCATCATCTCAGGGATGTGAAGTCCCTGGCACAGCTGCCAGAAGGGCTGGCACTGGCCCAACAGGGCAGTTTGTGGCATACAGTAGAGCACAGGGACTATCCTGTTGTCCTGATCCCCTATAACCCTCCCCTCCCCAAAATGTTTCCCCGGCTCCATGGCCCCAGAAAAGGGGGGCAAGATCAGGGGAAAGGAAGCAGGCAAAGGACATGGAGTCTCCAGCTTGAGCACACCTGTAGCTATGGCCCATCTATCCCCCTGTTCCTTCCTCCATCCCAACAGGCCAATGAGCAGAAGACATGCCACCCAAACTCTAACTGCCATGAGGACATGCACAAACCCTCAGAGTGTCCCACAGGACACTTCCAGTGTATGTGCCCACCAGAAGGAAGGACAACTGTGTCATCCCAAGTGTCTATCAGGAGACACATAGCTGGGGCATGATGGGTGCTGTGAGCAGAGCCCACCAACAGGTCCTCCATGACTGCTCCTGCAAGGGGGATCATGATAAACTGCTCTGTGATTGAGGTCCACAGGCCAAGAGGGGCAAGCAGAATGCAGGATGCAGACTGTGAGATGTGGAATGCCAGCTGTGATGATGGCATGCAAGGTCTGGGATGCAGGACACAGGCTGCAGGATGGATGCATAATGAAGGTTGCAGGATGTGGGATGCAGAACAAAAGCTACAGAGTGCAGGCTGTAAGATACAGGCTACAGAAGAAAGGATGCAGAATGTGGGATGAAGTAGATGGATGCAGAGCACAGATTTCAGGTTGCAGGATGCTTGATAAGGGGTATGGGTTAAAAGATGTGAGCAGCAGGATGTAGGCTGAGAATGACCAGGCACTGTCAGCCACTCCTCTACTGCCTGGTGCTGTGGCTGGGTAGTTTTTACTGGGATTTCTCTTCTGGGTGGCCAAAAATTTCAGCAGGAATGGGGATTTCCTTAGATAGCTCTGGTGTTAGATAGGCGGGCTAGGCCTCAGCAGGAAGTGGGTGAAGAGGACCACAGCCAGGCAGGACATACCATGTGCGTGAGGGAAGCCAAAGCAGCATCTCCATCTCTGCTATCTGCTGTGGCAAGAGGTGGCAGGAATGCCAAACCCTGTGAGGAGGGGATGCCATGCCCTCTGGTGATAAAACACCAATAAAGCCAGGTGGGAGAGGAACTGAGCGCTGCTCCTGGGGAGCTCAATGTACCCCCATTCCTGACAAGGGCAAGAGCCCAGCACAGGATTTATCCTGGGAAACTGCCTTGCCCTGTTGTCACCATGCCTGGGGACAGAGGGGGTCTGGGCAGACCCGGGAACTTTCCCTCCTCCTGAGAGAGGATGGCTGTGCAGGGTGGGCTACACCGGGCCAGCGCTGGCAGCCTGTTGGCATGCGGACGTGTGGGGAGCGCTGCACAAGCCACGTGGGCCCCACCAGCTGCCCGGGGCTCCCCGGATTCCCTGCGGGCCCCAATGGCCCCAGCCGGAGGGCTCGGGGCTGCGGGAAAACAGCAGGAGCGTCGGGGGGAGGCGGCACGCCCCGGGCCCTCACCTGAACTGGGGGTTGTTGACCAGGGTGCGCAGGGCAGCGCTGAAGGCGGCCACGTCGCCCTGCAGCCGCGCCGAGCAGGGTCCGGCCATGGGCTGGCTGCCTCAGGGAGCGCGGCGGCGGGAGGAGGCCCGAGGATGGCGGCAGGCAATGCGGAGGCTGTCGGGAGGCCGGCCAGCCCGGGGAGGCCGCGGGGAGGAAGCCAGAAGAGGCTGCGTCGTACGGCACGGCCCATTGCTAGGGAAACCTGGCAGGCAGCGCCGGGGCTGGAGGCCGGGCTGCCGGGGAGCGGCGGGAGGGAGCCATGGGACAATGAGGCGTGAAGCACAGCCGTGCTGCCAAGGCGGCTCCGTCCGGCACTCACCGGATGGGGAAGCTGATCCGCCTCTTGCAGCGAGTGGAATTCCTTGCCGTGATTCGGGGCTTGGCTCTGGCACGCCTGGCACGGGGACGATGTGGCCCGAGCTGCTGGCGGCTTTGCTGCGGAGCAGAGAGACGGGGGTGAAGAGAGGCTGGCAGCTGGGATTTTGGAAAAGGCAGCACATGCATGGAGATCACCCTCACCTCCACCTGCACAGCGCCCATGGAAAGCTGCTGGGCATGGCTGAGTCCCCAGCAGCAGCACTGGAGCAGACTAGGGCCCAGCATGGAGGTTTGTCCTCTGAAATGGGGGAAGCCTTCAATCCTGCGATGCCCCAGGCCAGAGCCCTGCAGCTCTCATGTCTGCTTAGGGTACAGGTGCTTTCAGGCAGAAAAAAGCACCACCAGCCTTGTAGAAAGACTTGGGTGGGAAGGCACCATTTAGTTCCAACCCCCCTGCCGTGGGCAGGGATGCCACCCACTAGATCAACCCCCTAGAGCAACCTCTCACCTAAGCCCAAACCAAGTGCTGTGCCATTCTCCAACCCTGGCTGGCCTCAAGCAGCTCAAGGAGGGGATTACCCATGGAGGGATCCACCCTTGCTTGTCAGTGGGTGGTGCAAGGGAAGGCAGGAATGGGGCTCGAAGCTGAGGCGGCACCCCAAGGGAAGGGGTCCAGCTGGCAGTGTGCTTGGCAGCACTAGGCAGAGGCAGGCTATAAATACCTCTGACTGGAGATAGAAACACAAGTGCCGTCTCCACTTTCTTCAAATAGCTCGGCAGCCAGGCCAGACAAAGGCACATTGATGGAACAGCCGTGTCGTACCAGCTGGGCTGGGCTCCACTGGCAGAGAGAAACGCCAGCCAGGGTCAGGAGCCCCCAGGGACCTGCTCACCCCCCAGGCATTACAGCAGCAGGGTCCCTGGCACACACCAGGGCTGTGCTCCATCCAGTCCCTGGAAGTGTTCAAGGCTGGGTTGGAGAGGGCTCTGAGCAGTCTGGTCTAGGGGTGGCATCCCTGCCCATTGCAGATGATTTGGAACTAGATGATCTCTAAGGTCCTTTCCAACACAACCCACTATGTATATGATTCAGTGGGTGCAAACCCACGCACACTGTCCCTTGGTGCAGTGGGGCATAAGTAGCCTAAAGATGCAAATGTCTGAGTAAAGTCAAGCTGTTGGAGGGCCTAGCCCCAGTGCAGCCCATAGGGCACAAAGTAGTGATCACAGTGGCTACTCTCCACCCCCTGCTCTTCTCTTGCACATCCAACACCAGCCTGCATGTTTCAGGGCTGGCAGGGAGCTGAGATTGGAGGGCACATGCCTGGAGTGCAGGCATTGGAGGGCACATCCCTGTGCTGACACAGCAAAAAATGCAGAGGGAAGGAGTGAAGGGGAACAGGGCTGTCCAGGGACCAGGAAACAAGGAGTTACAGAAGCCATGCCCCAGAACAGCCCTGGAGACCTACAGTGTCACGTAGCAACACTTCACCTTCCAGGAGCACAACAGGTTTGTTCCAGGAGCCCAGCAGGTTTGGCTCTGCTCACAGCAACTTGCAAGATAAAGATTGGTCCTGGGCAGTGACATCCACCAGAGACAAGTCCCCTGGGTTTACTCCGGAAGGACAGGAATAGAACTTAGGGTAAGTGGGGGATGCAGACCGAACACTGGGGAAAGAGTCGCTCACCTGTGCTGGGGGAAGGGCTGGAGATGGGAGAGCAGAGGGCTGTGTGGACCATACATTACTGCACTGGATCAGCCCCAGCTGGCTGAGTCTGATGGGCACAGAGGCACTGGAGAAGGGAAGACAGCTGCCATGGATCTCCCAGCCCCTCTGCATCTTGTCTCATGGAGACTCGCATGCCAGAAGGCACAGGATTTGCAGAGGGCAGGGAGGAATGAGGCAAAGAGGCAGGGGAATGGAGAGGCTACAGGACACCTGCCTCACCTAACACCCAGGTACATCTCCTTTGCAGGCCACCCCCTATGGCTGAGCAGCCCATCCCAGAGATAGCCCTGCTAGCCCAGGTGCTGGCTGCAGCCAGCACTGAGGCCCCTGCACTCCGCAGTACACGCCGTGGGTCCCAGCCCACCGCCCCAGCCCGGAGCCCTGAGGACAGCAAAGCTCCGCCCCTGCTCTCCCGCCGCAACTCCATCCTCAGCCGCCGCAGCTCCTTCGGCATCGTTCCGGGGAGCAGGCGGCCCTCCATTGGCCCCTGGATGCTCCACAGACGTGTCAGCTTCTCTGGGCTCCCAATTTCCCAACCCATCCTCAAGACCCGCCTTGAAAACACTTACAGGATTGGGCCAGACAAAGGCTGCAAGTTCGATGCGAAGCGGGTGCAGCAGGTGCTGGAAGGGACCCTGGCCTGTGCCTTGGGGACCACTGTGTACAGTGCCCAGGGCAGTGCCCCACTAGCCCAGAGCCTGACTGAGCTGCTGCAGAACCAGGCCAAGGAGGTGGTGCCACCCCGCTACAAGCTGGTCTGCCACGTGGTGCTGGGCCAGCAGGGCCAGCAGAGCCTCTTGGTGGCCAGCCGGGGACTGTGGGACCCTGAGACCGACAGCTTTGCCTCTGCCACCTTCTCCAACGCCTCCCTCTTTGCCGTGGCCACAGTCTACGGGGTCTACTTCGAGTAGCACATGCCTCTCTGTCCACCCAGTTTTGTAGAGCTGTAGGGAGAGAGCAGCTGAAATAAAGAGGTTTTGTCCAGCTGTGTGTCATACCTGGAGTCTTGGGCCAGGGTGTGCGCAGGGAGCAAGATCTGGGTGCTCACTCCAGCCTCGGCTCACACCCACGCTGCAGTTCCCAGTACTATGGCTTGCAAAAAGACCCAAGCGGCAGCAAACACAACAAAAGGCTGGATTTCCCTGGAACAGGCAACTGCCCAAAGCTGTTGGAGCAGCCCAGGCTGCTTCCCACAGCACAAGCTGCTCCCAGGCAGATTGATTACACAGATCACCTTCAAAGCAAGCTCACAGAGCTCTTTCCTGGCTTCATGCCCAGCTCATATCCCATCACACGAGATGTCAGTGCAAGGGCCCAGGCAACCCTTCCACCACCTGGGTCATAGCTCCTGCCTTCTGCAGCTCAGCAGAGTCAGGAGAGCAGCTGGGTTGGGTCCAAGTGCAGAAAGGAGTGGGGATGCATTTGGCAGCATCAAGGAGAAGTTGAGGCAGCTCCAAGGCTCCACCAGCATAAGCAAGAGCTAACTCTGTCCTTTGTGCCAGTCCCATGAAAGCAGTGGAGGTAGCACATGGGCTCCACATAGCCATCCTGCCTCCCTGACCTTATCCCCCCAGCACCAGTCAGTGGCAAGAAGGGTCATCCCCAACAGGCAGAAGCAGCTCTGGAGCAAGAATGATGCTGAAGCTCTTTTTATGACTCCAGTTTCAAATAAGGCAGACATAGTTTGCCCTTACACAAATAAGTTTTTATTGAGGCGAGTCAGGGGGAGGGGAACTGCACAAGGACAGACCAACAGGAAAATAAATAATTCCATATAAATAAGATACATAAATAGTCCCACATGGCAGAAACTGCCTTGAAATAAGAAACAACCCTGGATCCCAACAAAATGAGGGCTTCTCCAGGCAAGTCCTCAGATCCCATGCCCTACCCTTTATCAAACCTCAGGTTGTACCAGACAATTCACAAATACGGGAAGAGACTGTGCACAGTTGGGCCCAGCACAGTTCCCTCCTTATTAGTGTAACAGTTGTGGAGTGGCACACACCAGCCCACAGAGCCCCTGGCAGGGCAGGCAGCACCCTTCACCCCTGCCCACTCCTGGGAAGGGGTTTTCCTATCCCACAGCACCCAAAGTTTGAGATCAAGGCTGTGGCAGCCATCTCCAGGCCATGCAGAGGGTCTGTGCAACTGATGCATCAGCTGGGGCAGGGGAGCCTGAGCCTCCACCACAAGTAGTTGCCAGCCTCAGACAAGGCCCAGTCAGCCCCAAACCCAGCTGCAGGACACTCACCCACCACCACCTCCTTGTAACACCCCAGTCCATTCCATCAAGACCAGCACCACCAGAGCAGGAGACACCAGGGGGAAGACAGCGATTGCCCAGAGCCAGGGAGCAGCAAGGATATCCAGACCCGCTGCTGTAACCACATCCACATGTCTTAGTCCAGAGTCCAGCTGAGCACCAGGATACACAGTGCCCAGGGGGATAGCCAGCACCACATCATCCCTCCCATCCCATGGGAGGGCAGGGGGAAACCTCCAAGTCCAGACAGGGTCCCCCGAGGTCCCAGGCTAGGCCTCAGCCCATTCTTGGAGAAGCTTGAGGATGTATCTGAGGCGGTGGTGGAGCTCAGGAGAGCAGCCCAGCTCCTGGAGGCTGCACAGCTTGTAAGTGTAAGAGTTGCGCTCCCGGTTGATGTAGGTGACAAGGCAGGAGTGGTCAGGCTTGCTAATGATCACCTTGGTGTGGTCGTTGTAGAAATTCACCTAGGAGACAGGTTGGGCTTGGTTTAAGCCATGCTTCCCACAGCATGTCGGGAGCCAGGATGGAGCTACATTTCCTGCCTCAACCCGTTCCTCCTCCCCAACCTGCCTGGGAGCATCCCTGCCCATGCCCCATGGCAGGAATGAGGCAGCCCTAGCACAGGGGCAGGCACAAGCATCCAGCTGAAGTGCTATGTCTCTCCATGGGCTGGGGAAGCTGCAACCAGCAGCTCCAGGCACTGGAGCAGCATCCTGCACCCACAGCTGTTTTCACAGCTCGATTTTCCATTTGCGCTGTGGCAGACAAGATCCAACACAGACCCAAAGACCACCATCTGGCCTCCTCTTCACAAAGGTCTGGGCATCTCCACTGTGCCCCACACATACCTGGAGGGTGCCACTGCTGAAGAGCATGAGCAAGGCTTGGTCAGTCTTCACCCACCGCAGGAGGAGGGCTGGCTGCCCAAGGTCATCTATGCTGGGCAGGTCACCTCCCTTTGAGAGAACAGTCTGCATAAGTCACTGGTCCCACACATGGGAGCACTTCCAGCAGCACACACAACACCAAAGCTGGGTACCCCTTCAGTGGAGTCCCCACTCCCAGGACACAACCCTGTGTGCCCACTTGGCCAGAGCTGCAAGCAGGGAGTCCAACCAGCTCAAGTGGTATGGTCAAACCATGACGCAAAGTCCAGCCCTGGGCCCCAGCACTCACCTTCATGAGATGCTGCTCCATGTAGGAGGCGAAGTAGCGCAGGACACTCATCTGTCCCTGCAGCTGCTCGGGGATGGCAGACACGGAGAACACCAGGTGCTTGCTGTTCGTTGGGTTGTAATGTACAGTCCTAGAGGGAGCAGAGCACAAGTTTTGGGGATGTTATAGACTCCCCTTCCCACCCAAGGGGCTCCCCTAGAGACAGATCAGCCCCATTCCCATGGCTCACCTGTGGTTGGGAGAGAGCGTCATGTGCGTGCCATTGTTGAAGAGGACCCCAATGCTGCGGTTGGAGAGCTGGTAGCCAAAGCCATACTTGTTGGAATAATCCACCCACTTGCTCACCCAGACAAAGTGCTCATGGCGGGCCAGGGAAGCTGGGTTTTTCTCCGCTGTTGGAGAAGAGAGGAGGTGAGCAGCCAGCCAGCTCCTGTCTGTCTCACCTCCCCAGGGGGAACAGATCCCTACAGCAGACTCTAGCACCATTTAGGGTGCTATTTGTACCCCAAGTAGCAGCCATGCCTTCATCCCAGGGGGAAGGGGATGCACAGCCCCCTATCCCATCCCAGAGCAGTCCAACCAGTTTACCTGGAGGCATGGAGGAGAGGCAGGCCCTCAGGAGCCGGACAGCTGACTCAATGATGGCAGAGGCAGTGACGCAATCCTCAAAGGCTGCGGGGAGAAGATGACAGGCTGAGTCAGCCGGCCCGCTATCAGCCCCAGCATGACAGGAAGCCTGGGGCAGGCTGGGGTGGCTGGCACAGGTATTGCTCACCTTCACAGCTGCTGGCCATCGTTCCTCGGATGGAGGGGGACGTAGACTTGTGAGAAGTCTCTTCCACCACTGTCTCCACGGGGCTGGAGCTGGCACTGCGGCACGACACAGGAGTGGCCTGTGGAGAGACTCTGCTTTATCATGGTCTGCCTGCTCTGCCAAAGAGCATGCATGGCCTCGGAGATGTTCTCACCTCATTCCCTTCCACAGTTTTATAGCTCATCTGCCGACAGATTGAGGTCTTCATCAGCCCAGTAACCAGCTTGGAGATGTCATCCCTCTCCTCTGAAGAGCCCTTCTTGGCTGAGGAGAGAGCAAGAGATGAGTATGCTGCTGAACATAGAGGCTGGGGACATCCAGGCCACCCCTCCCAGTAGCTCAGCTCTCCCTTATCTATTCCCATGCCCATGGAGACAACAGGGTGTCAGACAGATGTCTTCCACTTTCACTTCCCAGTTCTCATGCAACTCAGGGCTTCCAGGAGGAACTGCCCCATGGGTTGTGGCACAGTATCCGCTCTCCAAGCACACACCCATGGCAGGCCACCAGCACAAGAAGGCAGGGGCACACAGAGCTTGTGTTGTCCCCAGGCAGGGGGTCCAGAGAGATCCATCAGAAGGTCTCTCCAGAAAACAGGATCCACTTCTTCCCAAAGGAAGAGTCACCCAGAGGCTTCTTGGCAATGCACAAACTTACCCTTGGGTTTCTTCTTCCCAAAGAGTGTCTTGGTGACTTTAGCAAACAGAGTCTTGGCAGGATTTGGGGGACTCAGCTCTGGAGCCATCACACAGCTGCTGGGAGGGAGTTTCTCAGGCGTGTAGCCCTGCAGAGAGGTCAAGGGAGAGGTTTGGTTTCCATAGACCACATGCTCCAGCTGCCCTGGGCTGACCACAGTCATTCACATCCCTCCTGACAGCCAGCTTGTGTTTCTGTCAAGCCTCAGAACCATGACTGGCATCAGCACAGGAAACAACCCCTTGCTATAGCAACAAGGCAGCAGAAGCACACCAGATCCCTCAGTTCCTCTGGCTGGCATTTGGGCAGGACAGCGGCTGCTTCCTTTGAAGGACTGACCCTTTGTACAGGACAAGGACAGCACCCTGCATAGCCCAAAAAACCTCATCCCACCTGGAGAGGGATCCCATGGCCCAGGCCCCCACCCACCCACCTTGAAGAACTCATGGTCCAAAATCTCATCAAGGGTGAGGCGGTCCTGGGGGTTGCGTCTGAGGATGCCAGTGATGAGGTGCTTGGCAGGCAGGGAGAGGAAGACGGGGAGGGTGTATTCCACTTGCTTGATACACCTGTAGGTCTCCTTGAGGTCAGAGGTCTCAAAGGGAGGGTTCCCACACAGCAGGGTGTACCTGGGAGGGAACACGCATGCCAGTGTCAGATCCCCACCAGGCTTGTGACTCAGCAGCACTTAAAGCAAGGAAGTTATTGGCATTTGGCCGGCCACACCTGGCTGAGAGCAGCACTTCCAGCCTCGACAGCCACGCTCACATCCGGCCATGCTTCCTCCTAGCAACTGTTTAGAGCAACAGGCAAGGAGCCTTGAGGAAGGACAAAGAGCTGGCAGCAAAGGCCACCCGCTGCTCCCACCCTCGTGGCCATCAGGGTGGAAAGGGGAGCAGGCAGTGGCCGGGACAGGGGCTGGATGTGCCGAAACAGCGATCGCTCCCTGAGCAAACAGCACAGCAGCCACGGAGATTTTCCGTTGTTTATCAGGTTCACAGTGCGGTCAAGCCTGCTCTGAACCAGAGCTGAGTGCAGCATGAGCACACCCACCCCGTGCAGTCCTGCTTGCACAGTCCCCACACAGCATCCCAGGACGGCTGCAGGCAGCACCTGCTCCAAAGTAAGGCTGGGCAGGATCCAGCCAGTCGCTCCCCTCCCCCTGCTTCTCAGCAACCACTGCAGAGCCACAAGGCACAGCACAAGAAAACTTCCTCATCGGGCTGCCCACAGAGCAGCTGCCCCCACCCCAGGCAGGGTGCCTGGACCCCTCCCCACCCAGCAGCACAGACTTACATGACACAGCCCAGAGACCACACGTCCGACTCTGGCCCATGGCCCTGTCTCAGCAGCACTTCTGGGGCCAGGTAGTTGGGGGTCCCACATATTGTCCTGTGGGGCAGAGTACCAGATCAGTGCATGCTCTTCATCCCCTCACAGACAGCCTCCCCCTGCTCCAAGCCCTGGGATTTACCCTTGTCCTCCCCACTCCATTTTGCTCTTTGTGGCCCCCCTTCATCTACAAGGAGCCCCATACAGACTCCCCCCTCTCCAGCTCACGGAGGTCGGCAGCAGCTGCTCTTGGGGAGCTGTTGGGAAGAGCCTGTCCCAGAGCTGAGGAGGAACAGAGCCTTTGTGTCCCAGCCTGTGCAGCCGGCACGGCAGCCGGGCAGGCACAATAGCAATAGTCAACACATTGTTCTCCCCGACGGCTGCAAGCTCACTCCTGAGGAGCCACAAAGCCCCCAGCCCCCTCGCCTTGCCTGCAGCTGGAGCAGGAATTGCTCCCTCACCCCAGGAAGGGGCCCTAAGGCTTCCTCTCCCAAGACCAGGCAGGACCCCTTGCACCTCCACTCTCCTGGGAAGCCACAGGAAGAAGAGTGAAACCCAGGTGGATTCTGAAAAAGGAAAATCCCAAACTTACTTTTTCTTCTGGTCAGAGACATCATGGCAAGCAGCTAGGCCAAAGTCTCCCACTTTTAGCTCCATGTTTTCATTGATGAAGAAGTTGCCTGCAAGTCAAAGGCGATGCGTCACCACAAGTCCCTTGGGGACAGCTTGCTCCCCACACAACACCATGTGCCACCCACAGCACTCACCAAGCTTGAGGTCTCTGTGCAGGATGCCCTTGAGGTGAAGATACTTCAAGCCTGAGATGATCTGTTTGAGGTAATAGCGCACTTCGGGCTCCAGCAGAGTATGACGGGCCTTCCAGATGTGGGCCAGGGACTGCAACGGGAGAGAAGACAGCTTGTGATGCAGGCAGGGAGAACAGGCAGCCCTGCTGACTAGGCATAGGCTAGGCAGGGTCAAAGCCAGTTCTTCCAGAAGTTGCACATTCACAAATAATCCTTTTTTCACAGCCATGACCTCAGCAGACTCCCCACATGAGGCTGAGGCTGGTCACCAGAGCCATGGGAACCTCTGGATTTATGGTGGCCATATCATGAGCAGGCAGTGCGAGACAGACAGACAACTGCTGGAGTGCCCAGTGCCCTGCAAAACCACTTTGCTTACAGTGAGCTCAGAGGGTGTGACAGCTGACAGCTCAGGGGACTGCTAACACAACACCTCGGCAAGGCCTGCTCCAACCAGCTATGGCTGTTTAGGAGATCCTTTGACAAGGAGGCCACAGCAGCACTGACCTTCCTACTGCAGTGCTCCAGGAAGATGTAGATGCTCTCTGAGTCCTCAAAGTAGTGGGAGAACTTGACGATGTGCTTATGGTGCAAGTCCCGATGCAGCTCGATCTCATTGGTGATCTGACAGAGAGCAGCAGTGCCAGGTGAGCACAGGGGAGCTGCTGCCCCCCAGCAGCCCAGCCCAGCCCCCCAGCAGCCACACGGCACCCACCTTCTCCCGCTGGTGAGGTTTAGCCACCCTGCTGTGCGGAATGACCTTCACGGCATAGGTTTTGTTGCTGGAGAGGTCTGTCATTTCATAGCATCGTGCAAACCCACCCTGCAAGGGAAGAGGTGGTTACGGATGGGTGAGAGACAGCTCCTTACCCCTGCCTGCTTACAAGCCTCCTCCTCCTCCTCCCTTCCCTGACAGCACAGCCCGGCGAGCGTCACACGCTCCCTCCTGCTGCGTCGCCCACTAAGATCTGAACTATGATGCTCTCAACCAGGCATTTTCTTCACCCATTTCTTGTAAAACCTCCAGGCATTTTCCCTCCCACTATGGCCGGACTTTGCATCTTTCCACATGACAGATCAACCTGGAAAGTCCTGCGCAGGGCAGGAAGCCCGGGGACCGGAGGCCATCGAAAAGCAGCCCCACGGAGACAGGTTTTTCCTGCCGTGATGTCACCCTCCAATCTGCACACTCAGCCGCTGAGCCCACTCGGGCCGGGCTGGGAACCGGCATCCTCCTCCTACACACGCCGCTGTCAGCCGGAGGAAAAGTTGCGTGCGGCGGAGCGGCGCGGGCCGGCACCCCTGGGAACCGGGGCACCCACCGGCCCACGCACCCGCCGCGGGGCGCCCCGAAACCGATGCGGCTCCGATAGCCACCGAGGCACGCAGCCAGCGCGGGTGATTCACGGCTTCCAGCGCTGCTACGGGCCCGCCGGGCGAGGCGGGGAGGGTGGGGGCGGCAGCCGGGGGACTGCATCCAGCCCGGGCCGCCCGGGATGGGGGTCGAGCAGGCGCGCAGCCCCCGCCCCTCCCCTCACCCACACCGGCTCACCCCGGCGCCCTCCGCGACGGCCCAGCTCCCTTTCCCCCTTTCCCCATTCTCGGTACCTTTCCCAGCAGGCGGCCCTTGCAGTAGGAGCGGCCGGAGACCGGGTCGACGATGATGCGGGTGGTCTCGGCCGCGCGGGGCGGTGGCGCCGGGGCGGGCGCCGGCCGCGCGGGGAGGGCGGAGGCGGCGGGGAAAGGGGGGAAGAGACCGGCGGACTCCATGGCGGCGCGGCAGGATCGGGAGGCTCGGGGCTGCGCCGCGCCGCGCCCCGCGCACGTGGCCCCGCCGGCGCGCGCCGCCGCTGCCGCCCCGGGAATCCCGCCGCCTTTATCAGGGGGTGCGATTACGTCATCCGAGAAGCCCCGCCCCCGGCCGCCCCGGGCCGCCCTTAAAGGGGCCGCAGCACGGCGGAGGGGGCGGAGCTTCGGGAATTCCGGGAATGTACTGGTGTTCTCCTACCAGCTGTGACACCGCGGGTGAAGCTGCGGCAGCCTCTCCACTGCACAGGGGCCCACCCCTGCACACACAGCGATGTCCCCCCAGTAGCTGCATCCTCCTCCTACGGACAGGGACAACCTCCTCCTGACTCAGGGTTCTCCTACGGTCACACTGGGACCCCAAAAATGCGCAGAGGCAGAGCTCCCTCCCCTGTCTCCCAGGACATACACAGCCCCCTGCCATGCACATCTGTAAGTACACACTCACACAAAACACCTACTCACGGGGTGCTTCCCCTCACACGTGTTCCCAGCATGTGTCACACGACCAACTGGGGCCCTCACGCCTCCTTCCCATGCAAAGGTTGTGGCCCAGGGAGGGTTCTCAAAGCCCCTGTGTGCCCTGTACTGCCCTCCCTCCCTTATGACAAACTTGGATGCAGGTGGACACTCCCCAAGGGCCTCTTACTCTGTGCCAGGGCCCAGCAAAGGGGGTCACGGGTGGGCGCTGGGCGCACAGGGAACAGTGGAAGATGCAGGGATGATGGAATCCACCATCCCTGCCCCTCGGTGCCTGGGCACCCCGTCCTCAGCCCTGCTGCTGCGGTGGCCTGGCTGTGCAGGGCGTGCAAGGCGCCACAGCGGTGCTGCTCCCTAATGGCCGTGAGGAGCGCTCGCCTCTGTCACCCGGAACGGGCCATGGAAGGTGCTTGGCACCGCTCCCTCCCCACGGGCGCGGGAGCTGGCAGGGTGCCTGCAAACCCACAACCCCCACGAGTGTGAAGCAGCAGCGTTGCAAGAGCCCCTCAATCTTCCCACTGTCACTCCCTTGCTCACATCACACACAGGGGGTGACTCTGTGACCATCCCGTGCCCTGTGCCTCAGTTTCCCCCCACTGCTGCTCAGGGCTCTTGGCACTGATGCTCACTGTGCTCCTGAATGCGCTGAGGGTTTTGCATGAGCACCTCTGGCAAACATCCCCGTTCTTCCCAGCACATCCCCTCTCACCCTAGGGTACTGGGGATGAATCAACTCCATATTTTGGGATGAATCAACTCCATATTTTTTTCGGCAGAAAAACTGAGAAAACCTGCCTGAAGAGAAAGAGGAAACAATACAGATCTGGCTGTTTTTTTTCCTTGTGTTTCCAGCTTTTGTAGGGGAAGCACAAAGGAGCCCACTGCCCATCAGCACACACGGCCGGGAGCAGGCTGGGATGCTGCTGCCCCGAGGGAAGCTGCCTGTTTCCATCACGCCCGGGGCTCCCCGGGCATCACAGGTTTTCCGATGGAGGCCCCAGCTCGGGGCTGCCGGAGCTGAGTCAGCGTCTGAAGGCCATGTGTGGGTGGAGGCACCCGGGAGCGCAGGGAGGCCCCGCGGGACCTGTCTGGAGGTGAGGTGACAGACGGGGCTGTTCCGGGATTCCCCACAGAGGGACAGGGGGACCTGCCAGCACTGAGAGCTGCCATCGCTGCTCCTGCTCCCCACTGCCTCTGGTGAGTTCCTGGGCAAGGGGCAGGGATGGAGCCCACAGCCCACGTCCTGCCGAGGCTGAGGCACCTCCTGTCCAAGAGGGATGGAGCCTGGGAGCAGACCTGTGACGGTGTTCGCAGGGGTCTTAGGATGAGGGAAGAGACCAGAATGTTGACTCCATGTTTCAGAAGGCTTGATTTATTATTTTATTATATATATTATATTAAAACTTTACTAAAAAGATAGAAGAAAGGATTTCATCAGAAGGCTAGCTAAGAATAGAAAAGAAATGATAACAAAGGCTTGTGACTGACCGAGACAGTCCAGACAGCTGGGCTGTGATTGGCCATTAATTAGAAACAACCACATGAGACCAATCCCAGATGCACCCGTTGCATTCCACAGCAGCAGATAATCATTGTTTACATTTTGTTCCTGAGGCCTCTCAGCTTCTCAGGAGAAAAAATCCTAAGGAAAAGTTTTTTCATAAAACATGTCTGTGACACAGACCCATCACCTGCAGCTGGGGTCCCCTGTGGGGTCCCATGTCAATCACAGGTTTTGCCATCACTGATCTGGAGCAGTGGGAGGAACTGAGGTTTAAGATCACCAGCCTGTTGGACCTGGGGAAGGGGAGGCTCTGGGGTGAGCTCCTGACTGCCTGCAGCTAGTTAGGTGGAGTTATAGGAAAAGGGAGTCAGGCTCTTTGGGGACATGTACAGTAAAATCATGAAAGGCACACAATGCAAGCTGCATCAAGGGAAACTCCATCTACATACTGGGAATTTTTTTTTTCCCCTTGCGCATGTGGTAAAATATCACAGGAGCCCAGAGAGGCTGTGGGATCTCTGTTCTCCATGATACTCAGCACTGGCCTGGTCCTCCCACCCTCATGGCATTCAGAGATGCTCAGCAACATCAGGAGCAGGGGAGCTGAACCCAGCTGCCAGCTCACGTCTGCACCAGGGCACTGCTGTGTGCCCTGCTGTGTGCCTGCATGCAGTGCCTGGGCGGCAAGAGCAACACCAGCCAAGCATCAGGGTGCAGACAGGCTGCCCAAGGCTGGGGTGAGAGCCCTGACCCCTTCAGGAGTGGGGCTTTCCCATCCCTCAGCACAGCTCTGCAAAGCATGGGGCTGCAGCCACCAAGGAGGAGCATGGAGAGGGTTGTTGGTCCCTTGGGTGAGCTGGGGAAGGAAGAACCAGCACCAGCAGGGCCAAGGCACCCCAGGAACTGGGGCACAAGGCACCAAAGTACTGGACGTGCTCAGCCCAGGTCCCATCTTACCCACCTCCACAGTAACCAAGCAAAGAGCTGTTGGTACACTCCATGTGCCTCAGTTTACCCAATTCACCCCATAGTGAGCACACAGGGTGTGAAAACAGAGCTTCCCTCTCCAGCACTGCTTTTCTGATGGATGTAGTGCTCATGTCTGACTCTGCTCCTCCTTACTGGCCTGAGACTTGTGTGGGAGGAAGGGAATTCATTGGGGTCCAGTGATGGAGTGCGATGCTGGCCCTTTGATCCCCATCCGGCAAGAATGTGCACTCTGCATCCTTTCCCCAGTGGAGCTGGCAGTTCAGCCGGGCAGAGCTCTTTCCCCTTCCCAGGAGAGAGACAAACTCAGCAGAGCCCAGCCCGGCCCTTCTCCAGGAGCTTGGGGAGCTGATGATGGAGTGCAGACAGGACTGGAGGGACACGGACAAGACTGGAGGGACACATGTCTTCTGCGGGGCAGAGGGAGAGGCTGGGAAGGGACATTCTATCTGGGAAATGGAGAGGGGAAGGATGATGAAGGAATGGGAACTATGGCTTGTGAAGGAGGGGCAGAATAAGGAGGGATCCCGGGTTGATGGACTGCAGGGGAGCTGGGTCAAGCGAAATTTGGGGGTACCGCTGCCGAGGGCGGCTGGAGGGTCCATGGCTGGCGGGACCCCTGCGAGGGGACGGGGCACGGGGGGCTGAAGGGAGGCCATGGGCCGGGCCGGGCCGGGCCGGACGGCGGCGGGGCCGGGGCGGGATGTGGCGGGGCCGCCCCGCGGCGAGGCGGAGCCGGCGGCCGCGCCCGGTGGGAGCGCGGCGGGACGCGGAGCAGCCCCGGAGGATGGGGCGAGCGGCGGCAGGTGAGGCCGGGCAGGGCACGGGGGGCACGGCCGGAGCTCCGGGGGTCGCTCGCTGCCCGCGGGCACCTGGCCGGAGCAGCGGGACGTCGCGGGAGAGGCAGCCCCGGGCCGGCGGGGTCGGTGGCACTGGAGGACGGCCCTGGAGGACCTGCGGCGAGCCGGTCCTTTCGCGGAGGGGAGGAGAAGTGGGGTTCACTTCCCCGCCGGGAAGGCTGGAGAAAGGGAGCGGGAGGGCACAGGGAGTCACCGTCCCCTCTGCTCTCCCCGCAGGCGCCGGGCTGGGCACCGTGTCCCTCTGGGGCAGCCTCCTGCTCGCTGCCGGCCTTGCCCTTGAGCCAGCACCGCCTGTCTGCAACTGCTCCGAGCCCATGGACTACCAGGCTTTCCGGGAGGCTCCGCTCCCCGAGAGCTGCTGCCTCAACTTCACCAGCTCCAACATCACCCACCTTGACTGGGGAGCACTGGTGGAGGTGCAGGGGCTGCGGGAACTCTACCTCTCCCACTGCAGCATCACGGCCATCAGCAACGCACAGGGAGTCCCTCCTGCCTTGGAAATCTTACACTTGAGTCACAACCTGCTGGAAAGTCTCCCTGGAAGCTTTCTAGAAAATGCCCCTAATTTGAGGGTTCTTTATCTGGATAGCAACCAGCTTCAGGAGCTACCCAGGTCCTTCCTGAAAGCATCTTCCCAGGTCCAGGAGGTCTACCTGGGCTTCAATGCCCTCACCTTCCTCCCTGCCAGCCTCCTGAAGCCATCTCTGCTCCAGCTTCAGCTCTCCAACAACAGCTGGGACTGCAGCTGTGCTCTGCTAACCACCCTGGAGGGCTGGTCCAGCCAGGCTGCTGAGGTGATCTGCCACACACCAGAGCAGTACCAGGGTGTGGGCCTCCAGAGCATTCCCCGGGATGAGCTGTGCCGCTCACACGGCCTCACCGCCCTCTTCATCTGCCTGCCTGCCCTCCTCATCCTCGCCAGCGTCACTTGGTGCTTCTGCCGGCAGAAGAAAAAGACCAACTACAGCCTTCAGAGCAGGTCCCAGAGCCAGCGGGCCGTGGCAGAGAGGGGCAGTGTGCCACTGTCTGCAGAGCCCCACCACTACATCCCCTACGAGCTGCCTGCTGCTCCCTCCAAGGCTGAGAAGAAAGTGCTGCTGGGGAAACAGGTCATGCTCCAGCCCTTTGTGGATCCACTGGAGAGTGGCAGAGACCTCTATGAGGAGGTGGAGATCCAGGTGGGATCCCCCAGCAGTTCCCAGGTGCCATCCCATGAAGGGCAGCTGGGGACCCCAGCACCAAGGGCAGAGGAGCTGGGCAGTGAGCCAGAGGTGGACACTGTCAGCGTGAGTGAAGTGCTGAAGGACTCTGCTGACCGGGAGAAGATCTACATGAGTCAGACAACCAGCTACTACAACCTGGTACCTGGCATCGAGCTGGAGGACTCGGACAACCTGGAGTATGAGGCCATTGACCTGCACTGATGCCAGGACTTGGGCTGTGTCTGGACACACAGCAGGAGGGGCAGGGGCTGGGCAGCAGTGAAAGCCACCAGAGCAGGAGAGGCATGAGCTGTCCTGCCATGGCCGACAGTGGCTGTTTGCAAAGGTGCACCACCAAATACCCATCCCTTCCCCTGTGCTACTGTATGAACCCCTCGCTTGCCATGTGCTGCAGCTGGGCAAGGCTGCAAGGGTGCTTCAGGCTCTGGGGACCCTCCCACAAGCTGGTGGTGCCTAAGGAAGGATGTGCAGGGAAGGTGGGGGCTGGTTTTGGGGATCAAGTGATGATGCTGTGAGTGCCAGACCCACTGACCAGAGCTTTCTCTCCTGCTGGAGCCAGATGGTGTCTGGCACAACTGCTCTGCAACCTGCAGGGAACACGGTCTGGAGACATGAAACAGGGCTGGCCCTGCCTGTGTGGTCTGCAGGGAGTGTCACATTTGGACAGGGTGCCCTGGGCCCATCACGGGAAGCCTGTGGTGGCTCTGCCTGCTGCCCACCCCACACCCCACAGGGACTTGAAACAGTCAATGCACATGTGCTGCTTCATGGCATGTGTGTGTGCACACTTGTGGGAGCAGGTGTGTGAAGCGCACACAAACAGGGTGGCATCAGAGGGGGCCCCTTGCAGACAGCCCTGTAGGATCCAGCTCTCAGTAAGAAATATATCATTTTACTCCTGGCAGTGTGGCTCCATCCCTTTGTGCTTTGGGATAGTGGGGAGCCAACACATGGGATGTGGGGAGTGCAGGGATGGTGGACTTCACTCCTACCCCATTACCCTCCCCTGCTCTGGGTGATGGCCCAGTGAGGGTCTTGCCCAGCATCCCGGGAGCCTCTTTGTGGCTCTGGCAGAGCAGAGCTGGGTGCTGGCTAAACGCCAGCAGAGCCTTTGCTTTGTGTCAGGATTTACAACAAGGGTGGGGAAGGTGTCAGCCTGCTGTAAATGCCACAGATCCTGAACAAAGCAAGAATTTGTGGGGCTCCTGGGAGCAGGGCAAAGGCTGGGGGGGGGGGCTGTGAATCACTGCTCAATACAGGCACCCCCAGCAAGTCTCACCCAAGGTGCTCCAGCCCTTCTCTGTGGATGGAGAGGGACACCCTTGAGTCCTGCTCCTCTTGCCCAGGGGGACATTTTCCAGGCTGGAAGCTGCATGGGCCACCCTGTGTGCTCTGGAGCTGTGCTGGGCCTGGTGCCCAGGCAGGAAGGGAGGGAGCTGGGCAGGGCAGGACACGGCACTCCGGCCGGCAGAGGAAGTGGTGTTTCCTGCAGAGTGCTGTGGGGCTTCAGCAGCCCATGGTGGGACTGCTCAGTCCCAGCACTGCTCAGCCCCACATGGCCTAGGGACAAGGATGGGATGATTTGTCTTCATGTATCCTGCCACTCATGGATGTTTCCCTGTTTTATATACAGCTGGACTTCTTCCTTCCCTGCTCCCTCCTGGGCTCTGGGAAAATATCCCAGCTTTTAATATCCCTCCATCACTCTCTGCCAAGTACTACAGCATACCCTGGCTCATGCTACCCCCACATCCCTACAGGGACAGAGGGACCAGAGGCTGCCACAGGGCTACAGCAGGACAGGCAGGGTTAGCAACTGTCTCCAGGGGGTGCAGCCCATCCCATGGCTGCAGATTTTGACTAGGGCTAACAACAGCTGCATTTTTGACATGTGCTCTAGAAATGCCTGCAGCCCTTCCATGGGTGCCCCCTCTGCTCATGTACCCTGGGGTCCCGTTCCCAGGGCTGCTGGGAATGATGTAACATCCTGTCCTTTCCCTCTTTCTCATGCAGCCTAAATTCAGATGCCATGGCTGATGCAAAGGGAGTGACCCAAATCACCCCACTGGTCTTGTCCAGCCCTTGCTCTGGTACCTGCAGCCCCTGCCCAAATCTCACTCTCTGACAGGTGGCAGGGAGGTGTCACCAAACCCAGTGCTCCCAGTTCTTTGTCTGTGACAGCCCTGGCACGTTTAGACACATTTTCCCTAAGAAAATTAGTTTAAAAGTTCCCTTTCCTTCAAGTCCTCCCTTCCTTTAAAGGTCCTGAATTCCCTCAACAAGGCAGCCCTGCTTCTCCTCCACTGCCTTCCAGGTCACTGCTGGACCTATTGAAGTGTAACCACAAGGTCATTTCCTGGGTTGGATCACGTCCTGTGAAAATACCCCAAAGTTAATATCCTGTGGAGCTGAGAGAGCCACTCAACAGCAAGGAGCAAGACACAAAACAAGTGACTTCACCTGGCTTATACTGCAGCTGATCATCCTATGAAAGCAACTCTTGAAATTCAGACCCTCCACCTGTCAGAAGTGGATAGGTCTAGGCTTTTGTACTTCTGAAATCTAGCCAGGCTTAAGCTCTACTTAACCCCAGCCCCTGCCTATCACTTCTGGCTCAGTGCATAGCAGGTTTGCCCACTCCCAGGAAGGTAAATCCCTGTGCCATCCATAGGGCTGTGCATCCCACAGCCTGCACTAATTTGGGAGTGAAGCGCCACACACCCCAGCCAGCTGCCACTGCTGTTCCCATGTCACACCTCCAGTGCAGCTCTGGGCGCTACTTTCGTTCCCAGGGGCAGTTCCCCTTGGCAGCTGTGTTTCTCAGAGTAGTAACTTTGTAAACAGCACACATTGATGAGCCATAATCCTGTTCATCAGGGGACAGGTTTATAATCCTGCTCTGACACCAAGGTGGCATTTGCTCCATAAAGCCAGTTTCTCCATCTGTACAAAGTTCCCCAGAAACACCCTGAATGCTGTTTTCACTCTGTGGAGGATGACGGGAGAGAAGAAACACACTCAGAGGAAGCAGCCGTGACATAGCCCTGCCAAGTGCGCTTATCACCTCCGCCCCACCTCTCTGGAAAGCAGGCGTTGCTGGAGAGCAGGGAAAATTTACACCGGATCACTATGGAGAAGGAATGTGCTTGTGAAAACATGCCACCCAACCCAACTCCCACTGCCAGGGACTCCTGGACTGCAGGGGCACCAGCTGGGCTCAGCTCTGCTCACAGTGCCCACAAGCACAGAGCCAATCTGTGAGGGACTGCCAGTGCACACCCATGGCACAACCTGCTGCCTCGGTCATCAGAACAGGTACCACCGTTCTGCAATGCTCAGCTCTGGTGTTGGCTCATGTTTACCTCCCTGCCAGCAGCACAGCACGAACCCACACTCCCCAGGGCACCTCCTGCTGTTACACTTGGCAAACATGGCACAGCATCACGGGAAAAAAACTTAAACTCCTTGCCCCAAAATTATCTGGCGGGACAGAGCTGCATTTTTGAAGCATGAGACTTAGGTCTCACCACAACTCTCCTTGGGGCAAGATGATCATGGACCACCTCCCTTCAGTTCAGAGGTAGTAATTGCGATGCTGGGGCTGCAGGAAGCCTGATTTGCAGCAGTGATCCAATGGATAAACGAGGCTTTTGTGAAAATACACAAATGGGATTTAAGTGTGCAGTGTGTTCACCTGACAGGCACAAGGTGTGTGAGCCTGGCCTGCCCCATGGCACAGGACCAGCTCTCAGATGGGCTCCCAATAGCTCTCAGATGACTTTCCCCAATAGCTGCACAAAGAACAACTATTTTCAGAGATTTAAGGACAGGAGCCTCTAGGAATGATATCACCAAAACATCCAGAAAAGCTTTTGTTCACCACAGCTTTCCAATTCCACCCAAGTGACAGGGCACAAAGCTGGTGTTTGTATCCAGCTTTCGAAAGGGACAGACCATGATGTGAGCCTGGCCCTTCTGCTAGAAGGAATTGATCTTGCACTGGAATGAGACCAAGGAGGTCAGGGAAAGACCAGCTGGTCACTGAGCAGTGCCACCTAGTTTGGTTAAAGGATGTTGGATCCTGCAGGGAACTGTACAGCCAGGCAGGAAACACCAAAAGGGGCTGCTGGCCTGAACCAGGGGATGGGGGCCCATGTAATGTGGAAGGCAGAGGCTGAAGGTGTAATAGCCAAGTTTTCAGCCAGACTTGGCCCATTTCCCCACTGACCTCTCCAACACCCCGACCGCAGCACATGCTGACCTAACACAGCACAGGAACAGGGGGGAAGCGTGCACAGACCTCAGGAACTCCCAGGAACCCAGAACTTTCAACAGAGGTGCACACTTGCACCTACCTCCTGCTTGCAGGTTTCCAAAACTGGACATTCCCCACTGCTGCAAAATCTGATACCTCTTTTTCACAAACACTTGGTCCCTGCAAGTCACTTAGACCCCACAGAGACGTTTTAGTTGAGCACATGCAGGGACAAGTTTTGCCTGAAGATGTTAAAGGGCTCAGGGATTCCTAGAGTTCCATCTTCCTTTACATTTTACAAGGCAGGTGGAGCTACAGAAGCCCTCTCCATACTGTACACACAAATGAGCACACAACCTATTAGGGTAGAAGACTCTTGGTTTATTCGTTCTCTTAGCACAATAGTTTTCATATTCATTTGCCTTTTCTGGCCTTGATCTTCCTCAAGTAGAACTCTAATTCCTTGCCTTCCAACACATAGCCATCGGCTCGGCCACACTGTCCAGGTCTGGAGGCAATGCAGGCTGCAAGGAGAAGTCATGCAGTTAAAGCCTGGCAATTCCCCACCCCAGTGCACACACCAAAGAACACACACTGCACGCAGCCTCCCTGCAGCAGCACGGACGAGCAGCTCAGCAGTAACTGGGTCAGCAGGCCGTGTGCCTGGGCAGCACCTGTGCCTGAGGTACTGTGCTTGGGAAGCTGCAGTCCCTCGTGAAGTCCTCCTCAGATCTCCAAACTGTCATCGCTCGGGTTCAGTAGCAGAACTGGACAAGGTCTCATCACCAGAAGACTTCAGAACACTCAAGTGTTTACCAGAGCTTGAACATCAAAGCTCTCAGATGCCTGTGGCACATTTTTCTGACACACACTTGCTCATTTTGCTAGTCTTGAGCCCCTTTCTTTCTCAAAGCCCCAAGAGGAATAATCAACTGCAGAAGCCTGGCTAGACAGACTGCCCCATCCTGCCACAAGTGGGGTATCTCTGGAGAAGATAAAAGAACAAGTTACATTAATGCTGCCAGGGACTCACCAAGTAGCTTTCCTTGCTGGAACTGCTCCTCAAGAATACTTGCTATCTTGGCATTCTTCTTCCGCTCATCATATTTTTTCTGGATCTTCTTTGAACGCTTCTTGTTCAGTATTTCCTCCTCTTCAGGAGTCTAAACCCAAGACCAAAAGCAAAAAAAAAAATTGTTTAACAAATGGCCACCTTCCACTAACACAGGTGTTTTCCACCACCATGAAGGAAGGAAGCCCTTGTATTCTCAACACTGTACTGTTTTCAAAGTCATACCTGGCTGAGGTACAAATACTTTGATCTCACAGAACCAGGTACTGCATTTCACTTTTGAAACCAAGAAATGCAACATTGCTAACCAGAGCCACTGCTGACAACTGAGCACATTGCCCTAGGGAAGGCTGTTCTCAAGTCAATGAAACTGCAAAGGCTTCCCTGGTGAACCACTCCTACAAAAAGCAGTGAATACTCTTTCCCTCAGCAGAATTAATGAAAGCGCTTGGGTGTGGTGCAAGGCCAGGCAGACGAGGTCTCCCCCTGCTTCTGCACTACACAGCACCCAAATGAGAACTGCTTTGCTTTTAATGCAAGGATTAATCTGAATGCTACATGTGGGGTTTTAAATATTTTCTAGCAATCCAGGGTTTCATTCACAGATTCATGGCTCAGTGTAGTTTCAAGACACTTAAAAACACACTCAAGTTCAATGAGCAATCCCCAAGCTTCTCACCAAAGCAATCACTGCCCAGCACAAGAACCCAACCTACAAAGTCTTCCTCAGCATCCTAAATTGTCATCGCTCTCCCTTCAGTAGCAGAACTGGACAAAGGTATCATCATTAGAAGACAAAGATTTCGACAGGCAGGTCCTTGTGCACAAATGGGTGTAATGCTTCTGGGAGCACTCCTGCTACTGAGCTCTCCATTAAGAGAGCCAGACTTATCCTGGGAACCAACCTATGGGAACACAACTCGGATAGCTCTGCTGGGTACCCAACCCTACTCTGGCAGGCAGTGTCTGTTCAGGATGGGTAAGTGCCTCTGGCAGGGCAGACTGCTGTGCCAGGAGCCCAAAGGAGAAGCCCAGGCGTACCAGTTTGGCGCCCTTCTTGCGTCCCAGGGGCAGGGCATAGTGTGCCTCGTACCACTGCCGGTAGGGGGTGCTGTCGATGAGCACGATGCAGTTCTTCACCAGCGTCTTTGTCCGCACCAGCTCGTTGTTGGAAGCGTTGTACACAACGTCAATAATTCTGGTCTTGCGAGTGCAGCCTTTCAAGAGAAGAGCATGAGTTCAGACCTACAGGGATCAGACAGCTGAGTATGCAGCTCATAGCATCTCACACATACCCTTTAAATAACTTTGCACTCAACAACCCATCGAGTATCTTCCAGCCTGCCTGGCATTGAATTAAATTTAACTAAAAGATGCATCTCTTTTTCATCAGAGTCAAACTTTCTGTTGTTAGGACAGAAATCTACACCTGGAAATGAAATCCCTCCTACATGAAAAACCAGGATCAGTAGCCTTGCTGGAACTCATCTCCAAAGTATCTAAGCAACCCTAGAATGTAACTTTCCAGACTAGCAAGATCAGCAGATGCCAACTAACACTGCCCACAGGGCTCAATGCTGTATGCACTTTCTAGAATTACTGAATTAAGCCATACTGAGCGGGACTGCCCTGCAACGCACTTCTTAGCTACTAAATTTGACTGTTTAGCAGTCACTTGCCCTGAAAACAGCCCTGCACATACACAAAGATGGTGCACAAGGTGGGTTTTCTCCCTTCACTCACATACCTTGTCCATGTTGCAAGGTACACTCAGCCCCTTCACATGTGCAATACTGACTGTAATGACACTTTTCAGTGCACAGACAATACTCTGAGATAACTGAAAACATGTCCTGCGCCCTCACACCATGCAGGTCACCAAGCCACCACCTTCCTTACTGCTATTTTACCATCCTACTCAGCACTCAACACTGCCTGGGCCCAGGCTCAAGTGATACTGCTGTCACCTTGTAAAGCAAAGAAAACCCACCTTGCTCAGGGAAGATATGACAGAATCCCCCTCTTGCTTCTGGGCTTCCCACTTTTGCTTAGCAAAGCAGAAATATGAAATTGCACATGCTACTGTAACACTGTTCTAGGGTCAGGCCTTCCCACAAGCATCCTGAGTATCTTTCTCTGTTGTTCAACATCACGTAACTTTTAGTAACCATATTCACTGATGAACAAAACTTGTGTTTCTGAAGAACTACTCATATATAGGATTTCAGCCCCTTTTTAGTCCCCCTCCCCCATAAAAAGTTAAGGCAAGCATGTCACTCAGTGTAACTATGACACTCCTATCACTGTGAACTTCCCACAAATCCATGTTTGCATCCCTCCAGTATGCAGCAGTCCTGCAGACCAGCACAGGTTTCCCTCCCACACAGCAGGCTCAGCACATACTTACATTCTGAGCCCCAGGAGAAGTTGCCAACATCCAAGCGAAGGGCTCGGTACTTCTTATTTCCGCCCCGAACCCTCACGGTGTGAATCCGGCGCGGGCCAATCTGCAGTCAGAAACAAACACCGGGCTGCTCTTGGTGCTGGAATGCTTCACGGCCCCCACAGGAGCCCAGCACAGCCCCAGCCTCCAAGGCAATGTGGTCAGTGTAACTATGACAAACCCCAGCATCGGCAGATACAGTAAATGACCAGAACGGTCTGTTGCATCTACCTAAGGTGAAAGCTTCATCACTCCAATTGCCTTTTATTGCAAAAATGTATCGCTGCTTTCCATCGGCAGAGGGGCAAACACCACTTTTTAGAGAAGTAGGGTCAGATATTCAACCCCACACCAAACAGCACAATTGAAACCTCTAATAGGTTTAAATATCACAGAAGCAGCAACTCGAGTTGGAAAACACAATTCTGACCAACTTTGCCCAATCACTCACCTTAGTGTTGGCGGGAGGTCGCCCCAACTCATACTTCCTCTTCTTATGGTAGGGCTTCCTCTTGCCCCCAGTCTTGCGACGCTTATGCCAGTTGTCCCGGGAGATACCTGAATGGAGAGCAGCGTGGTCAGAGGGTGCCACCAGCCCAGCCGGCTGCAGCAGCAGGGCGCGGCTCTGAGTCCTCAGCTCTCCAAGGTTGGTATCCGCACAGTGCACTCAGCCTTATGCAGCAGTTAGAGAAGCTTCATCATTGATACTCAGACCTGCCCCGAGCACATCCCTTCCAGGAGAGCTGTACAAGCAGACAGATCCCTTTATCCGTGCTCTCTTTGGGAAGCTGCGTCCCAACGTACCTCGCGTGCTGGGCACTCTCTGGGAAGCGCCCGATGCCGATGTGACAGGCACACTACAGCAATCATCCTACGCTACTGGCAGGGTGTGGTAGGTCCGCTATAGGAAGGGACCCCCATCCCACCTGTCCGCTGAGCCCCTACGAGAGACACCCCGAATCAACTCGGCCTGCTAGGGCCCCAACGGGGACCATCTCTGCAGAACACGCCACCTCCCGCAAGGGCCCAAGCTGCCAACTTGCGCAGTGTTCCACAACGCCACCTCGCACCCCACCGATGGGTCCGCTGAACGCTGTTCCACCTCACCCGCATCTGCTCATCTGCAGCAGACACCGGGAGGGAGCCCAGCGCTCAGGATCTGCAGGAAATTAAGGCGCAGCGATACAAGGCCGCCCACCCTCATCATCCACCAGCCGCCATGTTGGGCCCGCTCACCCTTCCCCCGCCAGCGGCTGGGCAATACCGCAGCCGCCCCCGATGGTGGACGGTGTAGGCCGGCGGCAGTCCCCGCTTGCCACCCGGTGGGGGACCGGGGCGGATGCGGTGGCGCAGCGGGCGGATGGCGGCGGATGTCGGCAGGCCCCCGGCCCCTTCACTCACCCATGGTGCGGCACCGGCGCAAAGAGGCGGGGCGGAAGCGCGCGGGGCGGCTTGGCGGGGCGAGCTCTCGCGATGCGGTGACGTCACCCCGTCGCCAGAGCGAGGCGCGCGGCGTTGCCTGGAGACACGGCGGCGCCGAGGGGAGCGAGCGGACAATGGCGGAAGCTGCGGGGCTGGTTCTGCCCGCGGGCCCGGCACGCAGCGGGCATTGTCAGGGGTCCGTCTGCCGCAGGCCCGTCCTTCCTGTCCGGAGGGTCACTGTGCGAACGCCTCCAGGCAGGGCCGGCAGGGCACCGTGCGAACGTCTGCAGTCAGGGCCCAGGGCCCGGCGTCCCGCGGCGGGGCTGAGCGAGCGCAAAAGCCCTCGCACACACGGGCAGCGGGTCGTGACGGCCTCATTAGCATATGCACATTAGTATTCTGATTCATTTGCATGCCCCGTGTTGCATGCCCATGCTGCGCTGGTTCATTAGCATATTCCGTATTAGTATTCAGATTTATTCTTGTGCCCAGGGTGCACCGCGCTCCGGCGGAGCGACTCCGGTCGCGCTTTTCGCCGCTGCGCCCCGGTAGTGCCGGTGTCCGGGCGCGGGCTGGATCCCGTCTGTGCCGCGGGAACAGACCGGGGCGGCAGGAGAGCCAGGCAGGACGCGCGCAAGTCGCCGTGTCCCAGAGAGAGACAGCCGAGGGACGGTGTGTGCCCGAGGAAGGTGTACAGTATACTCTGGTTTCTCTTCAGATCGTATAAATCTTTCGCCTTTTACTAAAGATTTCCGTGGAGAGGAACAGGCACGAGTGTCGAGAAATTTTTTGAGGCTCCATTTCGGTGGAGCTACCCCTATTTTGGTTAAAAACAGATGGATTATAACACCATCGAGAAGTTCTCAGTGGTGTACACAGGCAACGCACCCCTAGCGAGATAGATCTAATCGGAGATGCAGTGCGTCACCTAGCGAAAGTGAGATTTGAATCCCTTACTGCCATCCGCGTCCAGATTTCACGGACAGATTATAGGAATTAGTTGTATGGGTGCGGTCACGGTGCTATGGGCCTTGACGTTACCCAGGTGGAGACAAACGCTGTCCCTCAGGGTTGTGTCTTGGGACTGACTGGCTGGGGCTTTTAATATCTTTATCAATGACACAGACAGTGGGGGCGAGTGCACCCGCAGCCAGTTTACAAGCTGAGTAGTGTGGGTGACACACCTGAAGGACAGGGTGCCATCTAGGGGGACCTGGACAAACTTGGGCCCACAAGAACCTCAGGAAGTTCAACAAGTCCAAGTGCCCAGTGCTGCCTCTGGGTCTGGACAATGGCAGACGCAAGAAGAACTGGAGAACACATACTGCAAAACTCACTGAGACTAGGTCTGATGAGAAAGAAGTGGGGGTTCTGATGGGTGAAAAGCTGGACATGAACCAAGAGTGAGCAGTCGCAGCCCAGAAAGCCAACTGCATCCTGGGCAGCAGGTCAGAGGAGGCAATTCTGCCCTTTCCTGCTGAATCCAGCTCTCTGGTCCCCAATACAGGAAAGACACTGATATGTTAGAGGAAATCTGGAGGAGGCTGTGAAGATGATCAGAGGGCTGGAGCCTCTTTCCTGTGAGGACAGGCTGAGACACCTGGGATTGTTGAGCCTGGTAGAGAAAAGGTTTTGGAGAGATCTTATTGAGGCCTTCCAGTACTTAAAAGGGGCCTATAAAAAAAAAAAAAAAAAAAAGAGAGAATGACTTTTTACAAAGGCATGTAGTGACAGGGCAAGAAAGAATGCTTTAAAAATAAAAGAGGAGAGATTTAGGCTGAATATTTGAAAGGAATTCTTTACTGTGAGGCTATCAAGGCACTGGAACAGATTGCTCAGGGAAGTTGTGGCCCTAACCCTGGAAGTGTTCAAGACCAAGTTGGATAGGGCTTTGAGCAATCTGGTCTAGTAGGTGTGCCTACTCATGGCACAGGGATGGGAACTAGATAATCTTTAAGGTCCCGTCCAACCTAGACCATCCTGTGATCCTATTTTATTTTCCCTACAATTTTTAATTTAATACTATTTTGCTTTAACTATCAAACTCCTTATTTTCAACCCATGAGTTTCTCCCTTCTGTCCCTCGAGAGTCAGCGAGAGGTTCCACGGTGCCCCGCTGGGGTCAAACCACGGCGGGGACGCGCCAGCCCTGCTGAGGCTGAGCCGCCCCGCCCCGTTAGCGCCCAATTTGCATACCCAGGGTGCCCCGCGGTGCCTCCGGTGTCCGGCCCCGCTGTGTCTGGTGCTGCGGCCGCTGCCCCAGGCTGTGGGGGCTGTCCAGTGTGTGCCCCCACCCAGGGCTGGACCGGGGCTGTGGGGCCGGGAGCGGCGCGGGGGGGAAGTCATGCGTCACCCTGACTTTTGCGGGGTGGAGCAGACGGGGGCAATGTCGGGGAAGGAAATGAGGGCATACTCTGGTTTCTCTTCAGATCGCATAAATCTTTCGCCTTTTACTAAAGATTTCCGTGGAGAGGAACAGGCACGAGTGTCGTGAAATTTTTTGAGGCTCCACTTAAGTGGAGTTACCCTTGTTCTGGTTAAAAACAGATGAATCAAGAACTCTCGTAAGTAGCGTTCAGCGATGTACAGGGAAAGTGCCAACTGAGAAAAACATAAGGGGGTCTGTAATGCATTAACTTGCAAAAGTCAAACTCGAATCCTCCACTGTCATCCGTGTTCAGGTTTCACAGACGGATTATAGGAATTAGCTGTATGGGTGCGGTCACGGTGCTATGGGCCTTGACGTTACCCAGGTGGAGACAAACGCTGTCCCTCAGGGCTGCGTCTTGGGACTGGCTGGGGCTTTTAATATCTTTATCAATGACACAGACAGTGGGGGCGAGTGCACCCGCAGCCAGTTTACAAGCTGAGTAGTGTGGGTGACGCACCTGAAGGACAGGGTCCCATCCCTCAACCATTACTCTCAAACCCTGAGTGTCTCCCTTCTGTCCCTCCCGCGGGGTGGGGGCAGCCAGCGAGGGATTCCACGGTGCCCCGCTGGGGTCAAACCACGACGGGGACGCGCAGCCCTGCTGAGGCTGAGCCGCCCCGCCCCGTTAGCGCCCAATTTGCATACCCAGGGTGCCCCGCGGTGCCTCCGGTGTGTGCCCCGCTGTGTCCGGTGCTGCGGCCGCTGCCCCAGGCTGTGGAGGCTGTCCGGTGTGTGCCCCCACCCGGGGCTGCGCCGGGGCTGTGGGGCCGGGAGCGGTGCGGGGGGGGGGGAGCCGTGTGCCACCCTGACTTATGCAGAGTGGAGCAGACAGCGGAAACATCGGGGAAGCGAGCTAGGAGTATACTCTGGTTTCTCTTCAGATCGCATAAATCTTTCGCCTTTTACTAAAGATTTCCGTGGAGAGGAACAGGCACGAGTGTCGAGAAATTTTTTGAGGCTCCATTTCGGTGGAGCTACTCTCTTCCTTCAGTTAAGAATAGAAAAAAGCTTGTGTTATGAAAGCATTTATCACGTCTATGCTAAGAGTCCTCACACATGCCCAATATCTGTGGGGTGTTCAGCTATACTTCGATACTCCACTAGCCCGAATCCCCCGGGAGCGGTGCCTAAGCCCGCCCCAAGCCGCACTCCCACGGCAGGACAGGGCAGATCACCTCAGTCTCCCTTCCTTCCTTCCCCGGGAGCGGCGGCGCTGCCCGCTCTCCAGGCCTCCATCTCCCGACAGCCACGCCCCGCCGCCCTGCTTGCCGGGAGATGTAGTCCCGCGGCCACTCCCGGCAGGCCGCGCGGCACGCCGGCGCGCGGGGTTTAAACCGGCGGCGGTTGCTGTGCGGGTGTCTCGCTGCTGGGGCGGGACGTGGTTCCTGTCCCCGAGCTATGGACTCTCGCCTCTGCCGCAACGTCTATCCCGGCGTCGTTATTAACATCCAGCGGAGCAGTGGTGAGGACTGCGGAATAGGGTGTCTGTAGGCTCCTGGCCTCCGCCGCCCGCGGGAGTCCTGGCGGCGTAGGGTGGACAGGTTTGGGCTTAATGTTGGCTTTTTCCAGGCTTAATCCATAAGGCCACGGTGAAGGTGGTGAACGTGGAGCACTCCTGCGTGACCGTGGAGTGGTGTGAGAGCGGTGCCACTAAAGGCAAGGAGGTGAGCGTGAACTGCTCGCGGCCCCTTCCTTCCCCGGGTGCTCTGACGCCGCTGGGCCTGGGCAGCCCGAGGCTCGCCCGGAGCGGCCCAGCGCCTCTGCCCCGCTAGGCGGGCAGCGCTCGGCCTGCGCAGCTGCAGCTCGCTCCATGCTCTCCTTCTTTTACACTCAATGAAAGCAATGGTCTAGGTGTGCCAAGGTAAAGTGTGAGAGCTGCAGTTCCAAAGCTGCACCCTTTGCCTTTCAGAGGGATCGAGGAGGTGTTGGGCCTCTTGCACTGTCGACTCCAATGCTCCTAAGATTCCAGTTTTCCAGCTCTGTTTGTGGGCTTTCTATGTCTTATACTATGGCCTTTAGGGTCTCCTTAAAATCTGTTGCTAATAAGGTGCTGGGTTTGATTTCCTGAATTTCTGCACCAATATGAAATAAATCCAATGTGAGATGGGATGGGAGAGAGGGGGGTCTGAGGCATTTGAAGGTTATATGGCTGCATTCCTGACACTTAAAGAAGTTTGATGCTCAGCAAATGTACTTGTCCTTCTGGTCTCTCTAGAAATATAGAGACTCTGGATTTCAGTAAAAATCTTAAAAGTTGCTATTGGCTGGTTGTTAGAAACTAAATCTTACTCTGTGCATGTGCCTGCTGCATTCAAATAGAAAAAAATATACAGATTCAGATATAATTATTGGCTAAATTGCATTTATGTGTTAAGATGCTAAATCTTTAGGAAGATACATCAAAATATAGCAATTTTCTTATGTGCTTATGTGTATATGCTGTGCATGTGATGAGGTGAAGGCAGAATTATGATTTTACATGGGTGTTGTCAGGAATAGCTGATCCCAGGTGAAATTGTTTGCAGTAGCAAGTGAAGATACAGGTGAATTAAGTTATGGATTAAATGCTGAATCCTTCATTTCCCAGAGTCTAAGCAGCTCTTTGACGTTTATTTCAGTAAGCACAATCACACAGTAAACACTTAATGCTCTCCTAGCACAGAAGTTACAGAGCTGCTGAGATTTACTAAGATTAGCAGTGGGAGATTAGAGCAGGGGATGCCAAATGGGTTTTGCCCTTCTCTTCAGAACTGCTCTATGGCACCTGCAGAGCTGTGTGGTGTTTGGCAGATGAAGGTAAATTGCTTAACTAGCACATTTTGTCTGGTGTATTTAGATGTACCAGATTGTTCAAATGGAATAGGAACTACTGTTTTGCTCTTCCAAGCAATTTTAATGTAACATTTGGTAGGCAGTGGGTCAAGTTTGTTTGCCTTCACTGAAAGTCCAGATTAGAAAAAAAACAGTCCCTAAGTGGAAGCAGCATTATTCTGCCATGTAAAATCTTGCCTTTGCTCTTGCAGGTTGATATTAGTGATGTCATTGCAATAAATCCTGAGTTATTAGAACTACCTCCTGCTGATGTGAAGGAGAATGTTCCCTTGCAAGATAATGTAACTTTACAGGTAAGTGCTTTAAAGTAGTTTTGTTTTTTCTAAGGTATTGTTGCATGCATCTTGTTCTATGTAATACTCTTAGTTGTAAAATTTGAGATCTCTAACTTGCTTTTCTGTCTCATAGTTAGGCTTTGGTCAGAAATTCTTGTCATATTGCTGTTGCCCTGAAGAGCAGTGCTAGGTGTTTGCTGCTTACTCCAATTGCTTACAGCATTCCTTGTTTTTCAGAAACAGAAACGTAGAACAACCCTTTCAAAAATTCCTGCTCCTCGAGAAGGTGAGAAAATGTCTTTTTTTTTTTTCTCTGCTATGCCCTTGTGGAACTGTGCTGGTCTTTCACTGGAGCCATAATACTGTACTTTAGTGCATCATTTGGGCAGTGCTAACAAATGTCTCATACCAATGTTTTGGACTCCTGAGGGCAGGAACTCTAACAGGTTGCTGTCCTGCTCCTGTAACCTGGGGTTTGTTGATGTGTTCTCCTCTTCTGAAATATTGCTGTAGTTATTCCCTGCTTTAAATGTCACTAGGCAGTTGCTGTTGCAGTGAGTTTTAAAGCTCTGTATGGAGCTTTGTAAATGCTGCAAACAACAGAAGTTAAGTGGCAATTATTAAGATTAAAAGTGTCAGAATGAGAGTAGAAAGGACAAGAAAGAAATAGTGGTGACAAATGTGTGTTTCCTCGTTAAGCAGCCTCCCTGGACAATAAGTAGAGCTTTATGCTTGGAGACTTTTCAGAGCAGGCAGCCAAAGTGCCAGCTGGTGTGCCCAGCTCCCTGATTGCATGTCAGTACAATGTGTTGAGCAAAGCCAGAAGGGTAGATAGAGATGTCACTGTGGGATTGCTAAGAAATTGTTCTTCCTGAGGTGTCAGGAGTTAGAAAATGCCTAATTTCTACCTTCTTTTAGCTTTATTAGCTGACTCTTTAGGCTTTTTAAATTGCAAATGGCAGCATTACAGGTCTATTTGTAATACACTGTATGATGCTGGGGTTGAATGATTGCTGATTTAATGATACTCTTAAAGTGCATATTTAGCCAAAACTTATGCTTCTTCATTCAATTGAGCTGTAAACAAAACATCTGGGTATGTTTGTCCTCTTCTGTTGCATGCAATGTGAGACAGGGAAGCTGGTCCCAGAAGACAACAGTACAAATTCCCTGGCATCAGAGGGGCAGGAGTTATCCAAGAATCCTAATGTGTAAGAAGTTGTTCTGTACTGGAGTACAGTACAGATCCTGATCTCTCTCAAATTCAGAGAACTCCATAAATTTTGTGAACTAACAAGCAAAATGATGCAAAGTCAGGACTGTCTATATATAGGTCTGTTAATAGAACTGGATAGCCAGCTGGAAAACACAATGTGTGTTAATCCAGTCCCTGGTTGATGGAAACATGTCCTTGCAGAGGTCACAGCTCTCCTGAGGTATAGAATCTAATCGCATAACTAAAATATCTGTTGCCTGTCCTAGTGGCACAGTCTTGTCACTGCTCATAGCTTAGAGGAGCAGTGTTTTCAGTATTCATCAAATAATTTCTATTGTTAAAACTAGCTAAGGCCCAGGAGTGTCAGAGTATCTGTCCTTTTGCAAACTCTGCACTGCACCATTTAGAAAGCTAACATCAGCTTCTCTCATGTTCTTAGACTAAACAAATTAAAGAAGATCAGCAGGTGTCAGTCTCCCTCTTATCCAGGAAAGGAGAGAAGCAGTGCTTTCAGAATTAATTAAGGAATAGATATTGCTTCAGTCCCATGGATCAATAAGAATTTTTGAGGATGCTGAATATCCTCACATACAAGAATCACTTGAATTCAAACCCATTTAGATGGAGTGAATCCTCCAGTTAATCTGCCTGTCCAGGAGCACCAGCATTTATAGAAACAGTGCTGTTGAGTGTGAGATGAGATCAGGCCTGGGCATGTGGGACAAGAGAAAATGGAATAAAATGCCCTTTCTGAGTATAATGAAACTGATGCTTTTTGTTTCTAAAATTGCAGCAGTCACATTTAATGTCTCTGCAAATGAGCAGCAGATTCAAGGTAAAGAGTTAACGGGAACAATGACTTTTGTGAATGGTTTTAAGAAATTTGATTCAGAATTTAAAAGAACCCTTGGTCTCCAACAGATCTGGTGTCCTTTGAAATAAGTGATTCATTCTGGATAAATTCTAATAATTGCTGGTCATGAGATGTGAAGGGAGTTCTAGCTTGCATATCACACTTTCTTTTTCATATCAGATTTGCTTTTTTTTTTTTTTTAAACAAATCTATTGAGGTAAACATTCCAATCCTTGTTCTAGGAAGCTTTGTAAAGGACTTGATCTCAGTGAAAGAAATACCTTGGCATGTGAAAATGGAGACTGCCTACAAAGGGACCTTTTTCCAAGATTTGCTGTTGTTATACAATGTTTTTTAGCTGAATGTCCTGCCACAGAACTCCCAGCCTACTGCACCACACAGAGCCTATGTGTGGGTGCCCTCATGGTGGGTGGGCAGAGTGCTGCCCATGGCCAGTTGCCAGGCTGCTGTACCCACGTCACAATCAAAGAGTTAATTCATGCAGCCCTGCAAGTGTGAAGCTTCAGAGCATTTAGTGGTCTTCTGACTTGGAACTTCCTCCTTCCTAGGTATTGTTAGGATGCTGGAACTGCCATATCCTCATGTGAATCCTTAGTGGGATCTGAAAGAAATTCCCTGGAATTGCAAATCTGGAATGAACTGTTTGCTTTTCTGTAGTGATGGGTTTATTGACCACTTTTCACCCACATGCGTTGCTCTGTCCTGCACTTTGCTAATGGGAAAGATCCTTTTAACCACACCTTCTTCTCATCTGCTCTGTACTTTGTGAACAACTGATTAATTGCAAGTGTCTGAGTGTCCCTGGATTCCTGTTTCCAAAGCTGTGCGTGGCCGTTCCAGGATGTCTGCTCTCACAGAACCCCAGTGTGGCTTCCAGGAAGATGAAATGGCAGTAGATCCCTCCACTTCTGTGCAAACCAGAAAATATTTGGCTGGTAAGTGGAGAAACAGAAAATAATTGCTGGTAAGTGGAGAAACAGTCCAGTGAATTCTTAATGTGAAACAATTTTCACTTTGAGTGAGTTTAATTATTCAAACTGCAAATCCCAGTGGGAGAGCAACCTGAACTTTTTCATAGATAAAATGAGAGACCTAGAGGTCTGCCCCTATGCAAATATCCAGGGCTCCTGCCTGAAGTGTTTTCCAAAGGAGGTTGGAAACAATGTTGTGCAAAATGATGTACTTTCTTAGCCAGAGAGCTGTGGTTGGGCAAATTGGGTGGATGTGCTATCTGCTTAATGGCATGGAATGGTATTCATGGTGCTAGAGTGGGAAGAGAAGTGCCTAAACACTGCTGACAACACACCCTGTAACCATATTGGTAGTAGTTTTACCTGTACTGGCTGAGTAAAGCAAGAACTTGAGCCTCCTTGAATTACAAAATTGTAGTTATTTATTTTACTAGGCTACTCTAAGAATAGCCGAGGGCATGCCTTGTCTGTTAAGTTCTACAAAAAAAAACTGAAATAAGAGGCTTGATATTAAATTCTTGTCTAGTTGGTTTGGCCTTGATTTGCAGCATTGCATGAAAATTGGTTTCTGGCAAAGGATTTAAAAGTTTACTTGCACATTTACCACAGGTTTTAGGTAGTTCACTCTCCTGCTGCCGGAGTTGAGAAATGCCTATGGTCTGAGGCTTTACAAATTACAAAATTATTCCTGATATTTGCAATCTCATTATTGGTTTTGGTCTGCCTTCTTTGCTTCTTTCTGCAGCTGGCCGAACCAGGCCTACTGGGCTGGGTTGTGTTCCAGAAGCTTCCCTGGAAAATGTAAATGGAAATACAGAGAATCATCTGCCTGCTGCTAGAACGAACTGTTCAGTGAGCCCAGGTACCTGGGAGCAGTGGGTAAAGACTGACTCATCAGTCAGCAGTGAATCACTGTGATTGCTGCTTTGTGTACTCAGACTAAAGCTTTGAAAAGGTGACTTTGGCAGCAAGATAGAATGTCTTGATCACTTTTTATTACAGATGTGTAATTCTGTTATAGTGGTAATAGTGGTATTGCCTCAGAAATGCTGCCTTTTCTTTAGAGTGGTAGTGTGACTTCCGAGGCAGTTTCTGTGATAGTTAGATCTGGTTTGAGAAGGAAGTGCTGCAAAATTAATGGCCATCCTTCTAAGATGGTTGTTTCCTGTATGAGCTAGTCTGTCAGCAACCTGGAAAAGCCAAAATATTTGTCTTATTCTTAAAACCTAGTATGACATTTTAACCCAAGGAACTGTTTTCATTTTATCTAGTTCGAAGAAGATCTAACATTGTGAAAGAGATGGAGAAAATGAGAACCAAGAGAGAAGAAAAGAGAGCTCAAAATAGTGAAATCAGGATAAAACGAGCACAGGTGGAGTACTCTACAATACATCTGTAAGGGGAAATTCTATAGGACTCTGGACTACAGTAGTTGAAACCAAAACATATTTTGGACAGACTTGTTCTTAGAAAGCTCTACATAAGGATGAATTGATTCTGATTTTTAGGAAGTTGTGAATCTTGTAAAATGCTTTGAATTGCATACACCTGCTTGCTTAATAGTCTCTGTGGCCTTTTTTTGCTGTAACAGATCAATTGCATTCACATCCATGGTTTTCCATGCAGGAGTTTGACAGCAGCTATCCAAACTGGGAGTTTGCACGTATGATCCAGGCATTCAGAGCAACTTTAAACTGCCAGCCAATATCTATAAGTGATCCAGTAAGTAAATACTGAGGCTACTAACTGCAGCCTGGGGACAGACTTCTCTATTTTGTACTGAAAATGTTGGCATTGAGCAGTTGGTGCATCGTTGCACCTTGGAAATCCTCTGAGCATATTGTGAGCTTGAGGAAGTTGGGGGTATCTGTAAGGTCACTTGCCTTCCCTATTTAGGGCTAAGCTGTTCTTGTTTTACTTTGTCACTAGTGAAGAGTCTGTAGTTCAACAATTATCATGCAATGATGTGTGACCATCAGTTGCACAGCCATCGTTGTAGGAATAGGCACAATTTAAAATGGTCTGTTGCCCTAGTGCAGAACATGTTGATCAATTTTTAAATATGTCAAAAAGTGGAGAAGCAAAAGTAGAGGTTGAAAACTAGAGAACCCTGGCTTGGTCAGTGCCCTCAGCCATTAAAAAACCCTGTGTACCTATTGCTGTGTGTGTGACAGAAGAGCTCGTTACCTTTCCCTTCTGTTTCACCCAATGGCATATGCACTCCCAGCTCATCTGATGTGTAGCTGTGCTGCACAAATAACTCAACTTGCTGCATCAGTAAAGAACTCCAGGTTAACAAAAACCTCTGGGGTAAATGAAAATATTAATTTTCCTGAATAATTACTTGACCATAGCTGCAGTATTGATACCATAAATTTTGCTGGAAAGCATTTTTGTCCTACATGTTGGAGAATGCTGCATAAAGGTAAATTATTTGTAGTGTTCCTTTTGCACTGAATGCACTTTAAGACTGACATCCCTGCATGAGTGGGTCGGCTCAGAAGCAACTCTGACCAGCATAAAGTAAAATGGATGTGAGGGAGCACTGGATCTCTCTGTAATAGAGTGAGTGTAATTGGGAAATACTTATTTTCTTTTCTTTTAGATAGAAGAGCACAGGATTTGTGTCTGTGTGAGAAAGCGCCCTCTCAATAAGCAAGGTGAGTGTACTGACCAAACAGCTCTGTCTTGTCTTGAACAGTTTGACTTTGTTCAAACTGTTTTTGTTAAAACCGAGGGTCTTTTCTATCAACAGAACTTCAGAAAAAGGAATGTGATGTGGTTACTGTTCCGAGCAAGTGTGTCCTGATGGTGCATGAGCCAAAGCAGAAAGTGGACCTAACAAAATACCTTGAAACCCAAACATTTAGATTTGACTTTTCATTTGATGAAACTGCTTCGAATGAAATGGTATACAGGTAATGCTTGCTACTTACTGGAAATGACTTTCAGATAAAAGCATGGAGCTGTGGCCAGATGGCATCTAAGCTTAAGAAACTTACTTGAAATAAGTATTAGAATCCTTTTTGGAGGAAGCTGAAAGACTGAAAAGTCTAAGGCTTATTTTTGGCATACCCTTACTGATTGCTTAAGGAGTTGCTTTTTTTTTTTTAGTTTTGTTTCTTGTTAAAACTGATGCTGATGAAGCAGTGTATGAAATATTTGCTGTAACTGTTTTTTTCTTTTAAATATTCAGATTCACTGCTAGACCTCTTGTAGAGACCATCTTTGAGGGTGGGAAGGCGACATGCTTTGCATATGGCCAGACAGGCAGTGGCAAGACACATGTAAGTTTTTCTCCAAGGTCTCAAATTTTCTAGCTTTGATAAAGTATTTCAAAGCTTCCCGATGCTTGAGTATGAGTAGGATTGGATCTTGGCTTTATTGTCTTAAAGCTAATACTTTGTAAGATGTTAACTCTTTTTCTGTAGCTTTATGTACTAGTGGGTTTCCTTTGAGGTTGTGTGGAAAATTGTACTGGCTTTTGAAAAGATTTAGAAAAAATCTTTTTAGGAAAAAAAAGAAGAAATAAGAAATACATAAATTTTTTTTTCTCTTTAGAAAAAAGAAAATCTGGCTTTTCAAAGATTTAGGATGTATTGATACGTCAGTTTTAGTCATAGCTATTCCTTGCCTCAAATGCCTGTTGCTGTTTAACTCCTGTCTGTATAGAGGGGCTATTAGCCTACATCAGACATAGGCCAGTCTCTCTTGTGCTTTGAGCTTGGAGGCATTCCAAAGAATTCAGCAATTATATAAAAATAAGCCTCATGATGCACATAAATATTTAAGTGATCTGGTATTGTTTGTGAACTGGGTGAGTTAGTGTATTTGCTTTCTAACCACTCCTTCCAGTCTAACAGTTGCAGCTTTAACGGTTGTGAAAATTCTTTTGTCTCAAAAGAGAAAGCTTGCTCTAAACTTTTAACAGCTTTATTGTCTTTAACTTCTTCTGGGAACTATGGGGAAGAATCCTCACAGTATGATAGTGGAGTTGAATGTGCTGTCTTACTCTGCAAATGCATTTACTTCAAACCACAGTGATCTGTACTGGACTGGGCTAATGCACTGCTTTGAGTAATCAGACAGTCATTGCTGTTGTTCAGTGATAGAGGCAAGTTTTAGGCTAGGACCTCCTATTTTTAGTGTTATGTAGTGAGCTGTAGATCTTTTCCAGTAATCCAGACAAAAAGTTGGAGCTTTATACAAGTTTGAACACAGGCTGCCTTCATTGCACTGGAAAGGGCAGAGAAACCTGCTTACCTGAGCCTCATTACAGGAATACAGCTGTGATGCACTAAAATCACAGGTGAAGTTACTTTCTTTCCCAGTCCTAGGGCAAAACTAGTGCAGGGACAACAGCTGTACCTTGAGACTGGAGTGTTGCACATTAAACTCTGCTAGATTGAGAATGTGTCATGGGATTGAGCCGTGTTTTAAATAACAGTGGTAGAGCAAGTCACTAGGATAGCACTAACTGAAACATTTTTTTGTAATTAAAGATACTTTGGTCAAAGGAATTAAAGGTACTGTCTGCTCTAAATTTGTATTTTCATGTTACCTTTTGCAAGTAGTTGTAAAAAATGTTATTTGACCTAGATCCTAACAAATGGAGCTTTCTCTTCTGACTAGAGGCTGTTTGGTTGCACTGTCAAAGTAGTTTCCTTGGAGGAACAACTGCTTTGACGCTGCACCCCAGAGCCTTACAGGTGCACTGCTTTGTGTAGGCCAGATCTTCTTTTTGAACTGATAGGGAAGCTGCAAACTCGTTTAGCACTGTGTTCCAGTAATCTTGCTGGCATTGGGGTTTATCTATTGTAACTTCCTAGTCTGTTTTCGGACTAAGATCAGATAGGCTGACTTTTTGGTGCCATGCCTGACCTCTGGCCTTTTCTCTTCACAGACTATGGGTGGAGACTTCTCTGGGAGAGGCCAGAATGCCTCAAGGGGCATATATGCTTTTGCCTGTGAGTTGATTCTTCTATACATACAAAAATCAGATTAATGCTTATTTTTCTTAACTAGGCAAGATCTGTTTTTTATGGTTATTTTAAACATGCACAGTAGAAGATACATAAAGTATTTGTGTTTTCATGAATAAGAGATGGTGTTTGCAGGAGGTATGATTATTTTTTCATTCATTTCACGAAATATTTTTCCTCTAGCCTGTAAGTGTCTACATCCATACTGAACTCACCAGAAGCTACTTGTTTCTGATAAATTTACTAATTAGGCATTTGCTGGGCAGAACCATTTAATTTTGATTCTTCTGCTTTGCTTTTGTCTCAGACATATCTGAGTACAACACAACTCTACCCATTTGTGATAGAAAACTTGTTAGGTAAAAGGATGTATGTATTGTGTTTCTTTCCATAAGTCTTAAATGCAAAAAAACCCTAGCATGTCCAAAATTATTTCAGAAAACAGATGCTTAGAAGCCCCTCCTTGATAATGTCTAGAAAGTATCACAAAACCTGACCTTTACCTTCGCTTTAGAAAGACACAGTGTGAATTTAGACAGCAGCAAGGCAGCTGAACCAGGAACAACTGTTGGCTGATCTCTGAAAAATAATTATGACTGGCCCTGAGGGAGTCTTTGCTTTTTCAGCTTAGCTTCAAAATCTGGAGCCTAATTGTGAAAAGCTGCACTGGATCCAGCCACAGGGTCAACTAAGCTGGTATATTGTCTCCAAACTTCAGCAATGCAGATGTTCAGGGATGCATGTTTTCTAAACTTTCTGCAAGATGTACTTGAAACACAAACATGTGACTTTTTCAGGGCTGTCCAAAACAATAGAGGATCCCAGTGTTCCCTCAGAGCAGTAAGGATTGTTATCTGTGGGTGGCATTAGCAGTTGAAACTCCTGTATTTCCCTGTTTTCAGTCCCTGGGTAAGGATGCTGCTCCATCTGTTCTCCAGATGGTAGCACAGCACTGATTGTTAGTGTTTGTTTGGACGACTGTCACTCAGTGCTAGACACTGCCTTATAGCTGTGCAGTGTTTGACAGTAGATCAAGTAGCAACTAGAATGTGTTAAACCAGTTAACTAAACTTCTGTCTTTCCTCACTAGCACAAGATGTCTTCCTCCTCCTGAACCAGCCCAGGTACAGGAATCAGAATCTGGAAGTCTATGTGACTTTCTTTGAAATATACAATGGAAAAGTAAGATCTTTTTTATTTTTAAATCTTGACCTGATTTCTTTGGTTGACTATTTCATAAGTAGCTGAGTCAAACTTCATACCTTCTATAGTTCTATGTACTATGTTTATATTGGTGTGTTTTGGTTTGAATTTGAAATCTATGTTAAAGATGCTGTTTCTATATAGTTTTATACAAAGACAGAGAAAAATACTTGCAAGGAGTCCTTGTTCAGATTTGCCTCAATCTTTTTGCCTAAATATAGGTGTTTGACCTCTTGAATAAGAAGGCCAAACTTCGAGTCCTGGAGGATGGCAAGCAACAGGTCCAGGTTGTTGGTCTCCAAGAAAAACCAGTTAGCTGTGCTGAGGATGTCATCAAAATGATCTTGATGGGCAGTGCCTGCAGGTGTGGTGACTTAAAATCTATAAAAGAAGAGTCATGTCCTGTTGCATCTCCATGTTTAGAAAAGCATATATGATGGCTGTAGCTGGTGCTTTGAGATTTAAACAGAAGCTTGTTGTTCCCAGTAAAGGCACTGAGCAGCACCTCTGCATGAATACCAGGGAGTGGTTACACAACAAAGGAGTGGAAGGGCTGGGTTCAGCCTGCCTTCCACAGGAAGTGTCAGAGCTCCTTGTTCATGTATCCTCATGGAACTCCAATAAGAGAAACCATTTACATGGGAAGATGGCTGCCTTGGTGCTTTCTAGTATCAGCTAGTCCACAGGAATACAGGTAGCTCCCTGTGGGCTTGTAAGATTGAGGAACAGCAGCTGGTATGAACCATAATTGCAAAAATGGTTTGGCTTAACTGCAGGCCAGATGAGCTATTCCAATGGCAACAAAAATACTGCATGTTGTTCAGGAATCCTGTCTAAAGAATCCTTGAAAGCAGGTGCCAAGGGACAGCTGTAGGCTTGGCACATCATCCTGGCAGGAAAGGCTGTGGTAGGGGCAGCTCTGCCATCATACTGGTATCTTTAATTGGGAGCTAAAATCTGTATTACCAAGTGTTATCTGCTTCAGTTAAGTTGCCATTGCTGTGGAAATGTTTGTAGGCAAATGAGAGCTTCTTGGCTTCTGTATTGCACTGTGTGGGCAAATATGCACATCCTAAAAGCTTATTCAGCATTCTGTACGGCCTTTTTTGGCTAGCAATTTAGTCATGAACTGTTTTTTACATTTCAGGCTACTCCTTCCTTTTTTCCCAGTAGCAGGGATGATGGTGGAACAGTGAACCTGCCAGCATTCTCAGGGAATAAATGATAAAGAAGGTCACAGGGGGATTTAAATTAAAAGATGTCACTCTGTGCCTTGCAGTAATGGGGCAGGTGCAGCTGCACAGCAGAGGTGAAGTGCCAAGCCAGCTTGGCTGGAGAAAGGGATTTACCATGATTGTAATGTGCTAGCACAGCTAATGCTGTTTAGTGGGGAGCTTGGCTGAGCTTACTGTATAATGGCAGATGCATTAGGAAAATGACATGTGTGCTGAAGGTGTGACTTCCAGCTCAAGTGCATGTGAGGCTTTAGCACTCAGAAAGGCATTCCAATGTAGGCTGGCTGAGTTGAGCCAGGCAGCTTAAATAGCCTTAAACTTGTATAACCAGGGAGCAGGTTGGTATTTTTCACAAGTAGTTCTGTGCTCTTATATCAGAAACAATTCTATAGTTCACACAAACTTAAAGTATTAATGTGTGGGATAAACCCTAGGAGGTTAATTGAATGGCTACAGGTCTTATCTAGTGCTGTCAGGACCTGTTGTTTTGTTACACATTTCTAAGGCTTGTTTGCATCTCTGCTGAAGGACATCTGGGCAGACTTTTGCAAATGCCAGCTCTTCCCGGTCACACGCCTGCTTCCAAATCATCCTGCGCCGAAGAGGACAAATGATTGGCAAATTTTCCTTGGTGGATCTGGCAGGAAATGAAAGGGGTGCAGACACATCTAATGCTGATCGGCAGACACGGATGGAAGGTGCTGAAATCAATAAGAGCTTGCTGGCTTTGAAGGTGAGCTACAGCTCCTGGACCAGAGTGATAATCCACATGTGGATTCTAACTCTGGGGTTATCTGTTCTGTTTTATTCCAGTACGAGGAAAAAACTGAAAAAGTACTAGTTTAGGATGTGAACAACCTAAAAATAGAGTATACTTCCATTTAGAGTGTTTCCAGGAAAGTAGTGCAGTCTTGTCAGGCCAGACACTGGTACAGCTGTTTCAAGCTTCATTCAATATGACCTTTTTTAGTGGGGGGGTTATGACATATAATGGCTATACATACTGTCCTGTGACAGTCAGATACCTGGAGTATATTTTAAAGAGTATGAAGAACTTGGAGCAATACATGTGACCATTCTTCAGCCTGTTGGGTTTACCAGCAATTGGTGGTTGATAGCTTGCAGAGCTGTTTGAAGAGGTGCCAACACTGCATTCACAATACTGTCGTTTTGTAGGAGTGCATCCGAGCTTTAGGGCAGAACAAGTCTCATACCCCTTTTCGGGAGAGCAAGCTGACACAGGTGCTAAGAGACTCTTTCATAGGAGCAAACTCAAGGACCTGCATGGTGAGTATGCACACGTCAAACACAATGCTTGGGTTCTATAATTCAACCAAATAGCTGCATGTTCCTCTACAGCAAGAGGTTTTTTTTTTTTAAATCAGAAAGCTTTAGATCTTGTTAAACAAACAAAAAAACCCTAAAAAACCAAATATTTTCCTCATGGAAACTTGTCCAGGGTGAGCGAGATAATAAATTTGTGAGTTGTGCCCAGCTCTTGTAGAAGCAGGGCTGTGGATGTCTTTTTAATCTGCAGGAGAGGTTGGTGTCGGCTTGAAGGGCTTTGCTTTCTGTGGATGGTGAAGCACAGCAGGTGCACACAAAGACAGTGGAAAGCTGGATACAGAGGTGCTGGCATGTCCTACTGAATCCATAAAGATAAATGGACTTGGCTGTCTCAACTCCAGCCCTTTGTCCTCAAATGTCCCAGCTGTGTGATGAGATCTGTAGGAGCATTAATGAGCAAAAGTCAGATAGGAGTCACTAAGGTTTCTTTTGTGTTTGCAGATAGCAATGATTTCTCCAGGCATGAGTTCGTGTGAATACACCTTAAACACACTGAGATATGCAGACAGGTAATGGCCTTTCTGATCTGGGGATTATAATCTTATTGTAAAATGTGTTTTAGCTGCTTTTACTCTGACCTTTGGAACCTCAAGTTCTCTTGGATTGTTTGTATTGGTAACCTGGAGGATGGTTGTTAAGAGCAAAGTACCTTAGAGCTGTCATATGAAACCAGCCTGGGTGTTGTATGTGAGACACAATAGAGATGATGTAAAACCATGAGTAAGGTCTCTTCCTCAAAGGAATCTCCTCTCATGCTAGACTTCAGACTGCCCTAGTTCTTGAAGGGAGTTTACCCTGTCCTGAATGGTTATCTCTATGCCTTTTACTTTTGGTAGTACTTTGTGACCCATCTGTAAGGGTGTGCTAAGAATGTGTGTCATGAATGAGTGTTTTAGTTCACTCAAAGAATCACTGGCAAAGGTAGCAGCAAAAGCAGTTTCAAAATTAAATGAAAGACACTGTTTGTTGGCAAGGTTCACTATACTACTGACTAGGTGGTTAAAGTACACAGAAGAGAAAATTGACTAAAATCAATCAATCAATCTAAAATTAAAATCAACTTAAACTACCTGGAAGCCTGGGAATGGAAAAAGGGGTAAGGTTAGAAAAAGAAAGGGTAAAGATGAAAAGGACTAAAGGAGACCCTCCCCTTGAGTTACAAGGTTCATGTGACCCCCTTGTCAAACATAGCCCTGGACTTGACCAACAGGCCTAAAGATTTTAACTGCACTTCATCCATAGCCTAATTTAAATAATTTAACCTTAGATTCTATTGAATTTACTATAAGCACAACACTCACAGGCCTAACTTACAAATACTTAACATACTTAAGAATCTAAGACTGTAACCTTCATAGTATATTTGCTGTAGCATAGTCACACACAGACCTAAGGGTCTAAATTCAAGGGGTATGTATGTACCACCTGCTGTGAAGGGATTTTGGTCCTAGCTCAACTGATGCCAGTATAACTGCCAGAGTGGCTCCTGGATGCCACTCAGAAAAGTTTCCTTAACACAAACATCTCCTGGCTTTCCTTCCCACAGTATTCAGGAGTTTCTGCCCATATAAGCCTGTTCTGGGGATGGTAACTGTGTAACTCTTAAAGTGTAATTGATTGTTTCTTGCTGAGTGCTGATTGATTGATTGCAGCAGCTGCTTTGTGATGCTGTAGCCAAGAAACTGGTGAAAGATGAATTTGAGTGACAAATCTTGTTGCAGAGTGAAAGAGCTCAGCCCTCATGATGGAGGCGGTGAAACTCAGTGTCAGATGGAGACTGAGGAGGCTGAGACCAGTACTGAAGGCTTGGGTCTTCAACTCAATGTATGTATGGGCAGTGGGCTAACCAGAACTCAAAGCTGGGAACAACCTGCTGTTCTTACCTGGGCTGTTTCTTGCAGTTCTCCAAGGATGAGGAGGAAGAACTCTCTCCACACATGTTCAACTATCGAGAGGTTATGACTCAAATTAGTGAACGGGAGGAGAAGGTTGTAGAACAGCTCAGAGAACTGAGACAGGTATGAGGGAGCAGCAAACCCAGCCCAGGCCACCTTCTATATGTTGATAGCAGCTTGCTTTGTCTGGGCCAAGTGCTGCTGGGGAGGTACCAATGCAAGATGCTGTACTACTGGTGTTACTTCTTCCTCATTGCCAACTTTTTCCTGTATTTTCTGGCCTAGCTGGTTAAACTGGGGCATTTCAGTGCTTTTGCCAATTCCCTTTCCCCTTCAAATAGCAACCTCTACTTGCTGCTAATGAACACTGATGGCTCCTGGTCTGTAGAAGCTCAGCTATGTTGATTAGACTGCCAGATTTGAAGAAACTAATTGAATTTCTAGAAACTCCATTTCTCATCACTGTTATCCTTGTAAATACAGAAAATGGCTACTGAACTTGACTGCCTCTTGGAAATCACAGAGAAACCAGATTATGATCTTGAGACCTTTGTGAGCAGAGCTAAGTACTTCATAGAGGACAGCTCAAGAAATTTCCTTAGTGTCAGAGGTATGTTAGAGCCTGTATCTGACTAGCACTGTCAGTAATGCTTTTCCAAAGACCTGAAAGTAACACCAGCATACCTGTGGGGGCTTGAGCACCCAGCCCTGCATAGCTGAGGTCTGCTGAGACTGACAGCTGTTTTGGAGAGTTCAGCTTCCTGATCAGTCACCCTGTTGCTCTTCCCTTTTTTTACAGAAACACTGGATGCCCTGGGGACTGCCATGCAACTGGAGGAGCAAGCCAGCAAGCAGATTAGCTGGCAGAGGCCTTAATCATTACAGCAAAACCTGGTTCACAAGCAATCTTTCATGCACTTGTCTTGTCTTGCATGTTCGTCAGTGGTTTGTATCAGTCCTGTTTTAAATGCGGTAGGGTGTCTGCAGGTCACATGCCCAAGGGCAGTGAACACAGCAGCCTTTTTCTTCATGGCCTGTATCAGGGTACTCAGCAAAGTGCTAAAATGCACCCACTGCAAGGCTTGGGTAGGGGGCCTGAGAGTCTGCAGTCTCTGCCTGCAGAGATAGCTATAGCCCTTTGCTGGTGACAATGGTCTCCCCTAAGAGAACTAACCACACATGTATAGTACATTACCTTTTCCAGATGTGCTTGAAATATTGCAAAACTGTTACAAGTTTTGCTTTTCTAGAAGGAAAGAAAATGGACTATGTGATTGTAAAAAACAATATTTTTAGAAGTTGAATAAATAAATGTTCTTGGATCTCACTATTTTATCTGTCCTATAAAAAATATTTCTTGGTGATTATGGTAAAGTTTAACAGCTCCTAAAGACTGGCTGATTGTTGGTAAGGAGGCTGATTTCTTGGATAAAGTTTCTTTTCAAAGTCTTTATACTTGTAATGTTTACATAAAAATCACTCAAAATACATTTTGTCTCTTAATTTTGAGATGCTGCTGGGATCCCCTAATGGGGTAAGGTGGCTTAGGTGTAGCTGTCTGCTGCCACAGCCCTTGTGTGCAGCCTGGGTCCAGATTTCCCTGCAGACCCTTCCTCTGGGAAAAGAGCAGGTTAGGAGAGAGGACAGTTGTAGGGCATGTGCTAGTGCCTGCTCTTTTACTTATTCAGCTCAGTTCAGCATTTTTCTTCAAAAGCACAAAATAGTTGTGTGAGCTCTAGGTTCAGCCACACAGGATGCAGCTGTGCAAACATCATACCCTTCTACCCTTACTCCCTCTTTTCTTAGAGCTACCTTCTCCCTCTGAAAATCAAGGGTGTAATTTAAGTGACAAGGCCACCCCCATCTCTGCATCTGCCATCTGTGGACTGCATCCTTGCTGTGTGTCTGGAGGTGCCAACTATATTGGTGACCAGTTATTCAGCCTGGACTGGATCAATTGTGTGCAGTGTTTCAGGGCTGGCCTGGAAAAGACAGCAAAAGAGTTATGGATCTTTTGAGGGATGAGAGCAAACATTAGTCATGAGCACTTAAAGAAGGGATACTGCAATCCAAGCATGATCCTCCTCCACTGCTTGGGTGTTTTGTGCTCAACAGTTTAGATTCTGGGAGCAGAGTCGGGCTGAGCACTGAGGGTTTCTGAACTGTGAAACGTGACTTGGACCTAGGCTCTGTCTTCATCAGCCAGACTAGAAGAGCTGTTATGCCCTACTAACTCTGGATAAAAGCAAGACAATCCTGTTCCACTTCAGGTGTTAGTACTCTTGGATTACCCAGCCTTTCCCTGTGCAAGGAACAAGGTATTGCCCACTTCCTTCCCTCTGTGGCCCTAATATTGCTTATTTTCCTGGATCTGCCTTTGGAGTTAGAGACCTGCTCTGCAGGTCATCAGCTCCTACCCTGGATGGGGGAAGAGGCACCCAATGGCCTGAGTCTGTGCCTCTTGGTGTAATCTCAGTGGAAAATACTGTGCTCCTGTCCTGCCCTGGTAGCACCAACAGGCACCAGAGTCCCAAAATAAACAAGAAATGCTCAGCTGTGCATGGTTTGGCAATCATTTAAAACTGGGGCTTGCTGAGAACCACCTGTTTAATCATCAGTGGGAGCTTCCTGGTATATATTAAAGTCTGGCAAGTTTCCTGTGTCGCCATAAATACCCTAGGACTCAAACATCACCACCCTTACTTCTGAGAAGATGTCACTGGAAAACTCCTCAGGTTTACCTCCCTACCTACCAAGCCAAGCATTTTCTGTCATCTGATTTTCCAGAAAAGGTGTTCTAACAGCACTATCTTGTGGACACTGCAGGAAATTCACACTGAATAAACCAATTTTAGTGCAAATAGCTGAAATTCATTGAGGATTATGCAGTCAATGACAGGCAGTAGGTTTTCCAGTGGGTGGCTGATGTTATAAAAGGATGTTTCACTGCTGGCTGTGGCTCCCAGCTGTGTGGAGAATACAGTCGCTATGAGCAATGCAGCACCCTTCAGCCCTGTATAGGGCATACATTGCTTCCAGGCCCAGCCATCAAGGGTGACAATACACAAGGCCAGTCAGATTTTCTTCTCCCTATAAATAAAATTTCAAGCCAGTTCCAGTGGCAGGAGCAGGAGGGTCTGAGCACTTCTACCTGCAGGCAGCTACTCTGTCTCATTCCCAAACGCACCCATTTCCAATGAGCTTAGGGCTGGAGACTTGACAGAGCTGGGATATTCAGCAGGGAGGATGCCAGAGGTGAATGGGTGAATCTTTCCTGGGAGGAACATATCCCAGTCCTTTCCTACTGAAAGGATGCCACTTCTCTAAGGTTCTTTTTATGGTCCTGTGGATCCTGCTCCAGTGTCTCACTCAATGGCTTTTGTGGCAGCTGCCTGTTAAACATACTCTCTCAGCCAAATGTGGCTGTGTGTATATGTGGACCATTAGGAAGGAGAAAATGATGCTTTGAAACACTCTAAGATGTTAGAGGTGGAGTTACTCTGCTAGCATGGATGGATGTAATTTTTCAGGAAACGCTGTGGCTACAAATAATGATCTATGCATGTACATGCTGCAGCTCAGGCAGTCTGGGCTGCCGTGCCCTGCACTGCTGAGCTGGAACTGTTCACCAGCCTCAGGCAGCAGCCCTCAGCACTTCTCTGGAGGCCTGCAGGGTGGTATCAGCGCTGCAGGCAGCCCCAGCCTGGAGCCGGGCAGCCCTTGCTGCTGCACCCCTCGCCTCAGGGGACAGCCCCCGCACCGCCCCTGCTCGCCAGGGTGAGGGCTAAGCCCTAGCAGATGAGGAGGGATCCCACATATCAGCAATCAGTATCGAAACCGGGCACCCGCGATATAGTCACGCCACTATTAAATCTAATATTAACCAAAGAAAATGTAGCTCCACCGAAATGGAGCCTCAAAAAATTTCTCGACACTCGTGCCTGTTCCTCTCCACGGAAATCTTTAGTAAAAGGCGAAAGATTTATACGATCTGAAGAGAAACCAGAGTATGCCTAAACAGCCTCTCCGACACACGCAGTGTCTGCTGCACCCCCCCATAGGTGAGGGCGAGGCCAGCCTGCCCGGGGCCCCCGCACCCGCATCCCCGCCCGGCCCGGCCCCGCGGGCCGCACACGCCCGGCAGCCCCCAGAGCCCGGGGGGGGACAGCGGCCGCAACGCCGGACACCAGCGGGGCCGCGGAGCACCCTGGGCACCCTGGGCATGCAAATCAGCCCCGGAACGGGGCGGCCGGAAGGAGCGGGAGGAGCCGCGACCCGGATGGGCGGGGCGTGTTGGTGTTGCTGACATCGGTGCCGCAGCTCGTCCATTATCCCCACGGTCCGAACCGCTAAGGATCGCTTGTATTCCCCATTGCCGCAATTAATTAACAACAACCCACCCCAGTGAGCTCAGCATGCGCTCTTTCTTTAACCGTAAATGGTTAGCTCACCGTAATGGAGCCACAAAAATTTTCGTAAGACTCGTCCGCGTTTCTCTCCACGGAAATATTTAGTAAAAGGCGAAAGTTTTATACGATCTGAAGAGAAACCAGAGAACAGCCGTGCTGCACCCCGTACATATACCCACTCCCCGCTGCCGCCCCACAAGACACGGCGACCTTCACTCAATTCCTTTCCCTACTTCCCTCTCCTTCCGGCGCCTCACCCGGCTCGGCACCAGCCCCCGGCCGGTGCCACAGCCCGGCTGGCCCGAGCCCGGTGCCACAGCCCGGCTGGCCCGAGCCCGGAGCCACGCCGGCTGGGAGTGGCGGCGCTCGGGGGGCCCGGCCCGGTGCTGCCCGCCCTGCATCCCGGGGATGCTGATCACACCAAGCGGAGGAGGCGGCCCGCCCCGACCAAGCCCGGTGCTTCCTGCCCTCCTGCCGGGGCGGGGGGAGCGAAGCGGGGCAGCTGTGGACAAAGCGAGCCGGGACTAGACAAGGACCCCGCGGCGCTGGGCTCTTGTCGCATCGTCGCCACGGCAAGGAGACGCCGCGCAGAGGCAAAAAGTCGGCTCCGGGAAAGGCCACCATACGCCGCCGCCAACGGATGGGAGCTAGACAGCGAGGGGGGCTTGCGGTAGGGGTCCCCCGCAAGCTGCTGAGCTCCGAGCGGGCGCCAACACCACCCCTGTCCTCCTGGGAGGGCTGGAGTGCCCGGGTCTGCCGTGCAGGTCCCGGGCTGTCGCTTCTCCCGTAGTCCGAACCGCGGGCACGCAGCTACTCCGCTGCATCACCCGGGCCAGGAGGCCAGGAGGAGGGGTTCCCGATCCCCGCTCCGTCACGGCCATCTGCTGACCCGACACGGGTAGTGAGGCGGCCGACCGGGCGGCTATAGGGGCGGTGCGGATGGAACCGTGAACGAGGTCCGTGCTGCCGAGAGCAGGACCAGAGTAGGTGGCGCTTTCAGCCCCAAGAACATTGCGTGTATATGCACACACTCTCCTCCCTTGGTAGGAGAGGATAAGGGTAGCAGGGTAGCAGTCGTGCATAAGATTGCAAATTATTCTATTTTTGACCAGAATAGGGGTAGCTCCACCGAAATGGAGCCTCAAAAAATTTCTCGACACTCGTGCCTGTTCCTCTCCACGGAAATCTTTAGTAAAAGGCGAAAGATTTATACGATCTGAAGAGAAACCAGAGTATACCGAAGGGTGCCCTATCGGCAGGTACCCAGTCCCGGTTGTCCCTCCCAAGATACAGCGACAGCGATTGCCCCCAGGTTCGACCCTCTGCTGCCTCGTCCCGTTCTCCCGGCAGCGCTCAGAGCTCAGCTGGCACTGCACCAGCGGTACCGGGGAGTGGCGGCCCGAACTTTACCGTGTCTGCGGCACCGCCGCGCGGTGCACCCTGGGTATGCAAATTATCCCGAATAGTAATAAGGCGCCCAGCCCCGCCCAGCCCCGTATCGGTCGCGGCCAGGCCGGCTCGGGGCCCCCGGAACGCTCGACGGGGACTTCCTGTGCCTGCCCCTCGCCCCCGGCACACTTGCCCAGGCTACCCCACACCGCCCAGGGTGGGTAGACAGATCTTACCTTTGTACTGGACCTCCAGGTGTACTGAGCAGAGCACACCCACCACAGGCTTCATGAACAGACAGGGCACATCTCCCATCCTATCCTGGGGAAAAAGGGCAGAGTGACAGGGACAGTCTTCACACAGTTCTCCGGACTGTTCTCTTCCAGGCAGTAGAGCTACCCAGTGCAGCCAGAATGCCAAGGAGACAGGCACAGCTCCTGCCTGAGCAGGGGTGGGTGCAGGTGGTAACACTGCCCGTTGTCCCCAGCAAGGCCCACTCCTCACCTGCATGAGCCTGAGTGTCTGCAGAGCCCCGTGCTGGGCTTGGGGGGAGGCACACAACAGCACAGCTTCGAGGCCTTGGGAATCTTGTCTCTGGTACTGGGGGTTGCTGTGGCCCAAAGAGTCCAGCAGAACCTGTGCATCTTTTTGACCTTCTGCTGTGTTGGAGGCGTTTAAGAACTTGGTCTGGGCTTCCACCCTTGTGCTGAGAAAGAGATGCCATCAGCAGGCAGAGGGAAGGGAATGGCTCAGTGCAGCAAGCAGCCCCATGGGCCAGAGGTCAGGGAGAACATCCTTGCCTGGATGAGGACAAAGCACAAATGGACATGCTGTGTACCACAGCTTTCACAAATGAGCTCCTTATACTCCCTGCCAGTGTCTCCAGTGAGCAACAGCAGCTTTATAAACCCTCTTTTGTCCTCTTCTTTCAGGTGGTTCAGCCTCAGTATTTCCAGAGGAATCAAGACACCTCTGATCTCCAGAAATTCAGTAAGGTATCTGTGGCTGCAAGGCTGCAAGAATAAGGGGAGCAAGGCCAGAAATGTCACTTGCCTTGGAGCCCATCTTCCTCTGCCAGCATGCCATGTCCTGGCAGCCATCACCTCCCATCTCACTGCAGTGGGTAGAGGTCTGAACTGGATACTGTCTCTGCACAAGAACATGGACCATCCTCTTACAGGCAGGCAGAGGCAGCACACTCATCCAAATGTGAGAAAAACACTGATTCTAGGTTTCTGAGAGATGGATTAAATGGCTTTCCCTTCAGTTCCATCTTTTGATAACCAGGGTGTTTTTTAAGCCTGCAGAATGTGGTGGATGTGGATGTCTCTGTCTCTGTAAAAGCTTATTCTTTAAACAAATTTTCAGTAGAGACCTTGCCCATCCTCTCCATCTCACTACCACACAGCACCTCCAGCTGTCCAAGGAAACAGATGCAGCCTCCTGAGCCACACTGTTAGGTGAGCCAGAAACAATCTGTCTCTCTGGGAACTTCAGCTGCAGCTCTGGTTCTGCCTTGTTTTAATGAAGCTGTTGAGGATGCAACAGTTGTTTGAGCAACTTTGTGGGCATTATCCCATCCCTGCAGGAAAACCATGATGGCTAATGGCTTCCTGCTCTTTGACAGATGTTGTGATCTCTTCTGCCTAGAGAAAAATGAGAAAGAAGTTTAAAAGTCTGTGAAGAAAGACTGTAAAAATGAATTATCACTAGAATCACATTTTAATTCTCTGTCAAATAATATGAAAGCAATTAGTAACCATTTAATCTCATTTTCTCCTAGACTCATTTCATAGATAGGAAAACTAGCAAAAGGAGAGTTCCTGATATGTCTGAAGCTGCACAATGAATCTGTGACAGACTTGAGATTATTTTCCTGGGCAGGTGGTTTCACCACAGTTCTGTTCTCTGCTCTGCTAATAAAGTCATTTTGATGTTACCCATTACCCCAGCCCTGTTTCTCACTAGCCTCATGATATGAACACTGCGTCTCATATCTGACCTGCCAGGGAATAAATAGAGTGAAATGAGAGCAGAAATAGGTATGGATTTATGGGGAGTGACAGGGTCAAGGAGGCTATAAATGCCTGTTAGCACAGCAGCACAGCCCTCACTCATGTGCTGGAGCAACAGCCATGCGGACATCCACCCCAGGAACATGTGCCTGGCCTTGGCAGTGGGAAAGTGCTTTGGCACCCTTTAGCATGACAGATATTTGCTCCCTTTTCCCCCCTATTTATTTTTCCTGGCATGTTTTTAAACAATCTAAGAAAAGCTAAAATGATAAGAGCTATAAGCAAGAAGACAGAAGTACCAGAAACATCCCTTGTCTGCAATTCCTTCTATTTCTTCACAGATGTGTTAAATAAAGAAATCTACATTTTTCCAAGTGTCTTTGGCACACTTTTGGCTCAGTATGATATCCTTTAGTGCAGCTTGACAAATGTGAAGGTGCACTTAGTAAGGGAGATGGAATGTCAGGGACTGAGCTTCCATTTGTGTGGCAATCCCACAGCTGTGCAGGCTGGAGGACACTGACCAGGCTCAAGGAGCCTCACAGTTAAGCACCAGGATCTGTGCCCACACGCAGATGCAGAAAGAGGGATAAGGTCACAGTGGCATTAACACAGGTGCCTTGTCCTCCACCGAGCTGTATCAACATGCCTAAGGATCAGAAAGGAATTCACACCTTGTCTAATGCACTTCTTGGGCTTCCTACCTAACAAAAGCACCATTTTAGGTTTTATTTAAATGTGGTTTATTGAGAAAAAGAGTTAAAATAACATAAATCTTTCTGTTTCAGAATAAGAAGTTTCTTTCAATGTAATACAAATCATCAAGATTACCAATTTCCCATTTACAAAGTTCTTAAGCCCTTTCTCCTAGTATCTGGAGCAAAATTTCAAATCAGTTCCAAAATATCCTCAAGATACCTGCTCAAAAGTAACTTTATACTCCTATTATCTGAACCAGGCTGAAAACAACCACTAAGACATGAACATGTGTCTCAGTGCCTAAAAACAAACAAGTAAAGTCTCCAAAAAGCTGGCCAAGAAACAGTGCTTGAGAATTAGGATGAGATGAAATTTCATTTGGGAATTAACGGTCTGTGTTCTGTAAGGCATCTGTGTCCTTGGCAGGGCGTTTTCAGGACCTCCTTTGCAGGGAAGCAGGTTTAAAATAAATCCATTTTCCCAAAATAGTTGTGATTGAAAATGTTATTAGCCATAACAAATGTTAGTGCTGACAGGAGAATGGCCTGTTAGGGGCCTCTGCTGAAACAGTCAAGTGAAAGTCATATTTCACATTATTGCAAGCATTTTCCTGTGATTTACAGAATATTTGTGAAACATTACTTGCAAGGCATATGATTGATATTGAGAGAACAGCTCGTGTGTAGGGGCAATCTGTATTTCACAGAGACTGTTTGCATGAAATTTACAGTCCCATAAAGTGCTTCTCTGTCCTCAACAGAGATCTAGTTAAAAGAACTTTACAGTCTGAAACATCCCAAAATTGATTGTAAATTAAGGTTTCTGTATTTATGTTTTAGATGCTGGTGGTGTAATGCTGCAGTAAGCCCCCCCACTACTCAGAAATACTAGCACCAGCCTCTGGACGTGAGGATTTTAGTGATACAACGGCCTTGCCTATGAATCACTGGAAAAAAAAAAAGAACTTTGAAACAATGAGAACATGGCTTCAGAGGATACAGTGGTGTCTGTCTCTGGCTGCTGTAATAAGAGCATTTGCTGACATAGGAGTCTTTAAGCCAATATTGCAAAGTACCCTGGAAATGTACATTAATGTTTTTATTATGAACATTTTACATATGGGAATGTGCAGACACAGGGAAGTTAAATGACTTGCCTGAATCATTTGTCAGTGCTAGCATCAACATGTAACTCCTGGTTGCTGGCTTCAAACTCTGCTGTCAAGAGTGCTGGGCTGCCACCCAGTCCACTGGACCTAATAATCAAAACAAGGCTGGGTCAGGGCAGGGCTTTACTCCTTCCAAGAAAACACCAGTGATTTAGGAACTGTCTCTGGCAATTCAGCAGTTCTTTACATCCAGAGTCCTGCTTAATCATCAGATTGAGATCAAAAGGCACACTGGTGCTGCTTCAGCCTCACACCGAGCGTGAGGTGCCAGGGAATGATGGCCTTGGACTTATGGAAGGACAGAGTGGCAGTGATTTGGTGTTACCTTTGCATCTTACAACATCGAGGTTGTGCCCAGCCTCAGGCAGAACTTAGGGCTTGTTTCCCTGGCAGGTTTCCCATTTCCTGGCACACCTCAAGTCCTCCATGTACAGTGCACCTTCCTCAGTGTACCCCAACACCCTCAGCTCCTCAACTCTCAGTCCCACCGGCCCCTCTCTGACCCGCATGTCCTGCCTGTGGCCCCACAGCCCCAAACCCAGCCCCGCACTGCCTCATCCCAGCCGGGCCCTACACTGCCCCCTGCATCCATTCCCTTCCCTGCCCCGTCTGATCCACTGCAACCTCAGCATTCCCTGCCCCAGGGAATCCACCATCCCATAGCCCCTCCTGACCCAAACACCCAGAGCAGGGCCAACAACCTCTCTCACCCTCATGCCCGCCGCATCCCCCGGGCCCCCTGGCTGCACTCCCCGCTCCAGGCCCTACAGTTCCCCTCAGCCCCCCCCTGGCTGCAATCCCCGCTCCAGGCTCTACCATTCTCCTCAGCCCGGCCCTGCGGCCCCCGCCCGCCTCAGCCTCGCACCCCGCGCCCCTGCCCCGAGGGGGCGGTTACCCCGCAGAATGACTGACACGCGGCTGAACCAATCGCTGCCAGACTTTCCTCCCGCTGCCCAATGGGTGGCCAGCGGGCGGGGCGCTGGGCCGGTGCTAAGGGCGCGTTGCTAAGGAAGTGGGAGGCGGGTAGGGGGAGGGGCAAGTGAGGAGGCGGGGTGGGAGCTTTCCCTTCCCATTGGCTGCGGGGAGGGGGCGGGCGGGGCTTCCGCGGGGGGCGGAAGCGGCGGCCCGTGCGCGGCCATGGGCACCCGCGGGCTGAGGGACGCCGTGGTGGAGCTGCAGCCGGGACAGGCCCTCGGTGCGGGGGCGAGCGGGACCGGGGACACCGTGACGGCAGGGACGGGGCGGGCGGAGGAGAGGCGAGCGCGCTGGGGTGTGGGAGGAGGAGCCGTGGGGCATTGGTGCTCCGGCAGGTGTCTGGCAGTGCCTGGAGGACAGGGCAGGACGCTTCCCTGTTCCCTGGAAGCGGCAGCAGCCGCTGCTGTCTCGCCGGAGGCGGGAGGAGCGGTGTCGCCCCCCGCAGGGAGCAGCTCGGTGCTGGCTTTGCGGCACTGAAGAGCGGTGGGAGCTGCAGGGGCTGAAGGTGGGCTGTGCAGTACGCCCACGGAGTGAAACCGGCGTGAGGCAATGCTCGGAACTGAGCGAGCAGCCAGGCTTATACTTGCTTCACTATTGCCTTTAAACTTGAGTAACCAGGCGAGCTGCTGTGAGTTGTGCTCGGGCAGCCTGGAGGGCAGCTGCTGTAACACTTGTGGTCTGTTCCAGAGGCAGCACAGACAGAGGGCCTGCCGAGGGCCAGCCCGTGGTCATCCTCCTGGGCTGGGCCGGCTGCCAGGACAAATACCTGGCCAAATACAGCGCAGTCTACAGCCAGAAGGTGAGTGCCCTGTCTGTGTCTTCATGACACTGTTATACTGTGAAATGGCCTTATTTTTGTGAGGTTAAGTCTCTCTCTTGGTAAAGTCTCTCTGAAGCCTCTCTTGTCTCGCTCATGGGGAGTGAGAGTTCTCCTGTCACTGAAAGCTCCTTGTCTCTCACAGCCCGGGCAGTGTTATCTAACAGCTGCTGATGTCACCTTCGTGTGTGCAGCCAAGGCAGAAATACTTCCTTGGAGAAACTTTCAGCTGCTGTGTGACTCACTGAAGTATCTTAAGGCATTTAAAGTTGTGGGATTATTCAGGAATCACGTGAACCGTGTTAGGTTTCCAAACAGGTAAACATGCAGGGAAAGATGCTCTGTTTACTGCTTGCTGTTAGGCCACAGCACAGATGTGGTGAGGCTGGGGTGGGAACTGATGGAACACATTGGCATCTGTCATGCCTTTGGCTCTTCCTTCCTGTGAAAATGATTCATCTAAATGTTGTAAGCCAAATTAATTTTATCCTGTCTGTGAAACAGGCATCCTGTGATAGTCATAGCTGCTCACTAGGAATTCCTTGTGTTTGAACTAGAGAGATCTGTCCTACTGCCAGTTCCCTAGGTTATGATATTTTCCTTTCTAATACTGTATTTTACTGGAATGATGCCAGCTTGTAGCATGGGAACCCAGTGAAACATTAGAATTTTTTTTCTTGGTCAGCAGGGAATATTGTATATATCCAAATCTGTTCCAACTATAGGTGGTAAAGTTTGTACATTACCAAGTCTATTGTTAATGTGTAATCCAGTGCAGGAGTCATTAATTGGCTTGATCTAGTGAAGAATTAGTTGTTAAGTGGCTTTAAGATGCTGCTGAGCAGATGAGGAGCACGTTACAGGGCAGCATGACAACTTCTTGGAAAATACTTTTCCCTCAGAAAGATCATAGAAATGGGAGAGGATGAGTTTTCTTAGCTCACTAAGAGGAAGTGGCTGTAGCCATGGCAAGATGGTAAAGAAGGCTTTGATTTGAGAACTTGGTGTCCTCTTCTAACTCGTTCACAGTTTAGGGAGCTCTGGGGGGGGGGTGTTTTGGTGACTTTGCTTTGTCCTTGTCAGTGTGTAATGTCAGTGAGCTCAGGTGATGGAAAAGGTCTAAAGCATTCATAAATGTAGTTCCATCTGCTCTATTTTGAAACTCCTCCAAGATCCTGTTCCCAAATCTATACCTAAATGTAAGGCAGTTGCTCAGGAGTGAAGGCAGTTGCTCAGGAGTTCCGAGTCCTTGAGCCAGAGCTCTTTCTTTGCACAGCTGGAGTGTTTCAGCAAGGTCTACAAAAATCATGTTGGTGTTTGTTGTTGGTGAGTCTTAGAGACAGCTGCAAACAAGTGCACCCAAGGAGAGGAGGATTTCCTCTTTCTTCTTATATTTGCTTCAGTGTGATGAGCTGGATGTGTACCAGAGCAGGCTTGTCTTACTAAAACGGCTGATGCTGAAGGTCTGTGAATCAGGGAGATGGTTTTCTTCTCCTGGGTGAGGATTAACACCCATAAAAATGGGTGGCAGTGTCCCCAGGGGTTGTGCCAGTTAGCACAAGATTTGAAAAGATCTCAGACACAACCAAAGCCTCTGCAGTGGCAGAGGCCTTTTCATAATACTGTGTGCTATGATGATTAACGTAATCTATATTCGTGTCAGTGCCTTGCTGCTGACACTAAAGACTTTCTTCTGGTCCTGTGGTTTCTGTTGGAAACCTGTCCCAAATTTTCATGTTCTTTGTACTGCTGCTTGCCTACTCTCTGTAATTTGCAGCACAGCTTAAACGTGTGTGGGGTCTCTTTCTGTTGTTCTTAGGGCTGCACGGTCATCCGTTACACAGCTCCATGGAGGATGGTATTCTTCTCTGAGACCTTTGGCATCAGATCCCTGCAGACCCCAGCCAGGCGACTCCTGGAGCTGCTCTTTGACTACAGAGTTGAGAACAGACCGGTTCTTTTCCACGTTTTCAGCAATGGTGGTGTCATGCTGTACCGCTACATCCTCGAGGCGCTCCACACCCACACGCCCTTCCAGAGCCTCAGGGTAGCCGGCACCATTTTCGACAGCGCCCCTGGCAGAAGAAACTTGCGAGGAGCCCTTCGTGCCCTGGCAACTGTCCTGGCCTCCATGAACGTGCTGCTCAAGTATCTCCTGCTGTTCACTTTTGCCACCACAGCCGTGGTGCTGCGGGTCCTGCTGTACCCCCTGACCCGCTTCCTCCACGAGAGCCACTACGACGCCCTGCTGAAAGCGCCCTCGCGCTGGCCTGAGCTCTACCTCTACTCCCAGGCCGATCTCATCATCAAAGCCAGCGAGATTGAGCTCATGGCCAGTGCTCGGGAGCAGCTCGGGGTTCCTGTGAAAGCCGTGGACTTCTCAGACTCGCCTCACGTCAGCCACATGCGGGTGTACCCCACCTATTACCGCAGCCTCTGCACCACCTTCCTGGCTGACTGTGTCGGGGCCTCACCTCCTTAGTGCTCTAATGACCTGCAGTGTTTGCCTCTCCTTGCTCAGCTCCGATGGGAAATGTCACCTCCTTTGCTTTTGTGTCTTTGAAGTGAGGAAAGTAGAGGCTCCTTGTTTGGTTTGTTGTTTTTTTTTTTTCCCCTACTGTCTACAAGTCTGAAAGCCTCCAGCCTGGCCTTTGGACCAGCCACGTTAGAGCAGAAAGTAGATATGGATTAATTTAAAGTCCTGAAGGTGAAATCCTGTCCTGGTTCATGTTGATGTGCTCTACCAAAGTGTCACAGACCAGAATCTCACACTGAGTATTATTTGTTTCTTCTGTCTCTTCTTCTTCTCTGCTCTCCGTCTTGTCTCCTTGTCCCTGGTGTCCAAGGTGCATGTTCTGTTGCTTGTATTAATTTTACAATACAACTCTTCCATGTATTTGTTGTTTTGTTGTTTTTTTTCTCTCTGCCATTTCTTTTATATTGCAATGAGCAAACAGAGCCAAGTCTGCAGGACTTTCTGCTTTTCTCAGTGCATCCCAGCTCTTGTTGTACTCTCCTTGCTACAGATCAGGCCTTGAAACCAAGTGTAAGACCAGGAAAAGGTGTGTGTAGGGTAGTATGACCAGACTGTCATCTGGTTTCATTAAATAGCTGAGATAAAACAGTCAAAGCTCTCTGATCCTTGGTGGGAGCTCAAATGTTTGTGACAACTTTTGTGTTCTTCAAGGTTTAAGCTAACATTTTTGAATGTGTCTAGTGTTTTGTTTTTCTTCCTTCCAGTCTTTTGTGTGTTCTACTGAGTAGTTTTGCTTTCTTGGAGAGCTACTTCTTTGTTAATCGTGTCTTGAAGCAGCCTATATTTTGCATCTGGATATTCAGGGAAATTTTTGGATTACAGCTGTGCCAGACCCCAGAAACAGAAAGGTGGAATTGCAGAAGAAAATGGAACTGTCTCTTGGAGCTATGCTTTATACTGGGTATTTCTTAAATCACCTCCACCCTACAAATGACCATGAAATATGATGGTTTTGTCCAAAATATTCTCTTCAGATGATCAGTCTTTGCAGTCCATGCAATGTGTACAAGAAATTAATTCCTTCCACCTAGTGAAAAAGTAGCTCATTGCACTGTACTTCATGTGTGGGTTTAGGTTTTATTGTTTATTTGGGGGAGAAGTGGGTATAAAGACACAGAAGAGCCTGCTGATATGTTTATGCTATGTCACAGTATAGCAAGCTAATTAATAACATGGTGAACAAGTTTAGCCAACTTTAAATTGCCAGGAGGAAGCTCTGGAGGGCTGTGACATGGGCCTGCTTGAACAAGGAACTGCCCTAGAGAGGTAGGCACTGAAACAGCAGGAGTTTTGCAAAAGGTTCTGCCAGTGAGTGGCTGTGCTGCTCTTGCCCACCCTTGGGGTGCGGTCACCCACAATTACAAAACTCCTGCTGTTCTGGATTGAAATGCAGAGGGGGAAGTCCTTGGGAAGCACTAAAATAATTTGGAAGTTTAACACAAGAACTGTAACACCTCACAGAAGTGAAAGCACAGGGTGAGTGGCAGTGGTGACCACACAGCTGGTTCATGGCAGACTATTGTGACAATGCTCATTTACAGCAGAATAACCCCTGGTGGGCATGGCTTTAGAGGGAGGGTTGGGCTGTATATGGGATAAGTGAGAATTAACTGAAAAGGGTCTGATGACCTGGTTTGTCTTTTATTTCTTAAAAGTGAAAACTGTCTCCAGGCACAGGAGCTTGTTGCTTGGGACCCAGTCTTCTGTGGGTGTGATCCCAGTTCCAGCTCCCATTGTGACAGTGGGGTGTGAGGGCTACTCTGTGGTAAGAGTCTTCAGCCTTCCCCTTTTCATGCAGAAATTCTCATTTCTAGGGTTTGGACCTGTAAAATCCAAGCATGGTCCCCTATCTCCAGAAAGGCCATCAGAGATATCCCAGCTTTTTAAAGCAGGCCCTGGTTTATGCTGTCAGTGCTGTAACTCCTGAGCTGTGATGTGTTCATCTGCCTTTTCAGAGATCTGGGCTGGGGCTTCTCAGCATCCAGCCTGTTTGTGGCACTGTGAACACTCCTGGGGAACAGAGGTGATAAAAGTTATTTAACCAGCACTTGCCCTCATGCTGGTTTCCACAGGTTCAGTATTTACAGATCAGTTAAACACTCCATAATATATGCCTCTGAATTAATACAATTGTTCCTGGGAATCTGCTGCTCCTGTTTATTGCTGTGGGTGTTGAACTTCTGTTTAAGGACTCGGGCTGTTACAGAACATGGCTGGCAGGAGCTGGAGCTATACCCTGTGCCCCTGCCTGACAGGATGGTGAGGCTTGCTCTGGGAAAAGCCTCACATGTCAGCTGCACCTTCCTTCCTCACTTTCACCTCCCCAGCACGGTGTTGCCACTTTCCCAGCTCAACCCTGCTTCCCCACTTTCCAGGGCTCACAGCAGGCAGGGAGTGGGTGCTGCCTGCTGCAGCTCTGCAGTCAGAGGTGTCCTGAGCTTTGCCAACAGGAATGTGCTCACAGGCCTTTCCACTGCTGCAAAAGTGACTTGAAATTCGGAGGTGATTTGTGTACACAGCTCTCTGAGAGCAGGGTGATCTTTGCCAAGCCAGTGATTTACAGCACCAGTCTTCTGAGTGGTTTTGTTTTCTGAGTCCCAGCAAGTTTTAATTCCGATTGTGAGTGCTGTGTGATATGCTGGCCTCTGCTTTCCTGTACTGCGTGTGCCCCCACCTTCCTGCCCTCCCTATTCCTGGGGCTTATTTGAAACAGAAGGTTAATAACTTGGAGCCCGAAGGCACATGGCTGAGAACTGATCCAAGCACTACTGGATTTACAAAAACCCAGCCTCAGACCCTTAATCCTTGCTAAACTGTCACGGTTTGGCGCAGCCAGTGTTCCTAAAGAGCTTCAGCCTGAACACTGAAAGCCCAAAGGTTGTGATATCTTGGCAAATCCAGGTAAATCTCTGAGATGAGCTACAGGGAGGAGGGGCACTGCAGATCTGTTCATTGGGAGGAAAAAAATGCATCATCCCTGGGCTTGCCTCGAGGGTAGGGAATGGGATGTGGTCCAGAGCTTGTTTTCCTGCAGTCCATCCCTCATGTGCAGACTGTGAAATAGTGTAGGTGGAACACCAGCAGTGGTGGGAGAGGAGGATGCTCACAGCTGGCTACCACAGTTGTGGTAAAGCAAAATTAACTTTTCCCTCAGTAACAAAATCTATTTGATTGTTTCCTGTGAAGGAACTGACTCCTGGCTTGCTTCCCTGTGCTGCCCTCCCTCCCCAGGCAGTGGTGATGTTACAGGGTGGTTTTGAAAAACAAAAAAAGCCACTTAGTGGTCAGGGTGGCCCGTGTGGCTGGGCTGGAGGGTGCTCAGCTGCTCCTGACAGGGCTGGGAGCGTGTCTGTGCAGCCAGAGCTCCCTGTGGCACTGGGGGAGGCTGTGGTGGGGAACTGGGCAAGCCAGGGGCAGGATCCAGCCAGCCAGGGTCAGGTTTGGAGCTGGGGCAACATCTTGCAGCATGAGTAATTCAAATTACGCTCCTGGGTGGAGACTGACCTGTGCCCACACCTCATAAAGGTGTTTTTAAGCTGTGTGGGCTGAGGTCCCATTTTCATGCATGTTGGGATGCTGCAGGCATATGTGTGGAGCTTTGCCATTGATGGAAAAGTGGGAATGGACGGGGTGGAGCCAAGCAATCCAAGTCTGTGCTGTATCCCAAAAAGTGTAGGAGGGAGGCTGGTCTCCACTGCCCGTGGAGGAGCTGGCAGAGGGCGGCTGTGCAGACCCCGTGCCGGGCGGGAACAGCTCCACGAGATGGCAGCAGGACCCCTCTTTCCTGCATGGAGAGATTTCTGGTCTCGGAAACAGCTGAGCACATCCTGGCGAAGACCCCAACAGCACAGCTCAGCCCAGCTCTTCTGAGAGCCTGAGAGCATCTCCTGCAAAAGGTCTCCTCTTGGGGCAAGGAAAAAGACCAGCAAGAACTAACTCCAGTGACAAGAACTAGAGATTGTGAGTTAATACAGAACAGCATCTCTCCCTAGGACTGCCTGCCTCTGGAATTTGTACTAGATCCCATTCCTCAGCTTTAACTGATTGTTAAAACCAAAAGTCTAGCAGCAGGAATAGCTTTCCTGCCCTTCTCACTTCAGCAGACCAGGTCGTAGCACTTCCCTCTCCATCACCCAGGGAAGGCTATCTGTTTTCTAAATCAATCTCTGTAGGAGTGTGATCAAGCAGACCATGGCCCAACTTCTGGGAGCTCCACGTATCAGGACTCTGGAGCTCCCTTGGGTTCCCTGTAGTCCCCAAGCCCTGGGAAAGAAGCTGAGCTTCGTGCTGCTCTTCTGAAAAGGCTGGCAGGACCTCCCAGCACACGGGGCTGGGGGCTGAGGATGCAATTAGGAAACAGGACAGCACAAATAGGGGCCCACAGCCACCACCTGATCTGTCTCCTAATGCCCCCTTGTCCAGCATGCCCACAAAGCTCCTTCACCCAGCCTGGGGCATGAGCATCCCCCCATCCCCTTCCCTTTGAATTGACCCCCCCTCTCATTTCTGCATGCTCATATGGCTGCAAGTGCACCCCCGCACCATCAGAGACAGGCTATGTGGGCACAGCATCCTTCAGTCACCCTCCCAAACCTATGGGGGCTGGGGCAGGGAGAGCTTGGGCAGCCCTGCCCCCGTGGAATGATGGATGAGCTGACAATAGGGTATTGATAAGGAATTAACCTTGAGCCCTTCTTGCTTCAGTGTCAATAGAGCAGGAGCCAAGTACACACGTTTGATTGGAAATCTGTGTTTGGCCTCTGCTGCCTCTGAGCCCATTGAAGGAGAGAGACGAGAGGGAGATGCAAACTGCCCTGCTGCCCCCTCCCCACTGGGACCCCCCCAGGTGGATCCCTGTCAGCTTCCCCAGCTCCCTGCTGCTGCAGATGACTGTGGGCACCCAGCTCTGGGGGCTGCAGCAGCCCTTATGCCCCCAGCCTGGCATGTGGAGGGCTGGGTACCAGGGCCCCCCTTGTTCCCTAAAGGGCCTGTGCCCATCTTGCACTGGCCTACACTCCGAGCAGTTTGTTTAATTAAGTGTTTTGCCTAATGGGATTGCCTCATTTCCATAACAAACTGGCGGGCTGTCATTAGGTGGGCTCCCTCATTCATTACTGTTAATTAGATATGGATCCCCCAGAAGGCGGCGCGGGGGTGATGAACGAGGCCCCTGACACACGCTATTACACATTAGCATTTTCTCAATATATCCGATACATCACGCTCCTCCGCTTCCTAAAGATATTTTAAATAAAATATTAGCAGCCTGCTGTGGGGTAGGTGGAGAGGGAGGGAGGGTTTCTGCCCTTCGCCCTGGCCTCAGGCCACCTTTGGGCTGAAAGTGGATGGGAGAGGGGCTGAGACGCTTCGCTGCTCCTCTCCAGCCAAAAAAGTGGCCAAATCCCACCTTTTCCCTATCCTTGCCACAGCAGATGGAAAGAGGTCCCTGACATCCTTGCTGCCTCCTCCCACCAGGCTGGGGACCCCCCAGCACCCCATCCCTGGGGGACACAGCCATGAGGAGGGGTTTGAGAACAGCCCACTGACCCATCTGCAGAATGTTTGTAAACCAAAAGCGTCGGCGCCAGCCGCGTGTCGGGGGGAGCTCGACCTCTGCCCCCCCAGCCCAGCAGCCTCCCAGTCCCTGGGCTGGGGTAACCCTACACTGCACTGGAGGCCCCTAATGCAGGATGTATGGATCTGTTGGGGCTGGGCGTCTCCTGCCCCCACCAACGCAGCCGATGAGACTTCATTATGGGGGTGTCCCCTGAGGGGTGCCCTTCGCCCTGCCCTCCTGGCTCTATGGGGGGACCAGTTGGGGGAGCCCGCCCGTGGAGGGGTCTGGCGCACGTCCCAGCATCCCCCTGCATCTGTCCCTGCATCCCAAACAGGACCAGGACTCCCCTCTGGGACATTACTCACATCCAGGAGCTGCGGCCTGTGGGGGGTGTCCCTGCTGCCTCTCACCTGCAAAGGGAAACACAGAGAAGCAGAATGCGCCCGAGAAGATTTATACTTGTTTAATTAATGTCAAATGTAGTTTACAAACGGGAGTGACAAGTACCTCTTTGTATAGTATACACTGACACACAATCATTGACACACCGGAATATCGCTTTGTGCAACTGGGATTCTTTGGGCAAAGATAGGTAACTCTGATATTTCACTTTTTTTTCTTTTTTTAAATCATTTAAACTCATTACAGAAGAGGGGAAGTGACGGATGCCTGTTACAAACTGGGATGCCTCTCTCCCCAGCCTTCCCCCTGCAGCTTCCCCCTTGAAAACAGGGGATGGCTTTACAATTTAAACAACAACAAAAAAAAATTACCAAAAATAAACCCCAAAGCAAAGAACCAATGACTAGTTACATATGGTTTTACACATACGTACATAAAGCACACGGCTGGTCCACAACACCTGCCAGAGAGGCCCTGGGAGGGAGCTAGGCTATTTCCAAGGAAGGGCTGGGTAGGGGCCTCCTACCCTCTTGCCCTTCCTGGCTGTCTCTCAAACCCACCTGGCTGCACCCTCTCCATCTCTGAGACTTTAACACCAGCACACTCCCAGCTGAGCCATGTGCCCTGCAAGTTTTGTCCCTTTACAAATCCAGCCTGAGCTGTGCATGCCTGTCCTTCCCCTGCCTTGTGCTGCTGGCTGCAGGGTTACCCTGCAGTGACAGCCCCTGCCTGCAGTCCCCCTGAGAAGGCAAGACCCTCTGGGGTGCCCCGGCTTCCTCTGGCTCCCAGGAGCTCTGCTGGCACAGAGCAGAGGCTGCAGCTCTCTGGTCTCAGAAGCCACACACAAGATATGAGCTTGGACACAAGGGAAACTCCTAATTAGGAATTGTCACCTTTTGATGAGATGTTTATGAAATAACAGCTCCTTCAATTTCATTTGAGGTTTTTTTGGGTGCAGTGCAATCCTTCTGAAATCAGGAGATGCCAAGGCTGCTGCTGTTCTCTGCATAGAGTTCAGGGTAGGGAAGCAGTAGTGGGACTGTCACACTCCCCACATATCCTGCTTACCCAGCTCTTCCCTCTCTGAAAACACCCCAGCAGTGCTGGGGACCCAACTCCCAACCCCTCATCCACTGCTTTTTCCAGACTGTCTTAAAATGTCCCAGCTGTGTTGTGCTGCCAAGTGGGATCTGCTTGGAAAGGAGTCGGGCAGGTGAGCTATCCCATCTCCCTGTCTTCTGGCTATGGGGAGCTGGCACCCCACAACTGCCCAGGAAGCCTTGGCAGGGATAGACAGTGTGGAGCTGGGAGAAGTCCCAAGGCCTTGGGAAATGGGTCAGTATCTGATTCTTGGATCCTGACAATAAAAGAAAGAACAAAAAAACAGGCCAGATGGCAGCTTTGGTTAAGGCTGAGGATATGGGAGACAGGGACAAGCATGAGGGACTGCAGGGGCTGTGAGGGACCTCTGGGTCCAGCTGAGAGCGTCTCTGCTGGACCCTGGAAGTGGGGACAAGACAAGGCTGCCTTGGCTCTCTGCCCTGGTGCCAGAACCTCTTAGGAAAAACGCAGGCTGCAGGAGAGTGGGAGCTGGGGGAAGCGAGAGCAGGGCAGGGCTGGCTCTGCAGGGCTTGCACAGCTCTGCCAGGCAGCCCCACAAGAGAATGGCTGAGTGTCTGTGGGCAAAGCCACCAGCAGGACCATCCTGTCCCCTGCCTCAGCACCATCCTGAGCAGCCCAGGCATCCTCAGGCAGGAAATGGTGCCCAGAGGAGGAAAGCAAGGCCAGGCAGGGCAGGGGAAGGGGCTGTGGCTGGAGGAGCGCAGGCATCAGCCGGACCCTCGAGCAGGCACTCCCAGCCAGGGGAGAGGGCAGGGCTCTGACACACTCCCTCCTTCCAGCTCCTCACCATTTGCTCCTTCCCCAGCTGGGAAAGATAAAGGGGGCTGAGCCAGATTCCCCCTGTCCTGCCTGGCCCCCCGGTGAGGAGTTAAAAGCTGTGTCTTTCCGGGGATAACGATTCTATTATAAATAGCCCCATTAGCTACAACTAATGACAAAAATCCACCTCCTCTACTCCCCATAAGTTCTGTAAGTTATGGGCAATGCTACAGCCATTACTAAAAGCTGTTAACTTCATATCTGAATGAGGAAATATACACCACAGAACATTAAACCATTTATATTATATATATGTATATATATACTTTTTTTAAACTAATGACTTTAATGCCAAAACTTTGCTGAACCAAGAAAAATATGGGTTTAATGTTCTCTGCTCATTTTTTTTTCTTCTTTAAAAAAAATACAACCCAAAGAAAAGAAAGGGAAACTTATTAGTATGTAATGTTTGAGTCTATCCCATTTATACACAACATTGTAAACATATATAATCTATATTACATGTGCTTCATTTCTGCCTGGGTGTGTTTTTTTTTTTTCTTTAAACCTTTTAGTCATCACTAGAACACCACAAAAAACCAAAACAGAACCAAACAAAAAAAAAAAATCAAACCAAAACAAACAAAAACAAAAACTGATCAAGGAACACAAGTTACAGGTTATTTAACATCTTTCTGTGAAGGGTCCCTTCCCCAGTCTCCTGGGGGCAGAGTGGTCAACAACACAGTCCAAAGGAGGGCTCACGAGCCATCCACAATGCCAAGCCAGCTCCAGGGAATGGGTGATGGGGAACACTGGTTTTAAAAAAGGGGGCTTCACAACAAAGGATTTGGTTTTGCCCGCTGCAGATGCTGAAGGAGGTCTCAAACTGCAGGACCTGGCAGCTGAGGCTCCCCACTGCTCCTGTATCTTCGAGTCCATGTCTGGAGTCTCTGGTTTGTTTTTTCTTTAAATTTTAAAACGTCTTTTTTTTGTTGTGGTCGTTCTTCTCCCCCTGGGTGTGATGAGCTGAGCTGAGTAGCTGGGTCCTGCCCTCCTGCTGGGTCCTTCATAAGTAGATGCGCCGAAGGTCTCCAGGAGACGTGATGGTGTTACACTGAGGACAGAGCTTCTTGGCACCCTGCAACCAGCAGATGAGATGCACAGTGTGAGAGTGTGAAGGACATCCCTGCCCTTGGCCTGGGACTGCAGGAGAAGTAAGGCCCTCCAGGCAGGGCCATGGCCTCCAACTGTGAGCACAAGATGTGTGAAAGGGGAGTCCCAATGCCTTCCTTGCCTGTCCTGCAAGTCCCTTGTGCTTCTACAGTTCCTGGCATGAGGCAGCTGGACAAGCAGGAGCTCTGCAGAGGGCTCAAACCCAGAGCCAAACTGCATCACCCAACTCAGCACCATTGTCACCACTGGTTTCCAGGGAGATCTGCTCCTTTTTGTTTCCCCTGCTCCCCTGCAGCCCTCCATGAACAAGTTCAGATCACTGAACAGGCAGAAAATCAACCCAGCTACAACAAGTGAAGCTTTCAGCAGGGATGACTGAGCTGGTTCAAGGGGGGCTTGGACCATCTCTTTCAGGGTAGCACACTGGGACACTGCCTCGTCCATCCTGCAAAAGCCTAAGAGCTGCTGGCATGAAGGAACCCTCCATCCTGTCCCCCCCAGCTCACACAGATACTGCAGAGATGAGTCTCTTCTGCCAAGGTGAGCTGGAAACAGCAAACTGATGTGAGCTGAGGTGGGGTAATGGGTGGCCGACAGGAACACTACACAAAATAAAACAAGGGCTGATGTGCCATCTATCACTGAGCCTGACAGCAGGAGGGTGTTAATAAGCCTCAGAATCGGGGTCAACCTAAGCCAGTCATCATCAGATTGGCAGATGTGAAAGACAATTGATGGGAAAAATGACAGAAAGATGGCTCTGCTGTGAGGCAGCCTCCCAACTACAGCACCAGCAGTGTGGGAAATTGGGATGGCCCTCTCTGCTCCCACTGCACATTATTCCCTGCAGTCGTGCACTTGGCACACCTGCCATTCCCTGAGCTTTGCACTTCTGGACACTCCCATTTGACAGCCCTTGCTGCCAGCGGATCAGCTGTTAACAGAACACATGTAGGGACCCTGGGCACTTGCACGTGATCTAAACCAGTCACACACAAAGTCCTGTTGAGCTAGAGTTGAATGAAGTGTCTGCAAAGGCACCCAGAACAGCCTGGGCACACCTCAGGGTGAGTGACACTCTCGGGGTCAGTGACAGGCTGGCAGTTTGTCACTGAAGGACAGACCACTGATGGTCTGGATGGCACGCCTGGTGCTGATGTCTGTGGGCACATCCTTCCAGTTATCTGGGACAACCACTGTGTCTGTTTAGATTTTCAGCCTTCCAGGGCAGGGACCATCCCACACGCCATCCTGTGCAATGCATCAGGCAGACCTATGCACTGGACTTCACAGAGTGGACTTGGCATGCTGGATTCTGGAAGGAGCAAGTGCAACCTGTAACTCAAAGGAAAGGCTTAAAATGCTGATGAAATGGCAACTTGAGTGCACTGGACTTTAGCAGAACCTGCTTATTTAACATGCCTCTTTGCTTATGCTCAATGCCTCAGCTTTGGATCTCCAGAATTAGAAATGGCAAGCTCTACTCTGCATGTCCCAGTAAAAACTTGCTGCAGTGGTGAAAACACGAGAGAAAAATCTGAACATCTGCCCCTTCTGCCACTGTGCTGACATAGCAGCACTCCCAAGGGGCTCACTAATCTGGAGGCAAATGCCACGAAATATCCTGTTTCAATTGAGTCTCTGCTCAGTTTCATGTGTTTCCCTTTTCCTTGGAGGCACCTGTTGCATCTAGTTGCCCTCCTGGCATCAACTTTGTAGCTGGAGGGGGTCCCAAAGGAAGTGGCAGGGAGGTGCTGAGGAATTAATTCACAGCATGTTGTCCGAGGGGCAGCAGCTGGCAGCTGCCTGTTCAAGCTTTCTTGTGCGCCCTGAAAAGCAGAATTAAGTGTGCATGGGGACTTCAAGCATTCCAGATGTGACTAGTGCCCACATCTGTGTGCATGCTCTCCTTCCTAAGACAGGCTTACTAGCAAGAAGCAGCAAGGCATCGAACCAAAGGCTGCAGGTGCTCACTCTAAGCACCAGCCCTCTGCACTCGGCCCACAGGGATGGCAGAAATGAAATCAAGTGCATCTTTGCTCTCCTCCATACCAAAGCAAGGTCAGGTATGCAGTTCCCTCACACTACAGGGAAAGGGAAGATGGCTGGATCTATCTTGCCAGACCTTGGGATCTCTGTCCCAGAGATGTGTTTTCTGCACCACATGCTGATGGCTTTAGGGGGATTCACTCTCTCACTTAAGGCTGAGAGCTGCACATGCATAGCCAGAGACAAGTTTTCAACCATGTCACAAAGCAGAACCCAACTACATGGAGCTTGACCTATTTTCTGCAAAAGCTGCATGATCACAGATTGATTTAGGGCAGTGGGGGATACTGCTTCACCTGCACGTGGGAGGCACAGCTCATCCTTGAGCTCTGAAATGTGGTGCAGGCTGCACGTGGCACGCTGGGCCCAGTGCTCTGGGTCTCTAATACTTTGGACACTTGGGGATGCATTTTCTTCATATTTGCATTTCTTCATATCTTCATATGAAAGTGTCCTCCTCTGCACACATAAGCATGTGTGGTAAATTCTGAACTAATTCCTGATTCTTTACTTTTTAGATTGAAGTTGCCCAGAACCTTGTTCCTTACATCTGACTTTTCAGTGTAGGTATATAATATTTCTCTGGACCAGTGATTAAACTCTCCTCTCTTGTGGAGAGGCACATAAGCTTGTACACACACACATGCTGGCACAGGCACAATGAAAAAGCGTTTGCTCCCCCACTGCTCACCTGCCAGCTGGGGTTACTAAACTTTTCCCGTGAAATAAAAATGCTGTGGAATAATAAGTCCCACCTGTCGGCCATTTCTTTTTCTTTTTTTCCAGGTCCTTCTGCTCCTTTCATCATAGCTACATGGAAAAGCCTTGATGTGTTATAGCTGTGTGTGCTGGAGTAAAGGCCACCTCAGCTTTTCCATTATAAACCCCAGTTTTGAGGGGTTTATAAAACTCTGCTGCAAGAAGTTTGCTCCAGGGCTGTTACAAAGCAAAGAAACGGGGCTGGAACCAGGAAGGAGTTTATTTTTTCTCCTCCTTTCTTAATTAAAATTTGGCAAGTGATTGATCCACAATACAGGCTAATCACTTGGGGTAGTAGTTTGAAAAATGCATTAACGAGAGCTGAGATGTTGAAAAGTCGTTAGGGCTTACATGGTGCCAGGAAGGATTGGACTAGTTTGTCTTAAAATTGACTCTTAAAAAAATGGTATGATGTGTGCTATAAATTGGCTAAAGCAAGGAAACTCACAAGGAAGGATTTAGGCACTTCCTGCTGTCCCGTGGGTCTAAAAATGGGCAATTTCCAAGAAGAATATGCTACCAGGACAGAGAATAAAGAGACAAAGAAACAGAGCGGGCAAAGAAAGTAAAATCGAAGCAGAGAGATGACAGGAAGGGCCCCAACCAAGAGCCAGCTTCTTGCCAGGAAAGGAACTGAATGCCAAGATCCAATTCTCAACCAAGGTGTCAGCCTCCTCTCCCACCCATGCCTCCACACAAGTGTGGAGCTTCTTCTCTGCAGATGCTAACTCCCAGAGAAAGAGCTGTCCTCCACTGCCATTGTGGGTACCTCCAGCTGTCAGGTAACAGGGTTAAAACACCAGGAGAACAACTTCTTTCACCAAACCTCCTCAAAGGGTAGAGCTCATCCCCCCAGGCCACTGGAGGCCAGAACTGAAGAATGCTTTAATGAATTAATAACCACAGAGATGAGAACATCATGAAGGCTCAAGCGCAGCATCCATGCAGCTGCTGACTCAGGAGGTCTCTATATGTTGCTGAAGCACTGAGGAATCCCCCAGAAGGGCTGCTCTGTATCTGTGCTGTTCTGTACAAAACCAATCCAGCCCACATGGCACATATGGTCCTAGAGCCTAGAAAGAGTGGCAAGGCTAAGGATGTAGTAATTACCAAAGATATAAATGTGTCAGCTGCAGAGCACACGTATATATCGATGGATCCCCTGGAAGCATTTTGTGATGAAGAAGGCTTTTTAGAAGTGATTTTTTCCTGCTCTTGTAGTTGTCATTTTCAAATAAGCCCAAGACAGGCAGGCACAAGCCTGAAGTCAGCAAATACACCTGGGAAATGCTGGATCTGGCTTGTACAGGTGATGGGGGAAACTCAGTAAACTGCATTTGTTCAAATAAACCTGTCCTCCTTCAGCCCTTGCACTGACCAACAGCTCCATCACTGGCAAACAACAGCCTGACTTAAGTTTCCAGCTCCATTTACCTTGTAAAGAAGGATACCAGGGACTGGGAAATCACACAACTACAGCTCAGAGGGATACCAAGAACTTGCTGACCCATTCCCTGGGCAAGATCACCTCCACCTGAATTACTGCTGACAGACACACATCAACCGTGTTCTCACAAAATTCCAAGGATGTGGGCTCCAAACCTCCCCAGGAGATCACTACAGCAGATGGACAATCTCTTCTGCTAGAGAACTCTCCTCAGGAGAAGGAAAATACAAATCTTAGCCACTATTAGCTCTAAGGTCCCCTCTCAGGGGAAGGATGGAGATTGGGCAGACTCTTACAGAGGGAGATTCATCCCCTACCACCCCATGACTTGGGCTGCAGTCCAACAACCAGCTGAGGATGGACACCAACCATGAAGACTGTCAACATTTAAGGAAAGGAACTCCACCTGCTGCTGCCCAGGCTAAGTCTGACTCCTGCAACATCATTTACTCTCCTATCTTTGAAGAACCTGCATGTTTTCAGGGCTTCTAAAAGGGATCACAGGTAAATCACTCCATGATTTTAGTTCTCTTAAGGCATATCCAGGGTCCCTTTCTGCAACCCCAGCCTTTGCTTCAGAGATGGATTATCTCTGGTCAATGTTTCAACCCCAGAACTTGCAACCTGTTGACGTGCTGAGCTCCAGCATAATAATACCTAAGCTAGAGAGTCCAACAACCATTTGTAGAGTTAGTGATTAAAAGTCTCTTCCTTGCCCTTACCAACAGAACAGTTATAATTTGGAATTGAACATCAAGAGGCAAAAGTCGAAAAATTTTATTTTCATGAAGTCTAAGCATTTTAAGATCCAGTCCTCATCAGTGCCCTAAACACTATCAAGACAGATGCTCAGATCATTGTACTATTGTATCCTACAAAATGTTTAAACCTTAGGTCCATAGACACATGTGAGCATCACGTTTCACCCCGTCTTCAAGACCCTGCAGAGGTTTAGAAGTGCTCCAGGGCACTCTGAGCCTTCGGTTCTAGAGCCTTGTTCAGTACATGATCCTTGCTCTCTCAGGCACACTCACACTCTAAGTTAATATTAGATCTTGGCTGGGCATGTAGGCACAGGCACAGAGGAGAAAGGGGACTTTTCACCAGCGTGGATGGCAGATCTCCAGACTGTTCAAAAGGGGCCGGAAGCCTGACACAACCCGCCTGCTCCAACTCCTATTAACTCCAACAAATTGTTTATTGCACAACAGCAGAAAAACGCTGCCCCTCTCCCCCAGCCAAGTCTTTCCATGTGTGCTGCACGCGCAGGCTCCCTCCTCCCAGCCCACTGGGGAGCCAGCTTTATACCCAGGGAAAGGTAACAGCAGCGATTATTACACACACTATCCCACAGCTCCTCGCTTGTTAAAAAAAACAAGAGTCTCTTTTGTGCCCGAAATAAAAGGAGATACCTTAATTAGAACAATGCAGGTTGGTAAGCATTAAACACTGAGCCCAGCTGCTGTATGCCATTAAATTCATAAAAAAGGAGGGGGGAAGGAGGGCAGTCTTAACGAGATTACACACATTGACTTTGATCAAGACACAAAAGCACCAAGGCGTTCCAGGGTTTTTATTGCTGTCTTCAGGCTACATTTTAATGGTTACATTAGAAACATGCGAACACAGGCTGGGAGATTTTTTTGAGATGGGAAAGGGAGTGCAAGCATGCCTTGTGAAAAGGCCTGGTTTAATAAATTGGGGGCTGCAGGGAGAGGCTAGGACTGGGGAACACATGAGTAGTCATTTATTAATTGCTTCCCCTATGCAAGTGCCAAGTCCTAACATGATATCTTGCTGGACTACTCCCATCCCGCCTGCCTGGTCAGCAGAAGAGCCATGTGCAGATCACACACAGCCAGATTCACCACCACCTTTCTCATAGAGCTCTGGGGGGAGATGGCTTCCCCTCTGCAAGGGAAATGTTAATCCCTCGGCACCTGGAGTGACTTTCCCTGTTCTCATGAGAGGCTGCGACTGTTGAACATGACAAAAAGGGACCTGACTGAAGTTGAACTAAGTTGCTGCTGAGCCTAAGAACAGCCTGAAATTAGTGCCACAGATTTAGAACATGACTTGAGGCTGGTGGGAAGAGGAGAGGACAAAGACTTCAGAGTAAAGAAAATTAAGAGGAAATTAGTGTTTTATCTTGTGCTTGTAGCACCACTGAAAGACAAGACTACACCTCACTTAGCAAAAGTTGCAGAGCACATATTCATCCAGACACCTCACAGCAACATACCCACATATGTGTCTTTTATAAGATGCTGCTAAAATGTTTACAAAAGCTTGTATAACGTAAATAGTGACGGGGTGTAGCTGAAGAGCTATAAAATACAGCCCAAGGGATAGCCAAATTATTGAGTTGCTATTAGTACTCAAGCCCACAGGCACTTCACCATCCTGGTAACTTTTCTTGGACAAGACTTTTAAAAGGCAGGATTTAAAGGAGCACGATCAGCTTAATCGTAATTCCAAGCACACAATGTGTTTTATAAAGTAGAGTAATGCCTTCCAGGAACAAGTTTTTAGGAGTGCCATTCCCTTATATTTTTTTGCAACCCAACACTATATCATCTTGCTAACAGGAGAACTAGAAAGCACAATTGACTATTTTTCCACTCCCCAGCCTGAACAAAATGAAAGCTTGAAAATCAGCGGCAGAGGGGATGGTTAAAGGCTGATTAAAGCCCACAGTTTTAACACAGGAAAAGAAAACACTACTGGGACACCTATTCAATGCTCAAAGTAGGTCCCAATCTTGTAAACAGAATGGCATATGCTTGAAAACCACAGAGTGCTATTCCAAATAACCTAAAAAACATAGATTCACATTATGAAAGCCCCCTTCCATATCCTCCCTCCTGAAGATGATTCCCTTTGCTTCAGGGGAATATTATGTTTCTCAGAAGCTACCCATTCCATGAAATCTCAGTGGATTTGGCCTCCATTCTCACAGCTTTACCTCTCTGCATGGATGCCCCACAGAAAATCACTGAAAGGCAAGGCAGCCCCTGGCACAGAGCTCTTCCCACAGCAGCAGAGGAAAAGGCAAGGGGCAGGACAGAGCTTGGGTCGCAACGACTCCAACAACCATGTCAAAGCTAGAGTGGAGTGTTAAACAGCCAGGCTTGGGAAATCTGCAAGCACAGCACTGAGATTGTTTAAAATAAAGCAAAAAGCACCCTCCCCTGTGGCAATCTAGAAAAAAGTATCTGAGAAGAGTGGAAAAAGGCTGTAAGTCAACAAGAAAGCAGACAAGAGCCTCACCAGAGTCCGCAGCCAGCATTCTTCACAGTGCACATGCCAGCACTGAATAGAAGTCAGGGGCATTGTGTAGGAGTCCTGAGGAAAAGAAGCAAACATATTATTTCCATAGCAGTGATCTAGTGACTCTTCACTCCCAACCCCATCACAATGCCTTTCTTTGTGGGTAACACTGTCTTGTATTTTGTTAAAAAAGTTGGTTAAAAGAACAAACTTGTGTAATATGTAAGTTGTATTTTTGTAATGTTTGTACAGAAGTGGCAGAAAGTCTCCTTCAATCCCTTTTCTTGGCTTCCCAGAAGTCCTGTTGGAAGCCCATAATCCACTCAAGTGATGACCTAGCTCAGAAGAGTTATCACAAAAGCATCTGAAGTTGCTCTGGCCACCTGCCATTATTCTCATCAGAAAGGTCACCAGATCACCTGAAAACCAGTGACAGGGTAAGATCAACCCTTATCACAACTCAGCTCTGCAGGAACAGTGTAACTACATCCCAAGAATGCTGCTGCTATTTCAGCAGACATGCCTTCTCAAGTATCTATCTTTTCTCATTGCTAACAAACCTCTGGAAATCAGCAGCCAGCTGCTGTCCCTTCTATGGGATGAGTGACAAGGGCTGCACTCCCACACCTCCAAACTGTGAGCTGGCTGGGAGACAGAAGCCTGTGCATCAAGCTGAAGTTGCAGAGGGAGCTCTCCACCAAGCAGAATGTTTTGTCCTCAGAAGAACACAAACCCAACAGGAGACGTAGAGCCCTGCAGGCTTGGACCATCAGAGGGAGCTGCTGCCCTTCCTGAGGAAGGCCACAGCATCACCAGAGAGCACGCAGGACATTGGCAACTTTTATATGCTCAGGCAACATCCCTGTTCCCAAATCAGAGAAGGTGAGCCTCTGATCACAGATTCTGCTCTCTCCTGTGTACCTAAATTTGCACAGCCAGGAAAAGGATGCTGGTATCTGGGAGTTTTCTACAGGAAGGCAGAAAGTCTTCTGAAGTTGGGCCTTTCTTGATCCTGATATAGAGCGACAGCTACAAATACCAGTGAAACAACATAATTCATGCAGAAATTTGAGTTATTAAGACCTTAATTTGGAAGGCTAATTGGTGATGAGCTCCCCCAGTCTGCCTGAAAAAGGAGAAAAGCTTCTCCCCTCCTCAGCAAAGATACCAAGACATTTCTGATTCATTACCACGAGTGGAGTGCTACTCACCATGCAAATGAGACATTTATAGCGGTCCCCACGGGAAAGCTGCCTTTCTAACTCACGGACACGAGCCTTTAACGCTTCAAATGTTGTCACTGCGGAGTCTTCTGTAATTCTGCAAAAGATGATGAAGAGTGACCATCACTGAGCACACAAGACTGTTAAGAGTTTGGGGGAAAAAGGATCCCACAATAGGTACTGCACAGGAAACTGCATCGTATTTCAAACTAATACATCCAACTTGGGTTAAAAAAGAACTGAAAAGCCTGGTGTGAATTCTTTAAAGTGTCTTTCTAAACACTTCCAAACACATCACAAAGGAACACAACCAGTGCTGGAGTTGCCAGCTTCATACACAGCGAGACACAGACATTTAAAGAACAGATATTTTTGTTAAGGTTTTTTGCTTGTTTTCTGCCTTTTTTTTTGTCTCCCTTAAGAGATTACTTAGGACCACATGCTTGAGACAAAGTTCTGTATGTTGCTTTAAAGCTGCTGATATAACTTTTTGTGGGCAATAGGAGCTGTTCTTCCCCTTAGAGAGTGGAGGTCTTTGCTGGCCATCAGCTTCGTGAAATGCAAAATCAGCTCATTACACAGGATCAACACAACAGCTTATATTAATGAAAGCCCCAGCTTTTTGATTCTAATACTGAAAGAATGGAGAAACCAAAAGCACTGGACACGGTGCCAACAGGGTGGCTATAAAAGCAGCTTTACAATCTCAGCTTTCCCATTTCCTAGGGTCATTTTTGATGGGCAGCATTATCTCTTTTGTCACAGAGGCACTGTGCTGAGGCCAGGCAAGTGTATTTTCATGGTTCTGCAAGGCTGCTGAAAAGAGCAACTCGCCAACCTAAAAGCAAGGGCAGACAGCAATGCTTAGCAAATGAAATACAGGGAGCATTACAGACAAGGATGTGTCATTCCAGCATGCTGCAAAATCTGATTTCTACATTGTGCAGCCATAGGGAGGGGCCCTTAAGTATTCCCCAGAAAAGATTTAGAGAATTGACATAAAGGCTCTCACTTTCTTGAATAAAACCAAAACCAACAATTTTCATGTGTGTCAGCGCATTTCCGGCATCTCCAAGCAGACTCCAGCTCAGAAGAACCTGAAGAGCATCCCAGCACCAGAAGCTGCATCATCAATCACAAGATAACCCACAGTGGCACCTATGTCTTCTACCTTTTTAGAGGATGATTCATCAACAGGTGGCTAAAGCACAGTCTAGCGGAATTACTACAACCAGTGAAGTGAGCTGCAATCTCAGCACTCGCTGCAGGCAGGCACTCACTCCTTTGTTCATTAGTCACTTATTGCTAGCATGCAGGGAGGGACTTGGGGTTATCTCCCACAAGCTGATTCTGATGACTTTTCCCAAGGCTTTGGTAATGGAACTAGTCAAAGAGATCTTGGGTGATTTTCCTAATTGTGATACTTCAGAAGAAAGTGAAGCTGCTGGAATGCATATGGTTAACTACCAGTGCTACAAAGCTCCTTCAACTTCACTCCTGCCTTTGTACTGATGAGACACGCTCTGCATGAGCTGAGATCTTCATCAGAAGGAGATTCATTGCAAGTGACAGCTGCCAGCAAATGGCAACAACTTTAAAACTGCAAAAAAGGTAAAGAAATACAAATGTCCCATGATAGCCTAGTTGGTGAGGACTGTCTGGGGACAGGGACACTGAGGAGTCAAGTCTTGGAATCCATAAATACTCTTTGGAGCAAGATGAAAGAGTTTCAGTAGGAGACAGCCCTCCCTGCTGTGAAAACACCCACTTGCTCCTGCTCATTGGTATAAATTATTACCATATCCCAGCTTGAGTTCTCACCCTCAAGAAAGAGTTGCTAGCATTTTCAAAGAAAGTCTAGAAAGGTGTTAGTTTTGTCCAAGGAAGAAACAGATTTATTTATTTATAGCTTGAAGATTATTGTTGGCTGAGAAAATTGTTTCTCTTCCAGTCTGGCCCACCATTGAACTGATGCTGGCTGAACGCTGCAGATGAATTTGACTTCAGGGAGTCCATTTCTCCTTCCTGCATGCACAAGGGAACTGGAGGTGTAAAGGCAGTGAGTGTGACTCCTGCCCAAAGCAGGTGGCAAGCAGAACCGCAACCCTTGCTAAATTCTCCTTTTACCATCTGTGGAGCTACCTGTTCTCCTCAGATGGGTGGGCAACTCAGAAAGGAAAGGGAAAAGTTGATTCCTTGAACAGATACAAACAAATGCCCATTCATCCCCAGTCCCAACCCAGTAACAGTCAAAACTTGAAAAGGAAAAAATTGCCACTGCAACGACTAGAGAAGATAGAAAATGGTTTGTTTATAGAAACCTAAACAGCTGACCCCCACTGGCCAATTTCGGAAAGTCTCTGAGATAATCGCACCTGTCCAGTAATAAACGAATGAATCAGAAAAGGAGGCTGAATAGAGGTATAAGCAATAATGCTCAGAGGCTGCCTGATACAATGGCCAATCAATAGGAGGGCTGTAGATCAGGGTGCTAGTTAGCTGGAAAATTACCACACCGCTGCATGCGTCACGCTGTAGGGATCCTGGACAATCAATGTGGGAGGTATTGATTTAGTTATTATCACTTCATACGCTCCAGACATTGTTAAATATACATTTATTAACAAGACTGGGGTGCATTGGTAAGAGAGGGAGCTTTAGCCACTGCGATACCTCCCAGCACTGATCAAAGCTCAGCTATGACAGAATTTAAAACTCCATGTTCTTCCTGCCAAGCAAGCCCACAGGACAAATCCTGATGCACAGCACAGTGCTAAAGACACAGCTCCTACTTCACATGAGAGATAGGAGTTTTGGCTCTAAGTGAACATTTTGCACTTGAGATTTCAGGAAAACCTCTCAGAGCAGCAGCAACAAGGGATGTGGCAGCCAAGGGTCAACCCAAAGCGAGCGATAATTGCACGGTTGCTTCGGAAAAGCTGGAGGAAATGAGGTCAAGGGAAATAGGGAGAACATTAGTAAATAAAGGAAACTGAAACTACCTCCAGGGATGGAATAAAGACGAGAGTCACTTCCCATGTGTCTGGCTCCCGTGGTGGCCAGCGTACTTGGGACACATGCCATTCCATTTAGTGTCATTTTACCGTCAACCTGCCGCTTGTATCCTAAAGATAAGCATCGCTTAGGAGCAACTCTTCCTGCAGCAGCAATCTTGGGAACTCCCTCAGGATTCCCTCTTGTGTGTGCACCTTGTTTGCGCTTGCCTGGACACAGCTGGGAGCAGCCTTGGGCAGAATTTTTACAGGGTAACGCCAGGGTGGAGCGAGGGTCAGAAAGCCAAGTGCCATGGACAGGGGAAGGCTGTGTACAAGCTTCCCTGCCAAGTGAGGCAGAGGGAATTACGGAGAAGGAATTGGCTCTCTGCTTTGCCTTGACCTCATGCTGGATGCAGGAGGACTCTTAACAATTTTGCGCCTCAGCGCTCTGATTTGACGTGTTTGGATAACGTCATTTATCAGCCTCCAGGGAGACCTGCTGAGCACAACTGCTGCCAAGAGCTATACCTTGAGCCCCAGTGCTCATGCTTCTCCAGCAGGTGCGAGAGGCCTCCCCAATACCTGAACTGTCCTCTCTGGCTGAGGACGTATCAAGAGGGCACCTCCATCGTGCAGTAGAGACTCACTGTGACAACACCACACACAGGGGAGCCTGAGTGAGAATGCTTATACAAGAGCAAAAACAGGAAGGGAGGGCTCCTTGTGGAAGAAGCTGGGTCCTGTACTTCTCCCTGGACTTCGTGGTTAAGTTTTCCACACCTTGGCAGTCACAGCTGAGGATGCTGGGTATCAGGAAGCAGGTCTGTGAGACTGGGCAGACAGCATGTGATAATTTTCAGTCTTTGTGCCCAATACATATTTTTCCACTACTCATAGCATTTTCTCCTGAGCACTGAAAATAAGAACACTTTCTTTCTCTGAGAAAATCCTTGGTTTGTGCAGGTACAAGGCCAGAAGAAGCGCACAGAAACACAATGGTAGAGGAAAAAGGACCTATCTGTAGCTTTGAGCAGCAATCGCCTCCTGAGAAATCTCCCCTGGGAAATGGCCACCCCCCTCTTTGCTAAAAAACTTAAACCCAAACACTGGTTATTTGTTAAACATTAGCATGCATGTGATCTTTGTTTCTCCAAATTAAATCGAGCAATTCCTACCCGCTGTCCCAGTGGGCAATCACAAGCAATTCCGTTAATTAAATTATCTCTGATTCTGCAGCTCTGGAATCTCTCAATTGACTAAGTCTGTGCTTTATCATCAACAAAATACTGGACCAAAAAGGAAACAAAAAAATGCTGATGTCAGTGTGATTGGCCTTGGTTAACCCTTCCCAGCTGGGTATTAAGGGCTGCTCAAGAAACGGCTGTACTGGAGCAAGCCCAAGAGTGAGAACCTTGTACCACAGATACCAGTAGCAGCTGTTCACTTGTGTTTCCTTTTGACTGTACATAAAAACACAAACACCACCCTGTCCCTTGCATCCAGCATCCTGCCTATTTGGGAGCCACAGAAAGATGCAAACTGTTAGCTGCTGAAGAAGCAGGAAAACGCCTCAAAGAAGCCCCTGCAAATACCCCATCCACATATTATCCAGATCACATTTGATGTATCCTGCTGTTGAGGAGTCTCCATAAAACATTCCCCTTTGGTTTATTTCAACTGGATATAAATTTTCCTTTCTTCATAAATGGCTACACTGTACACAGCATTCCATAAATTTTTACAATTCCACTGTTTGTATGTACCTTGTAAAAAACACTTAGCACTGATTAAATGCACCACCAATAAAATTTCATGGGCTACTTTTGACACTTGATATTTTGACCTTCTCTCTTCCTCATACATTTATTTTTGCTTTCCTCTGCCTGTAAACACAGACTGTCAGAGAGGAAAATGTACAGTACCACTGACACACCTGAAAGTGATGTATTTATTTTTAAACAAAGCCTTTATCCTCCCTTGTCTGAAGTGGAGAACCCAGCAGAACATACATGCCACCTCCCTGCACACCAAGGGCAGAGGTCATGTCACTAGCAGCTTACACATCATAAATATTAGAAACAGACTGGTCGATGCTTTGAAGGCAAAGTCAAGCTAAAGTAAGATTCCAGGAGCAGAGAAATTGCCCCAGGCCATGTCCAACCTCAGCTGTAGATGACAATTATCCTAACCACTGCTACACTGCAGGAGAGAAAGCCTGGTGCAGTCCTTGCTTTGTGGGGCACAAATCTTCAAGACCTGATAAAACGACCCCACCAACATCAGTGCACAATCATGCAATTGCAAGCCTTCTGTCATAGCCAATTTACATCTGGGTGAGAGTGCAACTCTTTCAGAGAAGAGACCCTGTTTCATTAGCCTGTAACATGCTGTACCTCTGTGACACCCAGGAGCACTGCAGAATGGCAGAGCACAGTGATGCTGTCTCAACTCTCACTCATACAATATCTTACACACAACTCCCTCACTACCTGAGTTTCAAACACTAACTGTAAACACCCCTATGTTTCTTGGGATAAGAACTGCTTTCATTTTCAATCTGATGAAATAATCTGCCCCTACTTTCAATTTAGCAAGCATCATCTGCAGCAAGTACGAGAGCTAAAGTTACAGGGAGTTTATTTTGACAGATGTGGGTGAGCAGCACTGAAGTCAGTGGGATATCCACAGACTGAAAGGACTTTTACACTGACTGGAGTGCAAGAACATAACATAAAGCTGAAAAAGCCCCTTTGCTACTAACAAGCAAAACACTTAAACTGACACTTAAGTTTTTAAAAAGAAAAGTGACAGGTGGCTTTAAAAGAAAACAGATACAGCTCAGGCATTTTCAGTATCTTAAGTCTCTGGAAGAAGCCCAGCATCAGGCACTGGTGGCAGATTGACTGTGAATCACCCCACAACATGTGGGCTACCAGACTGGCACAACGTACTGAGATTTTATTTCACTAGATGAGCTGGTTATAGCAGAAGGGGTTTGCATGCCTTGATGTAGAAAACTGCCCAGCAAAGCTGTTTACAGAAAAGCCATGTCAAATCACACCAAGTGAAGTTTAGACCCTCTAAAGGGTCTACAAGACTGCCAATGCTAAAAGCAAATCTCCTGGCAAGACATCAACGTTTTAGGAGTTGGCTTCCCCTTTATTTAGCTAAAAATCTCATTTATTGGGTTTATTTGTTTTTAGACTAACCTCCTTTAAAGAGGCTGACTTATAATCCTGTAAAACGTTGTCACATGTATTGAGGAAATTGGCAAGGATGCTAATTTATTGTCCTCTAGGAAAAAAAAAGCCCTCTTTCCTTGATTAATGTATGTTTTTGTATTGTAAGATATTAAAGAATGTTGCTTCACCTGTGATTATAGAGAATAGTTTGCTCTGGCAAAGTGCCCTGGCTTCTGGTTGCCAAGTTATGAATAATGCAATGTTCCCCATTCTAATTTCCGTGTTCTAAGTTGTGAATTTGGAGCAGGGTGCATGCAAGGGCACACACACGATTCCGAGGCGCTCTCAGTCATGGGCACCTCTATTTTATACTTGCTTGCACAACTTGTTAATACTGGCATTTGCTTGCCAAATTCAGAGTTTGCTTCTGACTAATTTCATCTTGATGCAAACCAAAAATGTTGTCTCTTTTTTTCCCCACAGAGGAATTATTTCTCTTACACTTGCATGCACCGCCGCAATACCACTGAGGGGAGCTTACCACTGCAAGAAGGCGTTTTAAGCTGCATTTAGTAGGGACTTGGGTAAAGATTCCCTGAAGAATTTAATGACAGAATAATTAATTTTGCTTTCGCATCTTCCCCGCCTCCATAACACAGAACCCAACAATGTCTTTACAGAAGCGGGAAGTAAATTCAGGCGCTGGCTCTTTCTCTTCCCTTTTTTTGGCCCATGTTTTGCTGGGACACATGTGCCCAGCCCCAATCAAAACAGAGACAGATGGCACTGCTGATCATTCAGAATGGAAGGAGCCTCGGAGTCAGCATGTTTAGATGCATTTGTAGGGCTATGCAGTATCCACTGGCCACTGGGACTGATTTAAAAAGGCGGCGAGTGAAAGTCTGAGCTTGCGCCAAAATTTTAAATGTGCCATTTGAGCAATTATGGTTCGACATGAAAGCTGGGAGAAAGAATGCATAGGTCATTCTGATTAGATTTAGAGACTATGTTCCCGTTCCAAAGAGAAAATAAATGCAATCCCATTGCTTTACTGGAGCAGCTTTGGTGATAAAGAAAAAAGCCATGCTATGGAAAAGTGGTTTGCCGTAGCAAGGTTTTGTAGAGGCAGCACAGGCTGAATCAGAAAATGATTCTCTAAACAATGTTCCTAAAGAGAAATAATGACTCATCTAATGTGTTAATATCTCTATTCACTTTTCAAACATATCCTTCTTCCTGGAGACTCCAACTGTATTTCTAACAGATCTGTGAAAGTGCATTGTGGTCTCTATCTTAATACAAGCCAGGGCCACAAAAGTCAGGAGGTGGAAATGGAAAATGCAGCTCCTCTCCTTGCTGAGGCATGCGGGCTAAAGGTTCCAGCCTACAGACACTTGCCTCCATCCACAAGTAAACATGTTTGGATTATGACCAAGCTCCATGTATAGCTAGGCAGGTCTATTTTTCTACTGCAAGACTTATGGCAGCTGTAACTTGTCATCTTACTGTGGCCTGGAGCTGGTCTGGGATTATTGGTAGCTTTGGTTGGACGATCAGGGCACAAAATTATAAAATAGCCATGAAATGAAAGAGGAATAGCAAATTCCTAGGGCTGAAAGTTGCTCAGAAGGTTGGACATGCAGCTGAGTCTTGCAGCCAGCCTCTGAGAGCAATTAAATAAATGTCTTCTACTCCCATGGCCCCCATCCAAATGCCTGAAATAAACAGGAAATATCTATGCTACTACAGCAGCACTTGGATTCATCTGTAGCCTTTTAAGGGCTTTACTGTGGAGGTGATATGCTTTCCAGAACCTCCATTCATGACTGCTGATTGGAGGCACCCAAGGGCAGTGCGATAACACATCCTCCAGACAGCTTCCTACAACTGCTGCTGCCGCCCTAGAACTTCTACACTGCTGCTGTTTCCTTTACAGGGAAAGAAAGGATCAGAATTAGCATCATTTAAGGTAATCGTGCCTTCAAAAAGAAACACGAGGCTATTAAAGGAGGCCAGGGCATATCAGTATCATATAACCAATTGTGGTCCCAGAGCTAGAAAAGGAAACCAGCAGAGCAGTGGAAGGACAGGTCACGAGCTGGCTATCTGAGGGACAAGCAGGAATACTTATGCAACTGTGTGGGAAACAACAGCTTTTTGCAGCAAAATAGTACAAATACAGTATTACACACTTTCATCAAAAATGAAGAAAGAAGATAATGGAGAAACAGGATGAAGTGCCTGTAGCAGTGGGGTGTAAGATTAGAAAAGCACTGACACTGAAGTGAGGACAAAAAATCAACATGGATATTAAACTACTTTAATTATATTAATTGCTGTTACTTTGGTTCTGTAAAGACAGTGCTGGGTTCTGTGTTACAGAGGCGAAGGAGATATGAAAGCACAATGAATTTTTCTGTCATTGAATTCCCTGGGAAATCTTTACCAAGCTCCAACTAAATGTGACTTAACACTCCTCCTTGCAGCAGTAAGCACCCCTCAGTGGTCCTGCAACTGTGCATGCAAGTGTAAGAGAAATAATTACCCACTTTACAGTTGTCCCAGACATGGTTTAATGAGAACTAACAAAACCGGTCCTTTTTAAAGTACTATTTTTTATTTTACTTACTAACTGTAGCCTAAGAAATGCATAAACTACCAAGAGCTGCAATTACAACCATCCTGCTGTCAATACAGCAGCTGGCACAGCACAAACACTTACTGAGTCCTGCCACAGCAGTTAGTGAGTGCCAAGGAAAGCAGTAGCCCTGTCACCATCAGCAAACAGCTGGCTTGTGCAGCCAGGGCTGCCCTTCAGCAGATGCAGGAGAGAGACAGCAAACTAGCAGAGGACAGGGCACAACATGATCCCTTTTCTGCTCTTCAAAGGAACATTTTCATTTAAACACAGGGAGTGCAACCTACATAAAGATAATTGTTACTTTTCTCTTGAGAGCATCTGGGCACCACACAAACATTTCCTAAAAAAATAGTATCAGTCCCTGCCTCTTAATTCTTGCAGCATAGCTAAGGGATGTGAAAAAACAGTCACATCCTCAAAGTATTTTCAGAAGGAACATGGCAATATCCACAATGCTCCATCAGAGACAATTTTAAACAAAACAGGCTAATTTTAGGGACAAGTCCTCTCTCTGACAAGCTGCTCACACATCTAAGGGCAGAATTCATCTGCTAGAAGGCAGCTGTTTGTGTTTTATAAGCTAAAGTTTCTCTTACCTATGGAATAACTCCAATATTTCACAGGGAATCATCATCCATCTAACTGAAGTACCCTCTAACAGACCATCAGCCTCATATCCCCTTTGAAATAGCACAGCTGAGCACTTGCTGGGCCACGATTTATTTTTTACCTTCTAAGACATCTTGGTAACTCTATAGCTCAATAGTGACAGTCGAATTTCACACTGCGATAGCCCCCCATCGATTTTTCATTCCCAGGAAGCAACTCTACAAATTAAAGTTAACAGCATTTCTGAAACTACAAAAAGAAAAAAGAAAAGAAGGGGCAGGCAAAGAGATAAATTGCAAGATGCCTAAACCACACCCCCAACATAGGAATAAAATTCCATCCTGGGTTTTTCACCAGTTACGCAGGGATGCAGAACCTACTGCCCCTGAAGCCAGAAGACCCCTTGGGTTTGCAGATGCTTCAGCTTTAAAACATCACAGGTTCAACAGAAGTATGAGTCTCTTCCTATATGAAGATGTCAAAATCTATAGAAAACTGCCTCAAGGCAAGAAATTAGACCAAACTTCTGGACAACACCGCATTAAACAGAGATACATCTACCCCCAGGTCTGAGCTTGTACAGTCACAGGCTGCCTCACTGAGCCTTGTTAACCACTGGCCAGTGAAGAACCGGACACTGATACAATTTCAGTTTGCACAGTGGTTATAATGTTTGAGACCATTATTGGCACATGCAACTTCTCTCCAACAGTTAAAAGAGGGAGCAGAATAAAGGAACACAGCCAAGCACTCTGCTCTCCACTGTCACATCCCAGAGGAAGAAGTAATGCCAAAGCCTCATTTCATAAAGAAATGAAGCATCTTTCTCCATACCCTTTCAGCACTGAACACCAGTACGAAGTACAAATACAGTATTACACACTACTGAATTACTCAAAAGGAGTAAAACCTAATAAAGATAAAAATCTGGACACAAGCAGCACAGCCCAGCAGCTCTTTCTCAGCCTTTGGCAATCCCACACTTCAATTCAGTGTCCTGAATCCTCTCCCAAGTTCACATGGGCTATTCTAGTACCGAACCCACCAGCAGCATCATGCTCTCAGCTTAGCAGAGCACAAAGGGTTGGTTCATTTATGAGTCAAGTTAATTTTTTAATTCTGTCTTTGCTATGAGATGCTCTTGTCTCCCATCAAAGCCTATGAATGGTGTGACACTGTGGAGAAGGGCTGGGTAGAACTTATCCTATGATGTGAATTCTCAACAGCTTCTGTTTTCTCCGACATACCAGCTTCAGCTGCTATGAAAGGGCTCCTTCCCTTTCAGGCCTCTGCTAATCCTCTGGCTTCACACTCTGCTCCTGCCTGGACGGGTCTGCCTGGGAGCAGGGTCTCTCCCCAGCAGACACTGCTACCTCCCTGACTGCTCCCACATGCCTGTCTCTGTGCACAAGGACCCCAATCTAAACTTTCCTTAATTTTAACTGATGCTCCTCCTCGTGCTGCTGCACCAGAGCCCCTCCAGAGCCAACGTTTCAAAACAGCTGGACTGGAAAGCGGTGAGGTGGGGGGGGAAGGGTAAGAAAGAAGAGACAGGAGAAATAAAACAAATACAATTGCTTTTTGTCTCTAAACCCCTCTTTTTAACCCAACAAGTGTCTCATCCAATGAAGCATGATAAGCATGAAGTGTTATATAAAGAAGATAATTATAAAGGGATTTAATGCTTGGCAGGCTTGTATTGCAAGGTTCAGAGCAGAGGTAGCATACTCACTTAAACAGCCTTGTGTCCGGGTTTGCTATTATGCGGGCAGCGTGGCTGGGGCCAAGTGGAATCAGAAACAAGATTTGTTTTTGAAAAAAAAAAAAAAAAAAGCACAGCCCCCTTCCCAGCGAGGATGGCAGTTTCAGTCCCACCTCCTTCCACTTCTGTCCCATCCCTGATTAATGATGTTGTCTGCCTGATTTATGACCCACCCCAGCAGATTAGAGTTTCCCTCTTCAACCTCCCCCTCTTTCACCCCTCCCAGAAGGCACAGCCACACTCCGTTGGAAATATTAGAGAATTATTAAATAAACATTCATACGTCATGTCTCTTCCCATACTGAGCTCATCGTAGTCAATGCTCAGCGGCCGGGCCCTGTTTGCTTTGGGGCTGACACCAAACAGCTGGAGTGATTCATGGAGAGGCTGGCTACAATGCTCTATGCCATACATCATGCTCGCAGCGCTCCCTGCCCCGGCGGAGATAAACTGATCAACCACAACGGGCTGGAATGAATTTATGACAACACAAAATTGAGGAAAACAAATGGGAGGTGACCCAGTGGGCCACTAACCCAGACTCTCTCGCTGGCCTGCAATCTAGTCTTGTAGCAGAAAGCAAAATTGAACATTGGCACTCTGAATTAAGATGCTGGCTTTTAACCCCAGGGAACCTCAGTTTCAAAATGGCAGCAGACCCTCACAAGGCAGGGAGAAAGACTTTTTGTGGGGAAGGTGCTTTTTGCAGCTCTCTGTGAGCAGCACTTCTGCTGAGGGTCCGACATCAGTGGAGGCCATCAGGGAGGGTGCCTGGGCAATTAGGGACCAGCTGCTCTCTGAGCAAAGCTGCATCTCGAGCTGAGGTAAAGGAGCACTGCACCAGCTGAGCTTTGCCTTGGCAATGGCTGGGGTCTTCAGCAGACAGGCAGGGCTCAGATAGTGTGATGCTCCTTCATCTCTCCCCAAGAGCCTTCAGCACCCCAGTGTCTCTTCTGGACACCTCACACTGGCAAGATTAAAAAAGCTCAGCACTGAGACACCTCACGGTTTGGGAAGGAGAGCCTGGGACAGCACCATGTCTCCCACTACCCCTGGCTGCCACCTGAAGTTCAACAATACACAAATGAGATCAACTTGTCCAAGTTAGTGATGATGTGGCACAGCAGAAAGAGCAGAGCAAAAAACACAGACTTACCCCAAACCCCATCTAGCTGTTCTACATGCAAGAAACTCTCCCACAAAACCCCATGTTTAGATTAATTTAAACCTATTCAAGTGAAGAAATTCAGCTGCGTGCCAAAAGGAGAACTGCTCAGTGTACTGTATTAATGGATTAAAAACCAAACAAAACTACACTATTCTCTTTGCCTAGACTTATTTTTGGAAGAGGGGAGGAAGGAACGTCATTCTTATGAGAGAAGGATCAATAGGCAGATCACTGCTAACTCTATTAGCCCCTGCTCTAAACAGAGAGCACAGCTGACACAGGTGCTAAGCCACGTGCTTCTAGACAATTTTAAAAATGCTAATCAGATGCTACACAAGGTTTAACATGCCAATCAATAATGTTCACATTTAAAGGCAAAAACTGAAGTTACAAACAATGGAGTAAAGTGATGCTGCCAAAAACTTCCTGTAAGCACCACCCAAAACAAGAAAAATGAAACCAATTTAGCTCCAGATTAAGAAACAGGAACTAGAGATGAATCAATTTAGCCTGTTGGGCTAGGTCGCCATATATCATGGCTCAGCAGTGGAGTGGGAAGCAGCCAGACAGTGAGAAACCCTTCCCCCTCCTTTTCTGTAGGCTTCTAGCTCTGATCCCTGTTATCAATTAATTTAACAGAACCCCTCTACACAGACAAGCACACAGAGCATTCAGACTCCTTAAATGGCAGGACAGAAACTATTTATCACACATGAATCTCAAAGGAAAGGAGAGAGAGAGGAAAAAAAAAGGTAGCTAGGAATTCTCCACCTGAAACACTGTCTTGTTTTCTGAACCTCGGTGAAATAAACTACCTTAAAAGAAAAGGTCTCTACGCTACTTTCAAAAATTAACATTATTGGAAAGACTGAACAAGACATTTGAAGAATTTCCTGTAATTTCTTTTGGGGTTTACTGACTTTTAGCAGCACTGAAGCTTTAGCAGGCAAGGTTATTGCAGAGCAAGGAGTGTGTGCACAGACACATACAGATGCTCGCTCTCCGCACGTCACAGCAGCGTTAGCGCGAGAGTTGTTTGGAAAGGATTCTGGGACCCTTCAAAAGGTGCTAGCTAAAGCCTCTTTGATCAGATTATTAAAGCTATGTCAATTTTATCACTTGAGCTCAAGTGTTCTGGAAAATGTCAAATCCTTTCAGCTCCTACAGTTTAAAGATTTTCAATAGGAGTGGATCTGGGAGGATGGAGGGCTGCTGCACTGACAGGCAGGAGGCCCAAAGGGAAGGCAAGCAGCAGCTGAGACAGAGGCTGACAGATTAGGGCAGAAGGGATGAGTCCTTGCCACCAAGACAGCATGCAATGGCTGGCTCACTCAAAGGACAAAGCTGGTTCTGCATTGACCTGCAGGCTCCCAGACTCAGTGGTCCTTGGCCAAAGTCTGCTAAGGAGAAGCATCGAATGGCAGACAGCCAACATCTGGGACAAGCTAACAAAAAGGGCTTGTAGAAAGGAAAGTGCCGAGACAGCAAAGCAGTGTTAAAGTTCCCTCTACAGCAGAGAGTTTCCCCAGTTAACTCTGATTGTGAACATATACTCTGCCAGGCTGCCTGAAATGTCAGAGACTCAAAAATGTGCCAGGGACACAACCTCTCAGGTCAGGACCAGGGTGGAGAATGAACTACATTAGAAAAATGACAACTTTCTGTTGTTTTAGGCTTGGACCATCAAATTTGTTCAAGCAGTAAGTCATCCCAGCAGCACATGGAATAAGGTTTAGAATAGAGGTTGTTACTAAAATGAGCGGTGCAGATAAATCCATTTATTTCTATTTCAGACTAGACTGCAGCACATTCAGTGAGCAGAAAGGGACAGGAAAGGAGATGCCCAGCAGTCCCTCCACTACTGTATATTAAAACACTGGGACTGAAACTTCTGAATCACTGAAAGGGTTGCAGGTAAAAAACTCAGAAACTGAGACATTATTTCTGTTAGGAACCATACAAAGGCTCAATATAGATCTTAAGGAAAAAGAAATCCCCTCTGTGAGACTTCTTCCAAGTAACAGTGCTGCTAGGGGGAGATTCTCTTTTGCTGAGAGATGAAAGATGGAAGATAGAGAGAGCAAGCATGGATCTATCTATTTACATAATTTAAAAGAAGGCAATTTGCAGTGGAGAGAAGCCCTTTGGAAGCTGTGCCCAATTCCATGTCACTGGGTACCTGCCCTCATAGATACCTGGTGGAGAATTCCCCACAAGCCCTCTGTTAACACAGCAGTGGTGAGTACTCCAAGTTCAGGCTTTGTGTTGCAGCACAATTTCCCCTCTCAGTGGTAAAAGCTTCAAATATGCCTACCTTCAGATTACCACTGCTGCTGGGAACACCAGATGGGACACTATGGCTATTTAAAACAAGAAAAAGGGAAGCTACCCACTTCACACTCACTTTTCAATGTCACTGTTCTTACAGGTCTTCTGCATGGTCTCCTGTTTACTGCTTTCACCATTACTCGTTGAGGGCATTTCTGTGGAGGGAAGAACAGAAAAATCAGTACAAAAACATTAAATCATTCCAATGAAATGATCTGAGCAAGTCACAGTTTCAGAGGACCCCAATGGGTCACTTTCATGCCAGTTCTTGGTAAGAGACAGAGAAGTGACTGATGCTAAGTGTCCCTGTCTGGCAGGAAGGGCTTCTCTGGACAGTGAATTTCTATGATTCAGGGCTCAAAATACAACTGCTCTGTTCTCACTTCATAGTCATCTGACCCGCACTGATGTACCCATTGTTTAAGACAGGATTAAATTCAGAAGGGTTGATGCAGCTGCCACATTAAAGTGCTCTTCTAGAAAGGTGGATTTGAAGCAAATCCACCCAGCCCAGACCCTGCTCTCAGCCTCTCCCATTTGCTGAGGCCTCACAGACACAAGTAGAGAAATATATACCAGGTAACAGAATGACAGAACAGTCTGCTCATCATGGCTGTTCCCAGCACAGCAGAGGGTGTGAGACACCAGGTGGAGATGAGAAGATGAACCAACCCCAGGGTTGTAGGTTCATCACCGTGAATTCAGGTAAAAGGTATGAAGAAAACACCTCATAGCAAATGTCATCAGGTTTGCCTCCTCATCACCTCCATGGCTGTAGCTACTAAAGCTGATAATACCTACAAGCAAGTGCTTCCACATGAGAGAAAATAAATGTGCTTGCCTATCCCACAGAAGGAAATGCCTGTGATAGATATCCTATGTTCTCTATTTAACCATCATGCCCTTGGCAAAACTGGTTCTGCTCCCTTCCCCCACTCCCACTGGCAAGCAGTTATATCTTGTAGGTACTTTCAAGGCTGGGAATCAAATGCCCAAAGCATGACAGGAACAGAACAGGGAACAAAATCACTGGGACATGTCTCTTCAGGTCGCTGAGCTTCAGTTTCCTTCCTAAGGGAGCTGCAGCAGCACTGCCCAGCTCTGGAAATGGATTTGGCATCTACAGCTGGAAAGCGCCAGGTTTTATTATTCTCATATTTCCACTAGGTTGCTGCTTACACTTACAGTGCTGCTGGCATTGAATAAAAACCCCCAGCAGTCAGATGGGTTTAGCACTTCCCCCTTTCTTCTCAATCCAATGAGCTTTCAAGTACTGTATGCAAACGTGCATATTCACATTAACTCCTTTGCTCTGGAGTCTCAACTACAGGTTATGAAATAGGACAGATCTTAGAGTTTCCACTCCTAAGGTGAAGGCTTCAGAGTGGTCTGCTTTTCTTGCCATACAAAGGCCAGCAAGGACAAGATCTACCCAAAAGATAAAAGTCTTTAGCATATCCTCTCAAAGAAGGGAAGAAAAAGCAGGTGGAAAAAACCCAATAATAAATGCACCTGTGTAGTTTAAACACCCAGCAGATGAACACCACCATCACATTGTCAAGCTCTGCTGGCTCATTCTGTAATACAGCAGTTTGCCTTTCAGTGACATGACATCAAGTCCATGCAAACCCTATCTCACATTACCATCCCAGTTAAGGTGGCACTTTTGGGAACTTCCCCAGCTGCCATTATTGACAATTAATTGTGCTGTAAAGTTCCAAAAAGATAGTGTGGTTTTATGTGCATACCTATCTGATGACACTCTGCAAGACTATCAGTAACTACCTCTTTTAAGTATTGGCAAGCAGAAGACATGGACTATCTATCTGCCCCCCTGCAGTATACATATTAACAATTTACTACTTCAACACTCACCGTCACTGGCCCATTTAGAAAACTCTGGCGTTATTCGAGTACTTGGTGTGCCACCACTAAAAGAGAAAAGGACAATATGCTAAAGGTTGAATACAAAAAATTTTGTTGCTCAGGAAACACTATCCCTTCCACCAACCACTCCTCTCTTAATACTTCTATCCAACAGTCTAAGTTTCAAAATGTGAGCAACTGGCCAGCCAAAAAGCATGCTCATGCTTCATGGCATCAGTGACACTACTGCATTTCTACAGAAACTCAGCAGAATTTCAAAGTGCTTTTACAAGCAACATCACCTCTTGTGTTGTAGAGGTGGGTAAACAAGTCCAGGAAACGTGCAATGAAGGACCTTGTAAAAACAGCAAAACAATGTGCTAGGTGCAAGCCACATGAAGGGACTGGATCTCCTGGCCTCAGGCCCTCAGTTCTCTCACCAAGCACTAAGTGTCTGTAGCCACTGATAACCAAGAATCCTCCTGCTACAACACCAGAGCCCTAGCTGTGAGGGAGCTTCAGCATCTTTGTGGCCCTGCTTTTGGACTAGCATGATAGCAAAGTATTGACTACTGGACCAATGGTTTGGATCCAGTGTGGCAAATGCCACTTTTCTATGGAGTGAAACCTAATTTGAAGTAGTGTTTGTGACAGGCTAAGCAGTAAGAAAATTTCATTTCACTGCTCTATCAATCACTTCAACCTTGACCCCACAGGATCACTCAGTGAAAGAGATAGAGGGGTAATTTAAGTCCTGTTTTATGCAGGGCAGGGGGCTTAGAAAGCAATCCTAGCTCCCTGTTAAGTCTCATTTTATTTGCCTGGAATGCCTCCCTGAGTGCCCTGAATGCTGGCTGCCTACATTCTCCACATATGTATGTGGGCAGAGCGCACATCCTGCCCCAACCCACCGCTGAATACAGAAGGATCAGTTTGCATGCCCCACAACATGCAATGAAGTCACACATGGGATGCCAGACTCCTACTGTGCCAACCAAGATACAACAGCATCACACTGTACTGCTAAGAGCCACATTTGATCATGAAGCAAGATGATGCATAAGGTCTTAGTCCAGCAGAGTTTCCTCATCGCCAGAATTCATCCTCTGTCCAGCACTGCTCAGGGCAAAGATGGCACTGGCAGGGCAGTGGGGTGGCTCAGAGAGGGTGAGTGTACAAGGAGGCTTTACTGAGGCTGCACAGGTAGAAACAGACCCACCTGCTGGACTATGCTTCTTTGTAAGTCTCTTGTTGTAACCCTTGCACTCAAGTGAACAGGGTATTTTCCACAAACTGAGACTCCCCAAAAGTAATGAATGCAATAATTTAGAAAGGCATGACACTTACTTTAAAACAGCACCTCGGAGCGCTTCCCTTTCTTTGGCTTCACCTGGCTCTTCTCCAGTGCAAGGGATAATGTCTGCCTCTGTGTACCTGAGCACAAAGGGTTAAGGAAGATACAGCCCTGCTGCAGACAGTAGAAAGGCTTCTGAGATAGTTAGGACACTGTCTGGGATATAGAACAAATTAATTCCAACTGGGAACACCTTAAGAAATAGAGGGGTTGGTATCCATGAAGGGGCCTGCTTTTAAATTCTGGATTAAAGTTTTGTTTTAGTTGGAGAGAAACAGAAATCTTTTGATAGTAACACGATTCCACAGCTTCTTTGAAAAGGAAAACTAGTTCCTGAACCCGTGCAAACTTAACCTGCAGAATTTGTGCTTGAAGTACAGAGTTCTTTTACCAGTGGAGGGCTGGAGCTTCAATCCTAAAGGCTGGTACAGATTTCAATAAAACCTAATTCTACAGCTGTACATTGCCCCTCATCACAGCTAAGGCAGTGTCTGTCTAATGCCCTTGCAGGAATTCTTCCTTGATGCCTATTACAACTGCTGTGGGGCAGAAGTCTGGTCACAGCTCTCCCAGAGCTGAGCCCAAAGAGCCTGCTCCCAGATGGAGAAGTTCCCAAAATCTGCCTTTAATGATAGTTCTGCCCATGAACTGTCTAATGAAAGAGGAAAAAAAAAATCAAATCTCACAGAGTGGAAGGTGAATAGTGCTTACTGCATAAACCCCTTGAAAACAAAAGGGTGACTTGTGGAGAATAAACTCAATTCCTACCCTAGAAGCAGGAAAAGCTATCCATATAGAATAAACCTGAATGGAGGCAACAGATTGTTTATGAAACAGAATAGAGAAACTCTAACTCATCCCTTGCAATGTCTCCTATAGACTTCAACCAGGTCTGAAGTGCTGCATCAACAGCAGGAACTCAAAGGGAGTAATGGAGAACCTCTCCTAGTTCAAATAACATGGTAACTGGAGAAGGAGGTGTCATTTCAGTAGGGCTGGGCAAAGATTATCCCCCATCTCCTGGGGCAGATGCACCTCTGGGTTCCCTCTCAGTAAGAGCCTTTCAAAAACGATACTGTGGTTTCCCGTACTCGAGTGTGTCGTCTCCATCCACATCCAGGTCAGCGTCGCTGTCCGGATTCTCCTTCCCGCTGCACATGATAAAGCCAGACCCTGAAAGAGAGTAAAACACATGGATGAGCATTTGAATTGGAAATGAAGTGCACCAGATCTCCCAAAAAAGGTGCTACAGCACCAGTTTGCAGGCTGTCCTTTACTAACAGCCTCATAAAAGGTGCCCTCTGCAAAGACAGCACAAGAACACTCACAGAAATGCTCTAACTTCTTAGATTTTATGCTCTAAATGCCCCCAACATTGAAAATGGAACGTTCTCGAATTTAGCTCTCCACATGAATTATTTTAGAATTGGAGTCACTGTAAGGGTCTCTCTCAAAGGCAGAAAAAGCAATGAAACTTAACAGGAAAGACTTATTTTTCACAGAAGTAGTTAATACAAAATCCACACTACTAGCAGGTAAGAGAAGGCCACAAGGATGTTCTGAATTACTTAATTCAGATGCAGAGGGCAGGCAGAGGCTAAAATACAATTAGAAACAGCTTTTCGATTTTGAAATACATTTAGTCATCGCTTAGATTTTTAAAATTTAAAATATTTAAGAACAGCAAACCTGCTCCCACAAGAGGGGAAAAAAATCAGACTTTTCTCATTAACAGCTCCTCACAAGCACTTACATGAGCAAACTGCAATGCAACTCATCAAGATTTCTGCTCTTCCAGCACAGGGGTATCCAGCACACATCCAGTCCCAACTCCATCAGGAAGCAACCACTTACAGTTCCACCTGGGGCTGACTGTGCATCAATTTCCACTTTCTAACAATTTCTACATTTACTTTGGTCCCAAGCATTTTGTAAACTGTAACCAGGCTTCTTTTAATTGAATCTGCACAAACACCTACAAAGATGAATCTTCACATGGTATTTTCTGCCTAAGGCTTATTAATAGAAGGGAAACTATAGAAGGGATATTTACTCTTCATGAGAGCTAACACTGAATATGCTCTCTCCTGTAAGACTGGATATTAAGCAAAGACCTCCTGAACTCTAAGGTGTTGGCTGCAAAGTCCCCATTTGTGTTCAATTTTGCAGCAGATTTAAGCTGTTTGGGTACATTAGCTGTGCAGATAGAAATGTACTCATTGCAGCTGCCTCCAGTATGTTCCTTCACTTAACACCCCTGTCCAGACAGCAGAGCTGGACACCTGGCTCAGACAGAGGTGCCTGCTGGAGCCTGAAGCACCTGGCACATCCAGAGGCTGGTGACCTAAGTCTGTGGCAGACCAGGGAACACATCCCAACTGCAAAGATTGAAGGGGTAAGGTAGATATTGCCTTGGCCTTGCACCAATGGCCCAAAAGGGCTATGGTCTTGTACTGCAATTATGGTTCTATACTAATGTTAGCCTGTATTCTGCATTTAGAAGCACTGAGTATTATATGCATGTCTGAAGAATGAGGACATTCCAAAGCTTTAGGAAATCTTTTTCAGGCCTTCAGATGTTTGAGTCTGCTCATCCCACTGGGCTCTCACCAGCACACTTAACATAAGCCCAGAAGAGTGAACTGTATTTCTAATGGTCTGCATCTGTGCAGCCAACAGGGCAAAGCAAAGGTCTCATTTCCAAGGATATAATGCAGACACAGCTCTTAACTGTCGCTCTCTAGGAACGGATGCTCTCACTGATTCATTAAGCCCCCAATAAAATTTGTTTATATGGATTTGATATTTCTCCTCCCTGAATATCAAGAAGGTCCTTAACGAGTGACAACTGTAGCATGACAATGATTTTAAGACTAACCTTTCCCTAGAAGCATAAACTACCTTTTACTTCAAAGTAATTGCCAGCCTTAACTTTTAGCAGAGGTAACACAACTAGCAGCAGCCATGCAGCACCCATCTCTGTGCCAGGTACTGTGGGAGCCAAGCCTGGAGGTCAGCCCCATGGTGTCACTGGGGCAGCCCTTTTCCAGCAGACCCCTTTCAGAGTGTTTCACATACTGGCTGAACACTACCAGCCAAGACGTGTCACAAGCTGCCTCCTCTTGCTGCAATGGCTCATCTAGTAAATCTTGACTCATTCAGTTCATCACAATGTTTGGGAGAAGATTTAAAGGGGTAAGAGAGACCTGTCAAAGAAGCTGCATAGTCTTTCAAAGCTGCTTTAAAAGTCAAGAGTGGGCGATGGGGTGGTAATTTATAGGCATGGCATTTAACCTGCAGTAACACCATCCCCTGCACCTGGCATTACTTTAGCCCATCACTTCTCAAAGGCCATAAACTTTGGACACACAGGTCTTCATTTTTCTTGTAGCTGTGGGAGACACAAATCATGCAAAGCTGGAGCTGTGACTTGGCCAGTCCCAGGGGGTGATCTGAACATTAGTCAGACAATGAATACTTGGAGCAAGTGCCTTGGTGGGGGGGAAGGTGGCCAAATGAGTGAACATAAGTGGGACCACCCCCCTTGTTACTGTCTCTGCAAGGATGCCAAGCACACAGCAGACATGCACCTTTCCATCAATTTTGTTTCCAGGTGACTCAAGCCAAATGGTGGTTTATGGCTGGAGCTTAAGATGAGAAGATCTGCTTACTACAATAAAGTTTACAAATATTAAGGCACCTTGTCTTCAGAATCCTTGTGTCCTTGCTCTCAAGACCTTTGTATTTAAGAAAATCCCTTTTAAGTCTGGAAGGAAAATATTCCATAGCTTTGGCTGAATCTAGCTCTATTACCTAGCTGCACTGCCAGCAGACTACTATACTTCCTAAACAAGGAGTGTACAAGGGGAGTTTGGATAGTATGTGTTCTGATGGCAAATACACACTGGGATGATCTGAGAGAGCCTTTCAGTCACAGAGTGCACTGCAGAGAAGTTCATAGGTTAAAATGAGGGACGGGGGAAAGGTAAATTTTCTTTTCTGATCAAACAAGAACTCCCAGACCAACACCTAAAGGAAGGTGCAATCAGGTGATTCAACTCTCAGTTTTTCACTTAATATGGATTTTTTTTTAATGTGACCAAGCGCAGTCCATTGCAACATGTAACCAAAGTAACCTCCATGAATCCAAACATGTTACCAAAGTAACCTCCATGAATCCAAAAAATATTCTGACTATAAGTTGTGCTATCAGTTTTAGGACTTCAGAAGCTGCTTTAAATAAAAAGGAAAAACAAAAAAGCCACAAAACATGTTTCTGATACAAATAAAAAGATCCATAAATCCCGGTACTGTTCCCGCACACAACAAAATACTAAAAAATGGGATGCAAAGCTTGGCCCAGCATCACCTGGGGAATGAAGGGCTTGCAACCAGCATCCTATAATACCTTTTCATTCTGCAGCAGGGATGGATTTTGAGGCCTGCTCCAGTGGGATCGGGTTTGGTGCCACAATTTCAACCTGACCCTCCTTGTCTAACTTCCTGGGGTTGCTTCCATGCACAAAGCCAGTGAAAACACCCACGCAGCTGTTCAAATATTTGACGTCTGAACTGCTTGACATTATTCATTCATCTTGGGCTCATTCAAACCAGATTTTTGGACAAGCACTGTTATAAATGGATTAAGAAGACCACTAAATGCAAGGAAGGCCCAAAAGGATCACACCTGCTTCTCACTAACTCAGCCTAAATGTAAAGAGGGCTCACAACTTCCAGCTCCTGCTGGTGGTATACACTGCCATCCAGGAGAAAGGAAAATGTGAAATGGAGTGCAGAGGACAAGAGCTTCCACAAGACCCCCTACCAGCTCCACTGGGGTGATTTGCAATTCAATAGTGTGCACTGAGAACAGGGAAGGGTTCCTCCAGCAAGGCACTGCTTCTGAAGGTCACACAATAATTCACAGCCATCAGCAACACTGCCTGGAGTAGAGACCTCTAAAGCCAGTGTGTTATCCAGAGGTCAATGCTCAGGACCAGAACTTTACTCCCACGTGTTAACAAAGTGAAATCCCACAACTGAATGTTAACTTGCGAGTTTGACCTAGGAATTCATAAGAGATGTGATCTGTTATTCACAGAAGCAGCTCTGACTCTTAGGAGTCACCCAAGGCCTGAGGAATGTAATTTCACATGTGAATTTGAAAATGCTACTTTTAGATGAAAAAAGAACAAATCCAGTGCAGATTCTTCCATACCTTTCTTGTCCCTTATGGACAATTTTTTGCTCTTGCTGTGCATTTGGTAGGAGGCAACCCCTCGTCATATACTGCCAGCCCCAATACAATTAGCTTCCTGATGCTAAAGCAGCACAATTCTCTGACAGTCTTAATCCCAGCTGCCTCCTTAAGGATCAGACAAACAGGAGTGAACAGGCAGGTCAGACGCTGAGGCCATTAAGCAGAGAAAAAACAAAGTTACAGCTCTGTCTCCAATCCCCATTGCTCTTGTAGCCAGGTGCTCTGACAAGCAATTCCAGCACTGGTATTGAGTGGCACCTCTATAAACCCTGTGACAGTTTGGGAGACAAACTCTCCCATCAATCAGAATGTACCTATCAACATCACTTACCTAGCACTGTGTACACAGCTTTCTTTGCTTGGGCTGGTCTCAGAGCAGTCTGCCTGAGCACCAATTCTTGCTACTTTCTGAAAAATTTAGGTACTCTACACAAGCAACAGTGTTTCTGAAATACTGACTCAGAGGTCAGAAAAGCAGGAAAAATTCGTGTGCCTCGTAACTGCCGCCAACTTCAAGCACTGGCAGGCTACAGGAATCAGCTGAGCTTGAAGGTAAAAACACTTCCCATTCTTTCCATGTACCTATTAATAATGTCTGTAGATAAATCTCACCAGAAATCCTTTCCTTCCCCTTCTTAGGGGAAGCAAATAAAATAAAAGCACTTTTCTTTCTCTCAAGTTGTCCCCTATGCCTAAGCACCCTCTCTGACCTCTGCACTGCTTCTCAAATCTCACTTCCTTTATGCAGTCCCCCTGATGAGTGGTCACCTGATCAACTCTCCAGTGAATGGTGGCCCAGGTTAAGATCAAGAGTTATTAACATGATATATAAGCAGATTCACAGGACAGATAAAAGGAATTCACATTCAAGTACCTCCTTTTCTCCATCACACTCAGTAGCAGATGGTCCAAGTGACAACATATGCTGCTTCAGGTGCTGACAGCACTGCTCCTGCACAGGCACGAGCTCACAGGGAGACTGGCAGTCTTAGGGGCAGAATGGTAACACAACCAGACCACTGCAGACCCAAACAACCCCAGCCTAATTCCATGAGCACAGGTAGGAAAACACAGACCTACTGTTCCCCCCCTCTGCTCCTCAACTCATATCTAGGCAGATCAGTTTTGCTGACCAGCTGTTCTGTATACATTTAATTATATGTTTATATTTCATTATCACTCCAAAGAAAGCCAGGGAAGAAAACTAAGATGTCAGTATTAAACTAAGATGTCAGTATTATTATTTGCACCACCATTGTCAATGCAGCTATGAGATACTGCTCATGCAGAGGATCAAACTCATCTGGATGACTAACATTTCTCCAGTTTGGCACCAAGGAATGGGAGAGAGAGTGTGTGTGTGTGTGTGCGTGTGTGCGTGTGTGTGTGTGTGTGTGTGTGTGTATAAAAATCTATACTGGAAATATTCTAGAAATCCCAAATTTTGTGTGAATTCCATAAATGGGTCTAAATTCAAATCCATCTTAGAGGCCTAGAGCTCTACTGGGGCCTATTTTGGCTGGGAAGAGGCATTCATTCTGTTTGCAGGTAGCATACATGTGCTCGGGAAAGAAGAAAAGCCTCCCATAAATCTCCAGAACTGCAGCCTTTGCTAATTACACTCCTTGCAGTGACCCCCTTCTGTACAACCTCCCTTTCCAGCACGTTCACTCTATTTTCTTATCGAAATGGCACCCGTTGCCTTCTTGGAGAGTAAAAACAATGAAGGCAATAAAAGTAGTTTATGCAGACTCACGGCCAGGCCTCACATACTTCCAAGAATGGCTCTAAACTGGGTTTATTCCATCATCTGCTGAAGTATCCCAAACTAATACTAAGAGGACAGGGTGGCATAGATGCCATTTTATTCTAAGAGACATCTGGGAAGACAGAGAAAGCCACTAAAAAGTCTTGAAAATGAGAGGAAAGCAAAGATGAGACCATGTTGAACACAGGTCTTTCTACAGATTCATAATGCTCCCCAGCCTTATTTTTCAACAGTGAAATTGTTCCCCCAATTTTTCCTAGCACCAACAGGGATAGAATAGTTCTGGTGATGTTCCCAGCCTGTTGCAGAAAAAAATGACATTTAGAAGCCAAGAAAAGCTGCTTGCAAAACAAGAGTTTTATTTCTGTGGAGCCAGATCCATTTAAAGCTAAATGGTGGTTTACCTGGAAAACTGACACCCAACTGTGTTGTTACAGCACACACCTGAAACAGCAGATGCATCCATCTGATGCTGTCTATTAGCTCCCACAGGGGCACAAATGGGCTGTCAGAGCCCTGACTGCTTACCAGTGTAGATGCTTACAGGGATCTTTGCTAACAGATCACAGAAACAGCTGCCTTTAAGGAAAGGGGGCGTATAATTTTATGACCATTACCATAATTTTGCAGCAGCATGCTGAACAAAGGGCAGGCAAGCACTGCTGTACAGAGTAAGAGCCAGCTGCTGCAAGGCTCAGGAAGAGGCTTCCCCACCCTTTGCAGCATTGAGGAGTATTCCAGAGATGTCTTTTGTGCCTCCTGTAACCCATCAGGTACAGACTATGGCTGCAGTGGGGAAAACACACTCGGACCAGACCAAAGGTCTGATCTGGGTTAACAATCCATGGCTGCCTCCTAGAGCCTCGTGCTGATGTGATACAGGAAGGTGAGAACAGCCTCAGGTGTATCTCAAAGGCTGCTCTCCAAAACCTGGAACTGAACTACAAAAGCAGCAGCAACAGCCATGGTCTTTGCAGCTACAGCTCGTTTTCCACAGTTGGGGAAAGGTGGATCTGAAAGGTTTTGTTCCCCTGGGGAGAGGCTGGAAACAAACAAAAAAGGAAGAGGGAGAATTAAAGTAATCTTGAATCACTAAGCAGATTCACATCACTGGATCAATAAGCACCACTGACAGGGATCACAGGAATGTCGCAACTTTGCCAATAATAAAGCAGCACAGCAGAGCTTGGAGGATGACTTTTCTAAGGCATCCGAGCATGAAGCTGCAAGGCTGGTGAACAGCTGAATGTGACACCCTGGCTTACAGCAGGCTGCTGCCAGTGGCAGGGCTCAATGCAGTTTGCTTTAAATAATGATGAGCACAGAGATTGTATTCATGGGGGAAAGGCAACCAAGGACTGGAAAAACCAAAGGCTAAATTTCATAGGCCAAACACATGTGCTTTTCCTCCCCAAGTAATTCTTTTCTAGGCTGGAAAGAAGAAAGAAAAATCAGTGCTAATTTAATCAATTGATCAGTCTATTGATTGCAAAACTGGAGCTGCTAGTTAGCCATGTGCTGTAATGCCCTCAACTCTGAAACCACAAAACACACCATTGATTTCTTCACCTCCAGCTCCAAAACAAGAAATAAAACCGGGCTTTCATGGAAAAACAACTTCCTTGTCCAGGGAGAAGATGCAAGCAAAGAAGAGAGGCCAGGTAACAGGGACAGCCGCATCTTGCGAGGTTCAAACTGAAATTAGTTACAGATGCAGTCACAGTGTCTTGTGTAAACTCTATCGATTGGGTGGCTGACAGTCTTGGGAGCCTCCATAGTAGGACAATCAATCCGGCTGCAGTGTCACCTGCCACTTTGCTGAACAGTTGACAATGCAATTATCCAGTGTGGAGGCAGGGAGTTGGCGTGTGTCAAACGCAGTTAGCCGCTTTCCGGGCACTACTCGATAATGCGTTCCACCGCCGCGTGCAGGAGACGACACGCAGAGACAGGAGCTGTTTAGAGCCATTGAGACCTGTGCTCCCTTTTTCCTTTAGGAACATCTCACTGCCCCTGACTTAACAACTGTATTCTAAAATGCTATTAAAATCACGTCAATCAACTACTGTGTGCTTAAAGCTCAAGTTTGACCTGAGTGTCCAAGAAGTAGGTTGCAGCTCTAGCAAAAACTGCAGATCCTTGAGGGAAAAAAATTAAAAATTTATCAGATTACTATCTTAAAGCCTGGGATTTTCAAAACTCTATCTAACAGACCAGTAGAAAACTGGATTGCAGAGCAACTAATGTCTGAGATCTACAAAACCTGAAGTTTAAAGGAACTGTCAACTGAAACTCAGTCTGCTTCAAAAAAGGAGTAGTTTCAGGTGCTCTACCTGCTCCTTTACTCCCCCTGCTAATTTTCATGGTGTTACAACTGCATCTTCTGTTTTCTTTTTTTCCCCCCTTCCTTCCCCTAGGAAGAGGCTGACAGACATCCCTTTTCATCCCCCAACTACAATATGTAATACTGGAAAAGGGAAAGAATTCCACTTCTTCCTGCAGAAAATCTTCTCCTGGTTAGAGTGGCCGTTGGTATTACATAAATCAACCAGCAAGGTTTACTTGATTGTGCTCCTTTCAGTTAATGCATTCTAGCAGTTGGAACATAAAAATTAGATTATTTTATTTTTGTATGCATTCAAGTTAACAAAAGTGTACAATCAGCAATGAGAAATTTTAATGGCTATCTTCACCAATTTATTTTTTTCCAGTTAAAATTATTTTTACTTTGCTAAGTCCCATTGATTACTTTGTGTTCCAAAATGAAGGAAATGGTGCTCCTTGAAGAATTATGTGAACTTCAAACACACATGACATTGGACATCAGTTACATGGCAGGTCATGCTGGCTTTTGTATATAAGGTGAGAGGTTTTTTTCTTTTAAATCACATACTATTCTAATCTGTTTTTCTGGCTCACTAGAGCCAACTTATGATATTAATATACAGGACAATACTTAACAGATATTAATTAACCACAGAATCCTTCAAATTCTATATGCAGACACAAACTACGGAGAAAGAATCAGGTGCAGCCCATGTGATTACTGTATCTAACATTATGCAAACAGACTTTGTTAGCATTTTTAGGTCAACTATTACCTTATGGGCAAGTACTTGCTCTCAAAGGAGAGAGGTGCAAACGTTAAGAAGTGCTTGGGCTACTCCATCAGACCGATCCAAGTTATTGTGCTTCTGCAATGGAGGGATTAACAGGATTACCACTTTTACACAAGGGCTGAGGTAAGGGATACAAGTGCTCTGGGGCTCAGCAGCCCTCTGTAAGGGGCATAAGAGACAGACTAAGCACTTGAGAAACATGGAATTTATACATCTTGCCCACTTGGAAGCTTACAGAAGGTAGAAGTGACCAGCAGAAGGTAGCAACCCAAACATAGAAAGGCTAATATTCAAGGGCTGAGAGGCTGGGAAAGATGCTCAGATGTACAGACACATTCACCTTAGAGAGAGATGCTGACACTGGAAACGTGGCAGAGAAATGCATGGAATTGAGCTCTTGCTAAATGGGAGGAAGATTAAGAATTTCAGCATAGATTCCTTGTACTCTTAATAAAGACTGCTCTTGCACCCAAGCTGAAGTTTGCTTTAGCTTACCAGGGTAAAAAGAATGCATTCTGGCTCATCTACACAGCAGCAGCAATGATGATTCTAGTTACTAGACCACTCTTCCAAAAGGCCTAAATATGCCAGTGACATCTTCCATTTCCCACACAGCCTCTTCAGAGAAGACACACGTTTACTGTTCAGCTCAAATGCTTTTGCTGCATTTGAATAGATCAGTTTATACCCTCTTACCAGTATAACCTTAAATACAGCCTCGATCTCCTGACATGCAAAAAAAAGGAAGTCTCCTAGCCTCTTGAAGCTTCCCTGTATGTCTCATTGTATTTTATCTGAAAAAGAGGGCACAGCTGGTTACTAGGTGAGATTCCAGAGCAAGACTTTAAAGGTTTGTTGCCAGTGCTACTATCTTTTTAACACTAGAGAAGGTGCTTCTTCATGCTTCAGTTTCAACATACTTGTCAAATACAGATTTTAAGAGTTTTGTTGTAGAGTTCCATTTTCATGAAATTGCACAGAGAAGCACAAGTGAATTTTCCCTCTCTATTTGGAGCTTCCTGCCAGGCAGTTACCAGATCCAAGAAGTCACTGTAATCACAAAAACCTGTTGTTGAGGTAGGAGAACTAAAAAGTATCTATTTAGATTGTAGGCCAGGACCTCACACATGAAAGAATGATTCTAATGCTGCATGGATTTTGAAGGAGAACAAATCGGAGGAGAATACAGCTACTGCCCCAATGCTCTTTCTGGGACAACTACCCCACACTGGACAAAGGCTGGCCTACAACATTTGCAGCTCAAACTGAAGCATATATTGATTCTGTGTTGATAGAAAGCTGGCAGTGGGAGGACTTCAGCCATTTGCTAGAAACTTTTAAGCATTTTAATACAGTCCTACTTTCCAGGCAGCTGCCCTAATTGTACACGACATGAGATCCAATGCAAATGGACCCCCAAGGATAACTGTAGTTTGTTACAGCTTATAAAGGCTTTACCAAGTTCCTCTATGCATACACTTAGTTGGGCTGTTCTTTTCCCTTGGTAAGACATTAGCAAATAGAGCCAAGCCCTTTGCTAGCCTGGGAGAAGGGCTGCATGGAGAAATAAAAAGAAATACCAGAAAAATAAAGACAAACTTCAGAGTTAAGTAATCCCTGTGTGTTTCTCCTTCTTCAAGAGTATCACAATCTATCAGACAGATCCTTGTCATGTTGATCTTTCTTAGAAAGTATCCTTCCCTGAAAATGCCCTGCTTGCCATTTTAACATTTTTTAAGTCTTTCTCTCTTTTGTGTTATTTTTGATGCAACTGATCTGCTGAAGCAAAAGAAACTGAGAAGAGCAGTGGTGACTCGCTTGCTACTGCACCTAGAGGAAGGCTTTTTGGTGGGGGAGCTGGAGGGGAGAAGAGGAGGACGGGGCGGGTGGAGAGAACTTAGCTACAATTCTTCAATTCTTTCATATCTAAAGAGGACAGCAATCTCTGTTCTATCAGACCGCTTGGTTCGTGAGCTAAATGGTACTTGCTGCCAGCTTGCTTTCCCTGTCTCTCTCCCTTTGAAGCAGACTGGACAGCTTCCTCAAGCTGGCGTTATCACTCCCTCTAACCACTCTTGGCAGGCAATCTAATTCCCCCTGAAAAGGTCACCGCCATTTTAACTGCCTTTCAATCACATTAAGCACGCTGCCGCTCGTGCTCAGAGCACTGCGCCCGCAGCTCTCCTGACTGAGGTGCGATCGATAAACTGACATCCCACCCAACACCCAGCTCCCCAGCCCTGCTCTGCTCCATCCCCTCTCCTGCGCAAGCTGCCTCCCAGAATGGACGGAAAGGGACCAAGGGACAAAATCCTCTCCTCAAATCTGAGGCAGCAGAAGGGAACCGCTAACCTGGCATTTACTAATCTTTGTCCCATCTGTTAAGAAACAGAAGGGTGCAAGCATCCCCCACCCCCCCCGCCTTCCTTAGACCTACAGAGGCAGCAACTTCACAGGACAGTATGCTTAGGCACCAGTCCAGACACCTTTGAAGCTGTGTTACAAAGAACAAGCCTCCCTCAAGCTTCCCTCAATGCAATCATTACCGTTATCTCTCCCCCTGAGCTGCTTTTTTTTTTGCAGTTACGAGTTATGTGTTCCACCCATCGATCCCTGTGTAAGACACTGTTTTAAGTCCTCTTGCCTTTTGACTGTGCTAAGCCGTTTAAGAGATGACAGCAGCTTCTATCAGTGTGAAGCTGATGTGATTCTTTTCAGATAAAGCACTTTTTTTCCACTTCCCCCCCTCCCTTCCCTTCTTTCAAGTAAGAAACATACACACAAAAAGAGACACTGAATCTTTCAAAGAAAAAAAAAACCTTTTGAACTTCCCTCAGGAATTCTTTAAAGGGATAACCTTACAGTGTAAACACTGAGGGTAACGTGCATCCATTCTGGACTGGAATAGAAGAATTGCTACAAATATGTTGAGCATTAAAAAACCCCAACAAACCCCACATCAGAGACGAAGCCACTTGACGCTTTCACTTGTGAAGCCTTGTTGGCATCCTAAACACAGAAACTCATTAAAGGTGGCATGAAATAATCCGGTGCAACAAAGAGCTTCAGAGAGAGATGATTCAGAGACATGGGGAGAGATAGTTACTGAATGTTCAGGCATTTCCAGAGAAATTTTAGTCTTGTGACACTGTACTGAGGCAGGGGAATATCTGATTATTTTATCAGTACAGTTTTACACTTTGAAGTACACACTTGATTGAAACGGAGTTTGGTATTTCATGCTGGTATTATTCTGCACCTACCCCCAAAGAGAACCACAAACTCTCCTACAAACCCCTGCTTCAAGCAGGACCTCTGCTGAAACAACATGGCTCCAAACCCTATATAATTGCCAATAATCTTAATTTACACCTTACATCTTTCCAGTTTTGCAAAGCAAATTGAATGACAGCAAATTTTAAGAAGCCAAGAGGACACCTGGAAGTACTAAATATTTCCTGTCTGAAATCCTTCACCAAACCCAACACTTCAGAGACAACACACTGATCCCTGCACTTCTCAGGTCATATTCCTACTTGCTGCCACAGCCTGTTCTTTCTACCTGCTGCCTCAGTTATGCCAAGCTGTGGCAGCCAAGTAGGTGTGCTATGGCTCTGCCACACTAGACCTGACTGGGGGCTTGCAGCTGTAACACCAACAGAGAAGACAAATAATTTCCAGCTTTTAAGACAGCTCGTCAGGTCAGAAGAGCAAGTTCTCCCTGCAAGTGCTTTGGAAGCAGGAAAGTGTCATCCTAGGAACTTTACAAGTGAGAGTTTCAGCTTGTGGTTGCTTCTACATTTTAGACCATCTTCCAGAAAACCCAAACAGGGTTGCTCATTTCCCTGATGCTTCTGTTTTTAGGAAGAAAAACCCTAAGGTCTCTCAACCTTACTCCAACTGAGAATCTGTCATCATTTCCTACATAATTGGCAAAGAATTTTCCTCATGTGGAGAGTGATACGAACTTTGTCCCCTAACCAAAAATGATAAAAAAAGCCAGGATCTGTGTTAAGTTTGAGACACTGCTGTAATGCTGCCCAATGGACTTACGTGCAACACACAGTGGCCACAGTGTCCTGCTCCCCCTTCACCCAGCTGTGACATCTCCTCAAAGCAACACACCATTAAAACTGAAATTAATGAGACACATGGCCATCTATTTTCCCCTCCGGTTTTATGTATTTCCCCATGTCATCTCTTTAGACATTGGTGACATCCCTGTAGCCTGGTAAAGGCTGTCTGGCATTATAAAAGACATTTGATTTCCACATGACTGCTACTTCTCAGCAAAGGGAACAGAGCCAAATGCAAAGCCTCAGGTGACAGGGGTTAACGAGGGCCTTGCCAACTCCAGACAAAGCAGTTTTAAGCATTAAAAAGCATCTACAAAACGTTGTGCTGTGCTTCAGGGCTGTAAATTAAGAATTCTGTCTGGCAAGAGCCAACACTGGCAGCAAAAGAAGAAAGACAGTCACCTTAAGGTTACCTGAGAGTGCACATAGCAGTCCTGAGTGATGGAGACCCATGAATGCAGCAGTCAGAGACAACAATAGGAGAGCCACAAAAGAGAGCATGAAAAAGTGTAACTTAATTAAAAATAAATGCAATCAGCCAGCTATAGAAGATCACTACAGCTTTGCTCTGGCTTTCCAAATTTTACAACTTCTTGCACAGAGTAGGTAGGTACCCTGTACATATTGTCTGATTATCCCAAAATACTAGGTAGAAAGTTGTTAGGAAAAACATTTACCCAGCCTAACTACAGCAATTACACACATATTGTCCACCTGAAGCCTCATTTGAAAGAAAGTCTCCATTATGACCAAGGTAATGTGGAAGATTCAGATCACACTTCAGTGAATTAACTCAAAAGCAACTGGGAACATTTACCAGATGAAGATAGCACCATGTCCACACCAAAGAAGTGGAAGAGCATGATCTCTTCAAATGCAGGTGTTTGGTGGGGATGAAGGAAGAAACCACTCATGCACAAAAAAAGGTAAGAAATGAACTTAACAGCTTTTTCTAACCAGGACTAGCAGTGATGACAACAACAGAGGCACACAGACATCCCAAGCTTCCCTGCTACAGATCGTAGTGTCTATGCTACATGAACATAGTTTAAGATCCTGCATGGTCTCATCAGGCCTCTACGTGGAATCATGCACAGACACAACTCTCCATGCAGTCACAAAAAAAGTTAGGATACTGACACAGCATGTAATAGCATGAGCTTCACTGGGGGTCCTTTAAAGCCCAAAGAAGCTGCTCCTTATCATCTGCTCTGCTACAACCCAGCTACAATTTAATTTCAGAGGAAAGCAAGAGCAGATCAGGAGTGCCTGGTTTTAGCAGAGCACATGGCTTGCTTTTAAGTCCAACTCCCTTATGCAGTAGCCTTTCCCCTTGAGATATTTTAAATTAAAATCCAAGCTGATATAGGAAGAGATCACATCCCATCCTCTTTATTGAACGAAGGGAGCCAGCATTCCTCCTCTCATTAAGCATGCGCTACGTGGATTGCTTGTGAGAAACTCTCATGAGTGCCTGAGGTTCATGCCAATGAACAGTTTAGTAAATCCTCCTCTTTGAGGCCAAAGGGCTGAATGTAAGAAAGGGGACAGGTTTCTAGCTAAAATTACATTCACCAATAAAGCTCACAAGAGGTCAAATTTTGCCATAACTCACTCTCTCCTTGGTAACTGATTTCCCCATCACTAGGGAAGGAGAAAAAAGGAGGAAAAATAAAATGTGTTTGTCTGAGAGCCCTAAGGGCTTGCAGTGCTGGAGGTGCAGAGCAGGTTCCTGGATTCTCATTTATCAACCTTAAAAGGGATGGAGTGATAAATGCACAACTGGCCCTTTAATATTTTATGCAGGTGCTAAAGCGACTTAGCTGTCACCTCCAATACATCACCAGAGGCTGATACACCAGCTTTCGTCACTCCAGGCTGGGAATTTTTACAATTTCATTTCTATTTCCCTCTCTTCACATATTTCCATGTATTTCTTACTACGTGTAAGATATAAAATGTTATTTTCCCCATATGATCTACCCATTCCCTCCTCAGCCACGTTCCTTGAGAAAGAAATAACCCCACGCTTCCTTAAAGATTTGCACAAATTTTGACTCTCATCGTTCTAGAGGGACAAAAAACTGAAATCACTTTACATTCTGGCAAAGGCTGATGATTCTGCCTTTTGTGGAAGGGAAATCCCCGTGTCCCTCACTTTAAAGATAGGTAATGATCAACTTCCACAGCAGAATGGTTTACAAGTCCCCCTGGAACACTGGCGCACCTCGAAATCCTCCCTCCAGGAGAGTAGTGGCCCGTATCCTCTTCTGCCCGCACCACTCGTACTCCTCAAAGCGGTTGCCATTCTCGTTCTCGATGTCCACAGAGTCATCCTCAGTCATGCACGAACCTTCTCTCTGCATGGGGTAAAGCAGGGGCAGACTGTTGAGATGCACAAAATAGCTCTTTGGGGTTCATAACTCGTGGTGGGATGGGGAAGAAAAGCTGGGCTGCTCCCAGGACAGCTAAGTACAGAGCATACAGCAGCCTCTATTCCCATTCCTGTTCCTACTAACCTAAACTAGAAGTAAATAGGTATTGGAAGAACTTGACAATCTAAGATTAAAACAAGTTGAAAGTTTCATAATTTTTACTCAAGGAAATATAAGGTCTGGTCCCTACAACAATGCTGGTGTTCACTTCAACATGCATTCCCCTGCCTTGCAAGCAGAATTCCTCTGTCATGGAGGAACATTCCTCTGACCCCTAGCAGAAGTGTTCTTCTGTAACATAGTTTCAGGGCACACTAATCAAAATACACCTCTCTGTATACTATGTACCTCTCGAGGCAACAAGTCCTCTATTGAAGGTTTTTCCTGAGAAACATGAACAAAAAGCCCTATGACAAAACTCTCTCCCTCCCCTGGGGCTTGTTTCTCCTTCCTTGCTGTCTTTGGGATGAACAGCAAGAGAACGGTTCTGCTTAAATGCACTTCCCTGGAGTAAGACGATCATGCAACCTTTAAAAATCCCAGTCTGCTACAAAAGAACCCAACAAACAATTGTAATGCTGTCAAAGGCACAGATCAGAACGAACTGTTCTTCCTGTGCTACATAGGATGCCTGAAGTCCTACAAAAGGTTCATAAATTTCAATAGCTCCACCTTTAAAATCTACAAATTACACTTCCATAATAGCAGAACAGTGCATGAAGTAAAAAGTTGCTAATGCAACAGAACAGAAAAAATCCAGAAGAATCCATCTTCCCAGACAAAGAAGTGACTACAGATCTTAGGGAGACAGTTAGCATTGCCTGCAAGTTCAGCAATGTTAGTTTTTGCCCCACATTAGGACAACTACAGACAGAGCTGGGAGTAGGGAGAAGGGAATGGCAGCTGGTGATCCTGTTGCGCCTCTACCTTTGCAAGGCATTGTTCCACATGCCTACTCATCTCCTCCTCGGATCCTGACAGAGGCCGGCTGCAGAGGGGACATACCTGCCCTTCGTCTTGCTTCCTCCGTTTCATTTTTCCAATCCGAGCTGCATGGAGAAACCAGGGAAAGAAAAGAAACAAAAAAAGGAAGACATGTCAAGTTTGTAGGTCCAGTCTTGGCTCAGCTCCAAATAATAAAACCTGGGCAAAAATGGTAAGATTTCAGTGGAAAATCCCATTGTAACTCCCAATTCTGACCTCTACGAACAGTACAGAGACTGTTACTTGGCACTTTCCAAAGGAAATCTGTAACCTGTAGCTCAGCACTCTGATTCCACAGAGGCAGCTATTCACAATTTAACATCTAGAAGAATATCTGCTACACATCCCGTGGTAAGTTATTAGAATGGTTAAAATCTTTGCCTTGGAAACCTGAAATTGTTTTCAAAGTTGAGTGATCAAGCCACTGAACCCTGTTTTGAATTTTGCCTTTTAAGTCTGAGGTCTCCTTCCATTAACATGTCTATTCCCTCTACAAGAACTTGCTTAGAATGTGATAGCCTTGGACAAGGTATTTAACAATCACTTCCAGGACCACAAAGCCTCCTGTACACCCTGAAAAACTCCTTCTCAGACCACTACAAACAAGTCAGAGCACCATCTTGGCAGCAGGCAATATTTATGGGAAGGAAAGAGATTTGCTACGAAAAATACAGGACCTATGCTAGATAGCTTCTGTCTCTCTACTGTTTTTATTTCAACAAAACTAGGGGCTACGCTGCCTTCTTGAGAGCAAGCTCTGGGAAACAAACATGTTAGGAATCATGATGATTGGAAAAAGCAGCCAAGGTAGCCTGTTGCTTAATCCAATAGCTGGTTAATTTGAGCCATCATTTAATGTGATCAAAACATCTGGAACCAAATCATTTGCATTAAAAAGAACTTCTGTCTTTTATTATGATAGCTTTAGGCAGGTATTACTGAATAACTCAATCACTGGCTGCAGGAAAGTCACTGTTTAATTAATAAGGAAGGTCAAAATTCTGAATGAGAGACAAGTAAAAGCCCAAGGAAAGCCCATGTGATAATGAGAGATGACACCACCAAAAAGCTGCATTAGCCAGAAATCGTTACTGACATTGTGAGCACTGCAGCAGGCTCTGAGAGCCTTCATGCCTGAACACTGTGGGATCAACAGCTCCCTGCAGCCAGCAAGTCACAGAAAGCTTCTGGAATGCCAGGATGGAAAGGACCAGTGTACAGGCAAGTTTCTGTTGATGGTTTTCTCAAGTGCATTAGTTTAGAGCACACACATCAAGTCAATTATAAAGTTTCAGCTGAACACATCAGCATAGACCAGAAAGGCCTCCTTCAGGACTTTCTTGTTGGCTTCCCTGGACTCAGGACTCTCTGGGTTAGAATATACTTTCCCACAATTGCGGAGTCTTCATCATCCCCTATACTCTCTCATGCTCCAGCACTAAGAAAGCTTCAAATTAATCAGTGGGCATTGTTTTTCCTCATTGGAACAGATATGTGTGAAAACTCCCTGAAAATACATGTCCACTCCACACATGCTGGAAAGGATTCTGTAAATGTGACATTCCTAGAATAAGAGACAGCAACTTGAGACCAAAACAAAAATGTTTTTGATATCTGGCACTTTGAACAACACAGACTCTCAATAAACACAGCTTTCATAGTTTCTCTGAATTTTATTTGCTGAAGCTCCACAACCCTCTCTTGTGCTGGGTACACCACGCTGACAGTTCCACAACCCTCTCATTTAGGCAGAGTTAAGCCACGCTCTTTCTGGCTTGTACTTCAGTGCCCAAGAGATTTCTGAAGTTCTGGTTTAGTGCATACCTATATCCTTCAGCATGGCTCTTTCATTTAAGTTTACGGTGCTCTTTCCTTGCCTCACTAGCTCTGTAGAGCCAGCAAAAAATATGGAAGGAGGCTGGAATCAGACATGACTTGAGCATTCCTCAGCAAACACCCATCTGGAGAGAAACACAGAAACAAAGCCTCCTCTATCCTGATCACAGACACAAATTTCTCTCACCTCATCATGTTTTTAACAGGGAAATGCAGGGAAGGAGCAGTTTAATTATTCTGGTAGGACTCCCCATGGCCAAACAATTCAGTTAGAGCAGTCTGCCTGGTGAATTTATTAGTATTTTTAGGGGTTTTTTACTGCCATCCTCCAATCCATGCACTGTAGCAGTGACAAAAGGAAGACAACTTACTTTGGAACTTCTACAGATAAATTGTTGGGACCATTTTGCCAGAACAAGCACCTCATCTGCCCCTGAAATGTTAGAGCAGACCTGGGAAGAGAACCTCACTCTGCTCCAGCTCTACACCAGACTCAGCAGCCAGCCCCTATCTTGGTTCATTTAGCTCTGCAGAGCAGCATCCCTTTGAGTTGCAATGCCACAAGTGAAAAAGCCACCGGAGGAAAGAGGTGTTGAAAACAAATCCCCCTGCCATTTTCATTCTCTGGTCATTAGCAGTGGCAGCGTCGTGCCCACGGAGGCCAAGGGTGCCCCTGGTGACAGGAGGAACGGGGAGGGAGCAGCCTGGAAAGCAGATCCGAGCGGCGCTGTCCCTGCCCGACACACGCAGCCCGGCCATCACTTCCAATCAGCGCGGCGGGGACGGAGCGGCCCCAAAGGCAGGGGCTGATTGTGCCGCTGTCCCGAAGGGGAGCAGCTCAAAAGAACACGCAAGTGAGACCACAGGATTGCTAATTAGTGTTGATAGATGCGATCATTTCTAATTAGCTCACTAATCCCTCTCTCCCTCGCTCCTGTCGCAGGAGCATGGAGAGAGGGGAAAAAAAAGAAAGTCATTCCCTCCCTCCTATAATTCAGGAAGATAAAAATGCAGCCAGTTGAGGACTGGATGTACAAAGAGGACAGAACTCAGGGAAGGAGGTTTTTGCACAAGCCTGACCCATTCTTACCTCTGACTGAACAAAGATTCCATAGTTATTATTCCAACCTTCTGCCAGGAGGTGAGAAGTTCACTAGTTTTTATTAGCATTAATAATTATTATTAGGCTATCAGAGGGCTTCCAGCACCTCTGAGGCCTCACTTTTAAAGATGTACATTACCCTATACATTGCTCCTGCTGCAAGTGCATGTTCTCCTTCAGATTACATGAAACCATCAGGCACCCAGGGAGTTTAAGTCACCATAGCAGATGAATGAGAAAGTGGCACACACAGGGGAGCAAGAACTGGGATCCTCTGCAAGGGCAGGGGCTCTCAGCTATGGTCTCTGACTTAACCTAGGAGCTGTGCTGGCTATGGAATTGCTCTTCCCTTCACTGATATGTAGTTCTCTAATATGGGACTGCGCAAGGTGAGAGGCTGCTTGCACTAGAGAAGGAGCCAAAGCCTCTGCTGCTGAGGGAACACTGGTCCCTGCCTTCCCAAGGCGCAGAGACAAGAAGCCAAGCCGCCGCTGCTGCCTTATTCGCCAGAAGAGACTGAGGATGTTTTCCAACAATGGGCTCTCCTCATCAAGGCTGAACCTTATTAATGCCTAAAGATCATGTTACTCTCTAGTCCAGCCAAACTTCCTGTGAGAAAAGCTAATGGATTTTAGTTTTCACTGGTACTCCCCTCCCCAAGCAAAAATTCACCTTCAGGACACAGCACTAATTACCTCAGAAGTGCTCTTACATGGCATCTAGCAGTGGACATTGCACCAACCTCTCCTGCAGCATCAAAGGCCATGATTAAGTTACTAGCAATATCTCTTATGGTTCCCTCCACCAGTTTGAGTGGTCCCCTGAGTCCTATGCAGACATCATTAGCAGCTCCTGCAATGGCAGGCCAATCAAATTAAGTGGAAGGATTTTTGTCTCCTTTCCAGTGAAAATCATCCAGCTTTATTCCTCCCCCACCCATCAGCTACAAAAGCACAGGACATGGCGCTGGTGGTTCAACAAACTGCACGGTCTGTTTGGAGAGACAGGCTGGGGGTAACCACCAAAACTGGAATCACCTTGTCAGGGAGGTGCAAATGGAGCTTTGTAAGGACCTGCTTCACAACTCACCTGAGAACTTTGGGAACAACCCTAAACTTACACCAAAGATATTCAAGCACAAGAGCTAGCACCTGTTCTCTGCAAATCTACTGCAGGAGTCCTGAGGAGTGGCTATACCTACTTTTGTTAGATCTATCACAGAAAGCTCTTGTGAATGATCAAACTCGTCCACAGTATCTGATGCAAGGGAACAACAGCAGTAGTGGCAGAGCACAAAAAGCCATCTCAAGAAAAAGCAAAAGCAAGAAAACAGATGGTCAAGAAGGAATCAGTTTCAGACCTTAAGTACAATTTGCTGCTCATCTGCCCGAAAATGAACATTAAGGGCCAGATTCACAAAAGGATTTCAGTGCAGCTTTCAGATTTGCATGGTCAAAGTTCCACACAGATGATTTTCAGCAACCTTCAATCTGACACTATTCTCTGAGGTTGGCACCTACTTAACCTGCTGAACCCATGTTCTGATACACTAAGCCAAACTTTGTGCCTTTAATTTTGAATGACTACCTAACCTGCTCTGCACTGCTAAACTCCACAAGCATCAATTTACAGGGTGGCTTAAAGTTTCCAGTTTGGCAACACTGGAAATAAGGCAAATGAAAGAAATGCTTCCTTTGTCACACAGATTCATCAGGAACCAGCACCTCATATGCCTGGGTTCACAAGGACACAACCTCTGGAAAGTGAGTTTAGCACAGGTGAGAGGTGCAGGATTAACTCACTGAGGCTGACAGGGAAGTTGTGATACAAACACTCAACCAAGAGCCTAACAGACAGAACATTAATCTCCTGCTCCTGAGCTTGAAAATGCATTTGCCTTACTTACAGCTCAATTTAAGTCACAGGCTTGACTTACAGAATTAAAATTCTGGCCAGTCAGGTACATGTGAACCATGTTGCTATCAGGACCTAATCATGTTGTGGCCAGGCCAACAGAAGACATTTCCCTCTCTACCTTCTCTTCCCTTAGCTCTTTTTGCACATTCCCAAATGAACACAACAGGATGGAAAACATCAAGGTCCAAACAAGACTAAGTCACAAACAGCCTGGGCAGCCAAGATTAGAGTCAAGGACAATGTGAAAGAAGAGCAAACACTTTGAGTCCTTTTTATGGGAGGAGTTTCCAGAAGTGCTTCTGGAACTCAGCTCATAAATGCCTGACAGAAACACCAAGATAAACTGGTTACAACAGTATTGAAAAGTACACATAAAACATCATAAAACAAATGAAATAGATTTTTATTTGACAGACTGCATTTGCTATATCTTAAGTTTCTGCAGTGTGTCAATGAGAATATGAAACAAAGAGTCAGTTGTCCTTGGACAAGTCCTACACAACTTCTGTTCATGTAAAATAATCAGGATTAGGAAACTAAAGTTGCATGATTGATTAGAAGCTCATTAAAACACGAGAGATAGATAATTAAGAGGTTTTTTTCTCTAAAGCACTCCAGTGTTCTCCATCTAAAGCATTACTGCTCAAATTACTCAACAATAAGGTGGCATAGCTTACAAATACTGCAATTATTTCAGTACAAACAAATGTGGAGGAAGAAACTAGAAAGCAGCCAGTGTTCAGAAGTACAAATTTAAAGACACATGCAGAGAAAGGAGCAGAAGAATCCACCCAACCATGTGGCTGGGTGCAGACTGGACCAGACATCACCACAGGTATGTTCTGGGAACAGCAGTAATCAGTCACAAAAAGCTAAGTTCAGAAGGAACTAGTCCTGATCTAATCTGACCTTCTTTGGGACCCAAAGCAATTCACCTGAATTTCTGCATCCAGCTCCCGGACATCTGGACCCTCTTCATCTCAGGGTGAAGAAGAGAACAGACAGGAAACCCCAGCACTATAAGGGCAGCACATATATTCTTTCATTTAGGATATGGCTGTACCACAAAAGGTACATAAAGAAGAGTAAAACGTCCAGCAAAAACAATGCAAATGCTGTACAAAACTACCTGCCTCCCTTTAAATGAGCACAGGTTCACAAAAACATCCAGAAGAGCTCCCAAAAGGAGATCACAGTCTACCCAGACTGTGCTGCAGCCCTGCTTTGGGACAGAGACAAAAGCACGAAGCAATACTGAGCCAGTTCAGCTGAGCACGCTCTCACCGAGAGCTTTGTCTCACGCTGAAGGACTCCACAACACCAAGAATTTCACAAGTCTGGCTCAGACTTAAAAAAAATATTTAAAATAAAGTGACTGCACCTTAATTGCTGGCCTGAAAAAAGGTGGAAGGAGAGAGCTTAGCCCTAGCTATCCAACTATGATAAAGGAACAGTGTGACATCCTTGACCCCAGAGACCTCGGTCACACAAAACAAGTCCCCACAGAGCAGCACCTCGTGTATCTGGGCCATCTGAACTATGTGTCTGTCAGCACTGGCAGCTCCCTGCACTCATCCTGGAGTGCAGAGTGAGCACCTGCCAGCAGTTACCTGTCACCTGCCTGGTGCAAGGCAACTCCTTTCTTTGTTCTACAGCTTAACAGACTTTCTGGAGTTTGCAGTTTTTTGGCCCTCTGGGTTGATATTTAAAAATCCTAAGGCTAGCTCTGAATTCACCTATGTATAACTTATCAAAGTTCTGGATCAGTAGCTTCTATTTGCTTAAGACTATGCTAAACATGGAGGGCTTCAAATTCAAGCAAAGTGTTTTCTATCAACACACTCTAAACCTTTTTGTTATTTTGTTCAAGCAGATCTTCTTCTAAATAAACTCCAAATGCTCATCAGAGGTGTTATAGTGAACTATCACATCAGGAAGCTCGATATTAATGAGCCTCCTATTAACCTAAATAATAAAATTCTGACTAAATATTACATACTAAACTAGCTAAAAGCAGCACAAAACCAGATGAGACAGAACATTGTTATTGTGTACATGGTAAGTTCTGACCTCTAAACTTTGAGAAAAGTTTCAACTTCTTCAGCTCTAATAAAAAAAGTTTCCTTTCAGCTTCTCTTTCCAATTTCAAAGCAGAGGGATGGGCTTCCTTTCTCTGAAACTATGTCTGATTTGGTTTTTAAATACCAGGCCACTGTCCACTAGAAACAGTTGTTTACTTGTTAGGAGCATCTGCAGATACAACAATAAAAATACCACACCAGCAACTGCGGGTTTGAGAGGAAAAAAAACCCAAACAAAACAAACCATGACGTCAGATGACGCTCAGGCTTCCTAAAAGTTTACTGCAAGATTCAGCCATGTGAGCTGTGAAAGCTCAGCAGCCGGGCCCCGCACAGAAAACACGGCTTTGGGGCCTGCTTTACACCGGCTGGGGGATCCCGGCTGGGGGAGCCGAGGCTGAGCGCGGAGGGCTTCACCCGAATGCCCCCTGCGCCCTCCCGACAAATCGAGACTCCGGCGGGGCTGGTGGCGGCTCCTGGCCCGCGGTGCGGGGGACACGGGGGTGCCACACAACTCGGCCCAACTCTAGAAACTTCTCCGGAGGGGCAGGCGCGATGGGGGCCGCACTCACCGTTCAGCCGGGTCTGCCGGTTCGCTCGCACCCGCAGGAAGGTCTGCAGAGGGGAGACAAGAGCGTCAGGACGCGGATGTAAACAACTCTCCCCTCGCCCGTACACAAGGCCCGGCCCGGTCTGGGCGCATCCCCGGGACAACGCTCCGTCCGCGGGCCTCCCCCCCGCCGCAGCACCCACCTCTTCCCGGCCCCCGCCGCCGGGCCCCCTCTTGCCGCTCTGCATAGCCGCGGGCGCCGCGGGCGGGCGGCGGGCCCGGGATGCGGGTGGATGTGGCGCGGCCCGGCGGGCGCCGCCGATCAGCCCCCGGCGGCCGCCGCCATGTTGGCCCCGGTCATGTGACCCGCTGCGCGCGGGTGAGAGTTCAGCAGGCAGTTCCCATGACAACCGACAGGGGGCGGCAGCGCCCGGCGAGCCCGGCCAATCAGAGCCCCGGGGCGGCTGGAGCCCGGAGGATCTGGCCAATCAAAATTCAGGGGTTACGGGGGGGGGGGGAACCCTGTGTACCTGACCAATCAGAAATAAGAGATTACTGGGACCCTGGGGCGCCTGGCCAATCAGAAATCAGGGGTTACTGAGACCAGGGAGTGCCTGGTCAGTCAGGAATCAGGACCCACTGGAATCCAAGGGGCCATGATTAATCAGACCCCAAAGGCAGGTTGCTACCCCGAGGCAGCTGACCTATCAGAGCCTGGGAGCAACTGGGAAGGAGTTTTCCCGGTTTCCTTGTCCAACAGATTCCCGTGTCCAATAATGATTGGGCACCCTTCAGGCCCAACGTCACTGGCCAATCAGAGCCTTAGCCCTAAAAATAACCCAAAGACACTGACCAATCAGGCACCAGTGTGCCACTCTCCAACTTCCTCTGCCCAATCAGAGACTGGGGCCCAAGGGCTCTTGGCCAATCAGAATCCAGGGATAATAAGACCCAAACGCAGGAGGCCAGTGGGCTCTACTGTGGTTCTTGCCTTGCCCTGGCCCTGCCATGCAGCCCCCAGGGCCTGCCCTGGCTGGGGGAGTTGAGCCTCGGGAAGCAGAGCCCTGGGAAGTGGAGCCCTGCAAAGTGGAGCCCCATCCTTCCCTCTGCATCTGCCGGGGCCAGGCTGAGCATCCACCTCAGCTCCAGGGCTCTGACACCTGCCTGCCCTGCCCAGAAATGGCCCCTACCACCTTGGCTACAGGCGAAGCCTGCACTTTTCAGGCACTCCCCCCTCTTTTCCTTTCCATGGTTCAGCAAACCTGGGCAGTCAGAACTGTCTCATGGGTTTCCCTCCCATATCTGCAGCACAGTTGTGGAGGAGGATGGCCTCAGCAGACTGGCCGGAAGTTGGGACAGAGCTAGGGGCTACAAATTGGGCAGCAGAGGCTCCTTTACACACAAATCCCATCTGTTCCCCTCTCTGCAGACTCCTCAGACTTTGTTTCCTGGAATCAAACCTACATTTTGGGTCTCCTCTCTGGCCCCTGTGACAGTCTGTCAGTTCTTTTTCAGAGGGAAAACAAAAACCACCCCAGGTAAATGTTTTGCTGCCCCAGATGATGATGGCAGCTGGACAGTTCAGTGCTGGCTGGTGAGCTTTGCAGTCTGTCCTGCATGCCAGCTCTGCCTGCCTGCTGAACAAGCAGCTGGATTTTCATACATGGCTTACATATAAAATCACAGCTGCTGATTGTTGGCTTTACCCTTTTAATGAATTGAGCTGTCTTTTGGGAGGCATGCTTACCTGAGCATGGGGGGAGGGAGGTGAGCCTTCCCTGGACAAGGATTTTAGGCTTTTGCTTACACTACACTTGCTATTCAGTCTCAAATATTCTGTGGGCTCCCTTCTAGACTGAAATGCCATCTTTGCAGTACGATGTTTCACTTGCAATTTGCTGTTGATTTCTCCACTGGGTATTCAGAGTTTTATCTAAATGTAACCAAAATTGCTTTGTTTTTACTCAAAGCTCCATCTGACAGAACATACTGTAAGAGGAGTAGCCCCTACTGACCAAATCCATTGGCTGCCACTACCTCTGTCTGATCAGTTTCCATGTACCAAACTCCAGCAAGCAGGCTTGGCACAGGGGAGGCAGGAGATGCCTCCTCCCCACATCCAGGAGCCCCCCCCACTGCCTTCACTGCAGCCTCCTCTCAGCACGGGGAGCAATTCAAGCAGCCCTAGTGCTGTGCAAGCCCCTATTTCCATAGCACTCCTATTCATTAATCTCCTTCCCTAAGTATCCCCATTGGTACATAAGCACAAAGACTGAGAAAACTGAGCCACCGGAATTCTGAAAACCCAAACGCCAATAACTCACGTTCTAGCATGTTACTAATACAGTGTATAATCATGATTAGATCACAACACAAGGGACAGTCATAATTCCAGCACACCTCTGCATATGGAAAGCGAAATTTCGCAGCCCTTAAAATCACCACCGTGATAGTCTTCTGCTCTGCTTCCTGGGCTTTTTCCCTTGGCAAGCCAGGCAGACTGAATTCTTGTTCATATTGTGGCTTTATTAAGAATACACGGAGGCTTTACACACCCTTGGCACCCACTCTGAGGTCCCTTTACACTAGCAGTGCAGCGTAACTCAGCCAGCACAAGCATAAATGAAAATCAGGCCCTAGAGGTGTTTTCTCCCTGCAGTGCAGACGTACAACTCCCATTACACATTTGCATTAAGGGCTGCAACCCTCCATAAAATATGCTCACAAACTTAAAGCACATTAGAGAGTAGCTGGACTCAGCACATAGAGGGGCTTCTGCTAAGAATATTTGTCTTTGAATATGACATAATAAAAATGTACAGGAACAGAGGGCTGCAAGGGGCCACCAATCTCACAGAGACTGATGCCTGGCAGCGTGGGAAGGGAGGGGGGGCTCTCCAACAAAGGGGCCATAGTAAAAATCTCTTCCATGCTCTTTTGAAATGAGCATAATTTATTTATTAGCCTTAATAAACAGGCAGGAAAGAGAGCAGGATTACCTGAAACAGGCATTTCTGTATCTTCTGCAAGGTTTTGCTTCTTTTGCTTTGCTCCAGCTTTTATTGTTCATGGGAAAGTAAAGCGGCTGTGACATGACACCAAGTTATACCTCAAAGCCACATGGGAATATGATCCACAACTGATAGTATAACCAATAAATAGGACAGAGGATGGAATAATGGGCAACAAATGTACAAATCTGCTACTAACAGGACCCATCTTCAGGAACACATGTTATTACTGGGTCTGCTTAGTAAGAGCCTCAGCACTGGTCATCAGCCTCTCTCTGCAGGCTCAGACAGAGACTTGGCATGTGCAAAGTGGCTGGTGCAGGAAGATATGAGTGTCTGCCTGACCCTGGGCACAGCGTATGGCTGCAGACGACCCCAGAATAGAGGGTGATAGGCGTTTGCCACGCTGGTACAGCCTCAGCCCACCCAGCCTGTCTGCACAGCAGGTGGACACAAGCTTGGGTCTATGCTGATGACCCACATTAATTTATCTGCTGTTATTAATTTTATTAGATATTATATTAAATTAAGATATTAATTTATCTTTCAGAGCCTACTTGAAGCCAGTGGCTGAGTACAGACTTGCAGCCAAAGAGTTGGATGTGTGTTGAGTTGTAGTCAAGTGTGCCAGCCTGCCCTAAAAACACACACGGACTTACAACCAGCCAAGCTGTACTTGTGCTGCTCCCCTTTTCATTTCTTGCTCCATCTTCCTCAAGTTTTACTCATTGCATCACCAAAGTCAAGACCTGCTCCTCCTCTGGGAAGAGAGTGTTTTATAAAACAGGCTGGCATGGCTGTGGATTGTCCACTCATTTCTGTCTTGGATGGGAGTCATGAGTAAAAAACGTCACTTCTCTGAACGCTTCTCAATGGGCACAGGGTGGGTAATGACAAACATAGCCATGGAAATGAGACCAAAATGGTGAATATAATGCAACAGAAATCTCTACAAAGATTTAAAAACATTTTAAAATACCACAGTGGTTCTAGTCAGAGCTGGGAGGACTTTGCAGACAAAATCCCACCTTCTCAGTCCTGTGAGGGGCCAAGTGTTCATGTCCCCATGATGTCGGTGGGAGAACCAGGGCAGTGATTGCATAGCCAAGAGCAAGGCTGTCACACAGAGAGAGCTGTGGGCACTGGGTTGTGCTGGCTCCCTGCCTAAGGCTGAGACCAGCAACAGCATCTACCTGCTTACCTGGTATCTGTCTGAGTGATGGATGTCATCTGAGGAGTGGGGTGATGCTGTCGGAGAATCTCCTTCCCGCTTGATTGAGGCCGACAACAAAATTGACTGCAAGAGAAAGGAGAAATTCATGTTGTGAGCACTGTCGAGCTCTCTGCCTGTCTCTGAGCTGTCCTCAAAGCCATGGACAACGTCTGCTGAGCTGTGGAACTGTGCTGGGATGGAATACTGGGCTGTGGGTCTGGCTCTGCTCTTTGCAAGGCTCTGGGTCTAGGAAAGTACAAATGAATGGGACAGTAATTTTTACCCCAGGTCTGGTGGCTGGGGCAGAATCAGGCCCTGCTGGAGATGATATGTGAGGACCACACCAGAAATTCTCATGATAAGGCACAGGAGTGCTGAGGTGGAGCAGTGCTTACATGTCCTCATCTGCCCTTTCTAAGTGCCACTAAATCTCTCAATAGCTTTGTAAACTGCACTAAAGCTCTCAGCACCTTTGCAGTGCAACTACCTCTTCCTTCAGTAATTATGCTATTTATTTTAATAAGTAGCACAGAAAAAAAAGGGCCTTTTAGAAGGTTAAAAAGCTCTGTGATATTTGAGACCTAAGAGATCACTGATAAACTTCAAGTCCATAGTAGGTAAGTCTAAATTCTACACACAGTGAACTCTAGCAGGAAAATTACTATGGGAGTTGGACAGCATCTGAAGAAATGTACACTGAGTTGCAATTGAACTTGATGATTAGAGTACTTTGAGGGAAAAATGCAATTTAAAATTCTATCTAAAATTATAAATTACCTAAACTAGGCTAAATATAGCCCACTACATGGTGAAAAAATGTGCACTGGAAATGCAGTTCTGCAGATGTTTGTTTCTGAGAATCAGCTGGCAAGATTTGACAATAAATGACTGCTTGGAGATGTGTGTGTTTGTGAAGGGAAGTGTAGATATCATCTGAATTGGACAGGTCAAGTGTGGTGACAACATTATTAAAACGCATAATACCTTGGAGAAAGGCAAGTATTCCAGAAATATTTGCCTCTGGGCTGAAATGAAACATGAAAAAATGTGCATTTTTTGGGAAAGATATGAGAAAATGGAAAAATTACTCAGCATACAAATTGGTTCAGTCAGCAGCAAGCAATCCCCCAGGCTTGGACAGGAGAACAGCTCAGCAGTGCAGCCACCACAGGCATGGAAGGAAGGCAGGCTCGGGGTGGTGGCGGAGGAGGAGAGTTTGGGTACTGAGTTTAACCCCATGGGTGTGAGCTGCCAGCCCTGCCCTGAGGGCAAGAGGCATGTCCCAGTGTGCAGTGCACATCTCTGCCATAAAGCCCAGCTCTACTGGCTCTGGGGAGATGTGATGTCCTGAAAGGGGTCACAGAGGAGTTGCCTGCTGGGGTGCTCGGTTATTTCCTTGGACAAAACCACTTCTGCCAACTGAGGGCTGTGCTGACCACATCTTGGGGCTGGCTTGCTCCTCATCTCAGCCCAACAGGGATGCAGGCACTGGGAGGGACAGTGGGAGACCATGGGGCTGGGGGCACCCATCAAATGCTGCCTCAAGAGCCCAGCCTCCACTTTCCAGGGGACAGATGGGCAGGGCAGGGAGGCTCTCTGGCTTCATGTGTTTGCTAAACCCAACTGCTAATGGGCTTTGGTGAACAGCTCATTTATTTCTGGAAAAGCCCTCTGCAGAATTTCTGTAGAGTGCAGTCCCAAAGCTCTTGCTGTTGTTTAGTTTTGTTATTTTCTAAATAGATAGTGAGGACCAATTTTTAATAAGCAGGATTGCACATGTCCTAAAAAAACCACAGGGATAAGGCTCAAAGTGTCCAGTTGTGACTCAGAATAACAGAGTAACAGTTAATGCCCTAATAAACCAAGCATCCTGCAGCTGGAAGGGTTAAATCTGTTTTGTCTTCCAATGTATTCTAGAAAAGGGGAAAAAATACCCATCTCCCCATTCCTCGACGACAGACAGACAAACCCTGCCTGCCTCCCGCTCCCCCCCTCAGCTTCTGGTAGCTCTAATCCAATATTATTATGTGAAAAATGGTTGGGCTAGCTATGGAGACAGTAAATTAAACGTTATGTATTAGTTTTTAGCGTGTGGTCCTAGGAAGAATGCTGGCCCCATTTATTCCACAAACCTCCTGAGCACCATGGCAATGACCTCTGGAAAAATGCAGGGCTAAACTAATCCCAAAGATGTCAATCTCGAGGCCTCTTCTACATACACTTGCAGTTTAGATTAATAAACTGTCTATTTTTAAATTGTGTGCAAGCACTTCAATTTTAAATACCTTGCCGGCATGTTAAACACAGCGTTAGAGATGCCAAGTCACACTTCCCCTTCACTCTTAGGGAACTTGACTTCATTTGTTTTTCTCATTTCCCTGTGCTGTGCCACACTTTGCCTCTCGGGCACCCATGGGGGCAGGCAGGGATGCAGGCTCAGAGGCTGAGGGATTAGAAAAGGCACTCGCCACCAGCGTGACTTTCAATCCTACAGGAGGCCAGCCACAACAGTCCCAATTTTGGCTTCTTTTACCCCAGGTTGTCATGGTGAGGCTGTTTTCCAGTGTCTGAACAGTGAGGATGCCTGACCACAGCATACCAAGCCAAGGATTTGCTGTTCCCTGCACCATTCTGCTCATTCCCACACTGCTCCTGGCAAGCAGAGGAAGGGTAGGGATACAATTCCCATTCCTCTGTCAACTGCATTCTAGGAAGATAGCTGTGGAGCGAAAAGGTGCTCTCCCAGCCCTCATGCATGGCCATGCTGCATGGCAGACCCAAATTCTGGCATCCCAGCCCAAAAACATGGCACTGTGTGCAGACAGGCCTGATGTGGAGATGCCCTCTACCATGGGACCAGATTCTTCAGCATGGTGGGAACAAGCCTTGATGCTGAGATGCCCCTTTTCCCTTGGGTTAAGGCCACCAGCCAGCTCATCCATGCCTGGCTGCCAGTACATGCCAGCTGCCCTTCAGAGTGTGTCTGAGTGAGGATACTGGGGGGAAAGGACCCTCCTTCCTCCCTGGTCTCCCCTCCACAACTCACACCATCAAAGCTGGAGCAAGGGCTGTGTGTGAGTGGTGGTGCAGCTTCATATTTCTCCCTCCCCTTTAAATCATCTCTCCACTGGGTAGAGGCACTCTCTGTGGAGGTTATAAACCCTGAGAGGATCAGACTGAGCATTACACCTGGGGCAAGCTAAATAAAAAAAGGTCACCGGCGCTTTTTAAACATGGACAAAAAAGCAGTAAAATGTGTTTGAAAAAAAAAAATCTGGCATTAAATCATGACTTTTTGCCTGCCTTGCCTCATTAAAAGTGGCCTTTTGGAAGGTAAAATTATCATTGTAAGTGATAAGATCTTTAAGAAAATAATTCACGGCTTCTTCACCCTTTAATATGATAGCCGCCACCGGCTAATTTTTTTCTTAATGGCAACGAGGCCATCAATCTTGTCCAAGCCCTGTACTCCCTCCTTCCTCCTGCCCCTCCTGCCATCCTGGGCAGCCATGGCCCTGCTCAGTGATTCCTTCCTGCCCCTTGGAGCCCAGCTGTGCTGTGCCATGGATCAGAGACATGTCTGGATGTGCCACGGATCAGAGATGTGTCTGGATGTGCCCAAATCAGAGATGTGTCTGGATGTGCCCAAATGAGAGATGTGTCTGGATGTGCTACAGAGAAGAGATGTGTCTGGATGCGCCACGGAGAAGAGATGTGTCTGGATGTGTCATGGAGAAGAGATGTGTCTGGATGTCCCCAGATCCCGAGGGCACATCAGCCTCGCTCACACTGCAAGGCTCCCCTTGGTTGCTCCTGACATGCTCCATGGACCTGCAATCCTGCAGAGATCAGCTGGGAACCCTTCAGCAGCTCACCCAAACGAGGAGCAACACCGAGTTTACATAAATAAACACGGGGGCAGGTTTGGAATGAATCAAATGTGCATCCTGCAGCCCGTATGCCAGCTGCTGTGATGGCAGGCCATCGATCCCCAGGCCTGCTCCTCCCTGCCGGGCCGCAGGAGCCGCGGGCAGTACTGAGGCAATGTCGCCAAGGACACCCTTGCCAGCCCACCAGCGGCTCCTGACCTCCAGGCGTGGGCCCCGGGCAGCACGGAGAGGGCCGGGGGTCAGGGAGCAGCCGCCAGCGCCGGGAAATGGATGGAAATTGCCGGCACACGCCGCCCCCAGCCCGAAGCGCGGCCTCTCGCCGGCAGCCGGGGCAGGTGTCAGCGTCGGGACAGCCCAGCCCACGGCTCTGACATTCTGCTGCCTCTCAAGGCCAGTCATTTGAGAGTATTAAAGTGCTGGACTCCTCTTTCTGAGAGCCCTGGAAAAACATAAGAAGTCTATTTTTCTTAAACAATCCATCACAGCTGCTGTCAGCAGAACAAATACCCTAACCCTGCTTTTTATGTATCTATATGGCCTTTTAAATTTTTTTTTTTAATTTTTTTTTTTTTTATTTTTTTGGCACAGTGTTCCCTGCTTGATGCATTCAGCCTTAACTCTGCCGTCTAAATAGGTACTTATCACTTAACATGGAGGTGATGGCTTGACATGTTTTCTGTCTCCTGCCCTCCCCTCCATGGTAGGGAAGACGTCAAAGTGTTGCTAATAGCTGTTATCACTTGGGAACTGTAACCTGAAAGCAATAAGTGATACCAGGCCTTGCTGTGATTTCCCCCCTTAACTCTGCTAGCCGTTTTTTATGTTATTGCTGGAGGATACCCGACACAAAGATGCTACTATTAGAGCTGAGTTTCCTAGAAGCTTTTGGAGGGTCCACATTTGCTCCTGGGAAAAGTTAGAGGTAAAATTATCTAGTGGCTTTTAGCTGGCAGAGATAAAGGTGGGATGGAGCTGGGGATGAAAGGCTTAAATGTGAGAAGTGTGTGAATGGCAAATAGAAATAATGGTATCAGCAGCTTCTGGCCTTCACTGAAAAATTCCGGTAGTTCCCAAGCAGAATAAGCTTACAGAAATGTGAGCTACTAATTAATTTCTGTGCATGTTACAGTGACACCTGGGATCGTAATGGAGCTCTGCATCCTCTTGGAAGAGACACCAGCTACATGGAGGGAAAAGGGGCCCCTTTCAGCAGAACTGCCCATCAGCACTCTGGAGATGGAGGAGGAAAGAGGTCTGGCCCAGGTCTGCCCCTCTCTGCTCCTTCTGCCAAATGCAGTGGTTTCCCCTGGTCTGACAGGAGGGTACAGCTGTTTGGCCTAAGGGGAGTGAGGGGCTTTGTTTGGTCATAGGGCAATTTGTTTTATGGAATAAAACCTGGCAGATACTTGGTTTTGGAGTGATTCTGGTATTCATCACCCAAACTGCAGGAAGCAAAGCCAACTAACACTCATCCTACGTAATTTCCTCTCCTTCACATATCTGTGGGCCGTTCTCATGTCCCCAGATTGGCAATAGCTTTGCCACAATACTCAGATTTAGCTTTTAAATCTTTCCTTGTAAATCACAGTTACAGGGGGAGGGAGCACAGATAGGGGAATGACTTTGCCAACCTCCCACTCTGTCAGTGACACAAGAGAAGGAGTTAAAACCCCAGGGCACTGACACCCGTCCCCCATCCCTACCACCATGGACATGATATGAAGAAGTTAAATGATTGTGCTAGAAATTTCATCTCAAGTGAGGCAGCTGGGAAGGGCTAAATACAGACATTCTGTCAAGGTTTAAGGCTCCAAATCTCGCTTGCTTCAAAGCTCTTTTTCCTTGGAGGGCTTTAGTGGTCAAATTTCCCACTTGATGTTGTAATTCTCTCTCAAACTGCTCGATGAAGCTGTAAAATCACGGGGGTGGATGGGGGAAGCAAAGAGCTCTGGCCCTGTGGCTGGGTTCCCAGCTCTGCCGGAGGTCTGGGAGCAGAGTGCTGGCTGCCTGCCTGAGGGCACCCTCTGTGGAGCTGGGTGCACACCTAAACAAACCAGCCACAGGCATCTGCTGGGGGCATGGGATGGATTTTGCTCGTGGCCACTCATGTCAGTGTGTGCAGCAAGAGCACAGCCAGGACTGGGAGTGGAAAAGGCGATTTGCAACCATGTATTAGCAGTGGAAAACGAATGCTGAACCCACCACAAGAGTTGGGATGTTTCATGAACCCAGTCTCTTCCCCTTCAGTGATCAGTACCAGCTCTTCCACAGGGGATATAAGTTTACCTGTTAGGTGACAGGTAACAGTCTGCAGCTAATACCCTGAGATACAGGCAGTAGTGAAGTGCTCTTAGGTAGCAAGAAGGATCTGGGGATGCTGACTCTCCAGTTAGCACCAGCTGCTCAAGGAACTGTGGGAACAGTTGGATTTACACTTCACCAACATGGGTTCAACCCAATATGTGCTCCTCTCCTGCCTTGCAAGAGGCAGTCAAAGCAAGGGGAGAAAGGCAAGGGGAGAGCATGAAGTCTGGGGAAGATACCCAAGGGAACCTCTCAGTGCTGATAGCTGTGTACAGACTCCTGGACAGCCACCAGTCCAAATGGAGTTTGGTGTACTCCATATGCCTCTGTGAGACATTCCTGCTGCTTGCTCTGCCTGAGACCCAGGCTCTGGCCATGCTGGAGAGTGCTACAGGGAAGCTCAGGCCTCACAGAGGTCTGGGGCATGGCTGGCTTGGACAGACCTTCAGAAAGGGACCTTTGGGGCACCGTCTGCTTGTCCAAGTGCTTTGTCCCCACTGGTGTATCACCATCTATTAGGCTTGGTCTCGAAGGGCAGATGAGGATCCTGAACACTGATCAGGATCTGAGGTGCTCAGTGCTGCCCTTTGAGCTGCCTTTGCAGAGAGGGAGCCCAGGCGCCAAGCAGTGGTGCTGCCTGGAGCCCCAGCTTGCAGCCCTTGCTGGGCTGTCACTGCCTCAGTCAGCTCTGATAATAGAAGAATCTGATACAATAATCCTGCATTCATCACATCCCATGCTGAGTGATTGGATTTTCTTTGACATATTGCCATGAAAATTGACCCAGTGCAATGAGTGACAGCTCTTCAGGGGCAGGGGAGCAGTGAGAGAGGAACATGCATTCACATCTGGGCTTTTATTGCCCAGAGAGATGTTTGCTGGGGCAACTGTGGGGAAGAAGTGGGAGCAGAGCTAGGCCACAGAGCATGAGAGGATTAAATCCCCAGGTCCAGCTGCCCCACAGGAAGAGCCTCAGGCCAGCACAGAAGTGGCAATGGTAGTGATGCTATGGGCAAAGGCCCTAAATGAGCCCTAAAGTGGAGTTAGAGCCACTGGTGACCATAGAAATAACTACCAGCCTGCAGCCATTCCAGTTTCCACGTTCCTGAGTGAAACCAGCCTGCCCTTGTTTGTTTTGCCATTGGATGCTCCTCAGGGATGGGGAGGTGCAGCCCCTTCTCCCATTGCTGAGCTGCTGGAGCTGCTGGCCTTTTTGCTGGCAGCAGGAAAAGGACTGGCCAGGAAACCTTGCAGCAGTCCCCTTCCACCAGTTCAGAGTGGTACAGATCTTCCCTGGAGGTGCCTGCCAAACCTCCAGTGATGCCTGGGTGCCTGGACATGGACTGCCAGCCCACTCCAGGGCTCTGTACCCCGTCCCTCTGCCTGGGACTGTATCAGAGGGACTTCACAACCTGATGGGCTATTCATACCCCATGTTGCAAACATTCAGTGGGCACAAAGGAAAGGAGCAGCCTTCATCTCCCCACCACCCTCCTCCTCAATCCCACCTGGTTACAAAGGGGCCTTTAATACCAATCTCAGGTGAAGGTGACAGCACTGTGCCTTCCCATGCCACACAGGACTTGTCTCCCAGCAAAAGCCACATAGAAATAATGAATCCTCCTGGGCTGAGAAGCTTTCAAGCTCTCTGAGAAGGGAATGAAAGATTTCCTGATTTCACCCTCTCCCTCCCCGCTCTCCCGGCTTCTTGAAGTTAATGTTCTTAGTCCCAGACGTGACGGGCAAAGGGAAAAGATCCATGTGGTGACAGGGGACGATTGATCTCTTTTACATAGAACGACGCTCCAGTCCCAGTTTAATCCCCTTGCTCAAGGCAAATGGGATTCTTTGTCAATGGAAACTTCAAAAGCCTGGCCCTGCCGTGAGATGGACCTTCTTCTTTATCTGGTCTCTGTCAGTCACTCACTGTGTTTGCCTCCAAACAGCTAATCTGTCTTCCTAGCCGTCCTTCTCCCTAACAGGAGATGTGTTTGGGACTGCTGAGTTATCTACACAGAGTCCTCATGGGGAGGGAATGGGAAGATTGCAGCCCAGAGGCTTTCATTTTGCTGGTGCCCTTTCCAGTTCCTTCAAGACATCCCAAGGCAGCCTCACACTCTGTGGATTATCAGCAGTGGTGGCTTTGGGAATTCCTCTCTGCTCTGCATGTTTTTGTGGGAGAAAGAGTCAGGTCTCCACTCTCCTGCATGACTATACTTTGCTCCAGGGCACAGGAGGAAAGTATGGTCATGCAGGAGACAAAGGTCTGGAGCATTATGGAGCATCATTGCAATTTCTTTTTTCCCTTGAACGATTTGGGAAATTGTTTGAGTTATTTGGGAGTCATCCCTACCTCTCAGGAGCTCAGGTCAGCACAGGGGCTCCCAGGCCTCTCCCTTGGTGGGGCAGACAAGGTGTTGATGGATTTGGCAAGACACCCAGCCCCAAGGAGAAAATCTAGAACTGAAATGTCAGTCTTTGCTTCTGACATCCCATGCCAAAAAAATCACCATAAGCTTCCAGAAAAACCAATGGGGAATGAGACTGGAAGTTAATTCTAATAAAACAAGCATGAAGACATCTCCAGTGAGAAATGCCCTGCACTTGTCTGGAAGCCAGGAGCCTCCCTCACTTGAACTGTGTCATCAGAAGTGTAGGAAAACCTGGGGCACTTGCCTTTGCCCATCTTGGAGAAGACAGCATGATTTTCAGAGGCTGTGCAATGCCCTACAGTGCTCCCTGCCTCCTGCTCACCTGCCCAAGCTCTGGTCTTTCCCACCCCTGTGCCATATGAAGTCCAGCTGACAGCAAATCAGTAAATTATGCCCTTTGCAGTGATGCCATGATGCTCTGTGAGTTTTATATTTCTGCATTGTGAGCCAAGGGGATGGGAACTGGGTCCTGGGGAGGGGGTTGAGACTAAGATGGGGTCTTTTAGTGATTTGGTCTCCTCCTCGGGTGTGCTTCACTTCCTTGAGGCAGGCCCCCTCTCCCCTTCCAAAACTGGCATATGGCTCTGCCTCCAGGAACTCCCACACGTGATTTCCCAGGCTGAGCTCAGGCTGTGTGTGATCAGCTTTCATTAGCTGTCATTAGACACAATCTGGAGTCCCAGAGCCCAGCAGCTCCTTCAGCTCCTCCGTTCTTGGCTGCACAAGGAATGCAGGGCCCTGTGCAGGGACTTGGCTGCTCCAGCCCAGTGGCTGAGTGGGGACAGCAGCTTTCCCCAGTGCCACCAGCCCCCAAAGTGTGGCACCTCCCTGGGACACATCAAGTAGCAGGACAGGGAGTGGGCTGGGAAGGTAAAGGGGTGAAAAGAGCATCCCTTGGGGGACAGGGAAAATATGCTGAGGTTTGCTCACTTACCTTGGGGGTGCCTGCTGCCATGGCATCCTTCAGGATGGAGCTCTTGCTGCCAAGAGAGAAGAGAACGAGGTCAGTCACAAAACTGGCAGGCAAGGAGGAGAGTGCTTCGAGAGATCTCATGAGGTCAAATAGCAAAGCACATTGTTCCTCTTCCCTGGACCAACAAGAGCCTCCTCACCCTGCCTGGAGGGACATGGGAAGGAGGGCAGTGCCAACTATTTCTCCAGCTGTAACAAAGTGGTCATACGAGTGGAAGTCCCCAAACCAGCCACATGCGTCAAACACCAACTCTCCCCCTGCCTGGGGCTTGCAAAGCTCCTCTCCCAGCACTAGGAAAAGCAGAGAGCAAGTCTGCAGGGGCATAAGGAAGAAAGCCAGGGAGATGGCAGCAGAGGTGGTGAGCCCTGTGAAGGGTCAGGCACAATGAAAAAAGGAGAATAGGAAAGAGAAGGAGATGAAATCGGTATAAGAGCAAGGGAAAAAAAGATTTCCTCAGCTCCAGGCACACCGGGGAAGCAGCAGCTCTGCTGGAGGCTGGAGTGATTTGTTAATTCAGCTTGCTCTCCATTTAGCAGGGAAGGAGGTCCCTACCCGGTGCTCCTCCTCGCCTGCCCTCGCCAGCGGGAGATGCTATAGATTTAATAACACCTTCCCCCCTCCAGACAGGTTAAACTTGAAACAATTACATATCAAAGCCGACATGGCGGGGAGGCCTGCACTGTAATTTTTTGGTTATTAAAGTAATCTCTCTCATGTAAATTCTCCTGCTAACATGCTGCAAACAGCATTAGGAAATAAATTATTTCCCCATGATTCGATTTGTCAATGCAAAGCACCTGCAGCAGGCAAAAGGCTCTTGAAATATGTTGCCAAGCCCAGTGCCTGTGCTTGTAAGCACACACTGGTGGGGTGGCTGGCTCCCAGCTCCCCATAGCCCCGGGGAGATGATGGATGGGTGGGTGGGTGGGTGGAGGGGGGAGGGCAGTGGGGGGAGGCAGGGGCTGGGTAAAGGGGGGGAATGGAATTGTGTTTAATAACAAAATTTGTATGCAAGCCTGCATCCCAGGCTAAGGATGAGTGATCGGCAGCCAGAAAGTATTAAAAAGCCTCGCTAAACAGATGCTGACAATAGAACAAGACATATCAAATCAGATCTACTTCAGAAACATTAATATACACACGCACACACGCTCGCCCGCGCGCGCGCGCCCGGCTCCGCACACCCGCGCTCCTTTCTTCTCAATCACAGCAATATGGGAGACATCAATAAATTTTTATGAGACTTTTAGAAGATCAACACGGTACTAGATGTGACAAAAAAGCAATGTGCCTGTCATGTTCGCTTTGTCGGGGACACTTTAGCCCCAGATGCCGAGCTGCAGTGCCAGCAGGGAAAAATTGAATTTGGCTGGCTTTAATCTGCCTTGATTTCGCAGATGGCTGGGTGTTATGAAATGAGCAGGGATGGAGGAAGGTGTTTTCTCCTGAGGCTATGGCCCCCCTCCTCTCCCAGTGTCACTGCCTTTTGCCCCCTGCCCTGAAATGGTGGAAACACTCAGTTATGCACTGCCATCAGGTCACTCCCAGTGCCACAGCTCCGCTCCCAGCTATGGTTCCTGGAGACCACAGATGGATGGGCTGGGGCATCACCTCTCACACAGCCCCACTTCCCTGAGGGAATGCGCTGTGGGATGCTCACCAGAGGTACAGCATGCCCCCTGTGTCCTGTCCCCCAGCTCTGCTCTCTCTACCCTCAGGAGGTGTCACAGAGTAGAATTAGTTCCTGCTGCCCACTGAGACACAGCCCTGGCACCTCCTCAAGCCTGTGCAAGAACAAGCACGGTGGGAAAGATTTCCATCCCCTCCCTACCTCCAGCGCTACCCTGAATTTCTCAATCACGTGAAGTGTGAAACAACTTTTTTTTTCTTTTTCTAATCCAAATGCCTTGTTAAAAAAACAAACCCATTTCCTCCCTTTTCTTGTTAAAGGTGTTTAAAATTATTTGTTTTCAAGGGAAAGAGGAAGAATATAATTAATTCCTCCTAGAAATGGTGTTAGGGCCAGGAAACTGAAGTTTTCAGAATGAGAGTCTCTCTGATCAGCCAAAAGATCAAGCCTCTGCTGTTGGGACCGATAAGGAAGGGGACTGGTTTAGATAACTTGGCAGACTTTATTTTATTCTTCATCTGGAGGATTATTAATACTCACCTCCTTTCTTGCAATGTAGCTCTACTCTATCACTCCTAAGAGTTTGAAATTTGTTTTTTTTTAATATCCAGAGATGGGTTAGGAACAGGCATAAATCCAGGTCATCCAAGCACCCAGACCTTGCAATTTAAGCGTGTTTTTCCCGATCCCACTAAAGAGGCCCCTGAATTACAAGGGCTGCAGCCCCCTGCACCTCTTAAGAATGCTGGCAGCTGGATCAGGATCGAAAGGCTGTCAGCAAAGAGAAACCTTCCCCTCCATAAACACCGCAGACAAATTAAAAATGGTAAAAGGGAAATCAAGACCTTTAAAGTTCAAACACTTTTCGGTGCCTTTTAAAGTTTTTTTGCTCTAGGCCCTTGCAGACAGCACAATCTTTGGAGACCTTGGGATTCTCTTTAATCACCCAGCCAGGCTGCAGTGGTCTGAAATGATTACACATTTACATAGTAATAACCCCAACACTCCCCACATTATTTCATGGCTAGCATATTTCCACTCAGCGAGTGATCCATGTGTTTTAAATTATAACCTGTACATAGGAAATTAGTTACTAAGTACGATATTCACGGGCTCATCTGACACTTCTAATTAAGGTGATTTACACAGAATTATCTTACGAAATAAAAAAATGGTGTTTTGCTAGCTAATAAAATATAATTACTACCCGCTTTTCTAAGTTACAGTTAGTTTTAATCTATTTGGGGAATTGTTTATCTAGTTCATTAGAGCAAAACAACTTCTTTACCTTTTAGGCAACCTCTCCAAAGTACCAAAGAAGAGCAAGGAACACCCTGGGAAGACCCAGTGGTTTTGGCAGCCTCTGTGATCCAGGACACACTGTTCCTTTAGATTAGGAACCGTCAGCTTTAAGAGGAGCCTTTCCTCTCAGCAAGGCTCTTCACAGTGAAAGCAGAACTCAGGCTACACCAGAGACATGCAGATATCCTTTAATGCTAGGCACACACATTTGGTTAGGAGCATCCCCAGGTGCAACTGGGAATTCCCCGGCGTGTCCCTGAGTGAGCTTCAAGGGGCTGTTCAGGCCCAATGCTTCTGTCATGATTTCCCAAAGGGCAGCTCAGCAAGCCAAGTATGTGCCCTCCTTATCCACAGTCTTGGGGTTTCCTCTACCCCTGCCATGGTTGCTATTGCACAAAATTACTTTCAAGCCTATTTACTTTGTTATAGTCCTGGATTTTGGGGTGTGCTTCCCATGGGAAATAAAAAGGCAATACCACAAGGAATGGCCCCTTTCACCCCTATGAATGGAAGCTGCTGCTTCTTCCCACAGGGAAAAAATCAGGTCATTAGCTGAAGGTTAAGTTCCCTGAGCTGGGGCAGCTGCAGTTGCTCCTGCTTATCCCTGAAGGACACTGAACCAGTAAGGAGCAGGTAAGAGAGCTGCTGACATGCAGCTGGAGTCTTCCAGCTCTGCCACTCTTCCATAGAACCCCTTCTCAGCAGCCCCCTGTTTGACAGGCATCAGCCTGTGTAGCTCCCACAAGATCCTGCAAAACCAAAAATTTCTACAGGCTGCAGCCAATGGATGTATTTCACAAAAAAAAAAAAAAAAACCACCAAAAGCCAAACAAACAAACAACCAAAAAAACCTCACAAACCACCAACCAAAAACCAATTGGAAACAATTTATTTTTAGCTGTAGGACTCATGGCTTGAACATGCAGCCTTGGGATGGGAGCCCCAGCAGCAGAGAAAGCCTCTGGCAGAGCCATGGATAGAACTGCAGCTGTAATGGAGCAGTCGCTGGGTAGAGAGGGAATTGGATTTTTGTGAATGCCAGTTTAAATAAGTGGAAGTGTCACTTGATGCTTAAATAAGGAAATGGGAGTTTGATTTTATACCTAGCTGCAGGTGACAGCTCTCGGCATGCCCAGGTGAGGTCTGTGCCATCACAGGAAGCACACTGGGTTTTTTACCCTGCTGTGGCTCCCCCAGTGCCATCTGCATCCCATGATAGGAAAAGGGGCTGAGTGATGCAAAAAAATTGCCAAAGAGGCTGAAGTCAGGGCTAGAAATGTTCTGCTCCTACAGTGCCAGATGTGCTTCCCACATGCTCTCCCTGTCAGTATTTGTGAGACCTCAGTGACCAACACAGTCAGTTGTGACAAATCTGACCCACAGGGCAGTCACCCACCTCCCCGAAAGAGATGAAATGCAGCAGAATCATAAAACACTGTGGCATGACCTGACCACGCTGAAATCCCCTATTTGCTCTGTCCTATTCACATCCCCAACTCTTTCTGCCCTGCTGGATTTTCCTTTATCAACCTCTGGTACCCCATGTCCCCACTCAGAGTGGATAACAGATTTCTGGGTGAGGATGTGATGGTCCATGTGTGCAGGGCCAAACAGGAGACCGTGGCTGGGGGGTAGTTTCATTTCTCTCCCACTATTTGAAAAGGAGGTGGCTGGAAAAATAAAAAGGAAAATTGGAGGGAAAGGTCATGCATTAGATTGATTTGGGGGGCTTTTTGCTACCATGGCTGTAATGACTGTTTAATTATTCTCAGCTCATGTGGCAGTTCAGAAGAGGCTCTGCAGAAGACATGCATTGCCCCAGGGCAAATAACTGACCTGAGATTTATTTCTCACCCTTGGGTTTCCACACACCCCTTCCCAGGCCTCCTGCTGCCCTGAGAGTCAACAGCTCTCAGAGGGAGGCTTTGCCCTCCAGAGTTCCAAACCTCAGCCTTCAAATCCATATCCTGGAGTCAGGGAATGGACTGCAGGTACCACAGGTCTGAAGGAGTTTTCATAGCCCTTTTAGGGCACTGCATGAGCAAGGGAAAACATGACCCACACTTTTTTTTTCACTTGCTGTGCTACCCTGGAAGCTCTGACCCATGAGAAATGCTTCTCACCTACAGATTATGGGCAGCAGCCTCTGCCTTCCCTGGGGTCTGCCCTGGAGGAGAGGAACAGGGCATCTCTAAGCAGGGCAGGCAGCTGCCTGGCTTGTGCTCTCTCTGTAGGAAAAGCCATGGGTGAAGGGTCCAGGTGCTGTCATTGCCACCCTCTAAATGCACAGGAGGAAGCTGGAGGGTCTGTCTTCCCTTTCTATCCATGATTAATCTGCCACAGTGAGGGGCAGGGACACAAATCAGAGGAGGAATGAAAGAGGATAAATCCATGGTATCAGCAGCACCACATTGGCTAGATAATAAACAGACTCCTCTCCTCATAAATTTCTCTCCATTCCCACATCTCTCCATTCACCATCAATACTGGCAGACCTGGAGCTGGGCTGCTCCTGGCCTTTCTGATGTCCTGGCTGGTGGGAAGAGCTGTGGCTTTGCCAGGGAACCTGGGACCCTCCACCTTGGCTGGCATCCTTCACTCCTGCCCAGACTGGGGTGCAGCAGGAGCACCAGGGTGGCACAATGGAGCCCCATCCAAGTTCACTGGGTTTACAGGATGCATGGGACACCTGAGGTGACTGTGTGAGGTGATCCATACCAGCATGTGGAGTGGGTGGGAGAAGCACTAGAGACACAAAGCACGCTTCAATTTACTTGGTAGTTTCATGCTCTGTCTCAGTGCCCCAGAGCACCTCATTCTCACTGCCCCAACCCCACACTGTGTCCTCACTCCTCATATTTTGGTAGCCGCCAGCTCACCCACTTCTCCGCACCCCACACAGGGATGTGACCCTGTTAGCTGCCTTGTGGTGACAGGTGGTCCTGGCCCTGCTTGGGGATCATCAAGAAGTTGACACTTCCAGACAAATCTAATTTAAATTGGACAGGAGTCAAACTGCTGGAGAAATCTTCAGGTGATACCACCCAGCTGGAGATGCATCTGTAAAAAAATGGAAAATGAAACTGGACACCCCTGACTCCAGGGCTGAGGTTCTGTGCTGAACACCTCTGCTGTGGGTGGCATGGGATGCCCCACTGCTGCCGTGGGGCAGGACTCTCTCCCCGAGGGAATCAGGGCAGAACAGGATGTGAAAACCCGTTCTGTGTCCCTAGGGCAGCTCCCAAACACCAGCCTGTCCCCGCAGCCTGGTTTTGCTGGTGAACACTGGCTGCAGGGCAATCATGGAGGTCTCACACCCAGGAGGAGCACTGAGGAGACATCACACACAATTAACTGCTTGGTTGAACACCTTGGGGGATAACACAGCCCTTTGGGAAAGCCCTGGGAGCGCTGGGAGCGCACAGCCAGGGAGAGGGTGCTGCAGGAGAGGCGCCCAGTCCCACCTGCAAAGCACGCTCAGGCACTTAATAGTACCTGTCCCCAGCATCTCCCCGGCCTGGATTTATGCCTCGAGGGGTCACCTCTGGCGAGACTCTAATAACACGACTTTATTAGCTTTCTTGTTCCTTCTTTAAGATACAGTAGCAAGGGGGGAGGAGGGCAGCAGCACCTCGGGAAAGAGCGGGGGTCGTATGGATAGGAAGCAGCTGCCCTGGCAGTTCCCCTTCTCCGTGACAAGGGGGAGAGGGAGAAAAATGATGCTCCCTTGAAATTTATCATGCACCCAATTACAATGTTAATTGGCAAGTCCCAGAAATCAATTAATTCGCAAATTTTTTTCAATTAAAAATTAAGATAAATCATAAAATGTTATTAAGCAAAGGCCAAACTCCATGAACTTTTTTTTTTTTTCTGTAGGCATCTGGGTTTTTTTAAAATTTAAATAAAAAAAAGAGCTGTGTTGCCAAAGCCCGATGCCCTTGAGTGCCTTTGCTGAAGCGCAGGGGGCTGTCATCAGCAGGACTGGGCTGAAGACAGATAAAAAAATATCGACCAGTCGGACACACTGCTTCTGCTTTATTGATCAGGCGGGAATTTAACTTGCTGTGCATATCCACCGTGTCAGCAAGGGCCACGGGCGAAATTAAAAGTACTTGGCTTGGAGATGTCGCCTTGATACCGGGGGGTGGGGAGAGATGGAGGGAGGGGGAAGAAGAGGGGGAGAAAGGGAAGAAAAGAAAAGAAAAGAAAAGAAAAGAAAAGAAAAGAAAAGAAAAGAAAAGAAAAGAAAAGAAAAGAAAAGAAAAGAAAAGAAAAGGGTGGAAAAAGAAGAGGAAAAAAGAAGGAAGAAAGAGATGGGGTAAGTTGAGGAGCAGGAGGTTGCAATGCCTGCTTGCAATCTCACTTGTTGGTCAGGGCTCCTTCCTCTCTCTGGAGAGCCCGCAGGTGTCCACTGCACGCAAGGAAGGGAATCATGTATTCCAACAGGGCACTGGAAAAAACCCTTCACTCAAAATTTCTAACCTCTCTCATTGAGAGGCTGGGGGACCTGCAGCATCTGCTGCACAAGAAGTCTGGGAAGTACCTGGTCATCAAGTTGAAGTCCCCAGGCATAAATCAAGGAGACCTGAGGCGAGAGCCATGACCCTGATGTGACACATGACAACAGAGCTAATTCGGGTTTTACACACCCTATTTATCCTGCAGGGCCTGGCAGCACGGCCACTCACCCTTCCCCAGCAGCCGCCCACGCTGGCCCTGGGAAGGTCCTCCAAAGGTCCTTTGGGACAGCACAGTGCTTGGCAGATCCCACAGAAATGAAACTAACACTGCTCTGGGGCAGTGCAAGGAAAGGAGCAGCTGTATTTGAACAGAGGGTTCCCTGAGCAGGAGAGGGCTGTGAGCCACATCTCATAACCTGCTCTGGGTCCTTATTGTGACCAGGAGCAACAGACGAAGCCCCTGTCATTTGGGCACACAGGGATGATGTGCTTGCCAACCTGTCCATTAGCAGGAGCCTCCAGTGCAGAGTCTGAGGGGCTAGCATGGGATGACTTTAATCAGAAAGACCATGAAACACTGGGAAAGCACCCTGTGAAATATGTGAAAAGCAGGATGCATTTCCATAAGTCTGGAGACATCTCTCAAGAACAGTCATCTTGCCTTTTGACCAGTTTATTTCCCACAGCCTTTGTGTTTCAGCTATCTTGCTAGTTTCCTCCTTGTTTCTTATCCCACTGGACCCAGAGCTGCCTCTGTCCCCTGAGAAGAGCCACTACTGTGCCTCTCTACATAAAGAAACCTGGAGCTGAAGCTCCTCACAGCAGGGTGAGGATGCTCTGTGCAGTGCCAGGAACTGAGGAAGCACTTTCTGCTTCTACCCTGGCTACAAAAGAAGAGAGGATTAAGAACAGTGAGAGGAAAAGTGCATGTGTGCAAACAAGGGAGAGGAAGCTTCAGATGGAACCCAAAGGAAGATTTAAGCCTGGGCAGAGGTGCACTGAATACTGCTACAGGAGCTGGAGCACCATAGTCCTGGGGTTGGCTCTTTTCCTCTGACATGAATCAAAGCTGGCTCCAAAAGTCAAGCTAAATCCCCCATCTGGGCACTTCACCCTCTTTGACGCAGGCATTCCCGCTACATCTTACTCTGCCCTCCTTTGCCTGACACTATTTGGTTCTTTGTGACAGCATCTTTGAGGTCACAGAAAACAGCCTGCAGCACTTTGCATCTGCACCAAGGTGCGAGACCCCGGTGCCCTCTGTGCTCTGGGAAATGCTTCGTAATCACAGAAGCAGAAGAGGAATTATTCCTGGACACGCAGAAAGGTCATTAGGGGAAATCAGTAGCTCCTGAGATGCTGGATGTGCAGGGATGTGTCCCCACACCCCCAGCAGAATGGCAAGGAGCAATGAGAGCTGGGAGCAGCCAACAGGTGGGCACAGGCTTTGTAATATAAAAATGCTCAGAATAATCAGTACTGATTGCAAAGGAAAAAAGAAAGAAAAGTGAATGAGGGAAGAGTTTGCACAGCCATGGGGCACTTTGAGAACATCATCACCCTCAGTGCTCCACCCTCTGGATCACTCCTCAGCTACATTGATACACCTCATCCATTTTTTGGGGAGGTGAAATCCCAGCTCTGAAGCATAGGCTTGCTGCTGCTAATGCAGGAGGAAATCTGTCAGCTGTCACACGGTGAAACAAAAACACCCCCTGCCAAATATTTTTTAAAAGAGCATTGCATATTCAAGAACAGACTGTTATGCTGTTAAAAACACTGCATCCAAAGGCACATTCCCAACCTTCAAACTGCTGAACTCAGCAACTGTATTATTTGTAATGTGACTTCTTAAGGTTTTTAAAATGGCCAATAAATGTCTCTTCCCCAAACTCTCGAAAGAATCATTGTGGAGCATCAGCTGAGGCTGGCTCTATAGCTCTTACTTCTTCTTTACTTCTACCCTCAAATTCATCTTTCCTCCCACCCTGAACTCAAACCAGAGCCCCAGACCTGCCCTTCTCCACCCAGCCTCCCCTCCATCAGCAGTGCTCTGCAGTCACTGCCTGGGGAAAGCAGGCAGGGATGAAGGGTCCTGCTTCCCACTGCCACCTCTGCTCAGAGTATTTACCTGCAGGGTGACACACAGCAATGCACACAGGGATGTGTGTGTGTGTCCTGAGGGACACCCCTGGGTGCAGCTCTAGAATGCTCTAGAGTGCCCACCTGCACTGCCTAGGTAGTTCTAGGCTGGGGAAATGCAGCTGCAGCCAGAGCAGCAGCTGAAGCTTGGAGCTGGGGCCACTGATAGCTCCAGAAAGAGTCTCACATTTCAGTGTGCTTTGCCTTTAACATAGATGAGGTGTAAAACAAGTGAATATATACTGAGTGAGGATGGGAGACTCACATCCAGATCAGCTTCATGCACACAAAAGAATACAGGAATATTCATGTATTCTGTGTTGACCAGCCTGGCTGAGGCACAGGGCATAGACACGTACAAAGGGTCACTGTTATTATTTCTTATTTTTACCTTGGGGGGCACTTAGCTGCTCAGATGGGCACCTTTTGCTCTCTGACTACACAGACACAGCAAGGAGAGCATCCCTTCTGCCCTGCATCATGGGGCCACCCCTCACCCGCCTCCCACTCTCTGCTACTTTGAGCCTGTGCTCTGCAAAGGTGAGCTCCAAGGCAATTTCTCTTTGGAGGAGGAATACCAACAGTCTTGCCTGGCAAGAGTTAAACCCCATAAAACCAAGGCTTGTAGTTTTGTTTTCTTTCAATTTATACCCTTCACTTAAAGGGGGGGCAGGTGGGGAGGGAAAGAGGGGGAGAAAAAAGAAAGCCAGGTGACATATTCTAAGAGGGAGCACCGAAAACGTGTTAAGCACTTCAAAATCTCATATATTCAATCGGCCTCTGGCAAGACATCTGCCTAATGTTAGCGCTTAAATATCCTTTTCCATTTTACATGCATTCAAGTCTCATTTGAGCGAAATGAAACGGTATTATTAAAGGGAGATTTTGCACAAATGGCCTGAATTTGACATGTCAAGTTCAATGAGGCTGTTACATATGTAACACCAAAAAGGGCTCGGAGGCTGCCGGCTCTTGAAACAGCGCCAGTGGCTCAGAAATGAAATTTGCATTCAGAGAGCCCTGCTTCGCTGCGTGGAGCTGTGCACAAGGCTCGGTCGGACCCACACAGCGTGGAGGAGCTGTGGGGTGAGCACAAGCAGGTCTCTTCCTAGGCTTTGGGAGACTGGACACACCAAGAAAGCAGCAGAGCTAGAAACCCAGGTACCTCATTCCCACTCAAGGTAGCTTTTTCAAGGGAAAGCTGGACCCTGCACCAGGGTTGGATCCTCCTGAGTGATGTTCATCACTGGTCCAAAAGCTGGGTTTAGTCCCTGGTACATGCACAGGACTGCTGAGGCATGGGTGGGTGCTGCCCTGTTGCCAGCATGGCTCCTCCTGCCTTGCTGCAAGATGCTCAAGCTGGGTTGACCTTGAGATGTCCCTGTCCTGAGGCCAGGATGGTCACACCAGTACTGCCCATGGAGGGAAAAAGCACTGTCCCTGTCTCTGAGGGATAGCAAACCCCATTTCCACCAGATGAGAAAGGGATCCATTGGAGTGGGTGAGTTGCTTGCAGTGATCTGGGACATGGGTAGCATCATCCAGGTGGTGCCTACAGCTTCCTCGTATCTCAGCCCCTAGAAGCTCCTGGAGAAATCCCTTTTCCAGAGTTGATCCAGTGCCCACCAGGCCTCCAGTGCTGCAAGCTCAGTGGGCAGGAGGGGATCTGACTTCCTAACCCCAAGCACAGGAAATCTATGATTTTGTTGCAAATCATTAAGGTTTATTAAAACTTAACATCACAAGCCATGATTGGCTGCATCCTCTTTAAATTAGAAAAAAAAAAAGCCCTTGGAAAGCAGCCCCCTGGTTTGCTTCTCCCCATCAGACTGATAAGTAACAGCTGCTCGGCCATTTCAGTAACAAGTCAGTATTGGCAGGGAGCGGCCAGGGCTGCCAGTGCCCGTCGCGTTTATAGGCCTACATTTTATTTTTATGTTTATTGGGTTATTTGAGATCATTATTAGTTTCTCTCTTCTCTTGTTGATGTGTTCTTGCTCCTGGCTTCTCCAGGCAGGAAAGGTGGGGGAATGGGAAACGGAGCAACCCACTGGAGCGAGCTGCCTGCTGGAGGTGGGCAGTGCAGGGGACTTAACCCCATCACACCCCACTGCAAATCCTGCCCACGATTCCTGCCCTTTCCTGCCTGCTGCTGCCCTGGTCCCTGCCTCGGTTTCCTCCAGGACTGGGAGAGCCCTTCCCTATGGGGAGCTGCTGTGTTACAGATTAGCCTCCATTGCCTGAATCCATCGCCTAGATTGAACCTTATCTATCACACTGCGGAAGGAGTCATTATTTAATAATTAATAAAGACCTCCGATTCTTCCTCGCCGCCTGCGTGGCCGAGTGGAGCAGGCCAGGGAAGCGAGGGCAAGCCAGGGAGAGCTGTCTCCTCTCTAACTGCTGCTGTTATTTAAAGGAATAATGCCATTCTTTTTCATTTGTCAGCTGGCCCACAATGGCCCTTGTCACGCTTTATGATTTAGGGTTTCCTTTCCTTTCCCATTAAACGCCACCTTCCCATCACCACTTCACGCCAGCCAGCCTCTGCTCCTGGCTTGCAGTTTCAGTTTCACTCTGATATTGGCCCAACTTCTTTGATGGGCTCCTCCGAGCACTAATTGCTTCTGTTCATTTAAACCTGTTCACTAATTTGCAGTGGCCCTTTATTAAGTTGGATGCGGCCCAAATTACACCATAAATTACTCTTGCAAGGGGACTGGGTGTCACGGGGGATAAATGGGCTGCCTGTTCCCTGCTTCCCCCTTCCCTATCTTCCTGTGCAACACACAGGGACTGTGGGTGTCAGCCTGAGGGTGCAGGTGCCGAATTTGGGATATCTCAACCCAGATCCATTCTGGGAGGTCTCTCTTTTTCTAACTAAAGCTCTCTCCTGTTCCCTCCATCTGCAACGGCTATCATTGAATCCAAGAAGATCCAAGCCAAGCAGGGATGGATTCTGCATCCTCCACACTGTGCACAGCCACGTGCAGCCCTCACCCTGGCACACACACACACACACACACACACACACTGTCCCTCCTCTCCTACCACCTGCTGATGTAACTTTGCTTCTAGTAGGCAGTTTGATTCCTTTCCTCACCTTTTAATGACCGGAGAATTCATTAATAATTGAAATAAACACGCTCTTTCCCAAGGCTGCTGACTTTTATTAAGGCAGGGGCAGGGATTTGCCAACCCTTGGCTGCAGCCATTTCCTAAATAACTGCTAGCAGTTAAAAGGCAATTTTTTTTTTTTTAATAGGTGACTTTTTTGCACTGAGGGTAGCAGAAGGAAGCTGAAGGCAGCTGAGGAGCAGTGTGCACCAATGCTGCAGGGTTGCTCCATCACAGGATGTCAGCAAAATGAGAACTGCTCACTACACACACGTCGCCAGGAAAAGGGATGTCTGTGACCTCCAGGAGGAATTTCTGCCTGCCTTTACCATTGCAGTGAACTCCAGGGAAATGTTTCTGTCCCATTGGCTAGCGCTAGATCCCCCACATCTTGTAGCTGTGGGTACCACCATCTTCTCTGCCCCATGCAGGTGCCCCAGCCCCCCAGGGATGCTGATGGACCCCAGGGAGCTGCTTACCTGATGTTCAGCTGTGTGAGCTTCTCCAGCTCCTGCTCCATGTGCTCCTGCAAATCCCCAGGGCGAAGAAGGACCTGGCAGATGGGGCAGATTGGAGCCTGGCTGTCAAACAAAGTTGCTTTCTTTTTGCCTGTGAGAAGGAAAAGAAGGGAAAAAGCTTTAGCTCAGATCAGCTGCCATCAGCATTGTCCATGCTCTGCTTTGGTTCCTGTCCTAGCAGAGGACTGTAATCCAGGGATTTTTTGATGGTATATCTCTAATCCTCTCCCCATCCTACAGTGCCTGGGGCAGGGATTGGCTCTCTTCTGCAATGGCTCAGCAACTGACACGAGAGCATCCCAAGCCTGGCTGTGGGCCCTCCAGTCTTACAGGGAGAGCAGCAACAGCCACATTCTGGAAGTGCCCCTGTGCAAACCCAGCTTCCCATTTGAGGTTCAGGTGACATGACTTGGAGCAGATGGTTGACTCAACACTGCTATTAACTCATTATAAAGAACCATCTTTATCCTCCTTGACACTCCTGAAGTTGGGTGGGTCAGATGATCCTCCCTATGAAGGGCAGAGTAAATCTCCATGGGCACACAATGTTGGGCAGCAGAGGAAAACCCGTGGTGTGAGGCTGTGGATGCACTGGGAGCAGGTCTAGATGCTCACCCAGGATTGCTCACCCTTTCCCAGGGCTGGGCTGAGGCCTCTTGTCCCCCCTGCACCACCAGCAGCTCCAGACCCCAGAGTTCTGGGCCCCTGGGGCTGTATCACCCCTGGGTGAGATTTGGGGCTGCCTGTGTACCCTAATCCCTAGCTGGGTTGAGTCTCTGGGGCAGATCTGCAAGCGCTGCATTTCCTCACACCCTCCTTACTCTCAATCCTGTCTTCTGCTTCCCTGCCCAGCCACATCTCCCTGGTTCACTCCCTGATCTGAAGCCAATTTCTTCCAGCTCAGAAACTTTATTGCTCCCTCTGTAAGGAATATACAGCGTCTATTTAACATAAAATAAAACTCTAAAGCAAACAATGAAGTTCCCATAAAAGAGGGAAGCCCTCAGGTCCCCAGGCCCCCTCTCCCAGCTGTACTAGCAGCTCTGCTCATGAGAGGGCGTGCGGAGCCTGGCTCAGATGGCTCTGACAGGGAGAAACGTGCTTTATAGCTGCCTGTTGTCATCCAGCATGAACCCTCCTGCTGGATTATTTATTTATGTATTAGACATGGATCAAATTGGTTAAATCTGAGTGAGAGGCAGTAATGCACAATAAAGCAGCCGGTGCTGGATACGAGGGGGCTGTGTGCAATGCGGCCTTCCAATCAGGAGCCAAAAGGTGCCATTTTATGGTTCCTAATGATGGTGGAGCCCAGTTAAATTAATCCCCATTAAAGGAATAGACCTTCTCAAAGGATAAAACATTGGTGTGAGCAGCTTTACTGGGTCCCTGCTTCTCCCTGTATAACTGCCTGGCACAAGCATTTAACAAGAGAAAGGGTCTGAAGTAAGTTTGAGTGTCACCTTGGCTTATCTTTGCCCTTCAGCAGGACAAAATGTAAGTGCTTGGTGGAAGCAGGGCTGTCACTGGAATATTACCTACCCTTTTCTTCAGCACCTCTATAGGAGACGGAAGAAACTGAGGCATAAGGGGCAAGTTGGGGGAGGCCAGTGCTAGGGTGCATTCCCTACCTTCCCAGCTTCCCTTTCCACTGGGAACTCTCCTACTTGCAAAGCCAGGAGGAAAACCTGACTGGTCTCTCCTCTGGACTTGGGCCACTCCCAGAGGCTCCCAGGCAGATCCCAGGTGCTTTGGACCCTCATTCCCACCACCGTTCTGCCAGGGAGGACACACTGTTTTTTGGCAGCATGCAGCCCATGCAACTTGGAACATCTTCCTCTCTCCTCCTTGCCTCATGTTTAAATAATGCCCAGAATCCAGCCCAAACCCAAACATCCAGCTCCTGCTGACCCTTGCGGGAAAGGTCGGCATTTCAGTAATTCCATCTTCCTCTTGGAGCTTTTCCACTTTTGTCTAGTGGGGGCCCAAAATAGCCCAGGAGCGTCCCCGACCACCTGCTATTTATAACCCCAACTTCACAGCAAAACAATGGAGCTGTCTGAGTCTCCCTCCCAAAATAAACAGGCAGCCTTTGAGGGACGGGAAATCCTGCTGGATCCCTGCTGTGGGGTGTACAGATGGATGGGTAAACAGGCTGCCCTCCACCCTGCTGTGCTGCACCCCCACTCCTGGCCCAGGGCACTGCCCTGGGGCCCACAAGCCCCCATCACCATCCACATCTGTGGCTGCTGGGGCTGGGATGCTCTCAGCAGCACCAAAGGGTGGAACAGAGGTTGGGCATCCCCGTGTCTCTGCTCCACAGGGAGCCCAGAGATGTTTCTTTGCTGGAGGAGGTGATGGACTGTCCTGGACCACAGAACTGGGATTGGCAGCCTTGGGTCAGGCTGCACAGTCAGGGTCCCCTGCTGGGGACCAGCTGGTACACCAGACTGCTGGGATGTTTAACCTCCTGCACACCCAAGCCCTCGTGCCCTGCTTGTTCTCTGGTACTCTTGCAGGGGGTGCATATTCCTACGCAGAGGCGACTTTGGATTTCAATGGTTGGGGCAACCAGGAGGGATCTCAGGCCATGGGAAGAAGCATTGCTCTCTTCCATGGGTGCTCCCAACCCCAGCCCAGGCCAGCAGGATAAATGAGCAGCAGTGGCCTTACCCACCAGCTACACCAATGATAAATTTGTGCCAAGGAAGGATGTGACAGCTGTCACTCCACATCCCCATGACAGCCGGGGAAGATCCCCTTGCTCGGGTGAGTGCGGGAGGCTGGTGCTTGCACTGAAACAAGGGCTTCCAGAGGGGCAGGAGGACAAGAACCGGGACACACAGCCAAGTCCCTGATGTACAGATTGCAAAGCAGGAGACAGAAGCAGCCCCGGCTCCTAGCCCAGGGAGCTGACAGCTCGCTTTCACAGGAGCAGGGCTAAGTGCAGCTGACAGGCAGGAAGGAGGGATCCTCTCCCGTGCCAGGAGGACACCTACGCAAGCCTCCCCAGGTCTGTGGCACCCGCTGCAGGCCTGCAGTGCAACACAGGCTTCTCCTGGAATGCGTCTCCCCAAATCAGCAGCTTCCAGATCTGCAGCATGCCCAGAGCCTGGCACACACCCACGCTGTGGTGACCTGCTCCAGGCAGTGGTACCCATCTCCAGGCTGTAGGATGCTGGGTTGTGAGAAGGAGAGGATGGGCATGGCAAGTCCTCAGGCTTTGTTTGTGAACACCAGGGTGGAGAGAGATGCATACAGCCCACCTCTCCTCTGCAGAGCAGGGACACCCTGATATCCAGGAGCAAACAAAGGATGCTACATCATGTGTATGGCTGGATCATGCTGGGGTGTAAATGCTCACCCCTTTGGATGGAGTAGAGGGCATTGATTTGCCCAGGGCAAAACAAAGGGCCCATATCCCTGAGCAGGGGGGACCTACGCCTGCTCCCTGCTTATCCTTCCCTGCCCTGCGCCAAACCCGCTCCTGGGAGACACTGAATGGCTCTTTTCAGGCTTTTGTTTTTTGGCAGCTGTGTTTTTGTTTTCTTTGCCCCTCTCTCCCCTTCACTCTCTGGTTACTCGGTAGGCTCGGCTCCAGTGTTTACCCTCCACAGCTCTGCCGTGCTTCCCTTGCTGCCGACCCCCCGCTCGCCAGTGCCAGAGAGATGAAAAGGCAGAGCTTTGGTGCTCCCGCTGTTTGCACGGTCTCCTGGGCTCCGCGGAAATGTTTAACTCCAAGTGTTGAAACCGAATATTTCCTGCTCTGAAAGCACAGTGCTCAGTACGCAGATGCACCCCTGTGTGGAGGAATTTGTCCACAGGCTCTTTTGGAGGGCATCTGCAAATGGATCCCAGCCCAGGAAGGGACTGGACCAAGCCCTCCTGATCCCACTAGGGATAGAGGGCTGGATCCTTCATTCAGTGACACTGATATGGATCCAAGATAACTCCCTTGGGAAAGGTCTGATTCACTGCAAAGCACCTGGTAATGGGCTCCAGGCTGGGAGCTGGGCTCAGGTTCAGGGGACACAAGGTAGGCGTGGAGCCATGAAGTCACCCCTGCTTGTGAGGGAAAGTTCTGCCTTCCAAGTGACATGCTCCTGCCCTGCACCTGTGCCCTGACAGCACTGCAGGGTGGGAGTGTGCCACTTGGAAGGCAGAACTTTCCCTCACAAGCAGAATGAACCACTCTTTTGAACAGCATATAAGTAAAAAGCCCTAGGAACCCAGCCCACCAACAGTGCTGACAGCACAGGGTGTATACAGCCCCTCACCACTACACAACACAGAGTAAACAATGCTCCCATCACTCAGTGAGCAAAGTTTACAAGGCATAAGGGCTCCCTCTGCACGGGAGCTCAGCAAGTTGCCAAATGAATGAAATAAATAGTCTATAACTGCACTGCTCATCTGCACTGATGCACAGCCAGGTGCCTCCCCAGGAGCTGCTGCTGAGGGTGGCACAGGCAGTGCCACCTGTGGCTCCCCATGCTGTCCCTCCTTGTGACCAGCTGAACCTTACTCCCATGAGGACCAACTCTTCAGTCCCAACTCTCCTACCTCAAACTCTTTTCCACTTCTCTGAGTACCAAACCCCCCCTCTTTGAGATGCCTCCCTCCATTTCACCTTCCTATTTCTGCTCTCTCCCTCTTAAACACTCCATCTTTTAAACCAAATCAAAGCCAGTTGATCTGAAACTCTTCTGAATAGAAATGACCCCACGCTGGGGCCCTGTGGCCCTGTGCCCTGCTTTGGGGGCTGTGCTAAACCAGGTGGGTGGTAATGGAAGTGCTGACACAGGCTCCTTGACAGCACTGCCACTGCCAGCTCCTGTAATAATCCCTCCGGCTGCTCTGCAACTCGCTTTCCGCGGCGATTATTTTCCATTCGATGATGGGCTTGCTGTTATTTGTGTACTGATAGCAGGTATCTTGTGTGACAAGCCTCCTTTCCTTCCAGCTCAAAAAACAATAATTCAAAGAAAGCCCCATATTAGCTTGGAAATAGCAAAACACTCACTCTTCTCCTGGTGAGCCCACGCCACAACTGATGAGGCTCACAGAGCCCTGGTAGTAAGTGGCAGCCAAGGAGGGGAGATGACAACAGTGGCTCAAGGCAGAGATGGTTCAAGTGTTAGTGCAGAGCCCTCCAGAATAACAGAAGAGGCAAAAAAAAATATGGTAGTAAAGCAAGGGAACAAGAATAATGTTGATGATTGCTCTCCCATCTCCCTGTTATTTACTGGTGTAAATAACCCATGCTGTCCCCATGGAGTAGCATCCTGCCTGCTGGGCACTGCCTTGGATCCTGCAGGTTGGTACCAAAACGTATATGCACCCAAAAACCTGCAGGTGAGGTCAGGGCACCTCCCATTCCTTCCATCAGGGCCTTCCCATTCCTCAGGCTCCTGCCTGGCTCGGGGATGCAGACCTCAACTTTCTGCCCAGGATGGGGTGCCCTGGATCTGGCCCCTGCTGCAGCTGCTCTGCACAGGGCAGTGGAGATCCTGGTGCCAGAGACAGTGACAGGCAGTGAGGTGACTCCAGGCTTGAGTGCTGTGGCTGGGTTCAGTGTCTGGCCATGACTGCATCCACAGGACAACTTAACTCTGCAAACACCCCACAGAGCAGCAAGCACATCCAGCCAACTGAGGAATCACCCAGCACTGAGCAGACCTCCCTTGGAGCACGTGCCTTTTGGACATCTGTGCAGGCAGGAAGGTGGCAGAGGTCTGAAAAAATGGCTATTCAGGTAAGAAAGTATTTTTGAGGAATCACTCCTGCATCACAGCACAAAGATGCTGCAGGCCACCAACAGAAGCTGGACTTGGATTGTGCCTGGCCAGCACAGAGCCAGTCCTGCCTTGAATCCAGCAAAGAGAGGCACAGGGATGAGTGACAGCTTGTTCTATACACCTAGAGTTTATAAAACACATAGAGACACAGAGAGACAGGGGACCTCTGCAACCCCATGAACAAACTGGGTCACAGAGAATACCTGTACTCAGACTGCTGCATCCCCACCAAGAGCCTGATCCCTGACACTGCTCCCTGCTAAGGTGCCCAGGCTGCCAAGCAGCTTAGAAAATACACCTGCTTCTCCTGAGAGTAAAAACTAGAGAGGGATCTGAGGCAGAAAAGCTTGCTAAAATATTGATTTCCCTCCAAAGAAAGAGTTGTTCTTGTAGCTGCCTGTCCAGACAAGCTGGACACTGGACAGGACTGGTGTAAACTGGTGCAGCACTGCTGCCATGCAGTAAACCCCAGCTGAGGCTGGTTCCATGGGTTGCTCAGTAAAAATGCATGTTTGAACAGCACCCTGGGCTCTTCAGAGGCTGTTGCAGGTCCCGTTGGGTCCAGCACCGTGTTTCTCATGGCCAGTGGCAGCCTGGCAGCAGGAGAGGTGAGGAGCCCCTTGTGATCCCACCCTGGCTCTCCATCTGCGGAGATCACGGCTGCCCAGTGTGGGGCAGTGAAGATGGATTGAGCTGGGCAATAATTTAAGAAACGGAGTGAGTCTGTACATCCAATCACTTTACAAATCAGGGGAAAGGGAGAGAGGAGGGAAGGCAGGAGGGGGGGGGAGAAGTGAAAAGGCCGCGCAGGGAAATGCATCACAATTACTGTCTCAGCTCTAATGAGGAGCCTGTCATGAGGCTGTCATCCTGCGGAAAGCCACCTACTCAGAAAGATTCAATAAAAAAGTAGCAGAGAGATAAAAAAGAGATATATTTCAGCCCTTGCTAATATTCTTTTCATTTGTCCCAGCACAAAATAAGATACTGCACTTAACCGGCTCGGTTAAAATGAAAAGGGGGGGGGCGGGAAGGGAGCAGCATTGATCAATACCACTAAAAGCCGGGAGACACGGTGATGGAGTGCAATTTTTTTGTCTGTGCTGAAGCATAGCAGAGGCCCGGGCGGGGTAATTTATGATTCGTACGCATGCCGGCTAACTAGAGGCTGACAAGACAATGAATCCCCGATGAGAGGGACGCAGGCTGCCGGGACAGCTGGAAAGGGAGAGCATGACAGGGACCTGGAAGGGAGAGAGGAAGAGGAGGACTGGGACAGGCTGATGGTGCTGCACCATGTGGGGATGCCGAACTGAGCAGAAACACTTCCCTGGGTTTCACAAGAGGAAAATAGAGAAACACCGAGAGCAAGTGAAGGAAGGTGTTGCACTGCTCCTTCCCTGTCCTACTCTCTTCCAGCTCACAGCTGGGCAGCCTGCCCACACAGGCTTCTCCCAAGGAAGCACTACAGTGCCCAGCCACACCCCTCACTGGGCTGGAGATCGACCAAATGAGGTCAGCAGGGGCCAAGGATAGACATGATTCCTTCTCTGCTCCAGATTCTCTGATGGGTGCCAGTATGAGTTGTGAAAAGCTCACAACCATGGAGTTAGATTTTCTTGCTGCCGTCCATCTTCTGCTCTTGGAATGAAACTGGAGTTTCCTTCAACCCACTGGTTCATCTCCCAAACATACAAGTCCTGGGGAGCAGCTGGGTCTCCCCAGCATCAGTCAGGGTCCCTGACTTCAGTGAACAGGCACGGCAGAAACACTCCTGAGGGAATCCTACAGCTCTGCATTCCATCCTGGGGGATCTCCTGGGACATGATGCACCTCATTGCCCCCCATCCTTGAGCTGCCCTCCATCCCATGGGTCTTTTTACACCAGGCACCCAAGACTGGCCAGGCTGTGGACAAGCCCCCCAGAGCCCCTGGGACTCCGGGATCATGCCTGCAGTTCTGCAGACTCCGTGGCCCATGGCCAGTCCTTCCTCTGTGGGACTTGCAAAATGAGGCACTGGGAGAGAAGACACTTCCCAGCACATAGTATTGAGGCAACATCCACCAATGTGCCTGGCCTCTGGCCCTGTTTGCTGTTACAAGGGCCACCTCTTGTCGCTGGTTGGACGAGTTACCCAACCTGGACTTTCTGGTGGCTTGGTGGGAGAGGGTGGAGAGAAGCAACTGTGTAGCTACATTGCCAAAGTGTGCCTTAACTATCCATGCTCTGCATCAGCTCTTGGGGTGGAAAGACCTGGAGCAAAGCACCTTCTTTAAATGCCAAGTATCTGGCTGGGAGATTGTACAAGAGCTGGGGTCTGAGGTCTGGACACATTTGGGGCCTGTTTTGGGCCTCGATTGCTTAATCTGTAGCAGAAACAGGGATACAGTTGAGAGAGGGAGGAACAGCCCTGCAACTGGGTCTGGGGAAAACCTGCAGGGGTTTCTCCCCCCAGCTTGATTCCACCATCACATCCAGCTCCCTATAAAACACGCAGGATGATCCTGCACCAGGCTGCAGCTGCTCAGCTGTCTCAGCCCCACCTGCCTCCTCCTTTGAGTTCTCAGCAAAGGACCTGACTGCATCCTGAGAGAGGATCAGCCTGGAAATGAATCTTTGCCTTCACCACTGGCAGTGAAACAAGAGCCTAGGAACCATCCCACCGCCAGTAGGCTGGGCCATGCTGAGGGTCCCCCCACAGCCCAGGGAGGTACCCCAAGAGGGGCTCCAGCCCCATCCTGGCTGCAGAAGACACTTGCAAGCAGCCATGCTGCTCCAATGCCCTTGACTTGGAGGGCAGTCTGTGAAGTTGGTGATATACTGATACACCTATAATTCCAAGGGGTGATGTGGTAGAGTACTTTCCCTACCTCCCACCCACTCCCTCCCTGCCACATTCCAGCTCCTCTCCTCTCCTCCCTTGGGGATGTGTGGGGCACATATCGAAAACACAGATATTGAACTGTCAAAACTATTTCCTACAAGAAAATAGATTCATCAGCTTGCAGCACACAGGGTCATTGCCACATTTTCCCCTCGCGCCAGCACCTGCACATGCCGGCGCATACCCAATGCCTCTTCGCAGCACCGGCACTTTAGCTTGTAGCTCAGGGCCCTTAAGTGACTTTGAGAAATGGATAATCGATTATAATTCCACGGGCCTCTCTGCAGATTTATCCGGAGAATGTATAAAAGCCAGGGATTGGGAGAAGCGGGTCCTTCTGGCCAACACGTCAATTGCCTGTGCTTTTCGTGCCCGGCTCGGAAAATCGCATCCCGAGCACGACTCTGTTTAATCCATCAGTACACAATCAATGCACTCTGTAATCAACTCTTGATCACTTAATTTTACACATGTTGGCTGAATCCCTTTGTTTAATCACTAGATCAGGCCGCCTTGTTGCACTGCCCCCTCCCTGCTTAACCCTCCCTGACCCTCATCCCCTGCTGTCGGCGCTACCAAATGCAGCCCAGAGCCTTCATTTCACCTTGAGGAAGAGCTCCCATGAATTTAGAGAGTCATGAGATGGCAGAAAGGGAAAGAGAAGGAGTGAAAAATAACACTGGAGAGAAAGAAAATATTTTCCCTTCTGTGTCTTCATAGAGCTCGTGCTGGCCTTTTTGATCCATGTAACAGCGACCACTGCTGGGGTTTAAAGAGGGGCTGGATGTCAGGGTACACACACTGAAGCCCTGTAACACCCCAGGGAGAATGGGCACGTTGGGGTGCCACTGGGAAGATGCACCAGCAAATGACAGGCAGTCATCACCCAGCTGCATCTGTCCCCTCAGCATCCTTCCCACCCCCTGATTATTTTGACTGTTTTAGCAGCCAGTGCCATTATGAGCAACAGTTCTTGATCTTTCCCTCCCAGAGGCATCCTTGGGAGCATCACTCCCATCTCACCAGGGTTCATCTCCCTTTTCATGGCAAGAGCACGACCCTTGGGTTGTGAATGCATGTAAACACAGCTATTTGGCATTTTTAGCATGATTTGTGTCACTAGCCTGGTGCCATCTCACCCTTTGCGTGTGTTCTGCTGGCATGCCAGGGTCAGTGTCTGGGGGATGCTCATAGGTGGAAATGTCTGATGGCCCGACAGTGAAATGCACTGGGATTTTGCAAAAGATTTTGTTGCACTTTAATTGTGTGATGAAAGACTGGAGCTCAGAGATAGGGGACCACATACTTGCAATCCAAATGTGGACCATTTTGACTGGACACATAGGTCACACAGCACGTTCCTCCTACACGAGCAGCACAGTGGTCATTCCCAACCCAGTTAAATCTTCCTTTTTAAAGAGGCCTTGGTGCTGCCTCTGATTTGGCACGTGGAGTAACTGCTGCTCATTCCTGCAAGAATAAATGATGGGATATGCTTGAACAAGAGGGATCTGGAAGCAGAATTGCCAGGGGAACATGCAAATGTTAGCTTTGCACAGGAAACTCGCACAAAACTGTGTGTTGACACCAAGAGGCCAGTTATAGGACAAAGCAGACACGGATGTTTAAAGAGAATTCCAGTTGCTATCCTATAGCAAATAGCCTTCAAAGAGCCCCTGGAGCTCTTGGCTTCTCAGCATGGAAAGAGGAGCTTGTGCAAGATGAAACACAAATAAATAGTTTACCATAGAAAAGATATCCAAGGCAAAGAGCGAGATGCAAGTTTTAGCTCTCACATTAGCCAGCTGGGGTTTTATTGGTCCCCAAGTAAAAGCTGTAAATAAAATACAAACCTAACCTGCATATTGTCAAGCTACATTTAAAAAAAGCCCACAACTTAATTGCACTCAAGAGCACCTAGGGGCGAAGTCGTGCACGGTACATCACAAGGCAGCCCACAGAGCCGTTTAGTAAAGTGTAAATCCAAGAGCTGAACAAGTGGAACCTCTTACCCTGGGATCTGCCAACAGGCACAGATTACTCTGCCTTTGCTAGCACAGCTCATTCTGCTCCAGAAACTCTTGGTAATACATTTGTAAGGAAAAGGAGCACAAAATGCCCTCTTCTCTGCTCACACTGACATTGGTGGCAAGGACGAAGGATGGGTGGTGAGTTGGATGTTAAGACTCCATCTGCCTGTTTCCAGCCTCCTGTCTGGCCACAGGCAGCAGGAGTAATGCTGCACTTTAGGGAGGCACAGGTCAGGTGACAGGGACAGCAGCTCCAATTGGAGTATGCCAGCAGGGAATGGGTGAGCCACCAGAGCATCTGCCCCTCCTGTCCTGACTGCTGAGGGTTCCCAGGGACTCCTGTGCCAGGACTCCAGTGCTTCTGGGGCACTCCACAGCAAGGACAGGTTTCCCTCCACGTCAGGCTCTCATCCCTCCTATGCAAAGCTTAGCTGCTCTTTTCATCCATTTTTTTATTTCCACTGCATTCATTCTTTAAACTGTAATACATGCTGATAAGTTGAGAACATAAAAATTAGCTCACCTGGCTCACTTTCAGGAATCGCTTGTCCCAGCAGATCTGTGCTTGGGATCTGCTCTGGGCTCCACCTGACTACTCTCTACAGGGCTTTTTTTCCCAGGGTCTGCACTTGCTCAAGGCAGTCTGACTTTCAGGGGATTAGAGAAATCCAAACTAGATCATTCTGTCCTCAGAGTCCTGGGTGGACCCTCTGAACCCCTGGCCAGGTACTACTCTTCTCCCTTATCACTTGGAACACCACACACTGTCTGGGTTGGGGTCCTGTGCAGGAGCAGGGCAGGATGAGGCCTCACATACACATCACAAGCAGTCACGGATGCTGCTCTGCCTGGAGAGCTAAGTGCCCAAGTGGAGTATGCAGGATGGGAAGCCAGCCAGAGATGGGATACACCCAGGCTGGAAGAAGGTACTGTCCAAGCTGAGGATGTGTTTGCAAATCCTGGTCCAGCAGCAGTGAACCCTCTAGGAAGAGCAGGAGAGACTTTGCTGCAAGCCAGCTTGGAGGAGAAGGAGCCCAGGGATGGAGGAGAGCCTCCCCCACTCTCACCCACATGCTGACACAGGCCATAGCAGTGTCACATCCTTTCCACTGTTTTCAGGTGGAGAGAGGGAAATGAAGAGAAAAAACCCCAAAACAACCTGCCAAGGACTAATTAATATTTAATTTACTGCAAAATGTACTTATTATTCCCAAGTAATTGGCTGACTGCACAGCTGTGACCACTAATGAACAGAGGGGGGGCAAGGCGCAGGGACAGGAGGTGGGTGGGGGGAGCACAGGGGTGGTGGTGTCTTTGATCAGACCCTGCTGCCTGCCTTTTAATGTGCATAATAAGAAAACTTAAACAGCTTTGATTTTTTTTCCCAAGATCTAAAAATGGCTGTGATGCCACTAATGGATTGCGTTTAGCTTATTGCACTGTAATTGCCCTATTATCGCTGCAACTTTAACAAGGGGGGAGAAAAGGACTTTGGAAGATGGCATTTGCAAATAGGTTGTTGAATAGCACTGCTGCTAAACAGAGAACACAGGCGAGTCCTCCTTATTGTGATTCCTAGCATAGATTCCCAATACCTGAGGCACTCAGCATCCCTGTCTCTATGGCTGCTTTTCGCTCTGTGATTGAACTATTGGCTCATTTAACTCTAAGGATGGGAAATATTTTTTTACCTGCTAACAGAAGCGTGGCTCGGTTGTGGCCCAGCGTAGATTTTTAGATCACTTTTTCTTGATGGCTTATTCTGTGGAGAGAGTTAATTTCACCCCAGTGCAAAGTACTTAAGTGGGATTTAAGTGGCATGGGAGTCTTTTGCTGACCCCTCAGCACAAGGTGAAATCTGCCCTAAGAGCCTTCCCTCCCCTGAGAGAGATGCTCAGCACAAAGTGGGGACACATCCTGATGCTTCAGCCTCTTAATCTGCTGCTGGGATCTGGTGTTTCACACGCAGTCCAGACCTGCACAGGCACAGCTTTTGGGCACAGGGACAGCCTCAGCCCCATACCCCAGGCTGCCTTGGCTAGTGCACGAGAAAATGTCTTTGCTAGGTTGAGGGGATGTGGAGGAGCATTGGAAAGGTATTGAAAGTCCAGGTTTCTTTTTCTTTCTGAGTCCTGACCTGCTCAGACCCTTGCTGTTCCCTCCCAAGATGGGCAGTCACTGTAGCTGTCACTTACTCTCCTGGAGGCTACCAAGACCAGGACTGTCTTCTCTTTGCCCTGATCCTCACCCCTCTCCTGCACTGCATCCCCCACTCCAATGCAGTCCCAGCTGACACCCAAAACTACCACATTTGGCTTGAAAGCAATCCCTGCTCTACTTTTTAACTACACATTGTGCATTATCCTCACAGTAAAGCTGAAATGGCAGCAGAAAACTATATGCTAACCCAATAAATAGTAACAGCCCCCCTTGGAGGCATTAGAGGGGAGTGTGTCAGCACTGAGACAGCCACATCGGTACCAAGGGAGCCACACAGCCAGAGGATGCTATGAGCTGCAAGGCAAGGAGTAGTCTGGGTGCAGTGGCATCGGCAGGGAAGTCTCCTTTCCTGCTTGCATGGCTCCTCTCAGGGGGGGAAATTCACACCAAGCTGCCAGGTCTGAGTATCAGTGCTGTACTAACCCCTGCTCCATGAGCCTTGTGCTTCTGTGGGTGCTGCTGCAGGCAGAGGTAATGCCCCACTTCCCAAACTCTCCATCCCCATCTCTGCCTGAAGCCAAGCAGCTTTTCCTCTGTCTCTCTCCTGAGCTCCCCCACTCCTTCCCTCTCCCTTCTGCACTCTTGTGCTGGCGGAACCAAGAAGCAGACACTGCTTGAAAATCCTCCCCAAAACCACATTTCTGCCTTCTCCCAACTGGCAGATCTTGCAAAAGAAAAACTGCCACCAGAGCTTCAAGGGGAAAAGCAATTTTGGTTGGGGTCTTGGCAGGCTGAGCTGGTGTTGGCCTCGAACTGCTAGATTTTCCTTGCTGGATGCTGTCTCTCCAGCTTAAAGAAGGAGCTGGCTCTCAACCCATGGAGTTTTATTTTGGATTTTATTAGACCTGATCAGAGAGACGCTTTTTTTGGGGGTGTACCTCAAGGCAGCACTCAGACGCCCCTCAGCATCTGCCAAAACAATAATTAACATTTTTTTGATTAGTGCCTTGTGTGTGAGGAGGCTGACACTTTGTAACCATGAATGGCCACTGGGAAGTGGGTCAGCACTACCCCTCTTTCCCAAAAAACTGGTGCAAAGAGGGGAGTATGGCTTTGTGGCCATGACATGACACAGGAACTCAGGACCAGAGACTGACTGTTTGATCTCATTAATCTTGCTGTGCTTTAAGCCCTCATTCCTAGAGAGAAGATCAGAATTTCATGTTTTAGTTTCCTTCTCTGTTCAGCCTTTAAGCTCAATGGGACTGTGCACAGCGCTCTGCTGCTAAAGTGGTCCCATCTATTCCTCAAGAGAAACATAAATAACATTATAAATAATAACCCCCCAAAATATAATAAATAATACAAATTCTATACATTAAAAAAAAAAAAAGAAAAAAGAAAAAAAGTCAGTCTCTGGCTCCCAGTTCTCTCCTTGCCTTTGTCAACTTCTGTCCTGCTTGCTCTTCTGAGCTGGACCAGACACGATGCTCAGGAGCAGATTCCAGGTCAACCTCCCCCATCAATATCCCCAGTATGAGCACTGCAGCTTGGACACAGGCAAAAATATCCAGCACAGGCAAAAGAAAATCAACACAACACCTCAGGGAATTTAAAAATCTGACCAGATAGGCACTATTGATAGAGAAATATAAATGCTGCTATTTCGGTGGCAGCTTCCTGAGCCCTAAACCTGAGCTGCAAAGTGGATTGTTGGATTCGATTTGTCAAACTGGGAGGCTGGCAAGTTTGGGCAGCTTCAAAGACTGTGTTTTATGGAACCTTTCAGGAACCCTCAATAAAAAATGTATTAGATTAGTAATTTGAGTCCCAAATGACCAATTTGAAACGATTGCTTTCTTATGATTTTTCTGAAAGTGCCTGTTTCGTGAGAAATTGCTTGAAAAATCAGACAGAGTTTTTAGAGACAATTGTAACAGCACACACGAGGGCTGGGCACGATGGGTTAGGAGAACATTCATTTAATTGAGAAAGGGAAAAAAACCCTTTGTAATGCTTCCTCCGTCTTTCTTTGGCTCCGGCATTACCATAATAAGGTCTAATTCTCCAATAATTCCCCAGAAGGGAAAGTGCCTTGCTCAGCCCTGTATTCAGGTGGGAACAGGGTGGTGTGGGAGGGAGGCACAGCTTGCCAAGGTCATGTGTCCTGAGCAGAGCTGGGACAGGAGCCCCTTGCCAGGTCCCCTGCAGGTCCCAGTTATGGCTCCTTCCCAGCAAACTGGTTTTATCCCTCCCTGCTCAGCTCAGACCTGCCAGTGTGGGATGTTTGTGGGAGCACTGGAGGGCTCTCAGTGGAGGTTTGTACTTCACCATATGGTATGGAATACACAGTTCACACAAAACTGTGAGCTATGCCTTATTATTTTTAATACTAAAAATGCTAAAGGAAAATGCCATTTAAGTATCAGATGCACCAGAAATTAAGTGTACTGTGACCTCCTTAGGCCTCTTTCAACCTAAATTAGCCCACAACTCCACCACCCTGCAGTTCTCTTTGTCTTTGCTCTCTGGTTTCTATGCTTTAAGGACCAGACTCAGAGCACATACTTAAGCCTTCTGCCCTGACTGCAGGGCTCAAAGTGTGCATTTTCCATTAATTTAAAGGAAAACTGAGATTCTTATACCATCATTTCATTGCAGAGGCTGAAACTATTAGAAGCAAAATTAAAAAAAAAAATCCTGAGAGTCTTGTGATAAACTTGTGAAAGTTGGCAGTCTTGAGAATGAATCACCCTTGGATACTGCTACCTGGAAGGTATTAAGGAATTACAGTATATAGCCTAATTAGGCTTGTTAGCAGAGCAGGGCTGATTAGGAAAGATGCAGAATTTGGAGGAGAACCAGAGAAGGACTAACCTACCCTCCAACCTCTTCTCCTTATCCTGTCCAGTAAATCCTTCATACCCTCTACACTCTTTCTTCTGTTTCCTTCATGCTGCCAATTTCCTTCAGGATACCAAAGGAACTGTGTATGTTTTGCTCAGTGGTTAAGCCCCAGACATTTTAGGGTACCTCCAGGTGTGGAGTGATGGAACAAACCCCTGGTTTTGTCTTGCTCAACTTATCAATTTCATCACTAATGAAAATGCAAAAATCTTGCCCAGATCACTGAAATATCTTTATTCTTTTTCTCCTTAACTGCTCCTATTGAAGCAATATTTTTAAACAGGCCATTTTTAAGATAGGAAAATACCAACCAGTAGGTTTTGCATAAATGGCAATTTGCAAAACTGCAAAGGTGACATTTTTGACATGAACATTTAACAAAAAATTAATATTTTGTCTCTTTAATAAATGGGTATTTCCAAAGAGAATCCATTATAAAAAGAGAGCTAACGCAAGGTTCTTGGAGCCATTTCCATCAATTGCTATAAGATTTATATGTAAATATGTTAATGGTACGATTAATAATTTAATGGGGGCATGGCAAGCTGTGTTTACATAATAAATATGATTAAGTGTTTCCCCCGAATGAAGTTGCTGAACTGTCACACTACCCCAGGTTATTATCAACATGGTTTTAAAATGTTAATCAGGCAATCAGAAGGAAATAGTCCCCATCCCTGCTGGACCATCCAAGTTGTTTTAAACACAGACTGCCACTGCTTCAGATGGTCCCAAAACCTCCCACCATTGCTGCAGTGATACAGCAAAGGCGTGGAGATTCACTAACAGGCATGGACAATGTTTTATCTGATTTTACTTTTTACAAGGGTGGACTAAGATCATCCACTTGAATGGAATCACTTCAGATTTACTTGAGTGTAATTGAGAAGAAAATCTCGTCTGAGATAATTAAGTCGCTGAATATGCTTATCGCTCCTTAAATCCACTGTGCACGGAGCAGGGAGAATTGCACAGTCCTTGGGCGCTAGGAACAAAGCAATTTCTGGGATGAGAAACTGCTGCAAACTTCAGCAAATTCCTACCTTGCTGGACCTTATCCACCTGGACTTGCAGGATCCTCCTTTATTCAACCATCACATCTCTATTCTCAATTCTTGCTGGAGCGAGGTTTTTTGATAGCTCGGATAAAGCCACTCTGGAGCTGCTGGAACTGGACCACAGAGGGGTCATGGCTGCAGCCCCAGGCCAAGCCCTCAAACACCCACCCCAGCTTGCCCACTGAGTACAGCTTGTCAGCTTCCAGCAAAAGCCTTTAATGTGAGCAGGCAAGGGATGGAAAGGGTTAATTTAACCGCAGTGCAAGGCCAATCACGCTGAGGTGTCAAACTATAATTTTATATTAGGGCCTGTAATAGTTACTAGAGTTTTACTACAATAACTACATGTCCAAGCAGTGTTTAATGAGAAAATCTATAGTTTTGCTATGGTATTTTCTCTTAGTTTGCATAATTCCCTGAATGCAACCCAGTAAAGCTTTTGACCCGAGATAATAAAAAGGTGATAAAAATGGGCTGTAAAACCCAGCATATACATATAGATATATATATACATATATATTAAACAGCCACTACAAAATTGTGAGTAATTTCCACAAGATAAAATGAAACAAAGCCCCTCTTCAGATGCAACTAAATCAGAGGAGAAAAAAACTAAGTTAAACTGATAAATTTAAGCCATAAGCAACCCCAGAAATGTGGGTCATGGAGCTGGTCCTGCCTGAGCTCAGCCTGGCTGCTTTGGGGACAGCAACTGCTCCTAGGAGGGATGCTCCTGGGTGTATCAGGTGTGGGCTGGTGCTGCACATCAGAGAGGAGGGATGGGAATTTGCCTGAGGGTGGTAGTAGCCCCCAGTAGGAGTCCTAATTTTCAGAATTTAATTCATACTGCATGAATCAGAAATAGGAACAGTCTGAAGCACTGTACTGATAGCTGGACTGACAGACAAGGCAGCTTTTCTCCTAAGGACTTGCAAACAGGAAGGCAATAATGGACAGTCTATTTGGATACTGAAATCATTCCACAGAGCTCCATGTTTTATTTCAGGCAGACTACACGTTTCACCCATTTTTGACTTACAAAGCACTGTCCAGTAGTCTGTGGGTGATAGATCTCTCTGTGTGAGCATCTTTTCCTCCCAGGTAGAAAATCTGGAGTGCAGCTAAAGGAAAGTCCATGCAGGAAGGCAGTGGAAGAGCTGGAAGACCAGCTTTTAAACCCCACCCTAGACATGTTAAGAAACACATATGTGGAAACTGATGAGTATTCAGATCCCAAATGACAGGTGCACCTGCAGGAAGGTCCCAACCAAGGGCCACACATGGCTCGGGAGGAGTGAACCTGTCCAACATCACTGCTAGCTAACCAGGGAGAAAATATGGAAGCATTGGCAGCTCATAGCAGGAAGGGTGCTGAGTATAGGAATAGCCCACGGTCTGCAATTTGCCTGTCTGGGTGTTAAGAACTGGTGAACTGCATCAGCTCATCCTGCACAACCCTTACATTGAAGGTTGCTGTCTCAATATTCCTGTATTCCTATCACCTTGGTTATTCCCTATACCTATCAGGTATACCAGATTTCCTTTATGGCAGTGAGCTCTCATGAACCCCCATATTCACCTCCAAACATGGTGACATTCCTGAAAGCCAGTGGGAAATGCAGTGCTTGCCCCAACAAAGTCAGAGTACCATTGATTTGCACAAAGATTTCACCAAGGAAGACCCAAGTCTGGCACTTGAGTCTCCAGGCTCCTGGTGCCCCATTCTGACCTTGGTTAAACCTCTCCTCCCACTCCCCTTGTCCATGGGGTGTGATCACAGAGCCAGAGCCCTGCCAAGTATGGGCTGGTGAAGGAGGGAAAAGGCTCCTTGGCTGAAAGGCACGCAAGAAGGACACACTAAATCATCACACACTCTCTCTGCATTTCCTCCTCCACCCTGCAGCTGGTTACAAGGAGGTTTGGATTGTAAATACAGCAGTAACTTTCTCCATAAAAGTCAGCCTCTTCGCCAGAGCCATCAAGGGATGGCACAACCCAGTGCTTGGATCTAATAATAACAGCATCTTTCATTGCTACGGCATCTCCTGCCCTGAAGGCTACTGAAGGGCTTCACAAGCATGCTCTGCACATTTGGATCTCATCCTGAAACACACCCACCTCCAGGGACAGGCAAAAACCATTATTTACAGGAAGAATTCACAGGGGGTAAGGCAGACTGAGCTGCATGGACACCTATTTAGGACATGGTAGTGAACACAAAATACGCCTTGGAGATTTTTATGTGCAAAAGCAGTTTTGCTTGGGATTCTGCATCACCCTGAAGATGGGGACATTTCACACATCTGTACCTTGAAGCACCTGCCTTGTACATAGCGAATGGCTGGAAGCTTCCCTTCCCACCTCCCTTCTTCACCCAGAGGCTTGCAGTGTGGGGGGAGATACCTGGAATGGGCTGCCAGCTCGTGAAGAGCACCGAAAGGTGGGTCAGGTGTGCCAAGTGCCACCTGCCCTGACCGGTGGCCCCTGAGGTTCATCTCCATTGGGTCCATCTTTCTGGCAAGCTCCTGGCTCTCTGTCACCCTGCCAGCTCTGGGCTGTCCCTGTCCCGTTCCCCCATCAATCACCCACAACGGGGATGATGTGTTAATGTTTTTCCTATAGACAGACACATTATGTTTCCACACTGCCTCTGCACACGCCGTGTTTACGCCCCTTCTCCCTCCAGGGAGTAAATCAAGCAAATTGATGCGAGCCATGATTAATTGTGTATCTCGGACCAATCTTTTACCGAGTCCCTCACACGGGCAGGTTGTTTCCCCCCCTCCCTCCCCGATGTACAGGGGAGAGGAGAAGGCGCTCCGCTCGCTCCCTCTCGCGCAGTTTGACGGATAGAGCCTGCCCGGGACGCGGCGAGATAAATTTGAAAGGCCTGCGCCGGGCTGTCAGCGTTAAAGATGATGAATGTGGGAGGTGAGGCGGGAGGGACCCGCCGAGCTCGCCGTAATGGATAGGGCTCTTTGGGAATGGATGCTCGCCCGGCGATTCCACGTTAATCTCCGGGCTCCGCCGAGGTGCCGCCAACTGATAACAAGGAAATAGGAATGACAACAATTTTTAGCCGAGAGATTCTTCACAAAAATGCCAACCTGCTGGAGGTCTGACAGGCCCTGATTGAATGGGAGCAGGGAGGGGGGGAGCCTGCGAGCACCTCTTGACTAACATGCAAAAGATGGATCATTTCATTCCCCCGCCTGACCATCTACATTTATTATCATTTCCCTTAATTCTGCCTCGCTTAGATACCTGTCAGCACCGTTTCTCTTCCAAGGGTCAGCTGATGGGATGTGAGAGGGGCCGAAGACCTGGTCTCTCCTCCAGCTCGGGAAGCAGGAGCATCATGGATGTGGCTGCCCAGCCCTCAGCTTGCCTGGACACAGAGATGGGCGGATCCCCAGGACAGGCTTTGCTCCCTGAGGTGGGCTCATGGCACTGTCCTGCTGCTGCTGCTGATGCTACCAAGCAGCATCTGTGTTCCTGAGCTTTCCCTGCCTGGAGCCTGAGGATGCCCAATCCCTGCTCTCACCACCTCTGATGGCAGAGAGTGTTCAGTCTCCTCCAGCCAAAGCTTTCCAAGTCACATCACCATGATCACAAGCCTGGTCTCACATACCAGGAGCCCTTTGCTGGGACTCAGCCTTTGCTCCCCCACCCCAGACACCACAGGCTGTCCCCAGCTGGAAAAGACCCATCTGTGCCATGTGATATATTTAAGCCCATAGCTTTGCCCAGGCTCAGCAAAGAGCCTCACTGCATCCCACTGTGCTCATGCAGGAACTAGAGATGGAAATACAGCCAGGTCTCTCTTGGCCTGAGCACAGTGGGATGGGATCTTGGTGCTGCTGCAGAAGCTTCAAGCTCTAGAGAGGCTCTTTGCTGCTGACAGGAGACATTCCACCTCACTTTTTAAAGCTTTCTGCCAGAGCCTGTTAGCTCCACAGATGGTGTCTGACCCACCAGTCATCATCTTGGTCCCCAGCCACCCTGGGGACCTTTCACAGGATGTTTGCTCAGATGAAACTCCTGCAAATGGTCCTCTGGCCACTGGGAGACCCTGAGGTCCAAGAACCTGGAGGTGACAGCACAAGCTATGGCACTGACCAGAGCAAGGGCAGCCTCAGGGACAGGCGCAGGAAAAGGGGCACAGACAGGCAGGGCACAGCTAATATGCACCAGATCTGCCTTGCAGAGGGCTGTGGTGGAGTGGACCCTCCAAGGTCATGCAGCACCCTGAGATCTTCCTCCCATGTGCACAGGCTGACCCCACAGAGCACCTCAGCTCCTGGAGCAGGAATCTGGCACTTCTAGGGTCCTTCATAGCTGCATCAGCTTGATTGGGTGGAGAAATCACCACATTCAACAGCAAGCATACAGGCACACCGGGCTGCACAGATTTCTTCCGTGGGATTAGATGGGATGCAGACACCAGACTGCCCTCAAATCTCATCCTTTCTCGAGTGCTCCTGGGTTGACCTGCACCCTCTTCCTTTCCCTGCAGCCTCCTTTTCCCCTCATTCTGTCCCTCCCTCTGTAGACAGTGCTGGTTCTTTAATGACCCTGATCATACAACTATTTTCTGGCCACACATAAACGCTTTCATTCCCCCCCCTCCTCACCCCTGACTGCCATCACCGTATTAAAAAGCAACCCGCTGCTGGGAATACATTAGTGACTTGCAGCAGATCCTTCTTTGCAAGGATAATTACAAAAAATAGAGGGACAATAACTATTAATATTTTATTGCAGTATTTAATGAGCTAAAGCAAATCATCTTGCACTCCACTGGAACGACATGCTTTGTCATTCTTACGTTCCCTCCATCATTTTCTCTGGCTCCCCATCTGAGAAGCCCTCCCTGCTTTCAAGTCCTCCCCACTCAATTTATATTTCCTCTAAGATGCTTTTCTCCAACTTGAAAAAGGACCTTGCTACTTTCTGGGGCTGGTGAGCTCTCCCTGCCAGCACATCCACTTGTACCGAATGAGTCCAGGGAAAGAGCAACCCCTTTATCTTAGCAGAGTAAAGCTGCCCTTTCATCTCAGGTGTTTATTGTCTCAATTTCACATGCAAGGAAACCGTTTCCAGAGGTTAAAGAATGAGTTTTAAAGGCACTTTGGGACTCCGTGGGACTTGTCTCCTTGCTTTTGACAGCCCCACATGGTGTAGGTCACCCACAGCTCAAGAGGGAGTGGGTGGCTGAGCAGGGGACAGAGACTCACCCTGCTGCCAGCCCCGTGCCCTGGCCGTGTCCAAGGGCAGCAGCCCCGCAGTGCACATTCAAAGACAGGGCTGGACAGGTCTCACTTGCTCTGGGGACAGCCAGCAGGCAAGCAGGGGACACTCAGACAGAGCTGGACAGGTCTCACTCGCTCTGGGGACAGCCAGCAGGCGAGCAGGGGACACTCAGACAGAGCTGGACAGGTCTCACTCGCTCTGGGGACAGCCAGCAGGCAAGCAGGGGACACTCAGACAGAGCTGGACAGGTCTCACTCGCTCTGGGGACAGCAGCAGGTCCACTGCTGTCCCTGGGCAGTGCTGGCTCACGCTCAGTCAGCTGAGACTGCAAAGCTGTGGAGAGATGGTAGAGCCCTGACCTCAGAGCACGAGACAGGCTTACTCCCACACAGCAAACCCACTGCCCCACTGCCACACAATTGAGGAGGCTGGGGACATGTTTAGGAAGGCTCAGTGAGGCTAATCCCTCAGCATGGCTCCAATTTGGGCTACCCTCCCCAGGAGCAGAGGATTTGAGGAGTGCTCTGCAGGGTACCAAGGCTGCCAGAGTGGCCCTGGGCATCTGCACCTCTGCACACCACAGAAGTCCCAGCATTCCCCTCCGATGGGCACAGGCCCGTGGCAGATACTCACTGGGCTTCCCTGGGGAAAACACCAATATGTCAATGTCTGCTTCTGTATTTCCCTAAATTTCATTATTCCTAATTTTTGATCCATTCTGGTACCATGCAAATAGTTCTATAGGCTCCAAATATTAGTTCTATATAATATAAGACAGTATTTCTCTATTTTATATACATAGTTAAATATGTGTATATGGTTCTATCTTTCCAATTTAGAGTTTTTCTCTCTTGCTGAGTCTATTTACTTGTTCTATAGGCTCCTATATGTAATTCCCAGTGATCTGCATCCAAGAAAGCTATGCCCCAATCATTTAAACACTTCCTAATGCTCAAATATCTCCTCCTTTTTACAGCATGTTCGTTACTTTTGGAATCCACATCTCTCCTTTGAGCTGCCCTGGCCTTCCAGGTAATGCCCATTTGTGTCCAGCCACTTCCTGGTCCTTCCTGTCTGCAGCTATCACAAGCATGCAGGGGCAGAAAAATACACAGCACAGCACCTTCTCCAGGCTGGCAATAACCCTGGAAAGAGCATTAGCACAAAGCTCTGTCATCTTCTCAGTGTCATTTCGTCCTGCTGTGCTGGCCAGGCACCAGCAGCGGGTTTAACCCACGGCAACAAAAAGATGCTTGAGGGAAAGGCAGTATTCCCCTGGAGGAGCAGAAAGCCAAACCAGGACATTCATGCATTTGTGTCCCCTAATAGATAATGTTACCATGTGCTTAACACCTTGTCACACACAAGCCAAAGTCAATCAGGCTTCACCAACATAAGCAGCCCTTAAAGGGTGTCCAACCCAAACAGATCTGAAACAAGACAGTTTCATTTTAAAAGGAGTCAGCAAGGTAAAATTAAAGTAGGAGTTGTTATTGGCAGAATGACCTTTACCCACGAAAGTGTGAGTAACAGAATATCTTCCCCTGAAATATACTAAAAATTTGTTAGAGATACACATACGTATGTGTGTATAACCATAAATGTAATGCTTCTTCAAAACCACTCAGAATGTGCATCCCTGTCCAAGAGGAGCAAAACACAGGAAAGCAGCAGCATTGCAGGCAAACCTAAGGGGGAGTTTTTTGAGTGTCTCACCTGGCTGAAAATCCAAGACCAGGTGCTCAGCTGGGATCATTTTGACACTGATTTCTATCAGCTGAACCAAGGATTTCAGGATGATGGGACCACAGTAACATGTGCTCCAGCTGGTCATTGCAGCCCATAGGTAACAAAATAGTGAGAGGGTTAAAAATCCTTTATCTGACCTTCAGTTGCAGATGGCTGGGCTAACGGGACAGGGGACACAAGGAGCAGTTTCCCTGTCCTCCACAAATAAATAATTATCCCCCAGCCTCCGTGAGCAGAGCAGAGATTTAATGTGCTGACAGCCTGCATTTTTTACCTTTAGTCAATACAAGAAAGGCCCCAAGACTATGATTCCCAACATCTGGATTCCATCAATATGTGATCTGTCATGATGTATCGGCATCCCTCCCTCTCTCCAGATTGAGCAATGCGGCTGGTTTTATTAATACGTCAAATACATTATCCGTGTAATACACTTGTCTGCCTCTGCCCTCCCGCTGCTCCCACACTGCAGATTTGAATGTATGATGAATCAGTTTGCATTACACGTCTGTACGTCATAATTTGTCAGGATTAATAGAACTGTGTGCGTGGGGTGGGGGAGCAGGAGGGAGCGCGTCGCGTGTGTTTAGTGCAGAGATGTCTGTATCACTTATTTATCTCTGCTCAGGCCGCTGGCTTCCCGGAAAACAGCGAGCACAGCACATCTGGGAATCACTGAGCAACCCGAGTGCTCTCGCAGGCGCAGTCCTGCCCACTGCTCCAGCTGCAGAGCTGTGGGAAAAGGAGTGTGGGGGTATTTTGGGTGCCTCTGACACACTGGGGTTTCCACGGGCCCATGCACAAGGTTGAATCCCCACGTGATATGTCAGGCACCAACCACAGAGACACAAGGAAGGTGACACAAAGGCTCTCAGTCTTCTTCCTGGCTCTGACAGACCATTGTTACATGACCTGAAGCTCAAGTCCTTGCCTCAGTTTCCCTGTGCATTGCATTCACCTCAGCCCTCAGTGATGATTCCCTGTGTGCCTTGCAGAAAGTAATTTATTTTCACGTTGCAAGTGACTTTTGGTCTCAATTACTTATGGCAAAGAGTTGGGAGCCATGTGTAGCTGATGAGCAACACCAGAGCCAGAGGCAGCTGGTGCAAGTGACATTCTCCCTAAGACCCAGTGAAACATGGCCAGAAAACAGGTCAGGGCTCAGAAGGAGGTGCTGGTGCCATCACCCCTTTGCATACAGTTCATTTCTTCGTAGCTTTGCAGCTGGACTTTAGTTTTTCCCTGTAAAACACCAATTTGAGCCATAAACATTATTTACAGTATATTACATAGAATTTAGTGGGATCTATAAAGACCTGAGAACACAACTCCCCATGCTGTTGGCCCCAAGGGTGACCCAGCAAGACCAGTGAGAGTGGCCTGCAGCAGGCACATGCCTTCTCTGCCACATGGCCTGGCTGATGCAGAACTGCTGCTGATGGCCCTTGGAGGCCCAGGGAACACTCACCACAGCACCTGACACCCTGCCACAGCATCCTGTCTGGTGTCCCTCAGTTTGCTCCTGATGAGCTCACGTGTCCACCCAGGACAGCCCAGCAGGGCATGGAGCTCCTGGCTCACGGCCGACAGCCCCGTCAGTGCAGCTTTGCTCCATCTCATCAGCACTGCCTCAAACCAGGACTAATTATTCTGAATGTTAGTTGGCCTCTCCTGCCCAATGTGCCATGGCCAAGAGGAGGTGTGAGGTCTGCTTGCTGTCCTTGTGCTGGTTCTTCCTCCCAATGTTGATGGTAAAGCTGCTGGGACCACAGCATCCAGTCCCCTATGGCCTCCCATGAAGCTGCCCATGCCATTGCACTCAAACCAGGGATTTGGGGATATGAAGCAGGGATCCCCTGCCTTGGCATCTGCAGAAGTTGAAGTCAGGTCAGAGGGAGAGGGCAGTGAACAGATCTCAGTGTGCCAACACACCTCCTCACTGCCCCCCATGCTTCTCCAGCCTGTTTGAGTTCCACTGCATGAAACAAAGTGTTAAGTGATGACCTTAAAGACCTGCACAGTGTAAATATAATGTCAAATACCAGCATTATGATAATGACAAACTGTCTCAGGTGAAGAACAGTGATACTTTACAGTATTTTTATTGCTGCTACTTTGCTTGCAGCAAAGCTGAGCAGAAATGTGGGTTCAAAACACTCATGGCAGTGTTGATGGCAGCATCTCACCACAGTAAGACCACCTGAAAGTGGCTCGTGACCTTCTTGCAAAGTGTGAAACCCACAACAGAATACCCCAAATCCTACTTCCACATCAGGGGAATAAGGCTTGCCCCCTCTGCCCCTAACCAAGGTCCCACAGAGGCCTGGCTCCCCCAAATTAGTGACACTATACCATACCTTGCAAGGGGTTCTGCTGGTGAGGCTCTTGGCCAGCCCCCCTACCCTGCTGAAAGGGTTTAGGTTGGGCTAGAACTGGGCCTCTCAACCAAAGCACATTAGGAACTTTTAGTCAGGAAAGTTAAAAACTCTGATTTGCCCCTTTTGCTTCTCCAGAAGGGCCATGGGATGGTCTGGTTGAGTAAACTCTTCCACCTCCAAAACCCACACACTGCTGCAAGCCCCAAATCCACCCCCCTCTGATGGTTCCTTCAGGAGTTCTCAACCTGCTCTTCTGTGTGGAAACACAAACCATGTCCCCAGGGGTCCCTAAGGATGCCCAGGGGTTCCTCTGCCGGGGCCACCACGAGCCCATCCACACAGGGGCCACTGCCACCCTCCCTCTGCTCTGCCCTGCTCTGGGGACACCAGGGTTTCATCCCCTCCCCGTGGTCACCACATGGCCGAACCCTGTCCCCCTGCTCCCAGGGCTGCTTCCCAAGCACAGCTGGAGGATGTGACGTCAGGGTCCCCGAACAGGCAGCACTCACCTTGCTTTAATAACAGCTCCCAGAAACAATTGTACATTTACAGCCCAGCGAGCGAGCTTGGCACGCTGAGCCTGCTCCCCTTCCAAGGCTTAATTTGATTTTGACATATTGGCTCGAGATTAAAGGGCTCTCATAAAAAAGGAAAAAAAAAAAAGAAAAAACAACACCAAAAAACTCCAAACACACACATACACACACACACGCACCCAGCCCCCCCACCGCCCCCTTTTCAGGGCTCAGGCAAAAGTGCTAACATTGTAATATTTTAAGTAGAGAAAATCCAAGTGTGCTTTACCCCCCGCTGGCTCTTATGCTGGGCTTATAAAAATTAAGTGGAAACCTACACAGCTGTAGGCTATAAATCCTTTGTTGCTAACACAGCCAGGCCTGGTACCTGCCTCCAAAAAAAAAAAAAAACTGAGAAAATAAATGCAAACTCCACGAAGTGAGCAGCCAAAAAAGATGCATAGGGCTGGCAGAGCTGGGCAAGTGCAGGAGCAGCTGTTGGGGCCCTGGGGACATCCCCAGGGCCAGGGCGCTGCAGGAGGAAGTGAGGAAGAGAGGAAAGTGCCAGAGCATCAGGGAGAGCACAGCAAAGCAGTAAGAGCCCTCTCGGCTGAAGATCAATTAGCATCAATTACTGACTTCATTTAATTGTCGTAGAAGATGAATTTGTCATTTTTAGTCTGGAATTAATGGGAGACCTTCAACTTTCCCTTGGCAGCCCCATCAGGTCACTGAGTATTTTCTTCCTCCTTTTGCACAGAGGAGAAATGTGGCAGCAGGGAGAAGAACTGAGAGCTCCAGTGCCACTCAGATACCTGTCCCATCAATCCTTGCCCATCCCCATCCATCCCCTTGCATTCCCATCCACTGCCATCCCAAGCATGGAGCCAGGTGGTAGCCAGGCATGGCAGCTGACTGGTACAAGCAGCTCAGATGGTTCTGGTGCCCTTACCAGCTCTTGTGCCATGCCTGGCAGCACTTTTGCCACCACCTTTCTTGTTTTCTCTTTTTATTTGGGCACTTTCCACTTTTTTTCCTCTTTCCTGCTTTCCGCCAGAAATTAATTTTGCAGCCGAGGGCTGCAAAGTGTTTACATTTTCCCCAGCAAACAGGCGACAGTAAACAATGAATGCTCGCAGATGAAATTGAATTTATAACTGCATTATGGGGCCAGATAACGCCCTAAAATAATACAACGATAAGGAAATTCGATTTGATTGCCACCACGAATCAGCTTGGGCCCATCTGCAGCCAGGGCCTTCCATAATAATTTTAAATTGGGTTTGTAAACCTTATTTGTCCTTAAATATTTCTGTCATTTTTCATTGCCAGAGACAGGTCCTTGGGCGCGAGGCGGCGGATTGGTCCCGCTGGAGCCACGCCGGGTGCAGGCAGAGCCGGGCGGGTGCCCAGCGTGCCGGGCGGGCGCCGGGGCTGGCGCTGACAGCCACTCATCCTATCCATCACTGTGTCGACAGCCAGGGAGGAATCTCAGCCAGAAATTGAGTTTGTCTCACAGGGGACAACTGAGCAAATTAATAGACCATTAGCCAAGCAGTGACCTGAGAAATGAGGGTGCTCAGGCTCCCCACAGGTTTGGCAGGGAGGAAGGGGAGAGGCAATGGCAGTCCTGGTTCTGTCCCACGGGGACAGCCCCAGTGCCCTGGGATGGGAGATGCGGGTGGGCAGCCAGCCCAGCTCAATTCCAGCCCAGCATTGCTTCACTCAAAAACAGCTGCACTGGTGTGCAGAGGCATTTCCAGAATGATGCAGGATTCTGATGTGGGGGAGATGGCAAGAGAGGCTGCAAGGATGATCCACAGTAATACAGAGGGACAGCCAGGCAGCAGTAAAGTGAAAGGTAGGGAGAGAGTGAATAAAAGTCCTCTAATTTCTGAGAATGTCCCACAGAAAGTCACTGTACAGAAGTGCTGCACGAAATGGTGCTGCAGCATGCACAAACAGCTCCCAGCTCCTCCGGGTTCAGGGGCACAAGACATCCCCACCCACAGTGGGTGACAGGCCCATGGTTCCTGCCAGGTAGGCCACTGGCATCTGCATTCATCCCTGCCAGTCTCAGCCCTCCTCACACAACAGAAGATGCTGATTTGGGAAAGCACTAGGCAACCCCTGGGGCTGTGGGACCTTGCAGAGGACTGATCCCAAGAGGACATGATCCTCCTGCCTCCAAACACCACCAGGTGCCCAGTGCAGCATCTCTCCTCTGCACCCCCCCTCCAGCTTGCCTTTATCATCACCATTCATTATCCAAATGACTATATTTATTAAGTCTCCTGCCAAGGCATTACAGAGTGGTCTGTAACAGAGATTAAAAGCGGAATAAAACACCAACATGATCTCTTGTCTAGTAAACAAAATGATAAACAGCCTCAGCACTGGCTATCAGAAACACACCAGCCATGGGAGGGATGCCAAATTCATTGCTGCCACAACAGGGACATACTAGTGCCTCTGCTCTCAGAGGTGGGCTCAGACCTGCACTGGGGCTTCTGCTTGGCCAGCTGCTCCCTGCACTGGAGACCCAGCTGGTGGGGTAAAATCCCCACCCACCCTGCACCACCCCACAGCTGCTGGGATGCTGAGCCCCACAGAATGTCCTGCCCTTCCTCTGCCCCTCCAGCTTGTAGGGCAGAGACAGCTCAGGAGTGTTCCTCTGTCAGTTCTAACAGCCTACTGCATGCCTGAACCAGGCTGGGTGGGTGACTGTCCCCAGGCCTGCCAGCCCCATGACCCCCATGACCCCCAGGTATGGCAGTCCAGGGCAGCAGGCAGATGGACTCCCACAGTCCCAGTGGCATTTGCCAACTGCTGGGACAGCAGTGAGATCCAGCAAAGAGCCACAGCTCCTTGTTCCTGCCCACTCATGTCTGCAGAGCACGGCATCAGCCCCTGCAGCACGAGGCTGCTTGGTTCTTATTTTCAAAGGTATTATCTAAAGTCTGTGGAACAAGGTGCTTTATGAGGAGGCAGCAGGTTTCCTTTGTCTCTGCTGGAGATAATCAGGTGCAGATAGGATATATATTCTGTAAAAACATACACTCACTTCCACTCACCGGTTACCTTTTTCTGAGAGCTGTAAGGGTTTCAATTACCGGATTCTGGATTTAGTGCCCAGGGCTTTTTGGCGTGCGTTAGATTTATTAGAAGGTTTAGTACCAGCGCAGGATTCACGCATTTACTCCCAGGAGCCCAGCTTCCGTTCACAGACCCTAAATCATGAGCTGAGATGGGCTATTGTCACTTAGGACATTAGCATGGTTAACGTACGTGGAGATGATTAATAGCAAAATACATGCAGCCTCCCTGTCCTCCCCAAACGCTGCTCTGCCACCTCTGCCTGAGCCAGGGGCTGCGAGGGGCATGGCCAGCTCACCTCCTTCTCAGGGAGGGACACATTGCACCCATCTGAGTGCTCAGCACCACCCCAGCACCACCAGTATCACTGCTTTATGCTGGGGTTTTGTTATTATTGTTTGGGGGTTTTTTTGTTGATTTCTTGTTGGTGTTTTTTTTTTTGTTAAGATGAAGTGTTGAAGGCACTCAGGGCCAAAGGTGTTTCTGCCAAGGGAGAGCTATGGGAAGCCCCCACCTTCGTAGGGCAAGAGGAAGGTGCACAGGAGCAGGAAGGGGACTGGAAGAAGGGGCAGGATGCAGGTTAGCAAAACCTGTGGGGAAAAAAAAATATTCTAAGAGTAAACCCAACCTTCCCTGCCAGGACCTATCCACCACCCCTTGCTCCCCAAAGGGTACCTCAGGCCAAATCTGTCACTGAAGGAAAGAGAAGAGCAGAGAGTAGCCGAATAAGCTGAATAAGAGAGCAGAGAGCTCTCTTTAATAAGCAGAGAGCAGCTGAATAAGCCAGCCTCTCTGATCCAAGCAGATCTCCCCTGAAAAATCCCGTGGGATATCTCACCTGTCTGCCTCATCCTCACATCTGTAGGAGCACATTCACATGTTACAGTCCTCCCTATTGCCCCAAGTTACTGGCAACAAGGCTAAAACTCATCACACAAGTGGCACCCCAGCATTTCAGGGATAGAGCAGTCTCTGCACTGTAGGTACCCGAGGCTTGAGGTGAATCCTCAGCCCTGCTGCACTCCAGAGGAGACACAACCACACTCCTAACAAGCAAGATCCTGATGGCTTTTGTCCTTTTTCCAATACTGTGCTACTTACATTCCTTCTTTTTTAATTAAAGCAGCCCCAGCTGATTTTACAAGCTTGCCACTGATTCTCTCCCAGTCTCTGTGTCTCTCATATGCTTGAGTGCTAGTATTAATTATTAGAGCCAATTTACTGTTTATACTCTGATGTTTTAACTAATTACCACTAATGGCAGACACCAGTGGGCAATCAACTTCATTTAGTTCCCAGTGCAAACCACTCATTACCATCTGAGAGGGAGCGAGGGATAAATAAAGACCAAGCTGCATGGGTGAGTGCCTGGTGATGAGCTGCAGCACTGGGGAAGTCCCTGCTGCCCAGGGCAGGCCTTTTGGCAGGGCTCCGGGGAAGGATTTAAGTCTCCAGCGCGTGTGGGTGGGCAGCAGGGGAATGTTGCTGTGCAGATGTGCCCTGCAGGAGCTGTGAAGATCTCTGGTTCTTCATGTGCCTAGTCCTGCATTGGCACCAGGCAAAGGCTGTGAGCCTGAGAGCTGCAGTTACCAGAGAGTAATGTGCCTTTTTCCTTGCATGGTAAATAGCTTCTTTTCCCTTCTAGGATTCACCCCCGGGTGAATGTAGCCCCTGCTTGTGTTCTTGGCTTGGTGTGATGCCAGATGGAGCCAGGCTCCCTGAGTCCCACGTGCCTCTGGTGTTAATCCTGCTGTGAGAGGAATAGTGGGTGATGTGAAGTCAAGATGAGCTGGGGCTGAAAGGTCTCTGAGCTGAGCTTCCTCCTGTCTGGAGCTGGGCTAATGAAGGTCACTCATGGAGATAATTCAGCTGTTTCTGTGTGTAGTTATATTGTCAACACTGATCCTTAACACAGCACATCCCTTAGCCTAGCTTGTGGCTCTGTGTTTCCTCTGGAGAGCCAGGAAAGACCCTGAGGCACATTTTACTCCCCTGCACCTCATGACCACTGCCAAGAGCCTGCAATGTTAAAAGCACACCCCCTTCAGGTGGTACAGCTCTCCTGGCTGTGCTCCTCCCTGTTTTGGCCCAAGAAACAAACACGTGGTGTAGAGAGGGGCCTGCAAGGAGGGATGATGGAGTAAGATGGCTCCACCAGAGCTGGGCTGGCTCTGAGGATTTAGGAATAAACTTTTATGGGCACAACCCGGAATAGAATACAAGAGACAGAGCTCCTGTGTGTCTCTCGTATGGCTGAGAAACACCTCTAGAAAAAGTGATGTCCAGATTTATTTGTCTCTGACCTGTTAACCCTCATCTGGGACAAAGCTCCAGCCAACTGTACTTGTGCTTCTGGGGATCTGGACTCCTCCAGCCCTTGAACATGAACCTTTCCAGGGGACAGAGATCTCTAATGACCTGCCAGATGATCTCATTACCAGTAGTGGGAGTCCTGCCCTAACAAAAGGGACCATGGTGTTTTCAGAGTTCACATTTTATCAACTTTAGCATACTGCAGTGCCACAACAACTCAGCTGGGAAGCCCAAAACAGGGACACAAACCAGAGGGACAGGGCTGGGCATGACCTCTCCAATGGAGTCTTCAATCTTTCTCTCTCTCTCTTTCATGTTTTCTCTCATTCTTTCATTCTCTGATTTGCTCTGTTGAAATCTTGATTTTGAAAGGGAGATGGGGGATGCTGGACACCTGCTCCGCAGTGGTGGGGACGTGGTTGCCTGTCTTGCAAGGAGAGGGGGTTATAACTATGCACACATCTGAAATGTAATTGCTGTCAGCTCTCTCCATTCTTGCAGCACGAGGCCTTTAATCTCTCCCACCAGACCCATCGGCCCTGATATTGCAGCTCCAGAAAGGCTGGTTTTATGTACTTTAACCCTGCGACCTTTACAAATCCCATCATTCCAATCAATACGTCTCATTAGCGTTAGGTAAATGTATGGGATGGATGGGGAGCTGTGCTGGCAGGAGCCCACAAAGGGTGGGGTGGAAAGGGCTCCTGCCTGCCTGCTCTCAGGGGGCAGCACAGCCCCACCATGCCCCCGAGATCCTGGGGGCATCCTTCTCCCCACAAGCATCCTTGCTCCCAAATATCCCTCCCCACAGATGCACACCTTGGCACAGCCAGAGATGGGGGCCAGCTGATGTGGAGCATGAAACAAAGTGCCTGCAAAACCAACTGCAGAGTCAAGAGCCCAAGCTGTTAACTGGACCAAGCTGTTGGAGTAATTTTTTTTCCCTCTCCTTGGGAAGCAGACATATGTTTTACAGCTTTTCCCTACGTTGACTAAATGAAAACATACGGGCCCCATGGCAGGTGATGGGAAAACAGCATGGGGTGTGTGCAGGGCTGCCTGCCATCCCTGCCTATCAGGGAAGCTGCCAAGGATGGCAGCCACTGTGCATGTCAGGGTAAAGCCACGGAGTGGGGTGAGGAAGGGAAATCTTTGACACTTCCCATGAAAATTAAAGGCTTAATTGATCCATGGAGAAGTATGAGTTTACACCACATGAGTTTACACCTCACTAGCACAGGAATGCTCACTGTGCCAGGTGGGATTGACCCACAGATTCGTGGGGCATCAGTCCACCAAGGATTCTTCAATAAAAGGATGGGGCCAATCTTGCCCTTGGGAAGGCTGGAGTCAGATACTGTTACTTGTTGGTTTTTGTTTTTTGTTTTTTTTTTTTTTTTTTTTTTTTTTTTTTTTTGTTTGGTTTTTTTTTTTCTGAGAAGAAGTCTCCCTTTCCTGTGAATCAGTGCCTCAGCCAGCAGGGCTGTAAATACCATTACTGCCCATAAAGCTACCCAGCCCTCCTCCCAAACCTGCTCAAACGTTTGACTCAAGTGACCCCCTGGCACCCACAGATCCCATAGGAGCAGCTGGCTTGGGACCTGCTATTGCTGCAGCATGTCCATGGTGGGGACAGCCTGCCCTGCTGTCTGTGCTTCCTTGCTCCTTGTGCTGCCACCAAAGTGTGGGGTGGCCTCCCAGGAGCCTACAGAATGAGTGGCCTGCAGACCTCAGCACTGCCAGCTCACCTGTGACATGTGCCTTGCAGATCCCCCTGTATCAGATCTGTGTCCCAGAGCTTGAACTGAGCTATCCCATGCTCAAACTAATTCATACCCAGGAAATCCAGCTCCCCAAAAGGAAGAAAATTGCTTTAAGGTTTTCTCCTCCCAGTGGGGCAGCTGGGATGCCTGAGGAGGTGAGGGTGTGTTCCTTGTCCTCCCCAGGCAGGGCAGGCTTTTTCAGTAGCATCTGGAGCTGGGTTTGGTTTCTGAGCTCTGCTATCCCCATCTGCAGAGCCAGCACGTTACTGCAACAGTGTTCAGCCCCACCAGCCCCGGGCTCGCCTCAGCAGGAAATGCATCCTGGTGAATACAGCACACAAAATATTTGTGTACATCAATTTCTGCAGGAGCCTACAAAAGAAAGGGCTTGAAAACTACAGGCCAGCTCTGTTTTTCCACATTAGTGAGGTTCAAATGTTTTTCCATGAAGTTTAAACTTAAGAGCTGGGCCAAATACAACTCTTGCTGGAGAGTGGGGCAGCCAAATTTTCTAGTGGGGATACCTAGAGCTGGATATGTGATGTTCCCATGTGTGCAGGTGCTCTGGAGATGTGGCTCATGTGCTCCCCTTTCCCAGCACTGGTGCCTGCTCTCCTCCTCTCCTGCTGCTCTGTTTTGCTGAGGCTTTTCAGCAAGACCTCGGACTTGTTGACAAGCACTAAAATTCTGTGTGGCATGAAAATCATTTAAGCACTAAGCTCCCCTCGGCTTTAGCAAGATGACTCTGAGGATCTCAGCACAGCCCCTGTCAGGAGGCAGAGGGAAGGAGAAATTAATAAATCCTCTGATGGGGCCAATTTCTCTCAACGTGACACTGCTCCTGCTGGAATTAAATGGGCAAGTCCTGAAGTGTCTCTTGAGAGTGGTGGGCCATTTCTGTGACCACCAAACAGCCACGAAACCTGGATCTGGTCCATGATAGGAAAAACTAGTCCATTGCTCAGAATCATCCTCTCCAGCAGAAAAATTGTCACGCCCAACAAAGCCCCTGCTGTGCAAGTCCCCAGCTCTGCCATGCACTGGGGCACCTCACCCTGGCTAAGAGCTCCCAATAACAGGGCACCCACGTGCAGGGGGCTCATGAGATCTTTCAAGAAGGTTTTTTTTGACACCAGTACTGTGGAACCAGTAGAAAAACCTCCCTCAGCAAGCCTTTTGGAACAGCGTTGCCTTCCTCGGTGCTGAGGTCCCTGCCTGGCCACCCCCACCTGGCAGCAGGGCATCCCACACAGCCACTGGGTGGCAGGTGGAAAGCTGACACATCCCCCAGCTGCATGGTTGTTGGAGGAGGACAGAGGAGCAGCCTTGCTGCTGTTTAACCTTCTGGGGCTTGTCTGCCAGAGAAGAGCTTAGCAGAAGAGAGATTGTAGATAGACAAGGGGATTGGTGGGGCTGGAGATGCAGGGGACTGCAGCAGCCTTAGATTTTATCTGCACCTCTGCAAGGCTTGATGACCTTGGAATCCCAACCAACAGTTGTTAATAAATGCAGGGAAGAAGCATGAGGGGTTAAAGGCAGAACATCAGCAGGGCACCAGGGGAGCCTCTTACAGATGAGGGTACTCAGTAGTCTAATATCACCTGGAGCATATAAGCTTAGCAGCTCCCTTTCCCTTAGCCATTGCTTTTGGACAGCAGTGGAACAGAGGGAATTCCCAAAGGCCTGGAAATCCCTGCCAGATCCCTGTCAGCTCCATTGGCTCCTGGCTACCACTGGCTCCTGGGAACCTGCATTCCTGTGCTGCACCCCTTAAAGGGATGGGGATGGGGCTGAGCCTGGCTCAGGGGAAGGTGGGAAGAGGCTGGAGGAAGCTGCAGACATGGGAGCATGAAATTCTCAGTTCTTCATTTCACTCTTGGTCTCTCCTGGCAATATTCAGCCCCCAGGACTGCTCCTCTGTGCCCCTTACCACCCTGCATGGTCTGGATGTGCTGGACCCATTCCTTCACTGTGTTTCATCTGTGTCACCAGGAGCTCTTCTTCTTTGAAAGAAGCTGGAGAAAGAAGCTGGGAGCAGGTCTAAAGCCAGGGGAAAAAAGCTGGTTTAGAGTGTCACTGCAGAGCAAGCAGGAACTCAAAGCCTTGGGACCTCATTCCAGAGCCACAATTGCTCCCTGCTGTGCCCTGTCTCCTCCTCATCTCTGGTCTGCAAAAACCTGACTTTTACTCAGCCCAGCATTTCAGTCCCAGCCATTACAATGACAAGGGTGATAAGAGATTCTTATCACAGTGCTCAGAATCGATTTGAAGCTGAGCCCCTTTCCTGCACTCCTCCTCTTCACATCTGCTGGAGCAGCAGTTGGCGCTGCACAGGGACTCAGCAGCTGGGTTTGCTGGAGAGCAAAGATGAGAGTTCAGGGTTCAGATCCCTCCAGAGATACATCCCTCAGCCTAGCAGCTCCAGCTAGCACACATCCCTCAGCTGGAGACAGAGCATGGGACTGGAGCCAGGACGCCTGGGCTCCTTCCTGACACACATCTGCAGGAGACCTGCTCAGTGTCCCCAGTCTGCAGGAGGGACAATGCAGCTCCACATCCCTGGAGGACATAGTGAGCCTCTGTCCAAGGGGATCTGAGCGAAAGGTATGGCCTCCCAGCTGAGGCAGGAGCTTTTTCTCTTCCTTATGCTTGGGTGAAAGGAAGATGAAGATCCTGCTGACCCCACCAGAGAGACAGAGCATCCTGCAGTCCCGAGTCTCAAGCCTGGGGCTCACTGCATGGTGTTTTACTCCAGCCTTCCAAAGAGCTCTTCCTTTCTACAGCTTAGTGTGGCCTGCCTTTGTTGGGATCTCCTCCTGATCCTATGCACACGCCCATGCCTGAGGGGGACATATCCTGCCCTCCTGTGAGGAGAATGAACACCTGCAAAAGTGAAGCAGGACCTCAGCCACTGGTGGGGAAACTGAGATAGGGTGGGTTGAGGGCTTGCACAGCCACACAGCACAGCTGCTGAGGGAACTGAGATGTCCTGGAATGGGGCTGCTGAGGGGACCAAAACAACCTGGTCTGGACTCACATGAGAAGCCTCAGTTCCTTTTGAAACCTTGTAGTCCCAGCAGCTCTGGTCATGCAGATGTTGCAAATCCTCCATTTCCTCCCAGAACCATCTCTGGGAAGGGCAAAAGAACAAGGCAGCAGCAGGGGAAGCATCTGAACAATCAGGGTTTGTGTGGAGATGAAGAAAGGCCCTTTTTGTTGGCGGGTGCAGTTGGGGTGAGGCCGGGGGCATCGCAGGATGGCACCCCAGGTACTCCAGCTGTGCCCTCCCTCCAGCCCAACAGAGAGGGGGCTGTTGTGGGCCCAGCCCCGGCACAGGGTGTCACCGCCTGCCTTGCTTAGCAGGGATGCTCTCTCTTTGTGCCTGCTGGTTTCTGCTCTGCTGACCCGCTCTGCTCCATCAGCTGGCACCATCCATCACCTCCGGCAGCTGCGTCAATTCCAGGGCTCCGCAATGCCATTCCCCAGGGGAAAAAGCACATTTTTTTAAGGGAAAGGAGGAGTATTTTCTCTCCTGGCATGCTGCAAGGCTCCCTTCCTTTCCTCCTCAGAGACACCTAATGCTCAGTCCAGCCCAGGGACAGGGGCACAGCATATGACTGCATTCTTCATTCTGCCCACTGAAAAGCAGGACCAGAAGGGCTGCAGTACCTGCAGTGATCCTGGGGCTGATGTGAACTGGCCCTGTCAGGAGCTGGGAGAAATCAGTCTGGCAGTGGCCCAGCACTTCATACAGTGCCTTATCAGGACTGGCTGCAACAGCAGCAGCTCAGGGAAGGTGTTTCCTACGTCTCATGGCAGATGGTGGTGGTTACGAGCCAGGGTGCCAGGGCAGCTACACGCTGGGTCAGCTGCAGGATCTGGTATGAGAATGGAACAGGGTGTATTCACACCTCTGTCCCTGAAAGCCCTTCTCCAGGAGATGGCGAGTTTAGAGCATATGCTGGCAGCAATGCCCCATGACTGAGTGCTCACCAAAGGCCACATTGCTGGAGGGTACCAACAGCTGAGTGGTGGGAATAAATAAGGCAACCTTCATCCCTTCCACCCTGCTTCCCTGGGCCAGGGTCAGCCCTGCAGTGCTAGATGTTGTCCCAACTCTCCCCAGCCTCAACTCACTGTCCTGAGGTCCAGATGTGGAACAGGACCCGCCCATTTTATCAGGGCTCTCTGCCTCTGTCTCAGCAGTCCCACCTCAGCAGCAGAAACATATGCCTCTCCAATCAATACTCAGCTCTTAATAGTCCTGACAATTCACAAGAAAACAGGGGCATTAAATGTTAATTATATCTATTTGGATTCAAAAAAATTTATTACTGGAGTTAATTACAGCCGGAGTCATAAAAAGGTGCAGAGCAAGAGGCGCTGCTGTTCTGTGGGGTGAGCAGGACTGAACAGCCCCGGCCACCCCAAACTCTTGCTGGGCAAGGATGGAGGGATGTCCCTTGCCATGCCCACCACGTGGCAGGACACTGCTCCCTGGAAAGGGGCTGCCATGGAAGGGGCTGTGTGGGGCTGTGCTGGGGGTGTGCAGAGCCAGCGGCAGAGCCTTGGGGCGCACGGCAGGTACTTGCTTAGCTGTTGTGCTGTTGGGACCCGGCCTGCCCCAGCCTGTGGGCTTCTAATTTACTGCTTTCCTTTTACCGTAAAACTGAAAGGGGAAGGTGCACCCTTTAATCACTGCCTCCGGGGCCCCGCCTGAAACCACACAGAGACCAAGCGAAGGCTAGGAGTTAATGCTCCTTCCGACACCTTTTTATGATTCACGGGCCTGACCTTGAGCCATAAACCGCTCAACCTCCCCGCCACACTGCCAGTATTTACAGCCTGCAGGGGCCATTGCACGCAGGCACCGATGCAGATCCACGGCCGGGCCGCGCACGCCCGCGCAGGTACACGGCTGGGGATGCAGCAGGGATGCAGCCAGAGATGCACAGGCTGGGGTGGCAGCATGTCCACGGATGGCCAAGTGGATGGGCAGCCAGGGATGGACGCTAACATGGCACTGGAGATGGAGATGCACCCAGTGCACTCATTGATCCGTGCTTATGCACACCTGTGTGTGCACAAGTAAATGCACCAAGGTGCCCTCAGTGGGGAGCCCCTGCAGACACACATCAGAGCATGTTTCATGCAGGGAACTGGGCACCCACATACCCCTGTCTGGGCACTGGACACTGGGCCATGGTGGGGGCTTTCTGCTTGTTGCAGCAGGGCAGGGGCGCAAGCACTGTGGGCATAGCTCCACAGGAAAAGGCCAGGATGAGCTGGCACACCACAATCCCCACAGTGTGTCCCCCACTCCCCAGCAGGAGGAACATCTGCTGCCTCCAGAACCCTCAGTGGCACTCCAGAGGTAGGTCCTGGCATCAGGATTTGTCCCACTGCATCTCACTAGCCCCAGGTCTTGCTCCAGAGGTGAGATCTAGAAAAGCCTACGCTGGTCCAAACTGGAGCAGGGTGAGGTCTACAGGTTAAAGCAAAGGGCTTCAGGTCAGCTCTGAGTGGCTTCAGGTCAGCACACTCCTTGCTTTATGCCTCAGTTTCCCCACCACTACAGCAGGAAAAATAATCCTGACCTATCATGTTTGCATGGAGCTGGGAGGCTGAGCTTGTTCATGTTTGCGAAGTGGGTTTGGCTCCTGAGATAGAGCAAGGCAGAAATGTGAAGGTCATTATTATTAGTGGGATTAGAGCAGTTGAACCCAGAGCAAGGGGTACAGGGGAACACAGCACTTGTGTCGAAGCACTAACAAATCCCACACACGTGTAATCTCAAAACAGGGATGAATGCTATGATTATGGCTCATTTTAGAAACACTGTGCAGAACCAGAGAGCTGCCAGAGCACCTTCTAACAATTCTGCAAAACAAACAAACAAACAAACAAACAAACAAACAAAACAAACCCCTCCATGAATGCAAACAGGACTGAGATAGGCTGCTCCTGGAGACACCCAGAGCCTGTCAGTGCTCACTCAGTATATGCCCAACAAGGCCACGGTCCCATAAGCATCACTTGCCAACAAAGCTCACCTAGTCCTCACTAGGATCAGAACCTTCTCCTATGCCCCCACTGGAGCATCATGGCACTGAACAACTTATCCAATACAAGTCTCTACATTTTTTTTTCCCAAGTTTACAGGTTGCCTAATTTTTTTGCTTTCCTCCTTGCAAAACAAAAGAGGGAAAAACACCCTTATCTCAGAAAGCAGAGTTCAGGAAAAAGCTACTGGTCTTTTGGACTTGGTGAGTCCCCATTGGTAGCCTTGCTTGTCGCAGAGAATTTATCAGCCAAACACAGTGGTGGTATAATGTGCAATATAACTTGTGAATAAACAAACTTCAGCATGATAAATGCCCTGCTTTGAAGCCATAAAGTTATTAGCTGGTGGCTGTTAGCTACCGCTTAGCACGGGACATGCTCCTTCTGTTAACCCCTGGATGCCCTGCCTGTGCTCAGAACCCCAGGGAGATCTCTGGAGGGCACCTCCACACAGCAGGAAAGCACGGAGGGATCTGATGGGCAGGGATGCTTCTGCTGGCATCTGTGCACATTGTACTTGATGCAAAGGCTGAGAGAGGGAAATGCTTGCTGGGAATGGGGCTATGAATGCTGGCAGCTCCTTGCTGTCCTATTTGAGCACATTGGCACCTCCTCTCCTTCCCTCTGCCCCTCGAGGCAAATGCAGAGGGGAGCAGGGCTGGGGCAGGTAGGCATGCACTCACAGCTAAGACCTTCTGAGTGTGCACCCATTGCACAGATGGCTAAGACAGGGTGGGAGCAAATCAGCACCCCTCCAGTCCCAGGTCACCTCCTTCAGGTGAAGAGCTGCTGAGGACTCTAAAGTAAAAGCCCAAAATGTTTTTGGCAGCAGCCAGGCAGCACGCTCCAGTGAGGTGTTGACAGTTCCCTCTGCTGCCTGCAGTGCATGGCTGCTTGCAGCTCCTGGTGAGCACAGCCTTGCTGGAGGCTGGGAGAGGCTGGAGAAGCAGGGCCAGCACTGCTAGAGATGGGTGATCAGCACCAGAGAACCAGCTGCACTAGGCTCCTGCCAGCACCACACCTGGGGAGCACCCTCCACTGCACAGAGCCAGGCTGTGACACCCAAGGACCTCTGTCCCCCAGGCCACCTCCTGCCCTTGTCCCACTGGACCAAGGCAGGGAGCTGGGCACACTAAGGATGGCAGCGGGTCTCCAACCACCAAGGCATGGACAGATTTATGCAGTAGTGTGGCAATTTTGGACACACAGCCTGGAGCCCTGGAGCTGCAGTAGGAGATGCTGGTGCACAGGCATCAGCTATCCCCCACTTGCTATCCCTTTCCCAATAAAACCACTCCTGCAAGACAGCAGGAGGTATTTCAGCAAGGCCAGCTGAGGAGCAGCAGGACTCAGGGCTGCCTCAGAGCCTGCTCCTCATTCGAAGTCCAGTGTTGAAGAAACTTGTAATTAGAGTCCTGAGTATTAATTAATCTCCATGACCCTCCTCTCACTCTCCTTCCACGGCTCCCACAGCTCAGGAGGTCAGCCTGGATTATTAACACCGGCAAGCAGAGGATGGCAAACTCACTGGGTGGGTTGGCAGACCTTGGGCCACGTTCCTGAGTTCAGAGCAGCCAAAGGCACCATGTCCCTGCCTAACAGCATGACTTCCCTTTTCTGTCTCCCCTCTCTCTTGGCTGAGTTTGATAGGGGTCATCTCACTTGGGCACAGTCAGCACTTTGGGGATGGCATTCAATGAGGTGAGACATCTCAGAATGAGCAGAGCTGTTTCTATGCTAACTCAGTCTTCACAGTCCTTTGCAGAGTGGCTGAGAGCAGCCTCCTGCATCCCAGAGCCTTGGATGAGCCTTGCTGGAGACAACTTATTCTTGGAGACCTCCCAGCATGATGGAGAGCAGAGCAGCAATCACAACCTAAAACATCACTGAGAGGTCTTCAAGCATCCCATCTCTGCTCATCCAGCTCTTGCTTGGGTCTTTAAGAGCCTCAGCATTATAAAGGCATTGCTGGAGCACAGAGAGGACATGGACACCATTTGTACAACATAGCCCTTCCATCCCAGGGCTGTCCATGCTGCCTGGGACATGGACATGGCTCCTGGGGTGGCCAGACTCCCTGGAAAGATGCTGGCACAACCCAAGGACTGATACACTACAAAGAGCTGCCACAGAGCAAGGAAACGAGATATTACATAAATCCAAACTTTTCTGACTCCCTCGTAACCACCAACTGCTTCTCTCATCTGATTTTTTCCTCTTTTCTGCTGCAGCAATAAAAAGGGGAAAATCAACATCCAAATGATCTTGTTTATGGCGACTAAATAAGCTGCATGTGCTTAATCCGTTAGAGTTTAATGAATTTACGACTTGCTCTGGAATTTGACAAGGGCTGTAAAAGAGTAATTAACATTTATCAGTGTGTTTTTTACACACACCCCACCCTCCTCCCGCCTCCCTTCCCTCCTCCTGCCGCCTGTCGCAAAGCAGCACCGGGTATCGGGGGGAATATAAAAGTGATCAATTAATTCTTAATAATCTCGGGGAAAGATTGTAGAGTCACAGTATGAACTCAGGGAGTGTCAATAAACATGCCAAAGGTTGGTCCCCCCCTTCCTGGCGCTGCTGCAGAGGAATGTGGGCAGCCAGGGAGGGGATGGGGCTGCAGGGGCGGTGCTTTGGTGGACCAGCCCTGCACCCTTTTCCTTCTCTGTCACACTCCACTGCCCTCCAGATCAGCTTTCTGTCACTGACACAGTGGCCTCTGTGACAGGATGAAAGTGAGCAGGGTGACAAGCGGGGTCCCATCTAACACAGCAGTGGTGGCGATTTGGAAACACACCCATAGTTACTAACTGTGCCAGTCAATAGCTCTGTCCTAATAGACCTGAACCTGTTGGGAGGGACCCCAAAGTCCCCACCCTGGTCACAGGGCAGCTGAACATCTGTTTAGGTGTAGAGTTGCCCCACTGTCACCCTTCTGTCACTCAGAACAGGTGGCTGCTGCTGTTTCAGCTGTACCAGACATGAGGGTACCATGTCCCAGCTGGCCCGAGACAGGCAAGGGGGGTCACACCTTGCTTGTGCCCAGCCCTCCCAGCTGCTTAGCTGCTGTGGAGCAGGGAGGCAAGCAGGGATGCAATTTGGGGGCTCAAAGGGACAAGCCCAGCCTTCTCGCACCAGTCCCAGGGTGGGCTGAACATGATCTCAGTATCTCAGGAGATTCCTGTGCTGGGAGCCCCGTGTGCTCTGCCTTGGGCCACCTCCCTTGGCAGGCCTGGAAAGCAAAGCCAGAAAGAGCCACGGCCATCACCTTCCTGGTAGGTAAGATGGAGATGTCCCCTGATTCTGTGACTGCAGCATCCTGCCCCCAGCGGCAGCTTTTGCATGCATGTGTGTGACCAGGGCATGGGGAAGCAGCATGACTGGCCATCCATCGGGGAAGAGAAGGGTCAGAGCTCCTGGGGGTCACCAGGCTCCATGGAGGAGACAGAGAAACATCTGGGCTTGGCTGTGGGGCAGAGGGTCCTGGAGACCCACAAACAAAAGCTCAAGATGATAAATCCTCAGAGGTTTGAGACTGTCCGGGGATCTGCTCTGGACAGAAACAAATTCTCCTTGTCGAACATAATAGCCCAGAAATAAGCAATGAGACAGGGATGGAGAGGGCTGGATGCAGAGAATCTGGAAAATCTCTGCCCAACCCCATGCAGAGCACTGGTGGGGGTGGGAGGTGGAGGCAACAATATCCTCCCAGCAGGCTGAGATCCCTGTGCCAGGTACACACCTGCCAGCTGGACGGGGTAAACTTGGGGTTTCTTGAGAGGCGGGAGTTGTTCAAGCCAGCCTGAAGCAGCTGAGTGCAGGAGAGGCAGGGAAGAGAAAGGGAAAGTAACAGGATGACCTTGATTTATGTCACCTTGACTGGTTTGAGTCCAGCTGGCTGGCCTGGGCTGTGGGGCTGGGCAGGGAGCAGGGCTGGTGGGGAGTGGGGCTGAGCCCTCGTGCAGGGCAAGGGAGTGAGTGAGGGGGCTGCAGCAGAGTCACTCTGCATGGCCAAATCATTAGAGAGCACCAGATCCCAGCAGCCTCTGAGTGAGAGTCTCCAACCTTGGGCAGGCTTGTAGTGCCAGGGGCTGCACAGAAGTGGCACAGACGCACCTGGGAGGGAGAAATGGAGGCACAGGGAGGGGTTTCAGGCCACCAGGACTGGTCCCAGCACACCAACATCTCTGCTCACTAGGCAGTGGGTCTAGGTCTCCATTGCATGAGTGGTGGAGCGGTGTGGCCAACATCCACAGCTGAGGCTGCCAAAATCACTCAGGAAACACTCGGGAATCACTCAGGAAATAATACCAGCTGCTCTTGCAGTACTCTGCATTGCTGTCCAGGCTGTACCACAGACCCCCTGCACGAACTCTGGATCTCCCCTCTGCTGTGTGGGGCAGTGAGGGGGCAGAGGGGCACTGCCCCTGCCTGGGCTGGCTCAGATGGTGCCATGTCAGCCTGTCTATACAGGCCCTCCTCCTGCAGAGACCTCGCACTGGGGGTCGGCAGCTCAGCATCTCTGGGGTTTGTCACGATGCTCCTGGAGCTACCAAACAGCAGCTTGGAACAGACATCCCAAAGGGTTGGGCCAACCAGACCCACCATCCAGCTGCTGGAAAGGCAGCCCCAGGGGCTGAGGTGACTCAGGTGGCACTGGGCAAGTCCTCCCTGGCCACTGCCACACTGCCTCAGACCAGGCACACGACCTCACCTCTGTGCAAGGCTGGAATCCCCCCATCTTACCCTGGTGTAGAGGCAGTGCAACCCAGAGAAAGAGCCAGGCTGTGATGGGCGATGTTTGGCCAATGTTTGCTGCTTTGCAGAGGCACCTAACGGATCAGAGACAGCCTGGCCATGCCCCAGCCTTGCTCCAGTGAGGGGCTGCTGACTGTTGTAACAAAGAGCATTTATCCAGCTGCATCCCCAGTTTCTCCTGCTTTCCATTTCCCTTTTCTGTCACTCAGGTGTGACAATTTTAATACCCATCAAGAATAAGGTGAATGGTAACTGTAACAGAATGTGCAGCCCCATGTTGACTTTTCTCCATCTGAACAGTCACAGTTCAGGTGATGAAAGAGCTAACAGGAGAAGGAGTTAACAGGAGATCTCCCACCCAGGTCCTCTAAATGCCCTGTCCCAGGTTTTAAGCCCATAAGCACTGGTGTTAAAGACAATTTTAAGCCATGATTATAAGAAATCTATTGATCCTTTTGACTCTATAATGACAGAGTAACCATTTTAATAAAACACCTATTAATCATGCATTAACCCTTCTTAGCTATTTATACACTGAATACCAAATCAACAAAGGTGTTCAAATTTCTAGGAGGCTTTTTGGAGGGGGAGGGAGAGGAGATTTCTTTAGATAACAACAACAAGAAAAAGAAAATAATGCAAACTTACAGAGGGGGAGAGTTAAAATCATACGATGAGTGGCAGTTGCAGACGCCTGGGGCCCTCTTTGGTTGTCGCTTCTATCTGGCAATCAATTGACAAGAAATTGAGATTATGAAACATTGTGCCTATGATCAAAGGAGGTGGGCATACTTCCCCCATCTGAGGCCAAATCTCCACTCCCCCAAGGGAACTAACATCAGGGAACACCAGTAATTTGGCCTTCGGCAGGTACGCGACAACGCTGAGACCAATTTTAGTGTGAATGTGTCCAGCAGCCCCATGGATCTTTGTGGCAAGGTTGCAACACCCTAAAGGTGGATCCTACTGAAGCATCTAAGAGAGAGACTTTATCTTTTTTTGTGAGAGACTTCATCTGGAGCAACAGAGTAGAAAGAACAGGAAATTAGGGAAGCAAGTACTCCACCAGCTCAGGCCAGTTGGGAATGGGCATGGGTTGTTCACCCCCTCTCCCTGCCCTTTCCTGAAACCCACAGCATCACTGTGGAATGGTTCAGCTTGCAGACCTGGACTGGCACAGCCCTGGGGCCTCTTGTGGAAGTGCTGGAGAGTGGGCAGACAGGGCTTCCTTCTGCCCCAACCGTTGCAGCCTCAGAAACCACAAAGTCCCCGGGTGCATTAGGAACTGCCTGGAGGCCGGAGCTTCCTGCAGGTGCCCCACGCTCATGAATCACACCTTGTCAGGGCTGGGGTGCCCAACAGCTGGGTGACCGCTGACGTGCCCAGGGAGTCCTGCCCTGGGATGCACCTGCCTCCCCACCACGCCATTCCAGCCAGGCAAGGGTTAAGCATGCATTAATCACACTGTTTGAGAGACATTTCAAAGCCTCTTCCAAATATTATAAAAAATGTCTTTAATCATCTAATAGCGTGAACTCCTCTGATGATGGATGGAAAGAAGTCGCCTCTCTCCTCCTGATCCTAACAGATGAGGCTGAAAAGCTGCTGCTCTGGGGGGGTGGGGGCTTGGGGAGGGGGCTTGGGGAAGAGAAGGACATTTCTCAACCTCCCACCAGAGCAGTTATAAATATGAGGTCATACAGCAAGAGATGATAACACATTAAGGGCTCTTGAGATATTAGTCTGTCAGCCTCGTTAGACACAGCCTATTTGGGGCTGACTGTGTAATTAGAGGCTGGGGTACCCATAACTCATTGGTGTTTATATGGTAGGAAGGGGCTTCAGTCACCATCACCCTCAGCACTCTGAGAAGCCATCTTCATCAAGCATTAAACTCCACTCCCCGCTGCAAATATAATTCTTCTGCCCCCAGTAAAAACTGCTGCTGCTTCCCTCCTCCTGCCCTTCCCACTAAGCCTGGAGCCCATTGCATGCTCAGTGCACCCACCCTCACCTCTCCTCTCCCTTCTAGGTGGGGAACAGGGTTACAACTTGGCCAAGGTGCCCCAAGGTATATGCGAACAAATGGAGAAGTCCTGGCCCCCTGTTCCCTTCCCATGGAACCCAGGAGGAGCAGTCCATGCTTGGCTCTGCAAGGGACTGCAACCCCCAAGAACCCCTAGACAACCTCCACAGCAACCCCCAAGAACCCCTAGACAACCTCCCCTTCTGCCCTCCAGGGAATAGCTCCAGGTTGGGTTGAAAACAGCTTGGACAAAATGGGTCCTGGGAAAGACTGAGCAGAAATAAGTCCAAGGAAAGGCAAAAACATGAAAAAACACCAGGAGAGCTTGTCACTTCTGCCCTGCTGTGAGCATCCCCATGCTTGGTGGGGAAGCTGGTGAGGAGCTGGGCTTTCCATGTATTCTCCAGTTTCTCTTCTCAGTTCTGCCTAGGTGGCAGTGAGCACAGACATGGACAGGCACTTCCCAGCCAACCCAGCCAAAAATTTGGACAAGTGAAACAGGGAAGGGGAGTGCTTCCCCTATGAAACCAAACAGAGCAAAGGCTCCACAAGTGCCAGCCTTGACTCAACAGGGAACAGAGAGCAGTGAGCAGGGAGAGGCAAGCAAGAGCCAAACCCAGTGTTGTGCACCCCACAGAGATTTCCCAGCAACACATCCCTGTATGTCCTCTTGCTGTGTGGCAGGAGGAAAATTAAGGCACTGGGAAGTGCAGGGACATCAAGAAACAAGGGTCCTTGCTGCAGAAACTGCCTGACACTGGCAAGGTCCATGGCAGGGCCACCCAATGCCTCATCCCCTCTCCCTGCTTGAGTCCTGTAGCCAGGGAGGGGGCAAGGGGTCTGCAGAGGAGGGGGCAACCCCATGGCTTCCCAGGATGAGGTAGGATAATGAATCCTGATGGGGGAAGTGACCTTTTCCAAATGCCACATGTCATTGGATTTTATATCACACCAGGACAATGTGCCATGGGTATTAAAATCGTTTTTCCAATAGAAGCATGCGTATGTATGTGTGTGTCAGAGAAAGATGTGAGAAAAATAAAATTAAGATGTGAAAATTAGGCTGTGTCCAAACACAGCCTTTAGAAAAAGACTTGGACCCTCACAGAGCAGGACCGGAAGAAAAGATCCATGCCTTTTGCTCCAGAGATCACAGATGATTTTGTCAAAGGAATATGACTTGTCCAAACCCATTGACTGAAAAAGAGAAAAGGAACTTGAGTCCTGATCTCTGTTTCTAAATTTCTGCAAAGACTTTCAACTCTAGAGTGTCCCTCTGCTGTGGAGGGACACCTCCAGAGCTGCTCTATCCCTGGAGGCACATATAGATGCATGTAGAGCACAGATCACCTTGCTTGTGTGCTGCTGGACACCCACAAATGTTAGTCTGGTGCATAAGGAGACAGCCAAGTCCTGCATGACAGACAATACAGACAATGCCAACTTGCTCAGCCTCACCTGGGATGCAAAGCAGCCCCTGTCCCTGTGGGCCAGCCCAAAGATGTGAGCAGAGCATCCATGGAATTATCCATACACACAGGTAGGGACACTCTGTCCATACATGCCAGGATACATTCTGATGTGAAAACACAATGTGAAAAGGGAGGCACTGGAAGCCAAATTCACTTGAACTCCAGCCTGTTCCCTCAATCTGCAGGGCAATTGTCCGGCTGAAACAACAATTGTCTGGCTGGGACAAAAAAAAAAAAAAAAAGGGACAAGCTGTGTTTGTTTATTCAGCTTCTTTCTCCCTCTCTCCTCTCGACAATACCCTGACACCATGTCCTGCCGCGCCAGGGCTGCAACCCCAAAGGGCTAAATTTGTCCCAGCTGGAGCCCTGTTTACAAGCCTTGTCCTGTTTACCGCATGGTCCATCCTGCCCAGGGCCAGGCAGTGGCCATCTCTGGGGTGGACAGCTCAAGCCTCACCTTCCTTGGCCTCTGCTCCTAGGCTGCCCCTGTGGTCCCTGGAAAGATGCCCAGCTCCCTGCACTCCCCATGTACTAGCACACACGGCCGCTCTGTGGCCCGCTGCCCACCTGGGAAGCAATGAGGAGATGTGGGCTTGCATGGGCTGCTGCTTGTCCAGCATAGTTCTGTGGTGGTCCAGGTGGTTACAGCCTCCATTAGTGCTGGCTGGTGGCAAACCACCCCCAAGAAAACATTGTTTGCAAGCTCAGCAGTGAGAGGACTGTGCATTCCATGTGAAGCCAGCTGGGAACAGCCATGCTCCACCATGAAAGCATTAGAGGAGCCATGCATGGATGCTCTGATCTCCCTACCTTACATTGCAGTCACTTTTTTTCTTGCTGTCAGTCATCCATCCCTCTCTTCCTGATGATCTCACAAGGGCTGGGAGGGCAAGGCTGGCAGGAGCTTAGCTCCTCTTCTGGATGACAGAACTGGGTGTCACTCCAGGAGTCTGGATGGCTGAGCCTGGACAGAAGTGATGGGTTGAAGGCTTTGTGAACAGACTAACCCTGGGGAGCTGGAGGAGGGGTGCTTACTGCCAAACCCCCCTTGCACTCTTCCCATACTGATTTCCATCTCTGCTGGTATCACTGGCCTTGCTCTGCTGCAGAGTGATGGGACCTCACCTGCCTGCCTCCAGTATGGGGGTCCCCTGCCATCCCAGGCTGCCTCACCTGCAGGAGCTCCTTTTGGCAGGACTCAGTTGGCAACATTCAGGCTCTTATTTGCTTTTTAATGAGTTCCAGCTAATGAATCCCAACACATGAAAGGTTTTCATTAAACCTCTGGCTTGCTGTCAGCATTGGCCACAAGTTTGGAGAGATTGGGAGTCACAAGAGTGGTTGCAGGGGTGACTGAGAACTCTCACCTAGGAGCCTGTGTGCCACCTGCTGCCCTGTCACCCTTTCCACATCCATGCCTGGTCTCAGTGGATGCAGAGGAGATGGGATATCCACGGGGATGTGAAATGAAGCAGCTGATCTTATGCTACTGCAGCCTCCTTTATCAGAGCAGTGAACAGAGGCTCACCTCATCCCCAGTGGCAGGGCCACTGCTCTGCAGTGATGGATCCCTCTTTGTACCTGCTAGGGGCTGCATCCACTTAGGTTTAATGAGTGAGCAACCTCCAGCACTCTGATGATGCAGCCTTTTCTCACACAGACCTGGTGGAAAACATTTCCTGATGTTGCCCTGGGAAGCCAACTGCTTGAAGCCAGGAGTCCTGGATCACATGTTGTGATAGGGGGCTCTTTGTGTGCATATGGAGGGGAAAGGAAGATCTCACAGAGAGACCCTGACATGGGTTCAGCTCCCAGACTGGATGAGGGGCTCAAATTTCAGTACCCAATGCTGCATCTGTGCAAGGAAGGGTCCAAGAGCAGCTGAGTCTGAACAAGGCTTCAGTTGCTGCAGGCACAGGAGCAGAAGAGTGAGTTACCAAAACCTTGCTGTTACTACACTTTCTGGAGACAGATTGTCCAGAGCAATGCCCATGGTGGCACTGTCATGGTGTCCATCTTCCAAGTGCTTCCTTATCTCTCACTGCTCACACTTACCTCACTTCTTGCCTACAGCCCAGTTTTGGGTTTGTTTGTAGCCTGAGTGGGGGGAAGCCTTTCTGCACTGTGTGTCCTGAATGGCATCACATGGTGAAGCAGAAGCTGCAGGAAGAGCAGAAGAGGGGTTGCACACTCCAGCCTGCCTCCCGACCCAGAGTTTTGGAGACCATCTGTGCATGACTGTGGGTGGGGGTGAATTTGAGCATAAAGACTTGTCTACATGAAGTGCTGCTCCTGAGAAGCTCCCCATGCTGGGCATTTCCTATTCCCAAAATAATGCTTTGTTTGCTCAAGTTCACCAGACCCCCTTTCACTCTGAGATACAAATGGAAGTTTTGGGGAATATTTCAAAAATCAGAAAATCACCCCCAGCCTTCATTCATGTTCACTTCCAAATACAGGCAGGACTTTAGGGAAGGGCTAATGGGATGGCACATCTGCACACAAACACACACGTCTGTGCCCCTCACATGTGCAGATCCTCATCTCCGGAAGAAGATCTTCTTGTCAGGAAGTCACGGCCCTGATTACTTTGTCTTCTACGTTTAAGAACATCCCTAACTGCTCCTTGGATAGCTCAATTAGTAAAGTGAATATATTATATAAAGTCTAAAAGATTAAACTATCATAGGCAGCCCATAATTTCATGAAGAAGTCAGGGGAGCATATCCCTCTTATTAACTCTATAACAAATGTGATGAAAATGTTCAAATAGAATGTTAATGCAATGTTACGTGTAATTTTCCCAGGCGATTTTCTGCTGAAATATTTCTTTATTAATAGTAATTGAGGGTATAAATTATGAATGAGGCGATTTTCTCCTTTCACTGGGAAAGACGTACTAATGGCAATAATTCTTTATAATAATTTTTTGGGGGGGAGAATGGGGAGGGAGCTAGGGTGAGGGGTTTAAAGAAAAAAAAATCTTTAAAGGGATTGCAAAATATATAGACTAGCAGTGCATGTTTTATGGCAGGGCACTGTATTTTATATCCTTGTGCTGGCCATCAGTCCTGTGTGGGTCTGTACTGCACGTGCACGAGGTTTGGGCCTCTGGCGATTTCCTCCTCTATTCCACATGTGTAAAGCCTGACATCAAGCACAGGGAGTATGAGAGCACCAATGCTGTGAGTCTGCAAATTCAGGACTCCTTGTTTCACTGTTTCAGGGAAAGAGTGGCAGGAAGCACACGATGAGCCACAGGGAATTGTGGTTAGTAGGTGGGTACTCAGAGATGAGCAGGTTAGTGGTGAATTTAATACAGACTCTGACACTTTTCCATGTTCTCACCATAACCAAAAGCACTTCTTTGTGCTTTTGTTCGGGTTTTTTTGGGATGTGTTTTACCATCAATTCAGCCTGCTAATCCTGACCCCCAGCACCTCCATGTGTGGAGATGTGTGGAAGTGGTGCTTGGTCCTACAGCCCCTGAATCTTGAGCAGCCTTGAAGAGGGGTGGGACTGGGGTAATGCTGACTTCCAAATGCCACCCCCCCACCCCTCTGTGGGACAGAGCCTGGGGACACACACAAGGCCAGCCCAGGGCCATGCGCTTGCACACCATGGACAGGCACCACCAAGCAGCACAGCTGCTTGTGGGAAAACAAAAAGTCCTTTTGGTGATGCCGGAATGAAAGAGGCATTTTACAAAGATTTCAGAACTTGCTCTCCTTCAGGTTTGTATGGCTTTTTCAACAGACCAAATGATTTCAAAATTTTTCCACTCTATTAAAAGAAATGCTGGTTTGAGTGCAATTCTTAGCCTCTTCCTCCTGCGCACATCTCTCTTTCAAAGAAAGACAAAGGTATAGTCTCCCTTAAAGGTACAGGATGGTGTCCCTTAACTTTTATTACACTTCAATTGGCTTTAAAAAACCTTCTGAAAGGTTTAAAACTTTCATAGCAAAGAATCCACTTTCCCCTACAATTTTATTTAAAACTTTTCCCAGGAAGGAAACTTTTTAAACAAGTTCTAATCTACAACAAGCATAGGAAGAAAAACTCCTGACTCCAGGCCTTTGCCATATGAACTAAAGAGCTTCAGTTAGCTAAAAAATGTAAGGAATTCCACTGAGAGTGGCCAGCACATACTAGTATCCAGCAAGGGGTAGAGGTCCTGGACACCCATGCACAGGGGTGCAGATGTGTTGAGGAGTGGGTGGCTTTGCTCCTCCCCAGCGCAGCTCTTATACGCTGGGGGATTCCCCCTGCTCAGGCTTCTCCCTGAGCTCTGTAAGAAGAGCTAGAGCTGGTTCTTCTGCAGCCAGCTGACTGTGCTGTCCTGTCTCTTCCCTTCTCTGGAGGCACAGACCCTCAGGCCCTGCCTGTGGCTTACTCCACACCAGCAGGCTGTGCGAGAGGCTGCAGAAACGCGAACAAAATCAGCGTGATCCGTCACCAACCCTCCTCAAAATTAGGTTAATAATTTATGATGTTAAATGGGACAGTTAATAGCTGGGCCAGATGATTCCTCAGCTAATCTAGAGCATGGGCTGAGCTGCAACGAGTCCCCTGAGAGTTCATTACACTCCCCAACCCTCGGCACTAGTGCTTTTGGCTCTACTGATACCTACGGGAGGCTGTGGCTGGTGCCGCTGGCAACACGCCTAAGACTTGCCCCTCATCAATTAAGAGAAATAAGGAAATCGACAGGAAAATTAATTTCCAAAGAGACAATGTTTCTGAAGCCTGCACTGCCCCCAGAAAGCCGGGGGGGTATCTGGGAATCCTGCCTGGGAGGAGGTTGTGTTTGCTGTCTCACTGAACGAGGTCAGGCTGCTTTCCTGAGGGCTGGGAGAGCAGGGAGGGGTGCAAGCAACTGAACAAAAGGTGCTTTCGCTTCTGGGTCAGTCCCAAGAAAGCTCCTTATGAAGGAGGGTGCTCAGCTGTATTTGTGAGGAGATGCACAACACACACCTGCTGCTTAAAGCCCAGTGCATTGTGGCTCACGAGCAGCAAGGATATACTCCCCGACAACGCACATTCCCAACAGAACCTCAGAGATGAAGGGTCGGGATGAGAAAGTTCAGCAGTTCTTTTCTGTCAAGGAAACAGAGCAGGCTTGAGACAATCAGGATGAGACAGTCAGAGTGCTCTCCAGGGGCAGCCCTCACCCAGAGAACAGCCATGGGTGGATCTCCAGCTGCTCGCCTGTCTCTCTAACCTCCCTCTCACTGGAGATCAGATCAAGCCCAGCCACAGAAAACAGGCATTGGATAAAATAGCTTCCCCTCACCAAGACCTCAGCCTCTGTCTGTGCCCTGAGCCATTCCATGTCCCCCATGCTTTTTGCTTCCTCCTTGGTCCCAGCAACCCTCCTAGAGTGCAGGACAAGCTTGCCAGCCACAGCCAAAAAATGCAAGGAATTACCAAGAGTACATCTTGTCAGTGTGATGGAGGCTTTCCATCCTTATCCAATGTAAACAGATCACTGGGGTCCAGGGCACCTGGCAACAACAAAGACCCTCTGGTACTGACAATGTTTGAGTCCTACTTTGCCCATCCTGCTATGCTTCTTCCTTCTCAAAGGCCAGATTCTGCAAGGCAGAAATACTTCAGAAAGCTTTCTGTCTCTTGGGATCATGCTCAAGAGAAACAAAAAGTAAGCAGGGACCCCCACCTCATTGATCTCAGCTGTATGTGGAGGCAGGAATCTCTTCTTTTGCTCCAGCATCTCCCTGTGGGTGTTGTCAAGCAGTGCCAGCCTTAGGCAAACCTGGAAGAGTGTGACACAGGCACTCTTCTCTCCAGAAGAACTGGAGATGGGTAGCCTTGAGTATGGCACTTCAGACAGCCTAAATCTATTTTACAAATAGAAAAACTAAGTCACTAACTGTGAGTGACTACTCAACATCACCAGCAATAGCAGCTGAAGGGAGTAATTCCTCCAAAAATCTAAGGTTCTCAGTACCAGCATGTCCATATCCTGCCCTTAAATGGGAGCTTGGGACAGACCCAATGGGCTAAAAAGTGACTGACTGGGCTACAAGTGCAGGCTGCTGCAGCCAGGTGTGCACTGATGACTCGGGCAGATGTTGGCCCTGCAGCACATTTGGGCAGTAATTCCCCTTCTCCCTTCCACATTCCTTCTCTGCCAAATTCAAACCATGCACAGTGCAGGGGGATTACCTGCAATTACAGCTTTCACACGTCGGGGCTGGTTTCACTCGGCTGGGGGAGAAGCAAGAGCATCCATAAGCTGGGATTCTGCAGCCATTCCCCCTGCCTGTGTTAGAGGCAGCCAGTGCTGTCTCACCCCTGCAGCTGTCTCCCCTCGTCCAAAACCCCCTCCCAGGTGGGAAAACCAAGAAGGCCAGGGCCAGCACCAGAGTCAGTTTTCCTTCCAGCTTCTGCCCAAGTGAGTATGAGAGAAATGACAATTAGGGGGACAACAAATGAGGCTGCCAGACCCTGGGGGGGACATGTGCAGTAACTTGAGGCTGAAGCGGAAATAGCTCCAGTCAACCCACTTAGAAAATCATCATTACTGTAAAATTTATGGCTGACATGAGCTTGTCTCAGAGATATGACTATTTAAAGGCAGCCAAAGCCTCCATTTATAATAATGTGAGGGAAGGGAGGATAGAGAGAGATGGGGCAGGTTTGAAGATCAAAGGGGCATTTGGGGAAGCAAAGGAGACTCTGTCTGCCTTGGTGGCAGGGGCAAAGGGACAGGGCTTCAGTGCAGAAAGGGTTGATGTGGTGGGGCGAGACACTGTGTCCTATAGGAAGGGCCCAACCCTCTGCCATGGTTCTGCTGTCCCAGTCCCTGAGACCACAGCACTCTCTGTGGCCTCTGCCAGTCACTCCTGCCTTTGGGGCTGACAAAGTGCCACCACCTGGGTGCAAGGTGTCCTGGACCCCAGGCACACAGGTGAGCTCAGCACCATCCAGGCAGTGCTGGACAGGGCCACCATCACCCACTCAGGGTGTGCTGCAGGACTTGCCAGGAGTGTGCTTGTAATTACATGTGAAGAAGAAAGACATTGCTGGGACAGGGAGAGAACAAAAGCAGTGACAGGTTTGGAGGACAACAAGCAAATGCCTACAAGGTTCAGTTTCTTTTTTCCTTCTATTTGTTAAGGACAGAAAATTAGTCCTGGTGGGGAACTCCTGATAGGCCATTGCTGTACCCAGGCCCTTAGGTGTCCTCCTTAGGTGCACTTCCCTCCAGGCTTTACAAAGAGGATCATGTAATCACTCATTGAGGCTTGTTTGGGGAGCACCTCATTCCAACAGCAGAGCCAGAAAGAAGGCCCACTTGTCAGTTCCTTGGGCCAGGCCTTGGGCCAGATGAGGGTGCTCAACCCTCACCTCCAGGCAAACAGAAATGCTTCAAATTTGCTGTGGGATGGACCCCAGGGATGCCCATATTGGCTGGAGACACACTGCATGTCCCACCCGGCATGTCCCTGTGCCATGCTTCCCTATGGATGTGAAAGGGAATATGGCCCCTAGCCATGAGAAAGTTGGAAATGAGCACAGAGGTATGGATGAGCTCTCCACTGAGGCACCCCCAGAAGGCTGATGGCTGCAGAGCAGCAGACTGCAGGACAGCACTCCATGCCGTCCAGAGCAGGGACCAATCCCTGGAGGGACCGCCCTGCCCAGGGACCGCATGGAGCCAGTCCCTGGCATTCCCATCCGGGCTCTCCTCCCAGTCGGGCTGCTCCCTGTCCTTCGGGGATGGCAATGGCTCCTCACCTGATTGAATTTCCAGGCCATCACTTGCTCTCCCTGCAGCTGCGAGGCACGATCGCCCTCCCGGCAACCCCACGCTCACCCCGTGGAAGGAGGGGCTAATTCAGTTAGCCCAGTGGCATTAGCTGCCGTGAAGAATAACCCGCCAACAAGGGCCTGCGAGCCTGACACAATATTAAAGACCCCACTGCCCTCACTTGGGGCAGATTAAGCTGGGCTCATTGCTTTAATGCTGCACTCCTCGGCCGGGCTCCCTCCAAGGCTCTGCACCTTAACTGTATTACCCCAGCACCGATGTGCTTGACCTGACAATATTGCTCCCACTGATAATTCACCTCCCAAGAAACTTTGCCTTTTTGACCTCCTGCTGGAGTAGGTTCTAACCCCATGGAGCAGGGCTACCCCTGCATCCCACCATCCACAGGCTCGCTTTCCCTCAGCATCATCTCCTGCCTCCCTGATCTACTAGTGGCCTTGAGGTACCTTCTGCCAAGCTCAGGCAACTTGTCCCTGAAAACAGGTCACTGTGGTGATCCCAGGATCCCAGTCTTTATCAGTGACTGCACTGACATGCACAGTGAACACGTGGCACATGCGTGGGTGTGCAGAGGATGGAGAATGTAATTTACAGCACCAAGGATGTGCAGGACATCCCGGCTCACTAACCTCATCTGGGGTACCAAGGCTCTCTCACTAGCAATGTGAAGTGATGCACAGAGGGAGCATTAGGTCCTTCCTCTCCCAGGGATACATGTCTCATCTGACCCAAGGAAGCAATCAGGAAAAACACCCAAATACCAGCCTAGAGGGAGCCTGGGCTCCAAGTGAAACTCAACAGAGCAGTGTGGGAGCAAGACATGGGGTCATCCTGCTGCTGCCAAGCACAGGCAGTGCCAACATCATCTTGGCTTGGCAGCGGCCACTGCCTCCTCTCACCCAAAAGCTGCTAGCAGCTGTCTTGTGCTCTTATCCCTGCTTCACCCTGTGGCCTGCGAGCAACACAGGGAGAGTCTGAACAGGAAGATGCTGCCTGCTGGGGCTGCTGGCTCACATAGCCTTGCATTTCACAGGAAACAGCACCAGAGAGGAATCACTTTCCCCCTTTGTCAAAACCAGAGGGCCACTGTATCCTATAAATCTCCAGAATGAAATTTTTGAACATGGAAAACTCACCTACTCTGAGAAAAAAAAATAGTCTGATTAAGCCACCTATTGACTTCTGCCCTCCTCACCAGAAAATCATAATAATCTATACTGAACTTTTCCTCTTACTTTTATCGTTGGCCATGATATCACTGGTATAATTTTATCGTTATGTAAAAAAAAGAGGTTGGATTGCTGGATGCTCTGTCTCACCTCCTTGGAAAGGAGCAGGTTAGCATCAGCAAATTGTAGCTCCAGCTCTCAACTCAGAACAAGGCATTTGCTCCCTGCTCTGCTTCCTTGCCTTTGCACAGGTGGTTTTTATACTTGCCTTGCACAGTTAGGGCTTGGGTAGTGTATATCAGGTGTCTTTACATAACTAATTTATATGTATAGACATTACTATTTACACTAAAAAATAATAATGACCAAGCAATGCTCACAACAAGCACGACCTTCTTTTGGCAACATTTTTCTTCCTTATTTTCTGATTTCACTACTCAAAGGTGTGTTTCCTTTTTTTGAAGAAACAAAACTAGAAAAAGGAACGAACCTAAACTTCCACTCGTAACTCAGACCACAAGCCTTGGTGTTTTTCCTAATATTAAAACTTTTGGTGAAGCTGTGTTTGACCTGGTGCTGCTGACACAGGAAGCAGAGCACCCACACAGAAAGAGTGTCACAGAGCAGTCGTGACGGCAGTGGTTTGATGGCTATCAGGATAGAAAGGGTCTACTTTGAGGTTTTCCATCACTCAAAGGGTTCTGTGACCCTGGGGAAGGCACAGCATCTCTCCCTGTCCTGGATCCCCTCTGCCCTCCTCTGGGTGCATGGAAATTTCAATAGGTGCAGAAATTTGCTGCTGCCTCCCACCTGGGGCAGAAGGAGCTTTCCAGCATGAAATACCAGCTGTACCATCTCACATCCTGAATTTCCTGGCTGGATCACTGCTCAGAAACTGTGCTTGTCCCTGGTGCTCTGTCCAGAGCCTGGCCTGACCTGGGACCTGTCCTAACCTAATACAGCTACCATCCTGAGTAACACCAGTGGCAGAAAGTTTTCAAGGACACAGATTAAGCCAACAGACAACATCAGAGCTGGTATGGTAACTACATGAGAAACACAAAGGGTGATTCCCTCTACTGTTCTCCTGGAAAGAATCCCTTCAGCTGCTCACACATATATTGCTGAGCAGGGACTGAATCCAATCCTGCTTACACAGGCTGTGACGTGGCCAAGGACGGGGCAGATCCACACTGCTGGAAGCAGGAGCAAACCCTGCCCTTGGTGTGCAGCCAAACGCATTGGAAACAAGGAAGGGTGTATGGCTTTTACAAGCCTTTCTTCAAAAAGGTGGGCAGTGTCAGAGTAGAGACAGGCCTCACATTTGGGCTTGGGCAAAGAGACAGAACTATTCATTCCACATTTTGCAGTTAGCTTGCTTGGGAGGCGAATGGAAAATGGTTGATGTGAACACTTTTCCCTACTGGAGTTTATTTTTTAAAATGCAATGCCTTAAAACTGAGGCCTATGCCTTAAAACAGGGCCTGAGCTAACCTCATGCCACAGTGCCCATCTCCAGCTCCAGCAAAATCCTGTGCTGTCCTCCTCTGCAGATGGGCAGTGCCTGTGGGCACCAGCACCTACAGCATCTCTGTGCTTTTCCACCCACTGGTGCAGAAAGAGATTGGTTAAACCAAAACCATCTCCACAAAGGGGAGCCACCTGTGCCATCGTGGGGACAGGGAGTATCTTTAGCGCCACCAGGAAGGTGACATGGGACATTGGGCCCTCTGCTTCTCACCCTTCTGACATGACCCCTCCTGTTAGGGGGAGATTTAAGGTGCTCTTATATCTCCCTGCTGTAAATGGCCTCATAAAAGTGACAGAACGACGTTCATATGGATGCTTGTTAAAATTTTATTACTAATCACCACCAAAGTTAGCTGCTATATTTAACCCAGGCTGGGGGAAAGAGGGGAGGGGACATTGCCTGGGCAGGATGGAGATATCCAGTTCAGAAAGCAAAGGCAGGACCGGCTGATGAGTGGCCCTTATGTAGCTCACAGACACAGACAAGGGCCTACTTCAGCACTTGCAAATAAAAACTCCAGAGCCTTCTCATCAGCAGCAGCCACCAGCCTTTTACAAGCTCTAATGCAAGAACAGGATGGACTTATGGTGAAGCACAAGGCTACAGATCAAAGAGACTCTGCTGAACTCTCACCTCTATTGCAGCCTCCCCATGTAGCCCTGGGCTCTTCCCTGTGTGGAAGCTCCTGTGCAAAGCAGATGGGAACAGAGATTTAACAAGACAGCCAGCTCTGCAGGCTGGGGAAGTCTCTCATTGATGTGCAAGTGCCTGGCAGTCCTAGGATGAGTGAGGCCTCTCCCTTGGGGCTGCAAGCACACACAGTTAAGCTTCCTTTCCTGTTTCAGTCACATTTTGTCCTTGCAGGTAGAAGAAATGCTTGCAGAAGAGTGAAGAAAGACCAAGGATGCTAACTGTCTTGGCAAAGCAGAAAGTTCAACAGTTGCAAAGGTGTCACAGGGCACTTCCAGATATGTCCTTGCTGAAGCACCTCTGGGAAAGGGCCAGTGAGGAGTTCTGCTTTCTGCAATGTGACACATGAGGAAGGAGGAAGGTGGGTGAAAGCATAGAGCATACAGGTGGTATGGGCTCAGCTACTCCTGCTGGACCCACACATTGTGGTCACCTATCCAGACAGAAACACCAGAAAAGGATGGTCCAGATGGCCATAAAGGCAGGCCCAGAAGAACCAAGAAGACCTGTTCTGCTGTGCTAGTGGCATGCACATGGCTCTCTCCCACTGTGTGTGGATGGGAGCTGGGGCAGCTGGGGCAGGGATGGCCCTTCCACCTCGACATGATGCACTGAGAAGGGATCACCTCTGATCAGATGCTAACAGAGCACCCTTCTGCAGGGGATCATGAAAAGGCCATGATGGGTTTGCTGCTCTGTTGCCTGTCCAATGCTGGGAATAGTAGGAAAATATTTTATTGATGCAGTGAAGAAGGAGGCAGAGGGAGAAAAGTCTCACAATGAAAATAAACAGCTTTGAGTGTCTCCTCAATTTGGTAATGGAATCCAGATGACTACAGGTTTCTGGAGAATGAAAGACAAAGCATTGCTTAAAAGACTTCAGCTACCAGTACACCTTCCTGCCTGTTTGTACAGCAGAGGGGAACAGGAGAGGGAGACACGCTCCTCTCTGAGGATGCTCTCAGAAACCTCCCTGGAACTCCCCATCTGCATCTCCTTACAGCTTCATGGTACCCCCAGGTGTTTTTGGCAGGTCCAAACATCCTCATCTACCCTCATACTTGCTGTACTTAAGCATCACTGAGACCACTGCAGTTTGGCTCTCCATCACTGCTCCCAGTTACCTCGTTCCTGGCACTCTAAGGAAGCTGCTGTCTGTCAATCCTCACATCCATCTCTAGAGCCCTGTGTAAATCTCCTAGATGCCTCTTTGCTCCCTATATATCTATCTAATTAATGTTAGTGTAAGTAAAGCACAGCCTTTTCCCCTTAATAAGCAGAGTGCTGACTTTATTACAGGTCTTCTTTCCCCCCCCCCCCCTTCTTGCTTCAGCGCTTTAAATCATGTTCAGGAAAGCGCTTACGAAGGGAAAGGCTGCGCGTCACATCTCGCCCTGCCTTCGCCCCAGCACGGCTGGGGAGGGCCGTGGGGACTGGAGAGCAGAGGGCAGCAGGAGGAAATTGGACAGGATGTGTTCAGAGTGATGCCAAGAGCTCTGCACTGCCAGGTTCGCCGAGGTCAAGGGAGAAGTCAAAGGCCATCGATGTGTTGTCTGGCTGAAGGCAGAGTCCAAGCAAAACAAGGTGTTAAATGTCTGCTAATTAGAAGTGTCAAAACAGGACTGGAAAGGCAGGCATGACTGGGGAGAGCCTGGAAATGTGATAAGTGGGGCTTGGTGGAGGGGGAGCTGAAATCCTGGGTCTCCAGACCACACTGCAGGTAAAAGTGGGAAGGCTCCTGCAGCTGCATTGCTCTTTGGCACTTTTTTGTTCAGAAATCCTAAATGTGAGATGTAAAGGATGTGGACTCAGAGGACAACAAGTTCTGTTGCATTTCCTAAGAATTCTTAGGATCGTAAGAAGCAGAGAAGATTTTATAAATGTGTTATTTGTCTCTTCAATGTCAGCTCTCTGTCTTTCTCTTTCCGAGATCCCCCTCCTCCAATTTTACTCTCTGTCCCATGGTAAATGGGACAGAGAGTAAATCTTCCTTCCTTTCTCTCCCTCATTGCTCTCAGGCTGCCATGGACTGGGTGCACCAACCTCTGCCTGCCTGCAGGCACTAGGGGCTGCTGAAGACGATGGATGATACAGAAGGGAGACCCATGACTCTCACTTTCCTGAGGCTGCACAGCAAATTGCTGGTGAGAAATGATGGAGGAAAACGTGGCCTGCAGGCTGGGCTTGGCTCAGCTCTGTGGTGACTCTCCAGCCTATTGGCAGCTCCTTCTCCTTGTGCACCACAGGGATGTGGTGTCTGATAGTAATCCACAAGCACTCCATTTCAGAGAGTGGTGGGGACATTGTTGGAGGGGACACCACTGGAGGGGACACCATGCACAGGCTGCTCAAGCTCCTGGGACCCAAGCACATCAAGCACATGAGAGCGTGTGCCTTCAGACCCCTTACAGCCAAAGAAACACACCTGGGCTCCAGCAAGCCAGGCACAGGGAAATGATGTCTTACTGCTTCCTACTACTACACCAAGCCACAACCTGGTCATTCTCCGACCAGCACTGGAGCCAGAGGGCTGCCCTGAAAGTGTTAATGCTCCCCCTGGCCTGGGGTGAAAGGGTTACCCATGTTGTGCTCAGATTCTTTGGCTGTAATGTGATTTCTTGGCTCCTGCGTATATATTTATGCAGTTTTGTGCACACTCCTGCCCACTCCCCCCACAGGGTGGCTATCGATCAGGCTAATGGAAGGGATCCGATTGCACATGCTCCGACGTGCTCCCAACAGCCTTGCCAATGCTGGCCTAGCCAATCAATGCTGAGGTGCCCCCGAAAATTTCCCATAATCTGATTTGAAGATGTGTTATCACTTAATAAAATCCACACTTGCCCTTCCTCTTCCCCCTCTACTGAAATGCATTTGCACTCTGGCTCTGCCATGCCCCTGCATCCTGCCAGCCTCTGGGAGAAGGACGATGGAGTGGCCAGGGGCTAAAAATGCCCTGTCTAGGTAAGGGAGGGATGGAGTATGGGAAATCTGTTCTTTCCTGGGTAATCAGCATGGCCCAGCAGTGCCAGGGGACACACATGGTGACACAGGCTGGTGTGTGAGGGCTACCTGCTCCCTGCTTCCTTTCATGATGCAGTGGCTGTAAGGATGGCAGTGAAAAAAGGGGATGAATAACGTTCAGTTGAAAATATGGAGAAAAACGCTATCAGTCTTCTGTAGCCTGTCAAGAAACATTCCCGTGGTCTTTGGCAAACAATTCACGCCAGTGTATGAAAACACTGAGGGTATGTCTGGTGCCAATGGGTGTCTGCTTTCTGATCAGCCTGCACAGCAGTGACAAGAAGAAAATCCTGGGCAGTTGGGGCAAGACACCAGTGGGGTTTCTTCTCCAGGGAGGATTGTTTCTCCACGTATTGCATACAGGTGAAGCCTTATAAAATAAGGGCCTTGTTGCCCTTGTAAAATCATGGCTCAGGCCTGCTACTTATAGGCTAAGTATAAGGAAACTATGGGAGAGTGACTCAGCTGGGATGGAGTAGAGATGTGTGAAAGACATGCTGTGTGACTGCTGCATGTACACATAGTGGTGTAGGGTGGTTGGTTGACTTGGGCTTGTTGTGCCTTAAACTACGTAAACTGCTAACTGACTAACTGCTTAAAAAGCCTGGTTTCTGCAATAAAGCAGCTCTCCTTTGCACTGCCTGGGGACTCTGTGCCGCTCTGCACTGTCACATCCAAGAAGAGCAAAGTCAGAGGTTCTCCTACTCTAACCAGACTAATCCTTTGTCCCTTGCTGGCCTTCTGCTCCAACAGAAGATCTTGGTGCTACCTCGATGGCACACCTCTGTTTCACAGGAGGGGACACAAAGGGCTCAAGGTTCCTGAGCTGTCAGGCTGGTTGTAAATGGGAAGATGGCCACGAACAAGTCTGTCTTCTCCCACCCTTGTCCAATAGAGGGAGGAGGATGGTGCAGGATGCACACCCCAGAGGTGCCATCTTTTAAAACCCTGTCCCTAAAAGAGAGGAGTCTCCTCCCATAGCAGAGCAAGAAGCCATGCCTGCAGGGAACCATGTCTGCCTGGGGATCCAGGGACAGGCACATGCCAGCCACAGGATGAACCTGAGCCCTACAGATCGATGCTGTGTGGGGCTGCTCCCTGAGGCCTGAAACCCGACACTGAGGTTCAATAATTCAGGGGGAGAGCTATCAATGGCTTCTCAGCTCTTCAGAGAGGAGAGCAAATTGAATGGCTTGTCAGGAGTCAAAACAGAGCAGGGCAAAGCTGGGCTGAATGTCAGAGAGATTAAACAGGCAGAAAGCCACAGGGATGGGGATGAGGACAGGATGAGATGGGAGGCCACTGCTTTTTATGGTTCACTTTGGCAAGCATAGGAGCAGCTCAACTGCAGCACAGCAGAGCACTCTTACAGCTAGATGGGTGACCAGTGCTCCAGGAAAGCTCTTTGACCAAGAGGGCTTTCAGCAGCTAAGGTTAAGGAGCCTGATGGCATGAGGTTCTCCCAAGCTCAGACACTGTGTCACTGAACACCTCCACAGAGTGACCTTCCTGCTGCTGTGCTGGTGCAGTCGGGGGCCAGGGCAGAGGGGACTCGTGCCAAGGTTGTGTGTCCCATTTCAAACAGTGCCTTGCATGGGGAGAAGGATGAGACCAGTAGCCTTCTGTGGTAGAAAATAACTCTTCCAGGCCCAAGTGGGACACTGCACCAACAGTGGATGATAAATAATGGTGATATTTCAATAGACATAGGTATGATAATGAAGAGCTATTCTTCTTTTGCAAAGATCACTTGTAGAATTAAATATTTATAAATGATATTTAGACTTCTAGTCCTGTAAAATGCCTTTTTTACACAGATAATATATGTTGACTTGTTGGAGAACCAAACCAGTTTGATATGATTAAATGCAGAGCTGAGCGACATGATTCATGCCCTTTCTTTTCCACTTGCCAGCCTACAGCATATGCAAGATTCTATCAATATGTTTCTATAGATATTCACATTAAAAAAAAAAAAATAGAGACACAACCATCCCAGCTGCATAATACATTGAAATCCTCCCAACACCCCAAATGCCTCTATCAACTCTGCAGTGTCTGGCTTGTAAGACAAAGTTTTTTGCACCACATCATGCAGCTTTTTTAATGGACAGAGTTTCATTTGTGCTTTACATATGACTTATTCAGCTCTGGTGCCTGACCCTGCAGGCCCTCATGTGGGGACCAAGAGGCTGAACTGGCAGTGATGAAGGTGATCAGGGATACAGGACTAATCTCCCTCTCTCTTCCTTCTCAAAGCATTTTGGTACCACAGTCAAGCACGCTCCGCTTAAACAATCATTTGGTTTAAGAGGGATGTGACCACAGATGTGTGCTTTCTCCAGAGTCTGCACTGATTTCACATCTTGAAATTCCTCTCCCCAGCTCCATGAACTAAAAAACAGAGGTAGAAAGAGGCAGAAGAAAGAGGAAGAGATTGCCAGGCTGGTGACATGTGCCCAGGGACACCTGTCCCACAAAGCTCACTTGGTCCTCAGCCTGACCACAGCACGGAGACTCCATTTTACAGTTTCACATGTATGAGGAAGAGAAAACTGTTCATCTTAAAGAAACTCCTTTTTACCCTCACCTTACATATAATCGCTGACTGTTCACACCACACTCTTCTCACACCAGTGTTTGCCCCTGCCTGAAGAACAGTTGGGCTGGGCAAGGATCTTGGGAGCCATCTGCACCCTGAGAAGTGAGGCTGGTTTCTAGCCCTCAGAGCATGCAGTTAGACTTGTTAAACAGCGCAGGCAGCACTATTGGAAGGAGAAGTTTCCATTAATTTGCAGGTGCTGGGGGGAAGGGGGGAAGGAGAGGCCAGGTGCTTTCTGGATGCTGCCCCCAGCAATCTCCCCCTGGTCCTTTCCCATTGTTCCAGAGCCGTCCCACGCGGCCCTGCCAAAGGGGATAACAGGCTCAGGAACAAGCTGAGTGACAGCAGACACCTTATAAAATGCCTGGCTGAGCGGGCCTGGCGCCTTGCTGCACGCAGCGCACATGCCCGCAGCCCAGCCAGGCCCGGCCCTGTGCGCAGGTACCGAGGGGGGCTCACATCAAAGGCTCCGGTTTTGCAAGGCTCAGGACGCGGGAGGGCGTGAATTATAGACTTTGATGTCTGAGCAGCAGCAGAGGAATCGGCGTGAAGATCGTTTGTAAATCGCTATTTATGGTCTCCACTAAGTACCAGGCAGCCCCTTAAAGCAAGGGATCAGGTTTAACTGAGGGCCGCTGCAGAGAGCGGCTGCCGGCGGCTGGGCCAGGCCTCTGCGTGGGCAGGACGTATTTTAGACTCTCTCCATCCCAAACAGCTGAATTCAACTGTGAGATACTCCCAGCTAACTTCCCCAGGCCTTTGCCAGTTTGGGGGAGCCCCAGTGTGGGAAGGAAGCTGGTGGTGCCTGCACAGCAGGAGCGGCATGGCTCCTGGAGAAGCAGACCTGTACCACACAGTGGTGAGGTTTAGCGCTCACATGAGGTTGATCCTGGTCCCTGCTAAGAGGAAAAGGGGCAAATTGTGAATCTCAGCACCCTGTCTCTGCTCCTAAGGGCCCATCTGGCTTTGCCTTGCAGCTGACTCTCTTGCCCGATATAGTTTGTAACAATCTCCAAGCCTGGCCAGAGCTGCGTGCCTTTCTTTGGCTTAGTCTCTGCTCTGGCTGCCATGTTCCTCTTGAAACAAGGCTGGGACATCAACCAGGCAGCTCCACAGCAGAGGAAAGGACAGCATCCAACCACGTATCATGTCACTCCTGCCCATGGTTAGCTGTTGGCACCTGGCTCTCCCTGAGGGAGGGACAAATGCATGCTTCTGCCTATGGCACATCTGGGTGTGCCAATGTTAAGAGAAGTCTTAGAGATTAAAACCTTTGAATCCTGGCAACAAAAACTGTTCTGATTTCAATTCACTGATCTGGAATGGCCAGTATCCCCCAGCTGGGACCCAACGAAAGAAATAACTCTTTTGGGTTCTGTTTTGTCTTATCTGAGAATGAACAGCCTGGTTGGATTTCTCCCATGTGGTTTGATTCTAGTCCCTGTAGTCAGAGGTCAGTGGACAGCTGAGGCTCAGGGGAGCTGCAGCACAGAGAATGCCTTGTCTGGGACTGGAACACTCCTGGTGAACCCCACAAGACCCATCACCCCCAAATGTTCCCAAATGTATCAATGAGTCCACAGAGGTGACTGTGTTCTCCTTGTCCCTCTCCTCATCCCAGAAAGAAATTGACATTACCTCACACAAAGAAGGACCATTACCTGGATACTGAGAAGTGCATCTGGGAATGCCATATGCTGTTCCTACACATGAGCATCCACTCCTAGCATGCATTGTCCTCTCTACCCTGACACTATTTCTTTGCCCTCAGTGATCTTTGCAGTTCCCTTCATTGCAGCATAAGTTAAAAATTCCTCTGCATAGCTTTCATATCCTCTTCAGCACCACAAATTCAGGCAGTCTTAGGCCAGGCGTAACACCAGCCACTGCTCGTTTTTCCCTGAAGGAATGCCATCCAAACTGTATCTTTTAGCTGATCTGATTTACAATCCAGCAGCCAGTTTTGAAGCCCCCAGTTGCATTGCTTGGGGGCAATGCATTGCACAAAGATGCAGGCCCATGTACTTGTTCCTGTTCAAACAGCACAAAATGCCATTGTGAACAGAACTGGATTTTCTCCCTATCTTCAATTAAAGGTTCATGTCCAGCATCTACACCAAACTTTTCAAATGCAGCTGCTATATTTTGGAAGCTGAGACGGACCATGCTGGATTTTTCAACGAGTTACAAGCCTGAAATCCAATTCTAGCCCCCCAAACCAGTGGACATTTTTGAACGCTGACTATTAAATCCAGAACACACAGACAGACTTCCTCATTGTCCTCTGCTTGCCTTGCAGTCTCCAGCGTAGCAGCACTCAGCAGGCCTGGTTCTGCCCTTGCACATGCACATGTAAACTGTAGATAAGCACATATTTCTCTTTGCTCCAGCCACTCTCCAGGATTTATCTCAAGCAGGACAGGGAGCCCTCCACCACAGCTCAATGTGATCCCTCCTCAGACACGGTCATTTTTATGTCCAGAAATATTTATATACTTTGCACCACTGTTGTTTGCAGATTCTCTCTTGGTGGCTTCCACACTTCGCGGCAGCCCCTGTTTGAAGTTGGACCAGATGGGAGCCTGGACCAAACATAAATAAACCAATCAAATCTGAGAAAACAAGCCCCCATCCCTCCTGCCTCCTCCTCAGACCAGTGTGAAGATCCAGCCTGGGAGAGGGGGGCAGGCTGTGCTCTGATGCTCAGACCGCTCCCTCTGTCCACCCTTGAAGTCTCTTACTCGGGGCAGAGATTGGTATGTGCTGTTTGCAGGGGGCTTGTTTTTCTAACATGGTGAACACATGCTCTCTCCCGAGAATCATTTATTTTACATCAGAGATCCTGGGGCTCCTGACCCAGAGTTTTGCAAGATGGTTTTGTACTTTCCCTGATGAGGAAGGAAGACACATTCCTCCAGCTACCACTGCAAGAATGGCAGGTCCCGGATGTGTCCTTCACAGACCAGGCTCTCCCTCATTTCCCTCCCAAGACAAAGGTTCAAAATGACACACTGAGGTAACAGAGGATGTTCCGAGGGGCTCCACAATGCTCTCCCAGTAAGAAAATCCTGTTTCTTTTCCTGATTAGAACCTTCTTCTTGTAGGGCACCAGTAGATCAGATGAGCAAGGAAAGATGGACTGAAGGGACAGTGACCAAAGAGGCATCTTAATAAATTATTCACTATTTTGACTGTTTCCCAACAATTTAGGCCTCAAAAGAAGGCACAAAAAAGCCCTGAGGACATTTGTCTGCCATCAAGGTCTCCTTAGAGTCACCAATAGCCAGTACAGTTCTTGTAATAGCCCAAAGTCAGACCCACCAGCAGTTCCACCAGCAGACCTGGCTGCTGCTGTGCCCTGCAGAGAGTTGCTCTGCCCTCAGCATTGGCCAGGTTGCATTGCATGTGGCTGGAGCTGCTGCCTCGCAGGACCAAAGGCACCATCCATCCCTGGAGCACAAGACACACAGTTCTCCTCTTCTTGAGGGCAAGAGTCCCCCTTAAATCCCTGCTGCACATGGACTCCAGCACCCACCTTCCTTCCCTGGCAGGGAAAGGATGCCGAGGGAGAGCAATGGGGAGAGCAATGCATCTCTGCGAAACCCGATCCTTTAACACGCAGCTCCTCTGATGTGGGCAGCTTGTGCTTTACAGCATTAGAGGAGCAACATTTCATGGAAAATTCAATAAATACCCCTGTACAGCCAGACATCTGTAAACAAAGGCTTCCAAATTCAATCAGGCTGTGGGCTCAGAGCAGCATTTATAGGCTACAGCATGGAATATTATATAGGAAAGCTAAATGTAGGGGGAGGGAGCAGATTCCTGGAAAATGAAAGATCTTTTAGCTCTCTATTACCCCAATGAAGAGTAGCTATGTCTGTGTTGTACCACTGTGCCCCTTCTTGACTGGCTGGGGCAGCCTTGTCATTCCCAGTCTGCCAGCTGCCACGTCAATCTGTACTGGGCTCTCACCTAGCAAAGACATTGCAGTAGAAACCACAGCAAGACAAGCAGGGAAACGCTGATGACTCCAGCAACTGCCAGCCACTCTGTTTGCTGGAGTGCATTCCTGCTGCCAGCCATACCAGGAGGGTGACCTTTGAGATGTCGGTCTGAAGATGGCTCTGAAATACCAAGCCCTGATCCAGGAGTAAATGCTTCCAGAAGCCGGAAGTAATTACAGCCTATGCTCAACTCACAGCAGGGTTTTGGAGGGGAGAACAGTGTGTTGCTTGTCCTTTGGGGCTTTCCTGGGACATGCCATCCCTCAGCAAGTTGACTGGGCCCTGTCTATCTTGTCTCCTGTTTTCTCACAGCCTCAGTTTGCATTTGTATAAAACAAGATAAAGTGGACAAAGTGAAATGGGAATGTCCAGTCAAGGCTCTGCTAAGCTCCATGGTGACTCACCGGATGGAGCAGCAGTGCTGTGACCCTCAGCCATCCACACCAGATGGCTACTGGCACTGGTACAGAAGATTTGCTCCCAGACTTGAGCAATACCAGATGTGTAACACACAACTGAACACTGCTGGGCATGTTTGTGTACACTTGTGCACAGATACACACTCCCCACAAGCCACTACAGCATCCTTGTAGAATTCCCTCTTCCCTCTTTGGCCAAGGTTTTCTCTGTGGATCCTCACCCTTTAGCACAGTAACTGTAAAGGTCTCCAGCACACACAAGTGATGATGAACAGCATGGGACATAGGTCCCTGCTAATATCTGCCAACCTGATGCCTTTTTTCCAAGCCCAGGGCCAAAGATCTTCACAGTCAGGATATCAAAACACTGACCTTCCTATGCTGACTTGGTTTCCCATGCATCACCTGAAGGTGAACACCTGCAGGTGATTTTGGTCCAGGCTACATGTAACTATCATTTCAGACACACCCAAAATGGTTCATTACCATCCAGTGGCTACACCACCTTGCAGGCTCTGGACCCGGCATCCCCAGTAGTAGTAGCTGGGGTCCCATCTGCTGGCTGCTCCAAGCTGCATCTGCATGGCCAGGGGTCTCGATTTCTCCAAGCTGGACTTTGCAGATCCTTGCAAAGGGCAGGCCACCAGCTCAGAGAAAGTTGCTCAAGTCCTGCTGTGCTTCTGCAGTCCTTTGGGCACCTCAGGGGTAGGGACAACTGTGGTCCTCTGTGGAAGACGACTATAAAAGAACACCTTTGGGCAGCGGGAGCTGCATCTGGAGGACCAACTTGAATCCTTTGGCAGCACCCGCAGAGGTTATCAGCCCATATTTAGGGCAGGCCAAATCAGGCATTTGTCTCCTCCTTCCCCTTGAGTGCACTTTCCCTTACAGCTCAATCAGGCTTTACGAACACACTGCCACACACAGAGGGCAGTATATATAATAAATAGAGCCTAGCTCTGAGGGCAGCAGCAGTACACTATTGCCCAGGGGACAGGAAGGTTAGTGGGATTGTGATCTAAAACCTGAGGCTGGCAGCTTTATGCTCCTCCGGGAGAGATTTCCACAGCTACTGTGAGGAAAACAATCACTGTTTTGGTTATTACACTTCATTTATTGGTTTGTTCAAAGATCACAGCCAGGTAGGCCTTAAATTCAGGGATGCTCGGAGCATGGGTCTCCAGCCTCACTCTGTGTGGGGCACCCCAGGGTGCTCCCCCAGCTTGTGCCCTTCCCTACCCCAGGACAGCTCCATCCTGACTGGCTCTGTAAGATCCCTACATCATGACCAGGCAAAGCACAGGAGGGAAGCTGTCCCAAGGAACATGTAATGCTTTGGGACAGATCTACAAGCAAAGCCTCTCACTGATGTCAACATGTGAGGAAGCAACACTTGTGGTCTGAGGGAACCATCCAGCACATACACTGTTGGGAGCATATTCACTTGCCAGGAAGCATCTTTCATGTTGTTTGAGAAAACATGAGAAATTAGAGTCTGGATTGGACACATCCACACCTGTACCTTGGAGATCGGAGAGCAGGATGTGAAACACTGTTCCTCAATTAAGCATGGGTGGTCAGGGAATTACTGTAGGGTATTAACAAATTTACTCTCTTGGGTCACACAACAGAGACTTTAAAGCTCTGGGAAGAGAAGTGTGTCCATGCAACGAAGAGGTCTGCAGAACAAGCCATGGGCACCCCTTTGCATGGTGGTAGCACAGGCAGGAAGGAGTAATGCTGTGAGCACCTGAGCTGCTTTGGTCATACCGACCCCCAAGCACATCCAGTCAGCTACTGTCCCTCCAAGATGCATTGAAGAGCACTGGGTGATGGCTGGGATTCAGGAAACGTGGGGTGCTTCCCCCACTGCTCCTCAGCCAGCTGCCCTGGAAATGTTCCTATAAACTCCTATTAATTAGTTGACACTTGGACTGTGCAAACAGGCTGCCCCCTCCCTGTTCCCCCCCAGGAGGCAATGCTGGAGCAGGCCAGTTTGGGGGCCAAGTCTTGGGCACATTCTTCCAGTTAATATTTCAGCCCACAGTTGCCAAGGGATCGGGGCTGGCGTTTCCCCCCTTCCTCCCCCTTCCACCTCCCAAAGCGCCATTGGTGAGCGGATAGCCAGGTTATTGCCTCCCCCTCCCTTTGCAAGCAGATGTATGGGAGCCAGAGGAGGAGATTGATGGGGTTTATAGAGTCTCCCTCCTGACCACCCACCATGGCTCCTGCTCCCTTGGGCCTGTCCACACCACAGTCACAGCAATGACTCCACTGGTGCCCACCACAAAGAAAAAAAACATCCTGGCTACTTCCACTGGGTAGCCTGGGTCATGTTTGCTGCCTTAGAGGAGTTTCTTTGGGTCCCAGACACATCAGTGGGATGGGTGAGAGCTTGCAGTTCCTCTCCAGCCACATCCATGCAGTGAAGGGAACTCGGTGAAGCCTGAATATGAGTGACATCAAGTCCCTAACTGCTCCTGGCTTTCACAGGTGGCACAGAGCAGACTCTAGCTCTCCCAAAGCTTTCAGCAAGACAGTGCACTGCAAAGAGTGACCATACAGAAAGGGCTGCAGAGCAACTCCGGACAGAATAGTGTTTGGACATGGAGGCCCTTGAAAGAGCTGCAGCTGTCCCTCCTGGAGGCACCAAGTCCATGGCAGATCCTGGGAGGCACAAGGGTGGGAATAAAAGTCATGGAGGCTGGCTAGGCCCAAGGTGCCCACATGCTGTAAAGCATAAGGAGGGGCCCATGGACCTCATCAATGGACATGCAGGACAGCAGCTCCTCAAAGAGGAGGGAGACTGAATTTGATGGAAATGCCTGAGGAGAAGCCTCAAAAAACCTCACAGCTCATAAAAGTGCCCGGGATGGCATTTGGCATGACAGACATCATTGCTACCAGCAGCACACTCAGCAAGGGCACCATCTCAGCAGAGGCTTTCAGGAAGGACCATCTTGGGGACAAAGCCAGCTGCCATTGGATCCCACAATTTTCCAAATTAAGCTAACCACTCCCTGCCACTCGCGAGAAGAAGAAACAAATCAAGTTAACTAAATGTGTTGGTAACATTTGGGCCATTTCCTGTATGTTTAACACATTTTCTATTAAGCCCACGACAAATGGCAAGGGCTCCAGGCGCAGCCATAAAGGCTCCCTCCTGCCGCAAGCCGAAGGGGCTGCAGGCAGGGAGGGGAAGGTGAGCCGGCTGAACAGGCAGATGGGAGGTGAGCACATAATTCACAGCAGATCCACGATTTGATTAATTTCCCTGCTTTTCCTGTTGGAGAATTCCGGGTTTTATTGGCCGTTAAAAGGCACTGTGCTGCCTGATTTTGGTGCGGAGCTGTGCCAGAGGGGGGACACAACACGGGGGCTGGCTGCAGGGACCTGTCATGGTGTGAATCAGGTGCAAAGTTTAAGGTGGGTGTTTTGGGGATGGGGATTCCCTTCTAGAGGACAATTCCCCCATAACATGTTATCTAGAGACTTGTCCTGTGGCTCTGGCTTGGTGGGGAGGGGGATGTCTGTCTTGGGACAAAGCCTCTCCACAAAGCAGTGGGACCCTCACCCAGCCAATTTCTCCCTCCCCTCCTTCAGCTGCTCTCTCTCCTCCCTCCTCCTCACACCATGCTGCTGGGATCAGCCCCTGCAGGAAAAAAAAATGCTCAATTTGTCATGTCATGTCCAGCTGTTAACCTCCCGTTGCCGAGCCATAGGAAAGACTTGCTTTCTTCTATTTATTTATTTGCCACCCGGACAATGGACGGCCCCAGGCCTGCTGAGCTCTTCATAATAATGCCACCAATGATCCCCCCTCCCTGAGCCTCCCTCAGCCAGCAGCACCAGCTGAGGAGCTGCAGGTGTCAGTGGGCATTAACCAGTGCAGGGGTCCCAGCTCCCTTGAAAGCCCTGGATAACACGAAGAAGGCAACTCTCAAGGGCTGTGGCCAGGGCTGGGAGGATCCCTTGACTGGGAGGACACCCAGACTGGTCTCATGTGAAAAGATCTGCACAAAGAGGGAGAGGAGAGAAAGGCCAAATGATAACCATCGCTCCGGAAAGTTTATCCTGCCACTTTGGGGATACTTGGACAGGGACGAAAAGATCTGTCCAGCCACCCAGACAGTCCCTGGGGGAATCAAGGCCTGGCATAGTCGCTGTGTCCCTGGAGGCACTTAGCAACTGAGTGGAGGGGATGGCAGCTTGGAGGCTGGCTTTGACCCCTGCCAGGGCTCTCCTACCGGGCACAGTTCAGGGTGGTAATCTGGCAGAGCTGAGGCCAGGAAAATTGCTCCAGCAACCAGGTTGTGGCTCAGAGGGGAAAGGCACCAGCCCCTCATCAGCCTCCAACTGAGGAAGCATTCTGTGTGAGGCTGGGAGCCAAGGGCTCAGATTTGGTAGTAACAGGGCTGCTCCCCCTAGTTAGCGGAGCTTAAGGTGTGGAGATCCCCACCCAGGGACACTTGCAAAGCCTGCGTGAAGCTCCAGATCTGCCCACCACCTCTGGTCACAGATATGGGTCTGCCATTCCCACAGAAACTGTGGTGCCTCCCACCCACCACCTCTGGTCATGAATGGGAGGAGAGGACCAGCCACCTCTCACAGACCCAGTGCCACACGCCGGGGGCACTGCCCACTCACGGGCAGCTGCCAGGGCTGTGAACACATCGGCGGCAGCTGGCTGGGTGTGCATTTGCTGTTCTGACAATAAAACAGCTCTCGGGTTACTGGGAAGGTATCGGCGCCGGGCAGCCGAGGAGCGAGAGCACACGGGCTGTAACTCCTTCCTGTCTGCCCGGCTGTCTGTCCGGCCTTCCTCCCCCTGTCAATGTCACTTTATTTGCTGCTGGGGTGGCGATAGAATCACTATTAAAAGCACAAGTAGTAGGCATTAAAATGCATTTCGGTTAGTCCGGGATAATAAAGGCGCGCGAGGGGAAGGGGGGAGGTGAAAAGAAGGAAGTTTTAACTCGCTAATAAAAATCAAATGCAGGCAGTTTGCAGGAGCGAGCGGCTCGGCGCTTTGCCTTGCTCTTGTTAAGGGCCCGCTGCCATAAATAACTTCCCTGAGCGAAAGCAAAGGAGAGCCAGGGAGTGAGGACGCAACAACACAAAATTTTTCATTTTTCTCCATAAATCATTTCAGCGTGTGATAATATTTGTTTTTTCTAATGAGTCTCCTGTGATCCATTCCGGGAGCTAACATCAGGGCCTGTCAGGGTATGATGTGTGGGGCACTTCAGAGCTTTACAAAAACTGCCGCCTCTACAGATCCTCCCCTGCCCATCGCTTATGCTCAGGACAAATGTGGCCAATTTTTTTTTTTTTTTTTTTTGCTCTGGGATTTCAGAGCACTCTCTCCTTTTGCCTGAAGTTCTTCAGCATTAAGCCCTGAGAAGACACCTCCCAGAAAAGCAAACCATCCCTCTAGCTTTCTCTTTGTCCCCCAGAACAGCAAACATCCAGGATGGTCAGCTCCCAGGATGAGAAAAAAACCCTATGGAATAGGAACAAACCAAAGTGAATGCTGGCAGTGATCCTCAAAAAGGCAGCTCCCCAGAGCTGGCATAACACCTGATGTCCGCCACACTTGCTCTGCTCCATGGGCAGTCCAGCACAGAGTCTGGTACAGATCCAGGTCTCTATGCCCCCCACCCTAGGCCCAGCATCTGACTCCATCACATCTTCATGAAGTCCTAGGCACCTGCAGAAGCACTATGGTGACTGCAGGAGGTTCCATTTCCACAGAGCACATATGCCTACTGATACATCTTTTAGTCAAAGACCAAGAGCTTCACAGCCAGGGTTTCCTTGGGGAATTCTCTGGGCAAAAACCTGCTTGTTTCTGAAATGGAGCCCAACACACGTGTGGAGGTGACTGCAGGTCACAAGGGTCCAGTAAGTAGGGATGAGGTTTTACTGAGACTCCTTCCATTCCTTCACCCCTTCCAGCTCCTCAGTACTCATTGCTTCAACACCCAAGTAAGTGAGACACTAGATCTCAGACCTGAAGAGAGCAATTTGGGTCAGGGGTGCATTTGGGTCAAATGCACTGTGTGGATTTACACCCAGGTGACCAGACTGGCATCAGCCCTGGTTATGACAACCAGAAATTATACCTAATAGCTCGACAGAGAGCTGGGCACCCAAGCTAGTAGGTTCAGCTCCTATGGGCAGATTGAACATGGCACCGTGTTCAATCTCTCAGCACAGCACCCATGGATCATGGACACTGGCTTCAGTCTGTGCTTCAGTGACATGAGTCATGCTGGTAGCAGGGACAGAGGATGCTGCTGGTGCCTTTCAGTCTAATTTAAATGGAAGGCAGTTATATTCAGGGAGGTCTATCCATCACCAGATATATGGTTGGAGACCACCTCAGTGAGAAATAAAGGGAAAAAGAGAAAATGGTACACCAGGAATGGTGTATAGAAAACATAAGGGGAGAGGAGCCCAGGAGCATATTTCAGCTGAGATCTATTGCTCAGTAGGTTGGAAATCACCAAAGACTATAAAGATGCTCTGCTCTGAGCATCACACATCAAGAGCAGTTAACACACCATAATGCTGTGCTCAAGAAAGCAGGATATCCCTGCAGGCCTGGAAACTGAGGCCAACCCTTGCTCCGCAGCATGATCCAGGTGAAAAAGAGCTCACTCTGGCTCGCTCTGATCCTTCTTCTTGCTCCTGCAATCATCACCATGACTGCCAGAGCCAAGGCTGCTTTTAACATCACCATCATCAGGGTTGTTATTATTATTATTAACATCATTGTTATGGTATTTCCAGAGGAAGCTCTTAACTCTGGTCATCGGGATAAAGGCAAGCTGGTGGCATCTTCAGGGAGCCATAATGGTTCGGGGCCGGCTCAGTGTGTGTTTACTCTCTGCCAATGTATGTGAGAGAGGAAAAGAGAGAGAGGTAGTGAGATAAACACTGTCATGGGCCGCTTCCATCATCTACTCACAAGAGCATAATAAAGCCCTTGTAATATACTAGAACTTGTGTGGTCCCGGGGTCTAATTTGCATACTAATTACTCAGTGCAAATGGGAACGAGGGGTAGGGGGAGGGCGCGCGGGTGAGGGGGACTGGACTATTTGCTCTGCCGTTTCATATCATGCTAACAAGCTAATCCGGCGTGCAGTTAGCTCCTGATATATAACTGCTCATTAGTATTATAATAAAGTACATGAAACAACCATAAAACGTTATATACTGCACAAGTGTTGTTTTCTTGCCAATTATCTGCGGGCGGATTTATCACCGCAGTTGTTGCAAATTCCCCTTGGTGAGGTTTGGGTCGAATAAAGAAAGGTGTTGGTGTGAGGGGGGAGTGGGGGGGCTGCTTTCAAGGGGGAAAACATGTGTTTTCTTAAGTAGCACTTACCGATGCGCCATTTCATATGAGAGAGAGGGAATGCTGCATCCTTAGGAGGCTGAGACGAGAAGGGAGCCCGGGGCTCCACATTCAAATCAAACAAACTTCTGTCTGTTAGGGAAATGGGACCAGAGCCCTAAGGATGGACTTCAACCCAGCAGAAACCAACCAAGGACAGGGCAATATCTTTTTCCTACTGCCTTCTTCTAAGGTAGATGGAGCAAGACCAGAGGAAAGTAGCTCCATTTGATGCGGAAAGGGCTTGCCTGGCACATTTGCCAGCAATGAGGCAAATTTCTCAGAGAAGCCATCCCAGAATCCCTGCCCAAATCCTGCTTCTCTTTCCCATTACAGCACCAGCAGTCTGCAAGAATAGACAAACCACAGCTCCCAGCACCTTTCTGGGCTGTGCACTGCTGCCTGCCCTGTGGCTGATGTTTCTGCCTTTCCAACCCATACCACTGCCCCAAAACTGCTTCATGGCACAGGGCTACTGACCAGCTCTATATGGCACTGAAAGTCATGGAAATCTTGTGGTTCATTGCTTTACCTGGTTGGTCAGAGGACAGCATCCCCTGCCCTCCTACAGGCACAGGGGCAGTTACAAACCCTGACAGCCTTAAGCGGGGCAGGGATTTGCAGCCCTTGGTCTGCAGCCCCTGGGGGTCCATGGATTACTTCTCAGCTACCCAGGAATGTTGAACAAGAAAAGCGAACTGAGGATCAAATAGTGCTCTGAAACTGGGCTCTGCACCTTCGCTGGAAACCCCCGGGGCACCACAAAATGGGAAGAGGCTGAAAGCTGCTGGGAGGATGTGAATAGCAGAGCACCCACAGTGGAAGAGGGCTGCATGGGGCTGCCAGGAAAACCTGCTGCACTCGCCAGAAGAGACAGGGCACTGAGTGCTAATCCCTGTTTCCATCCCAGGAAGGATGAGTGACATGGCTGCAACCATCACAGGGCACATGAAGGAGCATGGACTCAGGATCCTTCACTTATGCTGTCTTAGAATATCTCTGACAAGACCATAGACCCTTCCTGCCCCAGACAAGACAGGCTCCCTGCCCTTGAGAGCTGCATGTTCTCCTATCTTAATAGGGGCTGGCAGAGCTTGCTGAACATGATGGGCACTTCATCCATGCATCCATGCTCAGCTCTTTTCAGAGATGCTCTGTGCTCCCTGAACCTACTGCTTTGCATCGTCCCACAACACCAGCATTGCAGATGGGCCCACATGAGTGTGCAACAGGTACTTTTAAAGCTTCTACCAACATCAGCATCCCACTATGTCCTCACAGTCAAATACTTCTGCAACAGGAACCCTCCCACTACCCCTCCTGCTGACACTGCCTCCCAAACAGTTGTGACCATGCTTGCACACCCACTTTGCTGGCATGCTCTGACCCAGATGTGCACTGCCTGGTGTACATAAGGATATGTTTCCAAACACTCACACAAGGCAATGGGAAGACAGACATTCTCTTCTGTGGAGACCCAGTGGCATAAATCCCGCCCATTTTCCCTCTTACAAACAGGGGTTACAAACGCAGCCCCCATGGGTATTTCACACAGAGCCATTCTTCCTCTCTTTCACACACACACACATACACACACACACACACACACACACACACACACACACACACACGCCCCCTTGCTGTGAAGCATTTGCTTATTTATGGCTTGTTTTTGTCAAGCGGAGGCAGGACTGACAGCTCTCAGTGGTGGGGCTCTGTCTGTCTAACTCCGTAATAAGACACATGATATCCATTCTGCTGCCAGCGGGGAGTGAATCACACCAACCCTGTCACCCCGCTTCGCCTTGGCGAACTCCACAGCTTGTTAGCATCACAATATTGGGAGCAAAATGTGACCCAGCGCTGCCATGCCCCCTCCTCCTTCAGTCTGAAAAGAGAGGGGGGAACACACACGCTCACATCTCGACACCAAGGAAAGGCACAAATCCCCCACAGGGCTTTAAAAGGACTTAAAACCATTTTAATAAACTGATCGTAGAGGAAACACCTCCCCTTGGGAGAGGGTTACTGAGCAAATGCCAACACTATCTCTGTCCTGCTCTGCCTAGCCCAAAGCTGCCCTGGGGCACCCAGGAAGGGGTTTCCCCCATCCTCTCTCCTGTGGCTGGCACGAAGGTTGTGGAACAAGCATCCTGGCCGATCATGGTGAAGGAGGGCTGCTGGGACCCATTTCCAACCCCAGCATCCAGGGCTGGGCCAGGAGGAGTCACCACAGAAGCACTGAAGGACCTCAAACTCCCTCCTCAAACCCGTCCAGTCGTGGGGAGGGGAACTCCTACTTACAGCTTGTTCCCAGGAGATAAATAGACCTCAGTAAAAAGATTGCTACATCCTTTCAATAAAGATTTTTTCCTCTTTTCCAGACAGCTTGTGAAATGTTTTAAAAGCTTCTCACATTTCCAGTGAAACCCACAGAGAAGAATTTTGCTTGTTATCAGCCCTAGAAGACCCTGATAGACGGATGATATTTTTCCCCCTCCTTTCCCTCTCTCACACTCTCTTTTTTTACAAGCTGAAAAGAGAGTCACAGTGTGTTTTATAACCGGCTCTCTGCATTTCAAAAGCTCAACGAGAGCTCTCTGTGAACCCTGATAAGCCCAGGGCTCTTAGTGTCTTAAATACCTTTGACAAGCTATACATTACAACGCTAATAATTTGCCAAATTTGCGCCCATAATATGATATCTGTAAAACGTCAAGGGTGGTAATGCGATTAGCGGCCTCAAATGAAATATCGAACATTCAGCGTTTAGGCCCTGAATAGGGGAGAAAGGAAAGGAAATCAATTTCAAAAGCAGGAGGGAAAGAAGCGATAAGCGTGTAATAAAAAGGAAGAGGGGAGCATGGACAGGCCAGGAGAAAGAGCATCTTGTTTTTCATTCTTCCTTTTTTAAGGCATTCAAGCCTTAAAACGAAAAAAAAGGAGGGGGGAAAAAAAGTGCAAACAAACATCTTTGAATTAAGCCGGTTACAACTCTGCAAAGTAACATTTGGCCACCCTAACAACCCCGGGGTTTGGTGGATGGTGAAGGTGGGGGAAGGATTTGCTGTTTGCTCTCTGATCCCCCCCATCCAACTCCCCACCCCGAACAGTTCGGGTCCATAAAACACAGGATGTGAAATTACAAGTAGTCTGAGGGTGGGCTGCCCCCTCCTTTCTCCCCCACTCAAGGTGGTAGAATCATAATGTACTAATTATCTGAAACCACTCCGAGTAGAAAAGAAACTGTCACATACCAGGCTGTAGACTAAATAACAAACATCCCACACCTGTGGCTTTATGAGCGCTTGCTGCGCAAGGCAGCCAGAGGGAGGGAATTCCCTGCTCCCCACTGGCATAGCGGACAGGCTCCTGCCAGGAAGGGATACCGGATGCTGCAACCTGGGGCTAAGCAGGGTCTTGAACCCTGCAAGTGGCCTAAATGCACATGCAAAGCTCATTGATAGTTATGTCCTGGCTTTGCATTTGGTTTTGCATGAAAACAAACCTTCTGCCAGGGTCCGGGTGGGAAGGAGGACAAGCCACCCAAAGGAAGGTGATCCATACCAGGGGCAGGAGGCAAGGAAGAAGGAAACAGTCAGTAGTGCAGGTTGACTGCTCCTGAAACAGTTCTGGACATTGTCAAGACAGCAAAGGTGGGAACAGGCTGCAGCAGACTCTCAAACCAGTGTGACCAAGGAGAAAGTCCATGGAAGCACCACAGAAGGCACCAGGCAATGACCCTGCCTCTCTGTCCTTCACCACAGCTGGAGCCTGAAGAACATTGTGTCTGCACACAAAATGACTTGTGAGTACTCAACCATAGGACTCTGCACTCTGGGGTTAAGAGAGACAGTGTCAGCAGTGAGACAGGGTCAGTCCACTGCAGCCCCATACACCTGGCAAGGTCAGCAGCATCCTCAGAGGAGAGCTGGGATGCACACTTTGTGTAGCACCAGCTCCATTATCCTTGGCTACTCTTGGGCTTCAGCTTCTGTGCCAAGGCTGAGCAGAGGAAGGCAGAGTCCCACCCCTCATGTGCACATACCACTTGAAACTACACTGGGGCCCACCAAAACCCTCCCAAGGAGGAATAATGATGGTACTTGGACAGTAGAAAAGCCACAGGAGCACCACTGGTCAACCAGGCAGAAGCAGGCAACTTGTGGTCGAGGGAATGTTACCTTAGGTTTTGCCATGCAGCCAGGGGATTTCAGCTGAAGCCTATTACTGAGGGGCACAAGGGATGGAGGGCAATAACCTGAACAAACTGTCAACTGCAGAGCACTTAGACTTGCTGGAGTACTGAGCTCTGCTCACCATTGCAGGCAAGGTCCTGGATTAAACAGATCGCTAATTTGCTTCCCAGCAGGACAAATCCCACAGCAATTCTCCTTTCTGAGAAGAGCTGAAAATGGCCACGGGGGTAAACCTGGCCAGCTGCTGGACTGACAGGATTGCCTAGATTTCTATAGGCAATTTGAAGAGTGCAAGGTCCAAGCCAGGGACTTTTCTGCATGGAATCTGTGGAAGTCTGGCAGGGATAAGTGGGACAAGTGCCATCACCACCTCTCAGCTGCACGGTAAGAAGGGCTATGTGACCACAGGGCCATGTTTGGGGGTGCTTGGTCCCATAAAAGTTCCAGAAGGCAAGCGTGATGCTGTTGTCTTGAGGCTTAGTCAGCCCTCCTATAGGCAATGACACATAGATAACATCTTCACTGAAAATTCAGCTCCCGGGCCATGAACAACCAGGACTGTTGCTCCAGGTCAGGGTGCTGCCCTCCTCCCTACCAGTACTAGCAGCAGATCAATGATCAGACTTAAGCTCCTGGGTCTGCATCCACGCCCTAGCTTAGCCAGCACCTCTGAACCCTCTGCGTGCAGGGCCAATTAACACCGGTCCAGCACTGGTGATGGGTACTGCAGAGCCAGAACAAATACCCAACAGCACACCTTACTGCAACCTGCAAATCCCCCAGACCCTTCCTGAAGGCACTAGGGTCTCCAGGTGGCCCTGCCTGGGGCAGTTGGAGAGCGGATGGTGCCTGGTCCCCTGTGGGAGTGAGAAAACACACCGGTGTGGGGGCAGAGCACGTGCCCCTCGGCCAAGCATGGAATGGCCATTACAGGACCACTTCTTGCGGCATCACGAGTCATTAAAGCCAAGAGCGCTCGGGGAACCATCAGCACCAGCCAAACGACTTCCCCAGATGTGGCTCATTCTCAGGATGTGGGAGCCCCTATGGACACCCACCTCCGATCCCAGCTCCTCCAGACAAAACATTCCCAGCGTTGGAGTCTCCACCCAGCACCCCACTCGCAGGAGCTTTCTAGGCCATTTAGCAGGAGGCACTGTTTTGTTTTGAACAGATGTTGCCTTCCCCCTGCCCTCTAAGGTCCCCAGCAGCTCTGCAGCCTTTGAGCTGGGGAGGCAAACGAGTTTTGCACACTTGTTTAAGGTCAGTCAGGTGCATGCGCACAGGCACACACATTCTCACACACATGAGCTCGACAGTGGGGTGAACAGAGAGGTACCCCAGACTAAAGCAAAGCAAGCACTGGGAACAGTTACAGCTCTGCTCAGCCTTTAGTGTTAAAAGGACTTCTCTTCCCCACAAGCAGCCAGCAGTACAGGTGCTGGGACTTTGCACTGCCATCTCTCAACTGGAGTTAAGCAAATTCTCTGTTCTCTGTTCTCTCTGGTAGATGTGGGGAGCTGAGACGGCTGCAGGAGTTGAGCCAAGGTAAGACCTTCTCCAGGCAGACCACGGCAGTGGGTGATCTGTGGGGGTCTGCTGGATCAGCATAGAGCTTCTGTGTCGTGACTGTCATTTGACTTCAGTGAAGAACAGACAACTGCTCACAGCTTAGAGGATAGATTAATTTATTTATTCTCAAAATGTCACACCAGAGTGGGCCACTTGAGGCCTGCAAATTCACCAAGTGCCCAGTGAGCCCAGGTTACTCTCCAGGACCATGGCACACCACTTCCAACCCAGCTATAAAGGGAATGGTGCTTGCTGAGATTAGTTTTTTCTCTGCTCAATCTGGTCCAAATGACTATTGATCCCTTAACATGGTGGCGTAACAACAGCCCTAAGGCATTTTTACTGAGAGATCCCATTTTAAGCTCTTTGTCTCTTTCAGATTGTACTACTGCGAAACTACTGGTTTCATTTTGGTCAGAATGGAGGCAAAATGTGCACAAGCTCCCTTTGGCCATTCCCATGAGATAACTGTACCTGCTGTGCATCCAGGCTGCTCCCTTGGGGTCAGTCCTTGAACAATATTGTCCAACTTCTATTGGGTGATGGACATGGTAAGCCTTGAGATGATTTACTACATACACTTTGAGGTCCTAAAGACAGGAGAGTGAAAGAATCGAGACCTTTTCAACAAACAAACCAACGTGCATCCCAACTGAAATCTTTTGTTCATAAGACCAGCAGCCCTTTGTGCTAAATCCAGCTTAAAGACAGAGGAATTTGTCACTCATTGCTCTCAAGAAACATCTCCGTATCTTCTAGAATAGCTTTGTGATCCAAATTGCAGTAACACACTTTGTCACTGAGCTGGCACAATCATGTGTGGTGCACTCACTTCTTGAACGCGTCTGCAGGGTCTTGTACAAGTCTGAGTCTCGGTCCCAACAGTGAATATGAAATTTCACAGAAACACACAAATGCTTTTGGTGCCACACTTCCAAGCTTCTGTTTGCAGTCACAGCTCTGGTCCTGTGGCCCCTTTCTGGCTAAGTGTGCAATCCCCTGGTGTAGAGTCTTTCATCAGCACACACTATTCCCTTGCTATTCCAAGGGAAAAGCTGACTGAGATGTATTGAGCAAGAAAATGTGCATGGAAGTTGCAACAGCAGAGAACACCTGGGTGATGTTTGGGGACATCAAGTTGGAGCATGGTAGAAGACATCAAGCTGGACTTCAGCTTGCACTGTGAATGGCAACAAAAAACATGCAGAGTGGTCCAAGCCTGCAAAGGGATCAGAGCTTGGACCAGCATTTTACTTTGGCTGGTGCTGACATGGCCGTGTTGGAGAAAGGACATTGTCCCCAAGTACCACAGTGCTGGAGAGAGGAAGAGATGACCTGGACTGAAGCAGCAAGAGGTCCTGGGAGATAATCAAGGAGCTGTCTAGGGCTGGGGAAACTGTGACTACATTCAAGGAAGGAGGTTCAAAGGTTCTGAGGCTGGGTGAGATATTGTGAACCTCTGCTGTCTGCATACCAGAGTGAACATTAAAGGAAGCACAGTGAACTGAGGCCAAGGGGACAGCAGAGCAGCTTCTGGACTCAGGGCTGCCTTTCCCTGAGTCCAGAAGCTGCTGGATGTACATTCTTTTTCACTGTACATCCTTTACACATCTATCCTTGCTGGATGTATATCCTTTTCACCATCCTCTCTTTGGGCAGGCTTTTACAAGACAGTGAGGCTTTTAGGGGCTCTTCAAGCCCCTACAAGTGGAGGTGCAGAAAGGTAGAAGGGATCTCACTCCATTGTGTGCAAGGCAACAAGAAAGACATCTCTGCCCATAGCTCCTCTTTTCTGCTCTGGCATCTGTGCCCCACCGTGCTCCCTGCTTTCTGTGCCACCAGCCTTGGCATGGCTGAGCCTCAGAGAAATCTCAGTGGGGTCCCCATGTCCCGCTTCTGAAGGAGACTACAGCTGTGCTGGCTTTCAGCATCAGACCCAGAGCTTTAAAAACCTGGGCGCCGCGCAGAGGGCTCTCTTGTTCAGGGACCCGCATTCTGACTTTGATTAAGTGATGGACATGAAAACACACAGACACACAAACACAGTGCAAGGCAATGTCCCCAGAGGAATGGGAAAAAAGGAGAGATAAAAACCAAACAGCCGTTTTCACCCCCCAAACCGTATAATTTTGTGTAAATTTTTACTTTAAACATCTCTTTTTTTCCTGAGCTGTGATATAGGCCCTGTCAAAACCAGGGCCAATTACTGCCATTAGGTTCCCATTATGTCACTGCTTCTCCCCCCATTATGAAGGTCTTCGGCACACAGAGCTATAATCTTCACTCACTCTCGCTCCATCACTCCCAGAAGGAACAAAATTGTTTAAAAAAAAATAAAGCCTTTATTTTGCCCCTGTCAGCTCTGAAAAGGAAGGAAGGGAAAAAGAGAAAGAAACTGGTAAAGTTTTTAACTGTGAGGTTGCCAAAAGAACCAAGAGAAAGAGTTCAGCACAGCCAAGGCGTATGAATTGGGGGCTGGCAGGGGTACTCTGCAGGATCACCCCACAAGTCACAGGGGAGATATTTTCTTCCCTTTACTTCTGCCAAAGCAGACCTGTGGTGAGCCTGACATTGCCCCTGGGAATGGAGAACACAGAGAATGACTGTTGGGAGCAGCACACAAAACGAAATTCATGTTCCACATCACACTCCCCATGCCACGGTTTACAGCAATTTGCTACTAAAGCAGCCACCCCATCTGCTTCCAAATACCGACCAGCCTCTTCACCCAAAGTGCTGGCATTGAGCCTGGAAGTGATCTGAGAACATCCTCAGATGTACATGGATCTGACATCTGCTGCCATCAAGGCAGAGCCTGCAGGATCTTGCCCAAAAGGATGACCAGCTGAGGAGAGCTGAGGTGACCATGCTCTGACTCTCTGAGAGTACACAAGACCATGCACACATCTGGGATGAGAGCTCAGCAAGGGTGTCAGACAGCTCACGAAGGATGGTGAGGGACAGGCGCTTGAGAAGGCTGCCCACTTGTCAAAGTAGAGCAGCCCTGGTCCAGGAGCTCAGGAGAGTGTATCATCCCAAACACATTCACACTTGGCCACAACTTGGCATGGACAAGACCACATGCCTGGACATCAGAGGAGGGCTACTGGTCATGTTCTCAAAATTCTGCGGGTGTTTTTGAGTCAGCTCCTCCCTGGGATGCTGAGAGAGGGAGAGCAGTGTCTGCAGTTGTCTGCAGTGGGTGATTGCAGGGTGAGCAATATGAGGGTCTGCCCCATCACACCCATCATCACATCTCCAAACACCTTGTGTGTTCCTTGATGCTGTTCACTGATTTTTATTGAACCCACTATCTTGCATTCTGTGTGAGGTTCATGTGAAAACTAAGGAATGGATCCACTCTTCGTTTGCTATGAGAGCTGGACATGGTCAGCTCCAATAAAATGAACTAGAGACACTGAAATGCAATACCCAATCCATCTCCCTCAGTGCCAGTTAATTCAGTCCTAGGGTTCCATTTTGGTCAAGGCTGGAGGTGGAAGCAGCATGGGAATCTGATGTGGTATCAAATAACAGCAGAAACTCAGACCAAAGCATCCAGAGAGAGCCTGTACTCAAACTGCATGGAGCTCACAGCCCCAGGATGTGAGGAAGGAGCACGTCCTTTCCAACCAGCGGCATTTCTCTGGGCCCTTGCTCACAGGCAGTTCCCCAGACACTGACAACAAATCTCCCAAACCTTCCTCTATTCCCCCTTGTATCCTTGCTCCTGTATCCCCTGAAAAGGCAACACCTCCCCTCCCAAACCAGAGTCCTTCCTCTCCTCCTGTGGCTCCCGCACCCCTCTCTGGGGACCCCCTGCAGATGACAGCATCTGGCAACTCTTGGAGCCACAGAGAAGGGGCACAATTTGCCCCTAAACAAAGAAACATCAACTCTGCTAAAGCGATTTCCACCCTCAGTGAGACCTCACAGAGCCATCCTCCTTCTGAATGCAAAGGTCTCGCCCATTCCTCTGCGGAGAGGGGGAGGGAAAGAAAGGGAAAAGCAAAAGAAAAGGCGTGGGGGGGCCGGAGAGGGACACAGTGACAGACACTTTGGCTTTCCTGAGCTAAAGGCTGAGCCAGTGCAATGAAAGCGCTCAACAGCGGCCCACTGAGCTGTCACTTATGCGAGTCTGTGTGTGTGAGACACAGAAGAAGGGCTGCGCCCGCCAATTGCCCCGCTTTCCACCAGCCCCCTTTTGTTTTTGTTTAAATCAAATCAAGGGTCGCTTTAAGATGTGCAGCAAAGCAATTTGCTGAGTATTCTTCCCCCCTGTCATGCCAGCAGCAGCCCCTGGTAACCGGGAAGCTGCCCACATGGAGGGGGAGACCCTCTGGCTGGCTCGCCGGAGAGGGCGCAGGGTGAAGGGCGCAGGGCAGTGGGCACTGGGGCACTGCTGATCCCCTGCTTGTGTGCCAGCCTCGGAAGGGACAAGCTCTAGATGCAATGGGGGACTCAAGGGGATCCACAATCCTCAGCAACCTCCCCTTCTGGCTGCAGAAGTCAGTGGATTGAGGACATTGGCTGGAGTGGGGTTATTTTTTGCTTTGTCTGGGCCTACTCAGCTGCACAATGCAGGCCTGAGGTGGAGGTGCACAGGCTGCAGAGCTGTGGCTCTGCTGTCACCCACAGTCCCCTTGTCCCAGCTCCCACAGAGTGCGTCCAGGAACCACCTGAATTTGTTCTGCTGTGAAGCAAAGGTTCTCCCTCCCTCCCTATCCTTCAGCTGGCAAAGCTGTGGATGGGATCTTGGAGTGTTCAATAGCCAAGGACAACAACTGGGCCCAGGTTCTGCACCCCACCCCTCTGCTACCTCCATGCCCCCAGTGTGAGCTCTGGGAGGAGAAGCAGGCATGGGGCCATCCTCATGGGTCTTTCCTTGAGAACACTACTGGGGAAAAGTTGCTGCTGCTGTGCTACAAGTGCAGGAGAAGAGAACTTGCTGAGGGGGAAGGCTGATGAGGAGGAGGGTGTAGAGCTGGGAGGGTTCTGGGAAGTTGCTGCATGTTTGAGGGGGAAGGCAAGAGATGAGCTGGAGGAGTGAGGTGCTGGGAGACTGCCTCTATGTGTGCACAGCACACAGGTTAAAAGAATTCAAGTTCCCAGGCCCAGAAGAGATGAAAGTGAGGGAATGTGGGAGTGACAAGGCTGGATATCCTCCTCAACTCCACTGAAAACAGGGGGCAGTCTAGATTTCCACCTTATGGACCAAACTCTGCCATGATGCTGGTTACCTGGTTACTCTGGCTACTCTGGCAAGTCCTTTGGCTGCCTTGTGCTTTATTTCTCCTTCAAAATAAAGTACTAAAGATGTTCATCTCCCTAGTGAAGTATTGATAGCTGTTTGCATTTAAAGGGAGCTTGTAAGAGCAAAATAGTATGAGGATTATCACAACTGCTATGCCAGAGGAGGGGAGGGCAAAACATTGGTTATGTCTCTCAAAGAGGCCAAAAGATGGCCATAGGGATTACAGATGAGCAAACCCCCATTTCAGTGTCCAGCAACTTGCTGGAAACAGTTCCCAAACTAAGGACTGTGTTCTGATGGCCACAATTTAAGAAATCCCTCACAGGAAGCCTCCTCCAAAGTCAAATACTCTTAGCTCAATGACTGGCTGACAACTTTTTTGGGTTTTCTAAATGCACATAAGACAGCCAGAGTCATCAGCAGGAAAAAAAGACGGATTCTCCCTAAAAAGCCATGGTAACCACAAGCTGGGTGACCCACACATGCACCAGTAGCTGGGATGCGAACTCTGCTGCAAAGTGAATGTTCACATGAACCACAGCCACCATCCAAAGTTGGGAGTAATCTTTTCCCTAAAAAGAATAAAATTTCTGTAGAAGAGAAGTAGAAATGGTCACAAAGGGCATATGAAAGAGGGAGCAGGAGTAGTTTTAATAAAATAACATCTACTACACTTTCCTCTGGTAAAGGAAGAAGGGAAATAAATAAAAAAATATGAATGGCAAAAACCCCTTAAAATTGATAAAAAAGGCAATAGTTATAGACAACATATAGTTAATCCCTGCGATTCCTTGCTGTAAGGCTGAGGCTATAATCCAAGAGAGGGAAAAAAACCCCACTTAAACAGGATAATGGAAACATCCTGGCTTATAGCAACAAAAGTAAACAAAAACTGTCAGTGTCATTTTTTAAAGGAGTACACATGCTTTCAACCAAGTAAGAAAAAGCTCCCCTGTGGTCCAAAATTTCATGCCCTGCTGAACCGTCCTCTACTGCAGCCAGCATGTCCTGCACCAGAAAGGATGCTGAGTTTCATGGACATTGTCCTGATTTCAGGTGCGTGTTTTCACATGTGCCCTGCCCACACTGATATCCTCTCCATACCAATAGCTTCCAAGGGGTTAAAATAAAACTTCTCCCCAAGAAGAAGAAGAAGAAAAAAGAGCCAGAGAGACAAAGTTAATTGAAACTGCTGTTTAATTTTTCAGCTCCACTGGATTACACTGTGGCACAGATGGTTCATCAAGACAGTCTCTGTCTGTATCACTGTCCGTCCCAGCCTCTCCCCCCATCAGGCAGGAGGGAGGGGGAGGAAAAAAACACAGCAGGCAGTGGCAAAAAAAAAAAAAAAAAAAGCAACTTAACACAAAAGAGCATTCTGTGCAGCTCTTTTCAAGGCGCTGGGACAATGCTCCCAACTTGATCCTTTCATAAAGAAAACGTTTCGGGGTCAGAAAACAGGACACATTAAGCCCACAGAAGCACATTGGCCATTTTACCGCTGACTTTCGTGGCTAGCTAGAAGGCTGCACCAGAGTTGGGTTATTTTAGTTGTTTTTAAAGGCAGCAGCCCTGTAGGAACAATCACATTTGGGGTTTGGGGTGGCCTCGGCTCCCACCTGCCCAGAGCACCCTGTGCTCCAGCACAGCTCACCCATCCCTCTCTGCTGAGAAAAGTCTAACAGAGATGAAAGGCACTCTCTTTAACTGGATTACCCTTACAAGCAACCAAACCAAAGAGACTAAAAACCAGCTAATTAAAGCTGTTCAGATACAAAGAGCAAATCCTTCCTCCTGCTCTTCCTTCTCTCGCTCAGCCCAATTCATTCATATTTCCCCTTATGCCTTATTAATTCCTCTATTGCTGCTCTAGGGGACAGAGGGTGGGGGAAGGAAGGCAGGTGGGGAGTGTGAGAAAGGGGACCAAACCTATCCATGGGTCAGATTTTCAGCATTGATTTGGCTTTTGCCACGGCTACAATCCATTGATTCTTAAGCTTAAAGTGATGATTAGCACTTTCTGAATGAAATAATTCCTGGATCCTTATGAAGAAAAAAACCCAACAGGTTTTTTTGTGAAATAACTTCCAGAGGCCTAGCAAAGGTAAAACTCCTTCAATTTAAATTTCAGGTAAGCATCCTATCTCTAGCTAAGGCGCGAAGAGAGCGCAAATTAAAAAGCTGAATTTTTGCCCACATGAACTTCTCAGCGGGTAGCTGTTGCCCTTAGGGTAACAGCCAAATCTTAAATCCAGAGCAAAATTCATACTGAAGCTTTTTTGAAGATGACATCTGCCAGGAGGATATATTTTGGTTTAAATTCTCCATACCAGAGATATGGTATTATAAGGCATAAATCACAAATGAGAGAGATTCTGAACTTCTCAGAAAACTCCTGATCAAGCATTCAGGAGAAGGCTGTGGACTTGTTTACAATTGAATCCCATTCCTCTGCTTCCTTTTAGTAAAGCAACTATTTCACTGTCCCAAACACTGCTAGAAAAGTGTGAAAAAAGGAGTGTTCAACTGCTCTGTATCAGGCCACTCTCATCACCCCATCCCATCCTGCCAGCACATACTGCATAACCAGGAAACTGGTGACTTTCCAACCAGAGCATGTTCCTCCATTATGAAGGAGCCTCAGGCACTCCAGAGGAGTCCATCCACAAGGCCATGTCAATAAGCAATGACTTTTCTTCAACCAGAGGTTACATGAGAAACTGCATTCTTCACTTCCACCAGCCTCTGACAGATCTCTGTCCCTCTGGTACAGCACGTTCTGGACAATTATTAACAGAGATTCAGAATCAGGCAAATTTGGGCCAGTGATGGCATTTCACAGCCAGGATAACTGAGGTCAAGGAAAACTAAGCAGCTTTGTCAAGGTCACAGGAGCAGCCCAGAGCCAACTTGCAGTGCCATGCTGGAACAAGGCTGGCACTTGGTTTAGCCCTCTGCCAAAAACAAATCTTAGGGGAAAGCAATTCTGATGGTTTCAGGCCAGGAAAGAGCACACAGGTGGGAAAAGAGCTGCATCATCCTCGGGATGGTTGATGCACCAACCACGGCTGCCCTGCTCCAGAAAGCTCCCATTGTCAGCAGTGCAACCACAGTGGCCTTTCGTGGTTAAGAGGAGGGAAAGTGGAGCTTCACCTTAGAAAAATCACAAATGAAACCACAACATCATGTGCAATTACTTCTAACAGGGTAAGTATCCTGTACAGCAGGATGACACAAACATACTCCAGGCCTCAGTACCTTGGGAGCTGTTTTAAAAGCCCACCTGCTTCCATGACCTGTTCCCTTCTGTCTCTTCCTTGGCACACCTGGTGTGTGGGCAGCTGCCATGAAGGTGTGGGCACCCAGGAGTATCCTTAGCTGCTGTGGCCGTGGCTGTTCTTACCACTGTGGAAAAGTCATCATTATTTTTGGGTTGGGACATGTGCTTTGGGCTGAAGGACATGGCTGGCTTTGTATAAGAAGGTACTTTCCACTGTTACATTTTTTTTCTTTGCTTTTGAAGAAGACCTGCCAGCTTCCCAGCTCCCATCTCACCTGCCATAAACAGGGTGCCAAGAGGTGGAAGAGTCAGAGCGGCAGAGAGGGAGACGAGGCTGGAGGGGGAGGGGGAGCAGAGATGACTGGAGGGAGGTCGAGAGAGGAACGAAGAAAGAGGAAAGAAAAGAAAAACCCAGCAGTGCACCATGTTGCATTGTTCACGCTCAGACCTTCAATTTGCTCTCTGCATTCTCCTGCAGCGGGGAGAATGTTACGCTGGCTTAAGAGACAAATCGGACACAAAATAAAGACCAAGCACTCAGCAGTAAAGCAATTATCGCAACATTTTATGCCGGGCCTGTTCCTTTTGAAGGCAGCCTGGTGCTGCCCGCATGTACCTTAACCCGTTCCTAATAACCATAAAGTCACCATTATTTACGGTACAAGACATTAAATAAATAATGAAAAAGCTGCCGGCGACGGAGCGAGGCAAGTGGGGGTTGCAGGGAATCTCCCGAGACCAGAGCTGGCATTGGCTTAACCTGCACTGCAGAAGGCAGAGGAAAACAACTTCCCGGGACCTGGGGAAGGGAGGATACATTTTTATTTTGGGGTGGCACCTTAGGCCCTGGGATCAGAGTAAAAATTAGATTGTAGGGATTTTATCAAAGAAGAGAGAAGCAAAATGGAGTTGCATGGACTCATGGGCAAGCTACAAACCGAAAAGGTTTCTACAAGAAGAAGGAGGGGTGGCAGGGCCGGATTCTGACTTTCACCTTGCCAGCATAAATACTCGTGTAATGCTGCTGGAACCAGGAGCTCCTGAACACTTGCAGGATGTAGCTGAGACCAGACATGAGTCCTCTGTGAGGAGACATCCAGTCCCATCTTGCTTAAATTGAGAGGTAAATAGATAAAAATAAAATATGGACATAAATATGGGTCATGGCAGGATTTCCCACAGCTGTGGATCAGGTTAATGTACAAAGGGCATTTACCCTACTTGATCTCCACCTCTCACTGTGCATCCACACAACCCTACCAGGAAACAACATCTGCCCTTCAAGCTCTGCTGACTAGTTTCAGAAACAAACATTTCAACACCTCTGTTTTCAAGGTCTAGCTGCTTTCTCCTAAACCTGTTTCTCTTTTGAACCTCTCCCTCTCTTGACAATCTTCCGGCTCTGAGCAATGCTGGGTCACACTCTGGGTGCTGTGCCACTCTGGTGAACCCCAGCAGCCTGGGCAGGCAGGGGTACCTAGACACACAGATAGGAAGCAGGACACTGCATGCTGTCTTCCACAGAACCTCGGGTCACTGCCAGAGTTCCTGATGATGAGGGATATAAAGCACCTGCAGCTGCTGGGAATGTCTGCCCAGCACAGGAGTCAACAGCAGGCACACCTTTGGGTTACTGTGATGTTCCTGAAAGGGATGGTCAGTCTTCATTGTCCACCAACACTTCCAACTGATTTCTAAACCAGACCCTTACAGCTTGATGCAGAGACGGTGAACACGGATACTGCCATACCAGCCACCCGCTGAAGTTGCTGGCCTTGCATCAGAGACAGAAAGCAGGAATAATTCAGGAATGTCCTTCAATGCCAAGCATCACAGTGATTCTGTGAAGCTGCTGTGTAACTCTCAAGGCAATCAATTTGAATTTTCATAGTGTTTTAAAGACAAAGGAAACTCCACACCAGGTAGAAAGGGCATACAACGAGACTGCTTTAAGAAACATGATTTATATCTTGCATTTCTACCTAGTAAGTACTGTTCAGGAATAAAGATAATGTATTCTTGAAAATGCACAAACACAATGTGGAGCAATGGAGGACACCTGACCCTCACGGACCCGCTGCAATGCAGCTGGTGAGCTCTCCCAGGCACTTCTCTGCTGGGGTTTCATTTGGCTGCCCATATTTTTTAATAGACTAAACTTTAAAAGAAAGATTCAGGATTAAATGAGACTTATTCCAAACCATTCTTTGTATTGCGGAAATTCCTCCCAAATTATATTGAAATAAGGCTTGGGAAAAAGTGTTGCCCCTGAGGCAGATGGAAGTTCTGGATCTTCTGACTTTTGAGGAACAGAAATGGGTTCTTTATATTTGTAGAACAGGAGACCTCCTTTTATAAGAGCTAAGATCTGCTCCTGGCAACCTTTGTCCACCTTGCTCTGCTGCTTCTGATGGATGAACAAGAAAAAGAAATTATTTCACTGCTAAGGGCACACTGGTCTGGCAGCACACACACTTCTGAGACACAAAATGTTTCTGATCAAAATCCAAAGTTTGTTGAGTTTATTTTCTTTAAACCAGAAATGTCACACTCTTTCTATGACCTGAGAATTGGGATGTATGTCCCAGGATTAAGGATTTTCCTCAAAAATGGAAAATCATCATGTGATACCATATTCCTCCTTTCATGAGAGCTTCCACACTTTTTACTCCAAGTTTGTCCCACAAAGAACTGCAGCAACTAGAAGAGGGCAGTGTTTGATTTCTGATATCAGAGGTGTGTACCTGAATGGTCCCTTAGGAGAGCTGAGATCTGCTCTTGGAAGCGCGGGTTTGTGCTTTTCTTACATCTACCCGTAACAAAGGAAAACAAGCTCTTCTGCAGCTGAATGGGAGTCAAATGTGCCACACACAAAAGAGGAAGGGCCATCTGCACCATCTGATTCAACCAGGGAGCTGGTACAGGTACCCTCTACCACTGGGCAGATGGGAGGCAAGAACAGCACCAGCAACGTGCGAGGAACACATTACTGGAGATGATGACAGGCTGGCATGGGTGATGCTGTCACCCAGGGCTGGCCATGCAGAGAGGGTCATCCCCTGCTGCCTCTGCACTATGGAGCGGGTGAGGGGGTGCAGAGTCACGGTGCTGCGAGACTGGAAATTGCACGGTGCCCAACGGAGGGGTGCCTCAGCATCCAGCTGAACGAGCCTCTCCAAAGCCTGTGCTGCGGTGACAGCTGTGGCACTGCACAGGAAAGAGGACCCGAGCCATCGTGTCACCCCGTGCCCCCCTTTCACCCCAAGGTTATAAAGCAGAGCGCGGGGCAGGCAGGCACGGGGGCAGAGGCAGCTGCTCCCTTAAGATCTGCTCCATTACACCTCTCAGAAACGGAGAGAAGGGGTGGGAAGGGAAGGAGGGAGGAGGCGGATTTCCAGGCATCGGTGGGTCCATTCTTCACCAGCTTACGCAAGTCAAAGCTACCAGCGATGTGGGGGGGACGAGCCGGGCGGGGGGTGGCCACGGCTCCGCCAGGACAGGCCATTCAGGCGGGCTTGTGTGTCACACGCAGCTCTTCGGGTGGACATGCCTGTCTCGGAGCCACTGAGAAAGCCACCGCAGCAGTGTCTCACAGTCCCCGTGCGACACCCTCTCCCTGTGCCTGCCAAATCCGCAGGCTCTGGGATGACACGTTTTTTGGAAGCCTAGCCCCAACATCCAAAGCCAAACTGATGTCATTTAAGAGGCTGCCCCCCTCTCCCCCCCCCCCTCCCCCTCGCCTCCCCAGCGCCCGGCCACCAGGCTCAGCTGAAATGTAAACCTCCCCTCCTCTCCCCGCAACAAAAGCGAAAGGCTTTCAAAGCCCAACCTGATTGAAATTCAAAAACTTTTTCAGCTCCTCTCCCTCCTCCCCACCTTGAAAAGAGAGTGTATAAAACTGGGAGACAAAAGCCTCCCCCAGCCCACCCTCGGCATTGTCTGGCCGGGGCGGGTTCGGGCCAGCGACAAGGGGCACCCAGCCCGGCGGGGGCCCCGCTCCCGCTGCCCGCGCCCCGCTCGTCCTCGGCCGGGGGGTCCCGAGCGTCATAACACACCCGCACGCACCCAAAATAACCCGCTCCCCGCCTTTGTGCCGCACACAAAGGAGAGACCGGCGCTGATGGAGCCGGGCGGGTGATTTACTCACCTGCCTCTCCGGCCCCCGGTGGGTTTCTATGGGGCGAGGGGGAGGGGAGGGCTGGTCTTTGGTTTTACACACACACACACACACATACGGCTTTTGTTGCTGTCCCCCCCTTCTCTTGAGCCGGCATCTTCTGGGTGATCCTTAACCTCATAGTTCGCTGGGGTCCCTCCCCTCCATACCAGCACTGGGTGTCCCATTCAGCAGTGCTCGTGGGCCAGGCATTGAGTTCTGCAGCTCCCTTACCTTTGGGATGGACATTTCAGGGTTCTCTTTTTGAGGTGAGCTCCCTTCTGCGCATCGTCAGCTAAACAGCTGCATGAGACATGTCCTCTCTGTAAATCCCCACTCACACACGTTTATGCAGGAAGCCAGCTCCACTAGCTCATCCATTCCTTGCAGCCAAGCCAACATCTCTGAAAAGCTTTAGAGAGGCACCAGCACTCCTATGGTCTGTTGGGCTGACCCACCTGGGCAGTCCCCATCCGTTGTCCCCATGTCACCAGTGGGACAACTGAGACAGGCTTTAATGCTCCCCAGGAGCACTCAGGTGTATCTGATGCAGTTGGGTACCTGCACACAGCAGAAGAGCCAAACTGCACTGACTGAGCCATGGGTTTTGGACATTACTCACCTCCCATAATGGTGCTTCCACCAACACCATTTCACAGGATCAGAGAGTCTCGGCATTTCTACTCTCAAGACTCTCCAAAGCTCTCTCAGAGGCAGCAGGTTCCAGTGATAAAAATTGTCCCTTTCCATTATAGAATAAAAAAAAAGAAACCATGCAACTGTGGGTACAAAGATTTCTTCTCTGTTCAACAGCAGGCTCTGATTTCTTCTCTGTTCAACAGGGCATCTCCTGGGGCTGGGAGACAGTACAGCCTAGCACACACTGATAGAAGCCCATCGATTTGGTCTTTGTTCCTACATGCTCCTCAGCACTTCTGCTTCTGCTCCATTAAGACACCTCAAGCCTTTCCATTTTTCCTTCAATACTGCTCCTTTTGCTGGTCTTCCCTCCCTAGACTGCAAGATCTTTGGAAGCAGCTCTCCTCCCTGCTCCATGCTCTCCTGCACAGGAGCCCTAATCCATAGCAGCAAGTTCTGTGAATACCCGCATCACAACCTGGCTGCACAGTCCCAGGCTGTCATCTCTAAGTGACACTAAGTGGTCCTGTGCTCAAAGGTGACATATTCCCACACAATGTGACCTTAAAATGCAAGCTGCATTCCTTGGCAGACATATCCAGTTCAGATGCTGCTACTGTGTGATAATCCATTTTAAAACATCTTGAGAATGGCTGATGGGATGCATGAGCAGGGAAGAGAGTGCAGACATCAGGTTCTTTACTACTATTCACAGCACCAGCCTGGCCAGTTGATGCTTTTCTCTGGATCTCATTTTCCCCCTCAGTAGAAGGGAGGTAGTGATTCCAGCTCACTCCTTTGAGCTGCTCTAAGATCTTACCAGTGAGAAGAAAAAGGTGAACAAAATGCCAAGTAATAGCTCTGACTCCAGAACTGGATGAGAGACCTGGCTCCTGACTCAGCTGCCTGCCTGCACAGTTCCGTGGCTATCCAAGACAGACTACTAAATTATGCAAAACCTTTGAGTGAGCCTGGCTTAATTAAGTTTTAATTTTAGTAAATTATCAGTGTGGGAGTGGTCGAATCTGTGAACCATTACTCCTGCTTGTTCAGGATTTTATTTGGAAATAAGACACTTCATTACATCTCTGTAAACAAGATCTACTCAGAAAGGAGAACTGGTGCAGAGGATCAATACAGAAGTGGGAAGAGGAGGTGAGGAGACAAGCAATCCAGTCTGGGAAAGTGTGGTTAACACAGGGATTTGGAAAAACAACTGTCCAAGAGCTGCCTATCCTGCATTCGACTTCTCCCCAGCACTCCAACATCAGCCTTCAGTCTCATCCTGAAATTTGCAGCATTACTGCCAGCCACGGCACAGCACTGATCTCCCTAAGCTAAAACGGGCTTGTAAAGTCCAGCAGGTGCACAGTACTGCTGTGACTGCCATGAGCTGATACTGCCCCTAACCCAGAAATCACTGTTTCCACTACAGTACTACCACCAGACAGAGACAAGACTTGGAATTACTTGTGCCTCCTTTGGCTGGCATGGGAGAAGCTGTGAGCAGCAATGGGACATCAACACAGCTTACACCCTGGAATCTGCTCTTCTTTGCCCCGGACACCAGCTCTACCATCTTAAGTCCCTGACTGGTTTAACAGCATGATGATCACCCACGGTACTGCAATGCCTTGTGCTATCACTGTCACTCCTGAGACCACTGCTAACACCCACCACCTGCCACATGGCAGCACAGAGGCCAATAACCCAGCCAAGCAAGGACTTACCTTTCCAAAAACCTGGTGTTTTGAATGCAAACCAGATATGCATTTTTACAAACGGGACTCATTCCCAAGGGAACAAACCTAAAATGGGACTAACTTGCTGTGTCTGGGACTTTATTAAGTTATTTTTAAGATATTGCATCTAATTTTTAAATTGAATGCAGTTCAATATCTTGTTAGCCAAATGTTATGGTATTTATAACTTAAATATCCATCCAGAGAAATCATGATAGTTTTACAAATCTCCCTCAATAGCTTAAGTTAAAAATAAACCAGCCAATCTATCAATCAGCCTTATTCATTCATCTCAGCTATTGTGGGAAGAAAAGAACAACATACGCAAGAGAGAATCAAATGGCCTGAGAAGAGGCAGCTGAACGTATTGATCAGAGTTAAAAAAAAAAAAAAAGTTAGAAAAATCCAGACACACGTCATTTGGTTTAATGCAACCCATACAAACAGCTCCAAAAGGCCACAGCTGCCTGCCTCGAGCTCTGCTCCGGTTGGTGGGTGCCTCTCTCCCAATTGACAGCCCTCCAGAGCAGGCAAGACCTCTCACTACTCCTACTACTTTAAAACTACTCTATCTTCCCCGGAATAATAATAAAAAAATTTAAGACAAAAGTCAACATTGTATCCTTAGGACACCAAAATAATAAATAAATAAGCAGGAATGCTTGCAAGCCACCAAGTCTGACAGCTTAAAGTGCGCACAAAGAAAAAAGCACTGGTGAGAGAGTGAAAGCCATCCTTTGAACTTCCATGCCCCAGGACTCTCAGAGGCGACGGATTTATGCTTCTGCTCCGGCATGCCAGTTCAGAGGGACCCCTTCTATCCATCTCACCCTGATGGGCTCTCAGAGTCACTTGTGGCCTTCTCCCACACTTTTGGCTTCTATTGTTTAAACTTTCCCTGTTTTCCTGCAGAGGAGAAGGGAGAATCACCTTTCATTCCTTGGGTTATTTTAAAAGAAAGGGAAAGAAAAAGAAAAAATCTTTTCTCTCTTGAAAGGAAAGTTTAAGTGTTATTTTGATTATTTATTTTTTTTTAATAACCTGCCTGGGAAGGCCCCGGCCCCTGGGCTGGAGAGGGAGCTCGCCATCCCTCTCAGCCTGTTGCATTCAGGCAAGGTGAAGAGGCACAGCTCGTGTTAGGCCGATGGGAACAAATCTCCCCTTTTGTTCCCTGCCAAAGGCTTCGCTAATTGCCGTTGGCCCGACCCTGCCTTATCGGCGATCGCTCCCAGAAGGGGAGGGCACAGGCAGGTTCAAAGAAAGGAAGAAAGAAGAAAAGAAAGAAGAGAAAGCAAGAGAAAACATTCCTTTTCTTCCCTCCAGTAGCCAGTGAGAGGCAGAAAACCAGAGGGAAAGAAAGAAGAGGGAGCATGAAAGAGAACAAAAAATAAATAAATGACCCGAGCCTGCTCGGAAGACCCTCTTTCTCTCCTATCAGCTTTTACAGGGGGCAATACATTTTATTCATTGCCAGGTCTGACTTATCGCAGCCTTGTTTTTAATGAGGTATAATAAGGGGAACATTTTGTAACAACACGGTTCCTCTATTTTATCCGACAAACAGCTGTGTCATGGCCGTCGCTGGGAGAATGAATCATATCTCCCTGCCTGCATATGCTAACTCCCATGTAATTACCCTCGCATCTTAAATAAAGCAGGCCCTAAACCTGTCGCTCAGATTACAAGCAAACGGTGCAGACCTCGTAACTGGGGCCTCTATCATTACAATTAATTTATCACAGGAGCGGCTGAGATTAGAGACTAGAATTAAAACTGGAGCAAGGAGGGTGCCCAGGGCTGACAGGGAGAGGGAGAGGAGCTTTATTGCAAAAGCAAGGCAGGCTAATTCCTTAACTGGAGCAATCCTGGTTATTTTTTTCTTCCTTTAAGTTATTCGCTCAGTCATTTTCCTGAGGCTACAACAGGACATTTTTCTCCCTGGAATGTCAGGAAGCAGAAAGCAAAGGGAACTTTGCCCTCTATAAAGCCCACTCGATAAACACAAATGTATAAAGGTTCTGTTCTGGGTGAATGCACATGTGTCCAGATACATCCATGCCTGTGGTTTTTTGGAAGACACATATGCTGTGTTTGTATGCAGATATATGTGCCAATGTATATATACAGAACATGCCCAGAGATCCAGCTGTGCAAGAGCATCTCTTCTCCACTGCTTTACAGAACTGTTCGAAACACAAAGTTCTGCCTTCTCAAGACTTCTGTGCTGGGAAGGGAAGGGAAGGGAAGGGAAGGGAAGGGAAGGGAAGGGAAGGGAAGGGAAGGGAAGGGAAGGGGAAAAGCCTTTAAAATCAGTTAATTTAAGGACTTTTTGCATTAGAATAGCAATTTTTGTGTGGTGTGAAGACAGCTTGCTGCCCTCCTGACAGCGTTTGACCTTTGGTATGAAAACAACTCCTCCTCAGCCGTGGTCTACTTCTGGTTACTTACAATATCCAGCAAAATAAGAGAAAAAAGCTGATAAGCAATTTCATATCCATGTCAGCACCATGCACTTCTACACAAAGCAGCTCTTGGTGTCCTGCTTTTTAAACAGCACTGTTCCCCCCAAAAGATCCTGGACTCTGTAACATTAATTCTACCTGCAGATGAGCATTTGCAAGCAGAAGAGGACCATTTCACCACAAGACATCAACTCTGCAGCTGGAGGAACAGACTCTACAGACAGCAAAGCCTCCTCATATCAGAGGGAGTAAGATGATTTTCAGTCAGCTCCATCCAAAATGGATCTAACTGTAGGACTGGGTTCTAATTCAGTAAAATAATAAAGAAAGATACTTTGATTAAAATCATATGTATTTTTTAAAAAAATAATATATTTTTTTAGAAACTTCTGTGATCGTTGCACTGGGAAGAATCATGAAAATCTATTTTATTTTCTACTACCCAGAATTTGGGCTCTTTTATCAGTTTGCATATTGAAAACAGTTTTCCTGTCTTCACTTTTGCTTCCAGTTGCTCTGTGGTGCCTTATCTTTTAGCATTTTGTGCATACTGCAAGGCTTGAGCTCCAAGATGAACAGATAGAAGTAAAGGAGAGAAGGTTGGCTTTTAAAGAATTTGTGTACATCTTTATTTCAAATAACTGTTTGTTTTGGTTTTTTATTTCCTTCGCAGGTTTTGTAACCATTATTTCTAGCCAAAAACTGAACCTGAGACTAAATGACATAGACACATTAGAGAAAAAGCTAAACCACTTAAATCAAAGAGTGCTGGTCTGTCAGCAGCGCACTCCAGCCAGCAGGAAGGTTATAGTTTTATGGGCACCAGAGATGTCATTTGTGGGTAGAAGAAGTGACCTGTGGTCCTTCCAGCCCAGTGTGGTGTCTTCAGCAAAGGCCAGACCAGATGCTTCTGTGAAAGATCAAACAAAGCACGACAAAAGGAAGACACCACTGTAAACAGTTACAGGGCAGCCTCAATTCAAGGGAAGTTTCCTCCCCAAAAGCTGGCCACTGGCATATGCTCTGTGGTAATGGCAGAAGGCATTTAACAGCATCTTATAGGATTAAGCCCTAAAACTCCACTCTCCAGTATCAATGGGACTGGAAAGGTGGTATCTTTTCTGTTAATATAACTATCATTATTTAAAAGCAAACCTTTTTGCCTCTCTTTTCTACCTACTGGTACTTGTTTTTATGACGTATTTGCTAACCAGGTAGTGGAAATACAGAGCTTTGGGCCTGAAACTTTCTGCTTCTTACCAAGTGAGTCAGCACTGCCAATTTGACACAGGTATCAAATCAGTATCTAAATAATATCTCAGAACTCATCCTGCCTGTCCTGGCAGTATTTTCTTTCCTGGACTCCACCATGGGATGGAGCCTGACGGCACAGGCAGATGGGTGCATGGCACTGCATGCTTCCTTTCCCACAGTGCCAGCTCGGCTGCTCTGGGCAGGGCTGGGGGATGCAGCCCGGGAGGCAGGAGCGGACACGCCGCTTTATTTTCTGCTCACAATTGGCAGCTTCCTCCACCCACCCAAACAGACCCCACAATGTTTTTAAAATGCAGTCAGCAGCTGGAAACTAAGGCAACTTCTGTCTCCTATTGAAAGTCTCCCAGCAAAGCTGCAAGCCTTCCCTGGACCACCCTGGGTCATGTAAATTCAGCAGATTATCCATCCCTAACTCTCCTCATCTATCACCCGCCTCTGTTATCGATCTGCTCCTCTGAGTAAGTGGGGCCCGGGCTGTCCATTGCTGAGTCCTGCAAATCTGGCCAGACGCTCGTGTGACTGCCTGGGAGAGCGAGGAGGACAGGTTCAATAATGCTGGGTTACTGCCACGGCACAGCCTGAGCCCAGCTGATCTATGGGCTCGGCAAAGGCACGATTCAAAAGCAGGACAAGACTTGGCCATAATGCCACAGGACTCAATTTAATCCCATGACACTCAGCTTTAAAGGCAATACTGCCAGCCGCCAGCTGCCTGCCAAGGCTGGAAAGTCACTTCCACCGCCCAGTGAAAGAGATTAAATGCCTCCTTTCCATCCATAAGATACCAACAGCACCTCAGCTAACTGTCTGCTTCTCCATTTTAAAGATGAAGGCTGGGAAACGCCTATCTCCATGTGCCCTATTCGAGCTCTTTGTCGGAATCTCATAAAGTCCCAAAACTTGGGACTGTAAAACTTCCCTATTTCAAACCCAGCTGACTTACAGCTGAGCTTAATTCCTCTCTCAGTTTCACCCAGTGGTCCAGCTGCGAAGTTCAGCAGAACACAAGGTTAAAGCTCTAAATATTACACACACACCACCTGCACCAAAAACCTTAATTTTCATGAAGAATAAGTCCCTGTGCTTTAATTTATAAATAAAATGAAAGATGAACCAAGTGTAGTCACACCAGTGGTGTGTTCCTTCCCCTGTAAACATCTCACTATAACTGCACAGCAAGTGCTGCTGGAGCAAACTCACCCCAGTGGGGTGCTAAATCTGGGAGCTGGAGATAACCATTGAAATGGGAATACCTCCAACAATTTCACTGCTGATTTTTCAGCAAATATATATCTCTATGATGCTTATTCATAATCTCAAACTACTTTCCACATGTCCCAAAGAGGTGACAAAAATGTTACGTGTCTATCCAGCTGCCAAATCCTCCCACTTCCCCCCTCTTCTACAATGCAGCTGAGTATTGTTAATATGAAAATCTTTGGCCTATTGATCACTAAAAATATGAGGGCGACAAAAATGCATTGAATTTAACATAAAAATAAACAACTCATGGCTGCTGTATTGACTGTATTATTCGTATTATGATTTAATTCATTTGCCTTTCATGCAGCTGCTGCAGATTTCCACCATCTGTGTCAGACCACTTCCGAAGTCCAGACCCCGGAGCCCCCACTTGCTGAAAGCAATGGGGTCTCCACTCCAGTGCTACCAGAGCAAAGGCATTATAGGTGGAGAACATCACCCTGCATGTTGCAAAAGCTCAAAGCAATGTGTGCCTCCTTTGGATGCCAACTAATGTTATGGGACATGACTAAGTCTACCTTACTTTCAAAGTCTGAAAGAAGGAGGAAGCTAACCTGTCCTTTGGAAGAATATTCCAGAGAAATTGTGGATTCCCCATCCCTGGAAGTGTTCAAGGCCAGGTTGGACAGAGCATCAAGTAACCTGGTCTAGTGGAAAGTGTCCCTGCCCATGGAGGGCTGGAACTAGATGGTCTTTAAGGTGCCTTCCAAGCCAAACCTTTCTATGATTCTATGTTTCAACATCCTCACAGCCCTCAGGGTGGCTAAGCAAACTCTAACCTTACAGGGACAGTTCAGCTGGGAACATTCAACATGCTCAAGATACTCATATCCCAGCCTGGATTTCCCCAGGCTCCACACCACAACTATGCAGCACACACCTGATGATGCAGATCATCTTCCTTCCTGCTAGTTCAAAAGCTCTGCACATATTAGGGGTCCCAAAACTCGCATGGATGGGGTGAACGCAGAAAACTCTACACCATCTCCAGTCCTTCTCAAGGCACTGGAACAGCAGGGCCCTGGGGAAGAAAGGCCTGACTTTAAATGGAAAGATGGGGTTGGGACCCCACCTCATGTCCCAGTAAGCACCACTAAAACCAAAACAAACCAGGCAGCCCCATAAGTCATAAGAATTAAAGGCACGATTCCGCCTTTCTAACGATGCTTTTACAGAAACCATTCCACTGTAAAACTTTATGATTTGAATCTTTATAGCTGCCAGCAGAGCACATGTTCACTGCCTTAAATTATAACTTAATCTCAACAGAATTTGTGCTTTCCAGCACTCTGTGGGTAGAGTGAAAGATGAGAGGCAGAACTTCATGCCTCCTGCCCACCTGCCTCCTTGGACCACGACCTCCAGAGGTGCCCTGTGCTGGGGTACAGCCCCCAGACCAGCTCCCATATGGAGATACTCTACAGCATAGGTCCTTAAGCAGCACCTTTCAGCACAGGAATAGAGATGCCCACAGGATATTGTTATGGTGTTGTTTATCACCATGATTGCTAAAGCACTAAAATGAAGGAATGGATATCAATAAACACAGTAAAGGGGACAGAGGAGATATGACAGCAGCATCCCAGACATGCTTTGTGGGGCCAATGCATTGTCCTCAGCAGGATCACACACACCAACCCCAGTGGAAAGCACTCGGGGCAGTGAGGAACCCCCCACTTACTCAAAGGGTAGAAAAGGACCAGATCTGCAACAGATGCTGTGACAGAACTGGTTTACAGCAGTCCTCCAAAGGACACCTCCTTCCAGGGGATGGTCTGTCCACTAACACAGCTCTGCTCTCTGCGGCAGAGGTAGTGCTGGCAAGACCCTGCTTGGGCTACAGTAAAGCAGAGCATCCCCCTGTGGTCTCTGACCTGCTTTCCCTCCACAAACACCTTGCTCAAGAAGAGCATGCTGGTTGATTTTGATGGACTTTTTAAAACCTTGCTGCACATATCAAGAAGCAGAAGTTGCACTGGCAGCAATACACAGCAGTGTGCAAATGTGAGTTGCAAGTATATCGTGCAATCCTGGAAGAAGCCCATGCCTTGTGAGTTGGTTTACACATAGCAAGATGGCAGCAGAGGAAAAAAATGCTGGAAGAAATCTGCCAGCTATGCATAGCAAAGAGTGCTCCAGTTTGGTGGGGGAATTGGGAACATATTTTTTCAATTCATTCTCATATTCAGCAACAAGGAAAAGACCAGTCAATCAATATAACAGTAAAAGTTTTAACACAGCTAACCTTTAAACACTAAACAATGTCATACAAAACTAAAACAAACTGCATGAAATCCCAGTTAGGTGTCAAAATCACCCTGGGTCAGCCAGACTAAGAAAACAGAGATAACAGAGATAACAGAGATTACCGACTGAAGCATCCTGCCATACTGAGCCCTGTAGTTTTCTCTGCTGAGATGTTGATACCTATGAATGAGTGGTCCTCCTCGGGCAGCCACACACAGCATCTTGGTGTTTGTGAGTTCTTTGGACAAGTGACCCAACTAGATGGTTGAGGTCACTGTACTCCTGCAGCTCCTAGATTTGAAGATATAAGGACTGTCTTTCTAGCTGCTCTCCCTGCTTCCAATCCCTGTGCAGTTTGTTCACACCTTTCCCCTTTGCACCTCCTTTCCTTTTCTTCTGGCAGGGGGAACTGCTTTTTCCTTCTTCTGGGTGACCATGTGCTGATAAACTTACATGGAACTATTTTCACTGCCAGCTGCTGATCCTGCATTTTAACCTGCTGTGTCTCTTGCTCATCTCTTGAAGCCACCTGGCTACCTCAGAACTGAGGTCACACAGAAACTGAAATGCACTTCTAAGAGAACATGTGATACTCCACACCTTGTGTCTGCCAAACAGTGGGAACCTGATACCTGGACAGACACAAAATCATGCAGAAGTAGAAGGATGAACATGATATTATCTCTTTCTTCCTGTCCAAAACAGAAACAGCTAAATTTAACACATTCCTGAAATAATTCTGCTTCATTTGCTCCTGAAACTTACCAGTGCTGCCCACTGCCTAGGCATTCTACTGCACTGATCTATCACTCCCTCCATGCTAGAACATAACAGCTGTCAGAAGGGATTCAGTTTAGGCTCTGAATTTCAGGCCTTATCTGCACTTGGCACATTTTCCTACTCCTCAACCTGCAATGCCCACGTGCCACATAATCTTAAATGAGGGTGGATTTCTTTTCCATTCTCCCAAGGAGAGGCCTGCCTGACCACCCTCACCACCTTTGTTTTAGGCATGTTACAGCTGAAATGGGCATCAAGAAGAAGAAGTAAGAATGTGAACAGCCCTCCATTTTCTGCAAGACTACCAAGAATTTAGGAACAAACCTTTAATTTCTTTTTTCCCTTACTCTAATATTCTCATTTTTTTTCTAGGAAAAGGGGGTGTGGATCTCCTGTAGGCAGGATAAGAGACTGCTCTTGGGGAGCTGAAGTTTGTCAGTTCAAACTGGACATCTAGTACCTGGCAGACCTCACCTTTGACAGAGCCACGTGTGACTAAGAGCTTCCCTTTGATGCTTTCTCCTCTGGATCTTTTAGGCTGCAGTCCAGTAACTTTCCTTCTTTAAAGGAAGGCTGAGGAGATTTTGTTTCCTGACTTTTGAAGAGCTTTTCCTCTTCTTTCTTTGATCTGTGTAGTGAATTTGATCTCCCAGAAGAGCAGGATGAGTGTGTCTCCTGGCAGCCCGGTTCCGGACAGTCAGGATTTGATTCATCGATTCGTTTGTTTTTATTTGGCTTTTGTGTTTGGCAAGCTGAATACAGGGCTCTTATCCTTAGGTCCAAGAGAAGGAAGGTGCTTCCCTGAACCTGGCTGAGACTCTACTTTCCAGGCTGTGGGCTGGATGCCAGCACATCTCTTGAGATACTTCCAGTGTCTGCTCAAGAATGCAAGGAAAGAAGCTCATCTCTCCCTCCTGCTCCATCATGAGACTAGACATCTAAACAGAGTGTGCTGATAAGATATTCGAGTCCTCCCCTGCAGGGAGCAGTTCAATTTCCCACTTGTTTTTGGCAGGCTCTGGGACAGGCTTCTGCTGACCTTTCATGCTCCCCGCTGGCCTGGCAGCCAGAGGAGGGATGACAAGGGGACCTCGCCTTCCTGAGGACTGAAATGAGGCTGTACCTCCTCAAACCCATCCTACTGAACTATGAGAGGAAGCACTTTGAAGGTCTTTATCTCAGTGACAGCCCTTCTGGGACTCCTGCATCAGTCTAAATGCTTCTTCCAAACAGCCATGCATGGTAAATCCCACAGCAAATCTCTTCCACGCCTGCTGGCAGCTTTCCATCCCAAGGGCAGATGACCCAGGTCCTGATGTGCCCAGACAGCTCCTGACTGGAAGTTTAGAAGACCTGTCCTAGCTGGACACCAAATATTTTGGGAAAAATAACTATTCAGAAGAGATGCTCTGAGGTGAGGTGACCCAGGAGAACAGACCTGGGGTGTCAGAGGAGCCCACTGGCAGAGCATCCTCAGCTGTGTGGACAAAACACTCACATCCTCAAATACTTGAGCCAGCTTGGGGCAATTCCTGCTCCCAGGCTGTTGAGAGTCCAGCCTGCAGCCCAGCTCACAGCTTGAACCTGTCATTGGGAATCATCTCATGGCTGCACTGAGATTAGGAACAAAATGAATGTTTTTGTGGGTATTATTGAAGTTTTCAAGCCTCCTCTCCTGACTGATTGGTGCCAGAGCTGGGATAAGGACAGGAGCCCCTCACTCCCAGCCCCAAGATAGACAGCAATGCTGTATATTCAATAAATAACTGGGGTATTTACTCAAATGAATGACTCTGAGCCTGCTCCAAGGAGTTAATTTAGTGCTAACTGACTGGATGAAAATGAAAAGGTCTCATTTTACATTAAGAATGATCACCTGACAGTTTTACTGAATATATTATGACAGGATTTATATGGCTATATAATTTTAGGGTATATTTGGAAGATTATTATCCTGATTTAAATAAACATGATCTCAAGAAAATCAACACAGAGTCAGGAACTTTTCACACAAGAAGAAAGGCAAGAAACTAGCTCGGAAATGAACCTCAAATACTTTACCTTGTGCTTCTACCAGACGCTGCTTTGTAAACAGTGGGATCCCACAGTTCATAGGGAGTGGCAAAAATCCACCAAAAGTTCTGCTAACTCATACATAACTAATGAGTATGGCATAAACTTCTCACTCCAAATGTCTTGTCTTTGCACCAGGAAGGGAGCAGCAAGGGAACTTGGCAGATTGTGCGGGCTGGAGGGAGGAGGAGGTGGATGGAGGCAGGAAGGAGAGGCCTGGGTGTCAAAAGTGCCCCTTAAAAAAAAGCATTGCTTAAAGGGCCTTCTGCAAGGAAAAAGAAAATAAAAGGGAGGAATCAAAAGCAAATGTATTGTTGACTTTGGGAAGGGCATCACTTTCACGTGTCTTACTTTCCAGGAGATGTTCCCATTCTCTGAACAGAAATGGGGCACAAAGGAGACCTTCAGGAACTTTTGTCTCTTGTGCTCAGGGGCAGGTGGCAGGCTGTGGGCTTCAGGCTCACACAAGAGCAGCCCTGAGATGAGGCTCAAATATGCCCCATTGCACATAACCTATGGGATGGGGAAAACGCTGCAGCACATGCCTGTGGCATTCCCAGGTCTGCAGTACATCAGCACTGCAGCTGGCATCGGTGCAAAACCAAACCCATGCAGGTAGGAGCTACTTTCCATGTGCTCATCTCCCTTCCAGCTTCCACAGGCGGTGGAGGCTTGCATGGGGAACCTTAGTGCAAATAAGTGCCAAGGACACAACCAGCTGCCTCTTTCAGCCTCCCCAGGTCCTGAATACTTTCTCATCCTGTGTCTCTAAGTGTAATTGTATACAAGAAAAATCCTCTCCAGGCTTGTTCTGTTTTACAGACTGCCTGATGGGATTATCTTTCCTGTCATTTTGAAGCTTGTATAAGCATGCGACTTACACCACTCAAGCTAAATCACACTCAAGACATTCTGTCTGTCTAAATTGTTTTCAGGATCAAGTAATTTATTTACAGATCATGTTATTTATTTAGGAAAAAATGAATTTAAAACCAGAATTTTAAAATAAATGTAAGAGAGAGGTAATGAGGACATTGCAGTCAAGTACCAATATCCTGTGGAGCAGGTAAGTGCCAAATAGCAATGATCTTAAATACTGAAAACTGCACTCTCTGGTCTCAAACCACACAAAGAAAAGGCAACTTATTTGGTCAGGCACAGACTTCCTGGGAGGTAACACTCACTTAGACACTACAGTGATGATAGGCAGCCCCGACATATCCAAGACAGGTAGATCGATTATTCCTGTAGCAGTAACCTTGGGGAAATATTTGTCTGTCATAACCCCAAAGCAGATCAACTAACATTTAGGGACTAATCTGATGCCCAGTCCAGTCAGTGCAAATTTTTACATTTATTTACTTCCATGGCTGATGGATCAGACCTTTTGGGACTACAAAATATCATACAAGCTTCTCTTTTCACTGGAATAGCTATAAATGTGCAAAGAGCTGAAGTCAGGAACAGTCAGGTGGAATTTGGCGGTGGATTTTTTAAGTAACAGAAACATCTCCCAAAGCAGAAGGGTGTCAGTGCCCAGACAAGGGTCAGGGGCACACACAGGCTCCTTCATGCACATGCTCCATGCACAGTGAGTTCATAATTCCTATGGGAATGCCTCTAGAAGCAAGTCAGGTATGGGATATCTCCACCTCCACGCTGGGAAAGTGGTAGCAGTCCCAGGGGTCACTTGGAGCATCACCACCCCACACCTAAGGGCAGGGATGCCTTTCAAAGAGCAACCAGATGAGGCCAAAGTCCGTGTGCATTTTCTCCAGTATAGTCTGGAGCCCAGAGCTGACTTTCTAGGGTTTATTCTTGATTTTAAGTGGTTATTTAAAAAAAAAAAAAAAAAAAAAGAAAGGCTCATCAAGGAGGCGACTGTGTGCTTTAAAGTGCTTCAGCAGGCTCTCAGAGTCCACTTATTTCTGAGTGAAGATGGATACCTCAAGAGGTTCTCCTCACCAGTAAATAATTCATAAAAGACAAACAAGCCCAGGTCTGTTTGAATTAGAACAAAATATTTCTTTAGAAAAGTGAAGTGATTAAGCACAGGAGGAGCTGGAGATGACAGCTGGTGTCTGCAGCTCCGGATGAGTCACCTTCACTCGCCAAGGCCCCTCTCTCCGGGAAGTGCTGCTGCTTTTTTTTTAACCCTTTGAGATTCCCAGGAATGATTTGTCACCAGGGTTATTAGCATTTCTCCCTTGATATCGACAGCTTGTCTTTCCTTCTTCTAACCGGTGAGTGATTTCTTCACACGCTCACCAAATATAGCCAAATCACCATGGTAAACTTATCGACAGAATCATATTAACAGCTGCTGAGCATTTACAGGGCTGTAAGTTACACAAAAAAAGAAGGAAGAAAAACACACATGGAAATAAACCAACTCTGATCAGCAGTGACAAGCATTTATTTAGGAGCCACTCGATGGAAATATTTTTTATGTTTTAATTGCTAATTATAGGCTACTACAGAAGGGTAGCTTTGGCCAAAATTATCCTTTAAGCTGGAGCATTAAGCCAGAAATAAGCACACCCTATCTGGATGTATCTTGGGGCATCAGGAGAAGAAGGATTTATTTTTAAAGTGCTGTCCTTGTTTAAATCAAGCCTTAAATTTGCCAGTCGAAGTTGCATCTCTCCTGACTTACCAAGCAAGGACCTCTTAAGTCTAGGTAAGAGCTGAAAACACATCTATATAAAGACAGGCCTTTTCAAAATAATTTGCTGAGGATGCTCTGGTCCTCTTGCATACTGGGGATCACAAAAGGGCCCAAAGGGGCCATCAGGAGTGGGAAGCAGCTAGCAGCATCCTTGCTTCTCCACTGTGCAGCAGAGCATCACCCACTGCCTGCTCTAGATCAGACTGGACCCAGAGGGAGAAAACAGCTGGTTTTCTGCTCCCCTTTCTCTGCATGTTCAGAACACAGTCAGCATCCCCTCCCTACCTGCCCCCACATTTGGAGGTATATTTTTATTAGGGACACAGAGAACAGGTATGTGCATGATTCTCAGTACTTACCTTGAGGAATCCAAGTTCCAGGATTGTTTCTGACCAGGTGTTTTTAACCCTTCAGGATTCTGACAAATTTCTCAGGAGACAAAGCTTTTAATTCCAAACAGCTGGCAACTGGTGGGAACTACTGATGAGAAACCAGCACCCCTAAAGCTGTCTCTGCATCACACAGCACAGGACACAGGACCTGCTCTACTCCCAGAAGAGCCACCCACCTGCCCTGGTGCTTACATAAACATAAAACTGACTAAGCAAAGTGCAGAGACCTACAGTGAACTCATTTTCAATAAATTTAGATGTAGAATAAAAAGACTGCTCTAGCCAGCTGGGCCATGAACCTACAACCACAAGGGAGAAAGGAAAAGAAGATGAAGCATTTCTGCTGCTTGGGGACATCCATAGTTGGTACCTCAGGCATTTCACCAAGGTTCTTGCAAGAGTTTATATCTAACAGCTGCCACTTCAGGGTTTTTGAGTGCTGGGGTTAGAAAGCTGAATTTCATGGGAGCTGTACTCAACTGAGCAGCTTCCTCCTGTTGAAGGCAGAAATGGGATGGGGCCTGAGCACTACTGACAGTGCAAATACATTTGCTGAGATCCCAAAGTTGGCTGTGCTGACTCACCTGGCTCACTGTTCTGCAGCAGCCCCTAATCTCGTTAGAGGTCCAAGGGAGACAGCCTTGCAGGTAACAGCTTCCCATACCCTCCTTGTGCCAACTCAGAGAAGGGCACATGGAGGCTCAGGTATAGTTTGCTGGCTAGCAAAGCAAGGACAGCAAGATGGGGAAGGAATGGCCATCATCTGAGACACAGAGACAAGAAGTCACTCCCAAGAAAAGTGCTTATTCTAATCATACTCACTTTCTTCTGGCATTTTTCAAGTCAAATTGGGGGTGTGAACCAAAGTAACTTCTCCTGCCTCTGCTGCTCACACTTCTTTCCTGCTCTAGAAAAAGCACAGACCAGACTACAAACTGAAAGCCCACAAAATATTACTGCAAAACCTTTCTTTAAAATTTAGATCTAAAAGTTGGTGTAGTTTCCAGTTTCTTCCCTTCAGTCACCTTCCCCATTCAGGTCCCTACCCTCACACACACCCTTTCCTTCCCCAAACTCCTTTGTTCAACAGAAAAAAAAAAAAAAATAGAAAAGCACCCACAGAAAAATGGTGCTATCTCACCCCATCTGTCCTTAATTTCCCCCCCAGATTCACTTCTTTGCAACCCTCTTTTAAGGCAGCCCAGCCACCAGACAGTGGGGGCTGCAAAAGGATCACAAGCCAGGCATTGGAATGGTTGAACTCAGCCTCATTGGGACCTGCACTGCTTAGGAATGGGATGGAGGAATAGGGCAGCATCACCACTTCCAATCCCTCCAGCTTGACCTTTGTACCATGAAGCTGCTCTTCTGGGCCCCCCATTCCCACACAGCAACTTTCTGGCCCCAGGAAAGAATGGCACCATCCTGCTTTAATTCAGTCCTCTTTTTTTAAGAGTTGTCAGGCACTGTGGGCTCTCTAAGACCTCTGCCCCAGCACTTCAGCAAGTTCCTCTTTCACTCTGTCAAGTCAGTGGGTGGCTTAGAGGTGCAGAGCTACACCTGCTTCCTCTGGAGAGCCACGTCCCCTCTGTCCTGCTGCAGTGGGTACAGCAGGCTGTGGGTTCTCTGGCAGCTCAATCATGCTCCTCACTGATGTTTTGCAGTGTCCAGAGACAGGCTGTCTTGGAGCTTGGAGCTCCCACACCCACTGGGAGCAAGACTGGTGGGATTTCAAGGACTTGCAACAGGTCAGAGACAGATCTGCCTGTGCACTGGGGAAGCACCCTAGCATCATCCATCTGTGTCACCTCCAGGATGTCCCAGCTTCCAGGGAAGGAAATACCAGTTCATCTAAATCCTAAACATCATGGATTTGTATTCAGGCAGATGAACCTATCCCGAGGAGGGTGAGGGGGTATGAAGCATTTAAAAGGAGAGACCCAAAGAGAAAAGCTGAGCCATGCTGGGCTGTGACAGAAGTATCTCCAGTTGCTGGATTCAGGCTGCCAACAAAAGACTCTTCCTCACCAAGGAGCCCTTCCTCTTCCTCCTCCCACCAGAGCAGAGACTGGGTGCCTAGCACCTCAAGAGCCATGGCTTATCTATGAGGTGTGATGGTGCTACTGGGAGAAGGAAAACTAGAAGCAGCTTCTACTGCCAGAAGAAATCTCCATCAACTTCCACAAGAAGCGAACTCTGAAGAACAAGTGAGGCTCTGACTCTGGCCCCTGCAGAGCTGGGACCACAGGAGTTACACACAAGACTTCTCCAAGCCTCTTTACATCACTCAGAGAAATACAGTACCTGGCAGTGTGAGCTCAGAATACAGGAAGTAGAAGCTCGCTGAAAATACAGACGCTAAAAGCTGTTCAGGCAGGCAGTGCCAAGTCTCATTCTTCATGTAAGAGAGCTCCCTCTAGGTCAAACACTCGGGTATTTCAGAGCCATCGCTCGTTTGGGATCCCATGCTCGGACCTGATCCCTTTCTCTGGAGATGTGCCCGTCAGTCAGAAAGCCCACAGGCACCCCAGAAAATCTGTGGTTTGCTTTCCCCTTGCAATATTGCCTTCCTGCCGCGGGCACTGGCCACCCCTGCTATGTGTGTGACAAACACACGTGTGTGACATGTGCCCTCATGTGCCCAGAGCCACCGGTCCTCGGAACTTCACCCACCAGAGCAGCTCTGACCCCTGGATGCATTTAAAGCACATTGAGATGTGGCACTTGGGGACATACTTTCGTGGCAGATGTGGCACTGCTGAGTAAATTGTTGGACTCGATGATCTTACAGGTCTTTTCCACCCTAAGTGATTCTGTGACTCCATGATTACGGTATGTTCAGCTGGAGGCACACCGGGGAAGGAGTCAACCTGTAATTTCTCTAGCCCCAAACCCAATCTTTACCCTGCTTTGAAACACTGATGAATTATTCCACAAACTGATGAGCAAGGGGAGTTCAGAAGAGGCTTTCAAATTCACAGAGCTAGAAAAATCAGATGGAAAAGACTTAATGCTGGAAAATGCTGGACCGTTTCCCGCAGTGGGATCCCAGGGGCTGTGCACAAACTAGTTTTAAGCCTTGAAGTCTTTAATACAACTTCCTGTTTTATTTTTCTTTTACCTAGACTGGTATTTACTAATAAATATGCAGCTGGCTGTATACAGAACAGCAGGTAGCTCCCATTTACAGCTGTATATAACTGACTGCAGCATTCAACACCCTCACTCTGCTATGCAGTATAATACTCACAATAAAACACACACCGTATTTGCAACTGTGTTCATGCTACTATTCTGGTACGTGACACACATTAAGAAACATATTCAGAACATAGAAAAGAATTTACCATTTACATAAAAAGGATGCACTGGGATTTTCAATAAGTTCCAGCATAATACAGTATCATTTTTATATCTTGTCTGCTCCCTTGGTCTTGCTGATTTAATACATTTTTTCTCTTTATAACCAGAAATCTATAGGTTGTATATGGATTTTCTTAAACCTAATATATGGTGTCAGTGTGTATTTATAAAACTTTAACATAGAAATGTAACAATTGTCAGAATGACTTAATCCAAGGGCCATCCAGGCCAATATCCTGTCTGCAGCAGTTTTTGCCATTAATATGGATTAGGCAGACAATACAGTTTGATACAACCTAGTTTTAAAACCACGTTAGTGGTAATACTACTGCCTTGTGTATAAATGGTTATAGAGCAGAGAGTGCAGAGAAATAGCATCATCCCTATAGGGCAGGGGGGGAAACTGAGGCCGGGGATATGGGGATTTTTTCACATGTATAAAGAGATATTATATTTATATACACATAAAACTTGATGGAGATTATATATAACGAGGAGCTGTCTGGAGCCCCAGATAGCAGCATCACCCACTCCAGCCCTTTCATCCCGCCATGTGTCCCTGGCTGCACCAAAAGAAGGGTCACAAGCCTGGGGGATGTTGCCCTGGGAAGAGTTAATGGTGGAGGTCTCAAATCCAAGCGCTGCAGGTGTCTGCTTTTAATTCTTTGCTGCTCTTCTCCCAAACAGCCCAAGGATTTCCACCCTCCCTCTTTCTCTTTTACAAATGAGTGTTTAACATAAGAAGAGAAGCAAGAGGAGCCAGGGCAGCCGGGAGATCTCCTACAGCCCTTTCTAGGCAACCTGAGCAGGCGGGAAAAGGCAGCTGGCTGGAGCCCAGCGAGAGAGCAGGGACCATGGGAAGAGTCTTCTCACATCTGGTTAAGTACTGCTAAACCCTCCGACGAGCTGCCTAATTATTACAACACTTCTGCCGAAAAATTAATGTGCTTGGCCGTCTGCACTGGGGCAGAAAGGGTAGGAAAGCAGCTGTCAGGATGCAGGCAGCGATGGGAGCACCAAGGAAAGAGGTTTGCAGCACAAGAGCGCAAGAGAAGGGCAGGGAAGCTCTGCCTGCAGGGACCCCGCTGGGAAAACAGCCTTCTCCCTGCTTCTTTTTGCTGCATGGCCCCCAGGAGAGGACAGCCAACAGAGTTGTTAATCTAGCAACAACAGCCCTTGTAAAGAGCTCAGCAGTGATGCCCTGCTTACCAAAATCAACAGAACAATCTGCCAGCAGCTCAAAACAGAGACAGTCCTCCCAAGGACCCAACAGCAGGGCCAGCAACGACACCCAGGACACTGAGGTCCCTTCTGCCTGGCCTTTGCTCGCTTTTCCTTCTTGCTGAGCCCTCATTTCAGTAACTTCCAGAAAATTCAAGTGTGGCATTTTATTTCTGCAGGTCTCTATACGAGCTGTAGGTACAGTAGCAGGGAGGTAGCATCATTCATATGCACATCCCTATTCACTTGTTTCTGCCACAACCAGTTAAAAAAGGCAGCAGAGAAGACAGCAGGGTCCTGCCCCCCCCCCCAGCTCAGCCATCTCTGTGTCAGGTTTGTGGGTAAGCCTCTTTCTGCTATAGCTGTGCTGGGATTAATCTCTCTCCCTAGACAAAAAGGTGGGCTTATTTCCCAAGAGGTGTCCAAGTACACCCAGAGAGCTCGGCGAAAGCAGCAGCCTGCTGGGTGCCTTTTACCCACAGACATTTGATGAAATTAATGACACACAAGTAAGTATAAAGGCTAAGACAAATAGAACTGGCAACAACTTGAACCTTTGGCCTGTCCTTTGAAAGTCTCTGGCAAGTCTCAAATCTTCTTGATCTGCTCACTAAAAGGATGACTGTCCCACAATTATTTTCCAAGCATTTGTTGGCAAGTTGTAGGAGGAAAAAGGCATTTCACTGAAGCTGTTAGTACAAAAGCTCAACTCCAGCCAGGGGCTGGACTCCACTTCAAATTATAATATTTTAAGTACCTGAAAATAAATATTTTGTCAGCTGCTGAGAATTAAGAAGTAGCTTCGACCTTTCAGAGAGGGGAACCCTGCAGAGAGCGGCGAGGCTCAGAGTGTTAGTTGCAAAACAAGCTCTGCCTGAGCCATTCAACCTGTCTAGAGCACACACAGCCTCCCCTCCCATACTCCCAGCTCCCTGCAAGCTGCCCAGAGCCTCTGGGGCACTACAGGCTATCCTGCACCCAGCAGCTCCTTCCCAGGCAGGAAATCTGCTGACAAAAGGGACTGGAGCAGCACTTTACTATAAACTGGGTGCTACAAGTAAACTGAGCATCCTTGAGATGGCAATAGCAGAGTGACCAGTCCACTCCCCTGCTGCTCGCTGGTGCTGTTGTGTCATATTGTACCACTCACAGACTTAGGAATTTTGTCCACAAGGATTAAAAATACTGACTTTTGTTTTGTAAAATCTGACTGTGACCAAGCACCTGGGTAGATGTACCCACCACCCTGTCACCCCATCACCTCTAAGACCTCTGAGCCACAGTGAGCACTGTTTGTATTCCAGCAAAGCAAAAGGAACCCACACAAAGCAGGAGATCTCTGTTTTTCCAGCAGAGCTCAAGGAGTTAAATCCCTCTCCCTTCCCCCCCATCTTTCTGCCTTTGGCCTTTAGATCAGCCCTGGTTGCCAATGAGGACTCATCGAAACACCACCAGGCTGGGCCTGTCAGGAAGGAAACCAGCGCGTCCAGAGTTTTGTTGTTCTAAAGACTTTTTTTTAAATTTTATTTTACTGCTCAGGAAGGAAGCCAGAGCTTGCGCTTCACTCCAAGAATGTTGATTACTCATCCTTCCCTGCATTATTTCTTTTATCTCTCGCTTTTATCTACCTTACTCCAAATTTTTACCCCAAATTCTTTCTCTACAATTCCTAGCCACTGATTTCAGCTGTTCATCCAAGTTGCATTTAAAAAAAAAATATTTGGCAACTGTTTCCTCAGGAAAAAATCCCATTTGTCATGTTTATTTAACAAGCCTCCATCCCTCCCCCTACGCAGCCTTTTCAATCCAGACACCATGGTTATGACCACTGCTCAAGGATCTGGGCACTACAAAACACGACCACAACAACCCTCAGCTGGAAAATATCATAATCCCTGCTTTAGAGACAGACGATGAGAAATTACTCTGCTTGTCCAAGGTCAATAGAGTCCACAGCACAAGCACAACCTATGCTCAGGGCTTTGCCCAGGCAGCCCTTCCCTCTTCCTGCTCCGCATGGCTGCAAGGATTAGGCACGCTCAGCTCTGCCAATAACTGTGTCCTTCATTCTCAATACCTCCCCACCAGTCAAGCTAGAAACGAGCAACACAAGTAAGAGAATTGGTATGTGACGAGTTGATGACACATTTCCTTAGATGCAGAAAAATGTGGGTCCTGGATCACTCAAGTGTCAGTGAGCCACCTGAGTACATAGCAGAGGGACTATCAGCAAGTGGTGTCTAACTGCCTTCTCCTCCCAGGCTCTGCAAAATCCATCACACCACCCGGGGGTTTCCTTTTCTTCTTTGCCCAGGTGCAGCTAACAAGCCAGACACAACTGGCAACATCTGGGAGAACACACACACAGATGTTTCTCATTGACACCATAACCTTCCCCAGCCTTCACCAGCACGTGCCCATGCCCCAGGGTGGGCGCCCATGTGGGAGACACACATTGGGTCCTCACAGTGCTCCCAAAGAGATGACCAAAGGTGAAGCTTTTTTTTTAAGCTTAAGTTTCTTTCTTCCTTGAGATGTGCCACAAACCTGGGAGCTGATCTGGGTAACACCATAAACAGCTTCCCCAGGCTCTTACACCCACAACATCTCTGTTACACGCGAGTGAAGCCAATGCAAGTTCTCTCTGCCCAGCTCTGTCTTGCTCTAGTACAATCCTCCCCTGTTTCCACAGTTAACTCATTGTTTTCATTTTAAGAGGGGAAAATAACGAGATGGTGGGAACATTACTTCTGGCTGACGGAGACAGAGATCTGCAGACTTTCATGGCTTACTTTTTCCAGTATATCCTAGTCCTGATCCAAATATCATCATACTTATTTCAGTCCTGGACCAAATGTGGGACTGGACACAACACATTGGCCAAATTAAGACAGAAATAACTTAGAGCATTTTTCTACTTCACACTCTCTCTAACACCTCTTGCTGACATTAAATTTCTGGTCTGCAGATGCCCTGCTCCCCACACTACTGAATGTCCCTGTGCCTTCAACACAGCTTCCCTGAACACGTTAGTCCCAAATCTGCAGCGAAGGCAGGCTGCCCATCACCTCCCCCCTTCCAAAATCAAAACAGCTCTTTGAGAGCAACACTTGTGCACAAACCTAAATATGCAGAAAGGAAGGAGCAGCACAGACGGCAGCAACCAGTCCCAAGGAGCAGAGCTGGCAGGAGCAATGCCAGCTGTCCTGTACAGGCTGCATGCTGAGCAAAGTGCAAATCTGAGGGCAAAGAAGCAGGGCTGTAAGAGTTTGACTGCCCATTCTCCCCTTCTCTCATCCAAGGGGCACCTCCTGATGTATGAATCCACTCAGGCTGGCAACTTTTTGATTGTAACCATTAAGTTCCTCTGCTCCTTTTCAGCACAGGGTTATCCAGGTCACTGATTGCTCCTTCATCTCCCCAGCAAAAAAAAAAAAAAAACAAAAAGCATCAGTGGTCAAGCTGCCTCCTCAGGAAAGCTGAAGACAAGTGATCAGGAGGTAAAAGCTGTCACCCTGGCTAAGGACTTTGCTAGAGGCCTATATCCCACCTCAAGTGCTGGAAATATGAAGTGAGGCTGGTTTGCAGTCAGAAGAATAAACAGGGGAAGGAAATGAGCTTCTGCAGCTCCCTCGATGGTGCTGTGGAGTTTGGATCCCTCTGACCTGCACTGATATCCAGCTCCCAGGCCTTCCACCCATCCACAGCCATGGCGAGATGGCCCTTGTGAGATTCCCCGCGCTGCAAACACTGACAGGGAGACAAGGCTCCCTCTCGCCTGCGCAGGCCAAAGGTTGGGCTGGGTGCGGGGCAGCTCTGCTGTAGCACGGCCAGGCCACCCTGATAAGGCTTTCACTCACCCAGCCAGAGGTGCAGCACCCAGGGTGTCACTCACCCTCCTCCTCTCCACTCACAAACACCCTCTCATCACCTCCTGAACAACGTGGGAGCTCACCTGGGGCCTGCGGGAGGGAATTTTGTGGAGCATCCCCCCGAACAGGACTGACTCCTAAAGAAATCTTCAATATTGAAAGCCAAGTTGGAGAACAAGGCAGAGCTGTGATCTGGTACTGGGTCTCTTCCCATCCCTGGTCTCTTCTCATCCCTGCACAACTGCCAAGTAGGCTCTCTGCAATGAGGGATGATTATCCTATGCCTCCTGATAGCGAGGGATGCTACAGGACAGACAATTTCACATTCTAAATGGCTTTGCAAGTTGTTTCCTAAAGTGCATGAAAACAATATAAAAATCAGATGAAAAGGTTGAGCCCTTTTTAATTAAAAACACCTTAATTTAAATCAAAGTCCCAAAAATTCCAGTAGGAAGAAATGGATCCTTCAGGGCAGTGCCCTTTTACTTGTTGCTCTGTTTACAAAACCAATTGCTTTTGGGGAGGCTGTCACAGGGAGCCTTCACCCCAGCTGCTCTTCCCAGTGCTTTCTGATTTAGTTTCCATACAAGTGCCAGGAAGCATTCACCTGCCTCCCAAAGAACAAGCCCGTGCTTGGGGAGCCAGCCCTGCCAGCCAGCCCAGCTGGATGTGTCCTGCCAGCCTTGCCCTGTCCAGGGCTGTGGCACTGCACATTGAGAAAGCCCAGGTAACACTGAAGGATTGCACCTGAGAAAAGCTCATGTGCAGAAGCTCTTGGGTCCTTCTAAATTGAAAACTTCTTGTGGTTACTCTGGCAAGATATAGTTAAGATTCAGCTGCTGGGGGATACCAAGGACACAGTTTCCAGCTCTTCCTTTTAGGGGCATCCAGAGACGCTTGGTGCCTTCCTTTTCCTACTTCAGAGCAGCCCAGGATTCACAAGAAAAAGCACAAAACACATTCTTGCTCTGCAGTTCAGTGAGAAAGCTGAATTCTGAAGTTAGCAAGAAATGGAGGTTCTAAAGCAATACTGATTAGAAACTATGTCCCAAGTGAGGAAAAATACGATGGAAGTGGCCCACACCTGAACTCCACAAGCAGTTTTGCTTTCAGCAGGACTCCCTCCCATGTTATCTGTGTTTAGGACAATAAACCTCTCCTTGCTTTGCTCCTCTTCAGCATTGTTTTTCCCCCTCTTCTGTTGCTCAGGCCACTGCTGCAATTCAAGATACCAACAAATGGTCAAAGGACAGAAGAAAGTGACGGCTAAGAAGAACTCTCAGATTATCATGACCACCCTCATGTTTTTAAAAGACAGAACAAAGATGAAATGGACAGATACAGATAGTACCAATCCCAGCAGTACTTTTTCAGCCAGAGTTTTCCTTGACTTGAGGGCTGAGTCAATCTGGCCAGCAAATACCCAATACCTGACCAACAGCAGGAAAATAATTCAGTAGTAAAAAAAACTGAATTCATGGTGATGAATTTGTCCCAAATACTGTCACCTGTGAGTTTCTGTACTCAGGCCAGCTAAGCCAAGCAGGCAAACAATGATTCTGCATGAAAGGGGAGAAAGAGACATATACAGTTTACATGTGTAGATTTACAAAGATGCACATGCCCTTTTCCAGAGGATACTGTAAAGGAATCTGATCCTGTATTAAATTTCCCAAATAGAAATCCATTATTTCTGAAGAATTTCAATTGCTCTGCATAGCTGAAAAATGTCCTCAAAAGTCTCCAAATCTGCTATTCCACCCTGAAGAAGAGAGGTGAAACATTCACAGGCTATCAGGCACATTGACATGATAGAAGACCACCAGTGACATGAACCAGAGGATAAAAATCATCACAATTTGCTATCAATGGCTGCTTTTCTTGGAATACGGTATTAAAAGGAAACAACTTCATTCCCACTATGAATTTGCATTAGAAATCCATAATAAAAATAAAGCTTAATATTATACAAATGGGTACAGTTCTCTATAGTGCTCTTGATGCAGATTAAGGTTAGACAGATTTTAGATGACAGTTATTTACCTCAGTCTAGCACCATGTATGCACAAAAAGAATTTATTTTATAGCTGCAGATATTAGCCAGAAAAAAGAGATGAGAGGAAATCTTACAGTCTCACGTAAAATATAATTATGTCTGTTTTCTACTCCTTGGAAGGCAAACAAAGAGAAAAAAATGAATCTGCTGCTAGCATTTAATGGGACTTGTCTAAATGATATCAAACAAATAACAACCAGCAGCAATTCACTAACACCTTCACTTCTGTTTTTTTCATTGGGGAATTCCAGAAACATTAAGACCTTGTCGCCTTGAACACTTTCAGTCCTACAGAGCAGGATTAGGCCCGTGCATGAGTATGCCTCTTTCTTTCAAGACCTTCAAAATATCAAGGAAAGGAAAATAAATCACAGAGGCACTAATGCTGATTCTCTCTCTCCTGAAATGTTCGCCTTCCCCCTGCTTCTTCCCATTCCTTATGCAATCACCACCAATCAACCAGGAAACTGTTGCTAACTCTCGAATTTTGCAAGTTAGCAAGTAAAATAATAAAACAATGTTTTAACTGTCAGAGATCCTGGCTTGCAAAGTGCACTTTGGTCATTTCCTTTAATAACTGTAGTTTAGCAGTAATGATTTATAATAGTTCATAATATTCTACTAACTGTACTATATTAATAATACTAATACTTTGCCCTTGCCTAGCATCTTCTGTCAGAAGATATCAAAGCGGCACGCTCCGCTGTGAGGGAGGTATCGCTGCTCCCGCGTTAGGGATCGGGAAACCGTGACTCCAAGGCATGCCCGGGGTCAGGATTCCCGATCCCCAGCACAGCACGGCAGCCACCGAGTCTGCCTGCGCTTCTCCTGCCGCAATCCTCTGACAGCAGTCCTCGTCTGATCGATGGGGCTGAAGATTTAATGTGATTCATTCCTTCTCGAAAAGCGAGGTTTGGCCAGTGGTTTGGGGGCCGTGGTTTTGATGGGAAATACTGAGAAAGGTGGGGGGGTTTCCCTGCAATTGTACAGTAAGTACCCTCCTGCCAGCATCCAGGCACACAGGGCAAAAGAGGAGCGATAAATATTTACTGCGTCCGTGCCCGTCTCTCCAGCAGGAGATGGATAAATATAACATTTCTGTGTTGCTCAGCACTCTGAAGACAGGGGTTACACCAGCTCCCGGGGAAGTCCAGAAAGGAAGAGAGGGGGAACGAGGCATCTCTGGCATGGCAGAGATGACATGAAGGCTGGCCGGATGGCAGCGGCTGCATGGGGAAACATTTTGGAGGAGAAAACAGCCCCAGCCCTCCCCCTCAAACGATCAATTAAAAGCCATCCTTCTGCTGAGAGTGGGCGAGGACAGCAAATGAGGGCTGCGAGGAGCAGCGCCCGGCCGGGGTCTGCATGACAATTGTTGGGAAGGGGAGGCCGGGGGAGGCAGCCCTATCCCTCCTCTCACCATGGTGATTAGGTATTCCGAGTGCGCCAGATAGCCCCAAATAACAGAAAGAGAAATATAAACTGGAGACCGGCAGATCCAAGGGAGGCCAGATGGCCCCGCAGCCGGCAGGGGCTGCTCCCATCCAGCCCTTTCCCACTTTTAACTGTTCAAACATTTCGTTATCCCGACAAGACAATTAAGCCGAACAGCACGGAAAGGAGTCTCGGCAACAGTTTGCAGAAGGAGAGGGAAGGTTGTTGCCAGAAAAGCAGGAAAAGGAGGTGATTGCTGCATGCTCCAAGACCTCCATGCAGCACACTTTACTCCACAAGGATGGTGTGTATTTGGTGGAGCAACAGGGATGGATGCATGGCCGTCATCCCTGCTACTGCCCATCTGCCTGCCCAGCCCTTCCAAAATTCCACTGTTGCTTCTTCACTTGTACATCGCACAGGGCACTGCACAACAGAAAGAAACATTCCACTTGATTTAGTTCATTATTTCACAAGCAGATTTAAACTTGTGATTTCCCATGATCGTAGCTGAATATGATTTAGCGACAAAGCATCACTTCACATTAGACCCCAAATTTTACCAGCCTTGGAAGTGGTGCATCCCAGAGGGAAGAGTTGTGAGCAATGGATGTGTGGACATGTGCATTCTCCCTCCAATCCATTGTTCCGCCACAAAAAACCAAAACCCTCTTCCCCCCAGCACATGTACATAGAAACACACAGCTCTCTACATAGGTCATAACACAAATCCCAGCACGGGTCTGAGCAGGTGGGTGACTGCACAGACAGCCCTGATCTGATTTCCAAAGCACCACATTACTCAGGAATTCATGCTGTGGTCATCATAGCCCTGATGTCCATCACCTGAAGTGCAATTTACATTTGATCAATAACAAACCAGTTGTTTCAAAAAGAAAACTAACTCCATGCTAGAGATGTTCTTTAAAACCCAAAAGTGTAACAAAGAGCTCACAAATACATCACACAACTTCTCCTGCAGACAAGAAATCAGTTGCAGCACAAACAATGTCCAAGGTGAAATATGATTATCAAAAATAATAATAATCAAAATAATGTTAATATAATCACTCCTGCTACCCTCAGCAGACCCAAGGAATGAGCAAGGATCCCAGCCTGCTCCCAACTCAATGTTCATCTCCTGGGCACAGCAGGAGCTGGGCAAGGGCCACCAGCAGAAGCAGGGAAACTGAGACTTGGAGAGCCAGACTCTGGCCAGAGGATGGAAACTGAATCAGTGGCCAAGATGTAGAAGATCACCTTCACACCACTAGTCACAGACAACACGTGATGGAGACCAAGCAGCAGACAGTAATGGGAAACCATCTTCTGTGGTCCCAGGGAGGCTGGGGGCACGGGCTGCCCTGCAGGGATGGCAGAGGTCTCTGCTCTGACAAGGTCCAGCTCTTTGCCAGGAGGTCCCACTTTGGCACTGACCTCTGCCTGCCACTTTGTGGGAAAGCAATGCCACAGGAACTGGGTACTATGACTGAAGGACATTGAGACACGTTTTATTAGAAGTAAAAAAGCAGGAATCTTTTTTTCCTCTGATTTTAAAATAGGGCTATAGATCTCTTTTGCAGAAAGGAACATGCCATTTATTTCCACTCCTAGGAATCTCAATTATTGTATGCTTATTAAAGCAAACCCATAAAATATGTCTTCCAGTGCCTTTAACACATGCTTTACAAGAAGCTCCTAAACTCTAACAAATGACATTATTTTTCTCAGTAAGCACCTAAGGGAATGGGCCCATCCAGTACAAGGTAAGTCTGCTTATCCCTGGAAAGGCTCCACTTTTCCTCATGTTCCCTGTATACTCCATCCCTCTGGATGTCCTGAATACTCACATTTTACAGCAAGAGACAACTTACCTAAATGCAGACATCTCAGCCCAATTTGCTGATTAACAGAGAGTGCAGTCCCACCCGAAAGCACCTTAAAGATGTTGTCCCTCTGTGGGATGCCTGCTATGGGTCCAAGCGCCATCCTGCTCTAAAAGTAAGGGATGGTTTATGCAAAGGGCTGAGCAACCTCTACTGCATGAACATATCTCTTATGGGGCCAGGTGCCAATCTGGAATACTCTGGAACATATTACAAATAATTTTACTGAATTCTGTGAATTTCTTCCACTAGTGAAAGCAGGCTGAGACTTTCCTCCCATGCTGCAGAGGACTAAATAAGCACCTTCCAAACACTCTTTGACGTGCAATTGCCTCACTTTGATCCTTGTTTTCTTGCAAAGCCTTCCAAGCAAAAACCTATTTTTCAGGGAAATTAAAACTCAGTGATTACATTTTTATTTGAAAAAAAAAGGGGGGTGAGGAAGGAGTTTGCCTGGAAAATCACCATTTAAGCTACGAGGTGAAATAAATATTTTAATGATCTATTCAAGAAAGGCTCCTGTACAGTGGAACAGAAGACCACACAGGGCAATCATAGTAATTCAGCTTCCATGTAACACAAACCCTTTCAGCAATCTGAAAAATACACCAAAACAGTGAAGCTCTGCAAACCTGAAAAGCACCCATTAGACATGGGAAGGTGTTGCTGATCTAAGAAAATTTTACAATTTTTCCTTGCAGTCATAGAAAAGCCTAATTACATTTTTACCTTGAAGCTACAGCCACCTACCTGCTCCATAAGGAGCACAAGTAGGCAGTTTTTACAGAGCGTTATGTTTAACAGTTACACAAGGAATCCACAAAACTCCTCGGAAACAACAAATCCCTAAAGTACACATTTCTACAGAAGCTTCAAAAATGTATCTGCAAATGCTAATGCAAAAGAGGATCACCATTCTATCTGCAATCTGCGATCTCTCAAATTCATCACTTCAGGAGTTTCTCTTTTCTGATGGCCAGCATCAAAGACCATTAGGATCCTCTAAAAGCTCCACAACTTGCTCTCAGCCTTCAGCAAACACACCTATACATGTGTATGCACACACCAAATAAACTCGCTGTCTTAATGGAGCGAAGCTTCCATCATGCAGTATCTATATGTGATGGGAATATGATACAGAGCCAACAGATGTATTTAGTATGCATCATCCAGGTAGCTACAGAAAAATTTTAATGTTGATGAAGTATCAGGGACGTTGCATTTGCCCTGCTCTACCGTGCAGAAAAGCATCTTAAAGAAATTTAACATGGTAACAAAAACAATACAACAAAACACCTTCCACTTCTGCCCAAGTTTCCCAAGCTGCCTGCAAAGTTTTTATTCCACTTCCTCTCCCTGGCAAGTCCCCTGCCACGGCCCTGGCAGCAGCACTGGCACTCGGTGTCAACCTGCCTGTGTCTGTGCAAAGCCCTGTCTGCTCCCAGCAGGAGCGGACCCGCGTTCGGCACACGCTCTTGGCAAAGGCGAGGCACGGCGATGGATGCGGATGCGTCTGTCTGTCCGCAGCTGTGCTCCATGTGGTCTAATTCATTTAACAGATTTACTTCTTTAAATGGGGTATCTGACAGGATTTTGCCAGCAAGATCCATAGCAGCTGATGTGCTCTAAATTCATTTAGCCAGCGGACCCTCTCCTCGGCTGCTATCTCTCGGAGTACTCTTTTGAGCAAGCTTCATTTTCCCAGCCAGGTTATATCGATAAGGGAAAGAGCATCCACAAAGATGTCTCTAAGCCTTGCAATCTCACCTGCCTCCCCCACGGATAATTATATTACCAGCTTCCACACATCCTCATACGCTCCCACCTACAGCCACTTTTCCTACAGACCCAAAAGGAGAGAGAGGAGATTCTGAACAATGAAAGGAGCTCACAGCACAAAAAGTAGCACGGTCGGGGGTGGATCAGAAGGAGAAGGGGGAGAGACACAAGAGATCACACCAGTACTGCAAGAAATACACGGCTCCTGCCATCAGTGGGAATTGTCCTACCCTCGCAAACGCCGACAATAAAAGACACACTTGCAGCATATTTCAAAACCAAAGAGCGATGGATTTAAAAGGCAGGTTGATTTTATGATGACTTTTATTGAAAAGGTACGCTGGGTTTAGGCAGATGTCTTTTAGCACTGGTAAGTTAGCACAGTGCCTAATTCAAGGAGACAGCCTGAGGAAGCAGCGCCGACAGGGGAGAGAGAGCCACAATGTCTCTATTACTCTCCTTGGTATCATAAAGGGGAGAAGAAAAATCACATCTGAAAGGGAGAGGAAGCAACGGTGCAGCAGGTTTTTGTTTAAAAGAAAAAAGTAATAATAAAAACAACAACAATAATAAAATTGTTTTCTATTAATAAAATTCAACAGAACAAAGGAGCCCATGTGAAAAGCAAACCACTCACTCCTTGATTACATGTCTGGGTTTACAGGAAAACTCTAATCATAAGTTAGTGCTCTTCCTTGGGGTACCACGCTCTGTTGACCCCAGACCACTCCCTATTGTGGGTCACCTCCCAGCTCTGCAAACCTGGAAGCCTGCCCTTCATGAAGACAGCTCTGCCCCTCTGTGTAGGCAACTCCACAAGGGACAAAGTGATGGGGGAACAGGGAGTTACAGTCATGAACAAGTGGACTGGGTTCCTTCAGTTCAATAACTGGCCTGCGAAAGAGCATATCACCTTTCAGTGGGCACCAAGATGGGGGAAACACTCAGGGAAGGCACATGATGCAGCAACTTACTGAATTGTAAAAACAATTTGTATTTGTCTTAAAGAAGGAGATCAGTGGCCAACAATATTCTAAAGTTAACCAGAGGAAAAGGTACTTTTGTCCTAAGCTGAGACATGAATTGTGATGGTCGGTAATGCGTTTGCTCTAAAAATGTGTGCATGAAGAAAAGGTCAGAAAGAAACACCTGAAGAAGAAGGGAGCACATGCTTGCTGCAAGATTTGTGAAAGTTCCTGGCTACACATTCCAGCTGCATCCCTCTTTACACATATACATGTACCAGCACCTACAGCCTCACACTGGTGCATGGACAGCTTTCTGCAAGGTCAACATCACCTCTCCAGCTATGTGCTGGAAGGTGAGTTTCCTTCAAGAGCACTTCACCTTAAAATCTGTCAATATCCTTTTGGAAGAACAAGGCAATATTGCATGGCTGAGCTCAGCAGGCAGGAAAGGCTGCTTTGCCTCAGCCTCCAGCAAGTCTCACAGCACTGTGGGGCAATCACCTGTTGCGTATCTCAACAAGGCACAATTAAAGAGCCACCAAGTCAACAGAGGTACTTACATCTGTCACTTCGGTCTTCAGGACTGGATGAGGTCTCACGGTCAGAAATGAGGCCAGAAACAGCAAATATCTTCTTCCCTGTATCATCAACTTTGAGGGAGCCAGGGGAGCTGGAGGGGAGCTGGGTGCCAAACTCGTACTCCTTCCCATCAGTGTCCGAGAAGCGCAGATGGGGTGAGTCAGTGTCGTGGCAGTTTTTCAGGCGCTTGGCCGGCGTAAAGGCTGACTGGTAGCTCTCCCGGTCTTCAGTGGATGCAAAGGGGCGGAAAGCCCCAACACCGCTGTGGTTCAACATACTGATTGGGGTGCAGTCCAGGTTGGGGGGTGCAAACTGGGGGTGAAGGTGAAGCAAGGATGGAGGAAAGTCACGGTTCGCAAATGCCCCCGGCACCCCGCCTTGGCGGTGATACATGGAGGCAAAAGTATATGAGCCATTGGTAAAGGGAATGTGCACGTCCTTATCTGCTGACACAGGGACCCCAAAAGGCCTCGGCTGCTGGCAGGGAATGGAAGCATCACGGCTGGCTTCGGCAGTGGAGGCGAGAACCATCAGTGCTGGGGAGGCCAGTGGGTTGGGGAGATAGGGTGAGTTCTCCATCTTGAATGCTGCCCGGTGTAAGTCCATCGGAGACTCTTTCCTCAGCAGGATCACAAGCAGAACGATCTTCCCCGGAAGGAAAGCAAAGCGATGCCTAGGAATGGAGCGGGGAAAATTACTGGAGCATCATCACCCTTTGAACACTGCAAGGAAACAGAAAGGGAAAGAAAACACAACCAATTAGGTTTCTGCACTCATTTCTCCGGGATGCTCCAGCAGCAGAGTGGCCACATGTGTTACAAGCCACCGGCCGGAGATGCGCCACTGTTCTCATTCAAGAAAATCAATAGACAACTTCACACACTAGTGGAGTCAGCCCTGGCCCTCCAGGTTAAAGGGTATCATCCAGTGCAGATGAATTAAAGGCAAACCAAACATAATAACATGCAGATTTAATAATGCACTAATAAAAAATATTCAGTCTACAATTAACATAGTAACTCCAAATTATAAGTGGAATTCTATATGGCAAGTGACATGTATACATAACCACAATAAACTTAAGAAAACCCCCACATGCACACACCCTGCTATTTGCTTGGGGGTTGTGGGTGCAGAACCGACATAAAAATAACCATTGTACCCAGTTACCCAAATCAGACAGCACGCATGATTAGAACTGTACACGATGCTTGAGACGTACATAGCTGACAGGTATTTTCTCTCACTCTCACAGTACATATGGGGGTAGATGTGTGCTTGAACACACAGTACTTGATACCATCATACATATGTATGCACACCATTGGAATGTAGGAATGTGTCCCGGTGCATTTGTGTAACACACGAACATCCACGCGTGCACACGCGATGCCTGAAAGCAAAGGAGAAGAGACTTCCCCAGTAAAATGCCTGGCGTCTCTGACAATATTTAAAATCATAATGGGTGCTTCTGCCATCTGATCTCTGTAAGCGTCTGCCTTTCGGGTCGGGGACAAGAGAGGATGGATCAGTAATTTTAGTTCCTAATGCACTCACTCTTAAGTAGATTTGTAAACTGCCCTGGATGTGCCATTAACATTTAGAGGAAAATGTTAACAAAATTTCTGCCTCGCATCTTGCTGAGCCTCCCAGGTTGGCTGCAACCACCCACCCAGCCACAACCCCCTCCCAGGGTGAAAGAAGGGAAAATCCTTCTTTCTCTATCTCCCCCAGTTCGCAGTGCCTTTTTGTGCTGTTATTTTCTCCCCCAATCAATCTCATGCCTTTTCTTTTAAGCTTCCGCCGCCTGCCATTCAGGCCCCACAACCCAGCTTAAAATACAAGGACTGTAACTTTGAAACAATATACTAGCCGCTGGAGCTCAAAGGGCCAGAAAAATCATATAATAATAAAAAGCTGTTACAAATTGTGCCTCTTAAATCCAGAGGGTCAAACATCTCAAATAAAACTTAGTGAAAGAGTGTCTCCCTAATGGAGTGCCTTTTGTACTCCATGAATGAGGGAGCCTAGGTTAACAAAGTGTATGAAATCCAGTCTGGGGCTTTAATGCAGTTCAGTGATAGCATTTCCTCTCTCCCATCCTGTACCAGCCGCTCCACTGACTGTTATGAATTGTGAAGATGAGTGGACATCATCTCTCTGCTTCCTCATTTGGCACTCATCCTTACAGACATCATTGCTAAATTACCAGATTATGTATCTCGCATTAACGGATTTGCTCTCTTCCAAATTTTAAATAACTTTCTCGTTGAGTTCTTGCCACAGACAGCGAGGGGGAGAGGAAGAGTGAGGGATGCCAAGGGCAGCCTGGTCAGCACTGCAGTCCTGGGTACACTTGCTCTGCTGCTCCACATGAGACTGATCAAAAACTGGAGGTCAGAAAACTGCAGCCACTGGCAAATTCAGAGTTTTTGGGGGATTATATTACCATGTAAATATAAATAAATAAATAAATAAATAAATATACACACACACGATTATATATTCAAAGAGATGCATGCAAATAAGCCACTGTTCTCAGAAATAAACAATCATTCACATGGAAGCAAAACTGAGCAATCACAGAAAAACACAGATTTCCAGGAGGAAAAAAAAAGGCAACCACCTCTGCCTGCTTTTCTATTTTTACTTGTGCTTTCACACCATTACGTTAAATGTATTTCATAAATTAGTAATCTGGCCGCAACACTTGACACTCCTGTAGGATACTGTGAATCACTATGGCCGTTTATTCGTTTGCAAACTTCATTACACCAGGAATAAATCAACACATTACAATATCTCAGCCAGCCAAATTTAATTTTTTTTCAGCTCCCACTTCCTTTTTCGTTCTCTCCTGCTCCCTTCTCACCCAGCACCTCCCCACCCCCCAGGAACAAGGACAGATTAGGCTGCGGCGGACCAGTCATTATGAAAATCTATTGTTAATACACTCCTAATGTCAAAATGTCATAGCTTTAAATACAGAACCCAAAAATAAGAAAACTAACTGACCTCCTTAATTAAAAAAATATGGATTGCAGGGTAATCAGCTGGAGGGAACATTTGGGTGCTGGGAAGGCAGTGGGCACAGGTGGAGTGAGGAGCTGCTACTTTTCTGCCTCTATGCTGATTTTTTTTAATTTAGCACCTCGCGCAAATCCAGATTAAAATAACTCCAGCTATTGATCTGAGCAGTGGAATTGACATTAATTTTAGTTCACTTCTCACTTTGCAAAGGGATCAATAGGAAGTAATAACAGCTGACATCCCTGCTGAAAGGAGGAGAAAAGACGGGCTAGAGACAGAAATCGAAAAGCAACCAAATAAATCAGCAGCTACTTTTCCACGGCATCAGACAAACTCCAAACAGATTGCAAAAAGTCTTTGTTGAATTAACTAAACAAGGAGTAGAGGGAGGGCGGGTGGAGATCAATCTAGGAAGCTATATAAACTGTCTACCAAGTATGAAGGTTAGATGGACATACTGAAAACTAACTTTGATTTTTTAGTTTGGTTTTTTTTTTTTATGGTTACCTATATGCATACTTATTGCACACTTATTGGCTGTTAGAGCTACCCTGTTTGAGGTGTACACAAATTACCTGTGTAATCGTGTATGTTCCTAATAACGAGGCTAAACACACCACGACCCAGGCAAATTGTATCAAGAGCCTTTAGCTCTGAACCACTAAAAAAAAACCTCTCACCAAGAAACAAGTAGTAATCAGTTCTCTCTGGCTTAGTTTTGAATCCTCTGGTTACAAAGGTTGTAGCATGGTGCTGCATAAGTTAAAAGGAAAGTCTGATAAAAGTAGGAGAAGCCACGACAGAGCTGCATTTATCAGGCATCACAAACACCCACCAAGTGGAGAAAACAGCAGTGACCACTGGTTATAAGTGTAAAACCCACTTGCTAATCAGCCTGCAAAGAAACGCGCTCATATGCAAGCACATGCACAGCCCGTACACAGCCACCAGATCTGCAAATCTTTTACTAAATGTTACTCAGAGTTCCTATTACTAAATCACCTCTCTGCTATCGATTAAAATAAATAAAACACACCACTCTGGTTTCTACAACAGGTTGCATTTTTGTGGTCTCTCAACCATTTCCAAATGCCAGAGATTAAAGTAATGGGGCAAATTAACGTCTTTCTCCCTCCAGGAAAAAAAAAAAAGTTTTCTTGCGGAAAAAAAATTAATTAACAAGCTATAGGGGAGGGAAAAAAGATTAAAACATTAGGAAATCCAGGAAAATTGATGATGCATGTAAATTAGGAAATACCCAGGAAAAAAAAAATCCCAGTATCCATTTACATTAAAAAGTTTTTCCCCATAAATGTCAAGTAGGAATTTAGAAATATGCTCTGCGCAGAAAAGCCAAAGATTATAAAACAAAATAATGCCAGCTGTTTGGGGATTTAAGTGCTCAAATGGATTATATATTTGAACCAAACTGGATTTCCTTATAATAAATAAAATAAATGCAAGCTAGAAAGCCAACAAAGGAGAGCTCTCATCACTGGATTAAGATACAAAGGAAAAACAGTTAATTTTTTTTTTCCAACGCGTGAAATATGCCAACTGCAGCCGCACACACGGACAGCTGCCGTGGAAACCGGTTTAAGGGGGAAAGGAAAAAAATTAGGAGCGCTGTGAGCGGAGGAGGCGGCGGCGGGGCCGGGCGGAGCGGTCCCGATCCCGGTCCCGGTCCCGGCCCTGGACTGCGCCCCGCTTCTGTTTCGCTGTAAACTTCTTCTTCAAAAATTACAGAGAAAAAAAAAATTAAACCTCTTTTTATTTTAATTTTTTAGGAAAAAAAACCAAACCAAAACAAAAACAAAACCGCGGGGAAAAGCCCCCGGGCCTGGAGGGCGCTCCCGCGGCGGCGGCTGCCGGAGGGAGGAAGCGCCGGGGGTTGGGGAAGAGGAAAACAGAGAAAGAAGGAAAAAAAATCCCAACCCACAGCCTACCCGTGGGTCTGCTGCCGCTTCACCCCCGGCCCGCATTCCCGGCCCCGCTCCCGACGTGGCGAAATCCGAACGAAACCCGCGGGCGGCGTCGCTCCGGGGCAGCCCCGCTCCGGCGGGCAGCGCGGGCGGCGGGCGCGCCCCGGCCCCTCACGGCCCCTCACGCCCCCCGCGGGCGGCCAAGCGGGCTGGCACCCGCCCGCCGCCCCCGGGTTTTCTCTCCCGCCCGAGCAGATTTTTCAATAAACCCAAATAAAATAAAATCCGTCGGGGGTGAGCCCCGCGCTGGAGCCTACCAACATCGCCAAGCCCCGCCGCTCCGCGCTCCCCGCCGGCGCATTAAACAGGTGTTTGCGGGGCCGGGGCTGAGGGCCCGGCCCGGCCCGGTTCGGCTTGGCTCGGCTTGCTCCCGCCCGGCCCCGCGGGTCCCGCCGGGAAGCGGCGATCGGGACGCAGCCGGGGCCGCTCCTCTCCTGCCGCCTCGGGAATTATTCACTCCCGGGGAGGGCAGCGGGAGGGGGCACCGCCAGCCCGGTCCGTACAGCCCCTTAAGTCGCCTTTCCACCCCTCCACTTTTTCTTCCTTTTTAAAACCCGAGTTACAAAGATCATCAAACGCGAAGATGCCCAGAGTTGTTTGGATTTATTGCAACAATCACTTACCATACACATTTCCTGTGTGGAAGGATAAGCATTCAATACAACTCTTTAAGTAGACAGTTCCTAATGATTTCATTGTGGTCAACCAGATGGTTTTTATGTATTTAGATCTGAAGGTGAAGAATTATTTTCCATGCATCCAACCTATTTACAGACTTCCCTGGTCTAGAGCTGGGATTGTTGGTTAAAAGAAAGAAAATCCTGCGATTTCTCGATCGCATCGCTGGATGATCCAGAAAGTTTTCTAAAGAACCTAAAGCAAAAACAGGGATAATTCCTTTCACCTCTTCTGGCTTTCCAAGCTACGCCATTCATATGTGGAGTAATTTTAGCTCATTCGTTGAATAACGCTGCCAATTTAAACCGCCTCTCTACCTTTGTTTTATCTGCAATAATAAAACCAGAACAACACCGCATGTGAGATCCAGGCACTTGGTTCCTACCTGGAAGCAGCCAGGGGCAAGGGCGGCAATCTTTTAGAGATGAAGGACCCGAAGAGGGGCGAGGATGTTGGACAAACTGCAGCCGCGTCCAAAATTAAGCTAAGTGCGACTTAACAACGAGTGGTCAAAAAAAAAAAAATATCGGTCTTTGAGCGGGGATCGCGCATTTTGGGGACGGCTTAAAAGTAAAGTTCACCCGGGGACTGCGCGATCGCAAAAATGAAAGCTTCGCAGTAAATAAAATGACTGTTTGGGCAGTGTTGCTTGAACGCACAGAAACCCTGGCGGGTGTTTTGGGTTTTGGTTGGGTTTTGTATTTTGTATTTTTTTTCCTCTCCGATACTTTTATTGCAAAATAAAATACTAAGTTTGTATATTTTAAAGGGAAAAAACCCCCCACGAACAAACAAACAAAAAAAAAATCCCAAACCAACAAACCCCTGTGTGGGTGCGTGGATCTGTTTATTTCCTTTGAAAAAAGTTTTTGTTTTGCAGCTGCTGTGAAATGAAATTGTCGCTGCCCAGAGCGACCGCGGAGAGAGCGAGCGCCGGGAGCAGCGGAGGGAAGCGAGGAAATAACTGCCCGGCTTGCCCCACCGAAAGACACGGAAGAAAAAAGAAAAGGGAAAGAAAAAAAAAAAAAAAAGAGTTTAAAAAATGCTATCTACTTTGGAGCGAGGGATCTGTGCCGACTCCGGGTCCGGCCGGGCTCCCCCTCGCCGTGCGCGGTCCCCAGCCCGGCTGCCGCGGCGGTCCCCGGCACCTGATCCCCCTGGTGGCTACCGGTCCCCCTCGGAAAGCCACCGGGGGGGGAGGATCCGGGCAGCTCGGGGCTCGGCGAGGGTGCGGGGGGGGGCCCCTTTTATCGGCCTTTCCCCTCGGCATTACCATGCCGATCCCCACCCACCCGGCCCTCCCCGCGGCCGGCGCGGCTCCCTGCCGCCGCCGAGCTGCCCGGCTTCCCCGGCGCTGGGGAGGGAGAAGGAGGAAGAGGGAAAGGGCGCGGGGGCTGGGATAGAGGCAGGAGGGGGGGGGTTGAAACTTGCCCTGCAAAGTTTGCGTGTGGCCGGCGGGCGCGGGGGCCGGTACTCACGGTGCGGCTGGCGGCGGGCGCTGCGCGGAGCTGGCGGCGTGCGGGGAGCGGGGCAGTCCCGGGCGTGCTGGCCCCGCTGCCCGCCCGCCGCTCGCATGTAGCAGCGCGGGAGGCGGCGGGGGTGCGAGGGAAGGAGCAGTGCTGCCTCTCAGTGCCGGCTCTCATCAGTGAATGAGCCTCCACTCTCCGAGGGGCTCCCGCCGCACACACACACGCACACACGCGCGCACACACACACACGCACACATTCACTCTCACACACACGGAGCCGGGCTGAGCACTGCATACATTAGGGCACTCGGGCAGTATGGGAAATGCAGTCCAGCACCGACGCCCACCCGCCGGCTGCCCGCCAGCCGTGGTCCCCGGAGTTGCCCAAACGGGGCGTCGGGGGCTGCTCCTCTCCCAGGGGCGCCGCTTCTCCTCCCAGCCCCGCCGTGCTGGCTTCGCCCACCCGCCTGGCATCGGTCATATTTTCCACCGTGCAGCTCTCTCCCAAATTGCAACGGGACGCTGCTGGGCCCCCCGGGCGGCAGCTTCCCCGCTTCGGGGCAGCCCCGTACCCTTCCGGCCCTGAGGCACCCGACTCCCCTCGGGATGCCCGTGGGGACGCAGCCTTCCCTCACGTACCCTGCGGCATCTCCTGGCATGGGATGGGCATGATTTCCAGGGGTAGGCATCATCCCCAAACTTGCCTTAGACAGCCACAGCAGAGCCAGAGAGCAAATTAGGGACTTAACACTCCCAGTGCTTCCCAACTGCGGCACGCAGGCACGGCACTCACACTGCTATTTTAATGTTTCCTGGATGCACGTCGCAGCTCTGCACAAACCCTTCTGCACACACCCTCCACCTCGGCCACAGGCAACTTCCCTGCCAATCCTAGGAGTGTCCCGAGCAAAAACTGCCTGTCATAGGAAAGGGAAGAGCCAGTTTTAGATGGAGACTCAAAAGAAACACTTGTCTCGTTGTTTCTTGTGAAGTACACCAAACATTGATCCAACAGACTTATTTGTTTTGCTCAAGAGCAAAATGCTTTGTGTTTTTTCTTCAGCTGCTAAATAATTCCAAGTTGGTCTTAAAAATAGTATGGGCAGCATTTTATGGCTCTTCTCTAACTCTGCACTGGCATTCTTAAAATACAATTGTGCTATGTGACATACACTGAAAAAAGAAGTCCTCTCCGTCAGCATCATCAACCACTTGGGCTGTATTCTGTGTATGACAGCAAGAGGGATCACATGCTTCTGTCATCCAACAACTTTTGTGTAAGCAGTGACTCATCGCTAAAGTATATGGGCTGGCTTTACCTGTTACTCCGGGATCACTGAATGTACCAGCCCCATAAAAATGTCCACAGGCACAACACAAAGCGTGTCCTCAGGCCTTAACTGAGTGCAGATCGTGATGGTTTGCTTCTTGCTGCGCTGAAACTCACCCATCCTTCCTGCAGCATTTCAGAGTGTAATACACAGAGCTTGCATGACTTTTGAATGATAAAATCTTTGGAAATGTTAATAACAATAATAACAATAAACAACTTCCTTATTTTCACACTTAAATTTCAAAATAAAACAATGTGCATTTCAAGCTTCTGAATGCAGGAAAAAAGCACCTGGGTGAAGGAGCTTCATGTACTTTCTTGACAACCACCAGAAGCCCTGCTCCCTGCTCTTGCCTGCAGCTCAGCCACTCGGAGGCTGATGATACCCACCAAAAAGAGCCAGCTTCCCTTCAAGGCATCTGCTCCACTGCTGCTTTCCTGCACACCATGTGCAAGAGCAAGGAGGATGGCAAAGCAGGCAGCAAGCACTGCCTTCTCCCATGGATCAGCCACAGCACAATGGTAAACGTGGGCTCAGACTCCTTTTCTACTTTGTGTAAAATCTGGCATTTGGATAGTCCAGGTAAAAATATCTCACAAATTGGAGCAAACGTTATTGTACATGTATTTTGCTAATCAACAACACCTTGTAGTTACCCTCTGACTGACCAAAGTTACAATGTTTTTGCACTGATGATTTCAAACACCTCTCTCGAAGCAGACACCCCACAGACTGTGCATAGAGAAATGTCTCGACACGTCTAGACACCTGAGTCCTGCCATTTTGTCTGGGGACCCTGAATTATTTGGCACCACACACATTTCCAAGGCACTCATCCTGCAGCATGCTTCTCACCAAAAGCATCAACAGTTCAGGACTTCAGTAACTATTCCACAGGGTAGTGTAGATGAGCCACATTTTAAATAACATCAGAGTTTGACACACTTCAGGAAGCCACATTAAAAACCATCCCTTATCTCCCAGGGATCATGGAGAAAACATTCAGTCACAGCCCAGCTTGTGCTACAGCTTCACCATCAAAATTACAGAATTCCAGGGGAAAGAAAGTGCTCTTATTATAAAGCTGTATTTTCAGTACTTACAACATCATGAAAAATGATCCCTCAGATTTAAACTTCTTTCTTTTGTTCTTAGCCAAAAAGCAATTCTTTTTACTCTTTCAGTTTCTTAGTATGGAAAAAGGGATCTGAATCCTGCGCCAGTGTCCAATTTATGCTAGCTGAGAACCAAGCTCCGTGTTTTGAGGCTTGGAAAAAAAAAGGCAGCTTTATTTAACTTTATGTTACTGCATCGTCACACACAAACTTAATACAGCTTGGATTCAGGGAACAAATCTGGCATTTAGCTAGCTTCTGTGAGCAATGTCTTCAGAGGAAAATAAGAAGATACACTCAAGTTATTTATATTTGTAATTACCATTAATCTGTATTACTAATGAGGATTTTGATCCTGAAAATGGATCCATAAACATGGACTCCTGCACCACTATGGAGCTGTGATATGCACAGAGGCCCATAGGAAAATTTTCCACTGAAATATATATGCTACACTGATTATTTGGACCTTAAAATAACTTTGAACATCTGATTTAACTTTTACTGTATTGCTCATCTCTAAGTAATCAGGCACACCTCCGGTTGTGGGGTTTTTTTCACTTAATATTAAAACAAAATTTGAGATTGTTACACGCTATCATAGTGCTGTCCCTTCCCATTTCTAACACTGTTCTAAATACTGAAGTCTAAATTAATATATACAATCCTGAACCTACAGGGTTGATTGGATGCACTCAACTTTATACATACAGATTTCAACAGGATTACTAATAATACATAAAGTCAAGCACACACATAAATTCCACCATGAGCAATGCCTTGACTGAAAGTCTGCGGTATTCTTACAGTACCAATGTACATTCTTAAAACAAGGTACCCCCTCACCCATCATTATCTCCTCTAGCTGCTATTGCATAAAATGAGATTGGGAAATGTGATAAGCTGTAGCAGCAACTGCAGAGAGCAACGGGCAGGCTGTGTTGCAGGTGTACCTGCAGCACACCGGGGTCCTGTGACAGGGAGTTGCGTTTGTTGGGACCTGCCCTGCTGTGTGCCCTATTTGGTCCCCCAAAAAGTGACACTCCAAAAAAGTGCTGAAATTCTCCAGTTATGGAACCACGTCCTGAAGTCCCTGGCACCATCACCACCTGCAGCCAGACCCAGACCATTCCTTGCCTCCCTTCATCTGCAGAAGGGGTGGAAGGTGGAGAGATGGCAAACGAATTACTTAACTAATTAAAGCTAAACTTTTTCTCGCAATGAGTCTCGGAGGCGGCAGTCGCTCCCGGCGGGGTGTGGGTGGCTGCTGCCGTGTGTAATGTCCATGCCCTCTGCTGGCTACAGCCAGCGCGTCTCAGCTGCCACCGCCGCCCTGCCCTGGCCGCCGCGACAGCGGCCACGCCGGGCAGGAGGTGCTGGCCGGGGCTGCCGTGCCACAAGTCCCTGCTGTCCAAATGATTTTATCCCCTGGTTTTGTCAGAGCTGTGGCCCGGGTTTAAGCATCCCTAAGCTGGTGGCTACACTCCAGGAGGACAGGAGCTTGGAGGCTCTGCACTTAGCCATGTCTCGCTCTGATGATATTAGCCAGGACATCTGAGATGAAGATTGACCTATGAGTTTGGGAGCATTATTCTGGTCTTAGCAGCTGATCTGGGCTTTACTCTAGTGGTTGGTGTAAGGATTGTCCCAGAGCTCAGGAGAGCTAATATGGGATCTCTTCATCTTCTGAGCCATCTGTGGCTGCCCTCTGCCAGAGCCCTCTCTCTTCATAGGAAGAATCTGGCAGAGGCAGGGCTGAAATCATCCTATCTATCTGCCAGAAAACTGAAATTTAGAGCTGGCACACTCTCAGTGACTAGTCTTCCCAGAATGAGAAAAGAGTCTTTTAAATGACTTGTTGACTCATATGACTAGTAGTAAGAAAATTTTCTTCAGCCTACAAAAATTTTCAATGGCTGAGAGATAAACTAATTTTCTTCTTGTTAATCATCATCCTCATCACCATTGTCATTATCAGCATCACTGTCATCCCCATCACCTAGATCTCTTCCAAAGTCTGCTGACTAACATAGAAGAACCTCTTGGTTTTGCTTTTCATAACACGCTGCAAGATGCCAATATAATTTTAAACATTGCTCATCACCAAATATCTACAGCAGAATGGAGACCATGCCTGGGATTTTGCAAACAAGTACTATGTATTCTTTATATATCATTGTCCTGCAGTATAATTTCTTATGCAACCTTCCCCTTGGAAAATTCCTTCTCCAAAAAAGAGGTTGTATACTGGATGGCACATGTCAGACAAGTAACTGTATCAAGTGTTTTAGGAAGACTGCTCTGATGTGAACATCAACCACATTATCATTTCTACAGCTGAAGCTAACACAGCTAGAGCCCTAAAAGAGGCACTTCTGGGATGTGGGCTCCCAAGGAAAGTTCTCTCCAAAACTCTGGTAGCCACAGAGTGTGTGATTTGAGCACATGCATGCAGCGACACCCTTTTCTATCAACTGTTTCTAAAATTTGATTACAGCACTGGACACTTGTTTTCTGTACAAGCATCCACTCTTTTTTTCAGGGCTTTTTAAAATCCCTCTCTGAGCAATATCCTGTTGCTAGGAGTTCCACAGGCTAATGGTGTGGAAAAATATTTCCCAGTGAGAAGAGCTACACCTGTCCAACCCCCCTTCTGTGCACCATCCATCACGCTGACAGCGTAGGTAACTTGCCCGGGATCATGTCAAAGCGTGAAATAGCTATAAAGGCAACGCATATGTGTTTGTCACTTTTATCATTAATGGGATCAAGCAAAACTAAGGCAGAGCTATTGAACTGTGCCACAGAAGCCAGGGGAAGCTGCATGTCCAAGAGCAGTTCAGAGTGGTGGCTCCTGCTCTGGCCCACAGAAAGTGCACGGCGTGAGCAACACTTCGATCTTCTTATTTATTTGTGTTTGAGGTGACTGTAATGCAGGAAAAATGTTGGGTTTGGTTTTGGGGCCCAAACAAGCTGCATAGCCTGGGGCAGGGGAGCACTACCTCCACAGCCTGGACCTGTGGCTCCAGACTCCTCCTCCTCCTCCCTTCCCAGTTCAGTGGGGAAGCCCAATTCAGTGGAGGATGGGAAAAAATACCCACCTCCCCTTTTAGCCAGGCAAGCAAACCTGAGCAGGACAGATCTAGTGAGCTTTTAAGGCAGCTCTCTGGTGTGATTAGTTAGAGCTTAACATGAGATAAAATCAATTGGAAACTTGTGTGAGTTAGGGCTGCTCTCATCAGTCAGAGTTTGCAGCAGCCAAGTGCAGCATGATTGTTATTAATATCTACTACAGATGTATAAGCTGAAATGGGGCTTTACAGTAAAAAGGAAGACAAGTTGCTCTTTCCCAAGAACATACAGATTGTGCATGTAATTCAGGGCCATGCTGAGCACCCTGCACATCTGTAGTGGTGGGAACTGCCTGTTCTTGGGATAAAATACACTGGTGTCTTATATGCATAGGCATTTTCTCATGGTACTGCATAACACACGAGGATGTTGTTTAGGAGTTTAAAGTGCTGAGTATTGGGATGTTTGTGGTCCATCCCGGGAGCTGCATTAGATGTGAGGTACCCCACACACCATGGGTGACTTCAGTCCTATGCTTTGTGCCTGCCTTCTTTCAAAGGAAAAATGCTTTCTGCCAATGCAGTAAGTAATTCTGTATGAGGCTGCACCTCAGCATCAGCTGTAGTGCTCACTACTGTGACTGCTGTGATAATTCCCATGCTGTCACATGAATGGGATTGCACCATAAACTCACACACCTTAGCCGTGCTGATGGCCAAGCCTACATAATGGCCCAATGCATTGGTGCTAATGATCCAGTGTTTATGGTGGCCCACAGCACTGTTGTCATGCCAACGAGATGGTATTCCTCTCTAGAAAAAATAATAATAACCAAATAAATAAATACTTTCTTTCTCTAGACTGATCTGTCTGTTTAATAGGAGTTGGAGATTAAACCTGAAGGGAGAAAAATCCTGGCTGAAATACAAACCAGTCTCTGTTCATATGAGAGCAAAGCAAAACATCTTTCTCCCTCTCCATCCCTCTGTGCTGTGCAGAACACTCTGTGCAAAGCTTCCTCTCCAGCAAAGCAAACCCCTCCTGTGGCAGGACAGGGGAGCAGGAATTTCTGCCTAACCACTCTCTCCCTGGGGATTGGGGCTTCCATGCTGAACCCCCCTATCCTGGTCCCATGGCAGTGTGGCCCCAGCAGGGACATGGCATGAGGAAAGCCTGTCTCTATGGCTGCCTCATGAGCACCCAACCTGCCTAACCTGCCTTGCACTCTGCCCCAGCACATGTGGTGCCCCAGCAGAGAGTTCAGCTCTGAAGCACTTGTCAGGGTACTTGCAGTAGGAAGGGTGATGATGCTACAGACCCAACCGAGCATCGCTCCTCAGGATCATCCCTTCCCTCTCTGAGAAGCTGATGTGCTTCAGAGCTCCAGCTCTTCCTTACCTCAGTCACCCAACCTGGCTCCAGCACCCATTTTCACAATCTCTTCTTAAATTTTTGGAATTTTTTTTTAATTTCATATAGAAATAAACTCCTGCTGCTGAATTTCAGGACTTGGTGCCTGGCTGTCACTATTCCCCTCCCAGGAAATTACCCATCTTCCTCTGAGAAATATCTATCTTCTTTCTACCAGTCTTTCTCACAAGTCACTTCTCACGTGCATTTCCCATTCTGTTTTCTTGCCCCTCTCTTGTCCTTTAATCCAGCTCACATTACTCTAGCAGTAAATTATTTAAAGCAGGCAAATACGTGCAACAAGCCAGCTTTCTGTCAGACACGAGCCTGTTCAGAAACTGATACACTCAAAATTTCTTTATCTTGGCCCAGCTTTATCTTGAGCTAGCCTTTTCCACCATCCAGTTCAAATGCCTCATATCCCATCACACAGTCCCAGCGCCCTACAAATCATGGCCCTTCAGATTCCTGCCTTGATTGTTGGAGGAACACCTTATTGCTTCTGCAGTTTTCCTGCAGACTCAACCCCTCCATGGGATCAATAAAGTAGAACTTACTGTAATTCAGAAAATTATTCAGATAACAAGAATAGCTTGAATTTTAAGAGCAAATAACAACAATTAAACTTGGAAGAGGCATAAGCCCTTACAGCACAGGTTGGAACAGCAGCTGGTGTGAAGAGGAAACTGGCAATCTTATCCTGCTAGTGGAGTTTTCCCTTGCAAAGTTTCTTGCCTCTGGCACCAGGGGTAAGGAGACATGGATTAGGTGAGCTCTAGTTCTGGTCATCTCCACACTCCAGCATTTTTGACTCTAGTCAAAATTCAAAAATGTGATAGCAACACCCTAAACTGGGCATCTCACAGCTGAGAGCCTTCACCTGCACTCACCATGTCAGCCACTTTCCTTTGTTAGCAGCGAGACAGTGAGCTGGTTAAGGCAAATGCCCAAATTCCCAGGTGCCTGCAATGCACCATGTATAACCAGTCAGGCTGCATGTAATAATTTCTCCTGTTGTATGTGAAATATGTGAAAGGTCACTTCTTCCAGTCCTGTGTTCTAGGCTGGTTTTCAGGAGACTCCTTTGCATCCACCCTTCTAGCAGTTCATCAAGCCACCCATGCACAGCACTGTTCTCCCTCCACAGGCTGTGACAGTGAGAGACAGTGGTAAGATTTCACCAGGAGATGTTAAACAGACCTGACAATTTGTGTGCTCTTATAGGAAATCTTGAACTTCAGTAGCATCTGGGTCTTTCTCCCAGTTATGTTCTTGAAGCTGTCATGTTTGAATTATCCTGGAGATGTTCAGTGTCTCTCTCTTATGTCTTCAGAGCGTGTGGGTAGTTGACCCTGTTGAGTAATGTCATCCCATTAGACAGAAACACATGTTCATTGAGATAAGGATGAGCTGTCTCCCATAAGGTTTGGAATCAGATCTCAGTTGGTCTTTCTGTTACACATCCAACTGGCATGATTCCTCCCTCCACTGAAATCCTGCAGGGATATATTTCAGTGGGCTAATTATAAATTCTTCTGTCTTGCAATAGCTGGATATAGCATGCCTGGTGGCATGAACCTCCCCTGCTTCATTCGTGTTGTGCACCTCTCTTGCTGCAGGCAAAAGTAATTTCCCCAGCCTGGAAATGTGATTTAATTTGACCTTATTCACACAGGTTCTGCATCTTTTACATTCCCACCCCCAATGATAAAACAGGATCAGAGGAAATTGCAATGATTCACAGTGATGCTCTGCCTCAGCCTCCAATTCTTCTTGTTCCTTCCTCTCACTGCCATCTCTGCTCTGCCTACCCATTACAGCTACAGGGTACTTCTGACTGTAGGTGGAGGATGTAAGAAGGATGTAAAGACGTGAAACCACACTCTTGTGTCATATCTCCTCTGCCAGGAGAGGCAAATTGTGTGTCCTTCCTTATGAGACACTTCAGGAGTGAAAGGAAAAGAAATGGAGAGCCAGAGTGAAGAAGGAATATTAGCAGAAGCAAGGGGAGTGCTCTAGCACTCTGTTTGTCAACTGTTTCTGTAGCAGGTCCTTACTTGCAGTCCTGCCTGCCTGGATCAGCCATCAGCCATCCTCTGCCTGCCCAAGGCTGCTGTCCTAAACTGCACAGTTCTACTGTCCCGTGGCTGCTGTCCCCAGTCTCCCCACTTACCCTTCCTTGAGATGGTAAGAATAAATTGTCCAACTTAAAAACCTCAGCCCTGGACTCCTAGTGGTCCTGTTTAGAGGAACATCTGTGGAAATCCTTGTGCTCCCCCTGGTTCAGAAGGTCTTGTTTGTGGGATTCTCTCTCCCTCATCTGGTATTTGATGCTCAGCAGTGAGATGTAATGGTGAGTTTCTTTAGAAGACAGACTCTCTAGCTGTGCCACAGGAGTGTTAATAACACACTTGCTACTTTGCAGAATCCCAAAGCATACAAGATGGTCGGAGAAGCACATTCTGGTTGTGCAGTGACTGCGTCCACCACTAAACTTGGGGGCAGCAAGCCTTTTTACACCAGCTCACAGAAGCTGTAAGCCATGACAAGAAACTGGCAATCCAAAGCAATAAGCTGCCAGGCATTAGGGAAGCATGCTTACACAATTTTCCAGTAATAGGGATGGCATCAATTGTCAGCAAAGCAGACAATCTGGCTGCATGTGTCATTCAGGCTTGTTAATGTTCTGTTTCTCACCTGCTGGCTTTCCCTTTTGTGCTGAATTGTTACCAGAGCCCTGGGAAACCTGCTGGGTCCAGTGCCAAATTGTGTAGATCCTTTCCCTCCAAATACAGATTTTTGTCTCATTTTGGGTGTGTAGGACTGCTATTCTCACAGGAAGTTTCTGAAGGGGATGAGAAATGTTTGAGATCCCTTAAGGGATCCGGGCTATACTTAATCTTGCAATAGCTTTAGCTAGAGAAGCTCATACTTGCTCTTTCTGTTTATACCTCACTTCAGCAATTCATATCAAATGGAATATGGTCTAAACACGTAATTTCTAACCCTAGGTTGTTGTGGGGTATCTTGGGCCAGACAGGAAGGACCACAAGTGGTCTCTAAACCGCTGGTAGCTGCAAGTGTTGAATATTGAGCTTTTGCACTAAGAAGAGACTGGGAAGGAGCGGGATGGAGGAGAAGGAGAGTATGTCCTCTCATCAGCACTCTGTGAAGCTGGGAAACAGCCGCCAGAGCTGGACACCACAGTCGATAAAGGACAAAGCACTTCCATGTTTTGCACCCAATTGGTACAGACTGATAAAGAGTAGGAGGATTTCGACCTGGAGTGAGTTCCTCCAGGGTGCAGACTTTAAGGCCCAAAGGTCCAATTCAGAGCATGTGGTGGGTTGTCTGCGTGTTGATGGGCTGATCAGTGAATCAAGACAGGGGATGGAGCAGTTTTATTGCTCTCCATTGTCTCTGTCAGCCAAAGCAAGATGCCTTGTTCCCTGGAGCCACCAAAATGATGGCTTGTGCCTCTCACATGAAGAAAAAGGTCCACACAGAGCAGCCTGGTCTAAAAACCCACAGCCTGACTTTAGGAAGTGGCAGAAGGTGCTGATTCCCAGTGAACTGGATGTTTGCAGGGCACAGTGCAAGACTCGGTGAGATCCAGGCACTGCCCACTGCTGAGTAATGTTGTTGTGAGTAAGAGACTCATATAAGCCATCCATGGTTTCTATTCATTTTCTGCCACCCCCCCAGGCAGCTTGTGTGAGGCTGAGCAAGTCGCTTGATCTCTTTGGCTGCAACTAAACTTATCTTCATTATTGCACATTTTGGCTCACTTTCATCCTCTTCTATCGTGAGGAGTTTGCTTCCAACCCTGGTCTTCAAGCAGGGATGAGCATGCTGATGCTCCTTCCATCCTCTCACAGTCTCGTGTCTATTTAAACTGTAATGTTTTAGGAGCAGGGACATTAACCCTCATCTGGATTAGCATTGCTCTAATGTAAATAATATTAGTTACATTATAGATGTTTCTGTAATTAGAGTTCCTGTTTCTATAGGCATTTAAACACCCCGTCTCCTCATTTGACAGTTATGTTATTTGATTTGTGTTCTCCTGATGTAGAGATCAGTACAGAAACCCTTTTATCTCTTCTGATGAGCAGGTTTAGACTATGATTGGATTTGATTTTTTTAGAACCGTGTGTAGGGAGGAGCCCACAGATACCAGGTATGATGTGTGTAAGGTGGGATACAGCCACAGAATTTAAATGGAGGTTAAATAACATGACAAGAAGCAGGGCTTTAATCAGTAGGGTTTTTTCAAGGAGCATGAGGTAAGGACAAACCTTTTCAAAAGGAGGGAGGAGAAAAGAGCTGGCCTAGTTGGCAAACTCTTGGAAAAATTGGCCTCCCTGTCTCAATTTGTCTGCATTTTAAGTGAGACACAACAGTATTTGCTGGTACTCTGAGGGAAGCCCACTCATGAAAAGGTTTACCAGAGATGATTTTATCAGAGATGCTTGCCTCAGCAGATGGCTGTATGCTTTAAATTTAAACAGAGAGACATAAATAGTAGAAAAGAAAAGAGGGTAATAAGAAAAATATTAAACTGCCCAGTGCAAATCCTTGGGGAACTTCTATTGCAATAACTGACCTCCCATATAGCACCATTTATTTCATACTCTGGCAGCTTTATAGTGCTTGTACAGCTACAGACGAACACCAATTTGCCAGTGCAGTTTGTTTTGATAACTGTTGTTTTCAATAAATCTATATTAAAATCAAAGGGAAAATTAAATAGACTGAAGTCGGTGGCACTAGAGATAAGGTAGCACATTACTATGCTGGCCTCTTCAGCTGGAGGAGCTTTTTCAACCATCCAGTGTGGGTCACAGGTGGGACAGATTTCAGTGGTCTCAGCTGTGCTTTCCAATGGCAGCCAATCTGAGTGAGAATTTTGGTGGGGGAAATGAATTTTGATATTTCCAAGGTCAGTTACTTTCAGGGCTGCAGCAAAGGAGGAGGTTGGGGGAGGATGCACCACTCACTTCCACAGGCTCCTTCTCCTGGGTTTCAAAGGACAATTGCAAGCACACAGGTCAAGGTCTCCAGACTCTGAACTCTATGCTGTGTCTCCCAGGACCCCTTAGGTGTTCCCACTCCTGTGTGACAATCCACACAGCTGGTACCTGTGGACTGAAAGCAGCAGCAGAAGCAGGATCTGTGAATGGTCCCCTGGCAAGCGGGATGTCTGCATCTCAGATTTTTCTGGACATAGCATGTCCTTACCCTCTCTACCCCTGTCAGCCCAGGTACCTCCTGCAGCATTAGGGGAAGTCCTGATGGAAGAGAGGGAGGAGAGAAGAGAGAATAGAAATTCCAGGAGAGTGCCAAGAAGGAAGGAAAGAAGAAAGAAAGAAAGAAAGGAAGGAAGGAAGGAGTGAGCTAGGGGAAATGATGGGAGGGAGAGAGAGGCTGGAAAAGGAAAGAGGGTCTGCAAACACTGGAGATAAAAGACAAAGAGGCAAAAAATAGAATAAACAGAGGGGGAGATAGTGGGGAAATTAAAGCAGTATAGGCAAAAGTATGTGAGAGCAAGGGTCTGACTCCCAGAGCAGGCAGCAACCCTCTACTCCCCTCCCTGGTGAATTCAGCTGTCCATTGGAGGTGTGTGTTCCTGGAGATAAAGGTGAGAGACATAAGTTTGGTGAAAGGAGCTGCTTTGGTCAGGAGTTTAGGAACTACTTCAAAGACACAGCTCTGGACACTTGGAGCAGCAGGGGCTAGAGCTATCCAAGTAATTATTTCGTTTCAGTGGGGCAGTTTAGAGGATTGTTGAATCCGGGAAGTTTTCCATAGCACAAAGCATCACAACTGAGTCCAAATAAATTATGAACCTAAGAGATTTCATGGTAGAGTAAGTAATTCTTTTTTTCCTAGTTCCCAGTTACTCTGATCAGTGTGTTCTGGTAGAAAAAGACCAATTTTCTACTAGAACACACTGATTGGAGTAACTGGGAACATTTACTAGAGTGTATCAACATTATCCAAGCTTTTGCTGAGAAATTATTTAAAATATTAATATTTGGGGTGTTGTCTTTTTTTTCCCCCTCATCTCCTTCTGACAGTATTGTTTTATTCCTGTTCTACATTTATACCTGATTTGGTCCAAGCATTTGGCCTAAAACATGGGATCTCCTGAGCTGGGGGGAAACCAAGTGCTCTCTGGGTAAAATATTTTTCCTTTGTGAAGTTTTGCTTCCCTGCCCACAGCAAAAAAAAACAAAACACAAGTGATGACAGGCCTGTGCCAGGCCCTTTGCCTGACAGCCATCAGACCAAGGGGTAGTTCAGGTTTTTCAGGAACAATCATGTTCCCTGGGGCCATTCAGACTGTGCCAGGCACTCCTCCCCCTGCTCTAGTCTCTTATGTCCATCTTTTAAAGGCACATTTGAAAAATAATTGTTAAAACCCATTGTAGCCCCAGTTTATGGCAGGGATCCTTGTTGTTCCTTATATAGAGTTTCACAAAGACATTTAACTGGTTTAATAGGAATCTTAAAAAAGGGTGGGGATCATGCCTGTCAATGTAATGTACAGTATGAGGAAAGGAAACAGTGTGGTGTAATGGATGGTTTGGGCTTCTAGAATGATGTAAAAATAAAACAAAAGAAATGTCAAAGTGGTAAAGTGAAAAGAAATACACTTTTTTATTTGGGAATATGTCATTAAACAAGGACAAAAAAAATCCAAGCACTAAACTGTTTGTCCCAACTTAGGTCAAAAATCATATTTTTTGAAACCTCAGAATTTCCCTAGGGACACAAATTCCTCTATTATTATTTTTGGCCAGCTGTCTTCCATATGACTGCCCGTGAAAAGTATTTTATCTCAAGTTAAAATCCCACACATAAAAATGTCTCTCTACCTTCCAGCAGGTGTGCTTGTCCTATGGGAAGATTTGCTTTATCAGCAATGTGTTCCTCCAGGAGAAATGCTTAATTTTAGATGTTTTTTCCATTTACACTTAGAGTTCAAGACACTTGAGGAGCAGCTCAGTATTGGGTGGCCTGTGCAGGCGTCAGAACCCTTCCTTTACACACTGCAACATATTAGCTAAAATACTGGCAAAGACATTTTGGTGAAGAGTTTTATTTTTTTTAATGTTGCATTAAAATGTTTAAAATGCTTAAAAATTTCCCATTTCACTGCTGTTGATGCCCTCACTTTGAAATACAGCTTTCCCATGACAACATAGCTGTAAAACACATTCAGCTTTTTCTTTTTTTCCCTTTTTTTCTTTTTCTTTTTTTACTAGTTAGCAGTGAAGTTTTGCTATAGCTATTAAAATATAAAGAATAAACTGCACCCAATTGCACAATATTTTTTACCAGGGTTAAGCCTGAATTTCTTTGTGGATGGCATTGAAATATCAAGATTAAGTATACAGTGCGAGCACAAGGGTTTTACGATATACTATAATGTAGAAAAGCTTGTGTTTCTTTAGCAAATTGACATCACTGTTTGCCCTTCTTTCTTTGTACTTCTTAGGTCTGATTTTTAGGAGCAAGAGTTGGAAAAGGCATGGTAGATGATTCAGTGCAGCTCCCTTGAGCTGAGATCATGCTGGCACCAATGGGACGTTTTACAGTGCTGTACGTGGCTGGTTTCACAGCTCCCACCGCTCCTCTCGGAAGCTGATCCCACAGTTTAATGCATCACAGCCTTAGGACATTTCTCCTGATGTTCAGTCTGTTTTCCTTTGGTCAAGTATCTTGAGGAAATCCTTTGCTGATGATGGGTCATTTTGTTTTGTGTTTTGGTGCTGATGCCTTCCTGACACACTCAGTTTTTCTGCTCATCCCACGTACAAAGTGGGAGTGAGAGGCAAAAGCTGGATTCACTGGGACTCACACAAAGGGCAAGGGCACTGATCTACAGCCTGAGCAACACAATTGTTTATGTTAGCTTTGCATTTCTCTGCATCCTCTTGCACTTGTGGTTAAAGTGGGATTTTTTGGAGACAGGACCAGCCTGTCTGACTAGCTTTGTGTGCTCAGTCAATAGAAGGTCCAGCAGGAATGATTATGACCATTCCAGCAAGGCACAGACTAGAGAAATAAAATGCTCACATGCACCAAACTCCAGAAGTTTGCTCAAATCCAAGCAGATCTCCTATGGAAACATCCCATCCTGATGTGAAATGTCCAAGATTCCCTTGTCCTCTGTTAACATAGCCCAGTCAATAGCCACTTTCTGATGTCCTGCAATGTTTTTCTAATGCACTTTATTTCCTAGCCTGCCAAAGGCTGTCCCTCTCACCTCTGTTTTAACTGGAAAAGGATTTCCACCCCATGGCCCTGATTCTGGCTGAATTAATGGTTTTTGAACTGAATCAGCACATTTGAAGTTAAAACAGATCCCCACTGAGTCTGTACATTTTTATTACTGCGCAAGGAGTGCTTAGGAAAATAAAAGGAACGAGAAAACTCTGAGAGTGGACCACCCTGTTGAGGGGGGAAATGTAGAAATCAAGCATGTTTATATGAGTGATATTTATAGGGTCAAGTGACATATATTGTACGAGCCCTTGGAGCCCAGCTCAGGAATACCACATACCAGCCTGGGCACTCATGCTCAAGAAAATTTAATTGAAACTGAAGCAGGTGCAGAGGAGGTCTACTAAGATGGAGTGGGAAATGGAAAGATAGATGCTAAGGAGATACAAGAAAAAATGGCTTGTTTAGGCCACCAAAGCAAAGATGGCAAAAATGGCTGGGATCTGAGAGCTGCCTATGAATACACCATGAGAGGGAAAGAAACCAACAAGCTAAATCAAAGGATCATTTTTCCAGAATAAATTGGAGTAAACTAGCTATAATTACATTTTATCTGGGAATTAGAGATTTTTCCATCTATCAGGTAGAGAAAAGCTGAAGAAGCCTTCTACTTGGGTTAGCATGGGCAAGTAAAAAGACATATTTGAAGATGGAGGCTGATAAATGTGGATGTTGGAGAGGAAATTATATTACAAGATGGAGGAGAATGGCTCAGTATCCCTGGGACTTCTTTCCTGACCAATACTCCTACCTGTGGATTGCTTTTATCATCTGAAATATCCTTTTGCCTTTTCTTTGCTAAGGACACCAGCACCTTTAAAATCTCCTGTCATTGTCATCCAAGAGCCCTGTGCTTCATCTGCAAAGCTCCGAGCCCCACAGAACTGCTGCTGCTCCCAAATTCATCAAGGGGGTCACTGTCAGACAATGAGACACACTTGCTCCCATGGGGTTTGAATGAGCTGCTTTCTTTCAAAACACCCTTTAATTGACAGCTCGAAATAGCTTTCCAGGATGACAGGCTGTCATTAATATCATTCACCAGAATGATACCCCAGTGATAGTCTCTGTGTTTAGAGGGAAAGGGAGAGAGAAATCCTCTGCAAACAAATGTTTCAACAGAATACATGAACTGAGCTGTGGTTTCAAGAATGACAACATGAATATAAAAATGTACATTGTGAATATTAGTATTCCCTTAAATATGTACTCACGTTGGTTAATGAGTCCCACTGGTGGCATTAGTAACTGAAGGATTTGGGTTGGCACGTTATTAACTTGTTAAGTAGAAAACAGTGATACAAAACTACTTGTCATGTGTATTATAAGACATTTAAAAGTTTCACTCAGCATAAGCAGCTGAACAGTATTAACAGAGTTGCCTTTAAAATGATCTGATGTTTCTTTGTGCCATAATAATGTAAAATCCCATTGCTTTAAAAGGAGCTGTGCTCCATGGACCCTTGGGAAGGAGGCACTGGGAGAAGGGCTGGAGAATGTCCCTCCTTTTCTGTGCTGACCCAGCAGCAAGCAGAGAGAGACCGGATAGTTGATCTTGGGTTAGGATAAGCTCAGCCCTGTCTTCACACAGAGGATCCCTTGCAGCTGCCACATGGGGTCAGGGGGGTTTATTCTGTATTTCCTGCCTTACCCTGCCCCACTGGTTTGCTACTTTCTAATCAAGCTCTGTCCATCCATCAGCCCAGTGGTGGCTTAACATCTGTGCTGAATGAAATTATGCTTTGCTCAGAAACTGTTGGGGTTTTAAAACAAATAAAACTTCAGGTAACTGTAGACCAGGTTGCTGGCAGCAGCAGAGGGATCCAGCCATAGGAGAGAAGGTCACAGCTGGAATCTGAGCTGATTTCCACCCAAGGTTTGAAGACAGTCTTTCATGTAAATTAGGACAGAGCAGACACTGCCCCAGCATGGACCCTATTTCCTATGGGCTTCTTCTAGCCATCTCAAAATCTGTAAAGTAGGGCAAGCAATTAAGACACCAGAGTGACTCCTGAATCACGCTCGCTTGCTCTCGGATAGAGCCGGTCCTGAGGCAACGGGGTCATGGGACTGACGTGGGCTGTGCTACCTGGAATAAATAAGGTGGCCCTAATGAGCAACTATCAGCCCTTTTGACCACTGTTCCCCACCTGCATGACCCAGTTTGTCAGCATTCCTTGCCTAGGGCCCCATGGCAATTGACCATGTGCTTTCCTGGCACAGTCCCTTGGGCAGGGGAGCTGTTCCCAGTCAGGATGCTACAGGGGCCACGTGCATTGAAGGGCACGCCACAGGATAGCTATTGATCGCCCTCATTTATTTTTCCAGAAGCCTGGAGTGAGCCAGATTAATCTGTAGGTGACATTTTCAGTGGCCTGCAGTGTTCATTTGAGGCATAAGACAGGCTCAGACATGAACAATACAGAAACAGTGACAATATTTCGTAAAACATGGCTCTCTTTGAACTGGTTTGGGTGCTGATAGTTGTGCCAGAAAAAAGGCCCTCTGAAAGTGAAGTTGCTGAAGGAATCTCATTGCTGTCCTGCAGTCTTTGGGTCACAGAAGCTGGCAGAAGCCAAGGTGTGGCCCTGGTTACTGCAGATAACTCATCTGGGAAAAGGGGTTTTCCCCAATGAACTGGGCAGGAGGATATCCGCCTGCTGTACTGCCTGGGAAACAGCACGAGGCTTGGCAAATGAAAAAAAGGCATGCACACCTCTATGAGCCCTTCATCGTTTGTCTAGACCAAGGAATTACATTTTACTGCAAGATGAAGAGGTCAGCAGAGGAAAGGCCTCTTCTCTTTCATCCTCTTTGAAACACAGGCAGGCTGTGAGCCCTAAATTTCAAGCTTAGGGACTGCAGTGTAATTTCAGCCAGTTTCCATCCCTGCTAAGGGATGCTAGGGCCAGGGATAGATTGCTCAAGGAATCAGTGCAAAGGCCTTCAATTCACTCTCCTGGGCTCCTGGCAAACCATACATCAGTCACCAATGACTTGACAAATCACAGCAATATAGCTAAGCTTAGAAGTAAAATTTCACATTATCCTTGCTTATGTGGGTGGGAAGCTGAGAGATGCCAAATCTAAGAGGACTTAAAGGAACTCTTACTATTATTAAATGGTTTGCTGGTGGTATTTTTATAGTTCTGACATGATACTTTCATGGTTCAGGCCTCTCAAGTTCAAGGCTGCACACAAACAGAGGAAAGGATAAATCCAGCCTGAGGAGCCAGCAACTCAGTGAAAGGCAGGAGAACCAGGCAGATTCACACCTTGTGTGGAGCATCAGTCAGTGATCTCTGCACTCTGATACTTATCTTTGTCCAGTATTTTGAGACATGGAGCCAGAGAAAGGCTTAAGGAATTATTTTAAGAGGAGAGCATGACAGATAGGATTGCTCCTGCCTGCAGGCAAATGACGGGTGAGGCAGCCTCTGGAATCCCTCACAGTCCTGTTAGCATGAATCAGTGCTCTGAGTTTGTTCATCATGCATATGAGGAGTATCAGGGGTGCGCAAAGGAGCTGCTGGCTTGAAGTGTGGAGGTGTGAGTGAATGTGAGAAGTGGGGAAGGAAGCAATGAATAGCAGGGAATGGCCCCAGCTAGAACACTTGTCATTACAGCTGAGATTCCAAGAGTTATGGATGCATCAGTAGGCTAAAGATTAGGTATCATTGCAGGTAAATTCAGAGAATCACAGACTTGTTAGGGTTGGAAGGGATCTCTGGAGATCATCCAGTCCAATCCCCGTGCCAAGGCAGGGTCACCAGGACAGGTGACAGAGGAACACCTCCAGGTGGGTCTCGAATGTCTCCGGAAAGGGACAATCCAAGGGCAGCCCGTTCAGGACTCCTTGCAGCAGCGGGCAAGGACGGGGCTCAGAACCCTTGCAGAGTGTGACAGTCAGAGAGCTCGGGAGTGGGGAGGAGGTGCCACAGCTCAGGGGAGTCAAGCAAAGAGCAGGCACGGCTCGGACAGGTTTCGGCTAAGAGAGATGAGTGACCACAGAGGCGCGGAGCCCTCAGGACTTGGGGGAGGTGTCCTAGCCACGCACTGGGATGGCCCTTGAGGACACAAGGCGGGTACGTGCTGGCCCCAGGGCAGACGAGGAGTCGGGCCGGCAGGGAGAGGATGAGATCCCGCCGAGCACGGGGGGGTGGGAACCGGGGCCCCCAGACCCGGCGCGGCGTCGAGGCGCGGCCACGCGGCGGGGCCGGCCGCGGAGAACTACGACCCCCAGCGTGCCCCGCGGGGCGGCGCGAGGCACGCGCCTGCGCGAGGGGGCGCGGCGGGTCGGAAGCCCCGCCCCCACCGGCGGCGGGCGGCGCTGCGGTTGGGCGGCGGCGCTGCCGCTCAGCGCGGGGTCGGGGGTCAGAGTGCGGGCGGTGAGTGGCGGTGCCGGGCACTCGTGGTGCGGAGTGCGGGGCGCGGGGCCCGGCCCGGCCGGGCCGGGGCGGCTTCGCCGCGGGGGTGGTGCGGGAGGCGGGCGGCGGCTCGGCCCAGCCCTGCGGGGCCCAGCCGGCGCGGGGGGCCCCGCAGGCCTGGCGGAGGCGAGGGGCCGCCGTGGCCCGGGGCGGGGGGTAAAGGCCCGGCGCGGAGCGGGGGCGCGGCCCGGCCCCCCGCGGTGGCGGGGCTCGAACGAGGGGCGTGGGGCTGCGGGCGGGGCAGGGTGGGGGTGCCGGTGCCGGTGCCGGTGAGGACCGGGGGCGGCCCCGGCCCGAGGGGAGGGCGCGGGGTGGCGGCGCCTCGTCCGCTCGACGCCCGGGTTGCCGGGCCCTCCGCGCCCCGGTGCGGCCCGGAGGGGAGGTCTGGAGGGTGGCTGTGGCAGCAGTCCCCCAGATCCCAGGTGCAGCGGGATCAATCGCTTTCAGGGCTTGAGGAAGGGAAAACAGCCCGTCTGCCCAGGGGCTGGGCACGGGCTGAGCTGCAGGCAGCAGCAAGGATTTTTTTATGTTTTGGGATGTGGAGGTTCATAGGTAGAGGTAATGAGGGAGTAGGAGATTTGGTTTTGGTTTGGTTTTTTTTCCCTATATTTTTTACCCTGTGAGATTGAACTGATCACCTGTCTCAGATCTGGAGAGTGAAGTAAACTTGCGAAAGCTTAGGAGTACAGTCTGTTTACTTGTTTCCTGAGTGGCAGTAGGAATTTCTTCTCCTTTTCTTTACTTGCTGCTATGCTGTTACAGGTGTTTCTTCCAAACTGAGATGTACAAAGAGGTGTTGTCATTTACTGCTGATGTTCTGTCTTTTACAAGTCCTGTGTCTGGTGGATTTACGTGGTCATTGCTGGCCTGTTTGCTGATAAGTGTGACATTTGTTTTGCTACTTCTTTACTTACCTAGTTTCTTTATTGAGCTTTTGGTTCCAGAGATGGTAGATTGGCAGCTGCTGTTTAGTCTGAACTCTTGATATTCTTTCAGCTGTGATGCAAGGGGACCAGCAAGTTTTCTAATATGTTAATGCTTGCACTGTGTCTCAGGAAGGATGAGGTATACAGGGCTCCAGGAATGTACATCTCCAAAATACTTGTCCCATCAGATGCTGTTAACAGCTGTTGGAGGATTTTACCTGGTTTCTTTTTGATGGTAACTTGAATCGATTTTGTCCTGTAGTGTCTTTTTGAAACACTGTAACATCTCATATCTCTTGATATTAAAGTTGGCATCTGAACTTTTAATAAAGAATGAATTATTCTGAAATTCAGTAGTATGTTAAAAGTCTAGTTGATTAGTCCCCACTGCATAGGCTTGGGAAATTTGATTTCAGATGGTGTTTTTTACTTCAGATATTTTTGTTTCCATTTTGAAGCACTGGATTCTGCCCTTTGCCACTGAATTTTCACATTAATTTACAGTGTGGACTAAATGTTTGTTTTGTTTCAAAGAGTGGCCCTGTGGCCCTTTTATGCATTCTTGTTCATCTCAAACTTTGAGTTGCTCTACATGAATAGTGTGTTTGGTTTGGTTTTTTTTTTTTGTAAGGTTAGTGTGTTTAGACAGATTTGAATGGTACAAAAATCCAAAAGAAGAAAGTAATTAAAGCCTTTTAAAAATGCCTGTGTGCCTGATGCTAAATAAAGAAGACCTTGGATTGAATAAACACTGATAGGACCTAAAGTTTCTGTTCTGCACTTTAGAGATCCTTCAGTTTGCTTTCTTTAGAGGGCCTGATCACTGCTGGTTTGGTGCTTATCTTGTTTTGATTCTGTTAACTTTGGTAGGCCTTGATTTTTTTTTTTATTTTTTTTACCCTCTTAATTTTGGAAATAGAGTTCTGGAAGATACTTAAATGTGTGAAGTATTTGCATTTTACCCTGTCTCTCTGTCAGTCCTGTGGCCACCTGCAGTGGAGGGCCCCAAGGCTGTGGAGTGCAGGTGTGGTGACATCCAGGTAAATGGTGCAGGACTGCCCAGGGAGCCTGGGCTTACAGGGGAGCATGGAAGGCTGTAAGCAGCTGTGCTTTTGTCACAAGTCTCTCAGATCTGAAGCAGGTATTTTTGCTAGAAATGGTCCTGCTGAGACTCCTGGTGTTTCACTGTAGTAGTGATGAGCTAACATACCAGTGTGGTGCCATGGTGAGCAGGGGAATAAGGGAAGAATTGGATGAGTTGAGGCTGTCAAGACATAACCTAGAGCAGAGGTGCTGGCTGTGCTAGGGACCATTTGGACCATTTCCCTTCTTCCCTGTGAGAAGTGATCTCAGCTGGCCTGAGGCCAGCTGAAAAGTTATGTTCTCCCTAGATATGTTGTATAGGTAAAGATATTTCTCTTCCAACCAAAAAAATGGTTTTTTTTTTAAATTTCAGCTGTATTTGCTACAATCTACTTTTTTTTTCTGTGGTTGAATGTTAGGGTCAACATCTTATCTTCCCTGGCAGATTTTCTGGGCTGAGACTGGGTTATGTGGAAACCATGCCCCACTGTAGCTGCTACTCTGCTTGGAGCCTTTGCCAGTGTACCAAGACACAGCTTTGGCTTGCTTTTAACACTTTTGGAGCTCATTTGTGAAGAACAGAAGTTACTGGTGTATTGAACAATGCAAATCTTGTTTCCCTGAATTCAGGCTGAGATTCATTTGGCACTCTCAGGTGTTAACTTTCATTTTTCAGATAACGAAGGTGTGCAGCTGTATAAGTGGTGTGCAAAACTGTGGCATTCGTGTGTATGAAAATGAAATAATTATGTGTGCCAGATACCATTAAACAAAGGGTGGCCTACTATGTCTCCTTTCCATTAAATTAGGCCAATGTGCAATAGTAGCTTTTACTGACTGGATGGGCAGTAGCTACAAATCTCTAGCTCCTGGCACTGGGAGCTGTGCTGAGGATTGAGGCAGTGAAGTGCCATAAATTTCAGAATTTATCTCAAAGACCAGGGCTGGGAAAGTTTGAATGAAAACTAAGACATGTTATTTTTGGACAGCGAATGGATTGACCATTGGAACGAGCTGTCTGAAGGTAGAGGGGAACCTCCATTCTTCATGCTGCAATTCAAGGCCAGAAACTTTTCTGAAAGATATTCAAGCCTTTGGGCTCAGCTAAGGAAATGGAAACTTTAGGGCCAGCATTACATGAGGTTGAGACCAGATGGTCTGGTGGGCTTTGTGAATTCAAGTTTAATGTGTCTATGCTGCTACAGCCAAGATAACTTCTCCATTCTCTGCAAAGTGCCATGTCATCCCAGGTGTCTCTGTCCTGGTCTGAGTACATGGGTTGGCGAGCAGCTGAGCTGACCAACAGCCCCAATGGCTCATCTCATTCCTGCTTCTGCCAGTGTGGGCTCATCCTCTTCTTTGAGCTTTGCTATTCATCCAGCCTGGCCCTGAGCTAACTCATCTCACTAAACCAGCCAGAAACTATCTTGTTTTAATTGTGTTTTATTCTGGCTGTGTTAGTCCTTTTATAGGTTCCTGTGGTTGAATCGGCTCGCAGAAGGGCCAGACAAGCTCAGGAACTGGTGTAACGTAATCAGCAGGAGAGCAAGACTGAGAGGGAAGGACAGGCCTGCCTCCTTTTGGCCTCCCAGAGCTGTTGGCTTGGTCATTTTGTGTAGTGGTGCATTTTCTTATGGCTCCCAGGCAGAGGCAGGAGACTGGACTAGAAGATTTTTGGTCTGATCCTGTGCAACTGTTCTTTTCCTTAATAGCAAATCTGTTCTTCCTCTTTGGCTTTTGCTGTATGTGTCCCTGTTATTGCTTCTTTGTTTTAATTTTTGTTCTTTCCTTTCTCTACATTTCTTCTAAGTGACCAGTCCTTTGCTGTGTGGAACTTCTTCAGACTCCAGCTTAGACCCGTTTGCTCATCTGCAGTTACTCTTGGAGAAGGTTTAAAAATACACAGCAAAGCCTGTCTTAGGAGACCAGTCAAGGAGCTGACGAAAGTGGGTTGCCTAGCAGAGGTGGCCTAATAAAATTGGAGTGGAATTGTACTGTGCATCTTTGGGACGGCTTCTGGGTGGTCTGTTCAGACAAATTCGTGTCCTGCTGGTGTGGAGTCTCATGTGGGTTTCACTGTGTTGTCAAGTGAACTGAGATGTGTTTGTTTCCCAGCTTTGTAGGGTGCCATAGCTGCAGCAAGTGCTTCCCTAAGTAATCAGCGCCTTCGGCCTTGCACATTGTGATCTCACAAGCCATCGCGTCTGTGATGTCACAATGGAAGAGATTCTGGTGCTCTGACATGTGTGGTCGTGCCTTTGACAAATCAGCCAAGGAACCCAGCGGCAAGAATGAGCTCAAGAAATGGGAGAGACCTTCCTTAACCCAAGAGTGCCCTCCATCCTTTAGTCAGCCTTTTCCATGTTCACTTATCTCTTCCATAATGACCATACAGAGGGAAACCAGTGCCTGTATAGGGTGAATTATTTTTTTCAGTTGACCTACCAAGATGCATGTTTCTCCCAGATGAGCAGTTGCCCAACTCTCCTCCTGTACCCCTCATTCTTATCTGTTGTTCCCCTCACTTGTATTGCTTCTAATTTTAGACTGTAAGTTCTTGAGAACAGGGACCTCCTCATCTGTAGTGGGAAGAGCCTGGATGTGATTGTGGAGTACTGTAAAAACAAAATGATGAATGCCAAGTTGTATCTGAGCTGAGTAATGATGGGGCAGCTTATAGACGTGCCATGACATTACAAATTTTCCAAAACACAGGTGTGGTTGTCTAGCAGTGCTGGAGACAAACCCAGCCAAACGTGAAGGGAGTGCAGCCTTGAAGTGTACTGTTCTCATGTTCAAGTGATGATACTGTGAGGTTAACAAATTAAAGAAAGAAGCAATTCTACCTGTCTAAAATTGTGTTACTTTATTAAACAGTTCTAAAAGCTTTGTCTTTTGTTATTTGTTTTACTTTATGTTGGTTGGTTTTTTTGGCAAGTTTGAGTGGTGAGAGTGGATAAGCTGGTCTTGTTCATAGTCTCTTGTTTCCTGCCTCACAGGCTAGCCAGGTGCTGTCATTTTTGTGCTGTAGTTCATCTAATGAAATATTTGGTTTTAGGTTAAGGTTGATTAAAAAACACCCTGAGTTATCTCTATTGTTCTTCAGTTATATTTTCACACAAGTGAAATATGGGCTCACATTTGACCTCTGAGTATGCATTTGAACAGCTACCAAAATTGAAGTCCTGCATTTTTTGTTATACTGTGTTCCAGGTGTCACTAAATGTGTGCAATTTTGTTCTACAGAAAGCATCTCTATTACCCTAACTTTTTTTCCTCCACAATTCAATAAAATAGACAAACCTGACTTACATTTTTGATTGGTTTTCGTTGCTCTAGCCTTGAGTTCAGTTGTCTGCTGGAGGCCAGGAGTCACAGCTGCCCCTACCCAGGTTTTGCACAAATAATAAACAAGCATTTTGCTCCCAGAGCTTGCTTGCTTTTATTTTTTAATTTCAGTTTCTCTTGTAGTTTAGGTTAGTGGGGGGTTTTCTTGTTTGTTTTGTAATATGGTGGAGGGCTGTCTTGTCATAATGAAGTAATTTAACATGTGAGTGAAGGCTCTCATGAAATGTAAGTTCTTGGGTCACCCTGCCAATGTGAAGTTAGGTGTTGTCTTCCTGCCCCTTCCCTACTCAGCTTATCAAACTGGAAAATAAAAGGGAATATTTTGGGCTCAAAGGCAAACTGTAATTTTAATTTGATGTAGTTGTAAAAAGTTAATATTTATGTTATGTGCCAGGAGTCATTAAGCTCAAGTTCTTAGTAGACTAATTTGACCTGCCATTGATGAATTTGACTCCTCTGGAGCTTGTGTGGTGCACATCTCTCTCTGTGACTTGGGGGCTGCCCTGCAGGCAGGGGACAGCATTTGCACTGCCCTGCTGGCTCTTGTCACCAGCATTCTTCACGTGGCAGGAGTTTCCTGTCTTGTTCCTTGCTGCTTTGTTTGTCCCTAAGCAACCTTCCCAGTAGGAAGCCTGGCGTGCAGCAGCAGCCAGTGCAGATTCTCCGCTTCACACCCAGTGGGGCCCCTGGCAAAGCTGATGGCTACAGCTGACACTTGCCTTTCTCTTGGCTTTCCTTCCTTACTGGTGATCAAACTGTCGTGCTTTAGTGCCATGTGCTTGGACTGCTAAAGAAGCAAGAGCTGTGCTCAGCCTGAACTTGTCTTGGTACCTGCAGCCGATGTTCAGAGAACATTTTTTTCTTAATTTATTTTTAAAATATAGATGCTGGTTTTAGCCAGTACTGTCATATGGAAAACACAGTGTTACACAGCCCAGAACAGAAACTATCTTCCAGCTGAAACCCACCACATATAGCCATTTCCCATCTTACTGAGTGTAGCAAATGTAAAGTGCTGTCACATTTTCCTAGGTCTGTGTACAATCTGTCAAAATAATTCCTGAGGTCCAACCTCAGTTCATGGTCCCGTAACATTTCATACGTATCTGTGTGAGGAATTTGAGCTGTGTGATATGAAATATTAACCTAGTAAGGTTGACTGCCAGATGTGACAGCTTGCATTGTCTGAGATTATAATCTGATCCTGTGTGTATAAGAAATATATATATATGGTGTTTTATGTAGGTTTGGAAATGGAATCACTGAACAGGTGGATTTATATGGCTAGAGCTGGGTTTTTAATTTTTGAAGCTGCATTGCTTGCATCATTTTCTCTTGGAAAAAAGTACAGGGTAACTAGTAGTGCTTTGCATTGTCATAGCCATTATAAATGCTTTACATGACATCTAATAAAGTGTGTTTGCTCACCAGCTATCTTGTGCTCTGAGGCACTCTGACCTTGCCAAAGAAGATGATGTGAGGTCTTCCCAGGGCACCCAGAGCAGTGGCTGGGTAAACATACCGTTAAAACTTCATTTGGCTGAAGGTGCAGAGTTTGCAGTGGGGTTGCCCTTGTTTGTATGCTGCCTGTGTAGGGAAATCCACATGCAATACCCCACTTCACACACCTTTGTTCAGAGCACTGCACCCTTTGCTACATGGGAGAGTGGGGAGGGAGGCTGCTTTTAGCGTGGGGAGCCTGATCCTGTTGCTACATGTGGAGCACTGCAGAAGCTGTTAGTTTAAACAGGCACTGTTAATTTCCTCCATGGATGTCACATGGTGCTTTTGAGACCCTGATCTGCCATGCCAGGGTCTGGCATGATGCTGCTGTGTCTGCTTGGGGATGTGCCTGAATCCTGCCAAGCATCTGGTTTACCTTTGCCATGGACTCAGTGGCTTGGGAACCCCTGCACCAAAGTGTGTAGTGCAACCCAGCCTGAAGATTCATGGGGTCCGTGTCAGACACCCTGGTCTTGCCAGTTAAGATACATTAGAGAAGAGATCTTGCTCTGGGTGGGTGGATAATACATGTTTTATTGCCTGTGTTTGATAGGGGTTGAAGCCTGTCTGCCTCTCCCACTCCAACTGTGTGTTTTATTTGATGCAGTAGGCTAAAGACCAGGTTTTCCTGCAACTAACTTACAAGCTGCTTTATTCTGAGATATTATATTTGTTGTGATGGGCCTTTAGACTCATGGTAGTTAGAAGATTTAAAGCATGCATACCTTAAATATCTTTTATCTGGCACATGTTAGAAGAAAATATAAGTAACTTCTATTTGGCTGTAATGCATTTATGAATGACAGCCAAAGCTGCAGATGAAAAGGCAATAGGTAGAACTGAGCCCCTTCAACATAAATGCCATGTTGGGCTCTTCATTTTTGGTTTTGTAACTTGAGTTTTCAGTTTTTGAGGTACCTGCTCTCTGGCACAGTGCTTTAATAAAGCAAACAGCTTCAAAACTTGAAAGCCTTGAGGCAGGGGCAATGCATATATGCCATGGAATTGGCAGTGTGGGCACTGGCTTGGTCTTAAACATTTCAACTTCTTTGATTTTTGCCTTTCACTCAAAAGCTTGGAAAGGGAAGGTTACCAAACGCGTGTTTACTCGAAGCACACAACCTGCTTAGCCGCAATTATCTCCTAATCTGGTCCTTCCGAGTTTCTCTGGTCTCGCAGGTAAATACAGATTTAGCTGTTATTCAAGGCATATTATTTACCTCATTAAGTGTGTGTTTTGGCACGTGCATTATTTACCTGACAGACTAACGGATGGGAGAGAGCAAATGCTGTCTTTTGTGCAAACAGTGACTTTGTTTGTGAGCAGCAAGTCCCCGTTTTGCTGTGGCCACTTTGTCTCCATGTCTCATGGTGGGTACTTCCATCCCTTCATGGTAGAGCAAAAAGCCAGCGCAGGTGTGGGGAGGGCATGCTCATAAAAGGGCAGATGGGTGGCATATCAAGTGATGGACTTCTTCCACAAGCAGTGGGACCAACTGTGGGGATAGATTTAAATATCCTATATAGCTTGGTGTGTGTGTATATATATGCATACACAATTAGAGGGGGTACTCCTATCCTTGTTCAAGAGGACTGAGTTGGTGCAATTTGCTTCTTTAGTTATCAGTCCCTGTACCCACCCATGTAACACCATGAACTAGTCTTGAATTCTTATTCCTGTAGATCTATTAACAGACCTGAGGCTGACCCATCTTGGATAGTGACAATCCTGACAACTTTTTCCTGCAAAGTTTTAGAAGAAAGGTAGCAGGAGGGGAAATCCAGGTCCTCTCAACATGGATAAGGCAATTTATTTAATAGTGTTAGATGAAAGTATCAGAAAGTGATGGCTGAGTGAGGTACTGCTTTGGGAGGAAGACTGTAGCCTGTAGACTCCTGCTTGCATTTTACACTTCCTGCAGTACCTGCGTGTGATCATTTGAACTGATAGCCTCCTCTGGGAGAAATACCTGAAATTAGAAATGGAGTGTAGCACTAAAATCACATCTCTGAGAAACTTTGTATACAGAGGAAACGAGAACTTTCCTGGGGAGAAGCCTTCCAGCCACCAGCCACCTGGATTTGTAATGGAAATGCCATGTTTTGGTGCAACTGGCAGATGTTTCAGGGTCAAACTCTTTGGATGAGTTGTAGTGCTGGTATGTGTATTGCTGTGTTTAATTTTTACCACGTATCAGAAACTGCATTGTATATGAAAAGATAAAAGGCCTCAGAAATTTCAACAGGGCTTAGATTGGATATTCTGTGTTTTATTTGGTTTGTATTATGTTTTGCGATAATGAGGTTCAGCAGTGGGGTGTGATCTGGTGCCTAGAGCCATGACTGTTGTGTATCTCATAGTTCTTAATTTAGAGTCATTTGCAGAGGTTAATTTTCAGTTGCCTGTGATTCTGAACACCTTAAGCTTAATCCAAATGTCATCTGTTGTGCTTAGAGCAGGTTACTGTGTTATTTCAGGTTTGTGATGCTGGAACCTCCACTGAGATGCACAAAGGGAATCCCTGTCAGAGGAGGACAGTGAACAGATACCAGTGGAGATGAGATGTAGGTGTGCATGAGTAACATGAGTCTCTCTTCAGTTTCAGATGCCTCTGGATGTTCAATGATAGCACTCCTCCATACTGGAGCAGCAAAGTTTCCCTCAAACTTACTTTCAAGGTCAAGACAAGCTGTGTCCCTCCTCTTCCCAGCTGGTGTTCTTGAAAGGTTCTGCTCCATCGTAAGCAGGAAACTGGCGTCCCACGGCTTTGGAGCTTCCATGGCAGCAATGTCATCCTTCCCTCCACAGAGATATCACTACTTCTTAGTGCTGGATTTTGAGGCTACATGTGATAAACCGCAGATTCATCCTCAGGTAAATAGTTAATCGTGTTAATTGTTGCCTTGCAAGTTGCTGCTGCTCTTCTGAGAGATAAAAGGAAAAAAACCACAGTGCTGGCTCACTAATTTTTTCTGGTTTGTTCCACCTCCTTTCTGTTGCTGGTTCTCCAGAGCGCTTGCCAGTCACCTGCTGTCGCAGGAGCAATGCCAGGACTGTTTGGTGGGAATGAATAAAGGAGTCTGATTTCCGTCAAGGAAGTGACAATTCATGTGTTATTGAAAACACAATTCATATGTGTTATTTAAGTCATGTATACTTGTCATTTGTCTGAACTGGGAAGGGTCTAAAAGTCTTTGGCTGGAAGCTTGCATTAATAGATGGCAGCCGTGTTTGATTCTGCAAGGAAAAATTCTACTGTTGGTAACGAACAGCTTTAGGAAAAGAATATTTTGAATTATGGGAATGTGTGCAACATAATGGTATTTATAAGTAGAGAACAAAAACAGTTTTTTAGATAATTTCAGCAAGATCAGATGTCTTGCCTGGGTTTTAACTCTGGAGTGTAATGAGACAGGAAGAGTTCAGCTTCAGAGAGATCTTCTAGTGCTCTGCAACTTGAGACATATGGAGATCCAGATGAAGTACAAAACTTATCTGCAAACAGTTCATCCACAGTACTGTAGAGCAGATTAGTAAAAATATTCTCAGTTGTTATCAGGATAGGCCTAGGTTTTTAACGGGAAAACTGTACTAAAAAGAAAAAAACCCTTGATATTAGGTGATATTCTGATATTTATTGATATTCTGTTTGTTAGTGAACAAACAGAATTTCTGGGTCTAAAGTGGACTCAACCTCCTCTGCAAAGTAATTGGTCTGCATATGTTAGTAATACCTGCATTGGGTCACAAGTTCCTTTTGATTTGTTTCAACTATATGAAAGGCTGAAGCAGTTTTCAGTGTGGTGTCTCATTACTGAAGTGACTCAGTGCAGTGTGTGCGTTTCCCAGTGCCGCTGTGTTTCCCTTGCACTTGTCCTAACAAAGGATTGGTGCAAGTTGGGATCAAACTTGACTCCTGTCTTCCCCAGTAGTGCCTTGGTGGGTGCTGCCTGTCCTTTGTGTTTCTTGAAAAGTGGATAGCAAATTCCCTGCTCTTTTGCTGGCTCTTTGTGGGAGGCTGTTGTGGCTCTGCATCCAGTTCTACTAGCAGGCTCTTAAGCACTCCCCAAGTGAGATATCAGGCTATTTCCTGCATGCTCTGCCTCGGGTGCACAGACCTGTCAAAGCTGTAAATTGGATCTACCTTGTCCCTTTGGATATGGGCTTGGTCTGTGCACATTTTGATGCAAAACCATGATGCATGTGGAGCTAGTTTACAGCTGGCAGTAAAAAGGAGCATGAGTGGAATATGATTACTACTGTTTTAAGGAGCTTTGTCCCCAAGTCCTTGCCAGGGAAAGTAATGGTCTGGGCCAATGCAGATCTGCTATATATTTTGTTGGTGAGATAGCACCTTTAAGGTGGAGATGTTCTTCAGTGTTGTTTTTCCAGTCTGCTGTGTTCAGTGCCTGTCTGCATCATATAATGTGTTGAAAGGGCTGTCAGTCCCTCACATCCTCACTAACAAATTAGTTTGACAAATAAAGAAATTACTTTTGCTACATAGGTCTCAATGTAGCTGGAAAGGCTGAAGGTGCCTGCCAAAATCTGGAAACATATCTCTTATGTCTTTGCTGACCAGCATGGCTTTTGTCCTCTTCACTGCTAGGCTGTATGTCATGGTGAGCAAACTGTGCCATGCGTTTCAGTGATGTTTTCTGCAAAGTTTTAGTGACAGGCTCTTTCACTGCAGGATTGATAGACAGGTTTTGGAGGTTTGGTCTGAGGTCAGAGCTGGGAGCTAGAAATGGTCATGTGCTGATCTTCACTGTGATACTGATATTTTTTTTGCTTTTATTTTAATACCTGCAAAATAGAAGTTTAGATACAATGAAATTCAGATGCAGTGGGATTTGATGAGAAGGCTGTGTATACAGAGCTAAGCTAAGCTGTGATCCACGTTACTTTAAGTGGGTAGGCATAACTGTAAGTTTAGCCAGTTCAGCCTAAAAATCTTGCAAGAGTTCACTTGCCACCATACAGCACATTTCACATTTCTCACTCACTGTTCTTAAAAATATTCTGGCTTCTTACAAGAAACTACTGACAGAGCTATCTTTTTATGTACACTAAGATGTGTGACTGCCACATCTGCTCCCCCCTCCCATTGTATTTACTTGTGCTCCTCTGTAACTGGCAGCCTTGCTGCCTTCATCCCTGGGGAAGTCCTTCATGCTCATTCGTGAGCCCTGAAGACCCCTTCATTTCCATTCCCTTTCACATTGCCTGATCTCTCTCTGAGGTCTCGTGTTATGGCCTCTGTAATGGGGATCAAGGAGGGTCAAGGACAGTGGTATTCCCCTGGGAAGCCATCTGCATTGTGGCTCTGGTGGCTGAGACTGCTGTCTGAGTGCCTTGTGCCCACTGCCCTGTGCTTTACCACTCACTCCTGTGTCAGGCATCGAGGGTCCTTCATGTTCCCTGCCCTATACCCACAAAGGAACGGGAGCATCCTTGCAGCCCTGACTTCTGACTGCTTTCAGAAGATACGCCCCTCCATCAGTGCTTGTTTATATACACATAGAAACTGCTCAGCTTTATTGGCTTTCTGGATGTATGCATGAATAATGGGACCATCCCAGGGAGAAAAGAAGGTGTGGGGGGTTTTAACTGCACAGTCTGTGTCATGTAGTGTTTTAGCCAGCCAAAGGTCATTAGGGGTTGGCAGCAAGAGATGTTTATGGCTGGCCTCTCGCATCTCTTTAAAGCTTACCTTGTGCCTTTGGAATGGGATCTGAAGCCCACTGGGGTCAGTTGGGAGCTGTCATTCTGTGGAGGTCAGTGGACCCTGAATGGTGGTGGTGTATTTCATTTTTCAGCTCTGAGTTTTTTCTTTTACTGTCTGGTAAGAGTTTATAAGTACCTGCTTTTATACACTGTCAGCCCATAGAGCTGGATACATATGGAGCTTTAGCTTCATGAGAAGATGCATTAATAAGTGGGAGTCTTGCTCTTTTGTCCCTTCGTCCTTGTAGACACCAATGTTTATGATGGTCAGTGCTTTCAGTGACTGTGTTAAGCAGCTCCACAGACTCAGATCTGTGGCTGCCTTTATTAATGCAGTAAGAAGGTGTGCCTCTTTCAGTCAGCAAGCCAAGTATCTTGCCTTCAACTTCAGCCAAGCAGATGAAAATAAATTATTTGTTTTAAATATAAAAAGTCTGACAGTAGAAATCAGATCTGTTCAAAGCTGAATTTGAAATTGGCCTTCTATATATGATGTTAATCTCTACTCTAATTTATTAAAGCCACTTAAATGAAAATCAAATAAAATTCAAGCTCTGTATGTCTGCTGCCTGGAAGCGTAGAAGAGCATCAGATCTCTGACCTGCTGGAAGGAGCTGGATCTAGGAGTAGCTGAGCTGCTAAATGAGCTTTCAGTAATGATAAAGTTGCATTTTTTCATGTCGGTTTTTTTAGGTGTTCATTGTCTCAGATTCACTCAAATTGGTAATCATTTGGGAAGTAGTAATTGGCCTCTTTCAAACTCTCTGTAAAGGGAAAATATGAAATGTTCAGATCTTCTTATTGCTGAAGAAGATTGTGACCAGAAGCAGAAGAATAAATTGTTTACAGCCAGTGTTTTCTGTGTCCTCCTAAACAGTACTTTTTAAATGCGAAAATACCTTGATTTTTTTGTTAGTGTATCCTAGATACTTCAACTCTGTTTAGCATGCATTTAGATTGTTATTTTGGGAGAATTTTTAATTATAATTGCTGTCAGATAAAACTGGATATACTAATAAATATAAAACATCACTCACCATTTCAACACAAAACCATAAACACTGACACAGACTAAGCAGATGTTCAGTTACTAATTTATTTTTGGTGTTCAAGCAAATCTGGATGATCACAGTACATATGGTGATTGGCAAAAGTGTATTAACAAATAGGAGCCAGTCTTTCTGTAAGATAATATTTAGTACAAATGCAGGAGAAGGTTATATCAGATTCAGTGTGCATTTCCTTGAGTGCTGCTGTAAAAGAGCATTACATGTGTTTTCCCTTGAACATCAGTCTCACATCCAGCTCCCAGTCACGGGCAGGTACAGCTGGAGTGGCTGTGATCTGTACAGCTGCCTGTCCTGCTCTATCTGCGATCTTGTTACTGCAGCAGGGACAACTGAGTCATGTGTCTCTCTGCTCCTGAGCTGCTGTGATTTATAGACTGACCTTGTACTGGGAGTGGATGCTAATTTCCACCAAATTTAGGCCATATCAACAGATGTGCAGTCCCTGCCAAGCTCTCTGTGTAGGATGACTAGATAGAGGATAGGGAAGCTGCCTTGGGAGCCATACCTGAAGGTACTTTGTAGGAGGAATGTGTCCTTGAAATCACAAACTTGCTGCAGGAAGAGGCGATGGAGGGATCGCTCATCTGCTGGGGAGCAGGCTGCAAGGTACTTTCTGTGTGCTTTCCATGTTGTTTTCCGTGGAGACTGAATCAAGGCAATCCCAGCTGAAGGCCAGGATGGGAATGCAGGTGTCTCACGCAGTAACAGACATTGTCACAATCCTACCCAGAGGTGGATAGAGGACCTATGTGCATCTGTGCCTGCCTGTTCTATCTAGACATCCCCTTGTAGCAGCTTTCATCTTGCACTGTTTTTGTGTGGCTGTTAAGCTCAATGCACTAGAATCACCTGCCAAAACCTTTATTGAGGATGATCATGAGTTGCTGAAAAATAAAGAAATTCAGGCTTGTTTCCCATGGCAACTTTAACTCAGCATAAGTATTACAGTAGAATATTAATCTGTAATTACCTATGTTCATGCATCTTGGGCTTGGGTGTAGTTTTAATAACCTACTTCTCCATTCAGCTTCTTACAATGCTGTTTCTAGAGAAATGCTGTTAAAAATACATGTAACATAGTGACTTAAAAGTATTGTTTTTCTTTTACTACGGGTAAGTAAATATGTATATATTTATCACCTCTTTGCCTGTTATGGCTGTTATTATGCTATTGTTCTTACATCAGAATGCTTTAAATTTCTAGAGTGGCAGGAAACAGTTCATATAAGAGCCCTTTCAAATGCATTTTCCTGTTTGCGTTGAGATTTTGAACAAACCTCTTTAGGCCTTGTAGCTTTAGAGGATTGCACTGCACCTGGTGTCAGACCTGCACTTGGAGACCTCCCTCATTCTCCCAGTAAGTGGGGACAACCTTGCTGTGACCCATATCAATCTGACAGGGTGGGTTATGACTTCAGGCAACAGAATTAGCAGTATTTATTTTAAACCTGATGAGCTAGAGAACATGAACAGTTATTGAACCCAACTCTCCTGGAGAGCACAACCATGAGACCACCAGGCAAGACATCTGATGCACAAAAAAAAAAAATCAAAGCAATGTTTTATTTAAAGATATAAACCCAGCATTATTATAGCAACAATTCTAAAATACCAAGGCACTCGGGTGGCCAATGGCTGCAGTCCTAACCTGACCTAACCTGCTCAGCTTTTGGCTGGCTATTGACAGGCTGATGAGATGACTACTTTAAAGCAATCAGTCATGTTGCCCTTTCCCTCACAGTGTGCAGAGACCCCACATCAGTTATGCATCCCTGCGTGCAATTTCCCACCTGTGCTGTTTGAACACTGTATCCTTAGCTGTGCAAACATTACACATCGTTTAGGTGACAAGTTGCAAAGTTAAGTAGACTTGTTGTTACAGCAGAAAGTAGTTGAGTGGCAGTCACCCTGAAAGGAAAAGATCCAAGCTAGCTCAGGAATGTGCAAGTGTGCTGGATTGGTTGCCTCTCCATAAAGCCACTGATGAGGGCTACGTGTGCTTCTTGAAATACTCTCATCATGTGCATTTCTGAAGTGAAGGGAATGGGTGTCCCAGGTTTGTATATTTGCTGTGCTTGTCCTGCTGTGTGCATGGCCCAGTGTGGTTGTGGATGATTGGTGTGTGCCTGCTGCTCTTTCACAGCCTCTGAGGCATGGGAAGTATTTTGCATCACTCCCAGCATAATGTTTGAAAACTAGGCAGTATTCTTTCATGGCATAGTGCCCAACTAGTGCTACTTGGGGATGATGCTTTTCAGGCTGCCGTGGTTCCTGAGAAATTGTCTTTGCTGTGTTAAAGTGATCTTGTCTTACCTTTGAACAAAACCTTCCTGATAAAGAAGCAATGCAACTCAGCTCTTTTAGTGAGAAGGACACAGGACATGCTTAAATCTTGTGGGCTTTTTCCCCTTTATGCCAAGCTTGCTGTGCAACCATCCCTGTGTTGTCTTTGTTGATCTGTGCACTTGTTAGCTGGCAAAATAACTCTTCATAACATTATTTAGTTCCTTTCTGTCAGGCAGAAATGTGCTGTCATCAGCAGCTAGTTGTGATGTCTGTAAAACCCTGGGTATTCATTTACATGCACTAATGTGCCCTTTCTACCCATCCCAGATGTTTTAGTGTTGTTGGGAACATTGATCATTTGTCCTGCTCAATATCAGGTGAAGAGGTTGGGACTTGAAATGATCTGATAATTCTGCAACAGGGACTGCACGGGCTATTTGTCTGCCATAGAGAGGAGTGGATGTGAAAAAGGATATAGTGTAGTTGCCATCTTGCAGTGGAAAGGTAATACTTGGAAATGTGTGTGTGTGTGTGCTGTTTTTAACTTGGTCTGAGTGCTAAACTTCCCCCAAACTGTCAAGCTTAAATTGTTGTTGGCTGTGTCAGTAGAGATGTTCTGGGTGGTTAAATATATGTCAATAGTGCTTGAAGAAACACATTAAAGTGCTGATGTCTCATGGTTTATATTTCTCATCCCATGTGTGAAAAGAGGGAGATTCTGCCTTACTCTTGATGTCTGGGTCCTGCTGGAAAGATCAAAATAGCTTAGTGAGTTTTGGCAGGGAAAGATGGTGATGAGAGGTAGGAACCAGCCTGGGAGAAAATGATTACTGAAAGTTTTGTTAAGAATGGCAGGACAAGGGTTGTGAGCCTGCTGTCAAGATTTCAGATGCAATGGCAGCCATGAAAAACTCCCAAGGACCACAGTGGTAAGTTTAGGAGAAAAGAGTCGTTTGTGAGACGTGGATCTTCCTTTTGTTGGCCCTGTAAGAAGGGACTTGAGCTGATGAAGTACTTCACTTTGTATCCATACTCTTTAGAAGAAAAAAAAAAGATTCTATTTCAAGAGAGTGAATAAGACAATCAGTGAGTGTGAGCAGGGGTGATCACAGGAAAATGCAGCTGTGAGTGCAGGCTGGATGGCATTGGGGTTGTGTTTAATGCAGTGATGAGAGGTATATAAGATGAGGTCGTTGTTGCAAAAATGAGAAAGGCAATGCTCTGGCCTGTGTCTGCTGTGGGTATGAAGAGCAGTCGGGAATTTAAACAACAGCAAGGGAAATTCAGATTAGACATTAGGAAAAACTTTCCTATGATAAGACTAATGAAACAGGAGGATAGAGTGAGTGCCTGGGGAGTATGTGAGTCTCTCTTATTGGAGTCGGTAAAAACAGCCTAGACAAAGTCAGAAATTATTTAGGGGGTGATGATGCTGCCCTCAGGCAGGTGCATGGACTAGATGTCTCTTTTAAAGCTGAAGCTCCTGGAGGCATGTGATTAGATGGGGATTTCAGCTTCTATTAAAGAAAGAGAAATGGTCCCTCACCCTCAGAGTTGTAAGGCAGCACTGGGAAACAAGAGCCACATTTGATGTCAGTGCAGAACCCAAAATGCAACTCAAAATTTATCTTTGAGGAAATCCAGCCTTTGACATTGGGCTTCAGTGCCTGAGTGTTGGGGGTAGGCAGTGTGATTCACCTGAGAGCAGGGGGAAGAAGAAACATTGGATAATCAATGGTCAGGCAGCAGAATTATTCTTCACGTCATCCTATCCCAGTGTTTCATGATCTTCCCATATGCCTTCCAGTTCTCTTGTGTTTTGTTTTTGATGTGTATTTCCCTTCATGCTTTTCTAGGATGTAGTAGTACTTTTAAATGTATCCATTTGTTAGATGTATGCTTATGTGTATTTTAAGCTAGGTAGTGATGGAAAAAAGAGATTTGGAGGTCAGCTGTTTCCCCAAAGACCTTTTGAGAGGTTTAATCAGTACACAGGGTAACTTAGCCAGGACGGAGGTGCTGAGAGGCTCCACAGTGTGTGTGCAGGCAGACATCCTTTGGAAAGGCAGCATAGCCCTGATTCAGCAGAAGTCCTGCTGTTCCACACTGGAGAGGTGTTGGCTTTATGGTACTTGTTTTGGTTAGTTTAATAAAAATTTAGAAGTGGGGAAAAGACCTATGAGGTCATCTTGGTTACTGCCCCTGAGGGCCAGTGCAAGGCTGCTCACTTGGAAATGGCTTTAGTTAAAATAATAATTAAGGCAGAGGATGGAAACTGGGGAGGCAGATCTGTTAGGCTAGTGCTGTCCTTACTATGTCCCTTTTCGATTTTAATTGCCTTGGAAAAAAAAAGAAAATCACAAGGCTTTAAAAGCTCTGATTCTCTCTGCTCTTCAACGCCCCCACACCCTCTCCCCGATCTTGGAGGCATCAACTCTCATCTGTCAAAGTGTAAATCAGCAATTAAAACACAAACAGCGAAATGCCAAAGATGACCTGAAGCACAAAGCAACTGACAAACAAGTCCGGACAAATCGGCGGATAATTTATAAGCATTGCCCTAAAATCTAATTATTTGGCAATTCGAATTTGCAGCCGGCCAGGGCTGTGCAATAAATTTAACCCGCCATAAATTATTTAGGAGCAGCCCGTGGTGTAAATCAAAAACACGAGTGTTTGTTTAAGAAATAAGCTCCTTGTGCATAAAATGACTTTTTTTTTTTCTTTAAAGAGGGGGGGGGGAAACCATCCCTGAACAAAATGAGCTGGTGCTAAGCTCTGTCCCTCCACAGACACTCCCTTGCCTCTTCTGCCCTTACCTTTTTTGAAGGTGTAAACGGTTATTTTGGTAAGAAGTTTTATGCTTTTCCTTATCAGACAAAATCTGTTTCTCTCAACAGCCTCTGCTTGTTTTTATTGCATTTTGAACAGTCAGCTCTGATTTTTATGGGCATCTTTTATTCTTGTGTTTATTAAACTTCTTCACATGGGGTTAGAGTGAGGGATAAATTATTCTCTGGTAGTTTTTGAACTGAATAGGCCATACAGTCTTCCTCAAATATATAACTCTGTGTCCTGAAGCATGCCCTGTCCACTTTGTACATAGGCGTCTGGATTAAAAGGTTTTGAGAGCTGGGAAGCTCTTGCTGGGCACTTTGTTCTTTCTCTATAATGATAAGGAAAAAGGATAAGCAAAAAGATTGCTCTATGGGAATTAGGGTAATTTCAGGTGCTTTCTTCTCTGACTGGAAATTGTTTTGCAAGTATAGTCTTGTGCTTTCTTTATTAGCAAGAAGATCAAGACAGCTGAATTGATGCACCCCTCCTCTGGTGTTAAGGGGAAGGGAGTTTCATATAGGACAACTGGGTAAGGAGGGGCTGGGTTTATAGCAGTGCTTTCACATGCCATTAAGAATTTTTCAAATCCCTCTTAGAAGAAAGTCCCTCGCCAGTGCACAGTTACCCTGCTGCTGCTCAACCCACTGGCTAGGGACAGCCAGGTTGCACAGGAGACTTCTACCTGGAACTTTTTTTTAAACCCTTGGTTTTTCAGAAGGACAAAAGTTCTGAGGAAGCTGTCACATAGATTTGCTTGGAGTACCTTGAAATAGTAAATGTAGGAGTGTTATAAAGAGAGTGGACCTGGTAATGGATCTGTATAAGCCTCTGGCTCTGTAGGTTCCTATTGTTACTGTGTTTGGGGGCACAGCTGAGGGGAGGGACAGGGTGCTGATGTTTTTTTCTTTAAGCGTGTTAATATTGATTTTAGAAGCTCTGTGTTCCAACAATATAAATGCAAATGCCTGTAATTGGGAGCCTTGTGCAGAATTTCTCAACAGAAAACATGTTCAACTTCTCTGACAATGAAAGGAAAATAAAAAGCCGCTTATTTATTGGTGGTGGTTTGAATCCTGGATTTCCTTTCAAGTTACTTTGCAGTGCTAAATAAAATACCTAATTGCAGTGCTCGCAAAATTCAAATGAGTACATTTGTTCTTCTGGTAGCTCGCGGCTATTTGCAGCCTCTGGACACCCTCAGCATTATTTTAGCACATCCATAACTCCTGGTTGTGCTATAAGGAAAAGCTTGTGGTGGGGGCAGAGGGAAAGCTTAGAAGCCCCAAATGCTGCTGGCACAAATCACTGCCAAAGTTGGAACATTTACTCATTGTTGGAGTGGATATATGTGAGGATCTCAAGGTAACACTTAGGGATGATCAGGCTCTGATAGAAGAAAGGAAGTGTCAGTGAATCTCTGCCCTTAACTCCCTCATGCTGCTTTCTGCCACCTTTCCTGCCTGGGAAGAAGCAGTGAAGGTCCTTGAATGGTGGAGATGGAGCTGAGCATGTTGAGCTCACTGGGCTGCTGTGAAACATGAGAGAGCACCCGGCTGCCTTCCTGCATCACAGTCTCTTGGGGGGTTGTGTGTATGAGTGTCTAAGTGCTCACCGTTTCATAATAATTACTAATGAAATTCTAGATCTGTAATAACATTTCAGATATCTAAAACAAACCATATGCTTGTTAAAAAAAAAGAGAGAGAAAAAAAGTGGAAACAGATCTACTTTAAGTCATAAATTCTTGGTAATAGAGGCCTCTTTTCTCCCCCCTTTCTGTTTATGTTTGATAGATATTTTTGTTTCTGCAAGAATGTCAACTCTTAATTTCATGATGTATCATGGGCTTAAGAAAATTGAATTTAATAAAGGCAAAAGATGAATGGCACCTTTAAAGGTCCCAACACTTGTCTTTATTAGCAGGACAAACTGCAGGGTCTCCAAACACTGCTTCTCTCCAAATGAAAGTTTAAATGAAAAGTACAGCAGTGTCACAGGTTAAATTTCATTGCAGGACTGGCTAACGTCGTTAGTGAGGAGTGGGGCTGATTTCATGGGGCTGGTATCTGTTGCCTTAGATACCAGTGGAGCAAACACTGCCAGAGACTGGAAAAATCTCCGCTATAGGAAGCGTGCAGATAAACAGCCTTTTGGGAAAGGTTCCTTCCCACTTGTTTCAAAAACTGACCCAGTAAGCCCAAGAGAGTGGCTGCACTTTCTCCTAAGATGTTTTAGCTGCCTCTGGGGTTCCACCCCTGCTCCTGGCCATTCACTTCCCTAAGACCTACAGTAATTCTGGATATTGTTAAATTTTCCACATTTTTTAAGTATGGCTTTTTATTTCCTCCGTCTGTCTTAATCCTACCCTTCTGGAAGTGCTTTTTGCCTTTGGTTCTGGGAGGCAAGGACACCTTTGTGTATCAGATCAGCAGCAGGCTGTCTTTCAGTCTCGCTTTGCATCCAGCCACTTGATGGCCTCTGAGGATGTTTGTGGTCCCTTAGGGTACATTCCAGCATTGCCACACAGCCCTGCTATGAAATCCAGCCGGTGTGTGTCCCTCTCTGGAAAGGGAAATGTTTGCCCTGCCTTGCCGTGAGCTTTCCTGCTTCCATGATCACCATCTGGGTGGGATGCAGGCCTAAGGGGCAGTGAGATGCCCCAGACCGATTTGAAAGATGGAATGGTATTATTCTGAGGTTAAGTCTGGCTCTATTATGGCAGCCTGTCTTTTGACTTCAAACTTTGCAGTCTGTTTTCCTTCTGAACAGAAGTTTGCTGCTTTCAGAGCCTGTCTTTGGTGGCCCTTTTGAGGGGAGGATCAGCTGTATCCAGCATTTCTTACTCTCTTGGGTTTCCATGGGTCCTCTTGGGTGGCTGAAGCTGGTGAGTTTGGCTGCACCACAACAGGCAAACTGGCTAATACTCAAGTGTTTGGCATGTGTCTTCTCCTTCCCTTGGAGCCCCTGGGCCAAGTTTGCTCTCTTTCCTGGGAAAACTTGGTGACTCCCAGTGGGGTGGTATGGCAGTAAGGAAGGATGTGCCCATCCATCCACTCTGCCTCATCCAGCACAGCATGCACAGGGAGTGGCACAGCAGACCGTGAGGAAATGCTTAAGCCATGCCTCCTGTGCAGCTTCCCTGCTCAATGTCTACACCTGGGCACTTCCACACTGTTTACACTTTATTTGATTTTTACATTTTTTTCTAACTTTCCATCTCAGCAGCACGTGCTCTCCATGTGCCCTGGTCTGGGCTGTGTCCCTGCTGCACTGGGGAGCTGCTCTGCTCTGTCTCTGGGCTCTGCCCACCATGGAAATTGGGTGTTTCTCCTGGCTATTTAAATTATCTGTTGTTTCCATTTACCCACCCAGCTTCTTGCCCTCCTGCTGCCTGGTGGGGTGGTGATGTCATCAGCTCATATGTGTAACCTCACGATAATTTCCGCCTGCAGGTCATGAGGGTTGCAACCATGCTCCAAAAAAGTGTGTTAGTTCCTCTGCAGCGGCTGCATTTTTCACATGCTAATTTTACTCACAGGAGTTGGGGTTTTTTTCCCATTTTTTATTATTTCTTATTTGTCTCTTCCAGATGTTTTCAGGCAGTTTTTTTTTTCTTGTTGTTAAACTAATTCCATTCATGTTTTAAAAATTTATGAAAGCACTAATAAAAATGTCAAAGTGGTAAAAATGTTAGCTTTTGCTCTGCTTTGATTAAATTTTGCAAACTGTTTTTGAATATTAAAAAGCAATATTTTTTTTTATTCTCTCTCCCTCTCTCTGTTTTTCTCTAGAAGTGATTTGAGAGGCTTGTTGCATGGATATCACTCAGCAGGCTCATTTGCACTCCAGAACCTTGGTGCCATGGATCTCTATTAAATAACATAGACAAATTATTCTTTAAAGACACCAAACAAATTGTCACTTCTCCTCTTACATTAAACTAGAAGGAAGAAAGGGAATGGAGAAGGAGGGGGGTGAACACAAAGGATTTTATCGCTTTTATTCAGTGGATGGCTTTTTTAATTTCATGTATATTTTTTAATAATTGAGAAATCCATCGCAACTGGATTTGTTTAAACTTTTTATTAACAGGTTCATGTAAATTTTTGATTGCTGATTATTCAAATAATTGAACATTCTTCTGATGAAGGAACGTTTTTATTTCCCTATCAGCATAAATTGGCTACAAAGAGGAAAATGAAGCAGGGCTTGCTACTGTGCTGTATCCCATTGGGATGGATTTGGGGGGAGCTTTCAGCTCCTCTTCCTAGTCTGTTGGAGGAGGGCAGTCCTCCTCAGCCTCTCCAGAGAAGGAGGTGCTTCATGCAGTAGTCCCTGTTGTCTGTGTGATGGTGTCCTCTAAAAGGATGGTGGGCTGGAAAGTTTGAGACTGGTCTTGGGGAGGGCACAGCCCCTGCGATGTCCTTGCTAAACAGCTGTGAGCCCATTGTGAGTACAGCTTCATATTCTCTGGGTAGCACATGGGACTGGTGTGAGACCACCTTCCTTAGGTTCAGCCTAGGCAATGATGTGTGCAGCTGCAATGCTGAGCACAGAGACCTCCTTGCAGCCTGTCCCTGCTGCAATGAGCATCAGCACCATCCTCGTCTGTTCTGGTGGTGTTGGGTGTGCTCGGTACTGTGGCACCACCTTCCCACTTCTGCAGAGCTTTGTGTTGAGTTTATTTTTGTTTGGGACTATCAAGCTACCTTGCTTGATGGGATCATTTCCATCTTAATTCCTTGTTTGTTTTAAATGAACAGCTGTTTTTCTTTTTGCCCTATTCAGGAAATCATCGAATTCCCTATCCTGAAGCTGAATGGCAGGACGATGGAGATCGAATCCACCTTTCACATGTATGTTCAGCCTGTGGTGCATCCCCAGCTTACGCCCTTCTGTACAGAGGTAAAGTGCAAAGGTTCCCTGGTGCTCCAAGAGTCTCTCTGGGAAGCAGATTTCCATTGCACCAGGGACTCAGGTCACCTCTTCACGGTGCAGCTGCAAGGCAGTGTGTCATGCCAGCCTTGAGTTAATGAGAAAGAGAATCATTTTTTGTTATTGTAGTAATGTGTAAAGACATCAGTTTGGATTCATAAATAACTCTAGCTGTGATCTGCTAACTAAGATAATTGTATTTACAGCTAAAAAATGTCTCAATTGGGTGATCACCAAATAAACACACTTGTGTTAGCTGATGTTCAAAATTCTGTAACCTCTTTATGAGCTCTTGAAATTTTGCTGTTCTCCTCTGTGGTGGAGAAGGTCGAAGAGAGCATGGACTGAGGAAAGACAGTGCTGTGCAAATGTGTGGTTCAGAGGCACTGTTGGCCTTCATGTTAGGATCTGGGGAGTCCTTCAGAGTGGTAGGATAATTCATGTTTGCATTTTTAAGACTTTCTTTTTGGTGTTGTAATTGCGGGCCACTTGAAATGATTGCTCTTTACTTGCTTACTCTCATTGCTGAGGAGAGCTGCTTTTGAGCTATGGCTACCTTTCCTCAGATATGGAATGAAGGTGCTAAATGTGATCCCTGATGGTTCAGAGGAGTTGAGGAGCAGGGGTTTGGTTTTGTTGTTGATTTGGAGTGCTTTTTTGTTTTGGTTTTTTACTCAACTGAAAAAGTTATCTGTTTTTCCAAGTGTGTTTTTCCTCCTTGCCATAATCATCAAAAGAAACTTTAAGTTCCTTTTGCTTTGAGCTTTTTTTCCTGTCAGTCCAATGGTTCAATTTTGGCCAGCACAATCACTAAAATACTGACTGTGGGAATCAGTGTATTCAAGTTCTTCATTCTGTCCCCTGTCTTGTCATCAACACCATGGTGTGTTTTCCCCTACCTCTGTGGCTACAGGTTTAAGTCTGTGGAGGGCTTGTCCCACCTGTACTAGCCTGATGAAAAATGACTCCTCTGTGTTAGGTGGAGTCCCCTCCAGAACCAACCAGCCCCTTCCATATTTTCACGTTGTAAAAACAAATACTTATTTTTATTCTGCTGTAACTCCAAACCATGTGAAGGTATTTTATTTAAACTTAAAAAAAAAAAAAAGACTAAGCCCAGAAACATTATTCCCCAGAGAAGAGCTTTCAGAAACCTATAAATGTGTGAGAACAGAGGGTTATAATGGAAATGGTTTTGCAACCTTAATGCTAGAAGGCTGGGCAACTACTTTGGCTGTCCTTATCCCCATGAGACTTGCTGGACATATGCTTGTACAAATGTGATAAATCTCACAGCTTGCACCTGATCTTTGCTAAAGACGTTATCTTCTAGAGCTGAGCCCAAAATGTCGGCTTTGCAAGTCACCTAAATTTTGGAGAGAAGTTTTCTCATTAACTCCCACCAAAACTCCTTTTTCTGGAAATTTCTCTATTGCATCCCTTCCCCTGTTTCTAAAGCCTGCAGCTCTGTTCTTGCACAAGAGTCTGCATGACTTGCTTGGTGTGTGCTTGTGGTTCAGCTTTGAGCTGAATGGAGCCTCCAGCCTGCTGCAATGTAGGGACATTCAGAGATGATGACCTTGTGACCAACAGTCAGCCCATCTAGACCTCCTGCACTGCAATGATGGTTTCTTGGTTTTCTCTCGCTCTTGGAGGTCTGGACGAGGTGTTTGTGTCTCCTGTGTGGAGCCTTGAAGCAAGTGAAGCTGAGTGTGTCTGTGATGGCTGTGCTTTGCAGGATGGGCACAGGTGTCCCAGGTCAGCATTCTGCTACAGACTCTGCCATGAACCTCAGTCTGGTATCATGTCTAGAGTTGGGTGAAAATGGGCAGTACTGAGGCCAGCAGGCAAAATGACTGCAGAACCCCCACCTGTGGTACAAAAAGGCTGCACTACCAGGTTTGGCAAGTCCTCTGTTATTAACAGCATGGATTAGGAAGCTGGTTTTAATCCTAGCCTTAATGTCACTGGCTCCTGGTCACCCCACATGGTACCCCTTGCTACTTAGTGCCCAGCATGGCCCCTATCCTTCCTGGCTTGGCAGTCCCCTGACCTGTTGCAGATCCCCAAGAGTGGGATCGTGGCTGGAGGTGTGCTTGTTCCTGGGGCCCATGTATGGGGCTAAATTTGAAACCCTACCCTGAGAGCCACTGGTGAACCTTACTAAACAGTGGGGTGCTACTAGGTAGGTGCAGAGATCATCCCTGTGCCACTGGTGCAAGTTTTCTTGAGACCCCAGGGTCACGGCCAGGATATGCTCTTGCAGAGCTGCTGCCTGAACTGCTCCAGCACTTGTTATCGACTTTCTGCTGGTTTATGTTTTCTGAAAAATACTAATTTTGCTAAATGCCAGTAAAGGGCTTTGTCTAGGCACCTCTACTTACAAAGGTTGAGATTTATTGGCCTCTTTGTCTACAAAGAAAGACCAGGCCTGATTATCAGATGGTACACCAGAGACAAGTGCTTAGGTAATCAGCAAGCTGTCTTGGAGTAGAAATACGATGATTTTCCAGATAAACTCTCTAGCAAAAGCACTGGTGATGGGAGTCTGTCAGCAGCTGTGCTGCTGATTTCCCCTCTCCCCTCTGCCTTTGCTAAGCAGTAGAACTGCTTGGTGTAGACTCTGTGTGGAAGGGTTACTGGGGTTGCTTGACATTACTCCTTGGGTTTGGATTACCTCTTCCATCACTCTTCCTTCTTGAAGACAGCAGCACAGCATGGGAAGGGTACTTGGAAAAGTGGAGAGCTTGTTGTCTCCCTCAAGACATCTCTTTGCTTACCTTTTGGTGTGTCTGTGCTCTCCCCTGGCTACAGGTTGTTTCTCCAACTCCCCACATCAATGGCCAGGAGCTGTCTTCCAGTGCTGGCTCACTCTGAGACCTCGTCTCGTCCCCTTTCTCCAGACCTGCTTCTTTAAAACAGCAGGTCATGAACCTTGGTTATTGTGAGGGGAGAGCTGAATGCTTAGGTGGAGAAGTTGTTAAAAGCTGTTACTAGGTGCATAAAGCTCATCATGCCTTTTTGGAAGATGCAGATGATTTTTCTGGTGCCCAAGAAAGTTCTTGCCAGGAGCATAAGGAGAGGTTCCCTCTACATGCAAGGTGCTTGTACAGATCTTTTCACGATACTTGGCTCTCTTTTTATGACTAATTTTTATTGATTTTTTCCTGAAGGAATAAACAATAAAAATACAAAAAGATAAAGGCATTATAGCTTGCTTATGTTCCCAAGTACCTCATGCTGCTTGGGATAACCAGTGAAATTTTACAATTGTGCAGTTTTATGTTTTTATACTTTTTCAAAGCTGCAAGACCAGATAATGCTGCAGAGATCCAATGCACTAGGTTGGATATGGCAGATGGACATAACTGATAACAAAAAGTATCAGAAAGGATGAGAGAGTAGAAATCTGGTCCAGTTTGAGCACTCTGACCTGTATTGAAATGTACCTATGGAGCAGATACATTCCTTTGTATTCATGTGTGTGATTTCTGCAGCATGAATCTTGTGTGTGTATGCTTGGCAATGTGTCCTTGTACAGACAGGCTGGTGCTTTGCTAGCCTGGCAGGGAAGGACAGAAGGAGTTTTGGGCAAGAATAAGCAGTGACTCTTGGTGGCACCTCTGCATTTGCCTCCATATCCCTCTCTCCTCCTGATGGGAAATGTCTGGATGAGGCCATTATACCCTGTCCTTCCATGGCATCAGGGGTGCAGTGCTCCACAGATACAGTCCTGAGGGTGTCTGGAATGGTAGAAACCATTTGCATCAGTACTGGCTGAGATAGTGAAAGGTTGCCTGTCATCCTTAGCACAGAAAAGACTTGGACCTCTTGGAGCAGGTTCAGAGGGGGGCTATGAAGATGAGCAGAGGGATGAAACACCTCTCCTGTGAGGAAAGGCTGGGAGCTTTGGGGTTGTTCAGCTTGGAGAAGATAATACTCCTAAGAGACCTTATTGTGACCTTTTATTACTTAAGAGAGCCTATAAGATAGACTTTTCAGCTTGGCCCCATTGTGACAGGATGAGGAATAATGACTTTCAACTAGTCAACTAAGTATACAAAAGAAGATTTTTACATTGAGGGTGATGAAACAGTGGCACAGGGTTCCAGAGAGGTAACATTCAAGGTCAGGTTGGATGGGGCTGTGAGCAACCTGATCTAGTTGAAGATGTCCCTGCTCACTGTGAGGGACATTGGACTGGATGAACTTTAAAGGTCCCTTCCAAAACAAACTATTCTATGTTCCTTTCTGAACACGCCTTTCAGTCACTTCCACAGATTTGGGTTGAGCTGCTGTCTGAAAGGCAGAACCAGCACTTTGCAATAGGTGAGCTGTCCACCTCTTCCAGAAGAATACATGGAGAGAAAGATGGCAAGAAAAGCAAAAACCATGCCAGTGAGCTTTAAAAACTGCTCTAAGGAGCCATGCATTAGTTCCTCAGATCTATTTGCTTCTCAGAGTATGGAAGTCTGTAGGTAGCAGCTGTTAACACAATTAAAATAGAGATTAATATTAAAACAGTTTCTGAAACATAAAAGAGTGTCTATGTCCCTCCACTTTCCTAAAATTCCACTTCATAATGGCTTGATGAACTTGAGAAACACACCTAGAGGAACTCTGTTTTCTTAAAATTAAAATACTTTCCCTAAAAGGTATGTATTGCCATTTCATGGGAGTCACTATGAGAGAATAATCTTTCCACTTACAGTTTATTCAGTGAGTCAGGTATTTGGTATTCATTAAATGTAATTACAGTTTAATTGGAGTTTAATATAATTTCTTTTTCTGTCCTCCAAGTTCAGTGCTGTAAGCCAAGCAGCCAAAGAAACTGAGAGATAGAAACCATTTAGCTTCCTTCAGTTGCCACATACTTAATAAAGCAGAACCCTCTGGTTTGTGAGAGGACTTATGTTGTACAAGTAGGTTGAGCTGGTCTGTGTGGAAGAGTTACTCCTGGGTGATGGTGTGGCCATCAGTATCTCTCAACTGGATGCTATGGCTTCCAGAGGCATGGATGCTTCTAGGTTGTGCTTGACCTTTATTTTATGAAAACGTGTGAGATGTGTAGCTTCAGGAAAGTGCCATATGAAGTGAAATCCCATAGTGCACTTGTTTTAATAATGATGTTTTTAATTACTTGGGTGCATTGATGGCAAGCTACTGAACTCCAATATTCAATATGTTAAAAGACAGTTTTGTCAGTTGGAAGGGAGACAGAAAATTTATCTGTTTTCCATGTGCCTCAAGCTCTCCTGGGCAGACACAGGCAGAGGCCCCTGAGACTGCATCTTTTAATGCACGTGTTTAGCTTTGAACAGCTAAGCAGCCTAGGAGCAGTCAGTAGGGGTATCTGTTGGCAGGACCTCTTCTAAGGAACCTACTGGAAAACAGACTAGACAGGGCTCTGGAAGAAAGTACTTTTCTTCAGATTTCATTCCATTATTTTAAATACAATTTTGAACTGCTGAGGAATGCTGTGATGGACTATGGGAACATGGACATGCTGTCTGCCCAGCTCAGGGGAGGATGACTGGGTCCACTCCAGGTCTCACTTGTCAATACTTCTCTGTTTGGTTCATCTGACTCTGAAATTGTGGTGTCACTGTGACAGCAGAGGAATGTCCAGAGACCTTGGTAGTTACCACTGCCTGTGTACATCAAGGCAACACCAAAACTGCTGAAGGGGATGTTGAAAAAGGGCGTCATGCTGATGCATGACACTGCTCCCCAAATGGATCCTGCCATGCTGAGAATTTGCAGTTTTGTTGTGTGGGTAGGAGCCCCACTACATTTCTGTGTTTGGGATGGAGCTGTGCCCTTGCCTGTGACTGGGGAGCTACCAGGGTCACTCTGCTGTGGCTGGTTCCTCATCATCACCCCTGTGGGTCACAGGAGCATGTTTTGGTTGCAGAAAGATGGACAGGAGAGTAGACCTCTCTAACGATCTTTTGAGTGCTGCTCTGGTGACTGCTTTCTGTTTGTCTCTGTTTCAGCTGACTGGGATTATTCAAGGCATGGTGGATGGACAGCCAAGCCTCCAGCAAGTGCTTGAGGTAAGCAGAGTAACCTTTAGTTCTCAAACTCTGACCTCTGGTCTTGTAGTCCCCTCTTCATCTCTTTCCCTGCACCCTCCCCTTGCTGAGAATCGAACCGCGTAATTTGACTATGATTACAGCTTTATTAGAATAACATTTGCTGTCACACTGGTGACACACTGCTGAGATTATTGAACCATTGATCTGTCATCTCCAGCTGTTCATGTCAAGGGTGCTGACAAGATATCCAAACTCCTGCCAGTAGATAGGAGAAGAGGCGATTCTTTCTTGAGCCAGTTTTAAAGCACCAAGACATTGCTCAAGACCACTGCTCCTGGAGATTCTGCTTTCATTGCTTTTTCCACTCTCTCAGTACTTTATTAAATTATTTTTTCTACCTATTTAAATGCTCAATAGTACATGTAGTATAGAAAGAAAATACCTCTGAAATCTAATCTAAAGGATGTGTGAATGCAGATGCAGCCCTAATAATACCTTCTGCTTAATGTGGAATTCCTAGAGCATTTAAGGCTTAATTAGCTTGGAAGTGTTTCTCCATCAATAGCTTTTGTTGGTAGTCAGATAGGGAAGGAAACCTCCTCAAGCAGAGTCTACTTGGGCTGCAGGTTGGTGTTTGATGCGTCATCTCTGTCAGGATTTCCACTGCTGTGTAACCTAATTGTTCCTAATCAGAATAATTGCAACAATTGTTTATCTGAGGAAATCAAATTAAAGGTGTTAAAATCCTCCATGGAGACAGCATTTGATGGGCACTCACATCAGGGAGTTTAGAAAGGTTACCACTGCTGTCCCCAACTCCAGCCAGGCTCATGTGAGGCTGGCTGGGAGATCCTGTCAGCCAAAGGGAGTGTGGCTGAGAGGCTGGATGTTGCTTTTCTGGGGAGTTTTACTCCAGGAGATGTTGTACAGTCACAGGAAGAAGCATTGACCCCTGGCAGGAAAGGCTGTGTTGGTGACATGAGACTGAAGATGGTGCTCTGCAGAGGGGGCGTCACACATCCATGCAAACCCCCATGAGCATGTTTCCCCCAGGAGGGAGAGCCCTCTTTGCCTGGATGGGTGAATGTAGATTGCCACTGGAGTATTCCAGAAAATGGTTCATTCTGTTTCTATGGAAGCTTCTTAGAGTGTGGAAACACTTATGTAGAAATTTTTTTTATTTGGACAGAAAAGGTGTTCATACAGCAGCGTGTTTCTAGATTAAAATGAAATTCAGGTCAGGCGGCTTCTGAGGCATGCTGGTTTACTCAGGAGTGAAAGGTGTCAAGCAAGAGAAAAGAGGAGGGATTTCTGTTGCTCAGGCATTGAAAATGCTGCTAATGAGGTTGCATAATGACAGTTGATTTTGCCTGCCACTGCAAGATTTTGGGCACATCATCTGCTAGTTGTAGCTGGACTAAGTGTCTATGCAGGGCTTCTGTCTGTGCAGGGCTTCTAGTCTAGGTTAGTTCCTTAGTCCCTGAGGTGGATTGCATTCTCCAGGTTAACATGGCCCATTTTTTAAGAGGACCCAGAATGTCTTTCCCTGTGGGAAGCTGATCAGGAATAGTGGATCCTCTTTAAATCCACACTACCCCGAACAAGCACTTCTTCAGAATTGTAAGAAGGAAAGAGGGATCCAGCCTGGAGAGGAAGGCGACACCTGGCTTTGCTTGTTACTGCCACACAGTGCCTGTGTGTGCCCAGCCCTTCCATTTTTTTCCCCTTCCCATATCCCCCTGGTGCTATATGAATTAGTGTATGTGAAAAATGCTGTAGGGGAGGGATGCCATCTCAATATACCTGTCTTTTCTCCTCACTGGAGGGGACAAAAGTTATGTTTCCTATGAGCCTCTTTGGTACAAGGAGAGGAGAAATGCCAGGTAACAGCACAGTTGTATCGTCCCGTTAATGCTGCACAACTTTCATCCCTCCACAAGCAGAGCTGCTGCAGTGTCTGATAAGATCATCTCTCCTCTGGTTGCCTGATGTCTCCTATCAGAAATCTTCAAAGGTCCAAACGTGCTGTTGTTGAGATGGCAAGCAAAGAGAGAAGAGAGAGAGGGAGAGGTTGGATAAGATCACAATTTTCTTCTCTCTTGATTGCAAGCAGCTTATCTGAGTTTAACTCTTGTGGCTCGGCCTGTCTCTGCAAAACTCATCCTCTTTTCTTGCCTTCCTTTCAGAGGGTTGACGAGTGGATGGCAAAGGAAGGCCTCTTAGATCCCAGCGTCAAGTCGATTTTTGTGACCTGTGGAGACTGGGATTTGAAAGTGATGTGAGTATGGGAGGGGAGGGAGATTTTCCTGGGTTTTATTGCTCCATGCTTGCTTGTAGTGCATATGTCTTTGTCCTTGCAAGCCTCCAACTGTCCCTACTCGTTGTTTCTTAGGGAAATTGTTATTTGCCATGCATAATTGGGAGAGAAAAGTTGTTTCAGAAGAGAGGAGGGTGCTGGGCATGGTGCAAGATCACTGTCTAGGATATTCCCTATAGTAAGTGAAGCCTTTCATAACCCCAGGAAGAGTTTAAACTGGAGCTTTGTGATGTTTTGCCTTTTACCCAATATACTTTCCAAAGGAATGGATATTTCTAAGTGCATACGTGAATGATCGAGTGATGATCCTTACCTGACTTCCTGCATTTAAGGGTTTTTCTGTCTTCTTGGCACAGTAATTCAATGTGAATCACAGAGTAGTCTTTGGAACAGAACACAAGCAGAAGAATAGAAACCAGGTCTGGCATGCTTCAGTGGTGTTCTTATCGTTAAGGTCATCTTCATCAGCTGGGTGAATATCTGGCAAGTACCAGGTGGGGGCCTGCACTGGGATCTGCAAATGTTGGTGTATGTGCATGTTTTGTTAGAAAAATAGCTAGGCCACCACCTAAAAATGTTATTGTAAGAATGGAGCTAAATGTCCAAAAATTAAATTAGTTCAATCTCCAAAGTGTTTGCAGATCAGTGTCCTATAGAGCTGAATTCCTTTGGATTAGTATAATCTTGCTTCAGCTTTTCATTTCCCTGTGGTGCTGGATAAAGATTCCTGTTGTTATCACACCAGTAAAGCATGGGCTTGACACATCCCATCCTAAACTGACAGCCACAACTCGTTAGTAGTGTTACTTGGTTTTCACTGTGACATTGGTTTCCCCAAGCTGGAAGCCTAAATAAACTGCACATAGTCTAGGAGCAATCAGCACCAGTTCTTTCCTGACAAGTAGTCTTTGCAGAGTGGCAGCTCCTTGCCTTTTCTTTGTGTAATTAGTGAAACATGAAATATGGGGTCCAAAGCTCAGCACAAGCACTAGTGGTACTGAGAAATTGCCTCCAGACAGAGACAGAGGGGTGGTATTTGAATTTTTGAGTCAGAATCTCGGTCTTTGCTCAGGCTGTATCCAGAGCTCATAAATATAGCAAGTTCCTGTGTTAGTTGCTTAAATTAGGAGTGAGTTATTTTTCATTATATATCATGTTTAAGTGTCTGTTAGAGACCAGCACAGTTGCTGCGCTAAACTTCTGTTTCTCGTGTATTCTATTTTCTCTGTTCTTTACTCCTGTATTGCTGTTGTGAGTCCAATTTACCACTTTGTTGATGGTTGTGAGAAACAGTTATCTTTGCTCCAAGCCCATCTTTCCGTTGCTTTCACAGTGGGCTGACAAGATTCCCAGGTAATGACATCCTAACTTGGTGTTCATATGGAAAGAGCTACCTGGATGTGTTGGGTGGCTTTTTTTTTTTTTTTTTTTCTTCAGAGCTCTACAGCAGGCAAATAGAGGTAAAGATGAGCCCCATTAGTGGTGGGCCATAGGGGCTGTGAGGTGAGCTGGCTCAGAGGGACATGCTGTTCTGGAGTGGAGATACACTATTCACCGTTTGCAGTGGTCTCTCGCATGGGTTGTCCCTCACTACTCAGCTGGAAAAGAAGACTCCACTCCTGGCCATGAGGTTGTTGAGAGTGGTTCATTTCTCCCTCTTCCTTTTAAATTTTTTTTTAAACCATTAACTTTAGAATTCAATCCTGAAGCGTCCTCAGGGCAAAGCAGAAAATGCATTCTGTGTTTCTAAGCACATGGATAGCAGGAGTCTGGCTGCAGCCGCCTGGTGAGTAGCACATCATGCTGCTCCATCGCCGATTGGGTGCTGCAGTGTGTGGCGTCACATCTGATTAGCACCATGCCAGTGGATGAGGCTGGAGTGAAGACTCCCTGCCAGCTCTGACTTGTCTCATTTCCCATTACTTTTATCCGTCACCACAAATGCCGAGTCTCCCTCCTGAACTAATTAAGTTTGCGTGTGTTTAGACACATTGCCAAATAGGGTTTAGCAAAGCAGAACTGAGCATCTCTTTTTAAAGAGAGAAAGCGGAGAGCTGAAACAAGGCTGCTCAGACAGGGAGGCAGAGCCTCAGAGATGTGGAACATCCATGAGGTATTCCAGGGAACCCTCCATGCTTCTCTACAAGACCTCTGGTGTAGCTGATGCCCTTTGCTACCACGTTGAGACCACATGCTGGTCACAAAAGGCAGCAGGAAGGGAGGTGGTGCTGTTTGTCCACTTTTGGAGGAGTGTTGTTGGAACATTGCATGGTAGAAACCTGGCTGGGTTCCAGAGGAATTGAGGACACTGAGGTGAGTGCAACACTTCCTGGCTTAAGGAGCCATCACTTGTAACAAGTTTACTCCTAACTCTGCTCTTTCTTTTCTCAGCTTCCTTAGTAATGACAGCTGCTTGCATAGCTGCAGTCCTCTTACCCAGATCTTGAGTGGTTTGGAGTTCCTGTCCTCCGTTGTCCTTAGCTTGGCTGGTAAACCATGCAGCTTTGTTCCTGGCTTCTCCAGCAGTGACCTGGGCATTTAGTTTGCCTTCTGTCTGCATGTGCTGTTCTAGAGCTGAGATGTGGTGTCTTCTGAACTGGTCTGTCTACTATGAGGGCTTCTAGTAGGTGCCACTGGTAGGTGCCAGGGAGGCACAGTGGGATGAGCAAGCTGGATGTGGGGAAGTGGCTGTAACAAGGAGGAGGAATCTTCAAGCCTGTCAGTGTTGGATATAGAGATAAGGTAGGGAAATAGCCCTGCCTAAGCCAGAAGTTGCAATGTGTGTAGCTCAAACAAAAGCACCAGAGAAATGGTGATTGTCAGGGTACTGCTCTCTGCTGATGGTGTCTGGCGCTGCTGAGTCTGCAGGATTCAAGATGTAAACTCAGCTGCTAAAGGATCAGTAAAACCTCTGCTTGGCTCAGGGATCTTCAGGAAATGAGGCACTGTGTGGCTACAGACTTGATTGCTCTTGAACACTTGGAGCCTCCTTGGAAGACCACAGAACTGTGTGTCTGTCTTTCCTCAGACAACAGGGAGCACTAGTCTCAAGGAGCTGGGTGCCCAGAACACCAAGCATCTGAGAAGGGCTTATGCAGGTTTAGCATGAGCAAAGATCCTTGGCCTTGCTACCAAAGGCTTTGTCATGGGTGTGGTCATCAGAAGTGCACCTGTTGGAGGGATTTGGTTGCTTCTGGAGAGAGTCCATTGTGTGAGAGGGCTCCTAAACGAAGCGCTGATCCTCTACTGGCTGTGCTTGGATCAACCTGCTTTCAGTTCTTGGTGTGTGTGTGAATCAGGCTGGTGTTGGGGAGACAGCAGCTCTCCTGCCAGCCCTCCCCTTCCCTCTTGTTAAGATGCAATTTCTTTAATGAGGAAAACCTCTTGAGTAGGAACATCACCTTTCTTGAAGGCTTGTCCTGACAAGGCAGTTCAAGCCGACAGAGTCGCATATCAACTTCAGCAAATATCAGTCACTCATTACAGAGACTCTGCTCCCCCCCATCCCCCAGCAACACCCCTCATTCCCAGACAAGGGAATGAATCACACTTCTGCTCTTGAATACATCATGACAAGTCATGGTTCTAATGAGAGAGGGCCATTCATTCTGGGTGGAAAGTTCCCTGTGTCGACTCAGAAATGTTATTAATTAAAGAGAGCTACCTGAAGCAAAAGATGAAAGGAGCACCAGACCTGCCAAGCTAAAATATGAGTGGGGATACAGCCTCGTTAGACACATGGTCCTCAGGCCTCTGCATGCTCAGTGGGAGGATTCCTTTAGCCTGTTGCAAGGAGCTATAGTCCAAGTTTAACAGCTCCAGGGATGGATTCAAATGCCTGATGTCGTCTGCTTTAGTACTTGGACCTCATTCTGCACCTAGGTTGGAACTGACACTAGTCATTAAGCAAATAGCATTGATGTGGCATTGGGTGGTGAGGGTAATGTGCCTTTGAAGGGCTGAGGGAGCTGCTGACTGCAGGAGACGGGTTTAGTGGAAAAGAGGGTACTTAGTATCTGCCACAGTTGAGCCCTTGTAATATAAGCTCTTTAGTGTAGTTTATCTGCTGAAATGTCAAATTGCTTTCCCCTGTGTGTGGAACCAGTTTGTGGGCTCTTAAACACAATGTGAATTAATCTTGGCAACAAAAGAGGCATTTTTACCATGTGTTCATAGATACAGAGTTGAAGTACGGTGAGGTTAAGTGAGATGCCTGTGGCTGTGCAGGCAGGCAGAGGCAGAGCTGAAGTCTTATGTCCCAAGTCTCAGACCTGCACCATAATGTCAGAAGCATCAGTTAATCCTTCTCCTTCCAGTTTTGGGTTGTTCTGTAAATGCACTGAGCATAGCCAAAAGTACATGTAGGCTTTGGTCTATATAACTCTGACATGAAGATGCTTTAACTGCACTTACTGTGGCTGATCAGAACATGCTAATTTATTTCTTCACAGGAAACTACTGCTCAGAAGTTTTTTATTTTCTTAAATAAGTGTTAAAAGGCAAGTACTCTCTAATATAGTGATAAAACATAGTGAAGTGTCTTGAAATGTTTATAGCCCTTGGTGCTCTTCCTAGGTTGGATATTAGTAAATTCTGAGCAGTAAATTATACCATTGCTTAATTTTGTCCTACTGTTTTAATTCTTTCTTGCAAGTTACACAGACTGGGAGGATGCTTGTCTTCTCTGACCAGCTCCAAATGTGGCAGTGGGTTGCTCTTTCCTGGCTTCTGTCCTGGACATTTTTGAGATCAGAATAAGGTCATGCATGGAAAAGAATTGTTGGTGTTAGTGTCCTTTGTACATGTTGTTCTTTATCCCAGGACCAGGAGGGAGTTGGTAGCCTCTATCTCAGAGAGAAATTGCAGATGGCCACTGACTGGAGTGAGTGGGAACGCTTGGGTAGTCATGAGGAAGGGCAGGAGAAGGTGTGGGGTGGGCTGGCTGTGTGGCAGCAGGGCAAGAGGTATATTCAGAGTTGAGAGTAACAAGAAAGATCTGGTAACTGAAAGATAATGTAGTCACCTGCATTTAAAGCTAATAAAACAATTCCTTTCCAACTAAGATCTTTAGATTAGCTTGATGGTGCTTTTTTAGTGGGGATCATTTTGCTGAACAAGCCTATGCTGTATCTCTTCACATGGTTACATTGGCTGAACAAAGAGTGTGGTGTGAACTACAGTGAAGGGATGGGACTGAATATCCAGGGTCAGGAACCTTTTGAGTCAGCTTTGCTGATGGAGTTGTTCATGTAATTACATCCTAAAGTGCTTTGCCAGAGCTAAGCAAGGGAGCCTTGTGAGCACTTACAGGGAATAGCACTGACCCCATTCACTTCTGTGACCCTGCAGTCCAGCTTTTTGTTTTTAAAGAAAATGATACCACGTATGCAAAAAAAAAATTTGGATTTTAAGATTCCCCCTCTGTACACTCTTATTTAAAATGAATATACCAGACTTGACTTTTGTTATCCTTATGCACCAGTTACCCTGGCTGACTCCTGTTCTTGTCTTTATTTGAAATCATTGGTTGCTTGGGCTTCTGCAAGTTACATTGTCCTAGATGTCTGGGAATGTCTTTGGGTTAAGCTTTGGACATTAAATCTTTGCATAGGGATCATCATGCAATGGACTGTCACCTTCAGGTCTGTTCCTTATCTGGCACGTGATAGCAAAGACATTTGTTGTATTAGGGCTGTAGTGGCTACAGATTTACTGAGCTGTGGTGCCTGGTGCACTCTGGGGAGCAGGACTCTTCTACCTGGGAATTAAGACCAAAGAAGTTGGAAGCAGCGTGAAAAGAGCCTGAAGAAATTTACAAATAAATTTGCAGTCTAGGGGAGAATGAGACAGGCATTGCATCATGTACTTTATTTCCAGCACTGAACCTTTGGGATGGAGTAATAAGTGGAGAAGGTAGATTTTCTACCCCTGGGTAACTTAACTCAAGCTGTTTGAAAATAGTCACACTGAACTGGATGTAAATCAATGGTCTCAATGTCATCTGCTCACAGAGTAGGGAACCATAATGCCCTCTGCACCAGGAATCACTAGGGTGAATTCTGTGTCCAGGATTTTAGTGAATTCAGGCAAAATGGTTTCAAAATCAATGGATCTATAATGGGTATTTGGTAAATCGGTACCTAGCCTCTGTCTATATGAGAGCTCTCTAATAGCAGTTCAGGATTGTGGTGATTCTGTGCCTTGGGGAATTGAAAAGCTGGTTGGCTTGGGACTGCAGAGGACAATCACTGGAGGGCTGTTTGCTGTCTGAATTTTGTTGCTTGTGGCATGTGTGAAAAACAGGATTAGCTCCACAAAGTGTTTGTTTTCTCTTAGAATAGCTTAATTTTTCTAGTGTTTCATGCTGGGTCTGAAATGTCAGCTGCCTTCCTTTGGATCCCAGCTTTTCTTACTTTGCACCTGAAGCAAAGCAGTTGTGTGTTGGCACCAGTGCTGCCCTCTCAGTGGCTTGGCTGGGAGAGATGTGCTTATGGCTTCTTTGCCTAGAGAGCTCTGCTTGAAGAATACTGCCAGCCTGGGAGCAGCATGCTTCTTCTTTCACTTGCTCTGCTGTGTGAGTCTATAGCTTTCTTGAAAATGTTTTATTTTGTTGGGATGTTTGTTTCCTATTGGGAGCCATTTTCCTGGATGGGTTCAGTCCCTTTCCTCCTGAAGCTCCTGGCTGGCAAAGACCTACTGGGCCATCTTGAGGTCATCCCTGGTATTTTCCCTCCAGCATATTCTCATGTGCCTTGTCCAGTGACAAGGAGTGGATGACGAGGTGTGTGCAGGACTTGGGAGGACACTGGAGCTGCAGACTAACTTTTTGAGCTGAGTCCATTTCATGTTGGAGTCACCTTTTCCATGTTTGGCCCAGGTGCTGCCATCGGCAGCCTGGCACCCCAAAGGCAGTGTCACATGCTCAGACATTGATGTGGACCAGATGTTAGCAATGATGTGAGGCATATGGAGGTGGTAGTAGAATAAAGCAAAATAGAGAAGCCTGTGGGAAGATGACAGAGGAAGCAGGGTGATGTCCTGGCAGGGTTGTGTCCTGGAAGCTCATACCGCTCAGGGCTTCATCCTGCCTTGGTCCTACCAGCTTTGCCTGTCTTGGAGCAAGGATTTCTCCTCTTCTCTGCCTGGCACCCTGGGACACCCTTCATTTTTCCTCTGTAGTTGCCTCTTGGTAATCTCTAATTTCCTTGCTCCAGTTTTTCCATGTGCATCTTGAACCAGGTCTCAGTGCTGACTGTTGGCCAGCATGCCCAAGGTGCCTGGGCACCAGCTGAGTTCAGATCCTCATCCCTGCCTGGAGTCACATCTGTCCCTGCAAACCGGGTGCATGGAGTAGGCTGGTGGGAGGTTGCCAAGACCTCTCCTCCAGCTCACAGTGCTCCCAGCTCTGAAGAACTTTTACATTTTATGGACCATTTAGGTTCCCAATGGTGATCCTAATTCTTCACAGCATGTATATGCCATTTCTTGGTTATTAAAAGGACCCCTGAAAAGGAGCTGTCCTCTGAGTCAGAGCTCTTCCATGCAGTTAATTGCAGGAAGGTTTTCCTTAGACTGTGAGGCTTAATATTTCCAAACTCTCCCTATGCTAAGAGGGTGAATTAGTACCCAGGTTTCCCCATGGCTGCAGAGACTGACCCTTGTGCACCATCAGTAAACAGGCATAGGAATAACACAGGCTGGGAGTAGTTCAGACTTGGAAATGCTCTGGAGGAACTCCGCTTGATTTCTGCACAAAGCTCAAGAGTGCTTTAAAGGTTGTCTGGCCAGGTGTCTCAGTCTTTCATCTCTATATCCTTATTTCGTGTGACACTTCAGGTGCCAAAGTAGCCTCCATTCCTTGGGGGCCCAAGCAAGCACCATGTTTACTGGGAAAGGAGTGATTACCTTGGACTTACTGACAGGTCAGCCAAAGGTTGGATGGATGGATGGATGGATGGATGGATGGATGGATGGACTGGAGGTGATTCAAGCAGGGAAGTTCTTTGTCAAGTCACTCTGCTGTGTATGAGAAAACAGAGGCAGCAAGCCATTAGACTGTGTATTTCAGGTTTGAGGAAGCTGCTGAGGTCCTCTGGCATTGTGAAATGCCAAGTGAAATGTTACTGCCATGTGGAGCACAGCAGTGTGCTGGAATTAATGAGTCTGGTGTAGGAAGAGCACATGTGAACAGTCTGGAGGGTTAATGTGTGAGGATGATAGACTTAGGCAGGGGTTTGTCATCAGGATTGCTGTGTTTGGGAAGCACGTTCTAATGGCAAGACCACATAAAAAGAAATTGGGACTTGCAAGGAGAGCACTAAAAGTCATCAATTGCCAAAGTTGTTTTGCGTTTGCTGCAGGCCTGAAGCAAATTGCTGGCTTAAGGGGCTCTAAGCACCTGGGTCTTGCACTGGATTTACAGGTAAGGTGAAATTGAGAAGGTGCTTAGTAATTAATTCCTCTTCCTGTGACCAGGATGGGAGATGGTTCTGACTTGCCACTTCTCCTCAGAAGTTACTTCAGAAGCTGGTAAGGGCTCTGGTTGTGAAACCCAGGAAGCAAAGAGGATCCCTGGGTGTCTGACAATTGCTTTTCTCTGTTGGTTCTTTCTTGCAGGCAGCCTCGGGCTGCCTGTCTCTTTGTTAAGAGAGTGACAGCAATGTGACACCGTGAAAATAATTACTAACAAATCACGGTGGTGACTGCAAACAGCTCTCTGTCTTCAGAGGCATGTCAGGGAGCATTAGAGCAGGGCCGTGGGAGCAGCAGAGCGGCTAGGGGCTCTTTCTGTGCTCTAGGCTGAGGGAAGATCTTCGGAGACCTTTGGCGCCTGCCACCCCCACATCATTCCTTCCTCGTTGGCTCTTTCTTTCCTCCCTTCCCTGCCTTTGCCATCAATAATTAAGCCCATTAATTGCACAGTGAGTTTAGAAAAGCTGCTAATTGTAAGACAGGGCTTCTGCCTTCCCTGGATTCAGCAACCAGACAAAGAACAATGAAAAAAATTCTGGAGAGCTATCATGGGCAGAAGCACATCCAAGCTGTGTTTTCCATCTTGCAGCTCTCATGTGTTGCCCTGGGCAGTAATGTTTATTAGCAGTGTGCCCCTAGGAATTCATGGGCTGCTGGTACAGTTGGAGAATGGCCCATGTCCTTGTCCTCAGGAACCTTCAGTCTCGGTGAATTTGAGATAAGTTTGTATTTGTGCAGAGCATCACAGCAAATGTGCAGTTACCTGGCATGTCCAGCAAAAAAAGTGAGCAGAAGAATGAGGATGTTCCAAGATACAGTAGAGATGGTGCCATTCAGTGTGACTGAAGCTGCAGGTGAAGACAATCCTTCAGGGAATAAGGAGTGAACAGGTCACGTGTGAGGAAGGTGGCTGGTACCAAATAGAGCATCTGGGGGAGTTTCTGCAGGGATGAGCCCCTGTGGCTGTGTTGGAGTGGGGACCCTTCTGCAGGTCTGCACAGAGTCTGAGGGAAGATCCCTCTAAAGCCTCTCATTATATTGATATAAAGCTCCCTCCAAAGGGTGGGTCTAGCAGACATACTGATAGGAAACTGGAAGGCAGCTGCTGGCTGAAGTGTCCTTCAGCAGCATTGATAATCAAACCCCTGGGCAAGCTTTGAGAGGGAGCTCGCAGCCTCCCCTCCCCTCCTTGTTCCTGGTGGTTTTTCACGCGCCAGTTTGAGAACAGGCCGTGCCGTTTGGCAGGGCTGTAAGGGGAGGCAGGAGGTGCAGATGGGAGCCTGCTCCCAGGTGCCTGCTCTACTGTGCAGTCCTCATTCCCATTCCCTTAGTTACTAAAGTGATTTTCCTGACTGTCACATCTGTAAATAATGTTGCTGGCGTATCTAGCAGGATGCAGAGTGGCGATGGATGGGGGAGGGCTGGCGCTGAGGGTGGCCGTAACAGCCCCTCTCCCCAGCTCATACAATATTTATGCAGGGCTGGGAGTCGGCGGCACTGACCTCTGGGTCGTGCTGTTAAACAGCTCCCGCAGCCCCTGCATCCTAATTGCTGCACTTGTCCTTTGCTCTGGAGGATTCGCTGCTCCTTCTCTCCGGCGAAGCAAATACTAATGGCAGCTTGTGCTTGGAGGTGGGAGCAGTCTCTTCCCCACAAGGAAAACACAAACTTGTTTTGTGTTTTTCTGTGCCTGTGTAATTTACACAGAAACCTGTGCTCAGACCCTGTTACCCAGCATGCCGGTCTCCCCAGTGCTGACAGCATGAGAGCCCATGAAGCTGCTGTGCGTGCAGTTTTGGGTTGTGTATCATCACAGGGCATAGGAAGGCAGTTTACTCCATCCCACTGGCTCCTATTAGGATTTCTCTCTTCCCTTTAATGGGGAGTGGGAAGAAGAAGCAATCTCAGAAGTCAGTCGAGAGAATAGAACTGGGTGATGTGGTGCCAGAAGAAGACAAAAGATGATGCCAGGAAAGAAGAGGGGTTCAAAAAGAGTCACAAAACAGAATGGCATATTTTCTTGTAGATAAATGGTCTACTTCAGTGAGTGGAAAGAGAGGTCATGCAGGAGGCTGGACACTCCCTCTGTGGATGAGGGGCTCTTCCCCATGCAAGTGGGGCTGAAGGTGGAGACAGACGTGGCAGACAGGTTTTCAGCTGATTCGAGTGATTCAAGAAAGCACAAAAGACAAAACTTTTGGTTACTAGAGCTACCATGGCTTTCCCCCATGCTTTCCGGCTAGGCTCAGTCCTGCTTGGGGTTTCATATCAGGTGTCTGCAAGTCCAGTGACCTGACTGACCACCCACGTCCCTTATCCTGCCTTGCTGGGTTAGCAGGTCCCCACTGCGACTGGAAAAGTGCTGTTTAGACTGGAGACTAATGGCCTTTAAGTGACGTGATTGTATTATGTTAAGCGTCTATAGGCTTTACCATTAGGCACTAAACAGTTTATGACTCATAGCAGAGAAGCCCTTGTCCTGAAGAGTTTATTTGCTAAATGGTCTGGACAGACCAGGCTTGGGAGAGGCAAGGTTTCCTCCTGCCTGTCAGAGAGCAGATCTAAGGAGGGCCTGGCACAGGACATGTCTTCTTAGTTTAGAGGAGCACCTTGGCTCTAGGTCTTGTGTGTTCAGGTTTCCTGGGGAGAAATACTTCTGCAATGGGATTTGTACAGTGGGAGGAGAATAATATTTAATTTTAACTTAGTTTTTCTGCATGTTTTGGTTTTAAGGGGGCTTAGACACTATGGGTACATCCATTTCATCAGATATATTCCCTTACTCAGTGCATAATTACAGTGTTCTGCAGCAGGAGTCTGAATGCTCCCTCTTAAAGCAGCTGGTCTGCAGAGAACCAGGTGATTACTACATTAGTGTCTGTGTGAAAGGCTTGTTAACAGACTGTATAGACAGAGAAAGGACACATGCTATGTGTAATCAGGGTCTGCTGGAGCATGATTCACAGAATAATTTAAATAGAGATTTCTAATCCAGCCACCTGTTCAAAGTAGAGCTAACTTCAAACTTAGATTGGGTTGCTCTGGGTCTTCTGCAGATAAGTTTGAATGTCTCCAGGGGAGGAGATTTTGCCACCAATCTGTTCCAGAGCTTTATTACCTGCATGGTGAAGAGTTTTTCCTGATGACAAATTGGACATTCACCTGCTGCAGCCTGTGGTCGTGATGCATGACTTTCACTGAGAACGCAGTATGCAATTTTGTACACTTCTCTTCATAAGATGCTGTATAATGTCATGTTTAGTAAGCGGACAGACTCTCACACCAAGGTTGTGTGTAAAAATCTGTTTGTAGGGGTTTTTCATAAGGTCAGGTTCCCAAGGCTGGGGAGGTAACCTCAGCCTTGGAGACTTTGCAGTTTCTCTTTTCTTGGGAGCAGTGTCATGCATTTCTGATGTCAAAGGGAAGTCCACCTAGTTGTTCTCCATGTCTGGAAGGGATGGTGAGAGCATTTGCTCTACTGCTCCACCAATCTGCAGTAGTGCAAATCTTCCTCCTGCTGCACTTCTAATCTCTGCTGAACCCTAGAGCCAGCAAGCTCTGGTTTCCTGCATGGTAATTAAGTACTTATTTAAAAATCAAGAAGCTCAGTTCTGATCCTACTATCCCTGTCTGTTTACAAACTCCAGGTAGAGTTACTCTAGATTTACTCCCACATTCCTAGCAGCGGAATCAGGCCCAGTAAATAGAGCTATGAATCTTTTTAAGAGAAGCTGTTAAGAAGTAGCACATAGATTTATTGTAGCATCATGTGTGTGCAATTGTTGATGAACATCTTCTGTTGGAGGCTGAATACCTGCTGTGTTACAGCCTTGCTTTTAATGTTGAGATAGCATCTCTGCCAGCATCTTGCTGATGCACAGACAGATACTCATAAAAGGGCCAGATCTCACTTGGTGTTAAATGCCTTCATGTTTCATTAAGGTTGATGGCAGTGGAAGGCACACAGTGCTTTGCAGGACGAGCAAGTCACAATGAGCCACTTGCCCTATGTGCTTTTTGTGGCAGAATTATGTCCCTAGTGTATACATTGCTCTGGCTGCAAAAGGCTGACGCCCTTTTCCATTCACTGGCTAGTGGCTTGGAAAGCAAGAGTCTTGAGGTTCTCTCAAATTTCTTAGTACCCAGGAAAAATTTAGAGAATAGGGATCACACTTAGCCTATGATGGGTGTTCAGATATTTCAGCCAATGCTGCTATGAGTCTCGAGTGTTAAGGCTTGCAGTTTGCCTTTTAGGCTTCCTAGGCAGGATTTTGTCTGCTAGAGGGAGAATGCAGGTCTGTCCAGAATTGGCATCACAGAAAAAGAAAAGATCTGGAAGTGCCAGGTACTAGCCTTGCTGCTTAGCTTGTGTTTTTGGCCTCATTTCACTAATCCAATTAAAGGTTGATGGGAAAAGATAACGCACACTCCAGTGAAGGGGTTTGTGTGGCAACTGCTTTCCTTCCTGGGCATCTGGAGTGGCCTAAGTGATGTTGTGCATCACCACACCTCCTCAGGCCCTGCAGACCCACTGGTGTCTCCATGTGCCATGGTGTGTGCTCTTCTCCTGCATTGTGTCTCTCTTATTACTAATGGAGCATGGATGCATTTTAGCTGCTGGTCAGCCCTCATTAATATCCAGAGATGACAGGTTGACATTTGTAAAGAAGACTTGCATTGACCTTCATGTTGTGCATCGGTGCGGTTGTCGTACAGTGCCCTGTGCTGGATGCTTCTCCCTGTGCTGCCTCGGGAATGCATTTGTGTTAGCAAAGGGACCGACTGCTCTGTAACCCTTTGCTGCTGTCAGGAGTGCAGGCAGTGGCTGGATGTCTCTGCATCCCTCTGCCCATTCCAGGACTGGTTGCTGTAGAGCCTCCATCCATCCATCCCAGTGAACAGGACTGGAGGGTGTTGGGGTTGCGCTTGTGGCTCCTTGTGGAGCTTTCTTATTTGGGAACTGGGACCTTAATGGAACACAGCTTTATAGCAATAGCAATGACCCGTCTTCTTCCTTTTCCTGGCTCTTGTCTGGGGAAGCAGTAGAAGAAAAGGCTGTGCTGCCCAGGCATCCTGAGTGCTGTCAGTTGCCTGTCTCTCCCCGAGCCCACGCCATCCTGGCTTGAGGACTGCTGCAACCTGCTCGACAATGACATTTATTAACAGAGGGGGCTTTGAAAAAAGGCAGACTGCTCCTGCACAGGCTTCTCACTGTAACTCTGTCTCCTCTCACCAGCCCGTCTGAGGCAATGGCTGCTGGTGTTGAAATTCATTAGTGTTACCTGACAGGCGATGGAGGCTTGCTCCGTCTGTTCCCACTTCCCTGCTCTCATGTCCCTGCTTCATGCACACTGATATTTAAAGCTGATGTGTGGCTCATAGGCTTGTTGCACTGTGACAGGTCTGGGGGTGGTTGAGAGAACTGAGAGGGTGGAAGGAAAGCAAAGAGGGAGGGAGATGGGACCTGTCTCAGGGTTTCTGTGAAAGCCCAGGGCTTTTCAGACCCTCTCCAGATGTACTGTCTTTCCACAGCTACTGCTTGTGAATTTTAAGAGCAGCCAGGCAGGTGTGGCTTGTCTGATGGGGGGGCAGAGAGAGATGGCACTGTGTGTTCTTGGTGAGGGCTTATCTGGTGGAAAGCAAGAGCAGGTGGGTTCCTCTGGCCTCTTGGCTGCTCTGTAGGGCTGAGAAGTTGTGGATGGGGGGCCAGAGGTCTAGCACGGTGTTTGTACTTCATTTTGGACAGAAGCATGTTTGCACTGAGTGGCAAAGTGACTCCAGCACTGAGGAGACACCTCCCGCCAAAGCTTTCAGATACACAGGAAAGTAACCCCAGTCTAACCTGAATTACTGGGATAATTCCCAGTTGGAGTTGGGGTTTGAGGATTTTTGTGGAGGTGTATGTCAGCATGCTTCAGTTTTTGTCGGCTGTGGTGTGGTTTGGGCTGTTTGTGTGTGGGCCACTCTACTGTGTGTGGGTGCTATGACATCACCCTGACAGTGGCCTCCTGGTTTGGCACTGTGGTTTTGGCAGTCTGCAGCTTCCTCTTTGGGAGAGTATGGATCTACCTAAACTGCTTTGAATTCCTAGTTTGACCCCATCTCATGTAAGTGCAGGTTAAGTGCAGACAGGTGCAGCTTTGCCTGTTGCAGTGCCATTTCTCTGCTAAATCAGTTCAGGTGCCTTAGCATAGGCTGTTATTCCCTTGCTAGCTCGTGCTGTTGGGAGAGGACACCTAAGCTTTCCTCTTAGCTGGGCAGACATGCCACTCTACATCAAAACAGAGGAGTACTTCTGAGCTGTGTGGTCCAGAGTGTTGACCAGCCTTGCTTTGAACAAAGGGGCCCAGCTGAGGTGGTTTGACAGCTCCTCTCTTTCACAATGGTGCTGTTGTTGCTTCAGCATCCAAGCAGCTTTCTTCATCAGTGAGGGATTTCCAGGGCAGGAGCCTGCCAGTGCTCTCCTTTGCAGCCCAATGCACAAGTGTTGGCCAGGACACAATTAAAATGTTCTGCATCTCATACAATGCAAGGTCTCCACAGAATGGATTTTTTTAGAAGGTTAAGATCAGGTCTATAAACCCCAAGATTTAATGTCCCTTTATCTTCCCATGGAGAAACTTGTTCTTTTAACTGCCTCAATATCAATACACCCTGTGTGTAGCAAGTGGCCCAATTTCTTTGTCTCCTGACATCCTGAACCCAGAAGCAGATGGACGTTAACCAGCTCTGATTAGTTGGGAGAATCAAGCATTAATTTTTTATACGCCAGAACCACCTGAGTGACGGAAATCAATTATGGCTGCCCCTCCCCCTTCCATATTAATGTGTTGGCTCTGAGCAGAGATGGAGGGACCTGTTGAAACGAGAAACCCCTATTTCTTCGTTTGACCCTCTAGATAATTAGGGTTAAATTGATATGCTATCGCACTGGTGACACATTTTATCTGCCTCTGTTTGTACAAGAGGATACAATAGTGGAGGAAGGACCAATTTGTGCCCTGCTTTAGCTAACCAGACTGAGATAAAAGGTGTCACTAGTATGATAACGTTCTTGCCTCATGCTCCTTTATTGTTGCTCAATTTGCCTTTTTTTTTTTTTTTTAATCTTGTTCTTTTTCTTTCAGTACCCTTGGTCATATTTTAACTCCATGCCATCGCATAATGACGCCCTGCTAAATGTGTGTGGAGATAGGCAACTCTGGCTGACAGCCTTCCCTGATAACCGAATTCCAGCCCATCCATCACCAGGCTGCTCTCCTTAACTTAAGGAAAGTGATAACTAAAGCAAGGCCGTTTATCACCGCCGAGCTGTGCGCTTCTTGCTGCCTTAGAGAGAGCTGGCTTCAACAGCAGAAATGCAGCCATGTCACTTCACCTCCTATTTGCATCCTGTTCATCTCCAGGCTCCATTTACCCTGCAGGGTGGTGAGGCAGGGCTGGATGGAAATCTGAGCCTGGGCTGGTAAAAGCTCTCTGAAAATGGTGCAGAGTTGCCACTGCTGACCATGGCCTAAGAAGGACTTAGACGTGCTTAGCTGATGGAGGACAGTGTGCTACCTGATGTCACTTGCTCTTCTGAGCAAAGGTGATCTGCATTTTGGGAGCAGACAAGAGTTATGCGCTCCCATCTTTGCTTCTGGGAGGACAGAGCGTCAGAGCTGCATTGGAGGCTGGAAAGTCCCACAGCCATTTTCAACTTTCTCTATACTGAATGCAGTTTGGCTGATGGGGTGGTTTTTGAAAGACAGCTTCCTTCCCAAAGAGTGAGAGCTTCAGTGTTTGGGAAGCCAGTTAGACCTCATTCAAAAACTGGCAGGATCATGGAATGTTGAACGCAGCAAAATGTGCCATCATTTCTCCCTTACCTGAGGGAGGGCCAAATCCTGAGCTCTCTGCTAAAGCAAAGCTGCCCTCCGTGAGCAAGTTTGGCTCTGGCAAGAGCAAGAAGCCCGACTGAGCCCAAAAGCTTATTTTTCAAATAAGTGAATGCTCAAGTGAATAGTGGCTCTGATAAATAGACATACTTCCTTGCAGCCCATGGTACTTCTGTTCCCCAGGAGAGCCACAGATGTGCCTTATTCAGTCCAGCCTGGAAAAGATGATAGAGAAACTCCTGTCTGGTCTCAAGGCTGAAGAGTGGGGGGGAACACTGCAGGGATTTCTTGGAGCTGGGGAAAAGATTTTGCAGGGATATTTTCGTCCCCGTGGCTACCGGGAAACCTGGGTTCTGTGCAGTGAAAGCCCCTGGTTCCCTGTGCCTGGAGTGCTGTATGTTCAGACTAGACCAGACCCATACAGCAATCCTTTGGTAATCCTTGCTCAGTGGCTGTGACCACAATAGCCTGGAGCCACCAGGACCACACCTTTCAGCTCAGGGATAGACTTATGTTTTGATCTGTGCTGCTGACAGCTCACCGAGGTTATAACGCGAGTGTTGGTCCCCTGGTGCTTGAAAAACTTGAAGCCCCTCTGCTGCTGACTAGAAATGAGGGGAGCACAAGCTTGTAGGAGGAGGGGCAATGTCCTGAGGTCACACAGCTTCACAGGCAGTTTCTGGGGTTGTTACTTGTTTGCAAAAATGTGTCATTTATTTAGTTGACATATTTATTTGGAGCATTTATTTTCTCCAATTAAAGACCCACTGTCCAGCGCCCAGGGCACACTGCCATCAGTCTCAGGGTGAAAATAGAACCAGACTGTCCAGTTTGCTGGGCCTTTTGGTCCCACAGGGATAGCAGTGCTTTAGATGTCATTCGTTGCAGTGGGTGGTTTGCTGTCAATTCCTGTGGCTAACAAGAACAATGCTGCTCTCACTTCTTCTGGGCCCTATCCAGAAGTTAGGTAAATGGATAATTTTTCTTCTAACTGGAGCTAGGCTGAGACCTGTATTAATGAAAGCCTCTTGGGTTTGGAGGAGAAACTAATTTTTTGTAACATACCTTTTGCTAACTTCTGTTATCATCTTCTCTAGCTAAATGTGAGCAGACTGAAAGAGGTTGAGCTAATCAAGTGCCTATATTTAGACCAGTTGTTTATTTTAGATGGTTCCTTTTCTTGTGATTCTTGATTTGGGCACCAGCAAAAAGCAGCTTTCCTGGAGAAAGAGCTTTCTCGGCATGCTGCTTGGGGCTGGTTGGGTCTGTTCAACTAAGGGACATCATGGACATCTGTGTAATGGCTGTAAAGTGCATGGGGCAGGCTGCTGTTTGTGTGGCAGTGTGCAATTGTGAAGAGTGACTCCAGTGGTGTCAGATGAGCTGTGCCCAGGGATGGGACTGTGCTGTCAACTTGCACTGCTTGCCCTGCAAACGCCGTGGCCCTGCTCCTTGCAAGCTCCTTCTTTTGACAGCCTTCCTGCTTTCAAAGAGATTCCTCTGGACATTCTTATTCAAATGTATTTGTATTACTTAAATGATTGGTCCTGAATCATCACATGTACATCTTCTCAGAACCAGGCATTTGACTTTGGCATAGAAGTCTATTACTTTGTTAGCCTAAGAAGGGCAAAGGTAGTACACAGGTGGTCCCAGTGTGTGCTGGCTCTGTTGGCAACATATTCCCAGGAGATTCCTCTGGATATGTTTCCCAGCTTCCTTCCTTTTCTTTGCCGCAAAATGGAGGAGTCACCAAGACCAGACTGCTCTGGTACTGCACTACCCTGGGTCTCACATTATCTGCAAGTGCATTATCTGTGTTGCTCCTTCATCTCCTTACTTGGGGAAATGTCTGGAGAGATGCTTCTCTGTTCACCAAACGGTTATGAGCTAGGCTGACCACTCAGGTACTGCCTGGGATATTGATGGTGCCCCTTAGGGTGTTTACCTTGTATCCACTTCTCACCAGAGCTTTTTCCTGTATTTCAGTCTTGAGTCTGAAAGCTAGTCTGGGCTATTCATGCTTTCCTCCTTGGGGAGCAAGAGAAGACTTTGCCCTGGACGTGGTGGTCTGTGTTCAGATGTTTGATCAGCTGATGCTGGCACTTCTAGCTTTTTCTCCTCCCCTACAATCTCCTCCTACAGCCCCCATGTGCCTGAGGAAGTTGGGAGATTCCCCACCCTATCTGTTTGCAAAAGCTGATTCCTGGGGTTGTGACTTTTAACATGCACAAACAGCGCTAATTTAGTCATTTATTTAGTTGACATATTTATTTGGGATGTTCCTTTGCTTCACTTAAAGATCCTGTGACCAGTGCCCCAGGCACGCTCAGCAGTATGTGAATGAACAAGATCCATCAATTACTCTTGATCAGATCAAAGTGGCCAGGAAATACTCCCATAACTCATGTCCCTGCACAGGCTTGGCTGGAGCCACACGGTTTGCGACTCAGCGTTCCCCAGCTGAGGGGCACATCCTCGCTCCCCTGCAAACACACTGGGATTGGCACAGACTGGGAGAAGCAGCTTTCCTGAGCTGCTGCTGTCCCTTCAGGCAACTCACCTCCCTTACTGGTGCTGTTTTGTTTTGAGCCCTATTCCATCAGCTTGCTGTAGGAAGGGGGAGAATCAATACGTGTGCTCACAGCTCTGGCTGCTGTGCTCACAGCCCTAGTGAGACAGTGTGCATCACCTTGTATCTAAGAGTTGTGTCTGCTCTCTTCTTCCAAGCACCTGCTTGGAAAACAGCCTCTGCTTTCTTAGCCCCACAGCATTGCTGTCCGAAAAATGAATGCTTTGGTGCCTCCTTCCCTCCCTTATATCTTTTTTGATGTTTTAACCATAAAGCCCAAATGGAGAAGCACCAGGGCATGACAGGTGAATTGTCAGTCCTTCTGTCTGCCCTGTAAGCTGCTGGCAGAACAGGATGGTTTTGCAGGGATTTGGGATGGGTTTACTTAGCCAAGGAGAGCCTGTTTTCTCCAGTCGTGTTTGTGTGTTGGCCAGTGTGGAGAAGAGCTGAGTGCTGCTCAGTACACAACTGTTCAAAGTGTTTAGTCTAAAGGGTTTCAGCAGCCTGGATGTATGTAAGTCTTAAGCCAAGCTATACTCCCATGAGATTTTTTTGCCAAGAGCTATAGTGTTTCTGATGTGCAGCATGATGTTACAGCAGACTTGAGTCTTTTCCATCTCTGAACAAAATGCACTTAAGAAAACAGAGTTTGTGTTGTCAAGGCACTGATTGAATCAAACTTGCTCTCTCTTCTCTCTTACAGGTTACCAGGACAATGCCAGTACTTAGGGCTGCCGGTTGCTGATTACTTCAAACAGTGGATTAATCTGAAAAAGGTACTTCTGTGCAAACTGCCATGGTCCCTATCTCCCTGTCTCCCTCCTCCCCTCGTCCCTTCACTTTTCCTCTTTTAGGAGGTGTCTAATAACTACTGCTGTTTTGCATTGAAATGAGTTATTTTCTCAGAAGCTGGGCTGAGCGAGTCCTGCAGCTCCCTATTGTATCTCCTCTAATAGAGTCTTACTGTACTTGATGGGATGTGTTCTGCAGCTGGGGAGAATCCCATTGTGGCAGGCACAGTGCAATGTCTGCATAATATTGGGACACTGTGAGACACTTTTCAGTGAAGGTTCTGTTGTCACCAGTATTGCTGACTTTGTTTTGTTTTGCAGCCATATAAGGCTCCTTGGAGCATGGCTCCCATCAGATGAAATTCCAGTTAATAAATGTGGAAATACTCCAATATAAAAATCAGCATTTCTCTTTGTGGCATGGGGAAAGGGAGCTGTCTCAGCAGCACATCCACCTAAGAGATCAGTGATCACTTTGCTAAGCAAAATGCCTTGGACTGAGTACTGTCTGGTTCCTTGTCTTTTGCTGCATGCCTTCACTGGGTGGTTAAGGAGCAGCATGCTGTGCATCCACAAGGACCCCTGGTGCAGCCGCTCATCTGCACAGAAAAGCATGGTGATGCCATAAGTCACAAACCAAAGTGGGAAGGAAAGAACAAGTGTGATTACAAGCAGGAGCAGGGTGAGGGAGGAGGCTGCAGTCTGTGCACAAGAGATATTGGGTTGGCCCCCGGTTAAACCTTTAGATGAGTAACATTCCCTTCCCCCATCCAATTCAGTGCTTTATTTGGGTTTCTATGCCTTTTCCTGGTAATTAAGGGTCTCAGTAAGGGAATTTTCTTATAAACAGCTCGTTGTTCTTACAGGCTTTTCTTTTGTTCTTTTATTTATTTATTGTTTTAAATGGAAGCGTGAGTGACAGGCTGAGCGGCCGCAGAAGGACAATTTGCATGATCTGTTCCGTCAAATAGGGTAGAACATGAACTTAACAAGGGATGCTGGCAGCACATTCCTGGCTGAACTTGTCAAAGGGTCTTGTATTTCCCTGCTGTCAGAGCAAATCTTTTGGCTGATTGCTGGTCCTTGGTAAATGAAATCTGAAAGCACATTGGGGCATTCTGCAGTTCAGTGACCATTAATGATCGCCATTTGAAGTTCACTAAACTTCCGGTGAATGGATAGCAGCTATATAACCAGCAGGTTGATGGCTGCAGAATAATAATACTAAAAAAAAAAAAAAATCCCTGTGTACTGTGATGTTTGCTAAGAAGTAGGTTGATCCAGCCATGCTCCTCCTCTGGGCCTCAGGATTAATGACTTATGGCACTTTCCCATAGTTCAAGGCTTCTGGATTTAGTGTGTTAGGAGCTGGGATTCCTCATTATGTAGATGTCCAGACAAGTGTCTCTTCTTCAAGGTGAGCATTCATGTACTGCATGTCAGCAAATACTGTGATACTAAGCTGAGAGCTGCTAAGCATCCATGAAGTCCCAAGCACAGAGCTAAAGGCAGGAGCAGGAGGGAAGTTGTTTCAGTGAAATGTTCCTCTTTCCAGCTCCCTAAGCATGTAGGATGGGGGCACGTGGGTTGGGTTGTCCTCCTCTGCAGATGTATTACTTGGAAAGTAAAGCTTCAACCTCCTTCAGATTGTGCAGGAAAGGGGATGTGAGAGAGAAATGTTGGTCTTCTTCCAGCCCCTCTAGTCCCTTAAAAACAATGAAGTTTTTCTGACACTATAATACCTGACTATAATACCCTCTGAACACAGAATGGTTCCAGGGACCCTGTGTCCCTCTGGGAAGTGACCCCCCTGTTGCAGAGAAGAGCAGGGGCCTCTCCTGTCTTGTGGCTAAGAGCTGCTTCTCCTCAGACTTACCCTGGGGTGCTGATCCTTCTATGCCATGCACTGCTTTCAGGTGCTTGTGGGGCAACTGCCTGTGTGTTTTCACAAGAGAGAATTGTCTGCCTAGGTAACTAATTCTGTTGAAGCAGATGGACCCAGTGGAGACTCAGTCTCTATTGAATGAGCTCCCAGTGTGAGACAGATAGGAGTGGACAGGTAACTAGCCCCTCCATTCATCCCTGCATAGCTCAGGTAGCCCTTTCCCCCTCCTTCTGGCACATTCCTGACTTAGAAATACCTCCTAGGCTGAATCTGCCTCTGACCTGATCCATGAAGTAAGTGAAGGTGTTGGAGGGTGGGTAGGGCTTGCAGCGTGAAACTGATGAATTCTAGATCATGGATAATGCAGAGACTTGAATGTTTCAGATCTCAAGAAAACAGGCACATATGACAGAGAGCAGTTCCTGAAGGATGGCCCCACCTGCACCTGCTGGATCTTCTTTGAGTCTTTGCTTATGAGCAGTGATAACAAGAGGACCTGTCTGAATTAGGGAGCTCCTGCTGCAACTACCAGGCAATGCTGAAGTAGGATTACACACAGACAAGTTTGTGTACCTGTGTGTATTGCAGTAGCAACAAAATAGGTTCCAGATTCCTCTGCCAAGGCACGCACAGCTTCCAGTCCTCTTTGTCTCTTGTTTTGTATCATTTTAAGAAACAGTCCTTGTCTGGACTCCCTCTGCCAGAGCATAAGATGCTCCAGAGCTCAGCAGATCTTCTTCCTGCAGTGGTGAGAGAGTCTTTCTCAGAGTTCATTTGCCAATAAATGTCCCTTTCCACTGCTGTGCTGCAGGAGCAGTTGAAGTGAGAACTTTGTGCCTGCAGGCAGCTTTCACAGTTTCCAAGACCTGCCTCTCGGGCAAGCTGGAGACAGGAATTGGCCCCAGTAGCTGTCACGATTACTTTGCCTCAGGCAAACCTTGTTGGATTGATCTGGCCGTTCAGGTGGTGGTGAGCTCCACATCTGACTGCTGCAGTGGTGGCCACAGTGTGTTGGGATCTGTAAAAAAGCCTTCTGTGGAGGAGATGGGGGGGGGGAAACTGCCTGTGCGCTTGACCATGTTTGCTGAAGTTTTACCTTGCCCTGTGCCCCCCCCAGAGCCTGCTAATGCATCCCTTCTGTCAAGCCTGGTCGGTGTTTGCTGACATTTTTAATGTCACTGAGCGATCTCGTATCTCTGGTGAACTGTCAGTGTGGAGCTGACTCGGGGCACAGAGTTTATCATGTTCTTCACTTCGATTAGCTCAGCCTTGTGGGAGGGCAGCAGAAAGCAGAGGAGGCTTTCTTTGAATGCTGCAACATTTCAGATATCCCCCTAAACCATCTCAACAGAGAGCCACCGTCCCATCTGCCAGTTCTCCTTAGGGACCTGTCATGTTGATCTGCAGAGGCCCTGTGGGTTAGGACTGAGGTGCAGAACCTGAGCTACATCACTGGAGCTGGATGCTCAGGTGGAAATGACAGAGAGGGCTTCATGTCAGGAGAGAGGGGCACCAGCGGAGTAATGTGTGCAGAAAGCAGGAGGCCATGGGTCCAGATTTACGCAAAAAGGAAAACTGCTGCAGCTAGCAAGCTACAACCAAGCTGCTGCCTGGAGAATATCCTCAGGTAGCCTGGGTAAACCCATTACTGCTTATTCTAACACAAGGATCAGCTCTCATTTGTGCTCCCTCTGCTCTTTCAGGAGCCTCTGTGGTTTGTTTTCCAGGTCCCACTAGAGTTAGCAGCATGGTTGGTCCCATGATGAATCCTCACCCCTGGAGCTGGAACCAGCGCTGTGTTTGGCTGAGGACACAGTGCCTGCAATCACAGGGTGTCCAAGAGCCTGGCAATGGGAAATCCAGCAGGCAGTAGGAGTTGTAGGAGCACCATTGCACCACAGCATATCACTGAAGGGAGAGTGGTTTAAAGGAGGGAGGAGGTGGAGGAAGAGAGGTGAAGATAGATTTTCTTACAATGAGCTTGTGCAAGAAGAATGTCAGAAAGATGATGAGGGTATCAAAATGGCCAGACCAAATATGTTACCCAGATGATCTTTGTGGCAGAGGCCAGTAGCTGGTGCTCACAGGTGTAACAGGGAGAGCATGGCTTTAGTCAGCTTTCTCTGACTCCCAGCAATGGTCTCCTCAAGAACTGAGAGCTGTCCCTGGACCACTGTATCTAGCAAAGTCTATCTACCAGAAACTTGTACACCCTTTTCTGAATCTGCTCATGCTTTCAGTTTCTACAGCATCCTGCGGCAATGACTTTTGCTATTTAATTATGCATCAATTATACTCTGTTTACTCATGCATTGTGTGAAAATGCAGGTCCCTTTTTTTCTTTTAAACCTCTTGTCAGATTATTTTCTTTGACCTAAGTCTTGCATTGTGTGAAAGAGCATGTGTTTCTAGTTCTTCGTGGTGTTACTCTTGATTTCAGACCTCAGTCATATTGCTGCTCAATTGTCTTTTCCAGCTCAGCAAAACTTTTTGGAGGGCTTGCACAAAGGCACTTGTGGGCTCTGTGACTCTAGAATTGGCTTGTGAGATTCTTAACATGTGTGCACTATCCTTCCTGGTCTTCCATTTATTCTCTGGATGTTTTGCAGTTAAAAGATAAGAGGAGTGGTTTATGTATCCACTAAGGGTTTGTTTTATTCTTTGTTTCTCAAATTATATTTCTTTTATTTTTTTAAAGAAGACAATGTTCATACCCATCATTGAGCTGTCCCTTTCTCCTGGCATCTTTGACCATCTTTGATTTCTATTCAGAGGGTGCAGCATGTCTTTAGATACAGTAATAGTGGCTGCTTTAGGAGTGAGAGAAAACTGGTCTTAGTTTGACATCCTCCTGAAATTCAGGGGAGTTTTTATGAAAGGTAAGAGTTGAATGATGTGTGTGAAGGAATGCAACTTTCCCTCTCTGGGCATGATGAAACAGGCTTGACAGAGCCTTGGGGAGCACAGTGTGACCATGCTGGGGTGCTGTGGCTGTGCACAGAGCTGGCCTTTTCCGGGGCCAGGCTTTACTGATCTGCAGATATTTCTGTTTGGAAGTGAACTGTTAATACACATCCACAAATATTTTAAGGTCACCTACTTGCATTGTGAAATCTGTCAGAGGAAGCATGTAATAGGATGTTTTTGTTAATATTTGGCTACTAGAAATAAACACATCTTAAACAAACAAAGATTTGCTAACAGCTTTCTGTCTCTCCTCTGAATTAACAATTCCTTCTGCCTTTGGGGTGGGAGGCAGGGCTGTACTTCTCAGGCACTTGGTGCTGAAGTGTCTTGAGTGCTTTAGCTGAAGATCATTGAAATGGGTGAGAAATGGTTTGTGTGTTAAGCCATACATTTGGAAGTTGTGGGGTCTAACTTCTTGAGGACTTAGAATGATTGTTATCAATTTCCTGTTTATTGAGTTACTGGCTGCAGGGAATATAAAATGCCTGGTAAGGTTAGAAATGCCAGAGGAGGCATTTCTAACCTTATCCTCAGGCAAAATGCTTCATGGCCAGAGCATCAAGCACATGAATAAATGTTGCCTCCTAACTGTGAAGAACTGTGCCCAGGGCTTTGCTGGTTTGTAGCATGGGTGCCTGTTCTGAGACCCTGTCAAACCTTCCTTTAGGGGGACCTGGGCTTGCTTGGTTCCTTGCCCCATCAGTGAAGCTCTTGGCTTTGGAAAGTCTCAGAGGGCAGAAATGGGAGAGGTTGTGAAAGGAAACACAAGGAGAAGAGTGACTCCAGAGCTAGGGAAGTAAGGATATCTGTTTCACAGAGATGAGGAAAGTGTGGCATGGCACTGGTTCATAGTTGGAAGGAAATGGAAGGAATTGCTTATAACAGCAAAATGACGGTGTTTAATAAATACTTTGCTCTGTATTTACAGAAAGGCAGAGGTCGCCATATTGCTGAGCAAGAGGTTTGCTGTTACAACACAATTTTCTGATAAAAGTCAAGTGGTGAATTGGTTGGCATTTTGCATAGCTGGTTTACAGGAGTTTTAAAGAGCTGGCTGAGATGCCCTGGACTATTAATAAGTCTTTGAACATGGGGGAAGTTCTAGAGGACTGGAAGAAAGCTAATGTTGTACCAGTAATTTAGAAGGGCAAATGGGATGACCGATGAAGTAATTATAGCCCTATCATCTTGACATTAATTCTGGGAAAGTAATGAAAAGCCAGATATCATAGTTGATTAATAAAGAATGAAAAGAGGGTAATATAATGCCAATCAATGTGGATTTATGGAAACTAGATCTTTTTCAAACTAACATGATATTTTTTTTATGAAAATACATGTTTGGTTGATAAAGGTAACAATGTCAATGTAATATACTTCTAGAAGGCATTTGACTTGGTACCTTATGACATTTTGATTAAGAAACAAGAGTGATACAAAATCAACATGGCACACATTACATTGATTAAGAAAGAGCAAACTGACAGCTCCTAGCATTTAATTGTAAATGGATAATCATCATGGAGTGCATGTCTTCCTAGTGGTGTCCCACAGGGATCTATTTCTCAGACCTCTTGTATTTAACACTTTTGTCAATGCCCTGAAAGAAAACATAAAAATTATTTTCGATAACGTGCAGATACTGCATCTAGAAGGTGGCTGCTGTTGGATTTATAAACAGGCAATCGTGAAGAGGAGCAAAGGGGCTGGATCACTTCTTTCTTTGGGTTTGGTTTGACCACTGGGATGTTGGGATCCCATCTGCATCAGAAAGAATTCTAGAAGCTTGGAGACTGGATGAGAACTGGAAGACCTGAGGAGCACTCGCCATGCAGCAACAACCCTGGGAGCCATTTAGGGTACCAGAGAAGGCTAAGGGCTGTAGTTGCCAAATATCTAAAGGGAGATGCGATAAGAGGTTCCTTCATGGAAGCAGACAGAAGCATAAGCAGTTCTAGTTCCTGGAAGCCAAAGCAAGGTAATTTAGGTGCAGATCTTTAAGTGTGGGGTAATTAACCATTGGAACAACTTACCAATGGCTGTGGTGGATAATCCAGCTCAGGAGGGAAAGCTGTTTTCCTAAAAACATCATCTGTGGTTTAGACAGGAATTTGGGGCAGTGCTGTGGCCTGTGCAGGTCAGGCAAGCCGATCATGGTTGTTTCCTCTACCGTGATGATCTTTGCCCGTCTGTCTTGCACAGCTCTGGCCGCTCTGTTCCTTGCAGTGAGAGCACTCTTGAGGGCTCCTGGCTTGGGGAGCACAGACAGCAGGAACAACACAAGGCTGGGAATGCAGGGGGAAGCATCGTGGGGAATGCAGCACCTCTGGCATGGTCAGAGGAACCCTCCTGCTCCGGGGCTGGAGCACAGCAGACATCCACGACTTCTCCTTTAAATCTGTCGTGCAGCTGTCTGAACTCTGAAATTTCTTTCACTCTCTCCCTCGCCTTGTTAACATGTGTTGCCTTTGGGGTAATCAGGGAAAAAATATTATGTCCTTTTACAATTACCGGGTTTTGGAATATTAAAATGTCTCTCTGCATCGGCAGTGTTATTTTGATTGGTATTCTAACCTTTGACTAGCCCATAAAGCGAGCCGCTCTTCAAGCCAATATTGCGGGACTGAAATTTAATTCCGAAATGATTCCAGATAATAGGGAGACAGATAATATATGCATGAAGGATATTATGTTTGGACTAAATGCAGCAGGGCCAGGGCTTGGGAGTTGAATAATAGCCCAGAGTGAGTTATAATCTGTGGGACAGAAATACCTTACTGTCAGGGCCAGGAGAGGAACTCTTAAATCAAAGGGAGGGAGATGAGGAGGGAGTTGAGGATAGTCATCTCAATGGGAAAGGGCATCCAGGAGAGGCCTTAAAGGAGCGGCCCTTTCTGTCCTTCTGCAGAGCAACCTGTCCTTCCTTTCTTACTTAATAAGGAGTGCTGAGTAAAAATGTACTTCGAAGGAAAACCAATAGGCAGGGGATTCTGGAAGTTCTTGGCAGTCTTTTCCTTTTGTCTTCCTGGATTCCTTAGAAGAATGTACAGCATGGGTTGATGTCTTGGTTTCCCTACAAGTTGTAACCAAATGGACCAAGGGGTTGGGCAATACATGCTAAGGTAGAGTGCTCACATAATACAGAGTAATCATCAGGGTTGATTTTGACATCCTCTTTTACATAAAACAAAGAAAGTGTGACAGTGGTCACAGGGGTCTTTGGATGAGGGAAGAGACGAGGATTTGACTCCATATTTCAGAAGGCTTGATTTATTATTTTATGATATATATATTACATTATAACTATCCTAAAAAGAACAGAAGGAAAAGCTTCATCTCAGAAGGCTAGCTAAGCTAAGAATAGAATAGAAAAGAATGAAAACAAAGGCAGCTGGCTCAGACAGAGAGAGAGAGCCAGCTCTGTCGTGACTGGTCACTAATTCCAAACATCCACACGAGACCAATCATGGATCCACCTGTTGCATTCTACAGCAGCAGATAACCATTGTTTACATTTTGTTTCTGAGGCCTCTTAGCTTCTCAGAAGGAAAAATCCTAAGAAAGGATTTTTCATAAAAAGATGTCTGCGACAAGAAAGCACAGGCACAGCGTGTGGGCTACATGGACAGTAGTTGTTGTTCAGGGCTCTGCCCCCAGTGTTCTCGGCCTGGGACTCACTGCCAGTGAAGGTTGTCTCCCTCCCTCAGAGTTGCTGCCTAAGCTGGTGACTGGAGACACAGAGTAGAAGTAAATTCTGTGACAGCAGAGGTACAAATTCAGTGACTTTTAAACGTTGGAGGCTTTAAACAACACCTCCCTCTGGGCTCTCTGTACCAGGGAAGGGAACTTAAGGTTTTTGCTACTTACTCCTCTACACTTTGTGCTTTGCCAGCAGCTTCCAAGCGTGATGGAAGTAGCTCAGTCCTGTAACTTAACGTGCTGGGCAAGGTGTTGGGAGTTTTCTGTAGCTAGACTTCGCAGAGCATTGTGGATGACCATGCTGCCAGCTGTCCTGGGAGAAGGAGAACTGAGCAGGTAGAGACAGAGAATGATGTCTGCTGCTGGGTGACACAAACCCATGTCGATAATAACAGGCTTTGGCTCAGTGGCACGAGCTTATAGTTTCAAAGTAATGATCCCAGCCTCACATTTCATTTCCTTTCCTTGCAGTCTCAGGAGCTGGTCTTGCTACAGGCTGAGAGGGGCTCTAGATGCAGCCTGGAGGCTTCACTGGTTTTGGATTACTTAAATGATAACATACATGCCCATCTCAGGAGGGCAGAAATAGAGTATCCATTTTTGCCTAAATCAAATGATTTTGTGTTTCCCTCTCCTTGGTTTTTGGTTTTGTGGCTTTTTGTAAATTACATCATCAAAACACAGGATCAATTTTCTGTGGAGCTTGTGTCTGTACAAAGAGACAAGAAAGATGTGATCCCCTGAGGGTTCATGTAAGTTATATGGAAGCTACTTAGATCTACTCCAGGGTAAAGGGGATGCCTTAGTATTTTGGTCCTATTAACAACAAGCTCTTCCTGGAACTTCCTTCCATCCTTCTGTCCTTCTCATAGCTATGCTGCATGTTTTCTCATGGCATCTCACACACACATTAACTACTTTACCATCAGGGGTTCTCCTACATTCTCTTTTGCTAATGCATAATAAAATATGCTAGATGCGTGTTAAAAGTTCACCTCTTTTCCTAGGCAGGGTGTTTTGCAGCCTGAAGAGTTTCGCATACTGCATTCAGGGAGGACCTGCCACAGGTGGAAACACCCAGAGAGGAACAGAAGGGTCAGAGAACTGGTAGACATGACCTCCAGAGGAAGAATGAGGGATTTAGAGGACAAAGCCTCCAGCTGCACCAGGGGACATTTAAGTTGAACATTAGGAAGAATTTCTTCACAGAAAGGTTGATCAGATATTGGAATGGGCTGCCCAGAGAGGTGGTGGGGTCACCGTCCCTGGAGGTGTTTAAGGAAAGACTGGATGTGGCACTCTGCCATGTCTGGTTGACAAGGTGGTGTTAGGTCATAGGTTAGACTCCATGATCTCAGAGGTCTTTTCCAACCTAATTGCTTCTGTGATCTGGTATATTCAGCCTAGAGAAGACTAAGCAGAAATTGTTTTTGAGGAATGAAAGTGCTCAATTTCTGACCCGTTGTGGTGTATGGCTCTTGATCACATCCTCACCTGATGCAGGAAGATCAGTAAGCAGTGTCCATGGATAAGAGCAGGAATATGGAGTCTCTGCTCTTGTGAGTTCAGAAGAATGTGGTGGGGATGGTTTGGGTAGAGCTGGTCCTGCCTTGAAGCAGACAGTCAGTCATCACTTCTCCCTGCCTGCTTGCCCTGTGTGCTATGACACTACTTCCTTTACCCTTGCATTGGGCTGTCTGCATTCCTCGGGACACATCACTGAAACTCAAGAGTAAGTGAGCAGGGAAAGAAGGGGTATTTCCCTTGGTTGTCATGTACAGTCTCCACTCCCTCCTGATGGTGTCTGCCCAAGTCCCAGATGTTTGAACTGGGAAGATCCGAAGGCAGACTTTATTATTTGGCAGTGCCTTTGGGCTTCAAGTAAGAACCAGGGCCTCCTGTAGCCACAGGTGATACAAAGGGCTCTCAGGTAAGGTCAGAAGGTATTGATTCAAGAGAAACTGAGGAGCACAATTATGTTCCTTGGCCCTGTGTAGCCTGCAGCTACTGGACAAAGCAGAGAGGAGAATTTGAGCTTTTTTTTGCCTTTGAGCTTTTTTTAACCAGGGCAAAAGATTTGCCTTTTAAGTGAAATTCTGAGCAGTGGTTTGCTGAGCACACTGCCGTGGTCACTTTACCGAAAGCATCCTTGTCTATGCAAGTGGTTGGAGGCAGGTTGGCATTTGTGATTCTTTCTATGCACATTGTTTTAGCTGCAGGCAAAAGGCAGAAAGGCAGCTGCTCAGACCTTGTGTGCTGCTCTTCCTGCTGAGTGCCATATTGCTCAGCTGCACCTCACTGTGCCTGCATTCCCCGTGCTGGGGAATTTGAACATCTGTCCCCTATACCGAGGAGCCTCCTGGTTTCCATCTGGCTGTGTGTGTCTGCTGCTGCTGAGGTTAACCATACTGCTCAGACCTTTGTTCCATGGGTCTGGTTGCTGCTTGCAGGTTGAGGAAAGAGCTGGTAGATGAAGGCACAAATGTGTGAAAAATGGCCTTTCCTAGAGTCCCATAGGAAAGGGAAGGGACAGAGCATCCCTGCATCCCAGCCCTTTATCTAGAGCTTTACTTGAGTACCAGCACAGCTGCCCAGTGCCTGGGAAAAGAGCTGGTTTTCTCAGCATTTATTTGAAAGACAGAAGCTCCATGTAGGAGCATGAAAATAGGCTTTTGCAGTTCTCCAGGAAGGCATGATTGGCTATCAGATTTCCTAGCCTTGGGGATTAAAACACTACCTGGTTTGGTCCTCATTGTCCTACCAAGCCAGCATAGCTACAAAAGGGAGAGTGACTGCTGCCATCACCACCAGCAACCAGGCTGGTTTATGGTAGCCATTGGCTTACCTGTATGTTGTAGTGTGTTTTTATATTTTGTAATATTTTGAAGTAGTTTTGTTTTGTATTCCAATATTTTTCCCAAATGGTTTATCCCAGACTGTACTCCCCTCCCTTTATCTGTGTTATCCCTCTCCCAGGATGAGATCATCCCTAAACCCCCACCCTGGCTCTCTGTCAATCACTCAGCATCCCATCCCCCCCATCCAGAAGTTTCGGTCCAAGTTGTCGAGTGATTAGCCAGAGGCCAGGGGTCAGCCCCCCAGGCCTAGTCCCATACGCTGCCCTATATGTCTATCCCCCAGTTCCCATCCCTCAGAGATACCTATTGGTTGGTAAAATGTTATCTACTTTTGGTTTCCTGCTCCCTTGAAATGTGACCTTCGGAGATCTCCCGGGGCTCTCAGCAGGAGGCCCCCTGAGGCGGAGGAGCTCCTTTGGGATCTGAATAAAACCATGGACTAACCCCTGCTAAGAGTCGGCCCTTTTTCTTCTACCGATGTCTCTGGTGTCTCTTGTGCTGCAAAGGCGCCCAGCCCAGGTGCCCTCAGTACCCTCGGGGCACAGAGAGTGTCTCCCCGCTGTCGGCCGTGTCGGGGCTGCCCTCCCCGGTGTCTGCCGACTCGAGACTGGCCCAGGGTTCCTGAGAGGCTCGCAGAGAGACCGAGACACCTGTAAGTGGGAATAACAGAACTTTTTTTTTTTTTTTAATTTAATGAGATGTTCTTGGTGCCCTGTGCCATGTGTGATGCACTGTCCTACTGAAAGGGTTGGGACTTTGCTACTGGTGTCTTGGCTGGGAAAGTGTGGGTGTGCAGCCTCTGCCCCATTGTACAGAAGCATACCAGGGCTTGCCTTTGGCTTCTTGTGGGCTGTTTAAAGCAGCCAGAGATGGTGAGCAGCGAGATGGGAGATACAGTAGTAGAATTTGTATATTAATAACTTGCAGTACTTCACACTCATTAAATTAATTAATTAAATCCCTCAGAACCCCAAGGCTACTAAGGAAGTTGATTTCAGAGTTAGGATTAAAAGTCTCCTGTCACCCTTCCCCCATGCTGCCATAGCACTTCTGGCTTCATCCTGGCTTTTGCTCTTTCCACTTGCAGGTTTCCATGCTTGAGCTCTGCCTGCAGCCCAAGGATTGAATCTATCAAAGTGGCTTTTCTAAGAACTGGCTGAAAAGTCTACAGATATGATCTGCTTTTCTCTAGAAAACAACCCATCTTTTGCCCTTGTCTGGGCATAAACTTCTCTTATTTTGTAGCCTGCTGGGGAGGGCAGTTTTTATCACTCTGAAGCATGAGCCCAGCCAGGGTCTATCCCACAGTGACTGGTTGTCCCAGTTGCCTAGGCACTGTCTCCTACAGACCAGGACCATCTTCTCCTTGGGTGCTCTGACATGAGTGCTGCTGCCATATTTATGGGGCATCAAAGCTCCTGAGCAAATGACCATTCCCAAGCTTGCTCAATACCCATCGAGCTCTCAGCAGTCCCTTCTGGGTGTCAGTAGGTGTGGTGGGGCAAGATGCTTTTATTTACTGACAAACATGCACCTTTCCTTCCTTGTGTTCAATGTTGTGTTGCAAAAGCTCATAATCATGTTGTTTGATATTTTCCTGGACATCCTATCCACAGCTGAAATTGTAGGTCCCACTCATGGCTGATGGATCAGCTTCATCCACCTCACCTTTCTTTGAGCCAGGACATTGGCATTTCAACACTGCACTCAAAATACCTTAAAGCAAATGACTTACATTAAGCCGTGCAGGATGGAGTGTAGTTGAGCTGTTGTCTCTCCTCCAAGCATTGGTTGACATCCCTGATGGTTTTAGTGGTATGGAGATGAAATGCCAGTGTACTGTTCTCCCAGTGCTCCTCCTACGTGCATCCTGCAAATGTGTTTTTAAACAAACTGTAGATACTTATTGTATGGGTTTGTGCCAATTTCAGGAAAGCCTGTTCTCTGTGCTCTCCCATTGTGGTAACCTCTGTCAGCCCGGCCCTGACTGATGCTGTTAATATTTAAGAGATTGTTTGGGATCTCTGCCTTGGCTGTGCTCCTCAGTCAGGCAAGAGCTGTCCTGTGTGGACACTGCAGCTTCTTGCCCTGACTGTGTTTTGGAGGAGGCAGGTCTACCAGGATTCAGGGTAGCACAAAACTTTCAAAGAGCTAATTGCTAGCCTCCAGCAGGTCCAGACTGGACCTTTATTTCTATAGGTGAAGGTCTTTCAGCCTCCCTGGAACATGTCATTCTGTTCTTGCCTTTTGGCACCAACTGTATTTGGCCCCTGCAGTGTAGGGGTGTCCCCACACCTCTGCACAGCCCTCCCAGGTAGGAAGGAGCTGGTCTTGGCAGAGCTGCCAAACCAGAAACAGCTCCGAGTCTCTCCTGTGTTTTGGGTCTCTGTTTGCCATTGTACCATGTATGTTTTTCCCGTATGGAGCTGGTTCTGCTGCACCATTCCTTCCCCTGTGAGGACAGTCCATGCCAATGAGGAGGTGACTGATCCTCTGCTGGTAACTCTGTCACACACAGTTTCCAGCTACTTCCCAGGAGCTGCACATGGACGTCTGCTCTAAGCAGTAGAGGTGCATGGTCATTCCTCTTAGTGCAGGAGAGTTCTAGCAACACACTCCTAGCAACACACTCCTCCCCTATGGGGCCCAGCTAAATGCAGTTGTAAGAACGGGGCTGATGTGCTGTGGGGATAGGGGCTCTGACACATCCAGGAGACAGTAAAGCCATGTGACTGAATACCAGACTGTGTTTGCTCTGCCTAATTATCAAAAGTATGAGTTTGTTCTGCTAGGTGCACATTATGCCTTTATTGTGGTGTAATTATGCCAGCTGCCTATGTTTAGTGTCATAAAAAGGAATAAAATGCCCATTACCCGCCTAAAGAATTCTTCTTGTGGTTTTTTTTTTATTTTTATTGCTCTGGAGTACACAGTGGGGATATCTTTGGTCGGCAATTCTCCATGCAAAATAGCTAGTGAAATACTGTGCCTTTCAGAGAGCTCCTCCAGCCAGCAGGCTGCAAAGGCAGCTGGCCCACGAGCCTCACCTGGCTCTGCCTCTGTTGCTTTCTGCCAGCCCGGTCTGGTAGTCAAAATGGTGAAACCACCACAATGCCTTCCTCTGCAGGAGCTCAGCTGCTTTCCAGCAGCATTTTCCTGCTGCCATCCAGGTCCCAAAGCTCCCTCCTGCTGACACAGCACATGAGAGGTGCAGGATGCTTTCCAAGCCTGGGAAAAGATGCAGCCTCTCTACCTGCTGACCTGCTCAGGAAGACACAATGGTGCCTAGGTCTGGCTGAGGTATTTTTTGGATAGAATGCTGTGTTAAGGAGTCCCATGCCATGGGGGAGCACTTAAGGTTGTCGAGGGAGTAGCCCAGAGGGATGTGTGGGTGGGAGCCACACGTTCCTTTGCCCTCCCTCGTCTGGAAACACAAGCCAAGTGTCATGAACCTGCCAACGGCCTCATGGTGCTCTTGCAAGAGCAGGGATATCAAGCCTCATCCCCCAGCCAGCCCACAGCCCCTGCAGCTGGGTTTTGGCTGCTTTGAGGTTTCCTGTGGTGTCTAAATATCTGAGGCCATGTTTCTGTGGTGCTGAGAGATGCCTCAAAGGAGCCACATCCTCCAAGAGCTGAGGTTCTGTGCAAACATCAATTACTGAAACACATACCCTGCCAAGGAACAGCAGCGGGGGGCTTGCTTTGTGTGTGTAAATCCTAGGGGCATATTTGTGATATTAAGTAATTTCTGATGGAAAAAAAAAATAAAGAAAGCCCCATATCCAAATCCCACATCTTCAGAGGTTTTTAAAAGCTGCCTTTCCTTCTTCTAGTGTTTCAGTTTCTAATTGGAAACTGACTATTAGCCTCATTAGGAATGGTTAGTACTGGCTATAGATAGCTCTTAAATATATGGTTTCATTGGATGTTAAATCTCTTGGGTTAGCTGCCTTATTTTTCAACACAATGTTATGTTCAGCAGGTCCCTGATCCCCCCAGCCCAGCTGTGCCACAGATACCTCGCACAATGTCCCTTTTCATTCCCTCCACTTATTTTTTACGTCAGGTGTTCCTTGAAGTGGCCTTCACAGTTCTCCACCCTTTCAGGCGATGACTACGTCAGGGGAAGATGGACTTGTGCCTCCCCCAGCTTCATTGCATATGCACACTCTGTCTGCCCCGGCGGCACGATTGCCTTGGTGAAGAATCCAAGGGGCTGCTGATAGCAATCCTTGATTAAGAGGGTAATTGTCCTGAAAATTCAGATTGATCAAAAGGCAGAAATGATAACTTGTGTAACTGTGTTTAAAACCACGTCCTGTCAATAGGGGAGACTGAGACGTGGCGAGCAGAAAGCAGGGAGAATTGGATGTGCAAGCAGGTGAGTGTGCCTGTGGTTCAGGGAGGAGGGGGAGCCATTCTTCCTTGGGGTCCATAGCAGGATGTTTCTTGTCACTGACGCTGGGCTATTGGAGATTCAATCACTTTTATCTTCCCCTCTCTCTCAATCCAAATGCCTTTTCATATTAGAAAATTAGAATCAGCTCTGCTCATGCAAGATTTATTAGCTCTGCTGAGCAATACCACAGAAGAGTAAATGATGTCGCATTTCAGGGGCTTTTTACACATTATGACCAAACTTGCAACTTCTTAAGTATTTTTCCACTGAGCCACTGCAGGATGTTAAAGGGATGGGGAGACAAACTTCTCTCTGGAAATAGTTCTGCACCAGTTCAGATGTCTTTTCTTTATTATCAGAATGATTGGATTTGGATTCTAATACAGATCTTTTCTTTGGGCTCAGTTTCTGTGCTTATTACTCTGGAAATCAAACTCTGAGAACTGAGCCTGTTTATCACATTTTTTTCCTTGGGTCCCTTTGTAGAAACTCTTTTTGGTGCTAAAATGGGTGTCTTTGGAGCTCTGCTGCTAGCTGCCACTCATTTACATCTGAAGAAGGCAAATCTTGTTTCCTGCTCACTTTTTTTCCATTGTGTTTTGCACTGGATGGCTTCTTTTTAAAATGCCTTCTGACCTTGTGCTTGTACACAGCTCATGTTTTGCGTCGTGATGGTCCTTTGGTCTTCAGGTAGTAGATGTTAAAGCTCTTTAAGGACATGAATGAATTCAGGCTCATACCACGCAACAGATGTTGTTGTGGGGATACTGAGGCATGGGGAATTGGATGATTTTCTTGTGAATCCATATCAGAGATTGAAACAGAAATTAGGTTTCATCTCTCCTGCCTCTGGACTTCAGCCACAGGGCTTGTTTGTGAGGCTTTTCAGTATCAAATTGCTTTGCAGGCATTAAATCCATGCAGCATCCTCCTGGGCTGGCTGCATAGGAGGGTCACTCAGCCACAAGCGTCAGTTGCTGGGAGCCTCTACCTGAGCTGCTGTTCAGGTTTTCTCCCCATCTCAAAAATTAAAACGCTTGAGATACACAGTATTTCCCTGACGCTACCTACACAAATCCCTGGTGCTCTGCAGTATTTCACCCCTCTCAGAATGGGCATTTTATATGTAGTCCCTACACAAAAATGGCTGTTGCCAAGGTAAACACCATTTTCCTGCTAGATCTGGTTTGGAATATTCTCAAAAAGGGAGCAAATTTTTCTCCAGCCATCATCATTTAGGAAAGTAGACAGCACCACACAGGGATACTGATGGCACTGCTCAAGTGGCTCACACCAAAACCAGCATTAAACACCAGAAGCTGGAATCAAGCCGTGGAAGGGAATAGTTCATTCATAGCTTCATCTGCTGTCATTGTGGTGTGGTGGAGCCCTGCACCTGCAACTGAGCTTCTGCCAGTCTTTTGCCTTTTTGGATCTGACTTTTTCTTGACATGGCAGAGCTGCTGGGAGGATTGCAGTGCAGACAGGGTGGAGGAAAGGTTTGGGCAGCCTCCTGGTTAAGGCTCCAAATGCTCAGCAGCATCCTCTGCTTGGCAGGTGTAAAGGGACTTCATTAACAGGCAGTACTAATTACATTTAAAATAACACCATATCTGGACCTGTCCAAATGCCAGCCTAACTTGGTGCAAAGTTTTGCCATTCGTCTTAACAAAAGCTATTTCTGAAGAGCTGCTTAGGACTGTGTGTGGCTGGCAGGGAGGTTTCTCATCAGGTGTCGGTGCTTGGGAGGCAGATACACTTGACAGGCAGAAGGACTCGACTTCTTCCCCTTCCATGTACAAGCACTATGTATTATTCAGGGTCTTCTTAAGTCAATGCTGGGTTTTTAATCGGTCGTTTCTCTGCATGTTAAATTTGCCTACTAATTTCAAGGCTCTGGAAGAGGACTGTGGGTATGAGCTTGCACAGTATTTTCTTTCCCTCTGTGAGTCTCTGAACACCTGTGTGTGCAATCTGTGGCTGCTGCACCCCCTTGCTTTGAGTTCAGATGACATAGTTCTGCCTGTGCAGCAGCTGCATGGGGAGGTGAGGTCCAGGTTATTGACGTAATGTTGCTCTTTCCAGATAGTCACGGATGATGGGGGGAGCAGGGGCAGGGCTGGAGCAATAAAAGCCTTGTTGAACCTTGAGGGACCAAGCAAGACCCCCACATACCACCTCCTAAGGACTAGGGGTGCTGCAGTCTCAGGTGTCAATCTGGTGTGGTGTCCACGTGTGGGGCAGGCATTGTACACAGGCCAGGAAGGGTTTGATCCATGACATAGATGCTGTCCACCTCCCCTTGGCTCCTGCTCTGTTTGCAGACTGATGTAATGAGTTATTTGCAGCTGGTTTGGAGACAGCCTCTTGTCTTGGGACTCTCTCTCCCCTGTACACCAGCCAGACTTTATGCTCTGGTCTCCTCTCCCTCCACAAGCTCTGTTGGTGCTGCCTGTGGTAGGCAAGGCACGTGGGCCAGTAGCGCCTGCACGTTCCAGGAATCACGTCAGCTGTCATTACTTACATTACCTTGATTGGGAACAGTCAGTTATGTCACCGTTCATCATCGCCTCGCTCCCAGGAGAGGCTGAGCAAGGAGGAGAGGAGCAGGAATTATAAAGCACTTCTGCAGTGCTCTGCCAATCCCACTGCTCTGTTGGCTGAACATCTGTCATCAGGCAGCTTGAAGAGAGGTGCTTTGTCTGATGGATCTTCCCATTGTAGCCCCACAGGGAGGAGCCTTCTGCAACACCAGGACTGCCCCATGGGAAGAGCACTGGGGACTCTTACAGAGTTTAACATGAAGGGAATAATGCTGCTGCCTGGGAAGCTCTGTGGTGTACCGCACTAGAGCGTGCTGGGCAGCTGGGGCCCCAGGATGGGATCTCCTGGCTGAGGGCTGCTTTGAGCCAGGTACTTACAAAACTGTCTCCAGTCCAAATGAGTTAGAGCTTGGACTTGGATGTTGTCTCCAAGTGTGACTGTGGAGGATTTCTGCCCCTGTCTCAGGTGAGATTTCATCCTCCCTTTGGCCAGGAGCTCCAAACTCCCCAAATGAGAATGAGATCTGGGTGTTGATGAAGGAAAGTTCTTCTTTCTCATGGAGAATTATCTGGAAAGTTTCCAGTCCTCTGCCCCAAATGATTTGGGAATTGGACTCCAGTTCCAGCAACGAGTCTCTTTGACCCTGGTCCCTCTGGCAGGCTGGGGGACAACATGTGGCAGTAGCTGTGTCCAGCAGTCTCCTGTGAATGAATTTGTGACTGAACTCAGGGAGGGTTTTAGAGGGCAAGAAGAAATAGGAGCTCGGTGGCTGTAGCCAGGAGCTGCTCCAGGGCTGTAAGGCCAAGTTCCCCAAGGCTCGTGTGACAAGGTTGTCAAGGCTGAAAGCAGGAAGTGTTCAAGAAGCACATGTAGCCCAGCAGGACACACTGGGAGGTGGGGAAGGCAGTAGTGCCTGCCTCCTTGTGTTTCATGCTATGTGTATTGGTCCTGGCACTGTGACATGGGAGAAACACTATCTGTCAAGCACAGTGCTCACATTTTAACTTCTGTTTACTGGGCAGAGAGCCCAGAGGGGTGGCTTGACAGCAGCTGGACCTCAGTGAGTCCCACTCTGTGGGTATTCAACCCAGTTTGGGACCTGGCAGCGCCTCTCCAGAGATGAAGCCAGTGAAGGGGAGGAAAGCCGGGACAGGAGAGGTCTGTACCCAGGGTCCAAAGTGGGGAAGGAAAAGAAGTTCTGTGGTTCTGTATGTTTCTCCTTGGAACAGCTTGGTCGCAGGCAAGAAGATTATTCAAAGGGGGGGTGTTAAAACACATGGAGGAACTGGCTGGCACCAGCAGTGGCACACGGGTGCTGCACATGGGGGGTGTGTAGGTAGGTCATGGGTAGCTGAAGCAGCCTGGTCTCAGCCTGTGCAAGGCACCTTGTGCAAGTACAGCCAGCAAGGTCTGACCCATGATCCATCCTGTCATTTAAAGAACTTGCACTATACAGAAGTGCTGCTTTCTGTGTGCCAGGGGCACCACTGCACTTTTTCTTAGCTGAGTTTGAAGAGCTCTTGCTGTCCCCAGCTTTAGGTGTAGGTGTTTTTGTGCTGGATGGCCCAGGTGCATGGAGTTTGCTAGGCAAGAAAGAGATTGAAAAGGGTACATGGAGCAGAGAATTGTTCTTGAGGAAAGGTGGGTTTCCATGGTGGGTGGATAGCTAGTGAAGTGAGTAAATACTTGCTATAAACATGTTCAGAGCATCTCTGTGTGAAGAACCCAGCACAGCTTTTCTGAGTGAATAGAAAGAGAGCCCAGGTTCAGTTCATATGTCTGTTTTCATTTCTTTTCTTCTTCTGGTCAACTGTGGCTGTAGATAAGAGTTTTCTATTTGAAGTTCAGAAGGGAAGGGAAACCCATTGTTAGAAGGGGAGACATTTTTTTTGCTTGATATCTATCTCCAGCGACACAGCGGAGAAGGAAAAGATTTGCTATGATAAAGGTAGGTTTAAGGAGAAAAAAAAAAAAAGGCACATTGAGTGTTGCTTTTCTCTGTACTTCAAAGCCTGGAGTAATATGGAACAGTATAAAAGAGGAGAGGGGAAAAAAAACAACCTAGCCCTGCCTCTGCATGGGGGCTGAGAGTGCCATAATAGAGCACCATCCTGGCCAGAAATCCAGAGCTGTGCCTGAGCTGTTCATCTGGGCTTGGCATGCTTTAGTTCAGCATGCACAGCACCTGCCAGGAGTCCACAGGGATGGGCTGCAAGGGGGATGGATGCTCCTTATGGGGAAAGCAGAGGAAATGTTTTGCAGGTGTGCTTCCTGTGGAAGGACTGAACCAAGGGAAGTCACTCACTGGAAAGCAAATCAGGCAAATGTGGAAGCAGTATGGGAAAAATGTGCCAATAAACATTTAATTATTAAAATAACTCGGAGAGTGTATGGAGTGTTCAATACAGCGTGGCAGAGTGAAAAAGCCGAACAGCACAGTTCTGGTGAAGGCTCTGGGTGGGAAATAGCTAAATGTCTGTCCATGTGCCTCAGGGCCAGTGGGGTTGGCTTTCTGGGGTCCCGGGCTGTAGGATCAGCATTTCCCAGGGCTCAGTTGATTCTGAACAAGTAAGAGTAGAGGAGTGCTGGGGATGGGGTACCTGTGAGTGCCATTCCCTTTCTTGGAGCAGGCATGAGCATACAGGGGGACTGCAGCTCCACAATCATCAGCGGGACTCCACTGGCCTAAATGTGGATTTGGGATGTGCAAGACGGGCAGGGTTAGGAGCTCCCTCCCAGGGAACAAGGCAGGGGACAGAGAAGTGTAGCCTGGGGAGCTGGGCTTGTGACACCCCCACTGCAGTTCTTCTCTGTTCATGCAGGCGTCTCCTCTCCTCTGGCCCTCCAGCCAGACTGATGGCATGATGCTCCATGTCATGGTTTTGGTCTTCATCCCCATCCCAAGCTCCATGCATGATCCTGGCTTCTGGAACAGTCCTTATTGTGTCAGCCCATTGCTGCTCTGCCAGCCTGTTTTGGGCTTGCTGAGCTGCTGGGACACCCCTGGAACAGACACCATCCAAGGCCTCCTGCTCCTCTCCAAGAAGCTGGTGTCTAAATAAAGGAGAGAGCAAGCCTGTGCTGGAGGCTTTGCCTCTGTGGGAGTCTGGGGAGGAGCAGAACAAGAAACCAACAAACTCATTTTCAGTGCTGACCTGAGCAGAGGTTGGAAGTAAAAAGATTTCCAGCAAACCTGGGCTGGCCAGGGTTGCTAACGAGCCTTTCCTTTGAGCAATGTTTTACATTCTTTAAGGATGGCAGGGTGCTCTTGGGGAGAATCTGCTAAAGTAAATGGCAGAGTCAAGTGTGCCGGCTCCTTTCTTTCCCTTTTCTTTTCCCTTTTTTTTCCTTTCCCCTTTCTTGGTTCTCTTTATTATGTGGAGTTGCTCTGGCTCTTTCTCTCACTTCTGTTTCTCCTTTTGTTCTCTCTTTGTCTATTTATCACACTGTGAAGGTTGAAAGAGATGTTATTAATCTGGGAGAATGAAGGCAGGATTAGTGGTATGAATCGGATTTTGAGAGCTGTAATGATGGAAAGACTCGCTCTGCTGGCGGGCTGCGTGAGTTTGATAAATGGGGAGCACTCCAAACTGACTCGCGCCTTCCTCCGCACTGCTCGCTTTGCCCGCTGGGGCGTGCCATGCTCTCAGATCTGCCAGCCATCCCACACCGCTCCTACCTGAACCAGAGCAAAAAGCCAAGGGTAAATCAGAGACAAATATCTCCCATTGCACTTAAAGAGATCATTTCTTTCAACATCTTTTTCAAACAGAGTCCTGTCAAGTTCCTGGACAGCCTTGTGTGGAAGTGGGATCCTCCCTTGGAGTGTGGCTCGGAGCCATGGCCGTGTGTTATTGTCTCCTGCCGTGGCTTTGCAGAGAACAGTGAGGAGTTAGTGTGGCTGCAGCAGAGCTCCCATCCTGCAAGGCACAAAGAAGCAGGATCATCTTCATAGGGCTGCACCCTGCTGTGTTTGCCTCCTGAGGACTGCACCAGGCTTCAAAGCCCTTGTGGAGCTGAAGAAATCAGGGGCTATTTCATCAAAAGTTGCTTTGGAGTCTTTGCCCTGAAATCTCCTGAGTGAGGGGTTCTTCTCCCCTTGCATAACATGAGCCAGGTTCCCTGTTATCAGCTATGGGACAAAACAGGACTCTCTGGAGAGCATCTTTAGTGAGTAGGGTTCTTTTCTGGGTTCACCCATCACTGCATACCTACTTGAACCCTTCCTCAACCCCACCTTTGGGTATCTGGTGGCCCACATTGCACCCTGCAGAGCCAGAAAAGCTAGGGACAAACTCATAGGTGTAGGTTATGTTGCACTTTGAAGCAAGGACAGAACTTGCTGAAGTTATGCCACCGGGCATTCGTATGTGGGGACTGTGTCCTTGTCCTAGGGTCCTTCATGGGAGTCCTTACTCCACCCTCTAGTATGGCCTCTGTGGACATTTTGGGCTCGCTGCTTGGTCATGGCTGGGCTTGGGTCTTGTGGTCCCACCCTAGAGCCTACATTTGCTGAAGTGAGATGTGGTTGTGTGAAGGCCATGTGCAGTATGTTGGGAAGGTTTGGGTTCTTCAGTGCCCCTTGCCCCAGAGGCTGTGGGCATAGACTTGGCCCTACAAGTCCCTGTCCAGGGGGATGTGCCTGGTGGTGGTTGCAGGACAACCCATCACTGCAAGGTTTGCATCTTGCCTGGGGGTTACTGCTCAGTAGGGGAGGGGGAACAGATGTGTGCAGGAGCAATCCTGCTTCCAAGGGGGAGTCAGACCACCAGGCAGCCCAGAGTTGTCAATGTCCCTTTAACTACAAGGTAATGGACTCCCCCACACTCAGGCTGAGCTCTGCTCCTGCCTTGGCAGGAACAGTAATGATTGTCAAGGTAGAGCTAATGAGACGTGCACATCTTTAAAGGATCATGGCTTCCAAGACAAAATTAAAGGGAAAAAAAAAGAAGAGAAATGAGAGAAGGAGAAAAAGTCCAACTGCACTGCCTTGGCCAGCAAGGTGTGCATCCATCTGTCTTGCCTGTCCTTGGCAGGATCACCCCTAAATGGCTAGCAGGGCCTCTTTGCTTGCTGCTGAAGCTCCTTTTGGCCCTGAGAGCCCCTTCACCTCCCTGTGACCTTCTCCCCAGCCTCTCTGCAGGCTCTGGGCCCAGTGGGGAGAGAGCTGGACATTGCTGGGTGTCACATACCTGCTGCTGTGTGGCACGGCTGTGGGCACAGTGCAGATGAAAAGTGAGATAGCAGGAGGATGTACAATGAGATTAAGAACACAGGACTATCCTGTCCTTAGTCAGTTGAAGATGTGGGGATGGTGGTGCTGTCAGTCCTGGCTCATCCATCTCTTCATCCTTTTCTCCCAGGTCTGGGATTGATGCAGTTTGCATTTCCAAGCATACATAAAGGTACAGTCTGGATACCAGGGTTTTAATGATCTCCCAAGTGCCTGTCCCATTGTAGGTGAGGAGGAAGAGATGTCTCCACTTTAGTGTTGGGAAATGCTCCTTGGCCACTCCTGGCACTGAAGAAGGCTGTGTCAATCAGGCTGAGCCAGGATGTGACCCTTTGGGAAGAGCTAGCAGGGGAGCTGGGATGCTGTGTGCAGTGTTTGGTGTGACTGCCTGCCCACACTTTTCCTCCTGTTCTCACTATTTCAACTTCACAGGTTGAATTGGTTCAGAGCAGCCAAACTAAATGAGGAGAGAAATGATCAGTCAAATTTTTCTTAAACCCTGTCTTTAAGAGATAAGTGCTTGGCTGGAACTTTAAGGCAGGTAATGAGGCTCTCTTCAGATCAGCTTGTGATGTGGAAAGTGCTAGATTGACCAGGCTGCAACTGGAAGAAAGCTCTGTCACAGCCGGGGACGGTGCGGCACGGAACTCCCCACACTCCGGCACTCTGTGCCAGCTGCTGCCTGCTGCTGCCTTTGCCCTCATCCTGCAAGGAGCAAAATACAACTAGGAGCTGTGGGGAGCAGCTTGCTCACACAAAACTGAGTGACTCCCTTCCACACAGGGAATGTCAGTCAGTGCTTTGGAGCCCAGCCCCAGTTTGCTCCAGCCATTCTGGCAAGAGCTTGAGTGGAGGTGGTGAGCCAGAAGACCACTGTCCCTACAAAGGGCTCTCACCAGTGTGCAGTTTTAAGCTGACAGATTTGTTTTGCTAAATAAATTAGAGTCACTTCAAGCCTTGCAAGGGGCTCTGTGAGGTGGGGTTCTCTCAATCACATCTCAAGCTGGTGCAAGGGGAGAAGGAACATGGTGTAATTCTTCCAGCAGCCTGGTAAGGATGTGTTGGTAGGATCATCCTTCCTTTTCAAGACACTGTCCTTCCCTCTGCAGTGGGGCACCAGCAGTGCTTGTCTGCCTCAGGATGAGGCTTGTCTGCACCTTCACAAGGCACTTACCAGAGAAGAGGCACTGGTTTGTTGGAGGAACAGTGGCAGTGCAGGAGCAGCAGAAGAGAAAGGAGCAATGCTGTGCAAGATGGGATGTACAAGTGTCTCTTCCTAGCTCCAAAGTACTTGATTCTCCTTTAGTCTGTGACTGGGAAAGAATCTGGCCTTACCTGCATGCTCTGCATGGCAATGCTGGTGCGATTCCTGTGCCCTTGCTCCCTCGTGCCATGCCCACCTGCAGCACTTTGCCATCCTGCTCTTCTCTAGGGCTCTCCCAGGCAGGAGCTGGGCACCCTCTGAGCTTTCTGGTTTGTATCCAGGATTTTTAGGCCTTCTGTTGTTAATTATTGAGATGTAATAATGTGATTAGTGCACTATTAAAAAAATCGCTGATATGATTACCATGGATTTAATATCACATGATATATCATTACATTGTTACATGGTGACAGATGTAATTGAAATACACTTATTGGAGCCTGGGGTTGTGTTTCATTCAATCACAGCAGCACCTCCGGGGGGCAGAGCAGAAATGGCTAAAAAAAATAAAAAGGCATCAGGATTGGAATTTGTAATGAAAACAAAGAAATTTTCAGCCTATTCAAGAGTGGGGGAATGGCTGCTTTGGCACTTTCTCCATAGGAATTTAGAAAGGTACAAGTTTGGAGGATCACCTGGAGATTGGTCAGTTGAGTTGAACCTGTTTGCTCAGGGGACCAGCAGGTGGACCTGTGCTATGGACCTGTACCCAGAAGGCTTCCAGCCATCTTGAAGCACGTGAGCCTGGCACTATGGGCACTGCACCTCTGACCTCTTGGTCCCTCTTGGCTCCTTTTTAAACGCCAAGTGGGCCCAAAGATGGTATTCACTGTGCTATGGGAAAGCCAGCCAGCCACTCCCCACCTTCTGCCTAAGGCATTTTTGGAGTCAGGGATAACTCAGTTGCCTCTTGTGTGGCTCAGGCTGTGCCACAGAGGAAGGGCAGGCAGGGGTGAGCTCACCTGCACAACTGTGACCTGGGTCATGTTTCCTTCCATGTCAGTGAGAAGAGGTGACATCTGTCTCTGCCACATTATCCTCGAGGGGATCTGCACGTGGGCTTTGGGCAGCTGGGGTGAGGAGAGGAGCAGCTCTCATGTACCCTGTGCAGGGGCAGCCAGCTACAACAGAGCCTGGCCAGGGAAGGGACTGGGCTTTCTCTGCCCGTGGGGCACGGCCTGAGCTGGAGAAATTTACATGCAAGAGAAACACAAAGGCCCTGCCTGCTGCTGGCTCAAACCTGCTACTTCTCAAGATAGTGGTCAATAGGAAGCTGGTAGTCAACACAGAGGTCTCCTTTTCCTTCATCTTCTCCCCTTCCCTGGGTCACCCACCCTCCCAGTCCCCCACAAAGCAAGTTTGGGGTGTTGCTTTGGACAGGATCGGAGCTGTGGCAAGACCTCAGAGACACAGCACAGCATACTTAATGCTCTTTAATTGCTCTTATCATCACCATGTACTGAATCTCATCCTGTAAAGGGGGCAGAGATGTGATTTTGCCTCAGGTACACCTGTTCCCATCTCTACTGCAGGTCCCAGGGCTATTTTATCCTTGCAACAGACAGTGTTAGGTGACTTTGAAACTGAAGTGAGTGTGTTTAATCTTGACCTCATCCAAAACAAAGGAAAGAAGAAGAATTTGTGGCTAGAGTGAAGGCGACTTTTCCACCAAGAGGGGAATGGCAGTGTGGTGAGCTTGAGACATCTGGATGTTTGCATAATGATGTAGCAGCATCTGGCCCTGGTCACTAGCTCAGCATTGACATGTTCAGCACAGCATCACCCCCTACTCCAATGTGTCTGTCCCCAAAAGCAAACCTTGCTGATGCTTGAGGGATCACTTCTATTTTGGGCTTTCAATTCTGTGTTCTCCCCCCAAAAAGTGCTCCCACCCCTCTTTTGTGGAGCCAGCATACCCATTCTAAGCCCTTTTTTTGCTGGGAGCTGTGGAAATTAATTTCCAGCTGGCATGGGAGCTGTCTGGCTGGGAAGACTCTGGCAAGCATCTTTCTTTTGAGGTTAAAAACATAATTTCAGTCTGACCTCTGCATTTCGGAGCTTTTGTTGGTTTTCTCCACCCCCAGATGGTTTTTGTGTGTGATTTTAAAATAGCCTTCTTCTCTTGGTTGAAGCTAGCTGATGCGTCCACTTCTCATTCGAGGATTGTTGTGTTTTATTAATGCTGTTATTATTCCATTACTGTCATTGGGCTCTTTTATAGCAAATAGCTTAATTTAGTTGAGATACACAGATGCTGAGAGTTTAAGTGAAATCTTCAGCACTTGGTATGCTGGGCACTGAGCAGATATTCCCTAAGCACTTTGGTATAAACCTTTCACTTAAAAACAAATAGGCTGCTGGGGCAGTGCTGGGTGGCAGCAGTCGGGAGAGGGGAGAAGGGGCAGGGCACTACCTGTTAAGCATTATACAGAGGACCTCATAGTTAAATGTGACTATAGGTGCTGAGGAATGAAGCCCCCACTCAGGATTTCACCCCCAAGATGGGCTGTGATGGGTCCCTCTTCCCTACCAGTGCTGCAGGACAGGGGGAGTTATACCACCAGCATTGCTGGGTGCTTTGGGTTGAGATTTTTAGGGGTGTGGGGGCAAAGTGTACTGTAATTTCTTCAATTGAAGCTGCCTGGCTGCTGGGAGAGGTGAGGACTGGACATGCTGCCACCCTGGGGTGGAAGGTACAGAGCCAGTGGAACCCAGTGAATGTCTGAAGAAAAACGTGGCTGCTGGAAGGCTGTACTGTGCTGCAAGTAGGTCTTGGAGTAGAGGAGTTGAGAAATAACATTGGTGCCCAGATGACTTAGGGGCCAGGGCCCTACTGTTAGAAATTACTTGGGTGCTTAAGCCTCCTGGGAAGCTGGTGCAATCAGGCTTTGAAGTACCTTAGCTACTTCGGAAATTTTACCACTTACTGTTGACAGATGTTCATCTGAAATGGATGCTTCTTGCTCGGTGCCTCTGGGCATTCATTAATACTAGCGATAACAATTTCAGATTGTCTCCTACACCTCTCTCCCTGCCTCCATCCCTTGAAAATTACAAAGGTAAAGCTTGTTAGTGTCATGTTATTTGTGTACTTAACTCTTACTGCCTTGGCAAAACCTGCTGATTTTGGTGCTGTCGGTGCCAAAATTTCTTTATGTGGGGCAGGGAAAGCCAAGAAGAGAGTAAAGTAAAATAGAGCAGGCATGTTGCCACACAGGTTGAGGTGGTGCTGATGGCAGTGTTGGCTCAAGTTGTCCTCTACACCTGGCCATGGCAGGGAGGGTGCCATGTCCCTGCCGGGTGGTCCTTTGGGGAGCAGCAACTTTGCATTCCCTCTCTACTACCCATAGCTCTAGGACACCCCAGTCTTCTTGGGGAGGGCTCCGTTCCTCTCTCGAGCCCTCCAGGGGCAGCTTCTTTGGGGGTGCAGCTAGGAAAGATTTGCTTCCCCCTTTTATTCTGTGGCCAAGCAAGGGGAGCATCTCCCTGTGGTGGGAGACAGTGTGGGGAGAAGAAGAGCTAACCCATGCTGTCTGTCCCCAATGTGCACTCATAATAGCTTGGGGGTCCATGGGGAGTTTCTGGGATCATTTTTATTCCCTTCTTTCCGGCAGCTTTGTGGCTTTATCTGGCTTTTGAGGCGACTGGGGTAGCTAACAACATGCATGGAGCATCCTCTGCGGAGGAGGCCTGGTGCCCGATTTGCTAGAGGTCTGCTTTACCACTTATGAGAAACAAGTTAACCTCCCTTTGATCTCAGTTCACAGCTAACCCTTTAACAAAGTCCGGGATGTGCAAGGAAATCAATACTCAAGGCATTGAATTTAACACCAGCCATCAACTGAAGCGTAACACACACACTGACTGACTCCGATTACAAGGAGCAGTCTGGTTTGAAGCTTGTTTGCCAGCTCTCTGGGGTGGTGCAGGGCAGCAGTGGGGAGGGCAGGCAGGCTTACATGGCTTGCTGTCATTCAGGGAGGGAGTTAGAGGGACCTGGTGTACTCTGCCATGTCCTCCTGATCAGCTCTGCCTTCTGGTGCCCCATGTCTCCTTATACCTCTGATTTGCAGCCCCAGCAGCTGTTCCCTGACACTGGAGCAGAGAGCTTGGATGCTGTGTGTGATCACTGAATGCCTGTTTGTGTACACATGTAATTGTGCTCTGCTGGTGAGAAGCAATAGGACCCAAGGCAGGGCAGGTTCTGCTGTGCCAGACAAAAATCAGTATTGCAGGTTAAAAATCTGAAAAATAAAATGCTGCAGGCAGGAGAGGTTGAGTGTCTGGTCAAGGAGGCAGCTGTGTCATTTTTCCAGCTCTAGTCCTCCCCATGGAGATCTAATTAGATTAGTGGTGAACTAATTGGGACACCTTGTTCCACACCACTTCTTACTCTTTGCTGGCACACTGGCAGTGGTCAGGCTGCCTGCCATGGCCATTTGCCTTCTGGACAGCCCATGGACCTACTCATCACATCTCAGCCCTGCAACCGCCAGCTGCAGACCAGCTCTTCTCTGGGGACATTTGGTCCTACTTGCTTTTCATCTTTCCACCAGCACAGCCAGAGCTGAGACAGCACGTGTAGCTTAGGGATGGGTTCAGAGGGCAGCTGGAGGATGCTGAGGGGGTGGGATGAGCATTCCGTGACCCCACAGCTCTGTTCTTGTGCCATGGCTGCATGGGGACCATCCCTCTGCTACACATGCCCAGTAATGTTGGGCAGAGATCCTGGGACGTGCTCCTTAGGTCTTGTATCACCACCAGGCAGCAAGGCAAATCCTACTAGCTCTTCCCAGGCTCACTGGCCACAAAGAGCCAGCCATGCTACAGAATCCGGGCCTCAGCAATGGCAAGCAGTGATGGTGCCTTCCACAGGGAGCAGGACCCAGGGGCATCCATGTGTCTGGCTGTCACAGCCCTTCCCAGCACCTTACAGGTGAATTGCAGACATGGTTAAAAGCCACAACCAGAGAGTGTTCCAGCTTGCCCAGTAAGGGGACCCTGCTTGGCTGGCTGCAGGTGGCTCCCTGTGTCCTCGCAGGGGCCCAGGCTGGCTGGAGGTCAGTGAAGCCTGGTGGCACCAAAGAGCTGTGGAGGTGCCTTAAGCTCTCTTGGAAGACATGAGCTGAGCTCTTGAGGACCCAAAGCCCTTCATTTCTGTCAACTATGACATGATCTTCTCTGTCACCTTCTCAGGACTATAACATGCTGCTGGTGCCCCTTTTCCAGTCCAGTTAGCCCGTCCTGCCCAGCTGTAGCTTCTGTGATTCATCCCCCCATGCCTCCTTTAATAACCTCTTCTCAGGACCTTGGCATGTTCTCCTTGCAAGTCCCTTTATTCTTTGCTTTCATAACCTCTCTCCAAATTGATTCTCTCATGATGTGTTGCCCAGCCCCTCAGACCATCTCCTTCTGTTTGTTCTTCCATTGAAATTGGGACACCTCAATTTTGCCATCGGTGCCCCAGCAGGCTCTGCTAGCTGGGCTGCTTGCCTGGTGTTTGCATCCATCACAGCTCTTAGAGGCACCTCTGCTTTAACCTCCTCAGTCTTAACCCTGACCTGAGTCAATAATCATGAGGAAGAGCTGATGCTTAGATGATCCAGTGTAAACTCTACCTTTGATTAGACAGGTATCATCCCTAGGCACTGGCACAGCAGCACCTTGTTAGCTTTCCTTGGTGTTCCTTTTCTGCAGCCATGAGAGCCTCCAACGTGGGCAGGGGATGGGCTGCTGCCCTAGTAATCTTTATTGATCTTTTCCCTGATGTCTCATGCATTGTATTTCTTGCTTTTCTCTCATTCTTCCAGCTGCCTCTCCTTTGAGCAGTTTGCATCTTGTGGGAGTGCAGAGAAACTGTTTTTTTCAATTCTTGCACAGCAGCAGCACTCAGAGACTCGAACAGCTGTTAGATTGTTTCTCTGCAATGAAAACTTGGGTTTTGCTCCTGCATGTTTGCTGTCTGGGAGGAGGAGGTAAGAAGGAGCAGGGCAGGTATCTCCATGCCCCTCTGGTTTGTTATGGACCAGTTTCTCTGCATTGTGCCAGAGGTGTTTTAGAGAAGGTCATGTATCTGTCCCAAGAAGACCTGACCTGGTGAATATAATGGAAGGGATTGAAGGATGTGAGCTGAGGGAGAGATGTGTGATAAGACATGCAGGATAGAAGTGGTGAGAAGGTCCTGAAGGATCACTCTGATTTCTTTCCCATCCTCCAGGGCCTGGAACTGAGATGGGAACATGCTGGTCACCCAGCATCCCTCGCTTGCTGCCCCCTTGCAAGCACCTAACCTTGGCAATGATAGTGGAAACCAGACAGTTGAACTGCCTTGTCTGGCACCTGCACTGTGAATGGATGTGCAGTTGTACATCATCTCCCCTGTGCTCTTCTCTTGGTTACCTGTCCGTGGGTCTCTGCCCTCTATGGTCCCATCATCCCCATCTGGCATGTTTGTGCACAGCAGCTGAACCATCACCAGAGGCATCCTTGCCAAAAATGTCCAGACCACCATATGCTGAAACATGCTGTGTGTGGTGCAAAGGAGCAGTGTGTCTGCTCTGGACAAATGGCTTTGTTTTGCACTGGGAAAACTGGAGTCAAAAAGTCAAAGCAGTGTTTTGCACAGGAATAGATTGTTCCTTTCCAAAGGGCAACAGTTCTGTCACTTGCTTTTACTTTGTGGTTCCCAAGCAGAACTGTTCCCACACAGTGAAACGAGCCAATATTTTGGCTTTTCCATCCTGGCTTAGGATCAAAGGTAATGTCTTTGGTCTTTCAGTGGGGTGGACGCAGTTTCCCAGCCCGTTACAGCGAGAGCACACTCCCTGCCAAGGATGTGTTGCTTCTGCTTTCAGCACCTTTGATCCAGCCCGTCTCTTTCAAGGTGTGTGGAAATGAGCTACAATCTCATCATTCCTGCGGAGGCTTCTCGGAGGAGATAGCAGAAGGGTCACAGCGCCTCTGGAAATCTCCCTTCAGGTGATGTGCCGTCGCATTTCACAGCAGACAGACAGAATAACCTTTAGGGCATGGTAAGAGGCAGCGTTTTGAACTCTGAGCTGGGGAGCTCAAGAGCTCATTTCTCTGACACATCATCTGTGTCCCTGCCGGTTCCTGCATCCCCCTGAAATACCTTTGTCCTAATCCATCACTTCCTAAGCTAGAATTAAAAAAAAAAAAAAAAAAAGCTGGGCAGTTGGTCCCTTGTGTGCTGGCCACACAAAAGCTAGTCTCTCCTGCAGAAATGCACCCAGACCCTCTCCTGTGGCCAATTTTGCCTTAATTTGAGCTGGTCCCAGTCTGTCTGGAAGTGGGGGGCTGCCCCACCAGGCCAGCTCCTGGCAGCAGAACAGCTCTCCTGCACTCTCTCACCTTTCCTGCATTCCACCCTCAGTATGTGGGTCCTGAGTTGGGTTTTTTCCCCACAGATTTATCTTTGCAGTAGTGGGGAGAGGAGCAGGCTGGTGCAAGGTGAGCTGGGGTACATGCAGGCTGGCACAGGCTGCCCCATGAACCAGAAGCTGGGAACACTGGGAGGAAATTGCTGGTTCTCCCTCCTCCCCGCTCTGGAGTAAATAATGGTAGTTTTTATTTAGCTATTATTTCCCAGTGGCAGATATCTCCTTGGCTGTCTGTTTAACTATCTTTATCTCACCCTCCTTCTCTGTTTGATATAGTTATAGATAAACAGATAGCTACCTTATTAAATAACATGTTTTAAGAGACCAGTGGTATGGTTAACATAATGCAGCAGCTGTTGATTTGTCTTTCACTGTTGGTTTGTTTTTTGGTTTTTTTTTCTTAAGGAAATGCTTTAAATAAGGGATACTTCATCTATTAAAAAAAATACACTTGTAGCAGCTGCTAAGCCCATCCATAAGCCTGCTTTACGTTGTATTTGTGATGGGACTGACAGTGCATGGAGGAGCCTGATTATACACAATTCCATTTTAGCAAGCCCTGCGATGTAATTTCACAGGGCGATCAGTGTTTGAATGTAATAGCAGCCTGTGCTAAGGTGTCAGAATATTAAAGGCGCTAATGGAAAAGCTCCCTGGTACACAAGGGGGACAGCATTACAGGAGACGTTGCAGATGGCTGGGCACTAAACTAATGGGGCAGGATCCAAAAAGGGAAAAAAAACCTAGAGAAGGGAGAGCTCACGGGAGCACGGGCACCTGCTTCCCTCTCACACGGAAATTAAACAGCGAGCGAGGGAGAGGCGAGCGTGTGTGTCTGTAAAGATAGAAATTGAGGGGGGAAAATACCCCCTCTTGGATGGCTTGAAGGTTTTCACAGCAAGCTCTGTGCCAGGTTTGCTTGGGAAAGGCTTGGGGTTAAAGGGGAGGTCTGAGCATCACAGCCACAGTCTGACCCTGGAAAGAGAAGAGTAATGCATGGATACTGCTACCCACCCTGTTGTAATATGGCAAAACTGCAGCTCTCTTTGGTGGTTGTTCATCTCCAGTTAATCCAAGGTGGGTGAGATGTATCCACCTTGCAGCTGCCGTGACGTCTCAGTTCTGCAGTGAGGTGCATCTGCTGGGGCCATCATGCTCATTTCTGTCTTCATGTATACAGGGGCTGATGCTGGGTCTGTGTTATGATTATGGGGCACTGTCAACATTTTCCTGTTTTCCAGCACAGTTAGAGGCATCTTCTCCCTCCCTGTGAACCCCCAGTTTCCCCAGGAGCAGGCAAAATTGGACCAATCCATTCCTATCTGTATGGAGAGGCTTCTGTGCCTGTGGTGAATCATCCATGAAGTGTGCTTGTGGGTTTTCCTTGGTATCATAGCCAGCTTCCCGCTCTGCTGGCCACAAAGCTGCGGTAGGGAAAGGCTTAGTGCTGCTTTCCTGCTTGAATTGGCCCCACAGGGGCTGGGGTGGTCAGGGGATAGCACTGCAGGACGTGAGCCTGTCCTTCCAGGGCTGGAAGGGTAAATCAGCCACGTGTAGGTACTCCCTGGAAGCTGTCTGCCATGTCATGTGTCTCTGCCTTTCAGGCACTAATCAGGAGCTGCTTGTGTATCTTAGTGCTGGGAGCCAATTGCACACATCAGAATAGCCCAGCTTGGGTCTGTCATCCTGCAGTGCCACCAGGAACACAGGGACACCATGAGAAGTCAGCCCTGCCACTTCAGTGCCTGGGAAAGGCACTGGGCGTGTGTCTCCCAGACCCTCTGGTCATGCTAGCAGTCCCCATCCTTGGGCTGCTTTCTTGGTGGTTTGTGGCTCTGCTTGTCCCCTCTCCTGGGCCAGCACTGGCTTGGGCATACCCCAGCTCTATTTCCCAGCCCTCCAGGAACCCAGACCTGTAGTTTTGTTTTGCTTGTGACCAAACCCAGGGCTCTGACCCAGATCTCCACGGCATTAACCCAGTGTGTCGCCAGCTGCAGAGCACACAGTGTTAGAGAACATTTTATCCAGGATAATCCGTAGCCTGGGAGCAAGGCAAAGACTGCTCTTGTTCAAACACAGGGAAATGTGAAGCCTAAACTGCTTGGCACTTTGACACCCTGGAGTCAGGCACACCAGCATGTTTCTATTGCAGCCTAAGCCAGGGCACAACAGCAGGGATACCTTCCTGCTGCCTGATGGGACCACAGCATCCAAACACACCCTGGAGAGGGGCTCTTGGTGGCTGCAGGGTCCCTTCTGCCCCTCCTGAAGTTCAGATGAGTTTTAGCAGTGAATTTGTACAGCTGTGGCTGAGTTGAGATATTGCCAGGACACAAGCAGGATGAGGCTGCTCAGATGTGTCTGAATGGGAATGGGCAAGGCAAGAGATCACAGCGTGCCTCAGTTTCCCTTTTGCAGAGCTCCTATGTACAGAGCTCTGATGGCATGGGCTGCTTATTTTAGTAAGGAGAAAGCACACACAATTATGCTGCATCCTCTGCATCTTCTCTGACGTCTTGGTGCCTTCCCTTAAAATGGACCTGTCCTCCTTCCACAGTCTGGGGGCACCTTACCCTCTGTAAAGCATTTCCCAAAGGTGGGCAGAGCCAGGGAGCTGCTGTGTGCCCAGCACCCACCTTTCAAAAAACAGACCATTCATGATTTTATTTGTTTAATTTACTCCTTGATGTGAGGCATAAAGTTGTTTCTGTTCTAACAAGCAGCTTTGTAAATGGACTGAAGTGGACACCAGCTGGGCTTGCCAAAGGCTCCCTGCATCCAGGACACAAGGGAAGCTGGCTGTGTGGCACTGATCTGTGGAAAGCCCTGGTGTGAAGAGGACAGAGTACCAAGCAAAGGCTCAACACCTTAGAGGGTTTTGTCCAGATCTCATTCTCTCACTGACAGGAATTTCCAATTTTCCCTGACTTTGACTCAAGTGGGGCCAGACCTCATGCATGGTGTCCTTCTTTTTCAGTGTGTCAGCTGCTCTCCTTCCCCCCACACCTCTCGGAGGGTTTGTGCTCTGGAGAGTGATGTTCCCTGGGAAAGGGCACTGCTCACTTCTTCCCCAGCATCCTCCCATGTTCAAACCCCAGCCAAACCATGTCCTGCAGAGGCACTGCAGATATGTTTGGCGAAGGACAAAATGCTTTTGTCACCCCCGCCCAGTAATGATTGGCACAGATGTTTAATTCAAGGCTTAGGTTCACAGGTCCTACATTTGGCAAAAGTTGTTTTTGTGCACCCTGTACCACTCATGAGTGTTCTCAGTGCACTGAGAGGAACTAATTAAACATGAGTGGTGTTGATGCTGTACCTGGTCAGTCTGGAGGCCCCTCTCACCACTGTGTTTGTAAAAATTAAATGCCTCTTGTTAGTGGTGCAGCAGGGATCTCTAATATGCGTGGACAGAAAGGCAGGGATGGATGGAGTTGGTGTCAGGGCAGCAATTGCTTATCGTGCCTTATCTGGGAATATGAAACTGTATTGCATGACATCCAGAGGCAGGCTGAATAGATATGCCAATTCATCTCGAGCCTGGGCTTTGACAAGCTAGACTGCCCTTGTTGAAAGGCATCAGTCAAACAAGAGCTGCTGGCTGCTTTTCCCTTTTTTATACTTTCTCTCGCTCCCGCGCTCCCTCTCCGTCTCTCGTCGCCTCCCCTCCCTCCACCTCTTTTTTCTAAGCTTTTTCCACACAAAATTGAAAAGCTTTGGAAATAATAATAATAAAAGCCCCCCAAACTAATACCATTTTAAGTACACCCCCCTCCCTCCCCAAATGGGATTGATAAGGAACCCCAGTGTATGAAGGCATGTTTAGATAACATTGAGAATATTATAGCGAGTGAGAGAAAGTAGGGGGAAAAGCTTCCTGCCGCGTCTAAGCCGGGAAAGGCGACGGCACCCTGGCTAATACGAGTGTTTAATATTTGATGTGTTGGGATAAAGCAGGATCACCTTCGAATTGAATTGAGTGTCAGAATGAGAATCTATTACTGAAATTCTTGTGTGATTTGACAGCAAAGCAGACGATGTTATTCTTCACTAGTTACCGCAATCTTCTCCCCTACATCACTTAAATATTTTTTTCTTTGCTTGAGTAAACACACATTATCCTTTTTTTCCACCTCCCTTTCCTTTTTTGTCTCCCTCTTTTATACTTATTTTTTTATTTATTTTCTTCTTAAATCAAACCTGCCTTTCACAGGGCTGATGGAGTAGATTGTTATTTCTTTATTTGTCCTATTAAATGGAATTCTTGATCATTTAATCCTGCTTTTGTAAGTGATTTAAAAATACTTGAAAAGCTGTGAATGTGGCAACACTTCTGACTAAACTGCTTAAAAGGAACACCTTACACCTGGGCTTAGCTCCTGCCTGCTGACAGCCAGCGAGGGTAGCGGGCTCCGGCGCTGCCAGAGCCATCCCAGGCTCCGTGCCTCCATCCTGCCAGGCAAGCTTTCCTCTGTGCCTTCCCTGCGACAGAGGAGTTCTGCTGTTGTCAGCTTGGCTTGGCAAGCTGCTCATTCATTACCTGACTCTTCTTTAATTGCATTCAGCCCTGTTCAGGAACCTCCAACTAAATGATTTGGTGGTGGGGTCAGCTCCTCAGTGGTGTTCCATTTGCCTCATATCATGCTGGTAAATTTGCATGGCGAGAAACCCCAGTAAGAAATGTCCACCTCCCATTCCTGGACTGGCATGCAATTAAAATGGGAACACTCTGGAACCTCCAGTGTCCTGGGTGCTGTTCAGGGATGTCCTGCAAGACAGTCCCAGCCCCAAAACCTTACAGTCACTAAAAACATTTTAAACCATGTTTAAAAGCCCATTTAGTCATAGACATGACCTCTTTTTTCTTCCCACCATACACGGTAATATAAAATCTTGACACCTCATTGTGGCAGCAGTAGAATAAGGGCAGTTAGATGGGAAATGCTTATTTTGGGCAGATGCAGTGCACAGTTGACATGACAGGAGGAGGAAGATGATTTTGCTGTTCCAAAGACATTTTCTCCATTGCAGAAATGTCAGGGGGTTCACCTTCGATCAGTAGGCAGCTGTGCCCAGACTGATCCTGGGGGAGCACAGCTGGTACCTGCTGCTTGCCAAAGCTAAGGGCAGCTGGGAGATCTCACACCTTCTTTCTGTGTATTTAAAACCATGTCTATTTCATGTGTCTTTTTGAAATTCTTAATGGAGATTTTCAGCAAAACCCACCACTTTTTTTATTCCTTAGTACCCACCCTTCAGCTTCTTCTCATACTGCTTAAGCCCCTTTGCTTCTGGGAGGATTTTTTCCGAAAGGAGATATTTTCTCCCTGCCTGAAAGTGTCTGTATTAATATTAAAATTACAATTAGCAGATGAAACATAGCATTTAAAACCTCTCGGTAGGACACGTAACATAAAATGACAGAGTTTTCCAGCTGGTCAGGGCAGGACACTGTGCCAGTCCTGGCAGTTCTTGCAGCCATGGTTTGTGAACATGCTCATGTCATTGCAAAGCACAAAGGTCCTCTTCCCTCCTGCTCTTCAGCTAAAGCATTCAGGGTGATGCAATGCCAGCAGCTGTAGGGGAGGGCAGAGGGGCCAGGAGCTGGCCAGCAGGTCACAGCCTGGACACATGTGGAAAGAACAAGGCTGGCTCTGCAGACATCAGCGCTTTGCCCTAGCAGAGCTCCAGCAGCTCTGTGAGGATGAGCTCTGTTCCTCCCTCTGCATGTGGGGAAGATTTGTGGGGCTCCCTTATTCTGACTTTGGAACAGGTGCCTGTTTATATGCTGTGGGGTGTTTAATTTTGCCTTAATTTGACTGCCGAACACCAGTTTTTGTGAAGTGTGCTGGGCACTTCCCATAAATAAATGATGGAGCATTATTCAGTCCACTTAGATCAATACATCAGCTTGACAGGTTCCAGTTCTGGGAATTTTCTGACCCCCTGGAACATCTTCTCTGCAGCTGTGCTGCTTACAATCCATGGTGTGCAGCCTAAACAAACTCCAGAGAGCAGCACATCAGGAGCCACCTGTGCTGGTGCTGTCGCCTTGCTGGCCCCTGCATTGCTGGGGATGGGTGCTGATGTGCACTGGGATTGCAGCAAGGGCAGGTGAGCCAAACTCAGTGCTAAACTGCACAAGCAGCCACCACCATGGGGTTGCCCAGCCTCACTGGCATGCCCTCTGTCCCAGCGCAGGGGACCATCTTTGTACCCCAGTGCTGTCAGAAATAGGAGACAGAGCTCTTGTTTCAGCCTCTTTGCCATCTGAGGCAGATGTGTCATAGCTACTGGGAAGGTTTGTGACCTGGTACAACTGGAGGTTGGTTTCAGACCTTTTTTTTGCTCTGTTATAAAGCCAGCCTCAGATGCTGTGATTCTGTGTGTGCCTCATTTCCATGCCCCATGTTGTATCCCCACTTCTGGATTTTGGATTTTGTGCAGGATTTGTGGGCTGCAGGTTACCTAATGACCTACCTCCCCACACCAGCACTTGTTTAACAAGGTGTGGATTATCCGTGGTGCTTGCTCTATGCATGGAAACACAGTATGTTCCTAATCTCCTGCTGCTATTAGCTCACATTTATCACAGGAATATCTGCTTACCTTTGATTCGAGATCCCTCCATCAGGGACCCAGGGTGGTATTTTTCTGTGAACTGCTGTGTATGCCTATGGGATTGCATAAGTAAATAAATATAATTAATAATCATCTGACTTCAGAGCAGCACTGGCAGGGAGGTAAATGTAGCCTTCATAGGATTACAAACAAAATCAGGAAAAAAGGAAAACCTTTCTAGGAGACAGTATGAATGAAAATAATTGTACTCAGGCTGCTTGAAAATTATTCTGTAAACATTGTTCAAGTGTTTTTAAGCAGATCAGAAACACTGTGTTTCTCTCTAAATTGGGATTTTGGTCAGAACCGTTTAAAAATAGCTTTTTCAAAAGATGCCTGCATTTTTATCAATTAAAATGCAGATAAAAATAAAAAAACACAGGGTCTTGGCCCTGCTTCAGTGTCTGACCTAAAAGGGAGCAACCCAGTCTCTGCAACACTAAGACTGAACCAGAGGGAGGTACAAAGTAGTGCAATTTCCTCACAGAAAGGGTTTCATGGCTTTTTAAAAAATCCTTTGGCTTGCAAGCGAACCAGGGGCATCTCAAACTTTCTCACAATTCGCCACAGGAATAGCACTGAAGGGACGGGGATCTTTGCCATTGCTGGTGGCTGTGTGGTCACAGAGCTGGCAGGAAAGTGGGTGACACCAGCGTCCCAGCAGCTCCAGTGAGCCCGTGGCCACAGCCACCCCTGCAGACTGGGTACCCTGGTGTTGGGGAGCCACCAACACTTTCTGCCTCGCTTTAACAGTCAGAAGAAGAACTTTCCTGTTTAAAGATTAAACGTTGTCTTTAAATATTAAACAGCAAAGCTCCTTGCTCTTGATTGTGTGGCTGCTGCCAGCAGGCGGCTCAGAATTGCCACTTTTAATTAAAAAACTTTATTTTCCAGCACAGCCCAGCAGTGGCTCCTCCTCTCGGCCAGCGGTGGCTGACCTCTCCCCTGCCTTCATCCCTTCATCATTGCTGCTTGCACTTCCCTGTGCCTGCAGCAGTGATGGTCCCTGCCAGCCCCAGAGTGTGAGCAGCCTTGTCTGGGACTGATCAATGCCCCTGGCACTTCCTTCCAAAACCCCAGGAAAAACAATTAAAACCCGATCGATCCTGCAGGCAGCTTTGAATATGCATAAGTGCACACTTGACCTTCAGTGGTCAGGCCAACTTCCACCCCAGCTGCTTAGGTAGTTTGCTCAGGTATTGCGGCTGTACCGAATGACCTTGATCAGGAAAAGCAGAAGGCGATGCAGAGATGGGCCCGGTGCTGATCCGGGGGCTGGGGCACGTGATGCCAGCTCCCTGCTGCTGCTGCTGCTGCTGTGCTGCAGAGCCAGGGGAGGCAGGCTGAGCCTGCCAGTACCACCCAGCTGCCAGGAGCTTTCCAAAGCTGTCCCCAAGGCTTTCCCGGGATCCTGCCACCATCCCTCTGTGCTACCTCAGTTGCTTCTGGCCAGAGTCCAAGGGATGTCTGGGCTGGGAAGGCAGCCTGATATGTGGTAGTTCCCTGCACAGGGACACCCCTGGTCCTTCCCTGTCCTGGGATACCACTTCCCCAGAGATGGCCCCCACTGCTGTCAATCCTCTGGAGCTGAGCATGGGAGCCTTCCTATGCTCTGCCTGGGTTTGCTTTGTTGGATGGTGCCCAGGAGAGGGAACAGCAGTGGAACCACTTCTGCCACCCGGAAGCTGGGTGGCAGGGTCCCATCCTGCACCCCAACCTCTGGCTCCCCCCACTCCGTGGCTGGCTGGCCTGCATCCTGATCGTAGCAGGGAACATACCACAGCGTGTTTGTCAAAGGCGAGGAAATCTCCCCGTTGTGTACACAAAGTGTAATTTCAGTGAATTATGCATAGACTTAATTAGGAGTTTTAATTGCTAATCATCTCCCAACAGGATTAGCAATGCTGTCTATTAATTATCTGTGGAGCCCTCTGTTTTGCTAAGGCAGGAGTAACAAAGCAGCATGAATGGCTACATGGGCCACTAATAAATTAACTCCCCCAAGCCCTGTGGCTCCCGGGGGGCTGCCAGCAGAAGGGGCTGCTCAGGGGCCAGACCTGCCTGCTATAGACAGAGCAGCAGGTAGCAGGGAAGAGGGGCTGGCAGGAGGTCCCAGCAGCAGGCAGGTGGCTGGTGGGAGACACCTCTCTCAGCTCTGGTCACCCAGTTCATCCCCATTCCTGCTGCAGAGAGCATCTCCCTGGCATTTGCAGCCTGCGGAGGGTGTCGGCAATGCCTGCCACACTGTGGCTGCGGTTAGCGATGATCCCCCGCTGCAGGAGGGAGATAGGGGCTGCTGGATTGACCTGATCTCATCTGGGGACAATGGCCCTCACGGCAGCAAAGATAGCACCAGCATGAGCGACGCTAAGCCCACGCACCCTTCTTACTGCTCACAATGCGTTCCAAGCTTAATTCCTCGAGATGAAGAAGATACGTGGCTGTCAGCCTGTAATTACAGCCGTGCGTGTGACATGGAGGCCTGGCTGCTTTTATGTTTGCCTTGTCCAGTGGGTTTTTGTGCTGCTTGGGCTCTCAGCTGCTTGGCTCCTCCTGGAAGCCCTGCCAGGGGATGCCGTGGGTATGAAGCAGGCTCTCTCTGGCCAGGCTGCAGGCTCTGTGCAGTGGGGTGAGCAGTGCTGGCTCCCAGTAGGATTTGTCCCAGTGATGGAGGGAACGGAGGCAACTGGGGCTTGGGGGTGGAAAGGAGAGGGAGCTGGGATGGCTGTTCTTGCCAGAAGAGAAGGGGCCTGCTGGCCAGGCCAGCCCAGGAATAAACACCCCTTTCCAAACCCCCTGACCCCTGTTGGCGACCCTGTTAAGGCAGGAGTGGGTGGATGTTTTTGGTGCAACTAAGGGACATAAGGGACAAGCTTATAGCCCTTGGCTTGCCCGCCAAAACATGGCAAAGGTGCTTGAGTGATGCAACTCCCTCCATCACAAGGGTTTTCAGGTGTACAGGACACCACCAGAGGCTCTGAACACCTCTAAAGAGAATCAGGTGGGACAGGACAGGGTGAGAGCACTTTCTGTGGGCAATTCCTGAAGAGCAGCTGCGAGGGTGATGTGTGGGTCCACACTGAACACGGTGAGCACAGACACACACCAGCCCCTGAACACAGACCCACTCCAGCCCCAGGAGCAGTCAGACCTGGGCAAGTACAGATCATGCCTGCACATGGGCTATGTCTGACCCTCTGCTTCTCTCTTCCAGGCGTACAGCTTTGCCATGGGGAGTTGGCCAAAGAACGGGCTCTTAGACATGAACAAAGGACTGAACCTACAGCACATAGGGAGGCCTCACAGCGGGATAGGTGAGTGATGCTGCCCCATGCCATTTCCATCTCCACAGCTGCTGCTCCGAGTATGTGGGATGTGCCTCAGCTCTAAGACATTGTCTAGTCTGGGGTGCTGAGAACAAGCCAAAGGGCTGAAGAGTCCCCAGCTGGTGGAAGGGACGAAGATGTGTCAGGGCAGAAAGGGCACATGGATGACTTCTCTGTCCCTTGCACATGCTGGTGTGCCAGACATACCTGCCTGTCCCTCTGGCTGGGGAGCTGCTTCTCTCCTAGACTGCTCTAGCAGTGCTTGGGTTAGGGTTGGATGTGGTCAGCACTAGGTGCCTGGAGCACAGCACAAGAGTCCCCAGGCTGGGTGGGATGCTCTCCCTGTTGGACCAGTCCTCCAGTTGCTCTGGATGCTGCAGTCCTTGGAAAGGAGGCTGTGCTGCCTGGCTTGGGAAGTGGCTGGAAACACACTGCAGAGTTAAGATGCATGATCCCAGCTGAAGAACTGAATCATCATCCTGTTTGTTAACACATCTGATGAGCTTTGTGGTCCTGCAGTGTGCTCCAAGATAAAGTGATCAACTGTGCTCTAAGATAAACAGTGGCAGAGTTCCATGTATCCCCCAACTCCTCTGCACCAAAGTGATATGAGGGAGACCTGGCCCAGGACACTGAGGCCATATATCTGCCTGCTGCTTAACACTGGGGATGCAGAGCTGGTACAGCAGCAGGCTGTGGTACAGGCAGGAGCTCAGATTTACTGGGCTATAGACAGGGCTGTGACTCAGGGCTGCATCACTCTTGTCTGTCTTGTTTCTCTGTGGAGCAGTAGATCACCTCTTGGAGACCAGTGGTCAGGTATTTTCTCTGCCTCCCAGCCCTTCATCCACAGTGACTTTTGAGCATTAAAGTTTGCAAGGAGGTAAGATTTACTTGGAAAAGTCACTGGCTACCTAGGCCTTAAAGAGGCTGTTTAATATTGTTTCAAGACTCTAACCATTAAACTCTCCAATCAATCCAAGTTAAGGAGATGAATTATTTAAAGCTCACCAGCTTTTAATTAGCAGGGTCCTTTTGAACTATGGATCTGGTTGCATTATTGACAGAGGTAGCATTAAAATTTGCTTCCCTGCCTGGGAGCAGATTTGCCTGGATTGTGTGCCATGTTGGGAGGCTCATGAGGAGGGAGCAGGAATTGCAGGAGTTGTGTGTGCATGTCCTGCTCCGGGGACTTGGGCTTTTTCTGGGTTTTTCAAGTAGATGCAGAGTTGGTTTCTGCCTCATCATTCCTCATTTTATGTGTGTGATGAGTTCTCTTGTTGCTGCCATCCCTTACTCCAACAAAGTGTCCCCATTCTCTGTAGTATCATCTGTCTGCTGTTGGTTTCTCCCCTTTATCTCAGTACTGTTGTCTTGCACAGGTGTGAATCCTGTGCCTGACAGAGTTCTGGGATTTGCTGTTCATGTCCCTCCTCATTCCAGTCCTTTAGGAGAGTTTTGCCAAACTCCCTCTGTGGAGGAGTTCTGCCAGTACAGCATGAGCCAGTGAGGCCCAGCACCCAAGCTCCCTTCTTGCAGCTCTCCATCCAAGTGAACCTGCCTTTCCCTTACCTCTCTCTTCTTCATGCTTTTGACTGCCCATGCATCAGGGTTGGGAGGTGCCATCCATCCCTTTCCCTGCTCAGGGCTGCCCTTCCTTTCTCTCTCTGCCTGTAAGGAGCCTTGATCCCAACACAGCCCTACTTCTCAGCTGAATAAAGGACTGCCAGCCTCTCACTGTCCACAGTGAAGCAAGGAGCTGGCTGTGGATCTGGGGATGGTCCCATGCCATCTAGAGCCTCCCTTCTCTTTCTGCTCAGCCCTGGAGTGCAGCAGTGTTTAGGGAATGTTAGGGAGCTGAGAGGAGGCTTCCTGGGTCATCTAAGGGGGGGATCAGCCTCTGATTTTCATGGCCCTTGTGGGTCACTGATGGCCAAAAATCTGCAAACCAAAGAGGACTGAGAAGGGAGCAGCAAGGAGATTTGATAGCCAGTCTCAGCAGTTTCACAGGTAGAATGAAGTGTAAGAGTGTCTGTGCAGCTCCTTTCCTGGCAGTCTGGGGAGCCTCAGCACGCTCATTCGCTTACGCAGGAATGCACAACACGGATGTTTCCCTTCAAATCTGACAGAAAAATTGCAGTGGATAGCCACTTGTTTTTGCAAACAATTTGCAAGGAATTTTGCCATCTTGCCTGATGGATTCTGTATTGCTTTGTTTCCAAATCACTCTCTGTTTCACTGTCTTAGCAGGTATCTGTTGCAAATCCCTGCACTTGACATGCTCTGGGACCAGTCCTGCTCTATGCTTCATCTTCTTTCCTTCATCGAGTTCAATATCTGCAGAGTTCAGGGTGCTTGACACCCTGCAGGGCCAAGGCCACATTCTGGATGGGAACCACCTTTAGCATCCAGTGGATGCAGGCAGGATGGGCTCATGCTGGAGTCTCCCTCCATTCCCTGAAACACACAGCTGCACATAGAGCAAGCTGCTGCACAGAGCTCATGTTCTAGCTTTTGTCTGGTTTCTGTTCCTGAGCAAGTGAGCTGCAAAGCTTATTGAGGGGCTAGAAGAGTGATTTGTGTTCCCAAATACACCAAAATGTATCTGCATGCACTTCAAATACAGCTGCCTTGGGGTGGGGTGGGTGCAGGTGTCGTGCCATTGTGTTCTTGAGAGGGAAAAGGCAAAGGAAGGGGGGAAATTTAAAGATTTCAGGATAAGGAGATGGAAAAGTCCTGCTCCAGAGGGTGAGGATGCAGGAATTCCTTGGGAGATCAGAAAGGAGTAAAAGGGGTATAAAGCCTATTCTTTCATGCCCTTTCCCAGGTTGATGTTTCAGTTCTAAGGATTCCTTCTGGGCTGAATGTGTCCCTGGAGACTAGAGAGGATATTTTAATGCAATTTCCATCTCTTCTCTAACACAGGTTAGCTATGTGTCAGCTCCAGAGTGGGCTGTAGAATCTTGGGGAGAGGAACTTCTCTTTGTCTGCTGTTTTCTTGGCCCTCAGCAAAATGAAGTTGAGTTTTGCCAAGTTACTCAGTCTTACATATATGGGGACATTGCCATTCTTAACACATGTGTTTGAGGCAGTGCTTGCCAAAAACAAGCTGCAGCTTTTACTGGGAGTCTTGGCAGGCAAAGACCAGCATTCACAGGCTCCACACCAGTGGAGCTGGGTACCTGTGTTAGGGTCTCTCTGCTGGGAGTCAGACACTCATACAAATCAGAAGGATTAAAATCTCGGGTTTTAGTTGTGATTTAAATCAGACCGCAGATCACCTACATTCAGAAATTGATTTTCTTCTGGTTTTGTTTTTTTTTAAATGTGTTTCCCTGAAAAAAAGGTCAAATTTTACTGAACAGCACCTATCAAACCAAGTGCAGCTTTCTTTACTACTGCCCAGTTGTTAAATCTGGTTATTCTTTTACTCATCCAATAGTCTATTTTTGCTACATTTATTTTGATTGATTATGTAACATAATATGCCTTCGGTCTTAGTTTTTAAATATTTTTTACATTAGAAAAACGGTGAATTACTGTTTGTTCTTGAAGAGCTGGTGATTAAATTATTACTCATGATTGCTCTTTTAGATGAAACTGTAATGCCATGCTAAAGTACCTCAGCGGTAGTTAGAATTGATTTTATTAGGAAAATCCTCTTTCCCTTGCAAATATTCACTACAGAAGGAAACATAAATTTCAGAATACTTTTTAGGTAAAAAAAACCCCTGGTACATGAAACCAGTGGGCTGGAAGAGTGTTTCTGGAAACCAGCCTTTCAAGGTGTTAGAATGAGTGCATCTCATCCTCTCTCACCTTAGTTGGTTGGTTTGTTTGTCTTCGCTTATTATGGAAAGATAAGAGACAAACCTTTTTTATTTTCAATCCTTTGTTGTTTCTCAGCTCTGAACTAGCCAGTTCTTCAACTGAAAATACACCAAAACCAGCAAAAAATTTCCAAAACTGCAAAAGTAGCAGCTCCTACTGGGAAAGTTTTATTCTCATTTGTCAGCTCTGCTTCCCTCTCGAGTGCATTGACTGTCTTGAAAACATGACATTACTCCTTGCTACTGATCTTTTTTGAATCTAATTGAATGTAATTGAATCTTTAAATTTAGGATTTAGCACATACATTATTGTGATTTTAGATTTAGATGTAAATGTCTGGTTTGGGGTTTGTTTGGTTTTTATTTTTCTTTTTAGGGGAAAGACAGTAACTAGGCTGCTGTGCCTCTTGCTAGTGAACCCTCCTAGTACCATCCCAGGTGACCAGGAGACCTGGTCCCATAATAGCACCCATCTTGACATGGTGCCCTCACTGTTTTACAGCGGCTGTCATAACCCTGTGAGCCCTGAGCCTCTGCACAGATGGCTTCACCATCTTCCCTGTTCCACAGTTCCCTTGCCGGGGCGGTGCCATGCTCCCTCTGTGGGGGATCTCTGCCCGTGCCAAACAGAGCAGCCCCACCTGCCTGGGCAGGTCAGCAGCCCATGCAGTGAGCGACCCAGCAAGGCACTGTGCCTCCCTGGCTCCATCTCTCTCTTTTCATTTACTGATTGGAAATCTCGGAAGGTTAGGGTGTGATATTGTTCCTGATCCAGAGCATTAATTAGGCCTCGGAAAGAAGAAGAGGAATTGCGTGTTTTTAACAGTGAGGTTAATGGGATGCTCGCAGAGTAGACAGTTTTAATGAGCTTCAACTCGATGCGCAGTGAGTTTACTCTTTGTGTTAAAAGGGTCACACTGCAGTAGTTTGATGTGGATTGTCTCCTGGCCCCCAATGTCATAGGTGAGCGTCTGTCAGAGTCCAGTCAGAGCGCATTTACTTAGTGACACAATTCTAATTAACTACCTCGAGCTGCCACCGCCGCGGGGAGCCGGGGCAGCGCCTGCCAGGGTGCCCGGTGCAGCCATCCCTCTCTCTGCAGCTCTGTCTCGCTGTGCTGGACTGCTCCCCACGCCGATGCCGCAGGAGAGGGCGGCGAGGGCTGTGCTCACCAAGCGCAATGGCAGGTGACAGGCCACCCGCCCTAATGGGGCCTGGGGCTGTCAGTGCCAGCTCTCCCCCTGGAGCTTGGCGGGGGCGGATGAGGCTGTGCCTCACCCTGCAAGGTGCTGGAGGTGTGTGGTCCTGGCAGCTTGCTGGCCATATTTCCACCTGCTCTCACTCTTTCCTGTTTTCCTTTCCTGTCTTTCCTGCCTCTCCCAGCATCTGTGGGATACTCTGTCATCCTTGGTACCCACCTGCCTCCCCTGCAACACAGCAGGGAGAACAAGGCGGTGGACAGCATTTTGTGAAACTTCCGTTCATGTTTTTCACTACTTTTCGTCCCACCCCACGTGGCAGAGCCAGTCCCACCATCCTGGTCCATCCCAGGGTGTGGGACAAGCCCCAGAGAACCTTGTGCTCCCCCAGAGCAGGCATACCGCATTCTTTTTGAGCTTTTCACTTCTCAGCAGAGGTGACGCTTGCACAGCACCATCCTTCTGCTGAGGGATCCTGAGAGGGAGAGCTGAGAACGGGGCTCACTCCTGTGGAATGGGGCACTGCCCTGCACACAGTGGCCCCTGCTCAAGGCAGAAGGGGAAGGACTCTGAATTAAATAATTAAAAGAGACTTAAGTAAAAATCAACAGAAATGTCACCAAATGAGCAGTGTCATTTTAAATTAGCGCTCATAAAGGTCAGGCAGATCCAGAACAGGTGGAGCGTCTGCGTGCCTGGTGTCACAGCCAGGCGGCGTGTCCCGGCACCAGGCAGGGTGCAGGGCCCTGCACAGCCACTCGTGGGGCCATGGGCACAGGGACAGCGTGGCTGAGGGGTGAGGGGTCCTGCTGCAAGCACCGGGCCCCACATCCCTGAGGAGTGGCGGGGAGGGAGGGCTGGCCAGGGCAGCCGGTTAGAGGACGAGCAACTGTCAGAGTCCAGTCAGAGCACATTAACGCGGTGACATGATTCTAATTAACTACCGTGAGAGGTGTCACAGCTGGAAAAGCAGTGAGCAGAGACAAGCTTTTAAAAAAAGAAAAAAGCAATGTGACAGTCTTTTTTTTTTTCCTTTTTCTTTTTCTTTTCTTTCTCCTTTTTTTTATTTTTTTTTTTTTTTACTCTTGTGTGCTCTCTCCCCTCCATGTGGGAGTGGATCTAAAGATAATTAGGATGTCTGGCTGCCTGGGAACCTGAGCCGGGGCTCTTTTGCTTTCAGTCATTTAAGTTTTCGACATCTCTGTGAAGGGACTTGGTGGCGCAGTGGATTACTGCGCACCAGAGTGACAGAACACTCTTCTAATCGTAAACCCTTTTTAGAGAGGATTCTGCTCTCCCTTTTTCCCCTGGAGCAGCAGGGGGTATGTTCTGATCACTGCAGCTCTGTTCCCATACATGCTACAATGGGAAACTCAAGGTCTTTCAGCTGTTTCCTGCAGTTAACAAAGGAGGCACAGAAGAAAGAAAGGAAGGATGATTGAGTGTTTGTGTTGACTGCACTCACCCCTCCATCCTACCCTGCCAAAAGTTGGTCATGTGCCCATCTGACCCCTGACTTTGTGACAGGAGTGTGATGGGTTTGTCACACCTTGTCCTTGGCTGAGGGCTCGAGGTCCCCAGAGAGCAGCCTTTGGAGGAAGTGTGATGGCTGCAGGGACTTCAACTGCCTGAGAAAAGTCAGGGTGCTTCCATGTGCTTCTCCCAGCCCCCAGGCAGGCAGTGGCAGTGCCTGCTCCCTGGAGATGTGTGGAAGGTATACTCAAGTCCCTCTCTTGTGGCTGGAAGCAGTTGTTTGCAGCACCAGGGTTAGACTGAAGATTTAAGAGGGATTTCTGGATTGTTTGCTGTGCTGCAGTGCCTGCGAGGCCCAGCTGCAAACCGGGGCAAGTCTGTCTCAAGCCTCAGATCTGGCTGATCCCCAGCAGGACGGTATTGCTGTCATCTTGGAGCTGCCCTTTGGCACAGCAGCGGCTCTACTCTTTCCTCTGGCTTCTGGTTTTAGGAGTAGTGGTGGGGACTGTCTCCCTTGGCAAGATTTGCTGTCCTTCCCTTCCTCCCTTCCACCCATGCCAGTTGTGATTCTCAGCCCAACACCTGGCCCAATTTCTGTCCCCAGTGATAGATGAGAAACCTTTCAAATATAGTTTCATATCACTCTCAACGTTTGTAGTGGGAGCACTGGGAGAGGCTGATGGTTTGTATTATTTGTATTATGTCTGCTCTGTTTTAGTAATCAGCCAGTCCCAAAACCAGGAGTGTGCAAACCTGAACTGATCTGTGCTGTAATGACCCTTACACTGCCTTGTACCCATCACACTCCTGGCTGTTTGTCCAGTCTTTTTAGTTGTCTGTGGCTGAGCCTTGCAAAATATTCCCCTCACACACTACTGGAACAACCCTTGCACTGCCCAAGCCCTGTCCAATATTGTGCTGGGCAGGTAGAACAACTTTGCTGGCATTTGTTCTTCTGCCCCTGTAACAGACAGCACTTCCCAAGCACCGTGATGCACCCTCTGACACAGTGAGATGTGTTAGGTGAGAAGCCCTGGAAGATCATTAACTTTCTACAGAGCTTTTTCTGTAGAAAGTAGCAATGTAAAACACCGAGTGACATTTTGATTTCCTGTAGATTCTTTTGGTGCCTTGGTGTCTCTGCAATATGTCCCAGACGAGGCTAAATGGTGGCGTGTCTTCCCTTACCTGTGAGGAGAGGAAGAGTTTCCTGTTAATGAACATAAACATCTCAGTTAAGGGCACAGATTGCCTGCCTTGCTCCACCCTGGACTTTGGTGGAGGGTGTCTTTTAATGTCCTACTGTCCTGCAACAGCAGTGTCCCCAAATTTGCCTTTACATGACTGCATCCCAGGAGGGTCACAGGCATGCTGCTGTCCCTCTCAGGTTAGTCCTTGTCTCCAGAGTTTGAGCATCTACATTGTCCCCTCTCTGTCCTCCCTAGAATGTACAGGGCTGGTGAGCACTGTGGTCTGCCATTGTGAGGAAGAGAGACTCCTGCCCAAGTTTTAGTAAGGATCTGCCTTTAAGGAGAGCAATGGCAGAGGTGCAGAGGGAAGGCTGTGTCAGCAAGGGATGCCAGGTTTAGAGCTGCCCCGCTTCACCTAATGAGAACCGATTGCAAGGTGCAGGAGGGCAGGGGGTAGCAGTCAGCCAGAGAGACTCCACTGCAATTTAACAAGTTTTCATTCCCCTGAGTTCCCTGATAAGACCCCCCTCGAAGTCTGTACAGGAATTCATATGAATAGGATAATTAGGATATTTCAAAGCTGCGACCCTCAGAGGAGTCCTTGGATTAATCTGTTTTTTCGCTTAAAGACATCTGTAACTACAATCTTTGTTTCTCTCCTCTTCTTCTCCCCCTCCTTCTTTTCCCTTCTTGTCTGTCTCTGTATCTCCTGTCAAACCGTGGCAGACGTAAATGACAAAGAAATCAGAAAGAGAGATCAATGCAGTCCAAATTAGCACTTGGAGATAGACTGTGCTGGAGATGTCAGAGCCTGACCCCAGTTGATCTGCCAGCCTCCACTGGTGATATTATGCAAATTGCATCCATCTGGCAGAGCCCAGTAAAGGACTAATGGGGCAGGGAGGGGGCCAGGACCACGCACCTTTGGGAAGAGGAGAGAGATGGGGGTCTTTGGGGAGGGGGGTTCATGATCCACAGGGGAGATAAAGTACTGCGTTGGCTTCCTTTGCACTCCTGGGTGGATTAAAAGCCAAACTCCAGATAAGAGATAACCAAACTTCATTTTGGTTTTTATTTTATTCCTTATTGCTCCCCCACGCAACCTAGTACCAAAAAGAAGGGGGGAAAAAAAGGTGGTTCTTGGTGCTCGTTTCCTGCACGTCATTATCACTAATGGCAGTTTGAGGGGAGAGACAAAGTCAGGGAAAGAAAGCAAAAAAAAAAAAAGCTGGCTGCTTAAAAGACTGTTGTAATAGGAGCATGGATAATAGAAATCTCAAATTACGGTGATCGCCTTGTTAAGAAGTTTGAAAATACAGCCAGATTGTCTTTAATGAGAGAAATATGGCTGTTAGTTAGTGAAGGAGGAGGGAATGGACCTTGTTTCAAGATCTATAGCTCGCCCATCAAAGAGGCACTGTCTGTTTCATTTCAAAATCCTGCTCCTCTGCCTGATATTAAAAATAGTTGTTAAAGGCTTTGACTAGCAAGACGATTCTCTTTGACTTCCTACTCTCTTTCCACCTCCCCCAAAAGACTTGGCTAAGATAACTTCTGCTTTTAAAAAACAGCTAAGCAAGGAAAGAAAGAAAGAAAGAAAGACGAAAGTTTTGGGGGCTGCAGGATGATACTGCCCCTGGCACTCCAGGGTGCCTGGAGCCTTAAGCCTGAGCACTGCCAGCACCGTGGCCATTGCCACCATGGCAGAGGGGAGCCTCCTCCATGCCATGTGCTGCTGTGCCAGGATGAGCGCTGAGATGTGGTAGACACCACTGCCTTCCTCTTGGGAGCCCTGACCCAGGCACAGGGCAGCAGTGGCTTTTTTGGCATCTGGACCCTCATTAAGTGCCATGATGCTTCTTTCCTTTGCTCTACCCCGAGCCTGAGAAGTGGCACCAGGCCAGGGTTGAGGATGCAGAGAAGAGCTCTGACAGAAGCCAGGTCTGGCAGCTGCCCTCCACCCCCGCCTCTTGTGAAGAGCTAAGGGGCACCTCTGTGCTGTTAGGCTCTGACCCGTAACTCCTGCCTCGCTGTGGTGCTGACAGTCCCCTCTTCATTCTCCCCTGATATCAAAGGATCACATTAATTGGTTTCAGGATCGTGGCCCCATGTCCTGAGCGGCCTGTTTAAGATAACGAACTCAGAGTGTGTTAATAGCTGCTATAGCTCAGCAGAGGATCTAGGGACAAGGCCTGGATGAGGAAGATGCTGCTGGGTGGGGAAGATGGGCATTGACACATAAAAGTCTATCCAATACTATGTTTTTCCCTCACTCCCAAGTTGCTAACATTTTGAAATCCCAGGGCAAAGGGGCACTGGCCAGAGGGGAGAGCTGCACCAGCCAAACTGTTGCCCTTTCCCAGCGTGGCCCTGCTCTTTTCATGGGTCTGCAGTGGGATCAGAGGTGATCTGCTCATATCCTCCATAGATTGAGACTCTTCCCAAAGGCAAAGCTGCCACTGCACAGGATGATCCCAGCTGTGCCGTTAATCACCCGAGTTCTGGCTTGTTCCTGATTCTGCAGGAGAGACCCGCAGTGGGCTGCCCCACGATGACAGTGTTTCCATCTGCTCCTGAGAGTCATGAGCAATCCTGCTCCAGCTTGGGTGGGAGCTGCATTCTTCTAACACAGAAGAGCCCAAGCAGCTTCTCCCAGCCTGGGCTCTGAACTGGGCTGCGAGTGTACAGGACCTGGAGGGGAGGCCGGAGGGGAGGGTCATGGTCACTGCTAAGGGTGGGTGTACTAGTCCATGCTGCTGGGACCAAGATTCCATGTTCAGTAATGTAGTCTGACATGTCTGTCCTGTGTGCTTGGAGGTCTCTGAAGAGATGGCATGAAGGAGGGGCTCAAGAGCTCCTATGAGTTTTTGGCAGGTTGATGGCCCAAGGATGTAGCAGAATCAGCTGGCTGGGCTGTCACGCGGGGTGGGCTGCAGAGCTGTCCTTCCTATCCCTTCATGGCACAGAGCTGATCTTTAACCATGGAATACCCCTACCCAGAGATGTGATCCAAACCCCACAGTGATGGAGAGTGCCTGGTAGTCCTGGGTCACTTTTCCCACTATAATTAGCCTCATTGTTAATTACTTGCAGGCATGTGATGTGCAGGAGTAGCATCCATGCAGCCAGAGGGGCTGCCTCTGCACAGACCCTCCTGCAGTGCACCAACCCTGCACTGCTCTTTGTCTCCTGCCCACCTCAGCAGCAGGCATGGCACTGGTGCTGCTGGTTGCCTTGGCTTCCCAAGGCATGCATCTCCCTGCCTGCTGCCACCTCTCAGCCAGGCCCCAGAGGGAAGGGGATCTGTGCCCTGGCACTGCTACCACAGGAGCCTTTCCCCAGGGGCTCTGTGGATGGGGTGAGCCTGCAGACAGCAGGACCCCCTGCCCTTTGCCCTAAGGAGGGGCACAGCAGCACCACCTTACCAGGAAGCCCACTCCAGCCCTTAGCTGCCAGCTGCTGAGTGCTGGGGGTGTCTGGGCCAGGTCCCCTCTCCCGTGCTGTATGTTTTCAGCAAGAGCCACTGATTTGGCTCTGTGTGCATGCCCAAGAATCTTAGGGCTTGGTAGCTGGGTCATCTCCAGCACCCACAAAGCCCCCTGCTCATGCTCTCCCCCTCTGAAAGTACATACATAACAGCTGAGAGAGGCAGAAGGGGAGAGAAAAGGAGAGACGCCAGCTTTGCCTCCACGCTCCCATCCAGAGCAATCTCCTAATGAGAAGAATATGGCTGCTAGTTAGCAGAGGGGTGTGTCCTGTAGGCTAAAATGAGATAGTTACACTGCACTGATTGAAGGTTGAGGTTAGAGGGCAGCACAATTATGTTCAGGAGATTCAAGGGCTCTGTTTGATGCAGCAGTTCTAAGCTCCCAGCCAGTGTCAGTAGTTTAGCTCAGGGTTTCTTTTTTTTTTTTTTTTTTTTTTTTTTTTTTTTTTTTTTTGTGGGCTAAAGACAGGAAGGATAAAAACTATGGGAATGAGTTGTTTCTATTATTATAAAGTGGTGTGAGTTTTCTTTTTTCTAAACCACCAGTTCACCCCCCTTTTGCTTAACTGTTTCCTGATCATTATATTTTAAGCTGTTCAGAGGGAAGAAGAGCGCATCCCTTTCCCCCTGGAGAGCAGCTCTGAATTTCCCCCAGACAGGGAACGTGATTTTCTGTGTCCACTTCTGCTCAGTTCACTGACTACGGATCAGGAAAGCAATTAGCAGTTCAAATTATGCCAGCACCAAATTCTTTGTCTCAAAATCATGGGTTAAGAGTTGCAAAAGAACCTTAATTGTCTGGTGCTGAACTAGATGTTTTTTTCTGAAAGCATTTCCAGTGCTTTGGGCTGTTTGTGGGGGGAGCCTCTTGTGTTTTGAATACTGTGGATCCTTTTGCCAGAGCCTGCAGCGGTGTTCAGGCACTGCAGCAGCATCTCTGGCCTCTTCAGCCTGTCTCCCATCATCAGGCTAGCTGCCTTGCAAGCAGCCATGCATCCATCTCAAGATGATCCTGGTCACTGTCATCCATCTCCACTGTCCTCTAACCCATGTGTAGCTCTCTGGTCGCTGCACACAGCCTCTGCCCACCTGCATGCACTGCAGGGAGATGAGGACCAAAGGGGCTGCTGGCCTGCAGCAGCAGCACATGGCAGCCCTGTGCTGCCCATGGAAGGAGGCTGTTCCTCTCTTGGTGACAGCACCCAGCCCTGCTGGGCTGAACACGAGGTGCTGGCCTGCCCATCTCATCCACCCCATCTTCAAGGGTGGACGAAGGGATGCCTGCCCCTTTCTCTCCTTGCCTGCTCCCCAGGGCCTTTTTTGTCCCAAGCCCACACTTCACATTGCCTTTTGATCTGAGTGACAGCCTGGTTTATTTACTCTAATGGTTCTCAGTTTTAAATGTTAATTCCTCCCTGAAGAAAATGTCTTTTCAGGATGAGTTGCCCATCAGCAGAGACATGGAGGGTGTGTTGGCATCCCCAACCTCTTGCAGAGCCAGGCCTTCACCCAATGGGCAGGAGCCTGGAAGGTGATGCCCAGGGAATGCCTCAGAGTCCCTGTCCCCACTGTGGCCTGGGCTCTCCCAGGGACACCTCCTTGCTGGGCACATCTAGGTGGGACAGATTCATCCCTAGCATCGCAGTTTGTCCCTGTGCAGCCCGTTTGGCACAGTGCCACACACCACTGTCACAGCCCCCCATAATCCCAGCTGCAATTAGGGGTTGATGGATTGTCCCCAGGCCAGGGTCTCAGTACAGCCCCCTAAAAGGGACGAGGCACATGCAGAGATGGGCAGGGGCCTGCTGGGCTGCCGCCATCCAACAACAATTTCTAATCTTGATTGGAGAGGAGGGCGGTGGGCTGGGGGGGAAGAATCAGAGATAAATGTTAGCTCATTTCTTAAGTAATTAGTTACCTCCTCATCCCCATGTTGTAATTGTGAACAAGCTGTAATGTTTAATTAGTGTGTAAATGAAACCCCAATTTCATAATGGCTGCGGTGACAGCGCTAAGTGAGACAGGCACAGAAGGGGCCGCATTGTTTCAGCAGGAGATGAAGCTGTCGCCCAGCAAGCCAAGCGTCTCTGGGAGAAAATGGAAATGATAAACGAAGTGAGGCTAATTAGCAAAATCCTACAGGCCCCACTGATGGTTCTCATCAAGGGGAGGTAATGAAGCGGGCGGGCCAAGCTGAGGGGGGATTAATTGGAGCTGATTGCTGCACATACAGGCACTGTAGAGCAGTGCATGCGGGGATGCAAACTTTCCTGCTTTTCTCCTCTTGCCTTCCCCCAGGACCTAGCTGTGGGTAGAGCCTGTAGGAAAGGCACAGGTGAGAGTCTGGTTCTGGAGCAGGCAGGACACAGATGCAGAGGGGTGTTCCCTGCCTGCAGGTGTCTGGGCAGAGGCACATGGGCACCCATCCCATGTGAAGAGCAGAGTATGAAGGATCTGAAACATTGGAGAGCTGCTGCAGGGCTAGTTTATAGCACAAGGAGGATTATAGCTCTTCGTTAGCTGCCTTCAAGTCCCTCCTCCTGTGCTGACTGTATGTTGAGTGTAGACATTTGGAGAGTAAATAAAGCACCTCTGCATGATGGGTGCTAGGGAAGGGATGAGTCCTCCATGCTCCCCCTCTGGGTAAGAGTTTCTGCAGAGCTGTTACCTGTGGCACCACAGTGTGGCAACTGAGCCAGAGCTCGCTGTGGTGGGGGAACCTGGGGCATCGTGGAGCTGAACTTTATCTTTTCAAGCTGTGTATGAAATGCCCTTTCTGCAGCTGTTGGCACACAACCCTGATCACATTGCATTACTTAGTGACATTTCAGGGAGCACATGGAGCCCCGCTGCCAGTGGGCTCGGTCCCAAATGTCCCATCCCTGCTGCGGATGGGGTTCAGCTGCCTGCAGGCCAGGCTGCCCCACAACCTGCTCTTTACCTGCTGCCAACTCAATATCAGAAGTGAGCAAAAGCCTTGCCAAGCAGAAGAGAGGACAGCGATACCGCTCTGAGCTTGCATACGTTAGTCTGTCCAAGCAAGTTATTCATGGCTGCATGTGAAACCTTGGGACCATGAGCAGCTCTTTTCAGTGTCTCGTCTCCTTTTCTGACAGAAAATGAGAGAGTGAGTTGTCTGCTTGACAAGTGCCCATGCTTGGCATGTCCAGTGCCTGCCCAGAGACATTGCATCCCTTCCTCAGGGCATCTCCAAGCCCCCCGCTGCCTCTCTTGCTGAGTAATGAGAGATTTCCCTGGGCCTCCGAGGGCTCTAAAGAGGGGCTGAGCAATATTATTTATTCAGTTGTTTACAGAAGCGTTTGATCGGGAATAGTTCTTCACTGCCAGCCTGTTGTGTATTATTCATTGCAATAATCTCTGCAGATTGTGATAAACTGTAACTGCGGCGGGGCAGCGCGGAGCTGGGCTGTGCTGCCACCGCTGCCTGCTCCGGCCTCTAAAATATCGGCAGCTGCAATCATAAATCTCAATTTACAAGTGGGACTATTGCACGGGGAGTTATAGTTATACTAATGATTACTTCTCTGTCTTATTTTTCATGTTGCAACAGAGTAATAAATTTTTAAAAACAGCCTGGGCAAAGCGTCAGCAAAGGCTGTGCGTCCTCTCACACGCTGTCAGCAGAGAGGGGCATTCCTGTTCTCCAGCAGGCATCTCACTAGTGAAGAGAGCTCAGCTCCCTGCATTGTTTTCCCTGCTGAGAATGGGGACTGAGCCCTGCATTTGTCACTGACCTAGTCTTTATCAGTCAGACTTAGGAAATCCTGGGGTTTCTAAGGTGGGGATCTGATGACTGAGAGTGGAGCTGGCGTTTGAAGGGTGTATCTTATTCTTGTAGCTCACCACCCTCCCAGCAGCGGGGCTTTCCCAGGCAGAGAGTTGGAAGCTGCCTTTTTGCAGACAGTGTGCCCACAGTGTGGAAATGGGGTGATGGCTCGGATGGTCCCACCTGAAGGAAAGCCCCCCTTCCTGGAGAATAGCAAGGGTCAGAAGAAAAGGCTTTGGGTTAGAGAAACTCAGACCTTGCTCCCATCCCCATGTGGGAGCAGTGACTCAGGGACACCCAGTGGCATCCCTCCTGGAGGAGTCACCATGGGGGCACCCCCCAAAGACCAAGTCTCTTGCCCAGAAGGCAGCAGTGGGACACGGGGTTCAGTGAGCATTTCCCAAGTGTTTATCACAGCTCCGAGGTCTGTGATGTGAGGCCTCTGATGGATGCCTCCATTCACAGACTTGACATTATGATGTACAGGGAGCCTAGAGATATATAGATTTTCAAAGTGGCCACTTTGAGCATAATTATAAATATCCAGCCTCTTTACATAGTGAATTGTTGCCAGGGAAAGAAGGACCCCAGGAGCTCTGAAATTTGGCATCTAGGATTTCTTGAGAAAGGAGCCTTGGCAGAGGTTTTCCACCCATTTTGGGGCCAGGAAGGCGTGGGTGTTAAGGGATGATGCTTTTCCCATCCTGAACCCCCCTGGCAGGTCCTCCCCCATTCCTCATGGTGCTGGCAGTGTCTCTCTGTGAGGGACATCTCCAAGGCACCAGCACACTGTAATATGATTTTAACTGCTTCCGAGTGGCTGGCTCCCCTTCCAGATCACAGCACAGAGCACCAGGGGCATAACAGAGCTGGGAGCAGGTGCTCCTGGTCTCTGCGGGATCCATGGCCCCAGAGACACAACAAAGGAGAGATCTTCCCCTAGCTCATGGGTGGCTCATCTCCTTACACTAGCCCTTGGAGCATCCCAACCCACAGAGAGAGGGCTGGTGCTCAGCACAAAGAGATCAGTTTTCAGGTGAGCAAAAGATCCCCCAGCTGGATGGGTGCTGGATGCAAAACCAGCAGCTGAGACCTGGGCACCATCAGGAGCACTCCTACATGCCCTCCTTGGATTCACAGACTCCTAGAAAAAAAGGCAGCTGTCCTTTCTAGAAAACCATCTGGAAGTCCCCTTATCATGCTTTTCTCTTGCCATTTGGATGATATCAGAGCATCACCACGTCCATTGCTTGCTGGAGTGGGGTGGGTGTGCCCTGGGGAAGGTCTCTGCAGGCAGCTGTGTGCCCATCCCTGTGTGTGACTGTCTAGGCTCAAACAGCCACCGGTTTGAGCCTTCCCCACCCTGGGACTGGGGCATGCTGGAATATTGCAGGGAAAAATTAAGAGAATGTTTGAGGATTTGTGTTCTGTTTGCGAGCAGGGTCTGGAGGAGAGAAGGTCAAAGAAGAAAATTGGAGCTGAATTTAAATCAATGGCAGGTAGAGATTAGAGCAGTGGCCCAATTAACTGCAGCAAGACAGGTGGAGGCTGGGGGAGGGCTCTAGCTCTCCAGGTTAGGATCCCTCATTGGACCCCAGTTCTGGTCCATGGAGATATGAATGAATGCCTCAGACAAAACAGGGAGCATGGCCAGGGACTTGGGATGGGGACTTTGTGCCAAGGACTTGCTGGTGGGCAATGGCTGGAGTAGCTGGAGGATGTGGATGGTAGCAGGAGACCTAGGTGGTTTGGTGTCAGATTGAATCCCACTCCCTCCTTCCTTCTCTGCACATCTTGCCAAGCTCAATCTGCCTCTCCATCCACATACCAGCTCTTTGTCCTTGTTTTCTTGTCCCAGTCCCTTCCCCCATGTGTCCTGCCATCATCTCAGCTGCTCCCACCACCAGCCCCACTAGCTCCCCATCACTGTTTCCTCCTGCTTGTCTGTGCCTTGGCTCCAGCTCTTGTTGGTGCAAGTGTTTCAATGAAACAGTTTCCTCCCTCGCACTTCCTGGGGAAGTCATCGAGCACCCGGAAAGCTGGGTCCCACTTCCCACGCAGGTGTGTAGGGTGGGTGCCAGGAGGGCTGCAGCAGCTGGAAGCAGGGGCCAGCCCTGGGATGATTGTCAGTGCACGTGCAGCTGCCCAGGGCCACACACAGCTGTCTTTGCCCAAAGTTGGCTTGATTCTAATGGGAAATCCAAAACATTCTGGGTTCCAAAAATCACCTTCCCAACAGACGTCAAGGCTTTGTTCTGAAACATCGTGGTAAATATGAAAAAACCTTGCGCTGGCAAGTAACTAGAATTTAAGGGAAATAGTGACATTCTTGTCATTCTTGTTGATGGCAATGTATTAATGGTTTGGGCTGGAATTTCCTGGGAAAAGAATTCAGTGTGAGTTAACATCCAGCATGCAATGTCTCAGCTGATTCACTAAATTTTGGGGAAAATCACTGTGGGTCACATCAGAGCAAGAGCAAGCCACCAGCCCTTCCTTAGTCGCAACACACGTCCCCCATGTGCTCCTGGGGTGAGGGCAGGCAGGAACACAGCTCCCATGTCTCTAAGCCTACAGGGGTCGGGCTTTGCTCTCTCCAGCAACCCTGTGCACTGCAGCATGTTGCACATTACCTAAGGAACATTAATTAACATTGCTGGAAGATCTCAGGAAAGGTGCAATTTGAATGGTCTGGCACCACAGTCATTCGGATGCTGAGTTAATTCAATCCTTGCACACAGTACTCCTACAGATTGTTGGCTTTAAACAAACAGCGGTGACAGATTTGTTGCTGCGGAAATGTGGTCATTAAGTCAGGAGCGTGTGTTTGACCTGAAAGCGATTGAGTGATGGATGCAAGTCATTTTAAAGCTGCAGCAGCCAAAGGATGCTCCTTTTGGAGAGCAATCTTGCATCTAAGGAGTGTAAATAATTTAAACAAACAAGTAAAGTAAGGTGAAAGCACTGCTGTGTTGTGGCACTAAATGCAAAGCAAGGCAGTCCTGTGGTGAAGAGAGCTCCTTTGCACAGCACTGTCATAAAGAGGTGCAAGGTACCAGCTTAGAGGCTGTCTGTGGGCATAAATGGTACCAACCAAGCTCCCTTCACTTCACAGTCACCCATGGGAGCTGTGCATCTGCCGCACTCCGAGTGTGAGCAGTGCAAGCACTGTGGGATCCCCAAGGAGCAGTAATCAAAGTGGTAGAGATCACCTCCGTGTCCTGGAAGAGCAAGACTCACATGTCCTGCAGTGTGGCACTGTGCCACTCCAGCTGCTCCTCTTGTCAAGCTGAAGGAGGCTGATACTCCCTTGACTTCCACACAAGGTCTGGCTGGTCTTGTCCAGCAAGGAAGGTTTGGTGAACCAGGAGCTTGGCATGCTCCATGCCAGCCTTGCTCTGAGCCATCCTCTCATTGCTGTTGAAGATCCTGTCACTGGTCACATCACAGGGTGTGCACATTATGCTGCTGGATGTGGTGTCCCTGTAATGAGGCTGGCACTTACTGTGCATTAGGAGCAGCCACTGCTTAAGCCTCAATATCTCGGCCATTTAATTTAATGGGTTTTTTAAAATACCAAAAGCAATTAAGTTCACATTGTGAGCTAATCGCCTACAAAATTTCATTTCAAAAATGCTCCGACTGTTTGTGAGAGGATTGCTGGAAAGCAGCCCAAATATGCCACCATGTCTGTCTGTGTGTCCTTCTTTGCCTTCCCTCTTTTCCAACCAGAGTTAAGCAGACTTCTCAAAAGGAAATAATCACATTCTCAGTTCCCTGCTTTTCTGATAGTTTTCCTCTGGTGTGAATTTTGCATGTCTAAGTTAAATGCCAGTGATTGGTGATGATTATAGTGCACAGCTGGTACTACAAGAGTGGAAAACAGGGGTTTGAGGTCTGGCTGATGGGCAAGAGCCAGCTGTTGCTGGGGAGTGAGTGGGCACACAGCTGTGTATCCAGGCCAGGAGTATATGGTGGGAGCTCTGATATTGTGTCACCACTGCCTTGAGGCCACGTGTCTGTGCTACTGCCCAGGGCGTGTAAGAGGTGCCTGAGCAATAACACCCAAACCTTGCACAAGCCTTTCTGCTTTGGAAAAGTGTTCTGGGTGAGCTGTTTGCAGCATGTCCACCATGTCCCATGGTGGCTGCCCTCCCTATCCTCCTCCTGCCTTAGCAGCTTCAGCTCACGGCATTCATCCGTGGCAGTCCCTGCAGGGACCAGCTTGCCTGTAGGCTGCCAGGCTTTATCAGATCGGAGAAGAGCCAGAGGTCTTTGTCAGAGATTACTTGTTCTCCTAAACAGTCATGTTACTGAATATGGAATAATCTCCCCTCAACATCCAGCTGGGGGTTTTGTTTCCTTCACTGTGGGCTATCATGTTAACACTCTCCTTAAAGCACCTTTGCCAGCTGAGTCACCCATGTGATGCCCATCACCTGACCAGCACGGTGGGCAGGTGCACACTCCACACCACTGTCCACCAAGCTGCCTGCCCTCAGTGTGTTTAGCTGAGCCATGCATGGCTGCCATCCCATTTTGGCTGTGGTGTTGCCTTCTCCATACTCCCATTGCCATCCCCCCCAGCTGGTTTCCCTGGCTGGCAGTGGGGAGGTGATTTATGGAGTCCCACATGCACCCGGTGAGTCCGGCTCTCTGTGTTTCAGGGAGATCCATCGCACAGGGAGGGGAGGTCACTGCGTTGCAGGTTTGCTAACCTTGCCCGCTTATTAAAAATGGTAAAAGCCTCCCTCAGGACTCGTGAAGTATAGATCCAAAGAGCTCCATATGCTGTTCCCCTTAATGAGATGTCTGCCTGAAGAGCAATAGCAAAACACACCATCCAGTGCAGGGTCCCTATAGCTAGATGGCCTGGCTGTAAACAGAGCCGTCCGTCTTAATGGGCTATCGTGTAAAAACTTCTCCCAGTCAATAAATCAAAGGGGCTCCATTTATATCATGTGCTGCCTTCGCTATTAGGCTGCCTCTGGATGGCATGTTCTGATACAGAGCTCCCCGGGCCTGCCAGACAAGGCCAGAGGCTCTAATAGGCATTTAATTTAGGCTTCCCTGTGCTGATACCCATGCAGAGTTCAGCATCTGGGACTCAGCAGGGGCTCCCTCGTGGTTTGGGGTGGCCCTGCTGTGCAGGAAAGGGCACCCATGGATCAGCACCTGGCAGGCATCACCTCCCCTGCCCCTGCTGGGTAGGAGCCTCTGGTGTACAGGGAACCAGACTCTCTCTGTCAAGGGGTGTGTGGGTTTGGCGAGCACCCCACTCGGTCAGGAGCAGAAGCCACAGCTTGGCGCAGTTATTTATTTTTCATCCCCTCCCTTGTGCTGCTCAGATGCCACCGGAGGAAGTTCCGCTTCAGCCACCATCCCAGGCAGAGATATTAGTCCTCATTACTAATTAAAGGAAGCAGGAGTAATTGACGGATGGTGGATGGCAGGGGAGCCAGTGTGATGAACAGCCCCTGTCCCTGTGCCGGGGACGCATGCTGAGCGCTACCTGTTAGCTACAAATAAACAAACCTGATAAATAATAAATAGTTTGAGAAGAGTGGGAAAGCATTATTTAAATTAATAGGGATTAGAGGGAGAGGTCTGAAAGAGCATTCCTCCAGATGAGCTATCCGTGGACAGACAGGGACTCATTTGTTGCAGACTGGAGTAAACAAGGAGAAGGGGAGGATTCATCACAGCAGGGCCTCGCAGCGCTTCTAGGGCTGGCAGCAGCATGGCTGTACTTCTCCTGGCCACCCCTGCATCAGGGCTCCCTGTGTGCCTGCTGCCTCAGCCGTGCCACTGTGCTGTCACACCTCTGGTGCCAGCCTGGGGCACTGGGTGCTCTCAGGGAGTCAGGGTGCTGCAGCAGAGCAGTGGGGAGCGGATGCTGGGCTCTGGCTGCTGCCAGGGTCCCACACCACGACAGGGCACCTGCAAGTTTTCCCAGACAGCTTGATGGCTACCTGCAGCCTGCCTCCACCCAGGCACCCACTGACAGCCACGGGTTGGTCCCAGCCGGCAAATCCGGCTGCAGGGGGGTCTCTCCTCACGCCCTGACATTTGGATACCACCCTGCCTGCTCAGGGCAGGAGGCTGGGATGGTGGAGGAAGGAGGAATGCTGTGGGAGGCAGGGGAAAGAGGGGAGGACAGACGCTCTGCTCGCTATCATATCTACTCCATCTTATCACCACAGTAATTTGATGATAAAAAATAATCCGAGGCTGGAAAGGAAACATGTGTAGTGGAGTAAAGATTGAATGTAGGTGGATTGTGCCCTGGGGCGGCGGCTGGGAGATAGAAGGAAATGTCCTTCTGTTTGACATACTGCCGAGTCGCAGCCGTGCCCCTGCCCTGCCCGAGGCACGGGGAGCCCGCTGGCCCCTGGGCCATGTGCTGGGCAGCGCGGTGCCTGTTGCGGGCCCGCAACACCTCCTGCCCTCCGCCTGCACCTCCTGTGACCCCCCAGGACCCTGTGGGGTGCTACCCCCCACCCTTTCACCCCACAGCTCGTTCCCAGCACACTTCTGGTTATTTTTTTTCCCTTTGGTTATGCTTCACAACTCATTTTATCAGCTGTCAGTAACCAAATGTCTTTTTTAAGGAGTGGGTTATAGCCACTAATGTACTGAATGCTATTGCACTGGCTGCAGTTAGTGTTCCACGGCTAAATTACTATAATTAATGTTCCACTAGAACTGTTTGTAACAGGCGGCTGCGGGAGCCCCAGGTCTGGGCTTTCACAGCCACTGAGTTATCTCTCCTCCCCGGAGAAAGCGCCTCTCACAAAGGGGAGGGACGAGGTCAGCACTGGGACAGGCAGGCACTCGCCGAGCCAGCTCCAGCAGATGAGTGGCCGGGGAGCTGTTCCTGGGGTACAGACTCCCTGTGTCACCCCATCTCGGCTCTGTGCCCCGTGGGAGTGGCAGGGGGTGCAGTGGAATTCCTGCTGGGATTGTCAGGGCACTGCTGCATCGCCAGGGCTTCGCCTATCGCCCTCCGCGATTGCGTTTTAAAGATGGAGCACGGTGCCTAGAGAAACGCTTCCAAAACTCGCTAAGGGCAGTCAGCAGAGATGTTTCCCTGTGCCAGGCATGGCACTTCAGCCCGCACTCCACACCAAGTCTGCACCCAAAACCATCCCTGCTCTCACCTCTCAGTGAGGCCAGAGGTGCAGGGGGAAAAAATTTGCTCGGCGGGCACACACACCCCTTGTTTCGCTAAATGCATTGTTCAATACCTGCAACAAACAGATTAGCCGAGGCTTTATCAGGGACAAGAGAAGGGAGAGCAGTGTGATAATGGTTTTCAGCAAATCCTCGGGCTGTCACAGATTAGAGCCGCGGCAGGAGCATTATCAGCCCTTTCCTCCTCTCCCCATCACCTCCCCCTTTGTCTCTTCTCACCATCGGATTTCTCCAGCCAATCTATCCCTGAGAGAGCCGGGCAGATACAAGAAGAAGTCGGTTTCCATCTGATCTGCAATTGGTTTTTCTCGGCAGCCGATCCGTGTCGCAGCATTGATCCGTGGGCCCCCCAGCGCTTGTCACCTTGCGTGTCTGGAGAGGAAGGTGGCCCAAGGAAGGGGGGCTGGGGTGGGGATGCTTTAAACTTGCTGTGTGCCATTGATCTGCAGGCAGGAGCATGGCCAGGCCAGCCCTGCCAGGCAGGAAGGCACGAGCCACCTGCCCTCATCAGAGGAGTTTAAATGGCTGTGACCTTCTTATTAAAGGAGAGGAATGTCTTTGGAAGGCCAGCGGGAAGAGGGGGCCAACCCCAGGCCCTGGGGCAGGTGGTTGGGAGCTGCCCAGCCCTCACCATCTCACCAAGGGACAGCTCAATGAGACTGGCACTGGGGTGCTGGGAGCCTGCAGGGCACCGTCCTCTCTCAGAGGGGTCACCCACTGCACCCACATCCCCATTTCTGCTGCACACCTCTCTGTGCCACACTGCAGCATGGCCTGGCTTGAGTGGGGACCCCTGTCTTGGCTCTGCAGCTTGCCCAAGCCTGTGGGAGAGAAGCTGCCAGGTGGGAGCTGTTGGGTTGACCCCAGTGGGTGGGCAGCTTTCTCAGGAGACCTGAAGTTGCAGAAAGTTGTTTTTTCCTTCTAAATGTGGGACACAAGGCTGTCTTTTGTCCCAATGACTGCAGCCAGGGCCTGCAGGCCCCATCAGGTAGGGGTTTGTTGAAATACCTGAATGCTCAGGAGCCATGGCCCAATGGGCAGGGCAGCAATGCTGTACCAGGCAGGACCCAGCAACTTTGGAGTCAAGCTGGGACATCCTGTCTGTGCCTTACCCTTCTGCCAGGTTCCTGCTAGGGTAGAGCTGTGGCAGCTCTGCCTTGTCTTGCCTTTTCTGGCTGACCTGAGGGATGGTATGCAGGTGGGTGGGAGGGCAAAAGGGGATATAACAAGTAATGGCCCCAAGTGTGGAAACAGTGTTAATAAAGTGTATTTCACTTTTAATTTTGGCATATAATGTAATGATCTTTTTTAAGGCCCTATCATATTATCTGCATGACTAGATTATTGAGTCTTCATCATCTCCAGATAAATTTATGACCAGGATGATGTTTGGAATTTATTATCAGTCAATAGAGCTCAATACTGTAACAAGGCGTGTAATAAGATATACATATTTAATGATCCGGAGTAAAACAGCCCTGCTAATGGGCAGGATGAGACGGAGGCTGGAGCATTAATTTCCATCCCCTGCCCCTTTCCACGGGAGCCTGCACCATTCAGATGGGATGCAGCCCCAGGGTCCTGTGTGTTGCCTGAGGTCAGAGCAGGGACTGGCTCTGGGGGATAGAGAGGAGCACAGCCCTCATGCTGCTGTGGCTGTGAGCACGTGCCTGCTGCATGTGTGCACTCGTGGGAAGGCACATGTACCACCCATCCCTGCAGAGATGTGCAGCTCTGTCTCACGCAGCACACAGCTCTCTTACATGGCTTTGCAGGTCTGGCTGACATCCCTGTCTGTGCCAGGTAAGGACTGTCACACAGCCACTTTGCAGGTGGCTCTCTCCAGCCCAGCAGTCTGGGCAAACCTTGCACAAAGCTGCTGCTCCAGCAGCTGCTGAGATGGCTGGAAAACCCACAGAATACTTTCTATGTTCCAGGGGCAAGCCTGAAATCCTGCCTCTGGGGCAGTGCAGCACTCTCCAGCTCAACAAGGAGAGCAGAGCCGGGGCAGACAGATGCACTCTGTCCACACCACATGAGGACTTCTCTAGCCCAGCAAAGCCCTTGGTGGGGCCACAGTCCCATGTGGCCTCACAGAGTCCCCCACGCTCTGGCTCGCCTGGCTGTCTCCCTGACAGGAGACCAGACAGCAGCAGAGCAGGCACAGCCCAGGGAGGCAGCAGGTCTGTGTGCCCAAGCACCCTGGCCCTGTGTGCAGCTTCCCACAGACTGTCATGTTGAACAGGGGGCCATCTCCTTTGCCAGGTTATATTTTGAGCTGCCAGCACTGATTTTTCCAGCCTTTTGGGATGTTATTAAATTACTTTCCAAGGACTTTTAATAAGCACTTTTGATACCTTTGAAGCGTGCAGCTTTGTGGGAAGATTACAGTCCCGCATCCATCTCGCTGGGAGAGAAACAATGGCAGCAGGGCTGGTGTTTGATCTCTCCTCCAGAAGGCGAGAGAGGGTTTGGGTTAGACAAAGAGGTGAGCTGCTGATTTAGAGCTAATGTTTAAAAATAGGTAGGTCTCCCTCCAAGATAGAGAGACCTGCCCTCCTCTGTGTAATCGCCTGCCTCTGCCTCGCTGGACTTGCAGAAACACAGCTCGCTTTATTTGAAGGCTTCGAGTGCAGCATCGCAGTTTGATTCTTGGTCCTTTTAAAGCTATAACTAGGCCATCTGACCAAGCTTTAAAGAGCAGGAGAACTTTCCATTAGGACTTGCGACACACTCTTGGCAGCACTGGAATTGCATTCTCGCCTTTTATTTCCTTTCTCTGACATCTCATGTCACTCAGGCAGGAGAAACTCAGCTTTATAAACTCACTCATCTCTACCTTGAAATTTCTCCCTAATTAGGGTCCCAATCCCAGTGAAGGGACTGGATGTCAGGAGCTGGATGTGGAACAGAGCAAACAGCAGTGGTGGAGGTCAAACCAAACTGTTCCCTGCAGCCCAGGTACCACCTGGCCCCAGCAGCATCAGTCAGGGGCAGGGACACAGCATCTCCCATGTCTGTGCCCACAGCTCCCACACAGGAGAAACAGAGCCACCATCCCTGCCATGCCAAACATCGGCATGTCTGGCCCCTGTGCTGCCTCAGGCAGGGACCATCAGATGAGTTACAGCACCACGAGCACCCAGCTCTGCCAGGCATGCCTTCACTGCAGGGAGAAAAGGTGTCAAGGGAGTCGAATTCCCTTTATCTGTGGATAACTACTGCTGCCTTTAACTGCCTGGAATAAACTAGCCATAAATATCATGATCATAAGTGCTTAGATATGGCAACTTTACACTGAACAGAGGTTTTAACCTTCCCTGCGGAGGATATCCAGCTCTACATCACTGACTGTTTCCATTCAGCTGCACGGCCAAAGACAAGCCCTTGATGAACTGCTCAGAGCAGCTGCACCAGCTACTGGCCACCTCTCAGCCTGGTCTAACCCCAGTCCTTACCCCAGTTTTGGGGTAGGACCTCTCTCCTGCTTTCAGGGCCAGACAAGAGTCCTGCTGCCCTCTCCCCCCTGCCAGCATTCTTTCCTCCTCCAAGGAATCACCAGCATTGGAGCCCTTTACTGGGCTCCTCTGGGGCTCCATCTTCCATTCTCATTCCCACCCACAAGGAGGGTCCAAGCCACCAACTTCTGCAGCAACTTGTCACCATCACCTTGTCCCTGAGCCAGGCCAGGGGTCCCATATCAGCAAGAGGGCAGTTTGCACCTTCCCTGCTCCTTGCCAGTGCCCCGCCGTGACTTTATTTTGCATGGCGACTTTGAGGGGAGCTGTAAAACACTCAGACGAGTTAAATAATACACGACAGTGTACGGTATAAATTACAGGAAGCCAGCGGTGGAGCGACATTGTATGCTGAATAAATTAAAGGCTGCGTGACTTACAGGCAGGATTGATCTGCCCAGCATTTTGTTTAGTGACGTGCTTGTCATAAGGGAGAGCTAATTACAGGCGCGGAGGCGCGCGGCTCCGGTGCTGGGGAGCACAGAGCAGGCTGGGCTCACCAATGTCACCAGGGTCCCTGCACTTCCAGGATTTGCCCTTTCTGAGGCCAGCCACATGCCAGGCCCCCTTAGCTGGATGCCTGCTGTTTTCCCAGGGCCATCCAGCACTGTCACAGCCCAGGAAAAGGACTGTGCTGCCACAGGGAGCTGCCACGGTCTGGAAGTGGGTGTGCTCGTGTGGGGGACACAGGCAGCTGGTGGCTCTGGGGGCTGCCCTGAGCAAGGGCTGGTGTTGGGGCTGCCTCAGCAGCTTAAGGGAAATAGAGATATTCTATCCTGCTACCATTCTTAATGAAGCAGAGCCATATAGGAGCGCATCCTTTGCTCCTGTGGCATTTCTGAGCCCAGTGCTGCTCACAAGGTGACACAGGGATTTCACTGCTCTGGGGTACCCAGGACTGGCTGAGCAGCAAAGCTGAGAGCTGTGGGGGCTGATTTGGAGACTGAAGAGTACAAAAAGACAAGTACAATTCAGAAATTGGGTAGGGATCCTGTAATAGCAGGATGCTGCTGTGAGCCACCAAGGGAAGGGGCAGTCTTCTTCAGGTCACAATTTGGACTGGATAATTTTGGGGAAGATGTGCTTTACCCACATGGGTGTGGGAGACTGGTGAGAGGCTTGGATTCAGCTGGGTGACTTTAACCACCAAACTCGGGGCTGAGTTTGGAGGTTTGTCCTGCTGGGCTCCGGAGCATGGATGGCTCCTGTGCCAGGAGGTCTGTCCGCATTGCCTGCACAGCTGAGCGATGCCGTGCAGGCTGTGGGCAGCCCTCGAGGTCACGGCAGAGGCTGTGCCATGGGGCTGGTGCAACGGGGACCTCCCTGTCCTGCCACAAGGGTGCGGTGGCTGGAGAGCTCCGTGCTCCGGAGCGGGAGCGGGCCGGCCAGCGGGACGGCTCGGCGGATGTCTGTCACTCGCTGGGATTATGAGTAGTGAGTGTAATGCATCGGCGTATGAATAGGGTTGTCTGGCTGATGGTGATGTATCGTTTTTCATTACTGCCTCTCAAGCCCTCCCTGCTTCACGTGTGGAAATTCTATTTATTCCCTAATTTGTAAAAATTCCCTCCTTATCTGATACCAATCAGGGAGGGGTAATTGGCTCTCCAGGGCTAGCGGCTGGGGTCCTGATGAAGAGATATGTGTGTCTGCTCTGGCTGTCCAGGCACCCTGCCCTGCTGCACCAGCGACACGGGCCACAATTAATAATGATTTGCAAATGGCAGACAAGCAATAACGCAGAAAGATGTCCAGCCAGCCTCCTGCCCGCCCCTTAATTTCCTTCTGTAATATAAATGGCACAGGAACGAAAATTCAGCGCTATAAATTCTGAAATTAGTTATTCACCATAATAAATGGTTCCCTTTTTGGTGCACTGTTCTCCCCATCCTTCTCCCCTGACCCCCCCACTTCCTCCTCCCCTCCCAGCCCCCTTGCCTGCTACCTACTTCATTTGAGTCCTAATATGCAAATGCTGTAATTTAACGGGATGGTGAAGTTGATTTTCATGTTAACTTAATTACTTTGATTTATGAAGGGCTGGGATGTAGACACAGCTCCATCCTTGCCCACCTCCCACCCTCACCCCTCTGCAGTCCTGCTGACCCGCTGCCTCTCTTCCCTTTTCTTCCCTTGGCTCAGTCCTCTTTTCCTCTTCTTCCCAAGTTTAGTGTTTTATTAGCTGCCTTTAAGTGGACATAAGTCCTCACGACAATCGCATGATGCGGAGGACAAATTCCCCGTCCTGCCTTGTTTAATCGTGCCTGGATAATGGATGTATAATTGACTCATTTGAATGCTTTTGCCTACAGGAGTGCAGAGCATTAAATGTTTGATTGCCTTAATTTCCAAACAGATCATTATCCCCTTCTTACCCGCTCTTAATAAACACTTTATGAGGATTTTTTTTTGTAAAGGAAAAAAATCTCCACTCCTCGTACTTCTCTGAAGTGATAAACTCTAATTAAGTCTAATATTTAAAAATATGGTAATGGTGACTTGTTTGAATAAGTGGCCTGCATTTCCATAATTTCATTATTACGTAAAACACGCTAATTATTTGAAGTGTGCTTATTACGAAAAGAGAAATCTCCTTCTAATAAAGATGAAATTGGCTTTTTTCCCTGTATTGCTGTGCACGCCGCTCCCCTTCTCTCCTGGACGGTGAGTGGCCACAGCCAGGAGCGGGGTGATGGCAGCATTCGCTTTGTTTGCTAGGGAAGGCTGCCAGCCAGGGATGCTGCATGTGCAGGAACAGGCACAGAAGGCTGAAGGGCAAGGAACAGGCAGAGGCTGAGGTCTCTGTGCACCCTGAGTCACCCTTGGCCCCAGCAACATTGGTGCCCTTTGGGCTCATGGCTCCAGGAGTTGTGGGGAACATTGCAAGCTCAGTCCCTGCTGCCCATTCCCTCCAGCAGGGATGCCCCAGCTGTCGTGGTTTGCCCACATGGCATCGCCTGTGCCAGGCTGTCCAGCAGCCTGTGGGCTGGAAGGTGTCTCAGCAGCTGGGTGTCTTGGCAGTGCAGAGGCCCCAGCCACCCAGCTCTGCCCTGGAAGAGGGTCAACATGGTGGGTGCATGATGGGAAGAGTGGTTCCCAGTGCAGAGGATGGGAGGAAGCATCCTGTCTCCCACAGGGTGACAGTGACCAGCCTGGGTGGCAGAAATTGCCCAAGGCAGCAGATTGATGGTCAAGACTGGTCTCCTTTTGCTGCTCTTCCTACTGAGCTGGGAACTGCCAGAGATGGGCCCTCCCTGCTCCAAGTGTCCCTGCTGGGGTAAACAGGATTTGGAGGTCTTGCTGACCCCAGTGTGCAGGGAGTGGGACAGGCATCATGTCCCTCTGGGACAGACACAGGTTGAAGGAGGATGAGTATGAATAGTGTCCAACCCCTCATCAGAGCCTGTGCGGGCACTCTGTGGCGGGGCAGGCAGGGAGGCACTGGGATGAAGTCAATATAAAACTAATTTTCTTTTCTTCATGAAGAAATGAGGTGTGTGGCAGTAACGTAATTGCAGATAATGAGGTAAGTTATTCTTAATATTCTGCACGTCGCTGTCAGCTCCACCTAATATACCTGCCGGCTGTGCGGGACACGCTCAGCCCCTTGCCCCGTGCGCGGGATTATGAGGCCATTAATTAGGGAGCAGCTCGGCAGGACCATCCCTGGCATCCCTGTGGATCCCTGGGAGCTGGGAGCACTTGGTTCTGACACGTCCTTGTCACCACTATGCGGGCATCCTGGTGTCCCCACCTTGCCCAGCGTGTCATGGTGGGGATGGATTCAGATCAGACACAAACTCCCCCCAGCTGCAGTGTGGACACGGTGAGTGACACAAGAGCTCTGTGTGCTGGGAAAATGCTGTCACTCCCTGCCCTGACAGTGACATCCCTGCTCACAGGGAGCAGCACAGCCCACTGAGGGGACACAGCACCCAGTGCTCCCATTCACGATTGCTGGGGATGCCAGCAGCAGTGCCAGACTCCATGAGATCTCTGAGGTCCATACAGCAGCCACTGCTCACAGGGCCACCTGCTGTCACCCAGGGGCGGCGGTGGCAGTGGCCGGGCGGGCCTGTTTCCGCTTTGCAGGGAGCTGTTATACAAAGGCAGCAGTGATATTATTCATTAACAGTAATCTGCCATTAGAACATTGACAAATGGCCCCTCGGCGCCTGAGCATCAGTTCTGGTACAGCCCATAAAGCATGGGGACAGTTTAAATATGGACCTGCTCAGCTCGGGCCGGGGGTGATCCGTCTTCCCGGCCATAGCACAGGTGCAGTGGGGTTGCCTCCAAATGAGCACGTTTGGGGGGGCCCTGCAGTCCCTGACCACCCCCAGCCCAGCGGGGCAGCTGCTGGGATGGAAAAGCTCCCTCCATGCTCCGGAAGCGTCTCGGCCCAGTGCACAGCGGCTGCAGCAGCGCTCAGCCCCCTGAGCCCCCGTGTGGAGGTGTCTGTGTGGTTTGGTCCTGTGGGGAGGTGGGAGAGGTGGGAGAAATGCTGGCAGGGCAGCACACAGAGCCCCTACCCTCCTCCCCAGTGCCTGGGCTGGGTGTGGAGGTGATGCTCTCCTGGAGTGAGCATTGCTGCTCCCAGCAGCCCACTCCAGCAGCACAGACTCCTGCTGATGGAATCCTCAAACTCATGCTAGGTTCGAAGCAGTGCTGCCATGCAGTGGCTGGTGGGAGGGCACATGCCAGGCAGTCAGCCCAGTGCCATGGGCTGGGGGCTTTCTGCTGCCATCTCAGCAGAGGAGTGCAATGAGAATGTCTGTGCCCCTCCAATGACAAGGCAGCCAGTGATGCTGAACGGCCACAAACTCCAGCCTAAACTTAGGAGAGCGTCCTGCTGGCCCATGCGTGTGCATGTGTCACTGTCCTTGGCTGTCACAGCTTGGCAGGAGCTGGAAAGGGCTGAAATGTGGTGTCACAGTGGGTAATGCTGAAACACAGGGGTAGGAGGGTTAAAACCTGGTGGGCTAAGCCAGCCAGGGTGAGTGGAGGCTGGGGTGTCACATTACCCCACACTGCACTGGCAACTGGACCCAAGAGTCCCAGGGGTAGACAGCCCTGGAACCCAGCACCTCAGGGCACTTCAACCCCAGCCACCCTGGGCCACTGCACGGGGACATGGGGCGATGCTCAGAAGCAGCACAGCAAGGTGAGGGGCAGGGATGCAGGGCAGAGCCACTGCTCTGTTTGCATGATAACCCCAGGCTCACCCCTTTCACACACACCGCACAACACCCCTAAATCAATTGCATCTTATTATTACAATATCAATATACAATATTCCTACAATAACACCATTGATTTTCTACTCAGAGGCTGCACCTAAGTCTGTTTTAAAGAGGAGGGAGTTAATAGTGCCCTCATTAAAAATCTATAGATTACCCCCCACCCCAAAAAAAAGAAAAAGCAGTTTATATTCATTAGGGCTATTGAATATAAAGTAATATGTTTGTGTAGGACATTGGAGTAATGTGATAATCCGTCCGCATATCAGGGAGAAATCCACTTAGCAACCCTGTCAGCTTGACAAGAAAAATGTGCCCATAAAGTCGGGAATACATTGAGGGAGTGAGCGGGAGGAGAGCGGGGGTGCGTGCGCATGTGTGCGCCTGTGCAGAGCCATGCTGGCCATCAGCCTGGGACCACCTTCACCCATCACCCTGCTCAGCCCTGGGGCACAGCTGGGCACCCCTCAGGCCCCTGCAGGTGTCTGGGGCTGGGATACACCCAGTGTGCCAGGAGAGGGATCAAGCTGGGGGGCTCTGCAACCTGCCAGCCTCCCCAGCCCCAGGTAGGGGCACCAGACAGTGCAGGTTGGTGGGTGCCAGCCTGGGTGCCAGGGCAGCACCACCACAGCCATGTGCCCCCCAGGGAGAGCTGGGCTGGGTGGGGGCTGCAGCGTGGGCAGGGCTGCCTGTGCCCTCCTGCCAGCCTCGGACTCTGCTTGTCCCCTGCCCCGTGGTCACCTCTGCCATGGATTAAGCACTGAAAAGCAGCAGAGCAATACCGGTCGCGCTCTCTTAGGCTGTCAATTGCCATTTTTGTAATAGAAATTCCTTTCACAAGGTAACGACGGCCAGATTTAGAGGATTTCATATTGTTAATAATTCCCCAAACAGCCATCTGACTGTGTTGTTTTAAAAGCCGCTTAGTTTTTTGCTTTGGAGTTTATGAAAATCTCCCACTCTAATATCCCGAGAGCCAGCCTATAATTGTGTTATTAAATCAATCGGAGCGGATTACATTGTAAAATCAATAGATGGCTGTAATTGCATATTAGAAAGTTGTTCTACTGTTGTTGATTTTTTTTTACATGGATAATTATAATAAGAGTGTTTACCTTAGCGCTGATTTGGAATGAGTCTCACTAAATGATGTATGACGAGCTTGGCACACTCGCTGCCAGGGGCCGTGGCATCGTTTGGGACAGCAAGGACAGCACTGGCAGCATGGCCATGTGGGTGGCATTGACCCAAGAGGGTCCCACCAATTTTGCAAGGTGGCAGCTCAGAGTTCAGGGTATCTCCCAGTGCTGCCACCTGGCAACAGAGCACACTGAGGTTTTGGGGAGACAAATGATGGGGTGCAGGAAGCAGACAGCGGTCACAGACGGTATCCCCAGGGACCAGCTTGGGAGTCCCAGGAAGTGCCGTGGGGTCTCACTGCCTGTCTGGCAGCTGCCCAGGTCTCTGTGCAGTTCCCCCTCAGCAATATGGAGCAATAGTCAAGCCCCAGTGCCCACTCCAGCTCGGGGAAGGCTGCAGGCTGTGAGGTTGGCAGTGGGACAACTGGGGCTGTGCTTTCACATCCAGACTGCTCACTTGCCACCCACCTGCCACAGCTCCAGGATTTGCTTTGCTGTTACTTTTTGGGGGTACCAGGCCAGGGCTGGCTGGGTAGGGATACTTTTACCTCAGACAGTTGCACTCCTCTTTCCTCCATTTCCCCAGCTTTTAAGCCATTGTTACCCTGTTAGATCCCAGGGCAGCTGGCTCCAAGGGCTGAGGGTTTTCCAAGGGGCTCAGTTGTCTGGGGGATGAGGTGCAGCAGGTGTTCCTAAGGACAGTGAGGGAATAGCTTGAGTCGGAACAAGTGACAGCAGCAGGAGCTGGCATTGTGGCTTGGCTGGGCAGGACACCTGTCACCTCCAGGGGCCTTGTGTAGCCGTCAGTGTCACCTTGGGTAGCAGAGAGGACAGAGGCACAGAGAGATGGGCTCACCTCTGCCCCCATGCCACCCAGTGGGCTGGGGACCCCCCTCCTTTGTTGGGCTGTCCTCATGCCCAGCTGCTGTCCCCTGTTTGGCACACAAGTGACAGGAAGGGCTGCCACAAGAGGGTCTCAGGGGACGCTCCAGAGGCAGGTGGCACTGATGGAGATGTTACCTCTTCCACTGCCAGCCATCAGCCAGGAACCTGGCAGCTCATGGCAGCCCAAGGGGAGCTGTGTGTGGGGAAAGTCCTGAACCTCCAACAGATGCTGGGGGACAGGAGATGGCTTTGCCAGCGGGTCACTGGGCACAGGGGGGTGGAGAGTGCTGCTGGTGTGGCAGGGAGCATCCAGGAGGCCAGGCAGCCCATCCCTGCGGGCAGATGCCTGGCAGCAGGACAGCGCTGCCCGGCTGCGGGGGGCCCTCAATCCGGCACGCGGCACTGTCAGCAGGCAGCCTGCTGTCTCCTAGACAGTGAAATATGGCCACAATTAGCCCGGATACAGTTCAATTATGATAAACAGCGTTTGCACCCTTTAAGCTGTGATTAAAAGGCCTCCTCCCGTTGATAGAGAGACCTAATTTCACATTATTATCGCTGTAGCTTGATTATAAAGCACTCCCTGGATTTACAGTTGGGAGATGGATGTGGAGGCTTCTTTATCATTTACACATCAGTAATGATGCAGCCTTCCCTCCACCACAACATCCATCGAGCAGCGGCGGGGAGAGGGGGGCCTTGCCTGCACCCCCCTCCCGGGGCACCCTCTCCCCGTGTCAGCCAGGCCCCGCTGCCACACGCAAGTGGGCAAAGTCACCCTTACGGTAACAGCTTGATAAATGGGCGGGCGGTAATGAAATGGAGACATCAAGGCGTGGGGCGAGGAAGAAAGAGTGGTAATCGGAACGAGTGGAGCTGTCCCGAAACGGAGGGGAGCGGGAAGAAGGATCGCCTCTGCGCCGTGTGCTGTCAAGGGAGAAATTACACATTTACTCTTGCTTTTTCTTAAGGAGACGGCCCTCATAGATCAAAACATGGATTTACAAGCCAATTTTCAACATGAAATATAGACACTAGGAATCAATTTAAGCCCAGCTTCTATTTTAGCAAACGGTGCCTGAGTTTAGTCCCAGGTAAATAACACCAGAGCCTTCCCCTTTCCCATCTGGCTGCTCTGCCACAGCCCAGCACCAGGAGTGGCTGTGGCTTGCCATCCCAGCCACCTGCCACTTGTCAAACTCTGGTCGGTGAGCACAGGGAGGCACCACAGGCTGGCTCTGGTGGGGACATGGATGACCCTGACCTTCAGGTCCAGGGCATGGATCCATCTCAGTGCAGCACTGGGTCATTCTGGGATGCAGATGGCCAGTGCTGGGACTGGGAACTCTTCAATCACACCACATCACTGCAAGGTCCTTGGGACAGAGTACCTGGACTGGTGAGGACACAGGCCCGGCATGGGATTCAAAACTTGCTAGAGCAGCTCTTGTTTGGATGATGTCTCTAACGCAGTATCTCTGTGCTTTCTCCTTAGACGACTGCAAGAACATTGCCAACATCATGAAGACACTGGCCCATAGAGGCTTCATCTTCAAGCAGACCTCCAAACCTTTTTGATCCCCGAGGCAAGCCAGGCAAGGGCTGCATGCGCCCGGTGCCGGCAAGGCGGGGAGGACGGGCTCCAGCATTAAACAAAAACCCGGCAACCGAGGCCAGAGGAACCGACACAAAAAAAATCTCAATTTCAGCTGTTAACTCCAGTAGAGGTTGTATATATGGGAAGGCAAATCTGTGTAGACCTGATGTGACTCCCTCTCTGGGCTGCTCCGGACATTATGCCATGCTAGCGGACAGCCGCGTAGGGCGCTTGCACCACATTTTAGACTTGTAGTTCGTTCTTTTTCTTTGGCTCCTGATTTCCGTCCCTCCCTCCATATCCCACCCCGTCCTCCCTCTCCCGCCCCGTAGCCAGAGCATCCCCCATCTCCACCCTGGCATGGGCCATACCCACCTTCCCTTCTTCTTTCTCTTCTCTGGTTTTATGTTTTCAGGCCTCGACGGCTGCTGCAGCGATGCCGGTGTGTGCCTGCACTCGGGCAGCACTCACGGAGGCTCAGTGTGTCCAGACGGCCCCTCACCCTCCCCGCCAGCTCCCCACCCCGCCTCTCCCCTGAGCGCCTTTTCCCCATTTTGAGTCAACACTAACCCCTCTCTGACTCCTGTATGTGACAAACGCGATCCGTCTCTTTATGTTCAAGGTGAAGTGCCTGTATTCTCCGCTGCAGAGCCCCTGGCAGCCCCATCGTGGGCTGCAGGGTCCCGGAGGGCTCCCTTCAGTGAGGCAGGGGCCCAGCGGACAGGTGGGCGGCAGGAGGGAGGTGACAGTGTCCGCATGGAGCCCCGTCCCGTCCCCGTTCCGTCTGCTCGTGCCTCTTGCGGGGCTGGGTGGGATGCCCAGCCCCGCCTCGTCCCCGCCGATCAATTCCAGCTCCATGGGGGACAGGCCCGCCACAGCACCGTGTCCGTGTCCGGTGGTGGACGTGCCAGCGCGCGCTGGCCCCCGGCCCACAGGTACCTGAGCGGGGGAGCTGCAAATTGCCCCAGGCCCCTGAGCGTGCTCCCCACCAACCTCCCTCGGTTCCGAGCTGAGGCTCAGCCCCCCACGTGCTGTGCCCCTCACAGGTCCCCGCGGACGCTCAGCAGCAGCTGGCTTGTTGCCTGAGAGTTGCCGAGCACATCCCCTCCGGCTGGGTGGGCTCCCGGCTGGCCAGGGCGGTTGGGGGGAGCCGTGGGGCGGGCTGAGGGCGCACGTCCTCTCAGTGTCACCCAGCCCCGGGGCCCTGCTGAATGGAGCCCTCGTCCGGGCACTGACCTGCAGGGAGGCTGCAGCCCCAGGCCCGTGCATGCATGGCCTGGAGCGAAGCCGGTGACGGCAGCCAGAAGGGCAATACAGGCACTGAACTTGGCGGTACATGACTGCATGGTGTGTGGTGTTCCAGTTAAACCAACCGATAATGCAACCCCAGCATTTTCATTGTCTAGTTATTCCAATCCTTGCTGTAAATGTGCCACATGAATAAAGTTTGGGGGTAAAGGAGCCCGGGCTGTGCCCATGCATGTGCAAGTTTGTATGGGGGGCAGAGGGAGGGGAGTGCTGCCTGGATATGTGGGAGTAGGGTGCTCCCTGGAGTATGGCACATCCATGCTCCCCGTAAAAGGGATTTTGGCTGTGAAAGGTCAAGGTTCCCTGCTGCTGGGAGCACTGCCCCACTCTCTAGGATGGGCACTGTTGGTGGGCACCAGTTCCACCACCACCACCTGTGCCCCAAGGCAGCTCTGCCCTGAGGATCCCACCAGCCCATCACAGCTGGGCCTTATCCATGGGTGCACCCCATGCAGTTTTCTGCCCAGTGCAGGGTGACAGTCACCACTACCTCCCGCTGGCACCTGTCACCCCACTCTGTAGCCTGGCACACTGTACCCACACAGCTGCCACTGCATTTGGAGCATCTTGGCTACAGAATGGAGCCAGCATGGCTCTGCGGGGCCCTGGGGCACTTGCTCTGCCCCACGAGTGCAACGCTATGGGGTGCAGGAGCCATACCCAGCTGTGCAGGAACCACCACTGCATCCAGGTGCCCAAGGGACCTGCCCTGTGCCAGAGTGCCACTGGGTGACAGGGATGCAAGTGTCCAGCTAGCACCAAGTGGGCAGCTCCCAGAGGGCAGGGGCAGTCCAGCCCACTTGCTCCATGCAAAGGTCACAGGGGTTTTACCAGTTCCATCTGTGCAGCCCCTGATCAGCTTTATTGACCCTTTTTCGATGTGAGTCATCTAATTAGTTTTTTATGAAAACTAAGAACTTGGCCTTTGCCCTCTACTCCTGCAGGCGAGAATGTGACTCAGAGGACATTGTCACGGTGGATCGATGATGGCAAGTTACACTTGGAAGGCAGGGGTAGGGGACACAGGGTGGGCAGATGGGCATCAGCCCAGAGCAGGGCACACAGCCAGGACCACCAGTGCCCACAGTGGGCAGCCCATAAAGCCAGGCTCCCAGTGCACTGCCTCAGCTCCTCCAAGGCCCTGCAAAATGTGAGATGCAGGAACCAGGGGCCCCTCCCACCACGGACTGGAGCCTTGGGTGGGGCAGCAGGAGGAGGAACTCTACTGACTGTGAGCTGGGGACAACAGGAATGTTTCCAGCAGGAGCAGCCCCTTACGAAGGCAAGGCAGCACTTGCAGAGTTACTGGAAGAGAGCAGCTACACAAGGGTGGGATGCTGGAAGGAGCTCTCCAGCCTGGTGTGGGCAGCACAGGAGCAGCCTGGCTCAGGACATGGTAGCCTCAAAAGCAGCAGGGGCTGCAGCAACCCCAGCTGTCACCTGGTGACTGAGGCAGATGGGCTCGGGGACAGCCAGCAGCTCCCAACAGGGTCAGTGGTACCCAGCCAGCCTGGGACCAGGGTGAGAGAGCTCCATGCACCAGGGCTAGTGGCCACAGGGCAGCCACGGGTGGCCTGGGGCAGAGCTTTGCACAGCCCTGGGGCAGCTCTCCAGCACCTGCTACAAGTGCCTGCTGCAGAGGTCAGATGGGTCAGGACTATGGCACTGGGCAGAGGATAGCTCCCACTTTTCTCTGGAGCACTGCAGTGTTTGCCCCAGCAAGGCTCCTGTCCTGTCCCATGGCTGGAAGCAGCCAGCAGTCCCTAGGGGCTCCAGGACAGCCAGCACTGCCCCTGCACCTCCTCATCCTCACCCTGCACAGAGTTCTCATGGCTTCTTCACCCTCTTGATGGAGAAGGAGCTGAAGGCCAACTCCCTTCACTTCCTCTGCTCCAAAAGGGAGACAGGAAAGAAAAAAAAATACCAGGAACAGCAGGTGGGAGCACCTGGGCTGTGGCAAACATATCCACCTGTCTCAGAGCTAGCCCCAGGGCTTCAGCAGCATTCCAGGCAGTGCCAAATGGACCACACTGCCTGGCTGAAAGCAGAGCCAGGTCTTGGCATGACAAGAGGGACAGAGCTAATCCAGCAGTGACAAGGGGGTGGGATGACATCCTCACAGGGGATGTTACCTCCCTCACATGAACAGGGCTTTAGGATGGTCAGGAGGAAGGGGCTGAGCTCTGCAAGAACTCAGTGGCCCCAGGAGCCCTGACCAAGCAAGCCAGCATGCACCAAGCCCTAAGGAGCAGGACACTGAGAGAGGGACAGAACAGCTCTGTGTTATGGGCAGCTGTGCCAGGGATGCTTGACATGGGACAGGGCAGAGCCTGGAAATGCTCCTCTGCCATCCAGACCTGCTGTGATGTGTGCTGGGAGCAGATCAGGAGGCTGACAGAAAACCAGGGCTCCTCAGAAAACCCACCCCTTTTCTGGGCAGTGCACACCAACACGCCCGAAGGAGGCTGGCAAGCTCCGGGGAACTCCCCTGCACAGAGAAGGTTCAGGGCTGCACCCAGCCCTAGGAAAGCCAGGGCCACTGTCACCAGGTGGGACCTTCCCCAGCCCCATCAGCGCGCTGCAGAGACTGTGCCAGGTGCCACACGGACCCTCTGCCCAGAACCATGGCAGGGTCAGCACCGTGGAGCTGGGCTCTGTGTGTGGGGTGCCCCCGGCATGCACAGCTACCAGGTACCCCTGTGCTGGCTGCTGCAGGGACACGAGGAGCCAGAGCCCCGGGTCCCCACGGCACAAGGCACGGCAGGCAGTGGCACAGGGACTGCAGTCTGGTGCCTGCTGTGCCCCAGAGCCCTCCCTTGCTCCCAAGGCCTGCAGAGCCACTGCCCCAGCCCACAGGCACCCAGGGGACGGACAAGGCAGCAGGGCCCCAAGGAGCCAGGCCTGCCCATCCCTGCTCCCAGCAGCAGAGCGCGTCGTGGGAGGCCCCACTGCCTCCCTGGCGGGAAGCGGCCCCCAGTTCCCGCCGGGCAGACGGCAAACAGAGCATGGAATTTGCACGGCTGAAAGTTAAATACAACACACACACGGATTTCGTCAGAGGCCCTGGCACCGCTGCCTTCGTGGGATCCGATTAACGGGGAAATAAAAGGGCCAGAGAACCCACACAGCAGAGTGAGCAGATGCCCTATAAAAATCAAATACAGGGTAATCAAGGGGACCGAAAGGTACATTTAAAAAAACAAAAACCCACCCTGGAAACAAAGGAGCTGGGCTTTGTGGCTTTCCTGGGAGGGCTGCAGAATTAATGGGGAAGAGCACATGTGTTTGATAATCTTTATATGGCAAAAGACCCATCTTTCAAATATGTCACAAATTCATATTAATCACCTTCCTATTGCCTTCCGTGGCACAGCTATTCCAGTTGCCTCGGGCAAAATTGGGAACTGTCTGGTTAAAAAAAATGTTTTACATTATAATTTACAAGAGCTTACAAGTCTAGTTTCTTTTAATGGAAAGAACGATTAAAAAAAAGAGAAGAATATATATACACCCTGGTATATATACACTATATATATTAAAATATATATATATAAAAGACAGATATTGTAACTCCATCTGGAAAGAGAGAATGTTTGATCTTAACAATGTAACTTCTAGCTTTCAAACAGGCTCAGAAAACAAGAAGTCAGCAGGAGTTCAGATAAAGGAAGCTTAAAAGTCAAATAATTCTGACTCTGAACCCGAGACTTCTTAGACTCAAGGTCCTTTCCTTTACCCATTAATGGGCTGACTTGTGAGCTCAGGAACAAAGTGCTGCAATGTGAGGATTTCTGAGAGTCACTCATTACAGATCACTGAGTGGAGTCTGAGTTGCGGAAATCAAAGGATCCAATCTGGAGTAACTGGCTGAACTTCTGCTTGGAACTAATTTGTTCCGAGTTCGGCTCACCTTTCACCTCCCAAAGGCCCCGAGTAAAGTCCCTACCGGGGTCAGCCTCAAACAGCACTGGGGGGATCCCAGCTCAGCTTTAATGGTCAGCAATGGGCACTGCAGTCCCTGTGAGAGCATGGACAGGTACCAGGGTAGGAGGAAAGTGGTGGACACAGCAGGGCAGGACAGCACCAGGCTTCCCACTGCCCCAGGGGCTCTGAGACAGATGCCTGTCCCAGCCTGACTAACACACCCTGCTGACATGTCCCCCATCCCCACTGCTGGCCAAGCGGGCTGGTGGCAGACAGCTGCTGACAAAACCAGTACCTCAAAAGACCCTGGTGTGCCTTTGCCAATTCATTCCAATTCCTGGAAAGGAATCCAGACATGCCAGGCAGCGCTCAGGAGTCTCGACTCCTAGTCCTATTCCTGGCTTTGCCACTCACTCCCTCCAACATCTGGAGCAAGATACTTCTCTCCAGGGAAACAAATCTGGCTTCAGGGGAGCAGCTGGTTTGGAGGCTGAACTAATCCATGCTTAATCCAACATGTAGAGTGCCATGGACAGGCAGTGCTAGACAGCACAAAGGGATTCTCCAACTCAGAGGAATTTGAAGGAGGGAGATTAAATGATTCCCCCAAAGGCCCTGGCAGCTCAGTGGCAAAGCACACGCTGGAACTCGGGAGTTCAAGGCTGGCATGGCAGGGTTAAACCACTGCAGCAGGACAAGGGCAAGTGTCGTGGCCAAGCACCCATGGCTGCAGGAGGAGAGGGAAGGAAGGACCATCCACACCATGTCCTGGCCCTGCTGTCCCCACAACAGCCTGGGACACCTTGGGGCCCTCACTGTGCAGGGTGGGGACACATGCATGCACCCATCAGCCATCCCCCTTCTCAGTGCTGACCAAGCCCAACCATCTTCCAGAGGCAAATTTCAGCCATGATGCTGGACAAGAGGCACTGGAGCTGGATCTGCCAGCTCTGGACAGGGCAGGGAGAATCACCAGGACATGACCTCTACTCAGCTCGGCCTGTCTTGGGAAAAGCTGGCTGTGGGCTGCAGGGTGTTGATCTCTCTCTCCCACTACCACATAGCCCAACAATTGTATAAAGGTTCAGGGCAAGCACGCTGCCAGGCCCGGCCTGACTCTCCAAACATATCTAAACCAGGCAGAACATGGTACAGCAGCCCCGTTCTCTTCCTCTCCAAAATACTCCTCCAGCTGGGATGTAATTTCCCCCCCGCCTCAAAAGGTAGCAAAAAATGGTCACAGTGTGAATGTGCTTGACCTTTTGTCTTGGACTAATCTAATTGTGTCGTCTTTGTGTAATCAGCCGGTAAAGGTCAGTGCTGTATTTAACATGGGGGCCCTTTAGGTACTGAATTTGCCTTGCAGTGAATTAACTTGATTATATTTCTTTCAAATATGTCAGAGACCAGGTCAGTTTAACCCTCTCTGTGCTGCCTGGGCCCATGCCTTTGTTTCCAATTCCAGGAGGTGGCACCGAGGGACAATGTGGTCAGAAACACACACATGGGCTCCCTCTTCCTACAGGTATGGCTACCACCACCATCTCTCCCACCTTCCCAACAAGCCAGTTCTCAAGGGAGACCAACTGTACTGTAAATCAGCCCGAAAAGTTGGCAAACCAGGACACTCCAGACCGCAGGGAGGGAGGGCTGAGATTCCAGATTGAATGCAGTAGGGAAAAAAATAATAATTCAAAAGACTCCTTTACAAACATGAACCTGTCTCAGTGGAACTCTTCCTTACGACTCAACATTGTCACAATCAAATAGGACATTACTCAAGTCCAGGTTAACGTGTCGCCTCTGCCGTTGACAGATAAGGTGTTCTCAATATCCTGCAATACATTATACATTTTAGAAAGTAAAGGTCTGTGCCGCTACCAGGGGCAGTGCGTCGGAGGCGTCGGGGATGCCACGGTGTGGAGATGGGCAGCTTTCATCAGGCAGTTCAGCTCAGCTGTGCCAGGGGACTGCACAGAGGGGAAAGCAGCCTCAGCTGATCCCCAGGCTTACCCTTGGCCCTGAGGCAGTGGTGAGGGGCTGGGCAACCTGCCCTCCTGGAGGCAGGGAGGAGAGGCCGGTGATTCACATCCTGCAGAGGTACATGCACAGGACATTGCCACAGGGCTTGCACTGGAAGAAGCCCTAGGCCAGGCTTTTCTTTCTTGGCACTGGAAGTAGGGTATAAAAACCCTCCTTTGCTCTTCAAACACCTCTGTCCTTCCCAAGCCTCCTGCTCCAGGCAGGGCTACTGCTTGACTCCAGGGTCTCGGGCAGGTCATGTCTCATCACCTGAAGACTGCTTTCCCCACCTGCTTCCCTCTGCTGAGCAACCCTTACGAGGCTGTGTCTAGAGGGAAAATGCCTCAGGTATGCAGCTGTACCGTTGCTGCCTTAGAACAAGCTCTCATCACCCAAAGCCTCACCGCTTTGGTCCACAGTGGCACCCACACCAAGCCATCTGCCTGCATGCAGGATGTAGAAAGCCCTGCTGACCCCACCTGTAGCACCAAGAACACTGTCCAGCACAGGAGACAAGCCCAGAGAGCAGCACTGGGACTTGGGGGGGAACAGGCGTGTTCTGCTCCCTCGGACGCGCATGCCTGGAAGGAGAGCAGGGCAGCATCCCCAGCGCTTGTCAGGGCATCTGCGTCGGAGACCTGAGTGCGCCCTGTTCTGCCCCCCCGACCTTCCTCCTCACCGAGTTGGGGGTCAGTGGTGCTCCTACTACATCAATGATCTGGTCCTTGGTATCTCCCTTGCCCTCCTCGATGCCGAGCCCTGTCTGGCCATCTGGATGGGCGCCTTCCACGCTGAGGGGGCCGATGCTCCCAGCTTTGGCCAGGGCCTCGTAGCGGTGCCGTAGCATCTGCAGCTCGTACTCGCAGTTGGCAAAGGCTTGTTTCAGCTCGTACAGCAGCACCAGGTCGCTCCGCAGCTCATTGAACATCTGTACAATCTCCTCTGTGGGCATAGGGTTAAGATCTAGGGAGAAAAACACCCCCTGTTAAACACCCAGACCTACAACCCTACAATGAAAAATCCCTATAAAGGTCTCGGCTGCTGCTTCATTCCCACAAAGATACGCCGGGAGCCTCGCTCCAATAACATGGATCAGCAGCAATTGGTATCCCTAAAGGCTGCACTTCTACTTCTCAGACTGTCCTTTGGTTCTGACCACGGACTAAGGGTGAACCTGCAAAGTCCAGGACTCAGCAAGTGAAGGATGATGGAAGACCAGATAATTGAACTTTGCCACCCACCAGGTCACATGAAGGGAGCTCTGTCTTGCAGAGAGATTAGATCCCCACTGCTGCAAAGGGCAGAAGAGCTCCTGCTGCTCCCTACACCTTCACCAACAACAGGTGGACAGGCTGAGTTCTATTGCTTCTCTTACTGCTCCTCCCATGGCAGGTCCAAGACAGAGAACTGCTCTGCTGCTGTGTTACAGACCTGTTTGTAGCAGCAACTATCAGATCACCTCCCCACACCTTGCATTCTGCTGCCCCTCACCATGCACACACACAGAGACAGGAAGAGCTGCAAGTTCTGCAGAAGGAAAGGATGAAGCTCTGCATGTTTGCCCTGATACACAGCAGTGGCCCCTGTCTGCAGGGCTGCCCACATGACCCCCTTCCTGCTGGCACTGTGTTCACCCCCACAAAGCCCAGGTGTGGTTCTGCACTCTAAGGTACAGCAGGGCCAAAGCCCCAAGAGACCCTCAAGATACGTGAGTTCTGTGAGGCAGGAGCAGGGAGTCAGGAACCCCTCCTTACCTCATGGAAAGTGAGCTCCAAGAAGCACTCACATGCTTCCCTCAGGCTTCCCAAGCAAAGCACAAACAGCAACTCCCTTAGTTCTACAGCAGAAAGAGGAAACCATCCTGGCTGATGACTTTCACCAGCCACAGGAGGCCTTCAGAATGGCACAGGCTCCAATACAACATATCGAGCCATAAACCAGTTGGCCCAAAAAACTAACAAGACTTAACAGAAGTCAGTGCTGGGAACAGGCTCAGTAATCTCCTGTAAATCATTAATAAGGCTTCTATTTTTTCTTTCTATTTTTCTCTTTTCCTACCTTTAAATGTCTCTCCAGCCACAGTGCGGGAGGGAAGGGATCATCAGGTGTCTAATCAAGAGACACTGCATGCTGGGACCTGTAATACCTGCAAACTGTCCCCACTGCATGGAGAGCAGCCGCTGGCCACAGGCTGCACTTCTCCCCCTCTAGCCACGAGCAGGTATTGTACATGTTAAGTGAACCCTTCTTTCAGCTGCTAAGACACTCAAGTTCAAGAGTGAGGGATGTGTGTTTACTCGCCTTTCAGCAGAGATGCTCCAGATTTTCACACAGCATGCAACCTATAAAGGGGGGATGAACAGTCCCAGATGCATTTTGGACTTGCCACCGTGAGCAGTAAATTAAGAGGAAATGAAGCTTAAAAGCAAGACAGGGCAGCCCTGAACAATGCGCGTGCCGTGGTCACTAACACACTTAGAAGTACCTCTCCCGGCAAGGCTGAGATTTGCCTTCCTAATACTGTGCTGCCTCTCTTGATGGTTAAAAAGGCCCAAACAAGAGAGAAACAAAGGCTCTTTTAAAAGATTTTTCTACTGGGAGGAAAAAAAAAAAAACCCTGTGTATCTTGTTCTGGCTTTTACCCTCTCTTTTTTTTTTAAACACATAAAATATTTTAAAAACCATTCACATACTGTTATTCAAGAAACTGGCTGTATTACTAGGGGAAAAAATAGCCCATCTCGAGAACAAAGGCTAGCTCTGTGTGTCTCTTTCTCTCTCGCGTGCCCCCTTTACTCACCTACTCCGAGTTCCATCAGCATCTGCTCCAGGGCTTTAATCTTCTTCTGTCCCACCGAGCTTGGCAGTTTCATCTGGAACACAAAGGTAACAGAGCCACACAGCTCAGAGATAGCCCTCACTCACAGCCGTCTAGTTCAAAAGGCAAGAGAGCTTTTCTTTTTATAGTGCAGGGGGAACAAAAAAAAGAAAGGGAGAGAAAGGAAAATCAAGTGGTAAGAGAGGGAGACAGGGGCTGAAAGTTTTCAGACTAGGTCTGAGGGCAGGTATTGAAAAGCCCGGTCGTGAGGGCTTTTATTTTCTCTCTCGTGTGTGTGCAAGACACGCTGTTTTACAGTTTCCATGTGTCACTGAATTAACAACAAAAGTTCTTCTTGGCTTCAAACCCTCTCCCGCGGTGCCCAGCCCATCAAAGGGCTCATTTACACAGCGGCTAATGTGCAATGCTGCCCTACTTTATTCGCTTTAGCCGGCCTGATTAGACTCATGCGCTAACAGACTCACTTCTCCTTTTACCTGCTGAGCCCCAGACCTGTGGGATTCATTTACAGAGCAGGCTTTGTAACAAAGGGGAGAGACAGAGAGAGCACAGTTACTTGACTGGCGGAAGTGTGCACACACATTTACATCGGAGCTAAGGGGCTAGGTGAGAGAGGAAGCATCAGATGTGAGCTATGAAAGGGAATTGGAGCTGGCCAGGAGAGGAAGAATGCACACACTTAGCAGGGTCCTTCCTCTGCATTCATTTGGGCTCTAGCAGGAGTGCTAGCTGCTCAGACCAAGCATTTATTAGATTACCAGCAGCACAAATGCAGCTGGCACAATATGGCAGGGAGAACAGGTTTCCAAGCCCCGTGGACATATTCAAGAAAAAATGAAAGCACTCGGCTATGCTAGAAGACGCACCAGGAAAGAAATGGTTCTCAATACTGTATTGTCAAACACCCTTCTGCACAGGCACAGGCTGCCCTTCCACATTCAACCCTGGAAAGGTGACCTCACACCTCAACCTGGGGATCCCAATCACCAACTCAAGTTGCCCGGCAGGCCATTGAGCAGCCAGGAAGCAGGAGCATCCTGCAGCCATCCTGCACACACCACTTACTGACCAGGGGCCCAAACCTCAGCCACGAGCCCCCCAGCCACAAGTCTGCAACGTGGCTGGAAATGACCTGAAGGAAGGAACATTATTCACTCCACCTTAAAGCTGGCCTCTGAGGAGAGCTCACTGGGAGGGCCTGTGGTCACCTTACTTCCCATAAGCCACAGGCTGAAGTTGCCTGAAGCAGGCAGCCCAACATCAGTCTCCCAGATCAGACCCATTGCTTCCAGTGTTCGCTGCCCCAACACAAAAATGCCAAGAGGCTCCATCTGGAACTTCCTGATTCCTCTGAATGCAGGAGCACTGCAAGCACACACATATCCCCAAATGCTGAGAGCTCTAATCTTAACTCAGCTATGGCTATGTCCCATCAGCTGCTCCACAACACCAGTGTAGGACCTGTGTAGGACCAGAAGGATCCTGCCTTTTCCATAACATCACTTCAACCAAGAAACCAGAGTATGGATGCCATAGAGCACCCCAGGGGAATGGGCCCTTCACAGGCTGAGAAGCACCGTCCTTTCTGACAGATATTAGCACCACAAAAAAGACTCCAGCAAAGGACCAGGAGGACTATAAGGGGAGGATTTCTAAGAAACCAGCCTGCCCCTGCCTTTTTTTTTTACCCCAAAGGTCTTTGGCTTAGTGCTAGGGTTTCTGCATAGCAGTCAATTTCATACTTCTTTCCTACTGTAAAGAAACCAATTCTCTGCAGTTCACCACAAAATGATTGTTTTAGCAGAAGAAAGGCTGTCAAAGTTATCACATATTTGGATTTCAGTCAAGTCTTCAGCCCAGAGTCTCAACTTGAGCAGAACCTCACTAAAAGAGGTCTTCTGAGGAGCTCTGCTGCACAGACTACTTGCACAGGCTCTGCTGAAAAGGAGAGGGTAGAGCCCTAAGATAAGGCAGCCCAGAGCACTGGGACAGGAGATGTTCTGTTTATTCCATGGGTGCCATGCTGCAGCTAGCAGGAGGCGGCCAAGGAAGGAAAGGTCACTTTGCACCGCTCAGCAGAAGACTGAGTAGTCAGTCTAGAACATCTGGAAGATATCCCTGAAAGCAAGAGGACTCAGCCCAAAGAATTGTTCTGTGCCATGAGGAATCACACAGAACTTTTAAATGGGTGACATACCCAGCTCTGCCTCAGCTTGGGGATGTAAGGGCTGACCTAGTCAGAAGGTACTACCCTTAATTTGGGGGACACAACGAGCCCAGCATCTCCTCACTGAAAAGCCTGTGGACACACAATACTTGTGTGACTACCACAGCCCTGAAAGTGTCCTCACTCCTACCCCAACACCAGACATTGAAGCCTTTTTAGCCAAAGACAGGATTCTCTTCTGTTCATTTCCTTTCTGGCAAAAGCGCGCTGGGCACCAAGCCAGCTTCAGGAACAAAGGACAAGAAAAGTTCATCCTTGGCTAGGCTAGGTAGACAGACAGGAGGTCTTGGTTTGTTGGTTAGAGGAAGAGCACAAGCTTTCCTCCTGGGAGGCCTTCCACTAGCAAAGCCTTCAACTGTGATGTTGTACACATCTGGATCATGTCCCACAGGAGTCTGGTCTTCACTGACACTCTTGAAGATTAGAAGATGGAGCAGGGAAAGGCAGGACAAATTAATTTAACTTCAAAGAAAGGAACACTTAAGATGCTGAGGAAGAGGAGGACTGTGAGTTTAGTTTAAAACCACATCAATTAAGCTTCCTTTTAATTCAGGCAGGAGGATCTGGCCTGCAAACAGGAAGGCTTCATTGGTTTCTCAAAGCAAGAGTATATTTTAATTTTACCATCATTAAGAAAATGTTATGATTTATGTGGCTGCTGTCGGACTAATATCTTTAGAATTTAGCTGGCTAAGCCAATTCATCTCTAAGACTGATGAAGGCTGATTGCTCTCTATGCAAAATGTATTAAAACTAAATGAGCAGTCTATTACTCAAACGCTGCTGATAATCTGTTAGCCAAGGTCCGTTAGCTGGGCTGCCTTGTTGCAAGAGAGAAGTCTTCATGCTCTGTACAGCTCTGATAAGACCAAGCTTACTTCAGGAAGCTCTTCTTTGTTTTGGTCTTTCAAGCAGGTATCCAGGGAAGCAGCACAGTGCTGGAAGTGGTGCTCACTTGCCCCTCATTCCCAAAGAATAAAGCAATCTGCAGGGGCCACAAGTTCCAGCCAGCAGCCCGGAGAAGAGCTCTCTGGCTCATGATGTCTGCACTGGGACATGTGGTTTCTGTGGGCCATATCTCTGCATTAATGAAAACACCCCTTCAGGCAACCTTACTGCTGACACCACAGCTCCTGGGATGTTGTTGGTGTTGTCATGGATGGAGGCCTCCACAGGGGCTGAGGAAAATTATGTTCCTCTGAGAACTCCAGTGAGCAACCACAGCTTCTGAGGTGAATGGCATTTGCCCTTTTCTTTCCTTCCTCATAGCAGACTATTATTGTTATTTATTATCTTTAAAGTCCCCATATAATAATAATACCTGGGAAACAGATTGCTCCCGTCAGAAAACTGATTAGCTGGGATTTTTGAGGTTACTATATTTTGGATGCTCTTCTCCTTTGACAGCCTCTCCCTACAGCCCTCTTTGCAACACTAGCCTGTGCTTATAATTACACCAACATCACTTTTGATTTAAGGACTGTAATCCTTTGTCCTTGCTATAAACAACCTGCATTAAACACATGAACTGCGTGTACCAAGAGAAAAATAAAGAGCTACAGAAAATTGTGAGTCAACACCACAAAGCCACAGTACCAGAGCCTGCCTGTGCAGAGAGAAGCCTGGGATACACAGCCTCTGCTGGAATGCACTTGGTCTGGGAGATGTGGAATACAGGGCACTGACCTGTATTGGGTCATGCAGTTTAAAAAGGTCAGACCAGAGCAGCCACCACACCTTCACAGCAAGGGCTGGGACTGGGTGGACTCTCTGCAGCTCAGTTTCTGTACAGGATCTCACCATGGATTACCCTTGAGGTTTTGCATGATACAGGGTTTTTATTTAATGTTCGAGGCATTTTGCCAACAAAACCTTGCTAATTCACACTAATGACTAGGAGACCTACTGCAAATTAATTGCTAATTGGCAAAATTCATTAAATTAACAAACAGGATAAGAAATAACTGAAGATATAGCCTCCCTAAACAGACTTGGTTCATTTATTTTTGTGTGCCATTCAGTTTTCATGATTTATGCTAATACTTTTAACCATAGTTGTAAATGTATTTGAATCTATTTTAGTAGAGTAATGAAGTCTAAATAATAGCAGAGCTTGCAACACAGTCCTGTTATGCCTCACAGCATCACCACCTGGCAGGTAGAGGCTGTCATAGGGATCTGCAGTAGGAATGGAGGAGGTCTAAAGGATCTACAGACTCAGTCAGGGCCTTGTGAGTAATTATATTTGGCTCTCAATCCATCACTTTCTACATAAATGCTCCTTTTCTGATGCTCCCAATTTCCCACTCCTCCCCAAAAAAATCTTCTGTGCTGAAACCTTTTGTTTGGTCTATCACCAAAATACAAGGTTTTTAAAATTAATCAGTGGTTATTTAAATATTTCACATGAACCCTCCCTGATGCTGCACTTCATTTTAATTCAATTTTAAGGTAAGTTTTTTCTTAAAATCAGCCTTCCCCAATCCTAAACAATATAACTGTCCTAAAAACATTAACCCTAAAATCTCCACACATCTGAGCTGTGCCTGTACAGCCTGTACAGCTGTACCTGTGGTTTTATGCACCATCACCAGTATTGTTCAGCATTATAATACAGCTCACTGACATTGAAAACCACCTTCCTTATGGATTTCAGCAACAAGAAAACTTTCTCATTAGGCACTTTCTTCATGGATATCTTCAGAGTATTGAATGGTTTAGTGGATTTCCAGGAAGGAGTGCTAAAGTTTCAGATAATAATGTTCTTTGCATTTTCTGCCTGAAGGTCAAACATTCCTGAGTTGCATGGCTCTACTCTGCAGGAGCAGAGAGCCTCCACTCCTGTACAGTTTTAAGACCCAAGGAAGGAAAGCACCATATTAAGTACTTTAGTCTTAGAGCTCTGGAATTTGAAAAACCTCAGCTGAAAATTCAGTTTTAGATATGAACTTGCACATTTCTGAAATTCTGAAGTGCTTCACTGCATGGAACTGAAGTGCTGCAGAAGAAAGAACTGCACAGGACATTTTTACTGGGGGGTATTTTATGCTAAAAGTACATTACCAGAATGGCACTACAGTAGTTTGCTTTAAGCAGATCTGCAGATTCCCAGATAGTCCTACCCCTGCTCTCATTACAGGCATGAAGACCAAGCTGAAACTGCAGAAAATGGAAATGGCTGCAGCCTCTAAGCTGCATCTGACAGAAACAAGCCAAGAGCACAGCAGCGTGTGCTGTGATTGCAGGGAGGACCCTAAGACTGGCACAGGAGGGGGAATTCCAAGGACACTCTACCATAGTACAAGAACATTATGTAAACTTCCAGATCAGACATAGCAAAGTGTAGCAACACATGCATCTAGTCTTGAATTGATGTTGATTTTCTCTTAAATAATTTAAACGAATCTCCACTTACACAAATACCAACAACCACAGTGACTAATTACAGTCCAATCATTATATTGGTTACACTAATGAAAGAAAAAAGTGATATATACGGAGCTCTGCACGTGTTACACACAATAAAACTGGCTGATGAATGACACCCCAGACTGTGTCACTAGAGGCACACAAAGGTACTAAAAGCTTCTCAAATCCAGGACTGACAAAGGTCCCTGAGGGCTCACACTGCATGGACACTGTTTGGTACTGGATGATTCAACAGAAGCAGCAACATGGAGTGTCCTTTCCAGAGCTAAAATTTATTTTAAAGACCCCATTCCTGCACCCAGGGTGATCCCAGTCCTGTAGCCAGAGTGCTCTCCTTATACCCGAGAACCCACTAGGGCTTTGGTCCAGATGCTCTGTCACATCAGTAACCTCCACAAAAAAAAGGTGATGGATGGATTTTCTTTCAGCAATTTAACATTAAGTGCCTTTTGGTTTAGCTAAACACAAGAATGGAGGAAAAGACATGTTGGATTCACCTTCTCTAGTTCATTCAAGATTTTGTATCCTTTGCAGTTCTCTCTAAAAATAAATACACCAATATTTTCATCTTATTTCATTCTCTACAGACAGGAGTTTGATTAGGAAATGCACCAGCACTCTCTTGGCCTTAATTAAAGGGCATATAGTACAACAAATAGATGGCAATGCCACAACATGAATTCGATCCAGCCTGCATCATTTCTTCATAAGTTTTATTCACAGAAATGAGAGAACTACTTCCCTTCTACACCTGTCAGACTCCCTGTGGAAATTACTCCCAGCCACTCTCTTGAAGAGCGCAAAACATACAACTTCACTAATGAAAAATTGCTAGCAGAAGCAACAAGCACATCTCAGCTAACTAATCCATGGGATGTTCAGACCTGGAAACATAAACTTTCCCCACCTAATAAGGGTGTGCTGATCTCCATGAGATTGATGTCAGAACGCCTTGGAGTGTAATCAATACAAAGCAAATAAATAATTAATTGCTTCAAGTAATTAAATTTATCAAATCCAAATAAGAATAACTGGTATTTTATGGAACTGCTTTCAAAAGCTGAACCTCTGAAGGGATGGTATTGATCACAGGAGGACAGACAGATGTGTCACATGCTCACTGCCAATGAAGTCTGGGTTTGCATTAATGACAGGGAAGGAACAGAAGCCAGAAGCCTCCAGTGCAGGGTAAACAGCCAGCATGCTTGGCCATGTAATTATTGGTCAGATCAAATATAGAGAATAAACATATCTAAACACATACATACAACCCCATCTTCCTCTAGAAATATCATTCACCTTGGACTTGCAGGAAGCACTTAGTTCTCACTCCAAGAAAAAAAAAAAAGGAAGAACTCACACACATGCTTCCCCACACAACCACAGTAAATTCTTACTCATTAATCAGTGCTAAAAAAGTGCTCAGAAGGCTACTAAACATTTAAAAGCTGGTGAGTGTGAATATTTGAATCAATGGGTACTAAAGCTCTACTTGTAATTTTCCTTCCTTTACTTCTTTCTTAATTTGTTCAACTGGCAAATTGTCTACAAGATCCCAGTTAAGCAGATGGAGTCAGGCTGTTGGCTGGAAGCCTTTTCTGAGGGGAGGAGGCCAGCTTTGAATGACTAAGCTGAAGCATCCCTCAATCCTTTCTGCAGACTGAGAATTCTACAAACATCTTCTCATCACAAGGTTTTGTTTTGTTTCCAGATGAGACACCACTCAAATCAATTCTCTTCCAGTTCCTTTGCTTCCCATGAGAACTGAGCAAGGACACAGACATACACCTCAACATGCAGGAGTGGGTACAAACATCCACCCTTTCCCATGCATCATCTTCTTTCTTAAGCCACTGCTGCAACAATTCAACAGCATTACCAAAATTGTAAGTTAAAATCCACTGACAGAGCTGAGAGAGAAGAACTTAAAACACACTGCAGAGATGTTAAATATGCCAAAGTCAAGTGCCCTGAACACAACAAAGTCAAAGACAAAGGTTAAGTTTAAAAGAAAGCTGAACATACATGGTACAGAAACACTGTGGTGAAATCAGAACAAACTCAGTTCTGCCCTACTGAAGCAACATCATGCCCAGATCACAAACATGTAGTTACTGTTTGTTTGTCTGTATCCTGGAAAAGATCCAAGTTTAACAGCTCCCATCTTCCTTTCCTTCAGGCAGACCCACAGCAAAGTATTCCCTCTTCATAGATCCCTGCTTTCCCTTTAGTCTTTTCTTCACTTTTACTTGTTCAAATTCCCTACACATCTCTCTTTTCTTCTGGCTCTTTGGCTGTCTGACCTCCCAGCTGAGCAGAGCTGGTATAACAGGAAGCTTTCCAGAAGTAATGCTTACGATTAATAATTCACTTCTGATGTTATTTTCATAACACTGTTTTACTAACATCAAATGCAAAGGTCTAAAATTCTTTTCAAGAAACTCTTAGAAGGCTCACCCCATTCCAAACATCTGCTACTGCCCCCTGTTCTCAGTGGCACCAAGGCAATACACTGCCTTGAATTAAGAGGAAGCTTTTCATAATGCCCAGCTTCCCACTGCCTTAGAGGAACTTGCAGTCTGTGCTGTCAGGAGGCAGAGGGAAATCCCATGCAGAGCAAGGGCACAGGGGCTGTGGCCTTCTTTGCCTGTGGCCACAGTCCCATGGAGAACAATGGGAGACTTGGGCCAGTCTGAGAGCAGCCAGCTTGTCCAAGTCACTGCAGAAGATTACTCTTCAGCGTCTGCTGAAGGAGAAACTTTCAGTTATGAAGAATAATGGCTCTAAGTGACCATTAATCCTCACAGGGGGAGAAAAAAAACAGTCTTCAAATTCAGTCTGTCCATAAGATTGTGTAAGCTGTAATGATGGGGAATTTGAAGAGCCATGGCTATTGTCACAAAAACTACTGGGAACAAATTAAGTTGAATACGGATTCCTAACTTTTTCTTCAAGGACTCATTTCTATAAATTAATTTTAACTCAGATTTCAGACTAATTGTAAATCCTCAGGGAAAAAAAAATCTCTAATCAAAGAGTAAGTGCTATTATCCTGGGGATGATATGGTACATTTTTCACACATGACAGAGGTTGAGCCCTGATCTCACTGCAAAATCCAACTTCACCTAACCACGAAAGGCATAAAGCACAGTAGCAAAGTATGAAACAAAGGAGGAAAACAGAAGCCTTTTGGTGAGGAACTCTTTAGGTCTTCAGGCAAAAGAACTTACTGCAGGACAGAACAAGCTTTTAGAAATCATTTTTCAATGTGCTAAGGGCAAAACATCTTATGCTGGATGTTGCCAGAGTATGAATTTCCAGCACTTCATTCCAATTCCTCACTTAGTCCTACTCAGCCTCCACCCTGATCAATTCCACATCACTGGAGATCAGAGGGTTTGCCATATAAATCCCACAAGAAAAATAATTTGGATTAGCATGGACTGTCAACTCCATAACACTTGGCACTTCAGCACCTCTTGCCAGTTCAAAAGGCCTGTACTGACCTCATGTAATTAATTCTCCCCATCAGGCATCTCTGAAGCAAGTGAGTCTAATAGCTCCCATTTTAAAATCAGGGAAGGCTTGGATAAGGAAGCCAGGTGACTGGCTAAAAGCCACAAATGAATTCATTTTTCTGGCTTAGAGGTAGGTTTCACACTTCCAAAAAGCAAGGTGTTGCTTTTTCACCTAGATCAGCGATGAACCATCTTTTTAATTTACAAACCACTGGTAATTCTAAGACAGCATTTATCTCCTTAAAAATTTCAAGAAGAACATAGAAAGTTGCTCTAGGTCACTCCAGGAGCTTGGATACTGCAGGCTAAAAGTTGCTGAATCAGACTGCCATGCCTCAGCTTAACACTGCATCTTGGGAGCATTAAAGGGAACAGATAAAAGCAAGTAGCACCCATTTTCACGAAGGCTGGGATTTGAGTTGCCTGTCTGGCACACAAAAAGGCTGCTGGCTTTGCCAGATGGTTCCATCACTGATACATTATTGCTCAGCTTCTCTTCCAGAGGGGGTAAAAAAAAATAGAAAAGATCAACCGTTACTTATTAGTTTTCAAAATCCAAATCAATCTCCATAAATTACTCTATTTATCTTAGTGCTGGAGAACACATCTGCCACATCTCAATAAATCTCAACACCTGCACTGCAATCTTGCTTGTCTCTGGACTGTGATTTCCTCAAGGCTGTAGCCCCTCACTCAAACACGTATCCTGCAGATGGTGGCACTGGTACACTGAAGGGGCCCCTCAGCAGTGACCCTGCTGAGGCATCCTACCTCTCACACACATGCACCAGTACATCAAAGCAGCATTATCCTAAACACATTTCTATTAACAGCCAGCAAGATCTGAAACCAGTCTGATATCAAAAGAACATTCCATAAAAACAGTCTTTTAAATTTATTATGCTAAGTGAGGATGCCAGGCAAGGAATGTACTTATCCAACTTTGCTATAGTAAAGCAATTTAAAATCTTTTTTTTTTTTTTTTTTTTTTTGGCTAGGAAAAAAGCAAAAAGTACTTGTATAGGCACACAGGATTTTGATATCAAAACTTCTCTGAAAACATTCAGTTGACTGAGCAGGTTTAAGTTACTTGATATCCCAAAACCTGTGGCAAAGAGGCAGGTGTCAAGTCTTGCTGATATAAGAAAGCACTACAAAAACAGCAAGAAAGTTCTTTACTCAGGAGTATCTCTGCAACAGACTGAACACTGGGGCTTTTCCAAAAAATATCTTCTAAGATAATGTAAACAGAAAAGCTAAAAATTCTATGTTTATGTGTTCCTGGTTTTTTTCAAGACACAACCTGAACATGCAGTTCTTAATCATCTTAACTAGATGATTTTAAGGTCCTTTCCAGCCCAAACTACTCCAAAAGAACCTCTCAGCTAGCAACACACATGCTCCAAGAGGCCCATTAGTTCTGGCTGGGGGCTCTGTTTGGACTAGAGAGCTCCACTTGGTTCTGTCACAGGTGTCTAACAGCAGAGCAGGCACACTAGTGACAAACACCAGCAAGTTCAGGTGCCTCTGCAAGGCAATGAGTTGGCTTCCACAGAGCCAGCATTCCAGGTTTCTGAGTCTCCACATTTATAGAATTCCTTTCTTATTTTAGAGGCAAGAACTTGACTTTCTTTAGCTATAAAAGGATGAGGAGAGAGCCAGGCAAAGTGAAAGACATTAACAGAGGTCCCATGGGAACAGGACAAGAACCTACCCTCTGGCTCCGCAGCGTGACACCTGCAGATTTGAAGTCAGGAAACTTGATGCCAGCAGTCTCAGGAACAGCCTGAAAGAGATTGAAACAGGATGTGTTGATGGAGGAAACACAAGAAACACAACATTTCATATAGAGACTATCTGAAGGGGAAACACCATTTCCTATGACAGAGAACCACCTGCCATGGCCACATGTCAGAGCTGAGGCAAGAGGAAAATCCCAGGCAATGGGATTCAGTGGGAAAATCCCAAGCAATTCATTGAGAAAACTACTCAAAGCATCTTTGGAAAGCTCAAACATTTTTGGTCAGTTGGTTTAAATGCACTGCTCTGCACAGAGACTTACATCCACCCACACAGAAATCCTGACCCCACATGGTATTTATACATATTTGCACAGTATCATGCTCATTCAAATTTGACCCATTTCACTGATCAAAACAGCCCAGGACTTCCCTAAATCTTGCCTTTTGACTGTAAACTCTCAAAGGAATGAGCTGAGAAACCTCTGATCTGTACAGACCTGAGGCCACTAATGAGGATGCAAGGACTGCCCCCTCCCAGGGAGGCCTGCTGTTCATACATGTTTTGCCATTTGTCCACTCATTAGACAGTTTTCTTTCTTTCTTCATATTTTAAGTACAGCATTAAAATGCAGCAAACTTCCATGTTTCTGCTGCTAACAGTAGAGCATATAGTTGCATTTCAATGAAATGGAAAAAAATAAATACAATCCCTTAAAAATCTATGCTGATGAGGAAAGCAAAAGGTGAGCAGACTTTTAAACTATTAAACCAAGCTATCTGTGCAGTGAATGGTTTGGGTTCCCCTGAATGGATCAGCAATACTTATGATTCAGGCTAAGAATAGCCACAACCTCTGCAAAACACATGCACAATTGTGTTTTTCCAAAACCAAGTCACCTCAAATCTCCCCATTTCTCTGGAAACAGCATTTGCCTTGCTGCACCCAGATTTCTCTGCAGAGAGGCTCTGCAGCTTGCTCTTTCTTTGTTCCAGACAGGGCTGAGACAGCCAGGGATGCCCCAAGATCATAAGAGATGCTGAAGGACAGTGACTCAATTTCTCAAGTTCCCTGCCAATAACTCTCACATCCCTATCAGCTATCTCTAGGTCTTGGTCTTGAGGTGGCACCCTGCAAACCACTCTGCATGGCCAGGCATTAAGATTATTTCAGTTATCTGTTGTCTGTCCAATAAAGAGAGGACATTGGAAAAGGTTCCTAAACATGACCATGAAGGAAAAAGTATTATCTAACTACCAACAGGGCTAATGAACTTGTAGAGATCAAAGTGATCTTTGGAAGGATAAAGCCTCCCTGCTTGCCTTATTAGAGACAAACAAGGCTGCAATCAAAAACCAATCCTGTCTGCTTCCTTTGCACAAAAGGCTGGCTTCCAAACTCCCTGAACTCTGCCCCTCAGCCTGTTGCTGAACACCCTGACACAAGCAGTGTGGGGAAATCAGCATCACTGCCTCAGCCAAGCCAACTCTGACTTGCATTCAGCAATAAGCAATTAAATGGGTTCTTTTGCCTCATGTGCCTGTACAGCCTGTACATGCTGTAAACGCTTCAACCTCAATTGACTCTTGCTAAATGATTTTCCTTTGTTGAAATGATGCTGATGCAGCTCCCGATTCAAATTCTTAGTTAAAATGCAATTTTTTTCTTAACATTTCCTGGCTATAGTTGGTAATTGACTCCTAATGGACTCTGTCATGGATGAAATGATGCTACTGCAACAACAGAAACTGCTTCTCTGCCCACCCTGGTGTGCCTATGCACTACATGCCTGCAGACAGGTCCTAGACAACGTTTAGGGGTGGACTCCCTTGCCTTGGCATCCTCAGCATCTTTCCAGCCCCATTCTCTAGCCCCCTTTTGTTCATTCCCACCAGTGACAAACTGCCTTCTTTACAGGGAGATATGCCAACCATGGCTGAGCTTTCCCAGAACAACCCTTTGGGGAATTCAATGCAGAAGGTGCCCAGTGGTATTATATTCATCACACAGCAGGGACACACATGGGGCACGACACACCAGAAGAGTGTTTTGAGGAAGTGGTGGCCATTAGGCACACTTCAAGCAATAACTGTCTAGAATTCACTGCTTCTCCCTGCTCTCTGTACAGAATCTTCTGGAGAAAAATTACTCAAGTACTCTCTGTCCACAAGGTGAAGGGACAGGCATTCTGAGGGACTCACTGGAAACATCTAGATTTTTTTAACAGCCCTTTCCTACTGAAGGTGCTGAATTTAGACAGTCCATGCTGTCCACCTCTTTCCAGTAAGGGAAGCTGAGGTAGCTGTGAAGTGAAAGCTGTGTTCTGGGCTCCTTAGACTGCAGCTCAGCTCACGGAGAAATAGCAATAGCTCCCAGAATACAAGAGTCCTACAGCAGGGCTGCTCTGATCACAGCTGAGGATCAGGAGAGAGGCATGTACTGAGCTTGGGGAGATGCTGCTGAGATCCAGGAGCTGGGGACAAAAGGAAAACTTGAACTAGAAAAATAAGGCAGGTGAAAGACAATGGGTTTGTGGGCCAACCCTACACAGCAGTAACGGAACATGCTTGGAAGAAGCAGGGAGACAGATGCTTCTCCTTGCCATGATGCATTAACAGTTGGCATTTTCATCCCTTTTCTCAGGCAGGGAAAGATAAACAGGACTTAAACCAGCATTTCTCAAATGGGAGAAAGACTGAGAGCACACCAGGGGACTCAGACAATGGCTGCCTTACACCAATCTGCCTTCCAAAGATGTAACCAAAAAACATCTGCCAGAAGGCAGCCAGCAGTTACTCCCACCACCCAGAAAGGGCCTGATTCCCACAGGACTGCTGCAGAAAACGTTACCCAGCCACAGCATAAACAGGGTAAAGGAGAAAAAAAAGATAAATGTTTACAGGCTTCTCTGTCTCCTTCTTCTGTGGCAGCTTCTTCTTGGGAGCCTTGCGCTCAGCACGCCTCTGCTCAGTGGTGGTGTCAGCAGCTGTGATGAGCTTCTGCAGGTCTTGGGTTCTCTTTTCTCTCTCTTTCTTCCTGGTTTCAATTTTACGGAGCTCCTGGATGAGGTATTCTTCTTCTGCCACCTGCAGACCAGAGCACGTCAGGGCAGTCAGAGAGCAGAGGAGGCCTGGCAAGGCAAGGGGGCCATCTACCGATAGCAGCTCTGCCCTGGGCCAGCCCGGGAATGATTTTATGCTCCTGCCTAACTTCTTGGATTTGTAGAGCATGTTACACTCTATAACCTTACCCTGCACCCACGGCAATGCCACTCTACAATCTGGCAGGTACTGCACCACAACATTTATGATGCACCTTTCAACAATCCATAAATTACTAATCCCATCTTCCAGAGATCAAAAGCACAGAAGGGTTAAAAAGCCCAAATATGTTGTAGTTGCAAATACAGTGCTGTGAAAAGAAAAAAACTCCCCTCCCCAGTCATAGCATATAGAACCTAGAGCAGCTATGCCTAGTACTGACACCTGTCAGTGGGGTGAAGAAGCAGAGTAAGTCACATATGAACTTGTCCTTGGAGGGAACTAACTGAAAACTGGAACTGATGCTCTCTCCCAGCTGATGGAGAACATACTTTCTTAATCTCTGAACTGTAGGACCCTTACATAGCTTCAACATAGAGAAGAACTAAGCATGTAGATTTAGTCTTTGATGCTTTCTGGAAAGATTTTACTCTCAAATAAATAATTCTCTCTCCACGAGACTCTGGTACTCATGACAACATTGAGAATTTGCTTCTATCAGAGGACTAATACAGTCAGTGTCACTGAGAAGGTCAGACCATTACTCTGTTCATGTAGGCCTTTCTCCTGGATAGTCAGGTTTCTCAATGATTGTCCTTTTAAACTCCTTAAACAGACATTAACCCAACAACAAAAGCTGTACTCAGGTGTTGCTTTTTTCTTGTCCAGCCCTTCTTTACCTTTCCCACCCTCTGGCCTGCATCATACACCTCCTGATTCAACCTATCAATCTTCTGGAGAAGTGATGCTCTCTTCCCCAAGTTACCTGCTCTGGTGTCCTATTGTAAAGCCTTTCCAGCTGTTCCTTCCTTCGTCTCTCATGGCCAGCATCAAAGACTGGGATTTTTAGGTCTGTGCCGGGAGCTGCACGAATGTTTGCCAGCTTGGCACAAATGTGGTAATACCGTTCCTTCAGATCCTCCACTGACCTTTTCTGTGGAAGACATCACAGGATGACAACATTATGGAAGAACTAAGCAAAACCTTGTGCAGTAGCCACCTAAGGACCGCAAGGATGTCACATACAGTACAAGACAGTGCCTGGGAGGAAGGCCTAGAGGGACCCTTGCAGTGCCAGGGGAATGACAGGGAAGGAGGAGCTTCTCAGTGAGCTGCATGAATTAACTGCCAGGGGTTCATAGCTACTGCTCTAAAAATACCCACCAAAAGATCCAACAGTGCTGAGGGTTCAGAAACAATACAGCAGTGGAGCATCCCAAGCAGTGAAGATAAAAGGATGCAAGGAGACTTGAGAAGAGAAAGCCTGCAAGCAGGAAACTGCAACAAATGTGCAGGTCTCCGAGTTGCTCTAGATAATGGTCATTCAAATCACAGCCAGAGTATCAGCAGCATCAATTCACTGCCCATCATTTCATGAAGTCTAAGCTGTGTTCCATTAACCCAAGCCCAAAACATGTTTGGGCTGCTTAGCTGGGCATACTCTTGTTATTTTACTTTGCTCTTCATGTGAGCATTTCAGAGGATAACAAGGAGGTGTTCTGTAGATGTCACATCATTTCCTATGTCACCAGGAGGCATGGAACCAGTATAGTAGATGAGCAATCATGACACCAGGGCTGCAATTTCAGACTACTGACGGTCCCTGTTTCACAGCAGAAATGATGGAAACCTGCACCACGTCAGACCACAAGTCAGGAGCAGCACCAGGGAGAAGTCCCAGCCCCCACAGTTTTGGTAGATCCTTCTCCAATGGCCTAGACTGAAATACAGAACACCTAGCCTGCTCAAATAAACTCCCCAGCTGCCTTGTCTTCAAGGAACAACGAACTGCTCTCCTGGCAGGTGCAAACCTTCCAACTTTCTAATAAAACACAACAGGGAATGAGAACAAGTCACAGTGGATTTAATTACAAACAAAGCAAACAGCAATGCCTTGTGCTGGAAATTCAATATTCCTTGCTGCCAATAATTCATTATTTTCCCCTAATTAAGTTGATATAAAGGGTAATTTGGTCTTTCAAGTGCAGAAAACCCTGCACATGCCATAGCAGCAGGTTGCTTGGCCACCAGGACTCACCTTGAACTGCTGGTGATCGTAGCGGTCGTGAATGACTACGAAGCGCAGATCAAAGCGCCGAGCCAGGTCGAAGAGATGGTCTGTCTCAGCTTTGGTCCACGCATCATCGTGGAGATACATCTGGTACTCCTGCTCTGAGTACACAGGAACCTGCACTGTCTGTGGAGAGAGAGAAAACCATGGGAGCGCTCCTGCAGCACTGCCCTCCTCACTGCCAACATACCTGAGCCAAGAGCATGAGCACAGCACTGACAGGAAGGGGCTGCCAGGACCCTGAGCAATGAGTCCAGATAGGAAACATGATGAGCAGGCAGAGGACTTGAAATGGAGCAATGTGTGATCCCAAGGCCATAATGTGACATTCAGGGAAGCCTACCAGGAACTACTGCCTAGGAGGCTGAAACCTATTTCACATGGTTTATACAGGCAGAGGTCAGCAACCCACATCCTGACTATGGGTTTCAAAATTTCAGGGTAACATGACAGTGAAACCAAGATTCAGCCAGCCTCCCTGCATTCCTCCCATACAGCAAAACCAATACCTTGGCACAAAGTGCTCTGACATTTGACTCTTAGGCTCAGACATGCTCACTTGTACAGGAAGAACAGGAAAGGCAAGGGGCAGTAATCCCCAGCCTTTAGCACACCTTCTGCTTTGATACTCAGACTACTTCTTTCATGTTTGGTGCAGACAGTATCATGAAGATCTGAAAGACTGTGTACTGCACAACTGAAGGCCATAAACTTGGCAGATAACTTTGTCCCTCCCTTCCCCATAGATCTTTTCCCCAGCAGAATGACAGAGCCAAATGACAGTCCAACTCTCACAGTGTCCCAGGTGCCTAAAGGACCAAGCCCACACTCCTGTCCCCAGAGCACAAGTGTCACATGAGTACTAAAGAAACAGTAAAAATACTTACTACATTAGGGGAAATCCTAGCATGTGGTAAAGCAAAAGTGTAAATAACCCTGTGATTTCCTCCCTTATTGCCTCTCACTCCCTCCTGCAGCAAAACTTTGCTCAGCCTGAGGAGGTCCTGCCTCCAGAAGAAAACAGTGTGCATGTAAGCAGGTGTGCTTCAACACCTCTGTGGTTTTGTGTCCTGTCATCAGGAAAGTCATCCTCATGAACTCCCTACAGCTCACAGGGGCCTTTCTGAGCCTCCTAGTAACAGCTTCTTTAGGTCTACTGCCCTTCCTGTATCACTTAGACACAGAAACTCAAAGGTGAAGCAGATCTCTTGGGGATGCACTGAACCTCAACCTTCAAGTACCACCTCCACCAGGAGCAAAGCCATCTTACCAGACACTGTAAGGATGTCCCATGCACATCATGAAACAAAATAATTTCTAGAGGAGCACACACACACATGAGAAGAGCCAGCAGGGCCCTCTGCAGTGGATAGAAGAGAAGGTGGCAGATGCCTCAGTAGACAAGAGAATGTGACAAGAGCAAAGATACTTCCAAAACACTTCCTCAGCCTCATTCATGGCTGCTCAGGTGAGAACCCCTGAAAGAAATCAGAAGATGGGAACAGATGGAAAGCTTGAGCCAATGATGGCTGACAATACATTCAAATGCAATATAACCATGAAAAGGCAAATATGATCCCCAGAGAGGGATTTCCAGCAGAAACTGGCAGTGTTTCAACTGCACAACAAGAATACTGGCAGGAATACCAACTCCAACACTACTGGTCCCTGGTCAGGAGAGATGCACTGAAATGGAAACAAGTACAGAGAAGAGCATGAGTAATGGGGTGCTGAGCCTGTCTTCCTAGAGCAGACTGGAAGAGAACACAGCCTAGCAAAGGAAGTCTGAAGGAGAATCTGACTGCAAGCTTCAAGTATGCTAGATGAAATGAAAGGAATACTCATGGGAAGAAAAGAACAACTGAAATAAGAACAAAGAAATTGACTTGCAAAGAAATGCCAATTTAACACGGAAAATTTAACCTGGAAATGAAATGGAGGAAAGACAGCCTAGAAGAGCTTTCCAAGGAAGCACAGGGGCAGGAAAAGTCAAGTGCTATTCAAAAGGAACTTGATCAGTTTATGAAAGGGACTGGATTGTGGGAGGACCTGAAAGAGCCAAGAGGAGGATTCAATAGCCCAGAAAACCTCTTGCAGTCCAACATTTCCCACTATAAATTCAGAAAATTATGAGTATTAAATTAGCTGAAACTGCTCAGGATCCTGGAGCCAGAAGAGAGCTCTGTGAAAACATCAGCACAATGCTTAACAGAGGTAAAAATTCAAACTGAACAGTAAAACTTATGAGAGAAATAGAGAAAAACAGCCCACATAAATCCACCATGCTCTCATAAGTGGAACACTCACTCCTAGTCCACACATTTCAGAAGAAAGGATATTTGAGAACAAGAGAGTGCACAGGAGGGCATGTCACATTACAGAGAACACAGTACACAGCAAGGACAATTTTCTTCATCATGTAACACGAGATCTCCGAGGGACTAAACCTCAAGGCAGCAGTTTGAAAAGAACAGAGGAAAGCACCTTTGCACACCACAGAAAATTAACCTGAAGAACTCATTAGCATGGGTTACTCACGAAGCAGCTTTCTGCCCTGAATGTACCTAGCAAGAATTATTAAACACAAACTTCAAATTAAGAAATCCTTAAGCTAAAGACCACCAGAAAATAGAAAAATATGTATTTGCCCCATCCTCATACTCTTTCACTAAGCCTTTACTGATGGTAGTCAAAAAAAAACAGTATTGGCTGAGAGAGGGCTTTGCTCTGACACCAGCAAAGCTGCTTCTATATTCCTATTTCACAGCCTGAAACAAGGCTCAGTATACATGGTGAAACCCAAGTTCACATTTTGGATCTCACAACAAAGAGGAGGGAATTGTATTGGAGACTGGAAGCCACAGAGAAAAGGGAAAGCAACTGAGCAGTGACACAGGAGCTTGGTTAAAGAGCTTGAGTGACCAACAGGACAGTCTACACAGAAAAACAGGCTCATGCCAAGGTGAGAGAAAGATTCAGGCAGAGGTATCAAGTATGTGAGAAGAAACCCATAAGAGTCTGGAAAAGTAAGTAAATTTCCTCTGATAAAGCAAGTATCTGCAAAACTCTTCATGAGTGCCTTCAACTTTCTCAACTACAGCACCATAAGGGTAACAACTTGCTCCTGATATTATGTAATTGTGCATTTGCAGATGGCAGAGGTCTGTACCACTAATCTAAAGGTTACAGCCTTGCTGAAGGCTCTTCTGTCTGTCAGCTCACAGTACCTGATAAAGGAAACGAGAATCATATAATTAAAACACCCAGATGTGATGTGTGGCCCCCTCTGATAAACTCAGTTGAACTCAGCCAAAACCAGTTCCAGCAGCAGAGTCTTAGAGACAATTAGCCTCACAAAGTTTCACTCAGACAGCTAGGTAGGTGCCTCGACTAAGTGAGTCATACTTCAGACTTCCACCCCAGACATCAGAGAAGAGATACCACAGGAGGCTCTTACCAATGTCCCAGCTACAGGAAAAGCATCAGTCAGAGCTGGAGCCTTCTAACATATAAGGTCAACCAACCACTTAACTCTGCAGGAAGCCAAGCTTTGTTAGAGCTGATGCTCTGTGGGTTACAAACTTAAAATATTGTATACGGTTACACACAAGCAGAGCTTTTGTGGAATTGTGTTAGCACGCGGTTTTCTCACTCTTTCATATTTGCATCATGAAGGGAGTGAAATTACATTATGGAAGCACCCTAACTCTGCTCCTTCCTAACTTTGGAGGTCCTGACTTTGAAGTATAAATCTTGATGTAGTTTTCTTTGTGCATACACATAAAAGGCGCAGCCACTCAAAGCAGATACATCTGGGACAAAAGACAGCAGGAGATTACAACAACACATTGTGACAATTTAATGTAAGATGCAAAGAACAGGGGACTGCACCACACTGATACCACGAGAGCAATTTCAGAGGGAACACAAAAGTAATTCAGCATCTGTGCTGGAATCTGGCCAAGAGGTTCCAAGCCACCTTTTTGACCATGAAGCTCAAGCCATTTTTTTCATACTGAGCAAAATAGCAAGATTTCTGACTTTTATGTCTCACTCAGAATAGAACACCTTTTACTACCCTGAGTCTGTAATCACGGGGAGGATGTTGGTCAGGAACAGAGGTAGATCACGAGTCCTCCTCACCAAATCCATGGCTGCACACCTGAAACACCGGGGTCTCTACCAAGCTTTGACCACATACAAAGCCTGCTCTGCCTGAATGATTTGGAGACATCAGTCCATGGTCACATGCTTGCAGGTCATGCTGCAATTCAAAAGGCAATTACCAAATCTAACTCAACCTTCACGTGTTGAAAGAATCAACTTCCTGTCTGGACAGCCAAGAAACTGACTGAAGGGTATTTTCCAGCTGCTGCTTATATGCTTTTGTTTGAAAGTGCTCCCACTTACTTTATTAAATCTGGCAAAAGGGTAATCCTTCCCTTCCTCTGCTGCCCTCCTCCAGTGGTAGAACATGGCTCCATCTTTCCTCGCTGGGTTGGTGAAAGGCATCCACTTCCAAGGCCGGACTTTCTTGGAGCCCAGTTTTGCTTTGACTGTTCGATAACCCTGAGTTGTATCACTTGGCAGCAGCGGAGGTGCATCCCTGTGGGGGAGAAAAGTGACGAGAAGAAAGGAGCTGGTGATGAGAAGAAAGGAGCAGTCCAAGACAAACTCAAAGAGATTTCAGGCTCAGAACTCTTTTTGCAGATGTAAAAGCAGCTGCTATTCCCAGTTGAGATTAAGAAAGAATTAGATACAAAGGCTAAGAGCACTGGTTTGTCTGCATTAGACTGTTTTGCCTGTATCTAATTAATTTACTATACCAAGCAAACCCCTCAAATTTAGAAGAGGGAAAACAGACACTGTCCATGACTAAGAGAAGGGCACAAGCATGGGCTGAGCACAAAGGGGAATCAATCTGAGAAGCAAGACTGCCCCTGGCTTCAAGAGGATGCTGCCCTGCCACCAAAAGCCCAGGCCACCCCACAACCTGCACAGATGACCATGTGCTCTTACTTTTTGTCAGAATAGAGAAGTGCATAAACTTCTCGGTGCATTCCTTCTGGCCTCTTAAACGTCAATGTCTCTGAGGATTTCTTGGATTTTTTCTGAAACAAAAAAATTGCACTTTAGATTCAGAAGTAGAAATTCTTGAGGGAACATTAAAACTGTATAATCTGGTGCCCTGTGATGGTTTTTACTTTTATCTGGTTTTAGACACCTTGAATTTCTCCAGGAAAGTGCCTATTCCTGCTGGAAGACACTGACAGACAAAATGTACCCACTTTCAATGATAGGGCTGACCAGTACCCACATTTGCTCTTGCTGATAACACACTTAAATTCCAAGCTGAACATCTGGCTGTAGATTGCAGGGGCTGGTGCACTAAGTCTTTTCTTACTAGGCAAGCACTGTCCTCTCTCAGAGGTATTAATGCATTTAATTATGTGATTCTCTACCTTTTTGAGTAAGAAATGTCTTCCCAGTTTTTTACAGTTTTTGTCACTTTGTTCTGCAGCAGCTTCAGTTTTTACCATCTGTGATTACACCCTTGCAGTAGCCCCTTGGTAAAACCCCCAGTGTCACCTACCAAAGTTCTCTGGTCCCCAAAATTCTGCTCTCCCATTTACACAGCAAACAAAATTTTTTGAGTTTCCTCATAAGAGGGATTCAGTGTACACAACTCATCCTGGCCCCTAAACCCTTGACAGAATTGATGGTCTCTAAGACACAGCCCAACTCATACCCACATACAAGTTTATCAGTAATCAACGGTATCAGGTGACCAGCTTTGGATTCAGGTAGGTACAGTAACAGCCACACTAAGAAGTTACATCATTTAAGAGGGAAAAGTTTACTGAGCATTTGGTCTAACTGTGCCACCTTTGTAACTACTACCCCAGACACTACTATTACATACCTGCTTACTATATCACTACCAAATTTTAAATCAGAATATTTTTCAGTAGTAAAACTAATATTGAATCGTATATTGTGCTAAATCCATACAGACACCTTTATCAAGCAAATTCAAGATTCCACTGAAAAAATAAGTCCCTGTCATCTTGGACTACAACTTCTTTCCATAAAACTCCATGACAGATACACATTATATCAGCACCTTTTCATCCCTAATCAAGCACCTCTCTCCTAGTGTGTCCATCACTTTGCCCAGCAGCAATGTAAGGCCACCCAAGGCAGTTACCCACAGGTCACCACACACCCTGTACGAACACAGGCTTCTGGAATTCCCCCAAAGTTCCCAGATTTATTAAAAGTTAATATCAGAAGGCCAGAGATCAGCTCAGCCAGCCCTTTTAGGAGCTGAGAACAAATTACTTGGTCATGCTGATTTAAATGTTTTTATGCCTAGTAATTTTTATTTTAACATTCTCAGTCACTAATGGACTGGAAAGTACTTCATGGTTCTCTTGTGATTTCAAGACATCAATCTGTTTCTTTTCTAATTGAGAACAGATCTATTTCCTGAGTGAGAGCTGCACTCTTATTAGCAACTTTGCACTCTCCATGTGGTAACAGCTTACACCTTTGGTTTGGCTTCATTTCTGTACTTTGTAGAAATTCAGAATGTTTTGTTCAATCCCTCCTGCATGCCTCCCAGAACTTTTCACTGCACCTTCCCTTCCTCTCTCTTCCCATTACAGTAAACTTGAGGAGAAAACCATCTTGGTCCCTGCTCCAAAGAGACAGCCAGCAACCAGTGGCTCTCTTTTGCTTAACACACAGACATTTAAATCAAAGAACTCACAACTCCAAACACTCAGTGGCAACACTCAGGCTGAATCCAGCCACTAGACTGCTCACCAGACACTGTTCACCAACATAGCCCATGACCAGCAATTTCAACGTTTCAGCCTTTAAATAACTGAAACTCACTGGTTTTCCATCACATCAATTATACTGTGTGCCCTAGCAGGGCAGTGAAACCACAGTGCTTCTCTTCAGAGACAAACGTTTCAGTTTTGTCTTGTTTTTTTCCCCAAATACACAGCCTTTACTTCAAATCAGACCATCTCTGTACCAGACAGCTCCCTGGGCTCATTTCAAAGCACCTCCACATCGTATAACTACTCTTAAGTTGGCCTTCCCAACACCTTGCAAAACATGGGACACCCATGACCCTGCCCAAATTTAAAACACAGAACACAAGAAGATAGTGTAGCACATTAACACGCAATGCAGCACATCACATCACACATCCTTACTTAGCTTACTAACTTGCCACATTCCCCCAGGCAATGCATCCCAGTTGTCCCAAACCCCAGCCACACACCTTCCCCACACAGGCTGGAAGACTTCTGTCATTCAGTCGAGTCAGACAATATTTTCTATCTTCTAAAGCAAGACTGTGTTGTATTATTTCCATTTGTTTTGGGGCTAGATACTTCACAAAATGAGAGTTTTAGAGACAGCTGAGAATGTCCTGGGGCCTGGCCCAGCTCAGCAGGACACGGCTTACCCAGCTCCAGCTTAAATCCCACACCAGATGCCACGGCACAGGTAACTAAGAAAGTACACGCTTAATTTCATCCTTTCTTCCAATATTCACCCCAAACACCACATGCAAGGTCAGTGAGTGCCTAGAAATCACGCAGCAGCCCCTCGGGGCACTGCAGTTCACCTTATCCGAGTTGATGATGTCCTTTTTGTTGATGGTGCCCGTGTTCTCTGACTCCACGCCTCCCAGCTCCAGGATGTCCCGTACATCTGCCCCCGTCGCCATGTCTCCGCCTGCCCTCTGGCCTTCTCTGCGCCGTCCTGTCCGTCCCCTCCAGCTCTGGGAGGGCGGGAAACCGGGGGTCGGGGGTTAACTCCCGCGGGGGTGTCCCGGACTCATACAAACACGCGTGGGTGCGTGTGTATACACGTACACGCACGTATATCCGCGCACACACACGCGTATCCATGCACACGCACACTCACACACTTATATCTACATAGACACACACCCCCCTCGGCCGCCTCCCATCCCCCCGCCAGGCCCAACAACGGGGCCTTGCACCCGGCGGGTCCCGGGGGTTCCGCACGCGGCGCCCGCGGCCCGCAGCTCCGCGGGGGGATCCCGGGAGGCCCGCGGGAGGGCGTGCGAGACGCGGCGCTCCCCGCGCGGCCGCGGCCGCCCCGCTCCGAGCGGGACCCGCGCACCCACCGGCGCCGGCTCCGCGGCCACCGGGACGTGCGGCGCATACGGCGGCCCGGGCAGCGCCGCTTCCGCTCCCGCCAAGAGGCGCCCGGAAGTGCCCGGAGCGCTTTGGGGGACGCACCACGCGGGGATGAGGGAGAAGCATGGCGGGTTCGAGTCCCGCTCCTGGCACGTCGTGGCCGCCTAACCCGAGGCCGCAGGCGCCGCTGTCTCCACGGGCCTGCGGCAGCGCCCGGCCCCAGCTGGGTCCCGGCACCCCTCGCCCCGCTCAGGGCGCACAGCCCGCCGCAGGCGCAGCTCGCTCCCGCGCCAGGAGGTGGCAGCACCGGCCGCGCCCGACCGGCGCCTCCGAGCCCGGCCCGCGCGGCGGGGAGGGGGCGCCGCGAACGCGCTCGTCGCGCCCGCCGTACCCCCAGCTGCTGCGACCCCCTTCCCTCGGGGACTCTTTGATGGTCGCTGCTCTCCCGGGGTCCCGGGGCCGACCCTGGTTTCTCATCAGGAGTTTTCCCGTCTCCTTTCCCGAGGTGCTCGCTGGCGGCTTTGCCCTGTTCCGTTCTCCCCGGCAGCCGTGCCAGGGGCCAGCCCGGTGCCAGCCGCACCTCACGGCACTCTCGGGCTGCCCGGCTGGGCTTCGTGTGCCACAGCATGCGCTCCTTGCCCTCATGCTCTATGCTTCAGGGCCGCGGCTCACATGAGGCAGCCCGGAGGGAGACTTTTATTAATAAGACTGTCCTGTTTCCTCTTCCCTGTGGGAACAAGGAAAGGGGAGAAAACAGTGGTGTGGTGTGGTGTGGTGTGGGGCCAGGAGGGACTTCGCGAATCACCTTCCTGCGAGAGATCAAGGCAGGGCAAGGCTGCCTGGCAGAGGTTCTCCTGAAGCAGATGGTTTCTGCACAGGGCACAGAGATACACTGGGACCTGCCGGCCACCCCAGGAGAGGGGGTGCCTCTGAGTGGAATCTCTCCTCCTTGGAGCCCTGGGATGAGCTGAATCCCACTTGCTCTTGCACGGAATCCCTCAATGCCAGCCAGGCCGTGCTGAAGTTACCACCATTCCCATCCTGCTAATGAGCCCTTCCCATGAGGATTGGCACATCAGCTCTGTACCAGGGCCCAAAAGCAATGCCCGTGTGCCACGATGGGAACTGGTGACACCCCCAGAGTACCATCTGTTGTCCCCAGAAATAATTTAATCCCTTTTCCACACTACCAGAGATGGCTTTTAGCACCCTTCCCACAAGAGCAGAGGTTTTGCCTGCCCTATTTGCTCTCAGCTCTGCTTCATCTACTCAAGTCCTCCCCATCAGTGTGTGTGGACATTGCTAATAATTTCTAGTACATTTCCTTGCTCTCTTGCCACAGCTGGCCTGGAAGTGGGGTCCACACTCCTCCAAGGTGGGCTTGCAGAGGAGATAAGGCTTTCCCAACTTTTGCAGTCTCTGCCTGCCTGGCACTGCGGCTTCATGGAGAGCTTTGTAAGACTAAAAAAAGGGGCCTCTCTTTTTGCCACGGGTTGTTCGGTTGTTCACAGTCGTTCATCCTGTTAAAACGGCACTTAAAGAAAACAAAAACCAGTTCCAAAAATAAAGCCTTGAGACAGATGGGGCCATTCAGTGCTAGTTTTTGATTATATCTCCCATTTGTTGGCTTGCCTCCCCCACACCTCTGTGGGCCTAGGGAGCTGTGTCCCACCTGGAGCTGTATGGACCCGCAGGTGAAACACATTAGCCGGGTGCTTCTGCTAATGGGCTCATCAGCAGAGCAATTAGCAGTGCTTCCGGGGGGCCTGCAGTTATTGTTTCTGGCCTGGAGTTATTGTTAATGGCCCCTGCATCCCACAGCTAGCGCAGAGCAAAGGGAAAAGGTTGGAAGGCTGGGTCAAGTACCAGGTCCGTCATTGAGTCCTGTACTGGGACTGTGCCCAGATCTGACCACCAGGGTCCTGCCTCGCCAGGACACAGGGAGTATCGAGGGAATCAGGGAAAGCCAGCAGTGATGGGGAGCCCAGTGCTTCTGTGCCCTGGAACTCTGGCATCACCGTCCTGTCACTGCAACACCATCACCCACCTCCAGCTGTCCTGGATTCCAGGGATGTTCAGAGTGATCTGCCACCAAGCAGCTGGGGGAGAGATGTGCCCCCAGATTTAGCCCTGTCAGGAGGGCTCCCTCCAGGCCAGCTCCTCACCCACCTGGGGAAGGATGCACCTCATGCCCTTTACCCCTGCCCTGGCCGCCAGGCATGACCCAAGGTGGCCCCAGGCCAGAGGTGTGCGTGCCTTCTGACCAGGGCTCAGGGTGTGTGTCTCCCAGCCTGGCACCAGCGGAGGAGGACAAGTGCAAACACTGTGGCCAGTGGGGCAGGAGAAGGTTATCTGGGGCCCGGCAGTGGAAAAACTCTCGGTGTGTGACTAAGGCACAACAGCGCCAGGTGTGGGTCCAGGCAGGGCAAGGGAGCCGGGAGTTATCGCTTCCCCGTGGGTTCAGGTGCCTGAAGCCAAATGTTTCCTAAGGGTGCGGTGACAGCCACAGCCCCGTTATCGTGGCACCTGGCCCACCCCAAGCAGCACGGACACGGGGACAGGTTGCTGGACCTTCCCCCCATGGCAGAGATGGGGCACTTCCTACTGCTCCTCCAATGGGAGACTCAAGCCCTGGGAGCAAACTTCAGCAGGGACACCTTGGTCCTAGGGATCCAAGCTCTGGCCTCACAGTGAGGAATGGTCTGTGTCAGCCTGTCCAAGCACCCCCAAATTATCCTCCCACCCTAGAGCACCCAGGCTGCATCCCACCCACAGCACTCTGGTCCCCTCCCCAGCTCTGTGCTGTCCCCATGGACCACAGCATCCTGAAGGTCAAGCCCTGGCTAAGGAACCCTCAGATCTGCAACACTCTCCCTATGGATCAACAATCCCAGACCAGCTGTGGGACCTGTTGGCTGTAGCATGGGGGATCCCCATGAGCTGGGTCATCCCCAGACAACAGAAACCCACTCAAGCTTCTCTTTCACCCCTCTCCAGCTCTGAAGACACCAGGGCACTGCTCCAACTGGCAGGTGCCAGGCCATACTGCGGCCATGACTCACACTTCTGCTGGGAGTTATTTTTCCATACCTTGCTCCTTCCTTTATTCCCTTGCCTCCTCATTGGACCAGGTCAGCTGTACCCCAAAACCATGGGGCTTAAGAGTTACAGAAGTTTTGGGGAGCTCTGCACAGTTCCCAGGGTCCTTTTTGACAGGAAGTGACCAAGGTGGAAAAGGAAGGGAGGGAGACATGGCCTAGCTTAGGGTTCTCCAGCTGACTGCAGGTGCACGCACCACAGGGATTGCACCCCAGCCGTGCCTCCCTCAGAGCTGCCAAAGGTGTTTTCTTGCTGCCCTCATCACTTTGCAGGGCAGGTTTTGCTGGGGACAGGACTGGCCTCCCTTCTCCAATAGAGAGTGTATCTTGGCCCAGGCAATTGGAAGAGGGTGTTTTTTATTAACAACAAATTAACCGTAATTGTCTTTTCCACTACAGCCACTCCTCCCCAGCCATGCAATGGTGATTCCCAGTATTGCCGGTCCATTTGACTGCCATACCCCATCATGTGCCTGAAGGAGTGCCTTGCCCCAGGCACAGGGGAGCAAACCCAGAGCAGCTCTGTTTGGAGGAGCCAAAGCACCTTCCCCTGCTCTCGCCTCCCCGTGTAGGCACTGGCAGCAGAGCCGGACCTCACTCCTGCCCTGGCACAGCAATGATGAAAGGCGAGAAAGAACTGGTTTGTGCTCTGATCTCAGAGCTGAACCTCAAAACAGCCGTGAACTGTCACTCCAGCTCCCAGGATGCTTAGGGAGGACAGGACAGCAGAGCCAGCCTTTCCAGTGAGACAGGATGGTTGGAGAAATTCATCGTTCCCCTGGAAATAAAAATAATAATCATAATAAAAACACAAAGCCAGAGATTACTTATACGCACACAAACACGCAGGCACGCACTCTCCCCATCTGGCTTTGCCAGCCTGACTCATCGCTAATTCAAACAGCCCACACCTTTCCCTCTCCCTCCATGTGACGTTTTGAACAAGTTTCCAGGGAAGAGGCAGAAGTTTTGCCCCAGCTATCCCCTACCATTGTAACTTTGTCCTTGGGTTCTGGTGGTCCCAGGAACAAGACACCCCCAGTACCTCATGCAGGCCACATGTGTCCCAGCACAGTGACCCCTGCACAAGCACCTCTCAGAAAGTGGGGCAAGCAGAGGGTGGAGACAGCAGTGGAAAGGACAAGTGATTGAGCCTGACGGATCTGTGACACCTGTGGATGCAGCCCCGTGGTCCGATCTCAGGCCTACAGGCAGAACATGATGTCCCAAGCTGCTGCCACTCTGCCTGGAATCACCCATGCTTTTGTAGCTGCTCAAGGGCAGACCACAAGGGTGGGTGCTGGTCCCAGAACAAAGAGCCCAACACCAAAATATTAGCCACTCCTCAGGGGAGCATCAGACCTGCTCTGCCATTCCCATCTGAGTGGGATCAGCCCAGCTACATCCCACTTCCACTTGCAGAGCAAGCAGCCCCAGGACACCCTCCAGCCCTGACCAGCTGCTGGGGGTTGCAGAGATGAGCAGGAGGAGGGAGCCACTGCCACCACCACCCTGGGCCAGGGCATCATACAGCTTGTGTGCTCCCTGCACTGCCAGCATGGTGTCAGGTCTGGACAAGTTCCTGCCTTCAGAGGGATTCGTGCATCACTGGTAATCAGCTGTGGGAGGGAGGGAGGGAGGGATGGAGCCAGACCTGCTTGCTGAGCTCCGGGACCTGCCAGCATGCTTGTGCTGAGTCACCACCTATTAACGCAGGGAAACCTCAGCACCTGAACCCTGCCAAGCTGCCAGGCCATCCTCAGGAGGACAGCAGAGACAGCACCCAGGCCCAGCCAGCTGACACCAACTTCCCTGCTGGTTGTGACCACAAGGCCAGTACTCCCAACTGTGAGGCACAGCGGGACAGGAGTGCTCAGGAAGAATTCAGGACCAGCAAGGCTCTCAGTTGAGTTTCGGCTGCCATTCTCCTTGGAGATGACTCACCGCAGGACCAGTCACACCATCCCAGTGCCGCAATTGCCCCATCTGCAGATTAGGGAAACTGAGGCACAGGGAAGTGAGGTGACTCAAGAGCTGTTGCACAGGAGATGCTACTCAGATGCCGAGGCTTGGGCGTTCCCCATCGATCCTCCGCAGCTAACTTAAGCAGAAATGAACATCGATGTAAATATTTACTGACAAACAAGCTCAGCCTCACCCTCTCCTCTTAGAAGAAACCTTTAAAGTAAACTTTCCTGGCTCTTTCATGTTTACATCTTGTTTATTTATTATACAGCAGATCACAATATTTCAACAGTTTGCATATAAAGAAAAGTAACATTTCAGAGTGCAAGAGACCTAACGTGCCCAAGCAGAGAAATGTTAATTAACAATATACACAGACGGGAACAGTGCACTTCCCAAAGCTGAGACTCATCTGTGTTCCCAGCTCAAAGAAAATATATTAAAAAAACCAGAAACATTATATATTACTGCTTTGTTTAATTTACAACTTGCTTTGCAGAAGCTGCACATAAAAAGACTCATTTTCTTTTGAGCTTTCTTTTTGTCCCCCCCCTCTACAAAAATTTCAAGTATAGCAGAGACCTGGGCATTCATAGCTGGACTCACTGTCCTTTACATACTAAATTTTAAAAAGCAGCATGGGGAAGGCAGCTGCAGCAGTACCTGGTGTCATCTTGAGGGGAAGAACAAGACAAAATAAAGCAGACAAGAGCCAGGAGAGACATTTTAGGCTCTTGAGTGGAAAACTGGGAATGGTCAGGGGGGTCCCAGGCTGGTGACAGGAGCATCCCTGTCCTCTGTGCAAGGTGACGCTGTGCTGCCAACACCTGCAAACCCTTATAGCCATGAGCCAGTCAAATCCCACCCTCACCCCATCCACTCTGGGCTTTGGGTCAGGTTTGTTCTGATGATCACAACCGAGACAACCAGCAACCCATTTCCCAGCACCACAACCAACGTGCCCAACTGGCATGGCTCTCCAGCCAAAAAGCAGTGAGAGTCAGCCACCACAGCCCCTAGAGCCAGGGGGGTGCCAGAATCTGGGGGAAGAAGGTTAAGCTGATGCCAAATACAAGCCAGGAGTTCTGGGGACAGATCCCTTATGCACCAGCTCCACCACTCACTGGGTACCTGGCTGGGGGGAACCCTCCAGGCATGGGGAGCTGAGTGGTGATGACTGGGCAGATGTTTCTTGCAGTTTTGCTCCCCACATACATCCCCAAAGCAGCCCTTCCCCACCACTTGGCTGGGCCAGCTCTCACAGGAGCAGGAGGAGAAAACTAGTTATCAACTACAAGCAGAGGGGGCTGGGTGGCCAGGCTGCTCCCCACTGCCATCCCTGGCCCGACACTATTTACACCGTGAGCTAGCTCCGGGGACATCGAGTCCGGCCGCAGCCACTGCTCACATGTGCCGCTTCATGTGGAGAGCGAGGTGGTCTGAGCGGGAGAAAGCCCGCTCGCAGAGGTGGCACTGGAACGGCCGGTGCCCTGTGTGCTTGCGGTAGTGGCGGGTCAGCTCATCGGAGCGGGCGAATTTCCAGCCACATCCTTCCCAGGTGCAGTGGTAGGGCTTCTCGCCTGCAGAGGAGAGGGGGTGTCAGTGGGCTTGTAGGTTCCCACCCTCCCTGTGCCTTCAGTTCTGTGCTACCCTACCCAGCACCCCCTCTTCCAGAAGATGGGACGGCCCATTGCGCACCTCTGCCTGCCCAACTTTCCCCTTCTGTCCCCCATTTTTCTGCCCTTCCCCATGTGCCAAGGTCTGTTTCCTGAGCACCCCTGCCCCACTACAGCACCCCTCCTCTGCACCCTTGCTTCATTTTAAACTGTGGCTGGTGCCCTGCTCATCCCTGCTATGGGCTGGCACCATGTGCTCTGTCCCAGCTCGGCCAGAGGGTCTCACCGTACAACCCCCAGTCTGTCTCCCTATTCTGTTTGTCCCTAGCCCAGGTGGACGGTTTCTCCATGTCCCTAAGTCCTACCACCTCAGGCACCCCCGGACCCCAAAACCAGCAACTGGAGGTGCCACAAGAGTGGTCTCACTACATGCCAGGGACTATGTGTCCCTGCCAGCACCACCAAGGGGGTCCTTCCAAGCACTTCGCGGGCCATCCCCATTGCCCCCTGCCCTACACGCAGAACGCCTCCACTAGGGCTGTCTCTGGGTGCCCTCACACAGCCCCACCACGGGACCCACTGTGCACTCCCTGACACACCGCAGGGGTCTTCCCCACGTGACACGCCCCCCACTCCCGGTGTCACCTCCCGCGACGCCCCCGCACACCCCCGGGACCTCGCTCGCGGTCTCACCACGTGCCGCGGTACCCGCGCCCGGGACCCTCCGTGCGTGTCCCCGCCCCGGCGCGCCCTTACCCGTGTGGGTCCGCATGTGCGCCTTGAGGTGCGAGCTCTTGGTGTAGGTCTTGCCGCAGCCCGGGTATTCACAGTTGTGCGTGGCCGTTCGCTTGCGCGCCCATGAGCGGCGGCCGCGCTTGGGCTTGCAGTCCTCGGGGGGAGCCCCGGTCGGGAAGTACTCCAGCACCGGGGAGTTGGGCGGCGTGACCAGCAGCCCGGGCAGCCCCGCCGGGCCCGGGCCCGGCCCCTTCAGGGGCTCCCTGTAAACACTGAAATGTCCATGAAACTGCGGTGGCGGCTGGGGGGCGAAGTGGGGCGCATAGCGGTGCGGAGCCACGGCGTAGTGGGGCGGCAGGTCGGCCAAGAGGTGGGGATCGGCGCCAGGCAGCGGCTCCTCGGGGGGCCCCAAGCGGCCGTGGGGGAAGCCCGGGTAGGGCAGCGGCGGCCCCGGCACCGGTCCCGGCCCGGGACCCGGCGCCACGCGTGGCTTGTGCTCGCCGCCGCCCGGTCCCAGGTACTCGGCGGCAGACATCCCCAGCATGCAGGCGCGCTCCTCCGGCTGCTCCTTCTTGATGCGGGGTCCGAAGGACTGCGCGGGGTCCAGGGGCAGTGGGCGGGCTAGGGCTGGGTGGAGGGGCGGGTGGTGATGAGGGTGAGGGTGGTGATGGGGCCCGCCGGGCACCCGCAGCTCCGTGTACTCCCTCCGCTGCGGGTCGTAGTGGCCGGGTAGGTCCGGGGTGAGCAGCTCAGCCACGTAGCTGTGGCCCTGGCCCTCGGGGTAAGGCGCAGGGAACTTGCCCGGCGTGGAGTACGAGCCGTCGCTGTCGTAGGTGGTGCCACAGCTCTCGGGGGTCTCGGGCAGGGGGTAGTTGGGGCCGGTCGGCCCCTGCCCGCCACTGCTGGTGTGCGCCAGGATGAAGTCCAAGTCCACGAACTTGCCCAAGTCATCCTCCTCCCGCTTGACGGCAGCGGGGCCATCCTGTTGTAGCATCCTCTGAGGGAAAATGAAGCGTCAGGATCGGCGGGGAGACGGTTGCGGCGGCACCCGCCGCCCCAACACCGCGGCCCGCGCCTCCCGCTCGGGGCGGCGGCTCCCCCCAACCCGTCCGACGGGTCGGCACCACTCCGGCTGCGCTGCGCCGCCCTCGGGGCGCCCTCCGACGGCGAGAAGGCGGCCCGCCCCCCACTCCCTGGCCGGGCTGAGCCCCCACCCGGAACGCTCTGTCCCGTACCCACCTTGCCACCCTCTCCCCGTTGCCTGGTGCTTACGTGGAGCATGTCGGCGGGCCGCTCCTCTAGCGGCATCAAGTTGGCGAAAGTGGAGATAGAGGGCAGGGCGCTCTCGTCCACGGCCGCCGCCATGGCGAGCCGGGCCGAGGCAGCGGGGCCGGGGCGGGCTGGGGGAGCGCGGTGCGCGGAGCCCGGCACCGCTCCGCTCCCCGTGGCAGCAGCGCTGCTCTGCGCCGCCCCGCGCCCCTAAGCTGTTAACAGCATGGCTGCGCCCCGATTGGTCCGGTCCGCATTGATATTCACCGCCGCCACTTGCCATTGGCTCTGCTGTAGCCCGAGCCACGCCCCCTCCGGCGGGGCTGCCCTGGCGGGCGGGGGTCGGCAGTTGCCACTGCCCCGACCGCGCTCGGAGTCCGCACGGGACGGGGCAGAGCAGCGGGGTCTCCACGTCCCGGTCTCCGCGTCCCGCTTTGCCCTGCTCTGCGAGACTGTCCCACGGGGGAGAAGAGACAAGGGTGCTGTTGTGGATCGCGGAGGCCAGAATCCTGCCCGCGACGTGAACGGGGCAGCGGCGCCCTTAAGGCTTGCCCACACTTCGAGCGGGGAGGGGGGCTGTAGGTGGCAGAGCAGGAGGTCCCCTGGCACCTTGTCCCGAGTAGGGCAGGGGCAATGGCTCTGTTACAGGCACCCTGTGTGGAGGCAGAGAGTGCCAGAGAGGTCTGGCGCAGGGGTACATACAGGTAAAAGCATTTTAGCCACTGTGCCGGGCGCTACACTCTCCACGGGGACCCCGAGCGCGTCAGCGAGCGGAGGTGCAGTCCCAAAAAGGTGTGCTTGTGCCTCCATAGGAGATGAACCTGAAAGCCGAGCCTCGGTGCCCCCACACCCCCACGCGAATCGTTTCATGTAAGCGCACCCGTGAAGCCGCGTCCTCCCGCGCCGCTGCTGCCGGTGAGGCAATCAGCAGCACAGAGCGTACCAGCTCGCATCTGGCTGCGTGCAGGGTGCGTGTGCGAGCCGAGATAACTGCTCCTCGACCCTGTCGGGGGCTGGCACCCTGCCAACATTGCCTCATCTCGCCCCACAGCCCCCGCAACACGTTTGTCTGCCCTCCCTAGGAACCAGTGCTGTGGGTGAGACTCCGACCGCCCCGGCACAGGGGGACATGGGCCGGCTGTCCCACCCTGAGCAGCCCCTGGGAGAGCGCTGTCCTGAAGGCTTCCCATGGCAGGGGACGCAAGGACAGCAGGTTATCCCACTTTGCAGGAGACACTCAAGTCACCCACCCTGTTCTAGCTAGTTGGATGATGGTGCAGAGACTCAGGGCACGGGGCAGGCCTCCCCGGGGGCTCTCTGTCTCCTTGTCCGGCTCACACAGCAAGATCTTCTCTGTTTGGCCCCCATCCAACCAGTACCAGGAATGGCCCTGCTGCTGTTGCGCTCAAGAAGCAATGTCCCTTATCTCTTGGAGCCTGTCTCCCTGCTTTCTGGAGCTGTCCATCTCCAGATACCTTTCTAAGAACTGAGGCTGTTGCCTGCTCTATTCAGAAGCAAGGAGTCAATTTAAAAAAAAACAAATATAAACACCAAAGGTGAGGTGTGCACACACACCACACGCACATGCCGCTTCTGAATCCAAAGCTACTCTACCAGTTGCTTTCATCACCGCGCTTTAATTATAAGGGTGGAGCATTGCAATAAATTATTTCAGTAATCCAGTGGAACAACAACAATTCAGATCTTCCCCCTTTTACCAAGAATCCCTGCCCTGGTTTCCAGAGCACATTTTGGGCTGCTGCCTGGGCCCCATCTGCTTGTCTGCTGGCAAGGCAGCAGGTTTATTAATGGCACCTATTGGGTCAAAACACATGGGCTCCAAAGTCCTTCCTCGGAAAAAGTCACCTCCAAAGTGGCAAAGAAGCGTGTAGGCATTAGTTGAAATTACTTTTAGCTTGCCTCCCAGAGTAGTTTATTCAAGTCACCAGTTAATCCCATTACTTGTTTCTTTGCCAAATAATAATTAATAGCAAGGCAGTTCCTGCCCCAAACTTTTTCAGATAAGTGAGAGAAGATGCCATAGGAGACAGACTAATTCCTTTTGGTTTTCCCCTTTTCCAGGCAGTCTTGGCATTGCACCCATGCTGACTTATTTTGAGAGGCGTCGCCAACAGATCAGTATAATTTTTATAGCCAATATTTCTTGCAAATGTGGGATATTCCCCAGGAAACTCTTTTTACTGATGCTCCGGTGGGAGGGCCGGTGTGGTGGGGAGCGGCAGCATGCCAGGCACCGCAGCAACACAGGCACTGCCAGCGCTGAGTGTGCAGGGAGCCAGCAGTGCGTCATGGGCAGGGCTTTCCTGCTCTGAGCCATGGGGTGGGCACAGGGGGTCCCTGCCACAGCTTTGTCAGCTCCTGGGCCACAGAAGCCCCCTCTGAGGTGACTGGGAGGCAAGCAGGAGCAGACAGTGCATGCACAGCTCGCTGTTGACAGAAGCCCATTTAGGAAACATGGGTTATCTCCCGGGCCACTGCGGCAGACTGTAAAGTCACTGGCATCTCAAGAGATCAAACAGCAGCCAGGCAAGAGAGCAAACAGAAAGTGGGAAGGGCCACCCACCCAGGTGATGGCTAAAGAGGAAAGGGTTAATGGTTATCCTTGATTTTGACACATCTGGCAGCAGAGGAATGAGGAGAGTGGCTTGCCCAGCGCTGTGTGCCAGAGGTGGCCCTGTCAAAACAAGAGCAATTGTCAACCCTGCCAACACTTCCACAGTGCCATGGCACCCTCTCCAATGGCACAGAGCAGAGGTGGGATGGGCAGGAGGACAATACCCTGTGGCACTGCCAGAGGTGGAATTGGTGCCCAGGTTGCTCAGCAGGGCTCCCAGGAGACCCAGAGGGGTCCCCTACCCCACAAAACATTGGGGACTGAAAAACACCTGCCCTGCACCCTTTTCTGTGCTGTCACCCGGAGTTGGGAGACTGGAGTAAACCCAAGGACTCTCCTTCAGAGCATCTCCAGTGCCTCCTCTCCAACACCACCTACAGCATCACAGCCCAGAGAGCTTCTGCTTCGGTGGGAGGCAAAACCCAAGTCCCAAAAGCTCCACAGGGGGACCCCATGAGAGCTGCCAGGGAGATCCACACCACAGAACACCCTAAACAACTGTGACACTTCAGGGTTATATCCCTGAGAGCAAAAAATGAACCTGACTGGGTTTTACTCTCTGTCTTCCCCTCTGCATGGTACTGGCCTGCCTAGAGAAGGGTCCAGGAGCCCCCAGACCTGCCTGTACCCCCAAAGCCCCCTTCCCCTCCTGAAAAGAAAAGAGGAACTGAAAATGAAATTGAAGCATAATTCAATCCGGAGCGGGTCCAGAGTAAAGTCATCTGCTCTTATCGTGTGCTGGCAGGCTCTTCCCGCTCCGCAACAAACACAATGTTATCAGGGCACAGAGGGCAGATTCGTTTGCACCGGCCCAGCAAGCTGCTGTGTCCGCCCTGCCTACCCTGGGGTCTGGGGAGCACCGGGATGCACGGCAGAGGACCAGGGCTGCCAGGGGCTCGGGGAGACCCGAGGCAGCACCCCGGCAGCATTGACAGGGAGCTCCCTCCCAGGACAGGGTGCTTTGGCTGGAGGCCATATCCAGCCTCCCTGCGCAGCTCTCTGGCCACGGGAGAGGGGTCAGGTTGCTCCCAGTGAATGTCAGCACAGAGTAAAGGCTACAGAGGGACAGGGTCCATGAGAGATGTCTTTGCCTACGGGAATATACACGGCCTCATCTTACATGGGTGCTGCCCAGCTGCTTGGCCAGAAGGCTGCTGAGCTGGCAGATCTTGGCATCCCACCCCTGGCAGAACAGCCCAGCAGCACCCCCAGATCCTGCACACAGTCCCAGCCCCACTGCATCGCCTGGACCGCATCCTGCTTTGATCTCTGCCTGCTGCCTGGCTGTGCCCTGGTGGCTGCGGGGCCAGTGCAGCCCTCTCCGTCCTTCTTTATATACCCCTGTTATTTTTAACTCTGCCTACGCAAATCCCGAATCCGGAATGAGCAGCGGCCGGGGGCCAAGGGGAAATGGACATGGTGCAAATTTCCTGCCCTTTTTACCTCTCTTCCTCTATAACATACAGCAACGTTTTTCCTCCACTTCTTAACTTTCACTGGTCCAGGAAAGCTGAAAGCTCCAGGCTTTGCATAGAGCCACAAGGTCCAGCACCAGCGGACAGGGTATCCCTCTCGGAAGGGACATCGTACTCAGCATGGTGCCCGGAGCTGTCCCTCCCCACAGCACACAGCACAGGCTCCATCAGCACTGCGATGCGCTGGAGGCATCCGGGCAGCCCTCGCAGCAGCAGCCTCATGTGCAAACACGTGTGCTCATGTGCCAGCCCAGGGGCCCATCCTTCCTTCCCTCTGGCCCGGCAAGAGCTCTGGCCCCAGCCACAGCAGCTGGGACTGGACCACAGCCATGGGAGCCGTTCCCTTTTGCCACTCACAAAAGTGCTGGACAAGACCTGTGACACCCCAGCAACTCCAGGAGTAACAGCAGGAATTGTTGTTTTCCTTGTGAGCAGCAAGGAGGAGGAACACAAGATATTTTTCCAACATTTCTGGCTTAATCTTTAAAAAAAAGCCACGACACAGAGTGCCACAGCAAGTTGCACAGGGAGTTTTGCAGAGGATATCATGGTATGGCTGCAGTGCCCATGGGATGTGCATGTTAGAACCCTTCTTTCACATGCTGGAGATTAATAGCTGTACATCATGTAAAAGCAATTTGTCTACAAAAGTCCCAAATGGCCCAGGTAAACATCTCTGCCACTCTTTTCCAAGCAGTGTCCATCCCTCCTCCCAGCTATACTCTAAGGTATTCAGTCTCTAATGGACCTGGATTCTCAGTGAGTGACAAAAACCTCCCTTGCCATGCACAGAGGCAGGAAAAGTGTGGATGCTAAGGCCAGTGCTGGTCAGACCTGATCCACTCAGATATACAGCATTTCCCAGCCTGGAGAAAGCCTGCCTAACCCTGGAACCTGGGCACTGCTGTGGCTGCAGTATCCAAGCACTGCCGGGCCAGTGGGGGAACAATTTTCCAATGGGAGCTGTGGGATAGGGTTGAGTGAACAGTCTGCACCATGAGTCACTGGCACTCATGGGACACAGCTCAGTGTGAGGCAGTGGGGGACAGCCCAGGTGACAGCAGAACAAACAGGGAGCTGGAGAACTCTGTGTGGAAACTGTTTTCCAGCTAATTTGGGTTTGTTATTCCTCCATGCAGCTATCTGCCCAGAGCCACCCTGCCAGTGTAAAACACATACCATAGCACATTGCTTGGAAAACTCATCCTGCCACCATCCTATTCCCCTGGGACACTGCAGCAAGGGCACCACTATGGCACAGGATGCTGGAATCAATCACAGTCAGCCACATGTGGCTGCTGCAGTGGTTTTACAGAAGCAGCCCACAAAACTGCATCCTCCCACCCACAATGCTCATGGGGTGTCTGGCAGGATCAGTGGCCACCCTGTGTTGAGAGCAAACCCTTCTGCACTAGCATTACATAGGGTGCTTCATTCTGCTCCAGGAAGTGGCATTTAATTACCCAGCCTCCTGGTAGTAAATAGGTTTCCAACACATTACAAAAGGCTGTATTACTTTTTTTTATCCCCAGCCTTGCTCATGCTCTGCGCCGGTGAGCTCATCCCCAGGGAATACCGTCTCCAAAATAGATTCACTCCCTTGTTGGAAATAATCAAATGGGAATCCAAGCTGCTGAGCCCAAGCCCAATTCCTCCCTTTGTTCTGGGGCTCTGGCAGCGAAGGGGTTTGGAGCAGGGTGACAGGAACTCGCCTTCTTTTAATTGACCTCTGATGATGAAACAATCAACCAAACGATTTAGAAATGTGCATCCAGTGAGATCATCAGGAAAACTTCTCCACAAAGGGGCCTGGGGAAAGGAAGGTGCAGTAATCCACCTGCCCCAGCCGCCTCGGCAGGCCTCACTGCATGGCACAACGTGGCACAGCATGGCATGGTGTGTCACAGCCACTCAGTGCCTCTTGGACTAGCTTGCCGTGGCTTCATGCCAGAATCTGCCTCACTAGGTCCAACATGGGGAAAGAGTACAGCTAGACCTGTCCCAGTAAGGACATCTGCTCCCATGGGACATCTATCCTCCTTGTTCCCAGCCCCAGCCCATCCTTAGCTACTGGGCTCCCATTTATTCCAAGCCAGCACCGAGTGGTAGTGCTGCCTGTCTCCACTCTCAGACTCACTGCAAGTGCTGCCACCCAGGCATTTCTAGGACAAGATTCCATGATATTGTGGGGGAAAAATCCTCCCAGCCCCACAGGCAGTGCCTCCCTGGGGATTTCCATTTCTTGCACCCTTTCCCCAGCTTTTTGTAGCCTGTTGGGAGGGGAGCCACCCGGGAAGGGCTGGCATGGCTCCCTGGCCCCAGCTACGCCACTGGGGCTGCCCCGGCTTCCCCAGCCCAGGGCAGTGCACGCTCCAGCTTGGCATGTGGCAGGCACTAATTTTGGCCCAAAGGGTTTCCCTTCAGCAGACTCTGCCGCCAGGGTGGTTTTGAAGACAATCTTAGCCAGAGTCTTCCTTCCTTGACTGCCAGCAATCCGGAGCCAGGCTGGTGTGTTTGTGTTGTGTGTACATGTGTGTGTGTATCTCCAAACCGCAACAAATACTTCATATTCGTTTTCTTTCTTTCCCTTTTTTTTTTCCCCCTCCAAGCCCTTAGCTGCGGTATTTAAATAGTAGGTGTGGTCCCGGTGCTGTGTGCCAAAACCAACACCAGTTCCAGAGCAGATAACCCTGCGAGCAAACGCAGCAGCGAAACCACACTGAACTGCTGGGAGAGCTGTGCTGGGATGGGCACTGCTGCTGGCTGTGGCCACGGCATGGCCCTGTGGGCAGGCTGGCAGCAAGCAGGCACAGTGGCCACATGGCTCCCTGGCCCAACACGAAAGCTCAGCCAAAGGGGCCAGGTAAAGGGAGGAGGTGGTGGAGTCAGCATCCAGCTGAAGAGCCGTGCACTAGCTGCTCACTGTGTGCAGCCAGGAGTTGTTTGGGATGGACCCAGATGGTCTTTTGGGGTTTGTTTTTTTGATAAATCAAGGCAAAACTTGTTACTTAATCATCTATTTTCCATGTTATAAACAACCAAAAAGATTTGTTTGTTAAAAAGGCTACATTTCTCCCCCAAAAACATAGAGCATAAGCAAGTGGGAGGAGAAGTCCCTCCAGTGTTTTAAAAGCAGTTCACAAAGAAACTTTCTTAAGCCCTGATGTTTTTCTCATCCAAGCTGAAAGCCCTGAAATATGGTGAACGTCATGTATTTCAGCATGAGTCACCCAGAGAGAACCAGCTGCGTCACCTTCCCTGGCAGTGCTGGCTGTGCCTGTGTGTACTGGGGACAGTGGGCATGGAGGGGACCCCTGGGTGCTCTTCATCCAAGGATGGATAGAGATAAGTCAGTTCAGGCAGGAGAGGAATGAACAAGGATTGCTGCAGACCCGGAGCTGGAATGCCACCCTCGCCTTCCCTGGGACAACTGACATTTTTGGGGATGGAGAGGGATTGCCTTGGAGTACCTATGAAGTTTTGAAGATTCGTGGTGTGAGCATAATCCCCAGGAAGTCTGCAAACTCATCCGCAGGGGAGTGTGCACACAGTGCTGCAGGCAGTCAAGTGAGTGCCACAGCACCCCAGCTCCAGACAGCCTATGCCTCACTGCTGGTGTCCCCCCAGAGCAGCACCCACATCCAAAAAGACAAAGGAAGATCCTTATTACAGCCTTCAATCCCCCAGCTTTCCACAGGGCTGGCAGGGCACCATGTTTCTTGGGGGGGTGCCTCTCATAAGATTTTGCTTCAGACGGGACCTGTTTGCTTTCTGCAACCTGTGGGATAGTGGGCCAATGTCCTGGGACAGAGACTAGGGGAAGCCTGAGCTTTTCCAGACCTGGCACTCATACCCCGCTGTCCTCCTTGCTCCCTGGGTGGCTCTGGTATGGCATACCCTGTTTGCTCCTGCCCTAAGCCAGTGCCTTGTGGGACGTAGGCGGAAAGGGCAGTGACACCCCACAAATGTGGTCCCAAACAGAGACCACTCAGGTGAACGGTCCCTAGAACACTCATCTGCTGGGGACAATGCCAGGACATGGGGATGCTCCTCTCCAGCTGAAGTCCAACACCCTGTCCTGAGGATGACCAGGGATACCTGTCCCCTGGCTGGACAGTGCCTGAGGGTGACCACAGGCTGCTTGTCCCTGGGCTGAGCTGGTGCACGGCGTGTGGCAGGCACAGCCAGCACCCCGCTCCCTGCCTCCCGGCCCCACCGCAGCTGCAGCTGGAGAGGAGCCGGCTGGGCGTGCAGCGCTTCGCCAGCAGCACAAGGTGCACAGCGGGGCAGGATCCACCCTGCCCCTGGCAGAGTAGGAGGGTCCTTGGCAGACAAGGTTCTATTTGAAAACCCACAGCCAAGCCGGCTCCCTGCCCGACCTCAGCGCGTGTTCTGGCTACGGGCAATCAGCCTCGAGCCCAAACCCAACCTCTAGTGGCCTCCATTTTCCCTGGCTCCATCTTCCCTGACCTGCCTCAGTTCTGCTTCACCACTGCCTCCCATGTGCCAGCTCAGTGCAATGTCCCGTGGCTTCCCAGGGACCTGTTGGCCCCACTGGCACGTGTCCCAGCGTGGAAAGGAAAATAAAGTTCGGATGTCACCTCCCCAATCAAGAGTGGAAAAATCTTTCCCAAAAAACACCCTTTTAATCCTTCACTGAGCATAGCCAATGTTGTAGTCCCCAGCCCCACAGATTCACAGCCAAACAGGGAATTTTCCACCTACATCAAAGCAGAACCACATGGTTTTACAGGAACGGACATGGAGGTTGTGTCCTGTGCACCTGCCCGCCTGTTTTCTTGTTTTGGAAAATTGCAGTGACCACGAGGCACTGAGCAGGATACTGAGGTCCCCTGCTCCACACCATGTTGTGTCAGCCCCTCCTGCCTCCCCCAGGACCCTATGTACTGTGAAGTGTAGGGAGCCTGGGGGCTTTTCCAATGATTACCCTAAATCCATCTCCCCTCCCAGACACTTAAAATGAATGAGGTCTGACTGAACTCATGGCACATGTGATGGTGAGGAGGCTGCTCTGCCTACAGCATGGGAAGAACTGAAGAGGGTGGAGAGGGCATCTCAGGCCCTTGGTTGGATTTAGGAAGCCCTTGGTCAGATTTAGGAAGCCAGGATGCCCCTAAAATTACTTGAACCCGGCTTTGCCCCAGCAAGCGTGTTCCAATTTCACTTGGTGCACACGGGGCCACCACGGGCACAGGGACTTGGGGATACCCGGTCATGCCTGGTTACCTCCCCCACACCATCTGTACCCTGGGCAGGGGAATCGCTCCTCCAGCCCTCCGGTGTGGATCAGGTCGCTGTACCTTCCCTCTAGCCCAATCTGATGCACTTCAAAGCCCGGCAGGAGCACGGGCCGCCTGCCTCAGGGACATTAGTGTCAGGCAGGGGGACATCCAGGCAGCCCCGGCTGCCGGTGGGGATGGTAGGAGATTGGTCTGGGAATCTGCACTTCCCATAAAGAGGCTGATTCCGGGAAGGAATCCCGGACCGGAGCCATCAGTGGCCATCACGGGCCACTCCAGCCATCTGGAACTTTTAGTCTCCAGCCGGGTCTGCTCCCACAGAGGGTGATGTGTGGGGGTTCTTCTGCCCTCCAAGTACACAATTGCAGGGTCATTTGCATCTAAAATGGGAGCTGGGCCCTTTAGCGGCTCCTCTGCTCCTGATAGGGGCCGGGAGCCTGCTCGGGCACTAAACCCGTTAATGCAATCAGTGGAGCCAGGGCTCTGCACATCAAAGATCCCCAGCTCCCTTATAGCAGCCTCCCGGCCACAAACCTCCCCTCGGCCACCTTTCATCACTGCCAGAGTGGCTGTCACCCCTCTCCTGGGGAGCCCTGGCTGGGGGAAGTCCAAGGAATAGGGATGATGAAGGGCCACCAGGCCTCCTTGAGTGCAGGATGGGGTCACTGCTACATCCTTGCCTGCACCCTTTTCACAGAATCGTAAAATTATTTGGGTTGAAAGGGACCTTAAAGACCATCTAGTTCCACCCTGCCTGCCATGGGCAGAGACACCTTCCACTACAGCAGGCTGCTTAAAGCACATCCAGCCTGGTCACTCCCCCACTGCTGTACTTTGCTTCCCTATAGGACTTCTTTTGTCCCCATTCATGTTGTAGAGGAACATAACCATGGAGAGACTGGGGAGGGGGCCACAGCCCCCACCACTGACCCGAGGGAACCATGGGGCCAGCACAGGACAGGATCACCCACAAACACTGACTCATTAATGGGGTTACAAATAATATCCGAAAGGAAACTGGCTGAGGCAGCCCTGCCCCACATTCTCTGCGCCAGGGAGTGGCACCATCTTCATCCCACTGCAAGGTGTCCCTAGAGAAAGGACTGGCAGCCCTAGTGCCATGTACCAACAGGGAGAGTACTGCTTGGCATCCATGTAACAGGGTGCTGGATGCTGGAGGCTCAGCTGAGTGCTTCAGCCAGCACCTCAGGGTGCCCTGGCTGGGGCTGCTACATCCCCCAGGGTGTGCTTGCAGACCAACCAGCATCTCCTCCTCTTGGGAAAGTGCTTTCCTCCTTTTTTATCCTCTGCACCCCCAGGGTCACCACTGAGAACCTTCCCTGGGAGCAGAGAGGACACTGCCCAAGGTGGTATCACACTGCACCTGCAGGCAGGACAGCCCTGAGCCATCCCTGAATCCAGAGGCATGCACTGGGTACTCCCGCACCACGGGCTGGTGGCCCTGCTCCTCCTGCTCAGGCAGACCCTAGAGCACCCTTGTGTCACTGGATAACCCTTGCCACAGGCAGGTACTGGAAACCATGCCCTCCCTGGATGGGCTTCTGGCTACAGCTCTGCTCAATCCGCAGCAGGGTCTCAGTCTGCTGAAGGGACAGCACAGTGCTCTGGAGGGACATGAGGACACCTCCTCAGAGGCACAGGGGTGCTGGCTGTGCTTGCTGGGTGCCATCCAGGGCGCTGGCCCATGGCTCCTGGCCAGCAGTCGCTGCTCATGGCAAACACAGCTGCTTCCCCATCCTTCTCCATGCCCGGCTCCTGGTGCAGAGGCTGTTGCCATATGGTGCTGATGTGTACACAGAGACTGGGTACACACAGTATGCCAGGAGCGCTCCCCTGGGGTCTGCCTGGCCTCAGGGGGGCACAACACCCTCCAAACGGCTGCACTCTTTGGCAAGGAGCGGGTGGGGACCCTCAAGTGTCTGTACAAGGGATGGGGACTCACCACTGGCTGAGCCATGTCTGATCTGGCCTGCTGGAGATGGGGATGGGCTCCTGGCACGGTCAGGAGCTGCTCCCCCCATGCTGGTGGGGAGCTCTTGGGGCACAGTGATGTTTTTTCATGTTTTTTTCATGCCTGCTGGTGGTTTTGTGTTCCCAGTGCAACCAGTGGGATTCCAGCTGGCTGTGGCAGTCCCACCCTGGCAGAGAAAGCTGGCAGTGACTCACTACCCTCACCAGCCCTGCCTGCTGGGTGACTCCTCCTGCAACCCATCCCACTGCTATTGCCAGTCCCTGCTCCCTCCATGGGCACAGATCCTTTGGCTGAGCTGGCTGCCACCCATGGGGGACAACCTCTGAGCCTGGGGGACCCCACACCCCATGGCCAAGGCTGCCATTGACACCCTGTTCCTGTGCCCTAGCTTGATGGTGCCAGATTCAGGACAGGGAGAAAAGAAAGTCATCCTCCACTCCTTTTTCCCTGTTTTTCCGCCCTCTCAAGGGGAATCCCCAATGTCTTCCACAGGGTCCCTCCATCCTCCTGCTCCCAACCAGTGCATGGGACAGGGAGAGGGGGAGCCCTGTTGGGACTGCTCTGGTCCCCAGGGCAGTACCTGGGGCTGAGCTGAGCCCTACTCAGCCAACACCTCACCAAGCTGCCCCAGGGCTCACAGGGTTGTGTGTGCATCCTGGGGGAAGGATGCAGGCAACGTTTGCATGCATCCAGGGAGAACGGAAAGTCACGTTGGGATTTGTCCCAGTTGTCAGTTGCCATTTTGGGAGAGGGGTTGTGGGTGTGGGAGAGGCAGATGGGCCGTGGTAGGGGTGAGGCAGTAGGCAGGAGGTGGGGAGGGGACTGGTTTGGAACCCTCCCCAGAGGTTCTGTAGAGTTTAGCTCCCCTGCACAGCTGCTGTGGCAGCAAATGGGTCCCTAAAGAGCAACAGACTCCTGCAGTGTGTGATGTGCTCTGGTCTTGCCACATCCAGGGTGGCAGCAAGCCCAAGAGGAGCCCCAGAGTGTGCATGGGGCTTGGCCCCCGCACACTGATTGCAGCAGGGAGGATGTGGGATGATGCCCAGGGTCTGGCAGGAGCAGGCTGGGGGCTGGGGCCAAGCCCTGCCTGGCCCAGCTGTCCTGCACGAGTCCTGCAGGCACCAGCTCCCAGCCAGGACCCACAGGCTGTAGGAGCACTGATGCAAAGACAAGAATACAGAGGCACCGATGCTTTGCTTCTCCCTGCGCTCCCATGGCTCAAGATTCATTGCATCAACCAGCACATGGAGCCAAGGACCCCAAAAGCAGCACTCCAGAGAAGTGTGGGGTGACAGCACAGGTGATGGTTGGGAGCTGCAGGAGATGTTGTGGTTGGTGGGAACTGTGGGGTAGGCAGGGAGAGGTAGGAAGCTGGACAGCAGCTCTGTTGGGTGGTGGTGATGGGGGGGATTACAGGGTGGTTTACATTTTTGGGGGTCTCCCTGCAGCCCTGCTGGGAAGCTGAGTACAGCGAGGGGAGGAGCAGAGGGATCAAAGAAGTGGGGGAGTGGAGAAGCTCGTGAGTTGTGGGTCATTATCTGCTATTAACATCTGTAATCTCCCAAGAGCAAACTGAGATTTACAGCCTGTTATTAGGCTGTTACTCAACGTGTTGTGCAACAGCTCAATTAAAAAAAAAAAAAAAACAAAAAGAAACAAAAAAAAAACCCCAACCTGAACGTGATTAATAGCCTGCTAATAAGGGGGAAATCTCTCCTATTTAATTCAAACAGCCTCTGCCTAGGCACTCCAGGAAGGTATGGACTCTCAGCCCAGGTTCCCAGTCTGGCTGCTTGGCCCCTGCTGGGATTCCCCCGGGAACTGACACTGGGTAGAGGTCCTGGGGGGTCGGTGAGTGCTGCTCCCCACCACAGATCTGGACTCTGGGTTCCCAAAGGCATCGGGGTGCAATTGCCACCTCCTCTCAACACTGTCTCAATGCAAAGGGAGCACCAAATTGTCCCTGGCCATTCTCTGTGGTCACCCTCTGGAAGACGTGGAAACTCTGAGTCAGCTGCGGTTCTTATCCAGGCACCTCACCTTTTCTTTGGCCATGACTTGCACCTGAGTCACTTTGACCCCACAGCTTCCTGCCCTTCCACCTTTCACTGCCTGTGGTCCAGAGGGTGCTCTCTGTCCCCAGATGTTCATAAGTGCTACAGCTTCACCTCTTGACTCTCACCTCCATTTCCAGACATCCAAACCAGTCCTCCTTGTGAACACCTCCATGGCCTTGAGACCACTCCACTGGGAGTGCTCCCCGGTTCCTGAACTCCTCTGCTCCTGGGACTTTGTTTCTTGAAATTGTCCCTTCTTAGGAGAGGAGAAGCAGTGTCACATGGCTCTTCCCCTCAAATCCAGTCTCTGGACACTATGTGCACCCCACTGAGATCCCAAGGACTTGTCCCTTGTCCAAGATGGGGTCTTCAGCACAGGCTTAACTAGAAGAGAAAATGGCAACAGACACACACTTTGCAGCCTGGATTCAGCCCATGCCACTAAGTCAATGGCCTCACTCAGCCGGCGTTTGACCCAGTGACTGAGCACCATGGTTAATTGGATTGCAGCCGGCCTCGTTCCTATCCCTGCTGCCAGCCCAAGTCCTGTCTGTGATCCTGGGATGCTTCAGGAAAGCTGCCATCCGGGATCCACCTCTCTGAGCATTTTCCTCTCCCTGTGGCATTAAATCCCTTGGCCACTTCCCTTTGGACACACGCTGGCCCTGCCCAGAGGGACTCGCAAGCTCTACCCTGGGTGAAGAATTTGGCCACGCAGGAGCTGCTGCTGTCACCATCCCTGGCTGAAGGCAACATCACCTGCAAATGCGAGTGCTTCTGGTCTTGCCAGCAGTAGCTGGTCCCCAGGGCCATTCTTTGCCTGTCCTGGGCTGGTTGGAGGCAGCTGGGATGAAAGAACAGCCCATGCCACCTCAAAATGACACCTAGGGAGGACTAAAGTATCCCTGGGCAGCTTTTTCCAGCATCCTGGTGTCTGTTTGGGAGCAAATACACCTGGGGAGGGCTGGGCTGTGGTACCACAGGGTAGTGTGGCCACAGACAGCATCCACAGGCACCAGGGCAGTGGCACATCACACAGGGGGACAAAAACATAGAGCTGGGGTCCCTACTCTCCACACCTGACCACCCTGCAAGGCCAGGCAGCATCTGCTCACCCAGCCCACGTGCTGGTGATCACATTGGAGCTGCCACCCACCACCACCTCCAGCACAGGGCTGCAGCGAGCCGGGGCTTTGTTGGTGGCCCCTGGGCCCCCAAGCATTCTGTCTGGTTGCTGCTGTGGGACGTGTGGGCAGCCACACTGTAGCAGCTTCCCTCAGGCTTGCTCAACGCTGCGTTGGAGGGTGAGCTGAGCCTGTCCTCGCTGGGCCCACGCGGGTAATGAGGGCCCGGCGGTGCCTCGTCAGCAGCGCCCCGGCTGCCCTGGCCGCGCGGCCCTCACCCAGCGCGGGCACGCGGCACCAGGCCGCCCGCAGGCCCAGCCCTGCCTGCTGCTCACGTGGCACTGCGGCCGGGCTGCATTTTCCACATTCTGCCCCGCTCTGAGTCATCCACACCTCTGCTGCCAAAACCTGTACCTGTGCCTGGCTGTGCCAGCAGGCAGGGCTGGCTCCAGTGGCTGTGCATGGCTCCATGCGAGGTGAGGGCACCTATCCCTGTGTGTTTGCTCTAGGGCACTCTCCCCTGCCTCAGAAATGAGCTTCCCACCCTTGGCCCCAGGAGAATTGCAGGAATGCTCCTGCCTTGCTCTGGGGAAGCTTTGGTGCTGGAGGTCCTGCACCCCATGGGGAACACCCACCTTTGTACCCTTTGCCCCAAGCATCTCAGGGAAGGGGTTTGCATCCTCTGCCACCATTCCCCAGCTCCAGGCACTGCATCACTAACCTGCTGCTGCCTCCTATTCCAGCTCACTGTGGTGCTTGACTCTTTCAAAGACTGCAACAGTGCTGCCAGCAACCTCACCCTGCTGGCAGCCAGCCTGCCCTGCCCCAGCCCCTGCTCAGCTCCCTGTGCACTGTCCCATGTCCCCATCCAGACATGCCAGCAGTGAGTGCCACCCCCCAGCTCTGGGCCTGCACTGGCATTTGCAAAAGTAGTCACAACTGGGGCTCAGGTACATGGGAAGCACTTGACAAGGGGCACTGTGTGCTGGCTGTGGGGGTGGGGTGCAGAGGGAGAGATGTGTGGGGCTCCCACCCACAACGCCCTGGCAGCACCTTGGCATGGCTCAGTCAGCAAGGATTGCACATGCCTCTCCTGTCACCTGTCTCTTCAGTTCACTGTGGAGCCTGGCACAAGTGTGCCAGGGATTGGCAAGACCCAGCACCAGAGTGATGTGTGACCCCCAACACAGACGTGATTCCACCCCACCGTGAGCCTTGGCTCACACCAGTGCCAGTGTGTGCAGTGACTTTGCCAAGCCATGGCTGAGCCCAGAGCAGTGTGGCTGCATGGCTGAAGGAGTCTGGGTGATCAGCACACCACAACACCCCACCAGCCCCACAGTGACACAGCCCCTGGGGGAGCAGCCAGGAGGGGAAGCAGTGTGAGTGCTGGATGTACGGGAGCATGGGGATGTGTGTGCTCTGTGGCTGTCCACGGTGGTGGGCCATGCATCCATATCCCCGTGTGATGTGCAGGCACACGTGAGCCCAATCTGAGCCCATGTGGCTCGGGGCAAGGCAAGGAGTGAGGTGAAGGGGGCTGGTGAGTGGGCCACATGGGGGTTGGCATGTGAGGGGCATGGGGAATGTGGGGGGATACACAGTATGGGGTCTGGGCTCACCCAGGCATGCACAGATATGGTGAGTGTGTATGTGCTGTATGCGTGTGTAGGGCATGTGTAGGCATGTGTAGGCATGTATATACATATGCAGGGTGTGCATGCGTGTGAGGGGTGCACATGCATTCCCATGGAGGCATTTTCGTGGTGCAGATACATGGGGGGGGATACTGATGTATGCACAGCATGTCTGGAGGGGTGTGGGAGGCTCATACGGGCCTGTGGGGTCTACGTCTGGGCATGTGCCTCACTCCTGGGTGGTAGGTGTGTGTGTGTGTACACAGCATGTGCACTGCAAGGTGCACACAATGTCAGGTGTGTGTCTGTCCACCTGTGCCACACATAAACATGGGCAAGTGTCCACAGCAGCAGCTCCCAGCACTCAGCAGAGTTCCAGGGAGCACCGCTGGCTCATTCGGTGCCAGCAGCCCGTGAGCTCTCGTGCAAGCAGGTGGCTGGGGAGCAGCCCTGAGCCCTTCCTGGTGCCTCTCCCCACAGCGGTGGCTCCAAGCCGTGACACAGGGGCCAGGCTGTCTCTTTCCGGCTGTTTCCCAGCCTGTCAGGCCAGTCGTGTTGGGTCTTGCTGCGATTTCCCGGATGGTTGCTTGGCACCTTCCTCTTCCCCATCCGGATGGACAAGTTCCTGGAGCACCAAGCTGGGGCAGCACATCTCCTTGGCTCCTGCCCTGCCTTTCCACCTGTGTGCCCTGGCTTCAGAATCCCTCCCCAGTGCTGGCCAGCTCCCTGCCTGGGTGATTTGAGGGGGGTGGTGGGGCAGCGGGGCTGCGGGCGGGCGCTGGCTGCGGGCGGGCCCTGAGTCAGGCAGGGCGGGAGGCACAAAGGGGACAAAGCTGCCGCCTCTGCCGGGGCTTGGGGCGGCCAGACTGGCTGGGCCAGTCAGGCTCGGGCGGGCGCCGCTCGCTCGCTCGCCGCTGTGGCTGTGGGACGTGCCGGGAGCAGCAGTGCCGGTAGGCATGGGCACCTCCCGGTGCTGGAGCCTGGGAAGAGGTGCCCCAGAGGGGCTGGGCAGCAGGGCATGCTCCCGGGGCTGGGAGCTGGGCAGGCAGAGCTGGGCTGGGATGGCTCCAGTGAGCTCGGCTCTTCCTCCCACTGTGCAGGATGGCACTGGCCATATGGGGATGCTCAGCCTTGGGGAGAGGCCAGATCTCACGCTGCCCATGGAAAATCCCTTCCTTGCCCAGAGCCACTCGCAGCTCCGTGCCGGGGGTAAGGATGCAGTTTTGAGCAGAGGGTGTAGTAGCCCTGGCCACAGGCAGGCTCATGGAAGCCGCTTGCCGTGCTGGTGCTGAGTCATGCTGTGCCTTGCTGTCCCTGCAGCCTGCCCAAGGTAACTCTCACCATGCCACCATTCCTACCCTGGCGGCAGGACAGCTCACATGCCTGCTTGCCCACCCCTCCTTCTGCACATGGGAAAAGTGAAGCAGAGTGTGTTAGAAAAGACATGTTGTGTTAAGCCCCAGAGAAGCTGTGGGCGTTGAGCCATCAGCCCTGCCCAACCCCACACACTGCAAGAGCATCCTTTGGGGAGAACTGGAATGTGCAGCTCAGGTACTGTGGTAATGCCAGGCCCATTTCTGTGTCCCCAACAGGCAGGGGACAGCCCTGGGCACATGTCCCTCAAGCCATGCTAAGCTGTGGTTCTGTTCCCTCCTGGCCACACGGGCTTTTGGCTGGGGCAGGGGAAGTGCAGGCCCTCAGGCATTCGGAGCTGTTCCATTTATTCCCACAACCTGTGATTAGCATTGCTGACAGGGTCTGTAATTACCCACAGCTCTTCATGTCAGGAGCATGGTCCTGGGGGGACAATCGCCCTGCAGGGAGCCAGTGGGACCCCCAGGCTAGAAGTCCCCTCTGATACCCTGTGAGACCCAGGGGCTGCATCCCCATTGGAGGAAAAAAGTTTTCTTCATTCCTGGTGTTTCCAGGAGCCCCTTGGCTGTGGTGTCCCACCAGCCACTGCACAGCAGGGGCGGGAAGCAAATGAAATGGAGATCACTGGCTTAGCCCAAGGGATGCAGGAGTGGGGCTGACCAGCACCACTGCTGACTCAGGGTCTCCTCCCTGGCAAGCAAGGCCAGATCTAGGAGGGATAGAGCCCCTCAGTGCCCAGAGGCTGGGCCACTGAGCTCTGCTCTCCATCCCTAATGAAGTCCTTCCCATCCCTGCCACAGACATCTGGCTAATGAGCCCTGTAGTTCCTGCTGTGAAGGTGCTGGGACCTTGTCCTTCTGTGGCTGTAACCCTTCCCAGCCTGGGCTCCTACAGACTGCCCTGTATCCTCTCCTGGCTGGAAACTGGAGGGTGAGGATGCACCAGCCATAGGGGACCCAGACTTCAGGGCTATAGCCAAGTCTGGGTGCTCTAGCAGAGCCTGGATTTGTCCAGCTTGTGTGGTCCCATCCAGCCCCACGAGTATCCTGGGGGATGGCTTGGGGGAGGGTCATGTTGGAGAGACCCAAAGGACCTTGTGGACCCCACAAGGCAGTAGGGTGGAGGTGCAGGGATGGGGCTGTGGGAAGGGCCAGGCTGCACCCTTAGTGCATATCTGGGATGCAAGTCTGCCACTGCAGCCAGTGGCAGGGGCCTGCTGTGGTGTAAGGGAGCCAGGTGCGTTTGCCCCAGAAAGGACAGCAGCAATTTTCATCACTGGAGGAACCTATTCCTGAGGGTGTCAGAGCCTGGCAGACCTGGGCACAGGGCTGTACATGCCTGGCACACACATACAGGGATGTGCAGATTCCCTGAAGCAGCATGTGGGCAGCACCTGCAACCCCTCTCCTGGCTCTAGTGCCATCAGATCACTGTCCAGAGCAAGGGTGTTGGACTCTAAGATGCAAACAAACCTACCATGTTCCTGTTGTCCCCCACATTGTCCCACCAGAGCCTTCACCCCATGAGTGATGCTTGCCTGGGGCCAGGACAGGTAGAGCAGGATCCTTGCTCTGGCCTGTCATTTTGTCTCTAATTGGATACCCTGCTGTTCCCCTTCGTCAGGACTGAATGAGGGCTGGCTAATGAGGGGAATGTGATTAGCAGGGCAAGGGGCTGGCTCTGGGCACAGGAGGTTTCCCTGGGCCAGGTAATGACAGGATTTTGTCCCCTCTGGTCCTGCTCCAGAGGGGACAAAGGCAGGGGGATGAGGATGCCCCAGGCAAGGAGTGGGTACCAAAGGGCTGAACTCAGCAAGTCCTGGCTGTTCCCACTCCTCTGTAGCGTCCTGCTAAGGGGATGCTTCAGCTACCAGAGCCTGACTGGAGACCTGGGAGTCCTGGCTGCAGTTCAACTGCCCAGACCCAGTCAGCTGTGGGGACATCCCAGCACTGTCACCCCCAGGCCTGAGGATCCTGGTTCTAGCTGGGAAACTCATCCAGCTATCAGGTCCTGTCTTGGGACACCACATTTCTAGTGGCCAGGGTTTACCCATGATGGGACAGATGCCTGGACAGCAGGCTCCAATTCACTTCAGCCCTGGGCCACAGTGCTATGGGCTGCAGAGGCACGTTGGGACAGTTGCCCCCTGCACTGCTCACCTGTGCAGGGCCCAGCATGGGGACACATCAGGCAGCACTGTTTGGGAAACACATTGGAGCCCATGGATACTGGGAGCCAGGAACAGGGTCTGGTTCTTGTGTAGGCTGAGCTGGGTGTTGTACTTGGAAGAGGCCAGGACAGAACTAGGAGAAGAGTAGGACTGGTTCCCACTCCTGTGCATGCTGAGGGTGCTCTTAGGCCTCGGGGGAGGGAGGTGTGGGTCCCCACTTTAACCAAGGTCACACAGCCAGTGCTTGGTTGTACCTCAGCCCTGCTGGGGTTTTGCACCCTGTGAGGCTGCTAGGATGTGGGGAACCCAGGATGAACATGATGTGCAGAGGCAAGACCCTGCAGTGGGACCCTGGTGCAGTCAGCCCATGGGAGAGGTGCTGTGCCTGCAACCTGGCAAGCAGCAGAGTGGAGAGGCAGACAGATTGCGTGTGACAGGCCGAGCATAATTCACCGCTCCTGAAGAGAGAAATCTTCCACCTGGAAAGGAATCTTACCCCCTCCGCCCTCAGCCCAGGAGGCTGCAGGGCCCAGAGGGGCAGGGAGGGGTGTGCAGGTGGGCTGCTACACTGTGAGCCTGGACAGGCAGGGCAGGCAGCACCCTGCACTGGGCAGGGCACCCGCAGTGCTGCCATAGCTGTGTGGGTCCCCTCTGCCCCACCGACATGAGTCCTGACTCTGATGAGACACTAGGGAGAAAACTGGGGTTGGTGCCAGCTGCTCACCCACCCTGCAGCTGAACATGCACACCCAGCACAGCCAGCACTGTCCCTATGCTGGGTGCATGTGCTGGAATGAGCTGGAGGGTGCTTCTTGATCCCACCAGCTCCTGGCCACCGACAGCCTGGAACCAGCAATTCCTGTCCTGGCACACGGGTGGGGGGGAGCATGATCCCAGTGGGGTGCTTAGAAGCCCCAGCAAGGTGCAGTACATGCACTGCTTTGGAAAAAGGCTGTGCCAGGCAGTGCTGAAAGGGCTGGGAGCCAGAGCGGCTGGAGGGCCCATGGGGAGGGTATGGCCTGCGTGCCCCAGCCCATCACTGCTGTGCTAGGGAAGCCGGCTGCCTGGCAGGCCCTGGCATGAAGCAGCGTCTTTGCTGAACTCCTCTCGTGTCTTAGCATCTCCCAGGAGAGGCAACGTGTTCCTCTCAGGGTGTCCTGGCCTTCAGGCTGCTGAGTACACACAGACGTGTGTGTGTGTGTGTGTGTGTGTGTGTGTGTGTGTGTGTGTGTGTGTGAACACATATGTCTGAGCATGAGCATTCTGGCTGTGCACGTGACACATCTTCAGTCAGGGCTAATTAGGTAGTGAGCTGATCAGCAAATGACCCTGAAAGCATTGGCTTTCTGGGGACAGCAAAGGAAAAAAATGAGGATCGGTGAAGACACATGCTCCCCCATAGCATCCCTCTCAGCCACACCTGTGCCACAAGCAGCCTCACACCAGGGTCTCCTGGGGGAGGATTTTCCCCACCTTCAGCCAGGTATATCCATCCCTGTTGTCCTTGTCACCAGCTCTCTCTCTCGTTGGGAAACAGGCTGAGATGATGGGGACAGCATGCCAGCAAGGATGCTGGAGCAGGCTGCTGGCAGGCTGAAGGCTGGGCACATATGGAAGTGGCTTTGGTTCCCCGGGATGGACAGACACACCAGGGGGACAAGGGGACACTCTGCTGAACTGAGGGCAGAGGTGGCCGTGCCAGGCACCCTACCTGCAGTGGGTGGGACTGCAGCAGTGTGAACAGTCCTTTGCCCAGCACTGTCACACTCCCCTGCTGGTCCCCGTGTCGCCGCGCCGTCCTGTCCCGCACAAACATTCCCTCACTCCCGGCCATGGTAAATATTGTTGCAGGGCAAACAGTGAATCAGCCCTCTTTGTTCGAGTGCTGCTGGCAGCCCCATCTTGTTCGACTGCTGTTTAATGACCCTCCAGTTGTGTACCCTGGAGGTACTCATTAACCTTGGGCTGCAGATGGTGAGGAGGATGGATCTGAGCTAGCCAGGAATGGTTTGACAGTGCTGGGGACCAGCTCTGAGCAAATTCTGGTGACCTTTTACCAGGAGCGGATGTGCCAGAGGTTTCCCCTCACACCTCTGCAAGGTGTGGCCAAGCTGCTGACAGCTCAGCATAGCCACAGGCTGACGTTCTTATCACAGCCCATGAGTTCTACTTTATTTTCTTTCCTGATCCTCCTCCCCAAGCTGTTGGTGGAGGAATGGGAAGGGAAAGTGAGCAAGCAATTGTGTGGTACTTAGTTGGCAGCTGGGGTTAAATCTTGACACCACCTCACAGTATAGCACAATGGGGCTTGACTGGAGCAGCATCCCCTTTAGAGCATCCCTTTTCAGCTCAGTCCATGTTTCTGGCACAGCCATGGGGTGCAGAGAAGATGCTGGCTCTTGTAGAGGGATGCTCCAGCCCCTGTGTGCTACAGGAGGGTTTCAGAGGCCTCATGATGGGAACTGTGGTAGGAAGGCTGTGCAGCGCAGCTTGGGCAGGTTGGTGAGGGCCATGAAAGTGAATAGTGGGACATCCTGAGACATGCAGGACTCAGGACACGGGCTGGAAATGGTAGTCCAGGAACAACTAGGAGAAACATGGGTGCTGAGCCCATGGGAACCTTCTGCCACTGCCGAGAAGCTGCTTCTGCCCCTCTGCCTGGTCCTGACCTCCCATTCATGTGTTCCTGGCTCTCTGACAACACCTCGAACTCCACCCCACATTGTAGTCTGGTTCCTTCCCCCACTGTGGTCACTCCTAATGGTGGCAGTGTCTCTTGTCCCACAGTGGTCCCATGGTGGTCAGTGCCCAAGGGGCAGTGCCAGCCCAGCCCAGGACACTGCATGCACTAGCTCTGGAGCTAGGCCCAGGATGCCTCAGGGTTCCCAGGGCTCCAGCACTGGTGGCACAGGCCCCTACAGTGGTGCTCACAGCAGCAACAGCAGCCGCCAGGATGCCAATCCCAGTGTCCCCACACAAACTTGTTCAGGGAGCCAGGAACACGGTGCTGGTGGCAGGGGACAGCACAGGGTCTGGGGCCATCCCCACTCCCACCAGCAAACTGTGGGAGACAGCATCCCCACAGGAGCAAGTGCCTGCTGGAACTTTACAGCTGAGGGCTTGGTGGGATCAGAGCAGGGCCATGGTGTGGGGGCAGGATCCTGTGACCGCGTCCCTGTAGGGCTGTGCAGTACCCAGCTGTGCTGCTGGCATGGGGGACAGCCTGGGGAGGACCGCAGAGGCTGTGCGGGGTGCCTGGCATGTTGGATTGGGGCTGCCAGGAAGGCCCTGATAAACATCTAGCCTCTGTTTATTTATGACTGAGGATATTTATACTGCAAAGGCCTTTAAATTTAGCTGGGGACACACCCAGGCCCCATCCAGCGCTGACAGCCGTGGGGAGCTCCTGGTGCAGTCTGAGCTGGCACACCAACTCAGGCACTGGCTACAGCAGCAGCACCAGGTGTGCCCTGGAACTGTCACCTCCAGGGCTGATATCTACTGTGGGTGTGAGGCACAGGGGCACAGCTTGGGGGACAGCAGCACTTCTCATGGAGACAGGAATGAGGCTGCACCCCGGCGAGACAGGCTCTCCAAAAATGATGGCACAGGCTCCGTGCCCGTGCAGTGAGGACCCCAGTGCCACCAGGGCAGATCCACGTCTCCTCTGACACAAACTGACACCTATGGTCAGTGCCATGTGAGGCTGGTTTTTGGGTCAGAAACAATCTTGGGGCTACATCCCGAAATTACAGCCCGGAGCTCATCCGGGGGGGCTGGAGACAGCCCAGGGCCATGGGGCACGCTGTGCCACCCCGACTCAGCGGGCCGTGCCCGTGCTCCTGTCCCACGGGCCGTGCGGAGCATCCCCCGCCGCCGCCGCGGTGTCTGCCTCCCCCTGCCGGCAGCGGGACACCGCCGCTCGCCGCCGCCGCTCCCGGGGCTTGCGGTCCCTCAGCGCAGAGGCAGCACGGTCCCCTGCTAGCCAGGCCCGCTACCCCCTTCTGCCCCTTCTTCACCCGGCTTTGGGTGAAATGCGGCAATTGGCTCCCTCAGGTTCCAGCTGCTCCATGTGTGGCTCTGTCCTGGTTGCTACGACATCATCTGGAGAGAAGAGGTTTGGCATTTCCCCTGCTCTGCAGCGAAGCACAGAGAAGCATCCAGGCACCCACAGACCTGGCTGCCCCTTGTCCCATGTGGACCCTCTGTGCAGTGCCGTGGGCACTGAGCCGAGTGCCCTTTGGCACTTGCAGCTCTGAGCTCTGTGGACGTGCCACCGTGCTCATCTCACCAGACTCCTTGCTGGTGTACTCAGTGCCTCTAACAGGTTAATTCCTTGTCTTGGAGAGGGTTTCAATAGTTTTGGACAGGCGAGGTCGAGTTTACACGAGGCAAAGGCAACGTGCATTAGGATTCCTACCCACTCAGTCTTTATTAATTAGAGCCCATCTCAAACTCTGCTGTTTCTCCAGGACAAATGCAATGCCCACCAGCCTGTGATTGTCCTTGACAGCTAAGACAGCCAGCCCTGTGTCTTTCCATAAATGTGCTGCTCTTCATTCTACTCTGACACCAAGCATTTTACCTCCAGCTTGTCCTAAAATCCCTGCCTCACAGATCAGAAGAAGTCCTAAACGACTCTGAGCAGTGGGAGCTTAGGGCTGGCCAGCCTGAACAGTGCCTGAATGCCCATCTCTCTAGCACCCCACCCCATCCCATGAGGACCATGTTCCCGGTTGGTGCCCAGGCCTGGGCTATCCTTCTCAGTCTTTTCCAGCTGTCCCCTCTGTCCCCTGCTTCCCTTACTGCTGCCAAGTCGCATTAAGAGCTGCGAAGCTGCACGCTGGAGCTTGTTGGGGTGAGTGTCCCTAGGACAGGCAGCTCTGCATGGCAGAGCCTGGCCTTGCCTGGAGGCTGCTTATCCCTGTCCTCAGACATCCCAGACCTTGCTTTCAGACTTGGGGACACTCTCAGCAGGGATATCTGGATTTTATCTGCTGTGATATCTGATTTTATCTGCTCTTCCTCCCTCCAGCTTTACACATGGAGGTCCTACAAGCTCTGCACAAGGGAGACATGAGCCATTGTGGACGGCACACACCAGCGTGGGACACAACCCAGGGGCAGACAGCCCTCGTACCTGCCAGCAGCGAGGGCTAAGGGACCCACGGGGGCTGTGCCCACTGCCTGTGGGGGACAATATCCCTGAGAGAGCCGTAGGAGCCATCCAGGGCCGGGGTCCTGGTGCTTTGCCGGCGGCTGCAGTGAGCAGCAGCTGTCCGCAGAGGGAGCGCGGCTCCTTCCCGGCCCTCCTCCTCCTGCTGCCGGCAGTTCCCCTTCAGGCCCCGGAACCTCTGCCCGTGAGTGTGAGCGCTCAGCATCCCCCGGGGCCCCCTGCACTGAGCGGGACGAAGAAGGCAGAGAGGTGACCCTCACTGAGCAAGGCTGGGTCCCGTCTCACTCTGTCCCTGTGGCATGGCTGCCTCCATCTCTCTGGATGTGTGCTGGGGAGATCATCCCCCTCCAGCCACTTAGGGGGTCCCCAGCATTCAGGTCTGGACATGCCTGATGGCAACAGCCATAGAGCCCACTCATTTCTGCCAGCAACAGGAATTATATTTAAAATCACCTGTCCTGAGGTCCATGGGCTTCAACCACGGAGCTCTCCAGCCCCTTCACACTCTGGGAATTCCACTCCTAATGCAGTTGATGTACTTTATGCACCAGAATGTGCTGGATTGTCATTATTCCAGTGAGAAAGGCACTCAGATTCCTTAAGTGGCATTTAAAATGCTATTTAATAGAGCTCACACTATGAAGTGACTACTGTAGATAATCTTAGATCCCTTGACATGCAGGAACCCTGGGTGGCCCAGCACTGAACAGACCTCCAGTCCCCACACAGCACACCACACAGACCCTGTCAGTAGATAGGGTTATGTCAGTTTAGTCATTTGAGCTATTATAAAATTTCCTTAGAAGAAAACAGCTCTATTCAGTATTTTACTGCCAAAAACAAAGATGCTGATGTGAGAACTTCTTGCTGGTTTTTCAGATAAAGGCACAGATATTCACATGGCAGGTACCAGGTATGCGCTCCCTGCAGACTCCTCTGTTACAAGCTGGTTTCTAACCTGGATGAGCTTAGTCTGGAGCCCAGGGATGCCCACAGCATAGGTCTGGGCCTGTGCAGGCTTGCTGTCCCATGGGTCACCAAGCCCAGGGCCACAGCAGCACCCTGGCTGCAGTCTGTCAGAGCTGCAGGGGAATGGGCTGATTCCGGGATGCTTGGCTGGTTTCCCCGAAGGGAATTTCAGCAGAAGTCAGAGGACGGGTGAGGAGAAATGTCACAGACATGCCCCAAAGGGAACTGAAACCCCTGTGTCATGCAGGGTGGAGGGCTGCATGGTAAGCTGGGTGGACAGCACCTCATCCTGCTCGCTGCCCTTGAGAATGCAACAGAGATAGCCTTGGGGCCTCTCTCCAGGGACTTACATGGGCAAAATCATATGGGGCAAGTACTGGCTGCTGCTTGGCCAGGTTGCTGCAGCCATTGTCCCTTGTCCCTCAACCCATTCTCTGTGGGAGTGCCACTACCCCAGGGACGCTGCCCAGCCCAGCCTCAGCAGCCAGGTGTGATTTATGCCTGGGTCCCTGCCTGCCCACCACTCCCTAGGCACTCAGCCCAGAAGGCAGCAATGCCACCCCCTTTTGCCAGGACCCAAGAGCCAGCTGGCCAGGCTGGGGAGAGGAAGGTGCTTGAGGCAAAAGGGGAAGGGGATGGGGAAGGGGATGGGGGTTGGGAGATGGAGGGTGTGCACCCTGCAGCACGTGGCTGGCTGCCAAGTTGCAACAGGAGATGGGAGCATTTCTGCAAGCCCTGCTGAACCTCCAGGCACCAACTATCCCTGTCTGAGGAGCAAAGGTGGGTTTGACAAGGCCCGGGGCTACAGCCACACACCCTCCCCAGGCAGAGTGCCCAAGGGTGCACCGGGCTGTGGCAAGGAGACAGGCCCTGTGGTGATGCTTGTCCCAGCCCAGGGTGCTGGGCAGCCCGTGGGTGGCAGGCTGAGCATTACAGTGATCACTTCCAGCTGGCTCCAGATCCATGGGGCGCTGTCATGGGATAGCTTCCAACAGCCAGGCAGTGTGGGGCCAGGGACAGCTATTTTGGGCAGCCCAAGGCACCACAGCTGTCATGTCAGGAGCTGGGCACTGCCCTCGGAGAGGAGGACATGCTTCCCACGAGGGAGCCAGCACCCTGTTGCCCCCCATGCCCTGGGGAGAGCCACATTCCAGGGATGAGGCAGCCCGGTGCAGGTTTGACCTGGGTGATGCTGAACCCATCCAGATGGCTCTGTGCCTCCCAGACAGGTGTCACCAGGGCAGAGGAAGGAACAACAGCCTTGGGACCTGAAGCCAAAGTATGAGCTCGCAGCAGTGAAATCTTTGTCTGTAGCCAGGACTGTCCCCACCAGGCACATGTAACCGTAGTGTCAAACACAAGCTCTGTGTTGTGAGCTGCGTGCTGCGTGTGCCACCAAAGCTGCAGGGAGGGCACAATGGGGCAGTGTAGGAGCCTGGCTTCAACCCCTGTGGCTTCCGTCCCCTGGGCATCCACACCCATCTTGCTGCCCATCCAAGCCAGGGTTTCTCCCAGGCTGCCTGGATAATCCGTGAAGGAATTTTCCTAGGTCAAGGAATTTTCCTAGGTCATTAACAGGCACGCAGGCACGGGAGTGGAAAGTCCCCAAGAGCTGTGGCTGCTGGGGATGCAGCTCCCTGTGACCACAAGCAGTGATGCCTGTGGTATTTCCTCCCTTGTCACTTGCCTGTCCTGGCACTGGCTCAGGCTGTGGGCACTCAGTGGAAGCCTGGAGAGGTTGTGAGCTGCTGGTAAAGCCTGGGGCAGGGCTGGGGGAAGGGCAGCCCTTGGCACAGCAGGGATGGGGTGCCAGGATGCAGAGGGGTGCCAGAGCAGGATCATGGCACTGCCCTCACAGCATTGCAAACACACCAGACCTATGCTGGGGAGCAAGGCAGCTCTCACGAGGTGGCTTTGAATTTCTGGCAAATCAGGGACAATTTGGGGGGTTTTCCAAGAGCTTTGATACTATCATGGGTGCTTTGGGGCAGGAGATGACATGCTGTCATAGAAAAGTTCAGTCCCTCCAAATGTGTCAGGCAGGATGGAGATGACATGCCAGAGAGAAAAGAAATATGGGAAAGCTGGGAGGACAAAACACAATCTGGTGGCTCTTCTGTGTGTCATTTCTGCTGCTTCTCTTGCAGCATCCCTCCTGATAATACAGGGCCAGCTGTGAAATCGCCAGAGTGGGCACAGCCAGCCTGTGTAGGGACTTCTATCCCCATTCCTCCCATCCTGAAGGCAGAGGTTGCTCCCCACCAGCTTACTTCCTTTCCAGGTTCCAGTGCACAGGTGGAAATCTGGGGGAGTGAGATGACAGCCACTCCAGAGTGTATGGTCTACCAGTCTCTGCAGCTCCTCAGGCAACTCTGTGCCCTTTGGGGCTGACCTGCAGCCTGGGGAGATCTAAGCTGCCTCCAAGAAGATTATTTAAAAGAAAATAAAATTGGTTCATTTTGGTGATGGACCATCATGCCAAAGCTGAACTTAAACTTTCCCCTGCCTCCTACCCCAGGATACACGCAAGCACTGGAGCTGTCATTCCAGGAGGGGTGGGTAAGGAGCCCCCAGTTCTGCATGCAGCATCCCACCATAGGGACACATCAAGGCCAGATCCAGACCCAGCAGTCCTGGGGCTCATGGTGCTCTGGAAATGCTTGGGAAACAACCCCAGGCTCTGTCTGGGGAGGTGGAGAGCCAACCTCCATGTCAGGCACACAGAAGGGACAGGATTAAGTCCTGCTGCATTTGATGCATGCCTGAACTCAAGGACAAGCCCTGGACCACATGAGGGCTTCAACCACTTGGGGATTATCACAAGCTCGTACTGCAGGCCTGGTGTATGGGAAATCTTCAGAGATTGCTGGTGTTTCAACCAGCCCATCCCTCTCAAAGGTGCTGGGAGCTGGCATTTCCTCTCCACCCTTCAACCCTCTGGATCCCTGCCCGCATTTTGCCCATGGTTTCCCAGGCAACAGCGCTGTGGAGATAGGAGGGGAGAGGCTGTGCTGCCTAGGCAGCGGTGCCACCTGCAAGTTGACCCATGTCTCCCACAGAGATGGCACTGGCGCCAGGAGGTCGCTGCACCTGCCACAGAGGCGGAAGCTTCCAGCCTCACAGATTGGAATGGCACTAGGGTAGGGGTGCTGTGGCCCCACCACCCTGCAAGGATTTGGGGCACATTGTGACACCTGTCAACCATGGGGGGGATAGTGAGGAAGGAAAGAGAGAAGTGAACCAGGATGGGGAATGGGGGCATGATTGCTGCCAGATGGGGAGAGAGGGCTGAAGGGTGCATGAGTTCAGGCTGGAGCACCTCTCCTAAACCCCTTTGGCACTGCAGCCTCACACCCCACAGATCACGTTTGGCCTCTGCTCCTGCTGTGTCTCTGGGCACCAGGAGAGCTCAGGAAACTTCTGACTGGCGTGGTAGGACCATGACCATGGGTGCACAAAGCAGCTAGGCTCCTGGGAAGGAGGTGTTTGCACCCAGGTGTAAGTTGCTAGAAAACGCTGCAGCATCTCAGAGATTGCAGAGGAGAAGGAGCAGCCCCTTGCTGACCCACCTGGGGTTGCAGGGCCCCTCATCCTCTTTCCCCATCTCCTGAGCTCCTGTTGAGTGCACAGAGGAGATGCATAAAAAGTGAGAGAGATCCTATGAAGAGTGTTTGAAAGCATGAGTTTCATCCATGGAAATCCAACCCTTAAGGATCAAGTCTGCCACTCCACAGCTGGCAGCTCCTCTCCACAGCTCAGATCCTGGGGCAGAGGTGTGGGTTGCAGCCACATTCTGGCTCTGGCACAGGATGCTGGGTGTGGAATGCTGGGTTCAGGAAGCCAGGTGTGGGATGCTGGATTCAGGTTCTGGCTGCAGGGTTGGAGTGTGAGGCCACACGCAGCTGGGAGCGAGGGTGCTAGTGAGCAACCTGGCTCCTTGTGTAGAGCAGCCATGTGTAGGTGCTGGGAATGTGTGGGAGGACCTGAGCACCCGTCAGTTTCACTGCTGCCTTCCCGTTCCTGCTGTGGGAGCCCTCATTCTGGCTTTACCACACTTACAAAACGAAAGCGGCGGTGGTGAATGTCTGCACTCCCTTCCTGCAGCCCAGCATGCTGCACTGGGGCCTGGGCAGACACACCTGGGGCACCGCCCCATCACTGCCCCACCCCTGCGGAGGATTTCCCTAACCAGGCAGCAGGCCTCAGGGACAGAGCAGGGATCTGTGGACAGACAGACAAGGGATGCTTCCCAAGTTGGTTGGAACACTGCGAGGTCAGCCCCGGGATGGTGTTCAGGGCTGTGGAGCTGGAAAGGATTCTCAGTGGAATGTGGGAAAGGCTGTGCTGTTGCTGCACTTGGGGTGCTGCGCTGCACCCCTGCCAAGCTCCCCAAAACAGCTCCTTCCTGAAGACACAGGGTGCAGTGCCAAGGCCCCGAGGTGCAGGAACTGGAAGGCGTTCAGGGAGCAGGGCAGGGTGCTGGAGAGCGGGCACACATCCCAGCACGTGGGAAGCCCATTGGGATGGAGAGGGGAGGGAAGAGAGGCCTCGGCGAGAGGCCAAGCAAGGGGTGGCCCCTGGCGCACTCGTCATGCATTACTGGAAACATCTGGCCTGGGATGTGGGGGCGTGCACTGGCTGCACACACATGTGTGCACAAGCACATGGGTGTGGGGAAACATACACATATGTGTTTATGGGTACATGTGTATCAGTACATGTACCCACACCTGTGTACATGCATGCTCACGTGTGCCACATACCCATACATGTGTACCTGTGTGCCCATACGTGCACAGACACGCCTACACAGGCATGAGCATTTGCACACCCATGTAGATACCCCCAGACATGTGTGTGCATACAGATGTAAGCATGTACAACTGCATGTGTACACACCTGTAACCACATAGGGGTAAGTGTGCAGATTTGCATGCATACATGTGTGTACATGTGCCAGCAAGCACACTTGCTGCGGCATGCACAGCATGGACATGCACACACAGCTGTGTGACACGCACGTGTGCAACAGACACCCACACAAGGCACACATGCACAACTGACAGAGTGACTTCACACATCTTGGCTGGAGCCTGCGGCCATCCCGCTGCCCGGGGTTGCCATGGCACTGTGCCCTGGCAGTGTGTGCACGCTGCGTGTGGTGGTTCCCCAGTGTGTGAAAACGCGTGTGGCAGGGATGTGTGTACGTGGGGATGCGTGTGTGCCCAGGGGCAGTCTCTGTGTGACCATACCTCCCATGTACCTTTACATGCACCACATGCCCGTGCAAGCCTGCATATGCCCCTCCACGTCCACATGCCTGTGGGATACCGATGCTGTGTGTGCCAAGTATGCCATGTGGGTGCCCGAGTGCGCCAAGTGCAGAGTGTGCCCGTGCATGTCCATGCGTGCAGCACGCCCGTGTGTGCCGTGTGTAGCCGCGTGCCCACGCGTGTGTGTGTGTGTGTGTGTGTGTGTGCCATACGCAGCCCGTTCGCCCGCCGTACCGCGTGCGCTCTCGCCCTCCGCGGTGCCCGCGGTGCCCCCGGTGCGGCGAGGCGCGGTGCTGCGAGGCGGGGCGCTGGGGAGCGCGGCGAAGCGGAGGGCGGAGCACGGCGGCGGGGGTGAGAGGCGGCGCCAGCCCCCACCGACCTCCAAACTTTCATTAACTCGGCAGCACCGGCGGCGGCCGTTCCGGGCCTGGTGAAACACCGGCACTGACACTGACACCGACACCGGGCTGGGCGCGGCGGAGCGGCGCCCCCGCGGGCCCACCCGGCGCGGCGGGAGGGGCCGGGCGTCGGCATGGGCACGGTAAGGGGCGCGCACCTCCGCCGGCACCGGGTGCCCGGCCCGTCCAGCAGCCGTAGCAGCGGTGGGGATGGGACGGGAGGAGGAGTGGGTGGGCTGCCGAACAGGGATGAGAAGGGGACGAGGACGGCGAGGGCCTCCGGAGCGGCGGGGTCGGGGACATCGGTGGCGGCACCGGGAGCGGCCACCCGTCAGGATGGTGTCGGGAGCGGAAGAGCGGGATAACGGGATGCGGGGCGGTCCCGCATCTGTTGCTCTCGCGGCGCGGCGGCGCGGTGCCGGCGGAGCGCGGGGGCGCGGCGCGCAGTGCGGGACCACCGCCACCGCTCCCGGGGACGGCGCCGGGCACCGGGACGGCCCGGCTCGGTCACGGGCCGGGGGGGTTGGCGGTAATTTTCCACGGGCATGTGCCGGGGCGGGGCGGCGGAGCAGCCACCACGTGGCGGCTGATGTAACCGGGCCCCCCCGCCACCGTACTGCACCGGCGGCGGCGGCGGCGGGAGGGAGCCGTGCGGCGGGCGCTGCCCGCGGGGCCGCCGCCGGAGCCGCCCCGGCGGTGCGGGGGGGGAGCATGGCGGCAGCAGGCCGGCTCGCTTCCCGCCTTCCGCGGGCACCGGAGAAGCCCGGTTGCGGTGGGCCCGGCAGATGCTGGCGGAAGAAATGGCCTCGCAGGTGGCAGCGGCTGCACCGGTGCACCGGGCCGCTCTCCCGCCGGGCGAGAAGGGACAGGGGCTCCATCCTTCGGTCGGACATCCGTGGCCTTCTGCTGGCTGCCGTGTGCTGCGTCCCCGCGCCGAGGTGTGACATGCTGTACGGGAGCCCCTGTGGGTGCCCAGTTGTCCCCATTTCCAGGGTACTGTCACCTGTGCCGGCTCTAGGTACGAGCTGCGCTGCCCCTCTGGTCTGTCACGGCATCGCGCAGCTGTGGGAGAGCCACCCCGTGGCACCAGTGCTTTGCATCCTCGTCCCTGCTGGGCTGTCCCAGGGGATGATGCAGCCTCGGGCATCCTTGCATCCGTCCCATTGCCACACCACCGCTGGCTTCCCGCTCGGTCCTTGTCAGGCTGAGAGCCAATGCCAGCGGCACCTGCGGTGCTCATGGAGGCTTATCAGCACCTGGCAGACCCCGAGGGGAGTGGCAGCCGTCCGGCCCCTTGGGCACTCCCCCTTCCCAGGACACGGGACTAGTTCCCGGTGTGAATTCAGGGCCACAGGAGGGTAGGCAGTTTTTGGCTGGCTGGTGGTAGGTGTGTTATGGGGAGGAGGTCTACCCACTGAGCCTGCACCTCCCACCTTTGAGAGGTCCCTATGGCATGCGAGGAGCCCGGTTTGTGGCAGTAATGACATCTCAGCTCCCCTGGAAATGCAGGCACTGCCGAGGAGGGCATTGGCACTGAGGCGCAGCATCTGCGGTATCTGCCGGCAGCAGCCTGTCTGTGCTGGAGGGGCTGGGGGCTCACGCCACAGCCCCTGGATTCCTGCCCCTTATCTACACTGCCCAAGCGCCTTCCTTATGTCTTAAGATCTCTGCTGATTGCTTCAGAGTCATGGCAGCCCGGGGATAGGCCCTGGGGTGTTTGACTGCTGCTGGTGGTGGTCGGGGACCCTCAGTGCGGGTCAGGGGTCCTTCTTCAGCCAACAAGGGTATTGAGCACTGGTGTGGGATTTGCAAACACCAGTGCTTGTTGCACAGACAATCAAACCGGTGTTTTGCAAGAGCATCCGTCCCTTCCAGTGAGGTCAGGCCTTAGTGTTCCCCTGGGGCCTCCGGCAGCCCCAGGCTGGGGCGGGGTGAGGGCCAGGGAGGCAGATGCCTGTGCCGTGCACTGTCCAGCAGCACCTGGCACCCGGCAGAGCCCAGCGGCTCGGCCCCCCTGCGCTGCACGTGCATGCGATGCACCGGGGCAGAAGGCAATCGTTTCCCATCTGTGTCCTGCGCGGCAGCTGAGCCCTGCACTGGCCCCACTCTGCGCCCAGTCCCGGCGCTGTCGTGTGCTGCAGCCACTTCAGCTTCATCTCTCGCTGGGGGAGAGCTCAAGGGGCCCCCGCTCCTGCCCGCGGCCCCTGACGCCCACCTGCCGGGGGGCCAGCAGCCAGCTGTCCGCAAGGTCGTCTGTCCACACCGGGTAAATCTTTAACTGCTTCTTGGGAAACACCTGGGAGCTGCCGCTCGTGTGGGTGCCAGGAGGTTCAGAGACACTGCAGGGGCTGGGAGCCAGCAGAAGGAGACCCCACCACCAACCCACCCAGCCCCAGGCACCGCGTCCTCCGCCAGGAGTCCTGCTACCCAGTGGGCAGGTAGAGGGGAGCGACCTGCCTGGCACAGCCCCCTGGTTCCTGGAGGGAGGGGGAGGCCTGGGGTGGGGATGTGCCCACCCCACCAGTCACATCTCTCTTGGTGTCTTCTCCCCTCTGCCCAGCTCGCTCTGCCGGTGGATTGAAGGACACTAGTGCTGGTGCTGCAGCCAGTGTGACAGAGAGTGGGCAGGCACGGGACCCTGCACGGGACCAGCACCGGGACCAGCACCGTGCCCCAGCCTCCAGGAATGGCTGATAAGTGCAGCGAGGGGCTGCTGGTAAGTGCAGGGGTGTGGGGAGCGGGCTGGTGTGCGCCACTGCCTAGGGGACCAGAGAGCCTGGCGCAGGGAGCAAGACACTGGGGCTGTCGTAGGACTTGGTGTACCCTCCTGGGTTCTCCAGTTGGGGTTGGGGCACCATGGTGCGCTCCCAGCATGATGAGTTTTAGGCTGATGCTCTCTCTCCATGAGCCTGTTGCCTGTGGGGCTCTTTGGGTGTGGTGTCTCGTTGTGCCTGGAGATGCTATCGCCTGTTTTCAGGCACTCTGCCCAGCATTATCACCCACCCCAGCTCTGCAGGCAGGCAATTCTACAGCCTGCTGTTCAGCAAAGGGTGCAGGTGTTCCTCCAAGCCAGGTGCCCCCAGAGGGGCACATTCTGGGTGTTTCTCCTTGCCTTCACCCAGTGGGCTCTCTGAGGATAGTGCAATGGCAGACAAAGGTTTCTCTGGGCACTGGTGTAGTGCCTGACCTTCCATCCTCACTAGCGGTGTGTTGCAGGGTGCTGTGGGCTGCTGTGCACTTGCCTGTGCCAGGGGTAGATTTGGTGTTCTGGGCAGATGCAGGATGTGCCCGCTGCATGTCTTTGTTGGAAGGCTGTGATGGCCCCATGCTTGTGGCAGTTCAGGTTCCTGTGACAGGATGCTGTGCTGCCTTGGGCAGGTGAGCCCCCAGGCTAGGCTTGGCTGTTTCCCTTTTTCCCGAAGGATAGGAGCCGAATGCTGAGATTGACACGGTCACCGGGCCCTCCCCTTCCCGGGGGGCTTCCTGAAATAGCTGCACACTCCAGCTGGAGGGCTGGGAGCCAGGGTTTGCCTGGGAAGCCAAGAGCCGGGGGAGCGGCATGCTCCAGCAAGTGCTTCCAGCATGCACACAGTTCCTCTGCTTGTGTGTCCCAGCATGGCCCCGCTGGCTGTGTCTGCAGCAGGCAGCCCAGCACCCATCCTGCCCCCAACAGAGGAGGGCTTGGGGCAGCTGGTGGGATAGGAAGGCAGATTTCTTCTGGAGAAGCCCTGGGCTAGTAACAGGGAAGTGCTGAGGATATATCTGGGCACAATCAGCGGTCTGTCATGGGGACACCCTTCTGCGCATGGTGCTTGCTATTGCTCCATGCTGTTGATGTTTTCTTGCTATGACCAGAGCAGTCAGCATCGCACTGGGGCGAGGGCTGAGCCTGACGCCCATGTCAGGAGCCAGACATTGGAGAGCCCACCCACTCCCCATAAATCTTTAACCTGCTTCTCAGAAGTACCTGACCAGCCCACCCCAGGGCCAGGGTGTCACATGCAACAGGGCCTGACACGTGCTGTGTTGGCTGCCCTGGCTCTCAGACCTCTTCCTGGGCCTCCCCTGGTTGCAGGGTGCGAGGATATCACTGCACAGGGCATTGTGCTATGGGCTGTGTGGGGAGAAGGGTAGGTTCCTGTGAGAGCATCCCTGCTCCTGAAGCATCCCCATTCCTACATCCTGTGAGCACCAGGAGGAGCTGCAGTGGGCCAGGGTCTGACCACTGAGCTGCCTGAGTCCCAGGAAAGGAACATAATCTCCTTGGCCTGCCTCCAGGGCCCTGCCAGTAACCTCATAAAGTTTGGTCCCTGCCTGTCCTCTCATCCCTGCCTGCAGGTGCAGCTCCCACCCCCACCGCCCCCAGTCCAGCCGGGCTCTCACCATGCAACTCCTGCCCAGCATTGTGTGCAGTGCATGGGGCTGGACAGGTTTACAGTGCCTGCTGTGCCCCACCTGGGGAGGGACAGGAGTGATGGAGGCAGCAGGTGGGTGATGTGCAGCTGTGCCTCAGTTTCCCCACCTGTCACCTGAGGCCTGGAGAACAAGGGTGATGTGTATTGCTTTTGCAGGATCTGTGTTTTTGTGTGCCTCTGTGAAGCTCTGAATGCTTCCTCCAGAGCTGGAGGCAGTTGGGAGGGGCCATGCCCACCCTACTTCTCCCAACCCCCAGAAATGCTCTGACTGCGGATACCCAACGGAGTGTGGGACAGCTCCAGGGGCTGGATCAGTCCCTGTGTAGCTGGGCAGAGGGGCTCCCTGTGAGCCACAGGGGAGGGTCTGACTGCCTCTCCCTCCCAGGCCTTTAAGGACGTTTTGTTTTGTTTTCCTTGGAGTGCTTTGTTCAGACTCCAGCATTGCCAGTGGCTCCTGACTCCCGGGGCTGCCTTGCTGGCACGGCCAGGCAGCCTTTGGCTGCAGCTTGCCCAGCTCAGGTAGGTTCCTGCTGTCACCCCAGACCACCCTGACTACACACTGGGGTGCTGCTCCCCCTGCACTGCATGGGGGAAGGGCTGGGGGGTCCCTGCCTGTTCCAGACACCCCCAGCGGCGCGGTGCCACTGACCAGCGGCAGGAGCTGCGGAAGTGGCTTTTGGCTCCGGGAGCCCTTCCCGGAATACCAAGGGGCAGGAATGGGGGGGCTGGCGGGGGATTTTTCTGCCTGAACGCCCCAGGAGAATCATGTCTGCCCTGGTAGAATGGGGCCGGAGAAAGGCAGCCCTGTCGGGAAGCACTCAGCTAGGCGATAGTGGCACTGGGACAGGTCCCTGGACATTGTTCCTACCCCAGTCACCCTGCAGCCGTGGCAGGGGCTGGAAGACCTGTGGACCACCCCCCTGTCTCTCTAGTTCATCACCATGAGCCAGCCAGGTTGGGGACCAGAATGCCAGGATAGGTGAGGGTCCTTTGTTTCTAGCGGTGTGCCTCCATGCATCTGGCTGTCCCCTCTGTCTGCTGGCTGGGCTGCCAGGGAAGCAGCACTTTGCTCCCACAGGGCAAGGCTGGCAGAGGGTCTGGCATTCCCAGGACAGGGCGGTGGGTCCTGTTGTGATGTGCTCAGGCTGCTCTAAGGGGCAGGGGATGCAACATGCCCAGGGCAAAACATGGTGCTAGCACACAGGTGGCCCTGACAAAGTGTTGCAGCTGAACCGGGTCATGGAGGGATGCCCACAAGGTGCCCACACACCTTGCAGGCTATCTGGGCACAGAGCTGCCTGGCTGTGTGTAGGGCAGGACTGGGCTGGGGTCACTGGGGCTGGCACAGCATGAGGTGGCTCTTGGCTTGGATATCTTGGGGGCACAGTTGAGTGCTGCCATCCCATGGGTGGTGCATGTCCCAAGCTACTGGGTGGCTGGTGCAGGAGGGGACAGGAACAAGCCCTGGGTGCTGGCATGTGAGAGGTGGAGTGCCCACCCCGCACACGTGTGCTGTTCACGTGTGCGCCCTCGGCTGCTGCTGCCCGGACCCCAGATGGTCGCCCGAAAGCGCCGCCCGTCCCCCCGCCCTCCGTGTGCCATCATGCCTCGCTGGCGCCTTGGCCACGCTCCCCAGCCGGGACACAGGGCTGGGAGCAGCTGGGGCACCCCGAGCCTGGCTGCAGGGCACCCTCTGCCTGGCCTCCTATGGGACACAGCACCCCACCAGGGTCCCACCTCGCGCTGGCAGAGGGGTGAGCAGGGAGGCTAGGCTGTGGGGTGCCTGGGCAGTGAAGGGGTTGTGGCATAGCCCTCCTGCCAGCCAGATGGTCCCCCTCGGGGCAGTGACCTTGTGAGGGTTGCCATGGAGGCTCATGATGTCACCAACAATATGACGTTGAGTGAAGTAGCATGGCACCAGGCTGGGGATGTGCCAGCAGAAAGGTTTGTCCCTGTGCCCCTATCCCCAAGCAGGGCCGTGCCCTGTTCCTGCAGCCCTTGGATGCCCAGGGTTGGGATTGGGCATGCAGGGCCAAGCTGCTGTGTGGATGATGGGATAGGGGCGAGAATGCATGTGTGGGGCTCGGGATGTTGAGGCATGGAAACAGGGGGCTCTGAGGGAATGTCATCCTCTGCTATGCTCCAAGAGCAGCTCCTGGCCCCGACCAGACGGGCAGCGGTGCCCGCAGGGAGGGCAGTGCTGCCCACTGGAGCGTGCAGGGCTGTGAGCAGCTGGACCCCGCTAATGAGGCCTCATTAAGTGGGACAGGGCTGAGCCCTCTGTGCAGCCTGCTCTGCCTTGCCTTGCCCTGCCTACCCGAGCCAGGGAGGGCACCTGGTTTGTGGGGGTACAGCTCGTGGGGGGTAGCAGAGCCCTGCAGTGCCTGCGGGGCGGGCCAGGCAGGCATGGTGCCAGGGCAGGTGGCATGGTGGGGTGCCGGTGCTGCATCAGGGCGGGCAACAGGGGGCCGAGCCTGGCTGGGAGGCAAGGGGGGAGCAGTGCCAAGCGCTGGAGGCAGTGGGCGGGGGAAGGCGGGAGGGTGGGTGGCTGCTGCTGCGCCGGAGCCCGAGGTGCCAATGAAGCTGGGGACTCCTGGAGCCGTCCAGCCTGGGCCCCCGGATGGCAGCTGCGAGCAGCCAGGCCCCCTCGGACCCTCTCAGCAGGTCAGTGGGCAGGTGAGAGCAGCATCTGGGGGGCAGAGTGGGGGGCGGACCAAGCGGAGTGGTGGCCATGCCAGTGCTGTCCCCTCACCACTCATGGGTCTCCAAAACCCTTTGCACTGTCTTTGGGGTGGTGGCTCTGCAGGGGGGAGCTGAAGCTGTAGATTTATGCCATGGCATGCTGGAGAGGTACCCCCAAGCCCTACAGCCTTTGATGTAAAATGCTCCAGGGAGGGAGGGGAGAGTATGGCACCAAACCCCTCCATGGCCTCAGTTGTGTTGGGAGCACAAAGAGATTGCCTGACAGTTGTGTTTTTGTTATCCCTGGAATCTACTGATTTTGCAGAAAGGGTGCACAGCACCTGGGTTGCATCTCATGCTGCAGAGCATAGCAAAGATCCTCCTTGTCCCCCCCTCCCCTGTTCCCTTTCATGGGCATCAGTGAGCAATGTCAAAGTTTGCCCCATTTCCCCCATGGCACCCCAGGGCAGTACTGGTGGATTGCAGAGCGTGCTCAGGGCTGTCCCTGGGGCCGGACAGCCTTCAGCAAGGAGGGGTGGTGAAGGCAGTGTAATACTCCTGGGAGGTCCTGCGGTTTGGGCGTGCCCCTCATCACTGCATTACCCCAGCCCTGGGACTGTCCCCAGCACCGTGCCAGATGCCTTTTCTCCTACAACATGTCTCTGCTACACTGAGACAGGGGCAAACATGGGGCTGAGCAGCAAAGAGAGAGGGTAGGGAGAGTTAGGATGTGCTGGTGAGGCTGGCAGAGTCAAGCTGCACAGGGCACAGCAACCTCGGATGCAGGGATGACACTTGTGGATTCATTACCCCACGTACCAGGGACAAGGAGTGCAGGGCCTGATACAGGGACCCCAGCACCCAGCATCAGTTGACAGTCAGCAAAGGTACCCAGGACACCCGCTCTCTAAGTGATGCCATCCCTCCATCCTTTGGGACTCCCACCCGAAGCTGGGGTTCATCTGCCTCCAACATCCTGCACCCCTCTTTCTTGCCCTGGAAGAGCCACTACTGTGGAAATTATGTAATTGGCGTATTTTTCAATCTTCCAGCAGCTCCTGCCTAAAACAGCCGTGAGTTTGTTGCCATTGCCATGGCAATGAGCAATGACATCGGGCTGATGACATCAGGGGTACTGGTACCCTCTGCTGGCATTGCAGGAGCAGCCCTGACAGCCCTCGAGTTGGAGGCTGCAGGGCACCCTCTGGAAAAATTGGGGGTCCCTCACTGGTTCAGGGGGGCTGGATAAGGTTTGTTCCCCACAGAGGGCTGGGCTGGCATACTCCCATGTGGACAGTTTGAATGGGGAAAAAAAGAGGAGGGGGTTCATGCTGGAGATGCCTCCCTTGAGGACATCCTTTTCCACTATCAACCCTGCCACCATCACAAGCTTAGCAGCCATAAATCAGGGCCCCTTAGGGAAGTGGGGCGCATCCGGGCACCCCAGCCAAGCTGTCATTGTGTGAGTCGATGCTGCTTAGCATGAGAAAGACCTTGGTGCCAGGCAGGGTGATGGATGATGCCTGCTTTGCTGGGCTGGGGAAGTTTTGGCCGTCATGTATGGGGGGTTCCCTGGGGAAGGGGGAAGAAGGATGCCCTGAGCACCCCGAACGTCCCCTTTTGGGATGTTTTGGACATTCCCTTTTGGAACTTCCCTTCTGGAGACATTTAGGGTGCCTGTGGTATCCTTCCACCTCCCTGATGTTATCACCCAAGCCAGGCATCTTTTGAAGCTGCATTGGGTTATATGCACAGAAAATCTGGGGCCTGGGAGCAGGACCTGGTCCCTCCAGAGACTGCACTGTTGCTGGGTGGCAGCTCTCCCTTTGCATTCCAGCTCTGTCCCCTTCCCATAGCAGGGAAAAGGGGGGAGTTTCATCTTCCCAGATGTCTGGGTTCTCTCTATCGACCTCCTTTTTTACCATGTGGGGTTGGGAGGGTGGTTAATGAGTGTAAAGGACAGGATGACCTTCCTAGATTTGGGGAGGGGAGGTGTAGCGAGCTGATGGGTGAGCATGCAAGTGTTTGCGCACGTGTGCTCGCTTGTGCATGCATGGACACACATGTGGCTGCCCCCTTATTGGGGACAAGTGCACCAAAGCCCAGTGCTGCAGGAAAGGAGGAGGGAGCAGCACAGGCCTGGCAGTTTCATTGCACTGGTGCCAAGCAACCTAAATTTGGGGTGCTCCATGAGGCTTGGGAGTGAAGCCAGGGTCACCTGAGCAGAGTGATGGCTTGGAACAGGGATGAGGTTCCCCGTGGGCTCCAGGGCTCCTGCCTGAGCCGGGGCCATAGAGTGTTTCTGGTCTCCTCACCAGACCCTTGGTCAGGGAGGCTGGAGCACTGCCCTCACTCCTGCTGGCTGTGCTGCTCATTAGGAGCCTCGTTAGTGCAAGCAGCTTAATCAGAGGCTTCCCGATCGGATCAGTCTGCTCGAGTGGGCAGCGTGCCCTGGCATGGGGATACTGCCAGTGTCCTGTCCCCTGCTTTGGGGACTTCTGAGTCCTGTTCTTGCACAGCACCCCACCTCTGCTGGGAGGGAGGTCCCCCAGCACCTAGAGCTGCTGTGAGCTTCTTTCTGACGGCCCCTTGGCTCACAGAGTCAGGTGGGGGCACGCCGGTTCCCCGGCCGGGCAGGGCAGCGTATTGCCCCTGCATCCCTGCCCAGAGTGCCCTGTGATGCCCCCGGCCCCTGTGCTGCTCCCCTGCAGCCCCCCCGCAGCCCGCGGCGCGTGCGGGCCCCGCTCGCAGCAGATGGCTTTGTTTGGCAGCGCGGTGCCGGAGTCGCTGGGCATCACGTCCCGGCTGTGCCGCCCTAATCAAATGACACGGTTAGGTGCACCGCGCCTGCTGCCCGCCCCGCCGGCCTGAGCAGATACAAAGTGACGGCTCCCAGTTGCGGCCCGCTCGCTGCTGGCCTCAGCCATTGTGGGGGGCTGCTGCGCGAGAGGCAGGAGGTGGGCATGGGTACTGGGGTGTCTCTGGTGCTGAGACCAGCGCTGTGGAGTTCCAACAGGCTCCTAGGGCTGCTGCTCCCTGTGCTGCTCCTGTAGGAGCATGGGTGCTGTGGGACTATGGACTGGCAACCAGCACCCTTGCCCCATGCAACCATCCATCACCTGGCCTCAGGTGGGGAGGGCTTGGGGCACCCCTGTATTGCAAAATGCCTGTCTACCCTCAGCCTAACGTGCCAGAGCTCCACAGCATCCATGCAAGACATTAGTACGACCCCAGGGCTGTGCTGGGACAGAGCCATGGGGTGATGGGTGCCATCCCTGCTGTGGTGACAGGCACTCATCTCCTTTGTTGTCCTCCTTGGTGTGAGCTCACATTGTGTGGCAGTCTGCACAAAGCGCCCTTTCTTGCCCCCTTCTGCCCCCCTTCCCCCCCAGTCCCCTGCAGTGAGAGACACCTGGGCACTGGGGCTGCCCACCCGAGGGACCCAACTGCGTGGGACCCCCTGTGAGCTGCCCCAAGCATGGTGCCCTTGCTTAGTGCTGAGCTGGCAGCAGGACCCTGGCTGAAGCAGGGTGCTTTTTCTGGGGGATACCCAGGCCCCTGCCAGCCCTAGTCACTGCACCTCACTTCCCATCAAGAGGGGCTTCTGCTTCAACCCGGGGGTCCCGCAATTTCCCTCCCGTCGTGGGCAGTGGCCACCCAGCAGGACCTCTCTCACTAGACGCAGGGAGGGGGGGCACGAGAACAGAGGCCCCTTTGTGCTCTGTCGCCTGGACCTGCTTTGTATGTGTTGCAGGCTCTCCCTTTGCTGCAGCCGGGCTCTGGGCAGAGCCATTCATGGGGGGGGCCAACACCGCTGCCCTCCCCCTCCTTGGCACTGCCTGTGCGTGGCGGGCGGCGGGGACAGGCAGGGGGACGGGATGGGGAAGGATGCCGGGGACCTCCCAGCCCTGCTTGGCGGCTGTCACCCTTCCAATGGGGCCAGCAGGGGGGTCCCCAATTGACACATCCCATGGCATCTCTCCGCAGAATGGCGCCGTGCCCGGGGAGCAGGGCAAGCAGGAGAAGAGCGTCAAGCGCGGCAACTGGGGCAACCAGATCGAGTTTGTGCTGACCAGCGTGGGCTATGCCGTGGGCCTGGGCAACGTCTGGCGCTTCCCATACCTCTGCTACCGCAATGGGGGAGGTGGGTGTCGGGGCCAGGGGAGGGGGTTTCCTCTGGGCAGGGGTGGGGGTGTGCACCCCAGCCTCGCATGGTATTTCTTGGGCTGGTGCAGGGCATGGGAAGCACAGCCGTGCCTGTGGTTAGTGCTCACTCATCCTCTGGTTCCTGCTCACCAGGTGCCTTCATGTTCCCCTACTTCATCATGCTTGTGTTCTGCGGCATCCCCCTCTTCTTCATGGAGCTCTCCTTTGGGCAGTTTGCCAGCCAGGGTTGCCTTGGCGTCTGGAGGGTCAGCCCCATGTTCAAAGGTAAGGAGTTGCCTGTCCTGTACTGGCACAGGCCAGCATGGGACACCTGCTGTTACAGTGCTCAGCAGCTGGTGTGACCCTCACACACCATGGGGTGCATGCACACCTCTGGCACATCACACGGCCCAGTGCAGGCACCTGCAGCTTGTGCAGTCCTGCACACACATGCCCTGCACATAGATCATGGTCTGCATTGCACTGGTCCCCTGTGCACATGCCCTCCCTGGCTACGCTGCCCTGCACAGCCTGCCTGGCATCCCTTGCACGCATCACACGTGCCCCTGCACACGCGCTGCATCTCCTGCGCAAACCCTGGCCCTGCGCTGGCATCCACTGCAGGCATTACACACACATCCCTGCATACGCCACACGTGTCCCCAGCACATCACTCTTGCAGAGGCCACTCGGGTCCCCTGAACACACTGTGGCATGTCCAGCTGTGGGCATGCTTCTGCAGTCGTCTCTCTGGACCATAGGTAGCAGGTGCTGTTGCCACATGCTTGCCCTGCCATGGCTGGACCCTGCTCCAGGTGCATCTCCTGGCTTACTGGTGTGCTCCCCAGCCCATGCACACGCTCTTGTGTGCCCTGCACAGTGGCATGCTGAGCCTGGGGTGCACTTCCCTGTGCTCATGTGGCCTCTCACATGCCACCAGATAACTGCAGGCCTCAAGTCACCGTAGCCAGGAGTGATCCCCATCCAGTTGTTCTCTCGAGCTGCAGACCCCAAGGGTTTGCCTGCAGCCTGTATGCATTGCCATGTATCCTAGGGGACGCTCAGCACCACTAGGCTCGTTTGGAGGTAGAGGATCCCATGCACAGTGTTCCTCACACCTGTGGCAAAGCCAGACTCTGAGCTGCAGCTTGGCTGCAAGGCTGCTGACAGCATGGCATGCAGCCCACTCCTCCTGTGCCACAACCCTGGTGCTGTGTGCCGTGCCCGTGCCGCCGCACCCTGCCGCTCACCCCTCCCCGGTGCTGTTCCCAGGCGTGGGCTACGGGATGATGGTGGTGTCCACATACATCGGGATCTACTACAACGTGGTGATCTGTATTGCCTTCTACTACTTCTTTGTGTCCATGACGCGCGTGCTGCCCTGGACGTACTGCAGCAACCCCTGGAACACGCCCGACTGCGTGGGGGTGCTGGACGGGAACCTCTCCAGCCGGGCTGCCCTCAACATCACCCAGCTCCTCAACACCACCCAGAAGCGCACCAGCCCCAGCGAGGAGTACTGGAGGTACCAGGGCCTGGGATCAGGGATGGGGGAGGTGGTGATGGCTGGGCCCCACTGACGCTGCTGCCCCCTCCCCATACAGGAGGTATGTGCTGAACCTGTCAGATGACATCGGGAACTTGGGCGAGGTTCGGCTGCCCCTCCTGGGCTGCCTTGGTGTCTCCTGGGTCGTTGTCTTCCTCTGCCTCATCAAGGGCGTGAAATCCTCGGGGAAGGTACCTGTGTGCTCCCTCTCTGGGCCCCTCCCTGGGGGTGTGGGCATACCTTCAGGATAGATGGCCCTGTCCCCTCTAGGCATAGCCCCACCCCTACTGGGAATGAACCTCCCATTGTGGACATGTTCCCAATCCCTTCTGGGCACAGCTCCTCCTCTTTTAGCATTGTCCCTGCCCTCTATGTGCTCCTCCCACTCTGGGAAAGGCCACACCCTTGTGACCTGGCCACATCCCTTCTGGACACAGCTCCTCCCATATGGCCTTGGTCTCACCTCCTTCAGCATAGTCCCTTCCCTGAACCATATCCTCTCCTCCTGGTCTGTCTCTTCACACTCTGGACCATAACCCCAGTCCACAGCCACGCCTTAGCCATACCTGCCTGTGTCCCCAGCCCTGCCCCCATCCCTCCCCCACTGACGTGCTGCCCCACAGGTGGTGTATTTCACGGCCACCTTCCCCTACGTGGTGCTCACCATCCTCTTCGTGCGCGGCATCACGCTGGAGGGGGCTGTCACTGGCATCATGTACTACCTGACACCCCAGTGGGACAAGATCCTCAATGCCAAGGTGAGCAGGGACAAAGGGTGGCAGGCAGCCAGGGCTGAGCAGGGCTGGGAGCACAGCACTGACCATCCCACTGCCACAGGTATGGGGTGACGCGGCCTCGCAGATCTTCTACTCACTGGGCTGTGCCTGGGGCGGGCTCATCACCATGGCTTCCTACAACAAATTCAACAACAACTGCTACCGGTGAGTGCCTGACCACAGTCCCCCAGCCCTGCCACTGCCCTCGTATCCACTGCCAGCCCTGACTCCTCTTCCCACAGGGACAGCATTATCATCAGCATCACCAACTGTGCTACCAGCGTCTATGCTGGCTTTGTCATCTTCTCCATCCTGGGCTTCATGGCCAACCACCTGGGTGTGGATGTCTCCAAGGTGGCTGACCACGGGCCAGGCCTGGCCTTCGTCGCCTACCCTGAGGCCCTCACCTTGCTCCCGATCTCACCACTGTGGTCCATTCTCTTCTTCTTTATGCTCATCCTCCTGGGGCTGGGTACACAGGTAGGTCATGGTGGGACCAGCATGTTCAGATGGGGTGGCATGGTGGGGCCAAGGTGGTGACATGCTGCCCCCTCTGCCCCCTGTGTAGTTCTGCCTGCTGGAGACTCTGGTCACGGCCATTGTGGATGAGGTGGGCAATGAGTGGATCATCCGCAAAAAGACCTTTGTAACGCTGGGAGTGGCTGTGGCTGGCTTCCTGCTGGGCGTCCCGCTCACCACACAGGTAGGTGACCATGAGACTGTTGCCACAGGGTGCTATTGCCATGGCCGCTTTCAGCAGCCACGTCCACTTTGTTGCCACTGTGATGGTAGTGACAGTCAGGGCCTGGTCTTGCCACACCAACACTGGGGAGGGTACCCAGAATTGTCTCCATGCTGACTCTGGCATGAGGCATTGCCGTGGTGGTGGTGGTGTGCCAGCTGCGTGTTGCCAGCACAGTCAGCACGGCTGTGCTGGTGCCCTGCCAGTAGTGGTGGTACCGCAGGGGCAGCTGTGCCAATGTGTCTGTCTTCCAGGCGGGCATCTACTGGCTCCTGCTAATGGACAACTACGCCGCCAGCTTCTCCCTGGTGGTCATCTCCTGCATCATGTGTGTAGCCATCATGTACATCTATGGTAGGTGCAGCCGCCTGCAGCCAATCGGATGGTAGGACTGATCTAGCCAGCCAATGGGGAAGGGTTTGCCCCAACAGCTGGCCAATCAGCAGCTTGCTCTGTGTTACATGGGGGAAGGCTGTTGCCCAATCAGGAGCTGCGGCCTGGAGAGGCTCCTGGGTCCCATCCATCCCTACGATGGCACTGGGGCTGGAGCCGGGTGGGCGGTGAGGGGGCTCAGGTCACCCCCAGGACTGATGGTCACTTTTCTCCCCAGGGCACCGCAACTACTTCAAGGACATTGAGATGATGCTGGGCTTTCCTCCCCCACTCTTCTTCCAGATCTGCTGGCGCTTCATCTCACCTGCCATCATATTTGTGAGCATCGCAACCATGGGGTATTAGGCTGTGGGAGGAGGGAGTGAGGAGCTCACTTGGACATGGCACTCCCTGGAGAGGAGGGTGCTGGGCTCAGGAGACCAGCAATAGGGCAGAGTGGGGAAGTTGTGGGGGTACAGAGCAAGCTGGCTGCTCCTCACTGGCTGATCCTGCCTATCCCTTCCCAGTTCATCCTGGTCTTCACAGTGATCCAGTACCGGCCCATCTCCTACAACGAGTATGTCTACCCTACCTGGGCCATCAGCATCGGCTTCCTCATGGCGCTCTCTTCCGTCATCTGCATTCCCATCTACGCCATCTACAAAGTGTGCCGTTCTGAGGGGGACACACTGCTTGAGGTGGGTGGCCAGGGGCTACCCCCCTTTGTCTGTGTCCCGCCTGGGCTGCCATCCAGGCTGTCCCTGACCTCACTGGAGCTGTCAGCAGTGGCTGTGTGCAGGCAGTGTGCATAGGGCACCACATGTTCGTGCACCCCTGGAAGCTGCTGGCACGTTGGTGCAGACTGGCAGGGGAGCATGGTGGGTGCTAATCTTGTCTCCATCCTCTCCCTTTCTAGCGCTTGAAAAATGCTACCAAGGCAAGCAAGGACTGGGGCCCAGCTCTGCCAGAGCACCGCAGCGGGCGCTACGCCCCGGCGTTCAGCCCTTCCACCGAGTCCCACCTGGAGGTGCAGCCCCTGCAGCCAGAGAAGGGCCAGAGTGAGGCAGCGGCTGCATCCCCCGTGCAGGGCAGCAATGGCTCAGCCCACAGCCAGGACTCCAGACTGTGACCCCCCACAATCCCCGCACCCCCTCTAACCCCTCTTGCACCTTCCGCTGGCGGAGCCTGGCTCCGGGCGCACCGGACCATGGGGGCTCTCAGCACCCATCCCCGAGACCCCCCCACCTCCTCGCCGGTTAACCCCTCCCGCCCCTGCCCCCGTGGCGTTTGTTAACCCTCGTGTTTACGGTAACCTTTGTGCTCGACGCTGGGACAAGAGAGGAGGGGGCGCAGCCCCGGGAGGGCTGGGAGCCAGAGGCACTTTGCAGGAGCCTTGACCTGGGGGTATGCACAGGATGGGGGGGGTGGGATGCTCCCAGGCTCCCACCCCCCCTTCCCTAAGTCAGGCAGCCTGCCCTGCCATGGGGCACCCTCTTGACATTCCCATGGGGTGGGACCAAGGTTGGGCACGCCAGTATTGCCTGCGGCCTGTGTGTGCACAAGGCCATCATGGGAGGGGTTGGCGCTGCAGGGACCCCCAGCCTGGGTGCACACCCGCTGCTGGGTGGTCACACCCAGGGCTGCTGCCAGGCACAAGGCCAGCACAGGGAGATGGGGGCAAGCACGTTGCTTGCACCGGCAGGGGGATCTGATGGCACAAGACACAAGCACTTAGAGCACACGTGTGTACACGTGTGTGTCCCTCACAGACACAGCATGGGCACAGATGTGGCGTACGTGGGCATGCACATATGCACGGTACACCGGGACTGTGCAGGCAGTGAGCTGGGATGCTCCCCTCCATGCACCCCTCCACCCTGTGGCCCCACTGGGGTCTGTGGGTGCCCTTCTGGGTGGCCAGGCATCGCCTACAATGCTGGGCACAGCCACAAGCAGCGTGGGCACAGCCCAATGCTGCTGCCTGCCCCACAGTGGGGCAGGAGGCTGGGGGAGTACTTAAGCCTGGCCGGGGGGTAACCAGGCAGGGATGAGGTCCAGCTCTCCCTGGCAGCCCCAGCACTGGCAGGGGAGGACCCTCCACGGTGCTAAGGGGGAGCAGGATGGACTGGCCTCCCCCAGCTGCTGCTTAGCAAGAGGTACCAGCGGAGACACGAAGGGCTGCACCAGCCCACTCGCTCCGAGCCATCTGGGGATGCTTAGTCCCCAGTCAGTATTAGTGGAACAGGATGCACTGGCAAAGGCCGGGCGGTTTTAAATCTGTCTTCCAGCTCCAGCCAAAGGGCTTGGAGCTCTTGATTTGGGGGGATGGGATGAGACCCTTCCTACCCCGCTTGCTCCCCTCCCAGCCAGCACCCTGTGCTCCCTATGTTGCAGCCCCGAGGCTGGCACAGGGACACGGCACAGCTTGGCACGGTGGCGGGAGGCAGCGGGCGGCGAGCCCCAGCAGGATGTTCCAGCTCCCCGTCCCGAGCCCCCCGTCGTGCCGCGGCGAGGGGCGCAGGTTCCCGCATGGTGCCCGTGCCCTGCCCCTCGAGTCACGCCGCTACTCTTCACCTCTAATTGTTAGCAATAACGCGCGCGTCCCTGGGCAGCGCTGCCTGTGCCAGTGTCCCTGGGCAGCGCTGCCTGTGCCAGTGTCTCTCCTGGTGTAGAGTTCTAAAGTATCCTAGATTTTAATGAGATTTATATTCCTGAAGTTGTGTCCTGCTGTGCCCTTCTTTGGGAACCATGTAGGGGGGAGGGAGGGGTTGAAGAGTGGGGGACCACAATTAATGCGTGGAGCTCTTTTCCCCTCTGATGCCAGGTATTGGCACTCAACAGCCAGCTAGGTCCTGGGGCGTTCTCGTTTGCCCTACCTGGACATACAAAACCATCTGGAGGTAAGGCAGAGGATGGAGGACGGGCTTATCCCTGCTGGAGGAAAGCATTGTCCCCAAATGGACGGGAGGGCAGCAAATATCCATGGCACAGTGAGGGCAGCTGGCTTTGCCCTGTACACTTTGCCCTAGGCCAGCACCTTGTTAGGCCTCCCTGCATTGCTGAGTGAGCTGGGGGATCCCCCAAGGGGTGCAGGGGGTGACTCAGAGGCTCTGCCTTCCAGCCAGCAGCTGGAGGCAGCAGACAGGACTTCCCCTCTATACTCCACAATCCCACTTCCTCATCAGATGGTGTTTTCTCCCACCCCCACAAAGCCTGCCAACTTTTCAAACTTTTATTAAATACAAAACCCCCGGTCTCTACGACCGAACGCTGCATTCAACGTACGCTGAAAAAAGGGTCAGACATTCAAATGTACAAAAGTCGCCGGTGCCCCCCAGCCCTGGCGAGCTGCCCTGCTCCCAAGCCCACTGCTCCCAGCTCCCCATGGAGCATCAGGGGTGCTAGGGCTCCCAGTCCCATGGGGGGGCCACAGGGCTCCTGCCCTGCATGGTCCTGGCCTCTCCTGCCTGCAGCCCCCCTGCCCCTGGCCTGGAAGCGGGAAGGCAGACAAGGGAAGACCTCAAGGAGAAGATTCCCTCCCTGCTAGAGGGGGACTGCACCAGCCCCCACCAAGAGGTGCTGGGGGGTTCAAATCAGCCCTATTTCCCCCACCAAAGGGGGGAGGGGAGGTGAGGGCAGGCACAGGCAGGGGCTGCACACACACACAGCACCTGCCTTTGGGGAAGGGGGATGGGATACAGCTGCCATCCCCCCAGCCCTGGGGAAACTGAGGCACAGCAAGGGGCATTCACTAATCAGAGGTCTCTGTTTGGCAGAGCTGAGACAGGGCCCGGCTCTAAGCACCAGACTAAAGCAGAGGAAGACAGCAAGCCACGTCTGTGTGCCCAGCAGCAGGAGCAGTGCCTGGCCAGGGCAGCAACCTCGCCCTGATCCTGCCTGCCTGGGGGCCCCAGGCTGCTCCCATCCCCAGCTGGGGCAGCAGTGGCTCCAGCGCCTGGTAAAGGAGGAAGCCTGCACCCCACTTCTCACAGCGCTGGTGGGGACCCTCCAGCTCTCACAGAGCAGTGGGATTTCACCCTCCCCACCCAGGATGCAGGCAGGAGCTGGCATGGACTGGGGGCTCCTTGCCAGGCCTGGGGTTGCGGGGTTGCCCCCTCCCTCTGTGCCAGGAGCTGCTTGCAGGGCAGCTGGGCTCATCCACCAACACACCACGTATGGGGCAGGGGTCCTGCAAACACACTCGTGGGGATGGGGGAGACAGAGAAATCCTAGGGACCAAAGGGCTGGCTGGGGGGCAGCTGTCTCCAGAAGGCAGCAGAGTAGGGAGAAACATCCCTGTCCAGTCCTGGCTCTTGAGCTGGGGCAAAACCCGCCATGGCCAGCCAGCCCCAGGCACAGGGCTCCCAGTGACAGGAGCACTAGCCGCGGGCCAGGCGGGGCGGGGGCCTGCCGATCTCCACCGTGATGTTGGTGTACATGGGCTGGCGGGAGATCTCCACCAGCCGGTACTGCAGCGAGCTGATCCCATCCCGCTTCATCGTCATTTTGGTGTTCTGGATCTTGGTGAATCTGGTGGAAAGAAGAGCAGGATGAGGATGGAGGGATGTCTTGTTGTAGTGCCAGCAGTGCTGGACCTCTGTGGGGGAGAGCAGCCAAGTGATTGCCCAGTGTCCCAACTGCCCCAGCCCCGTGGCTCACTCACCTCTGCGGGTTGGGCTCATTGTGTTTGTCGCGCTCATGCTTAATCATGCGGTACCTCCCAATGCGGATGTCGGGCCTCGACACCTTCATGCCATTCAGGGATATGCTGGGGGCCAGGAGAAGGGTAGGATCAGTGTGTGGCCACCAGGTTGGGACATTCCCCAGCCCAGAGACCTCCTGGGTCAGACCCGGGCAAAATAAACCTGTCCCTGGTTAAACAAAGCTGTGCCAAGCCAAGATAAGCAAAGCCAAGCCCCACCCAGGCCAGTGTCATGACCTAGGGTGCCACATGCCCCATGGCAGTGTGCCTAAAGCACCACTCCCGTCGAGGAACCAGCAGCTGCATTCAGCCTGTGCCACACACAGGCAGCCATCCATGTGCAGCCATCCATCCCTCCCTCCCTCCCTTCCTCTCTCCCTCTGCGGCCCCTGCCCTTTACATTCCCTGAATGCCGCTGCCCAGCCCTTCCCTTGGAGCCCTCCCCTCAGATCAAGGGCCGCCTGAAGCTCTTCCCAAGCTCCACACACTTCTTGTCCCCCACCCTGAGCCCACCTTGTGTGGAAATCCCAACCGTGCCTCGTGTCCAGGGCTCCCACAAGGGTGTTTTGCTAGTCTGGCCATTACAGGCTGGTTACACCCCACTGGCTGCACACTGCTTCCCTGGGCAGCACCATGGGGGAACCCATGGGAGGTGAGGTGGCCATTGTCCAGCTCTGGCAACCAACACAGGGTGTGGGGAGATTGGGCTTTGTTCAGCTTGCAGCTGTGCTGCTGCCTGCTGGCTGCTGGCAGAAATAACTGTGTGGCTGCTGCATGGCCACCACTGATATGTTTCCAAGTTTTTAATCTCAGCCCTGGACACATCCAAGTCTAGGATCCCACCCCTGTATAGAGCAGAGCCCACAGGCACACCCCACTGCAGGCTTCAGCCACAAGAGAGGCAGAGGAGTGTCCTGTAGCCCCCCAGCACCCTGGGAAAGGCCAGTTCCATCCATGAGGGTCACAACCCCAAAGCTAGAGTGTAATTAAATCCCTCCTTGACATGTGGCACAGGCCCATGTACATCCCCCACAAAACTGGGAACACCAGTGCTGTAAGGGTGCTAATTCAGTGCTCGGTGGGGAGCCTGGTACACCCCAACCAGTCAGTTCTAGTGAGGGGCTGGGCACCTACCGATTAAAGATGTCATCGTCCTCTCCTCCCCAGCCCCAGTACTCATTGGGAAAGCCATTGATCTTCAGGAACTGGGACTTGCTCAGCCCAGACACACCGCCAAAGTAGCCAGCATAGGGCAGTCTGCAGGTTGACAGCAAATGGGTCAGCCCCAGGAACAGGCAAAGATGGAGGTGAGCCCCATGGGGACCCCAAGTACAAGTACCAACCCTTTCCTGTGTCACCCTCCTACCCACGGTTCTGTGCTCTCTGCCATCTCAGGTCCACAATTCGAGCCATTGACCTCATGCCTGCCCCAGGTGGTAATCAAGGGTGGTTGCCCTGATGTCATCCCAGAGAGATATTCCAGCCCTGCCTGTGCAGAAACACCCCAGCACCCCAGGGCACCCACCTGAACCCAAACTTGTCCATGCCAACAGCAAAGTGCCGTGGCTGCTCGTAGCAGCGATAGAGGTTGCGATCGTCCATGGGGATGAGATCCACGTCGCTGAAAATGAAGCAGTCATACTCCTCGTCGTCCTTGAGTGCCTCCATGAATCCCACGTTGAGCAGCTTGGCCCGGTTGAAGGTGTCTTCACCGAACTGCAGGGCAAAGCTCAGCCATGCCTGCTTGTCCACCCCAGCCCTGCCACCCCTTGCCCCTGCCCCCTCACCTGGTTGATGATGTAGATACCATAAGCCACCTTCTGCCGGCGCAGGATGGGGTGCAGGTAGTGCAGCCAGTACTTGAGGTGGTGCTCGCGGTGCCGGAAGGGGATGAGGATGGCCACCTTCTGCCGGGGCAGGCAGTCTGGGGGGGTGTACTTGCCACCCTGGCGCACATCAGGGTTCTCCCGCTGCACTCGCTCCATGCTCATGGGAGAGCTGAACTCGATGAGCAGGCGCCCAACTGTGAGAGGAAGGGCCGGGCAATGCCCGCAGGACAGGACATGGTCAGGGTCATGGTCACCTGCCGCTCCTGCCCAGAGTGGTAAACAGCACTCAAACAGCAAGGGGGACCTGCAGGGGGGACCGGCACTGCTGAGGGCAGAGAGCACTCAGAACCTTTTCTAAAACAGGGCAGAGAGACAGGGCTAACAAAACCTGAAACCAGCTGTCCTGATACAGTTACAGGCTGGAGTTTCTCTACTATTTCATGGGAAAGCCATACCCAGGGCCCAGGGGATAAGGATGTCAGCCATGAGCACCCACCTTAGCCCCATGTTCAGAGTCTGAGCCCAAATTCATCCCCAATGCTCACCCAGCACGTCTCACCTAAACCAGGAGGTGTCTCCTGGCAGGGCTGCAAGGGCTTCTCAGTGGCAGATTGGTTGGTACTGGGCTTGGTGCTGGGGGATGGAGCCTCAGCACCGGCTGGCCCGTAGCTGGGAACGGTGCCGTTGGGGCGGGACGAGTTGGAGAAGGGGTGAGTGCGCGAGGCGTTCCTGGCATTGAAACGGCTGAAGAAGTCCAGGTGCTGCGCGTAGACGTCAAAATAGAGGATCATGATGATGACGAAGTGGAGCAGGCAGAGCAGCAGCACGGCCTTGCAAATCCTTTCCAGGGTCACCCCCAAGAGCAGCCTGGTCATCTTCTGGGCACGGGCAGGCGGACATGTGCGCTTGGCGGGGCAGGGGGGCGGCTCCAGCCACGGTCCTGATCCTGCCAAGACACCTCATGCTCAGGATACCACGAGCCTGAGCCTCCAGCCCAGCCCAAATGACATTGGGACAGCAGGAACAGCACAGGCCTGATGCAGATGTGAAGGGCTTGCAGGCTGGTATGCCAGAGAGCACCCCAGGGGGAATGCTGCACCTGGATCCCTGCTCTGAAGGCACAGCCATAAAGATATGAGAGGTCCTCAGCCACGCATAGTAAATCACCTCCTTGCTTTCCTAGGCCAAGACCACAACAGGACAGATCCACTCCCCTTCCCTTTTTCCCACCCAGAGAGAGCATGCAGACACCTCCAGACATGCCAAAAAGAGCCTCCACGGGGCTTGAGCCCTTGACAAAGGCTATGCTCTCCAAAAACATGGCCAGCCTGGGATGTCACAAGAGCACCACAGGTATCCCCCACCAGCCACCCCTCTCTGAGGCACCCCACCTCCCTGTTCCCCATCCTGCTCCCTCCCCACAGGGCTACACCCCAGCAGCAGCACCAAAGCGGGGCAGCAATGAGAGTCACGCCAGGCTAAGCTGAGCAGGACATCCCAGCCCCCTGAGTCGGGGTTCCCTGCCACATCCAGGGGGATCTGGCATTCAGCCAGCGGTGCAGATCCTCTCCCCTCCTCCTGATGGTGAGGCCTCCTGGGACACTGGACTGCTGGAAGTCAGGGTCCCCTTATCTCCCACATGATGCCTGGAGCTGGGCCAGAGCCCTGCTGGGAAGCCAGCTGGGAGAGTCACTGGAGAGTCCCAGAGAAGTCAAACCATCCGGCCTTTCCCAGCCCTGCCACAGCACAGCCATGCACCCCAGTTCCTGCCCTGAGCCCTGCCCTGCTAGTCCCTGCTTTTAGGGAAGCTGCTGGACACAGCAAAGCAATCACAAGGGACAGGCACTGGGGTTCACAAAACCCTGAGGATCTCGGGACAGGCCAGAGCTGCTGCATGGTCCCTGGGGGGACCTTGGTGGCTGGGGGTCTGCAGCAAGACCCCCAGCAGGAGTGCAGGTAACACCCAAAAGTGCTGGCAACCAGTCACTGGCAGCTGCCAGCCCTGCCCAGAGGGGCTCCCCAGGGAGCCACAGGGCACTGAGTCGGCAGTGATGGCCACGCTGGATGGGTACGGGGATTGGAGCTGACGTGCGAAGGAGGATCCTTCACCCAACCCTGCTCCTCTCCCAGTTGCAGGACTGACCCTGGAAGGCAGACCCTGGAACTCACCACAGGCAGAGAGGTGCTGGAAAAAGGTCTGAGCCCAACGCCCCAACCATGTCTACCCTCCCCTTGCAGGATGCAGAGCAGCACCCCTGTGGATAGGGGGAGCCTGGCATGTGTCAGCAGCACAACCTCACATCCAGTTTTTTCTACAAAGTAGCCCTCTGAAGAAAAGCTGGCTTTGCTGTTATTGCTCAGACCTTTCCCCCGATTACAGTGCCTTGTCACCCCACACAGCCTGTGACACAGGGACCTGCCTGCCCCCAGCACCTGCCAGAAACCCTCCCCAAAAACCTGTGCAGTGCATGGAGTGGTGGTGCCTCAACAGCCAGATGGGGATGCAATAGGGAAAAATCAGAGCTGGTTTTAGGGGCCCTTTGGTAGAATGGTCCATGAGGCAAGTAGGGAATGACAGCAAGAACAAAAGCAAAGCACTCTATCCATCAAGCAGTGGCCACAGGACACCATGAACATGAGTGGGCTTAAACTGCTAAGGAGGGGGTTATGAAATATGATGTCATCTCCCCCCACCGCAGCATCTGTGCACGGTGTGAGAGGCCAAAAGCAACCTGGGGCTGGGGAGCTGCTCCCCAGGGTTTCAAGCCAGTGCAGTATATGCCATGGGGCCGGTGATGCTTGTTTTGCAGTGGGTGCTCAACCCCGTGCACTCAATCCTTCTTCCCACAAGACATCCCAGGGCTGGGAGAAGGGAGGCACGGTGGGACCCCGTGGCCCCGATGCCCCAAAGGTGGCAACCTGTCCGCCTAAAGTGGGGCGAGGGGCCGCATTCAGCACAACTAACATTCCCCCACCCCCTAATTTTTCCCAGTCCCCGACACATGCAAAAACTTATTTAAAAAATGAGAAACAACCTCAAAATCAGTCTTTTTCCCGAGCCGGAGTGGTGCCGCCCATGAGTGGCCGGGATCGCATCCCCCGGGTCGCATCCCGGGCCTCACCCGCCCGGCCAGGCCTGCCCGCGCCGCTCCACTCACCGCGGCCTCGGGGCTGCCGCGCCGCCCCGGCGCTGGTCAGCGGCCCCCGCCGCCGCCTCCTTCTCTTCCTCTTCCTTCTCTTCCTCCTCCAGCCCCGGCCGCCGGCCCGCGGGCTCCCATGCCCGGGGCTGCGGGGGGCCCAGCCGGCCGGGCCGCCGCACCGCCGAGAGCCGCAGGGAGACGGGGCCGCGCCCGCACGCCGGCTCCGCCCGCCGCCGCCGCACCGGGCGGGGCCGCCGCCGCCGCCCGCCCCGGAGCCGCGGGGCGAGGAGGGCAGTCCCGCAGGCACCGAGGCCCACGGGCGCGGATCTCCGGGAGGCAGACACACCCGGGGGTGCGCGGTGCCTCCGGCTGCGCCGCGGGATGCTCAGCCCTCGGCCCCAGGCGCGGCAGCGGGGACCCTCCGAGCACCTCCGGGACACCGGCACAGGGTGTCCCGGCCTTTCTCCGTTCCCTGGCTCCTCGTTGCCGGAAGGCAGCGCTTCCACGGACCCACCTGCGGCGACTCCCACGCTCCCGGCCGTTGGTGCTGGCTCAGCGTCCGTTGCAACCTGTTTGTGGCTCCTTCCCCCCCACACCACCCTTTCTATGTTTCATTGCTAGGAAACACCGGGAATCTTACTCTTCTTACCACAATGGCTTCAGTGAAAGATCGTGGTTTGGTCCCACCACAAGTTCGGCCCACCACAAGGAGTTTTTGCACTGTCTGCAGCCTTTCCCTTCTGCCACCCGCTCAGCTCCCTTCCCCAGCACCTGTGCCTGTTTAGAGCAACCCTGTGCCCCGAGCCCCCTCCTCCTCCCATGCCTGCCTGCTCACCCAAGCGAGGGCTTTCCAGCTCCCTTCAGCAGACAACCTTTCAGCAGAGAACCGAATGGCACCTACCCAGCCCAGCCCTGTTCCACCCCTGCAAACAAGCCCTGCTGAAAGCAGTCCAACTCTTCTCCAGCTCTTGGTTTGGCTCCTCAGCAGGTGGCATTTTTCTCATCGATACCTACACATGGTTACCAAAATATCTTTTAACTCCTGCTGCTGCTACTTCTAAATGAGACTAGGTGTAGGTCCTGGAGCCTTGTTTAAGCTTTTTTTCTCTGCTTGAGCAGCAGGTGTATAGCAGGTGTTTAGTCCAAGCCCTGGAACCCAAGAGTGCACACCTAGAACCACAGGGTGTGCTCACCTTATCACTGCTGGCTATGGTAGGCGGGCTGTGGCTCACCCTGAGAGTAGACCTGATGGGTCTCATGTCCTTGTAAGGGGCCTGGGGGCGAGTCTGGAGCCCACTCCCCTGCCAAAGCTGTGATATTCACAGGCAGGACTGGGAGAGTGGAAAAGCACCTCACGGAGGCACATTTCTGACAGCAGATATATTTCTATCTGGGCAGGGCAGGGCAAGGCCCATCCCTGAAAAACAAGTGGGTGAGTCTTTCAAGACAGCTGCTAACCAGGAAGATGATTAACCCATAAAGCAGTTTCTCTAACTCCAGCACAGCACGGCCCCTCCAGCTCCAGGCATCTCCTTCCTGAGCTTGGTGTGGGTCTGATGAAATGGCTGTGCAGCTCCCACACAAAACAGGCAAAAGTCTGCCCACACCTGACATGCTTTCTTCAAACCAGGCAGGGCCCAATTTGTGTCCTGCCTAGACACAATGTGAGACACAGGTCTCACATTGCTCCTGTGAGAGCCTCCAGCCCCAGGGGACATCCAGCACAGGTAGCAGAGGCAGTGGCTTAGTTTTCCTCCCCAACTGTCATGCACCTAGGGCTGAAATTCACTGCAGCCCCAAAACTCATAGGACAATCTGGAGCAGAGGCAGGAGAGCAGCAGATCTCAGAGGGGTCATGCAGAGGCAGCTGCCCTAGTTCAAGGGCAAGAATCAGCAGGCTCCAGCAGTCTCACTGCTGCCCCAGCCTGTGGCATCCACAGAGGAAGAGACAAGGGCAGCTCTGAGTGTGCATCTGCTCTGACACGGCACTGGAAGATCAGTGCTTTCTCTATGAAGGTATGCTGGTGGAACAGTATGAGGGCCTTGTGCTGGATACAGCAGATGCAGCAGCCTCCAGGCTCTCTGCAGAGCACATGCAGAAGGACCTTGTTCTTCCCTTCCCCAAATAAGCAAATGAGCTGCAGGTCCAGCTGTCTACAGCCAGCTTCCCCACACTATTCAGCACAGCTAGGGACAGGGAACAGAGCCAGCACAAAGTGTCCCCACCCCTGGGACCTCTACCTGGACAGAGGGGCACTGCAGACTGGAGTGCCCCAGCACACAGCCAACACTCACACCAGGGAGCTGATGGCTGGAAGATGTCCTTTGAAGGGGCAAAAATTTCACTTTGTTCTTCTGGTGCTCCCCGGCTGCACGATGGGGCTATGGACACTGTGTACACTCCCCCTACACTAAACTACCTGGATAAGAGCTGAAAGGCACAAAGCAGCTTGTGTTGGGCTCACAATGGGCTGCTAGGAGCCTGGCAGAGGCAATTCAGAGCTGCCTGCTGCCTGTTCCAACAGCCTTGTACCTGCTCCAGGCAGCAAGGCACAGCTCTGAGTTCCCACAGCCCAAAGAGGTCTGCTCTTGCAGCCTGAGAAAGCAACAGAATTAACCCCACACAGGCAGGACACCACCAGGCTCCTGGAACAGGACAGGGATTTTGCCAGAGGCACAGAGAGGAATCTCTGGGGCAGCCCAAACCAGCACTTCTCTCTGCAAACCTCCCCAGCATGCACAGGGAAGAGAAAAAGCTGGACAAGAACCATATTTATTTCACTGACACAGGATTGCACTGATGGTCAATTCTACACACCGGGGATGGGCAGCAGCAGGGCCCCACGAGCTGGGCCAGGCTGCTGGGGGCAGAATTCACACAGAGAAATTTGTTTCTTCCAAGGGGCCGACTGATCTGCAGGACGGGGCTCTACGCGGTCAGGCTCCTGCTGCCGGTGCCAGCATCTTCCACCCCAATCGAGTATAGAAACATTAAATAAGTATATACAGAACCTCTTGGGGTGTGCTGGAACAGGCTGAGTGCAAGAGGGCTCAGCCCATTTTTACTTTAGATGTCTGGAAACAAAGAAAGAAGAGAGGTTAGGTTGTGGCCCACAAACCTCAGCTCAGCATCCCAGTCCCACCCAAACATCCCAGGACCATCCAGAAGCTACAGACAGCTTATGAGTCCCACTGACATGAGTGTCACACAAGGTGCATGCAAGATGACACTCTCGGTGACAGAGGGGCCATCAGAAGGGTACCCAATGTTACAAATAGGCACAGTAAGCTCTGGGAAGAGCTGTGCCACCCCAAACCTTGTAAGCAGCCTCCCCATCCCAATACAGAAGATTGTGCTGAAACCCAGGTGTGTCTCCCTGGGGCTGGAAAGCATCCAGGTGACAGCACCTTGTGCTCCCTCAGGCCTGGTGGCCTCAGGAAGCAGGTACCTGCAGGATAGCAACGATGACTCCAAACAGCCCTATGGCACTGCCAAAGATTTCCACAATCAGGATCTTGACGAAGAGGCTGGCATTCTGGGCATCAGCCAGGGCAGCCCCGCTGCCCACGATGCCCACACAGACCCCACAGAAGAGATTGCATAAACCCACGGTCAGACCAGCTCCAAACATGGAGAAACCTGTGAGAGAGGAATGCTGCAAGAGTAGGATGCAACCCCTTCCACCTGCACCCAGGACATGGTGCAGAAGCTCTGTCTCAAGGTGACAGAAGACCAGGAGCTGCCAAGCCCCAGCAACACTCTGTTTGGGGAGCAGGACTGCTCTGAGGTGTGCCTCAGGTCCCACAGTGCCAGGCCACTGCTCCACCCAGGGGAGGAACAGTGCTGCTGCTGCACAGCACAGCCTGCTGGGCACACGAGGACCTCCAGAAGGTAAGTACAAAGCTGCCTTTTGGCAGAAGAGTCACATGCCCTTCAGACACCAGCAGCCGACCATGGGTGGGTCAGAGGTGGGGTCAGGGTGTGGCAGTGCTCACAGCGACTGCACCTGAGACCCAGGCGTCCTTACCTGCGTGGTAGTTCCTGGCTCCAATCTCTTCTGGGGTGACTCCATTGAAAGGCTGAGAGAAAACACAAGACCTGGGTTAGTGACAAGTCTGTGGTCTCTGGAAGAGATACCTGTCCCTGATAAGCCTCATTTTGGCCAGTCCCTGATTCCATCTCATGGCTTCATGGAATCAGCCTTGTGGGTGCTCTCCCAACCCTCTCTTCATCACAGGCAAGGATCCCTACACAGACCACCAGTCCAGGGGGTCCCAAAGGCACAACAGTGTTCCAAGTGCCCACAGGGCCACCCCTCACCATACTGGCCCATGATCAGCTGTGCCATCCCTGCACCAGCCCCATGGCCTCAGGGCTGGTGCAGGGATAGCTGGGCAGCCCAGGTGCTCCCATACCTCAGCCATGTTACTGATGACTATTGCCATGATGATCCCGTAGATGGCCACGGCCTCACAGAAAATGATGCTGTGGGAAAAAGGCAAAGCCTGAGCACAGTATATCAGTCAGTCTCACCAGTGCCCTGGGGGAAAGACCCCACCCCAAGGAGCCCCTGCCACTTCATTCCCAGCCAGCCAGCCCCCTCCAGAGCCATATGGGAAGCTACCCACTGCTTTACTTTCAAACTAGGGGAGCTGCCAAACACAAAGGCTGGATGCTGATTCTGCTGTGGCACCTGAGTAAGCTGCAAGGATCCTGCTGGAAGCAGGCCTGGGAAGCCTTGCCCTTCACCAGCCTGTTTCTCTCCTTGTGGAAGGGTTGTGCAAGGAGAACCCTTGCCTGGGCAGGATGTGTGATCTCAGGGTGTTTGTTTTGAACACACTGGGCTCATTCACAGTGTGATATCACACAGTGACCCTTCAAAGCAGCACTATGGCTCCTTTAGGGCTCTTTGTTTTGAAAGCAAACAGCATCAGCAGCTCAGCTAGGAACAGTGTGCCAGCAGCACCCAGCTAGAGAGCAGACAGAAGCCTCTTCATTGGGTTGTGACCTGCCCCACTCAGGTGCAGCACTAGAACTAACCCCAGGTGTGTGCTTACCTCACCAGATTCTTTGTTTTGATCCGTGGGGCTTTGACTCCCCCACCAATGATGCTGGAGCCCGTGATGTAAATCCCCCTGTAGCAGACAAGGGTGGTTGGTAGAAGATCTGGGACTCGCAGAATTCTATACAGAAACCAGGATCTTTCAGCTGAGCAAAGAATCAGGCATGCAGCTGGGGACACTGAGCACTCAGCCTAGCCACTCCCAGGCTATGGGTGGCCCCAGGCTGCACCACCTACACCAGCAGAACTGCTGGGGCACAAGAGCCACCATGGACAGCCCGGGCTCAGGGGTACAGCTTCCAGAGACTTCCCTGTCTTTCCACTGCCACTGCTGCCCGTGGGCTGGTCCAGCCAGACCCCCCAGCAGTCCAGCCCCACTGGTGTGGTGACCCACAATCCTACATGTACACACTGCTCTACCCTGCTCTGCTGTGGGAAAACGACAGTGTATACACAGCTACCAAGGTGGGACAGCAGGAGAATGCTGAAGAGTCAGTCCCACTCACCAGGCAGCTCCCACCACAGACAGGGAGATGGCCAAGCCAATGCCCAGGTTGGACCACATGTAGGGTGAGGTCTCTGTCAGAAACCTGGAGAGGAAGAAATGTCCTGAGTTAGCACACAGGCTGAGCCCCCACAGTCACACCAGACAGCCTATCCTAAAACAGGTACCCCTCCACCAAATCATGAAGCCCAAGATGGGTTGGGCAGCCAGACAGCAGGACATGAGAACCTCTGTCTGCCAGCCAGAAACACAGGACCCTCACCTGCATGGATCAAGATCTTCCTCCCAAGCCCTCACTGTGAAGCAGAAGCCTGGGCTTGGAGACGTGGAGGGCAGAGCAGCAATAGCTGCACCAGGACCTCGTGGGGAGCCAGCCACAGGAACACAGGGGCTGCATCCATCCCACCTCCCAGGGAGCAGAGTTCCTGCTCACTGCAGCTCTGCTTCTCCTGCGACGCAGTGACCACTGCCCATCACCCAAAAGCAAGTGCTGCTCCTGGGAGGTACTGCTGGCACTGCCAGCCTCTCACACAGCCCTGAGGATGCCGGAGCTTGCAGGGAACTCACCAAGCCACATCGAAGCGGAAGCCCAGGTCAAATATTGTGTAGCAGATCCCTGGAAAGCAAGAACAAGATGGAAACCTCCAGGGAGGCACCAGCTGGATCCAGCACTGCTGGTTCTTCCCCCACCTGCACAGCCCCGAGGCAAAGCCACAGGAGCACAGCACAGCATGAAGGAGGGGTACTGGGAATACTGGCTCAAGCATGCAGAGCTGTGGGAAAGGGTGTCCCCTCCAAGTCTTACCCCCGTGATGGGCCTGAGATACTGTCAGACCCCATCCCAGTCTTGCCCAGAAGATGATCATGGCTGTTATCACACCCATTTTCTATTTCCTGGCCCTGCTGAGCACCCACAGACCATGCTGAGCTACAGAGTCTCAAGGGCAATCCTCAGCCCTGTGCCCTGCCATGGTCTCCACTGTGGCTCTCCAATGGCTCAGCCCTGCTGGAGAGCCACAGCTCCAGGGACCAGCTGTGAGCCCTTCCCTGCCACAGGAGGGACAAGAGGAGCAAGGCTGTGCCCAGACTGACCGTCACATGCTGCTACATCACCATCCCATCAGTGTTTGTGCTGCTTCCTGAGAGCCCATCAACACAAGAAGCTCCAGCTTCCCTCCAACACCCCCTTTCCAAGGCTGTGGGTTTGAGACATGACTGTTGTTCTCAGTATTTCCCCCAGGATAATTTCCAGATTAAATTTATACTCCAGCACAGGTGGGAGACACCAAAGCACTGTCCTGGGAAACTCAGAAAAGCCCTTCCTTTCCAAGGAGGGATTGCCCTGCTGTGCTCATCTCCCACCAGGAACCACAGCCAAGAGTCACATCCCTGTACAGCCCAGGCACATGCAGAGGTGCCTGCACCAAAACCCTGCCTTACTCTGAGCTCATGAGTGGGAAATGTGGCTGCAGACCAGGAGAGACACTTGCTCTTTGCTGGAAAAGGGAGGGTGACCCAGCCCTAGGGAACAGATAAGCACAGGCATTGTGGCACTATGTGCTCCATGCCAGGCACAGAGTGGGGAGGGACAGTTCTGCCATATCTGACTGTAACCAGTCCCTGCCTGTGCAACGCTGATCCCACGTACGGTGGGGAAAAGAGCAAATGGGAGACTTGTGGAACGCTCCAATGCAGCAAAGAGGTCACTCCTTGTGACATGTCCCACTGCTCCCTGCCACCCCAGAGCAGCAGCCTGAAAGTAGGGGGTGATGGCAATCTGCCCAGCAGAAATGTGGGGGCAGGACCATGCCCTTGCCTGAGCACAGCAGGACAGCTCATCCCACTGGAAGGCCTCAGCACTGCAGATCCCCGGCAGCAGGGATGTCCCCATTATTCTTGTGTGCTCACCCCTCCATGTGCAGCTCAGGTCTCAGCACTCCACTCACCACCCTCAGGGGAGCACACAAGCACTGTTAGGCCCCATAATGGGAGGTGGTAATGCTGATCACTCTTTCTGCCGCAGATTTGGGGTGCCCCCCGCCCCTGTAGCGACACACAAGAATGAAGAATGGTGCCAGCACAGCCAGGGAATACAGAGGGAAGCCACAGCCCAGCCTGCATGTCTGGCAACCTCCAAGGATGATCTTTAGTGCTGGGTCCAGCCAGTCTGTTACTTGTGTTTTGTGTTTGGCTTTGCTGTTTGGCTGTCAGAACAGGAACTGAACCCAGCCAGCCTCAGCTGCCTCTACTCCCCAGAAGTGGTAAAAGAGAGCTACAACCAGCTCAGGGCAGGTCCTCAGGGCACCTTTCATCTCTACAAGAGCAGGTGTAACCTTAGATTCATATGCAAAAGAAACAGGGTAAAGGACACTCTCCTGTGAGCTCTGACTTGCAGCCCTGAAGTCAGGACAGAAGACAGGGCAGCAGGACTGGAGGATCAAATCAGGGCTTAGGACAAAGACAGAAAACACAAAGAGACACTGCTGCAACACTGCATGAAGCAAGACCACTTCCTGCTCAGGGTCTTCCTCAAAAAGGGACTGCAACAGGGCAGGGGAAGTTCAGACTAACTGGGCTCAGCTCAGCAAGATTTTCCAACAGTCTCACAATCCACAGGTGAATCTGCACTGGTGTGAGCTACATGATTCACAGAGCCCCGGGAGGCAGCCCTGGGCTCACCAGGCCCTGGAAACACGAGGGAGTGAGACACCCTTCACTTCTGACTCATTCTCTCCCCTCACCCAAACACTGAAGCAATGGCCAAGTTTTCCCCAGCCTCTGCCTGGTTTGTGGTCGCTTCATTCTGTGCTAAGAGAAAATAACCAGCAGTCCCAGCACAAAATCACCTGCTGGCCTTAGGACAATAAATCCATCCTCCAAAAGCCCAACACCCTCGGCAGCAGTGCATGGGCTGCCATGGAGCAGCTCCACCATCATCCAAACGTGCCTGTTCTCTCATGCTGCCACAGCTTGGCAGGGCAAGGCGATCTCTCCACCCGAGAGACAACAACCATCAGTCTGAAGCATCAGGCTCCTCTTGCCTTCACCTCCCCCAGTCTACCGAACCCCCTTTCGGGCACCAGCACCTTTCTGCTCTCGCACACACAGAGAAGTAAATCAACTGCTCAAACCAGACAGGCTCAGAGCTGCGCATCCATCAGCGACTGGGAGTGACCCGGCACCGCTGGGGACTCCGAGGCAGCAGCCACAGGCCCGAGGGCGCTGCCCAGGCTGGGGAGCCCCCAGCAGCACCCCCAGCCCCGCCGGAGAGCACGGACTAGCCCGAGGGAGCGCCGCGGCAACCGGGGCCTGACAACGCTGCACGTCTCACCGCCCGGCTGCCTTTCACACACCAAAGCAACACTCCCCACCCTCCGCAGCACGGGCAGGAACCGCAGCCACCCCTCGGGCCCGGAATCCCCTCCCGCCTCCCGGCTCAGCCCCGCAGCCCCCGGTCCCCCCTTCTCCACGGCCCTCCCTGTCCCCCCCCCGGCGCTGACCGACGCCGAGCAGCGTGGTCCAGAAGGCGAGGCCGAGCCCCGAGTAGAGCAGGGCGAGCCCCGTCATGGCGGCGGCGGCGGCGGCACCGGGCGGCGCGGCGGGAGCGGATCGGGCCGGGTCACCTGACCCCCGCGCGGCACCTGACCGGAACTGCAGCGCCCGGACGGAAGTACCGGAATGCCACCGCTGCCACCGCGCCCGTTTATTGGCTGCCTGGTTTGACAGTGGCGGGGGAACTACACACACCATAATACACCGCGACCAGCACGTATTTCCATTGGCTGCCATCACCTCTCCACCCCGTTGTGGGCGGGACTTGTAGGGGCGGGGAATGCAGAGCCGAGCTTCCATTGGCCAGCGCCGCGCCGCAGCCCGGAAGCGGGCGCGGGGTCCCGCGTGCCACCATGGCCGCGGCCTTCAGCAGCGATGGGGAGGCCGCGCTGCGGCGGGAGCTGCGCACGGCCGCGGCGGCGGCACCGCGGAGCGACCTCGACGGCTTCTACGAGATGGGCCGGGCCGCCGCCTTCGTACGGGATGGCGGGTTCCGCAAGGTGAGTGGGACCGAGGGTGGGCTGCGGCCGCCCCCTCTGCCGGTGCCTCACAGGATTGTTAGCGTTGGAAGGCTGATCTGGAGATCATCCTGTCCCTTTGCCAAGGCAGGGGCACCAGAGCAGGTTATACAGAAACGCGCCCAGATGTGTTTGCAATGTCTGCAGTGATGGAGGCTCCACGGCTTCCCTGGGCAGCTGTTCCAGTGCTCTGCCACCCACAGTGTAAAGAACTCGTTCATGTGTTAACATGAAACTTCTTTTGCCTTGGTTTATGGCCATTGCTGCTTCCGCTGTCCTGTTGCTGGGCTCCACTGAAAAGAGTCTGGCACCGTCCTCTTGGCACCCACCTTTGAGATATTTATATTATAAATGAGATAATGTCCTCTTCCAGGCAGGACAGGGTTAATTTCTGCAGTAGCCTGGAGGGGGCATGGCCACGACCCAGAGGTTACTCTGTCCCACTTCCCATCACTTTCTGGAGACAGGGAAGGGGTTCTTCCCAGGTCCCATAGTGTGGCATGGTCAGGTATTGTCAGAGCCCTGCACTGAGCACTTGTGTGTGAATCATCTGTCTCTTGTACATTGTTATTAATAGTGCTGCTGTTACCACTGGTTTTCTTATTTAATTTGCTATTTTCAGTAAACTGCTCTGATCTTGACCTGAGATCTTTATCCTTTGTGCTTCCAATTCTCTGCTCCATCTGGCTGCAGGAGGAAGGAGAGGGAGGAGCAGGGGAGTGGCAGCATGGTTTGGAGAGGCTCTGGGAGCACTGAACTGGGGAGCACCATTCCCAAACCACAGCAGATCTCCTCTCAGTCTTCTCTTGTACAGACTAAACAGGCTCAGCTCGCACAATCTCTCCTCACAAGAGAGATGCTCCAGACCCCCATGTGAGCTCTGCTGGACCTTCTCCAGCAGCTCCTTGTCTTTCTTACCCTGAGGAGCCCAGAACTGGAGGCAGTACTCCTGATGTGCCTCATCAGGGCCAAGTAGAAGGGCAGGATCATCACTCTGAACCTGCTGGCCACACTCTTGCCAATGCACCCCAGGATCCCATTGGCTGTCGTGGCTGTAAGGGCCCTTGTTGACCTGCATTAGGTTTCTCTCTGCTTAATTCTCCAGCCCATCAAGGTCCTGCTGCATGGCACAGCCTTCAGGTGTATCAGCCACTCCCCCCAGTTTCATATCAGCAAACTTGCTGAGGGTATATTCTATCCATTCTATCCATTCTGTCCCTTCATCTCACCCTCCCCAGTGCCTCATTCCTGTCTGCCTCACCCCTTGTTCCCGCCAGGTCGCCCTGCAGTTCCCTGACGAGCTCTTGGCAGACGCGGTGCAGGTGGCAGGCGGGCTGGAGGCAGCCACCGGGGCCGAGATGTTCGTGCTGGGAGACACCACGTACGGCAGGTCCGTGTGGGGCTCCGGAGAGTGTTCTGGGCTTCCCCCGCGGGCAGGAACGGGGCGGTGCCAGGGAGGAGGGAGAGCTCCGTGCTGCAGAGCCTGTCTGACACCGCGTTGTTCTCCTCGCAGCTGCTGCGTGGATGAAGTGGCTGCCGAGCACGTGGGTGCCGAGGCAGTGGTGCACTACGGCCCAGCCTGCCTCAGCCCCTGCAGGAAGCTCCCGGTGCTGCACATCTTCGGGCAGCAGCCGCTGGACGTGGGGCGCTGCGCAGAGGCGTTCCGGGAGCTCTACCCCGAGCAGCAGAGCCGTGTGGTGGTGCTCAGCGATGTGGTGTACGCCCATGCGATGGGTGAGTGCTCCGGGGCAGGGAGGGGGGTTCTGGTACTGCTCTGAGCTCTGCAGAGCTGCCAGGGTCAGACCAAGCAGGCATTCCTTCCCCAGACACTGGCAGCTTTGATTTCTGTCTTCTCCCCTTATCTGTTACACCTTCTCCATGTCAGGACTATGGCCAAGTTTTGTTCTCACTCCTCTCTTTCTTCAGGTGAGCTGGAGCAGCAATTGCGCCCTGAGTACCCCAATATCATCTTCTCCAGGCTGGTGTGTGGAGACCCTCCTGGCCCCGCAGTTCCTGGCGAGGAACGGAAGTTTGGTCGCCAGTTCCTGGTGGAAGCTGCAGGAGGGCTTCAGGACTATGCCATGTTCTATGTGGGAGCTGAGGGCCTTGCCCTCACCAGCTTCATGCTGACCTGGAACCACTGTCCTTTCAGTTCCTTCAATCCTGCCACCGGCTGCGGCCGCCGCGAGACCCTCAATGTCAACCGGGCCCTGATGCGGCGCCTGTACCTGGTGGAGCGTGCCCGGGATGCCAGCGTGGTGGGCATCCTGGTGGGCACCCTTGGTGTGGCGGGCTACCTGGCCCTGCTGCAGCACCTCCGAGAGCTGCTGGCCTGGGCCGGCAAGCGCAGCTACACCCTGGCCGTGGGGAAGCCCAACCCCGCCAAGCTGGCCAACTTCCCAGAGGTGGACATCTTTGTCCTGGTGGCCTGTGCTCAGAACTCCCTCCTGGACTCCAGTGACTTCTACCGGCCTGTTGTGACCCCCTATGAGCTGGAGCTGGCCTGCAACCCAGCCCGTGAATGGACAGGGAACTACCTCACAGACTTCCGAGACCTGCTGCCAGGTAATAGCTACAGACAGCTGCCCAACACCCTCCCAGGGCATATTGCACCCAGCTGCCCTGCCTGTAAGCTGTGCTTGCTCCAGGACAGGTGGGCCAGGCTAATGTTGCCATTCCCTGGCAGGTGCCTGTGCGCATGTTGAGCTCCCCCTGGCTGTTCCCGCAGAGGAGGCTGTTCCCGATGTCTCCCTGATCTCAGGGAAGATGCGAGCTGCCCACCTCTGTGGCCGCCTGTCCTCTCAGCCGCCCCCCAGCACCGCCCTGGCCTGCAGGGACCAGACATGGGCGCTCGCAGAGATCAGCCCTGCAGGTTTGTGTTGGTACCGTGGTGGGGCTGAGCACTGGTGCAGGGCAGTGCCACCTTCTTGCTCTGGGTAACAATTCCCTTTCTCCTTCCAGCCTCCTTCCTGGAGTCCCGCAGCTGGAGGGGCTTGGAGCAGCAGCTGGGACAGACCCCAGTCTCCAAGGCGGTGCAGGGCCGACGAGGGATTGCCATTGCCTATGAGGATGAAGGGTGTGAGCAACCCTGATTCAGCGCCACTGGCACCCAGCCAGGAGCAGGGGTGTGTGGGGGCCCTGCCATTGCCTCCCACTGGGTGCACTGCCAGCACCTTGCTGGATGCAGCCTTGGGTCAGTAATACTGCAGTGGGAGAAGAGCAGGAGTTGCATGTGTGTTCAGGAATGCCTGTGGCACCCTGAGGCTCATGGCCAGGGCAGCAGCAGGGCCAGGAGCAACAAGCACTTGGCCCAGACCCAGTCTCCAAGGGCTCCTTCATCCAGGGCGGCTTTGTCCCTACATGGAAAGGTCACAACTTTGCAAGAGCTGACAGTGCTGGGACTTGAGGCTTTTGTGGACTACTGCTGCTAACTAAAGCTGAAGAGGATTTGTGAATGAACTGTTTTTTAGAATAAAACATGGGCTGAGGAACACAGTGTCCCAAAGTGAAAAACGCATCCTGGTGCCCACTGGGGAGCAAAGCCCTCTGTGTCAGCTAACAACACCTGGAGGGAACAGAAAACCTGAACCAGGACCTCTGACAGTAAAAGCACAGGCTGGGCTGGGGTATTAGGGCAAGGGCAGGGGAACTCTGAGCACAAACAAGCCCCTCAGCTGCTCTTATGAAAGGGAATGGGGTGCACACATCCTGTGCTGCAGGAATGACCACATGTTTGGCAGGGGTGGAGCCCAGCCCCTCTCATGTGAGGCACTGCTGTTTATGCTCCATACTGGGCAAGCAGGACAGACTGTTTTTTGCCATCCCTCCCAAAGCCAGGGAGACACTGAGGTGTCCTAGCCTTGATTTTACCCCCTCCACTTGGTTCTTCCCCAGAGGGAAGAGGGAGGCAAAGTCTGGGCACTGCAATAATGACAGCCACAACGTAGAAATATTCTTAATATAATTAGGTGCAGGGCCTCCCCCCTCCCAACCACACGTACAAACGAGCAGGGGGCAAATCCCCCCGCCCAGCCAGCCACTGCTGCAGGCACAGGGTGGCCTCCCTGCTGCGGGGAAGGGCTGGGGAGGGGCTGGTAGCCTGGGGACAGGGCAGCCTGTGCTGGGACAGCTCTGCCCAGGCTTCCCCTGCCCCGCCACCACCTCCTGCAGCCAGCACTCCTGTTCCCTGCGAGGAGGGAGCATGCTGGGGGAAACAAAGATGCTGACACCGAGATGCAGCCACCAAATCTAGCTGAGGAGCGTCCCGAGTGGGTTAATTCTAGGTGGAGGGTTATTCTATGAGCCGTACTGCAGCAGGGCAGGGAGGATGGGGGGGCTTTTCCTTGTGGGGAAGAGCTGGTCCAGGCAAATCGTCCACGGTCCTGGCCAGGTGCTCAGTAGTCTGCTGTGTATTCTGTACCATGCAGCCCTCGGCACAACAAGGTGAACTCCTTCACCATCTCCTTCACTCGCCGCTTGTTCACACGCTCTCTGCTGAGACAGAGGGAGGGGACAAACATGAAGTAGGACAGCTGCACTAGACCATGCAGGGGGGTCATTCCTGTGGGAAATGGGGGGCACAGCTGCCAGGGCAAGTGGCACACAAACCTGAGGATCTGCTGGCTGAAGTTTTCCTTCTGCTCTGGAGTTACTCGGGCCGAGGGGAAGCCATCCTGCTGCATGGCCTCCTTGATCCAGACGCTCAGGAGGCTGAAGCAGTGCTTGTTCAAGGCAAAGAGGATTTCTGCAAAGTGATCCATGAGGCTGCGGGAAGCCTGGCCACCGATGCCCTGCCACAGAGCAAACGACATGCTGAGCCCACATTGTCACTCCCTGCTCCCACCCACGCTGCTGGGCTCTCTGCCCCTGGCTCTGCAGGGATGCTCTCAGGAATAGAGCCCAGTGCTGCCTGGGGAGCCCATGGTCTAGCATCTCTCACCTCCAGCACTGCCTGCAGCAGCGCTTTGCCATTCTCATGCACGACCTGTCCCACCGGGGCGATCTCTCCACAGCGGGGCAGCAGCTCCGTCTGCAACACAGAGGCCAGGCTCACTCAGTGCCAGCACAGGCTCCACACTGCAGCACTGCCCGACCTCAGCCCCACACCCAGCTCTCAGAGAGGACTCCATGATGGCATCATACTCACAAAAAAGCCACAGGATGCTTTGACTGTTGGGGCCTCAGGAAACTTGAGTGAAAGGACACCTGCAGGCAAAAATTACTCAGGTTAGCAGCCAGAAAACCTCCGGGCCATCCCAAATCAGCCCTGTGGTCCCCTGCCCTTCACCCTTCCTGTTCTGCACCCAGCTCTACAGGAGGAGCAGGCTGGCTTCTCCTCAGGGTGATTTGGAGCACATGCCCATGCCCATGCCCATGGTACTCACCACATTGAAACACTGCTTTGACATCCAGGTTGCTACACAGGAAGAGATCCGGCTTCCTTTTCAGAGCCTGCAAGGCACACAGACAGGCAGCATGAACCCAGCGCTGCAGAGGCAGCCAGGAAGCCTCCAAGGAAACCCAGTGCCCCAGACAGCCTCTGCCTGGACACACACTTACCTGAGCACACCCCCAGGAAAGGGCAGATTCACACAGTACAGCAGGAAACCATCACTTTACCCCTCCCCAGAATATAATTCAAACAGCCAGGCAGTTTGCTACACCCAGGATCTGCTGACCCCAGGAGCTGAGGATAGGTGCCACAGTGGTGTGCAAACACTCAGACACAGAGGGCTCCTGTCCCATCAGAGCAGATCAGGCAGCAGCCCCTCTCCCAGGACAAGGGCAGCCATGCAGGGCTCAGCAGAGACCAGCCACCCGTGTACTTTGCTCCTCTCCTGAAGATGCTGGCATCCCTGGGGTCACAGCAACTGGTTCAAGCAGTAGCCCCAGACTGCACCAGATGATGAGATGCCAACATTTCTTGGCAATTCCTGAGCAGCAAGTCTGAGATCGAGAAAGCTCGGGGTTTTTTAATGCCACACAATGATTCCACCAGCCTCTGCGCAGGTCAGGCACTGCTGCTGGAGACACCCTGAGCTGTGGTACCTTGTGCAATGACTTAGTCCCCCTGGTGCTGGCACTGAGCAATTACTAGGTGGAAATGTTTCAGCCTGCACCCTCCACTCCATGGGAAGGGTTTTTGACCTGCCTCAGTGAGCCCTGCTGTATTAGGCAGCCACATCCATACCCTGACCACCATACCCACTGCTGCAGAGAAGCACTGGGAATGGCAGCCATGCCTCCTGCCCTGCTGTCACTGCAACACCAGAGACAGCAGCCATAGCACTGGAGCAGCCCTGCTGTGTGCCTGGAGATCAGAGAGCAGCATACCAGGGCAGGCAGCCCTTGGGCTGAGCTCTGTGTGGAGCCACTGCTGCCCTCTGAGCCTTTTCCCAGGGAGAAAAGCAGGGACAGCTCTCAGTCAACAGCACCCAGGACACACAGCCATCTGCCCCTGTGGTCTCTACTTGGTACAAAACAGACTTAATTCCCACCCCATCTTCTCCAGGGAAAGTCCAGAGCCATCTGCCCAGTGCAGATGCTGGAAAACAAGATGAGGAGCAAGTTTCAGAGTTACTCCATCTCCTTTCTGACCTTTTCTATCACACACTGCAAAAGAGGATTCAGTTTTGGGCACAGAAAGCATCGCTGTACCAGGTGGAGATGGCACAACTGCAGGTACCTCTCCCTGCTGGATACAAGCAGAGAGCTTCATGGGGCGACCAAGGGCCACGTTATACCTGTGTGTGTATATACAGGCTGTGCACCACTGCTCCTGAGGCACTGGCACCAACATCAGGAGGTGAACTGCTGGCTGAGCAATGGTTTAGGAACATATCCACTCATCGAGGCTGCTGCTGTACAGCTGGCCCCATACAGGACAAACACTTGCAAGAGATGTTACAGTTTTAGCCCTGGGACACTACCCCTGCTGGGGCCCTACTGTGAGCTCCAGAGCAGGGACTGTGAGCCTTTCCCCCCTGCAGCATGCTGCTCAAGGGCAGCTGGCGCCCATGATAACCACCCAGCTGCAGGTTCCTCCACCCTGCCCATCCATGGGTTTTAACCTGAGTCCTGCATGCCTCAAGTGTTTCATCTGGCACAAGTCTTCCGATGTGCTCAGGTTCCCACCTACCTGCAGGGTGCTTCTCCCAGCCAAACCAGACCTGCTGCAGGCAGAGCCCCCCCAGTTCTCCTGCAGATTCACTGCAGCATCTGCTCCTCATTCCGTCAGTGCCAGGGGGAAAAACATGTCAATATTGGGACAGCTCCTTCCCATAGGACACTTAGCAGAGTGCAAGCCCAATGCAGACCTGGTACATATACATAAGTCTAATGTAAAAAGAGATGCTTTTTACCCCCACAAGATGGGGCCCTGTGGAACTTCTCCCATAAGAAAGCAGCACCAGGCAGGTCCAGCTACTCTTTCCCAACACCAGGTATGTCCAGCTAGTCTTTCCTAGCACCAGGAACCCTGCTCCAGCTCTAGGACCTCTTCTTGCCAGCCCATCTTCCCCGTCTTCTGCCACAGCACCTCTGCTGACACGGGGGAGGGTCTTTAAATGCTTTCAAACATCCCTCCCATATCCTCTGCATGAGCAGCCACTGCAGAGATAGGCACTCGTTCTCCAAGAACAACTGTTCTGCAGGACAGCATTGAGGGAACGTTGGGTTCTTCTCCACAGCACTTCAGAGACCACCAGAGAAGTCTTCAGAGCAGGCTCTTCTGTGCCCATTTCTTCATAGGCAGACAGGCATGGAAGGGACACCCACTCTTCCAGTAAACAAAGGGCAGTGGGGACTGCACTGCCAGTTTCTGCAGCTCTCCAGAACACACAGCCTTAGTGCCCAGTATCCAGGCTCTTCCCAGACCCCACACCTGGCAGAGCAGTGCCTCTTGCTTTGAAAGGGGCCCATAAGACTGGCCAGGCAGGAGCAGTGAGCCTCAGCGTGGGGATGCTGAACCCATGTCCTCCATGGGGTTCTCTGAGTCTGGCTGGAGCAGGTGAGGTGGAGAGCTCAATGACTGCTGCATTCAGTCATTGGAGCAGACCCCAAAGGGAGGGAGGTGGGGATGAAGCTGACTGTGCTTGGCCAGGCACTGTCTGTGCCATCACAGGAGGTCAATCATCTGCCCAGTGAGGCCCCATACACCCAGACTGCCCCAAAGATCACCAAAACACTCCCAAGGTCTGCAAGTGAGAAGCCCTGCTGGGGTGGGGTGGATGAGGTGGAAAGGAGAGTCCCAAAATCCTACCTGCAACCAGGAGCACACATGTGATACCCACTGGTTCCCCAACTTCAGAACATGCCTGGTTTTGCCAACGCAGACTGGGTGCAAGCCCCAGCCACCATGGCACGTGGTCCTGGGCAGAGGAGCTCCAGCTGCCTGGGGGGAACTGAGCCCCACACCCTCCAGGTGGGATGCTCACCCTGGCACTGCAGCAGCAATGCTCTGCACTGATCCCAGCATGCAGCAGAGGAGGAGGGAGCAGCTGAGAACAGGATGCTGGCACTGCTCTGTGCAGCTTTATGGCAGACTGGTTATTTTATCTTTGAGTAGTATGATACTTTGGCTTAAGCCAGCAGGTCCCATGATCAGCCAGCCATCAGAATGATTTGCCAATTAACACTGTGGCAAAAGGATCACCTGCAACAACTGGGCAGTTCCATGATTTGCAACCAAGCTCAAAGCTAAAGTCAGCAGGAATCCTGTGACAGAGAGAGATTGCTCCTGTGTGCTGGTGACAGAGAGCTGATATGCAGGCCCCATGAGCTTCTCCTGAGTTATCAGAAGGCAGGACAGTACTTACTGGCAGAGAGGGCAGAAACAGTGCCTGCAAGGAGGAACCAGATAAACTTGAAACAGGGAAGATGATATTTCCTCCAAGGCAATCAAAACAGATCAAAACACAAAAACAGATGGTCAGGGAAGTGGGAAATTTCCACCTTGACACACTCTTGTGTCCAAATTCACTGCTGCTCCGGAAGATGCATTACTTTGCCAAGAGGTCTGCAGGCAGAGCAGGCTGGGTGAAAACACAGCTCTCACCACACAAAAATCTGGTCTGAAGAGATCTGCAGTTCCCTCTGAATTTAATCCTCCAATCTGCAAATCCTCAACAGCATCACTGCAGAGTATGGTCCTCTGGAAGACGACAGGCTGGACCCATCTCTGCCGTCAGACAGCCCTCAAAGTCCTGAGAGCAGGGAGTCAATCCGGGATGCTAAGGCCAATTCTTGATGGATTGTAAAGCACCTCACTATATCATGAGTCTGTGAGAAGGGTCAGGCCAAGGAACAGGAAACCTTGAGTTCTATGCATGAAGAGAGGACAGGGATGGGATCCTTTGGTTTCCACGGGGTTTCAGGAAAACAAAACCCAGGAAAACAACAGGTCTTGAGTGGGCAGTGTGAGGCTGGCAGCATGATGTCAGATGTCTCACAGTGATCCAAGATGGAGAAGACATGGAGGTAGGAGCCTCAGAGCTGTTCCTGCAGGAGTATCTCTGATGGATATCTGGAGATCCACACACGAGACAGGGCCAGCTGCCAGCACATTGCACAGGTAGCCTTGGGAAAGTCTTTCAGAGTCACCTAATGCCTTACACCCTGCCAGGATCACTTCTACCTACCATCCAAGAGCAATGGGCTTGTTGGGTCCTTTCAAGAACTCCATGCAACAACAGCTCCCCACAGGATCTTCCAGTGCTTCCCTGCTCTCTTAGGAAGACTTGCTTCTCTCAGACCTGGATCCTTTACCATGATTTCCTCCCGTTACTGATTGTCCCACTCAAGGAGAACAGAAAAGGGTTTTTTACCTACAACTGCCACATTACCTTTTACACATTCCCAGACTCGTGCAGCTCCACAGGCTCCCATCAGCTTTTTCTCCCCACCATGTATACAAGGTGGCCATCTTCCCAGATGCTTTTCTCTGTGGTCTCTGATATAAATCTACAGAAATGTTGTGCCCCAAACTAGGTACAGTGTTCAGATGGAGGTCCTGCTAGCAGTGAGGACACCACCAAGAACCTCATGCACAGATCCCATTTACCACCTTCCTATCATGTTCAAAACCCTTGTTAAAAGGTCACAGCTTCCAAAACCAAAAGCAGAGCAGAAGTCTGATAGCCTTGATTATGTTATGTCTTTCATGGTGAAAAGCAGGAAGGAAGAGGCTGCAATATGGCTTTGAGATGCAATGGGTCTCAGCAGGCTCTGGGCATCAAGGTGAGAACTGTGAGGAGAAGACCCTGCCTGGGGGAGGTTAGGTGCAGCCCTCCTGCCCACTACAACCCTCAGGACCTATGGGAGGATCTGACAGCTTAGCACCAGGACATGCCAGGCACGCTCCCGGGGCTGTCAGCAAGGGTAGGATGGCCACAGCTCTGGGAGGAGCCTGGGTGAGTGCTCCTGCACAGCCACTGGTCCAGCACATGTGGGTTAGAGGTCTCCCCATCACAGAAACAGAGCAGAAAGCAACTCTGCCAGGCCCCTCCTCACCACAGACCACCCTGTTCCCTGGCAGGGAACACATCTCTGACAGAGACACTGAGTGCATCAAGGACATCAGGGCTTCTCCCTTAAGGGCCATGGGGGGCTGAGGAGCACCCTGGGCAGGTGTATATACACACACAGCATAGCACTGGCCCTGCCTGCCCAGTGCCACAGCAGTGACACAAGTGCCAGCCCACGTGCCAGCCCGCGGCCCCTGCCACGTCATCGCAAACTGTCCCCATGCGTCGCTGAGCCAGCAGCTCCTGCACAGAACTGTCACCACCCAGAGAGGCTGCTGGGGCAGGAGGCAATGTGGCACTTGCCAGATCCAGATGCCATCACAAGCACGTTGCTCAGAGCCAAACCCTGGCAGCTGCCTGCTCCTGAGAGCAGGGGCTTCCTCCCACTGGCCCCTGGGCAGGGCAGCCAGCTCAGCCTGTCCCCGCTCCAGAGGACCCATCAGAGGGCAGGTAAACGGGTTGGAAAACATCCACTTAATGCTCTAATTTGTCTGTCACCCAAGGGTGACTGCAGCAGCAGCACAAAGCGTCCCATGCCAGCTTCAGCCCAGCAGGGGGGTGGGAGCTGGAGCTGCCTGCAGAGGAGGGCACTGCCCTGGGGATGGTGTGAACCCAGAACTAAAGGAGAATGTTTTGTTTTCAACTTCCACGGAAACAGATGGAGAAACTCGATATTCAACTAAAAGGAAAAAAAAACGTTGTCAACAGAAAGCTAAAAATAGGTTTAAATTGAATTAAAAAGAGAAAGAGAGAGAACAGAAAGTGAATGAATAAGAAACTAAAACACACCTGTGCCAGGAGTTGCATAAATGAATCAACAATATCAGGATGATCCCTGGGCCCTAAAATATAATAAAGATGTAACTTAAGAGAAAAATCATACAAACAGCAACTCAACATCATATAGTTATGTGATACAGAAAGAATTTACAAGTGAAAACAGGAGTGTAAGGGAGGAGGGGTGTGTGGGGAAGGGGATGGGCAACATGAGCAGTTTGAAGCAAGTTAAAGAAACAAAACATACAAAAAATCATGAAACTTGGAGAACCCAAGAACAGAAAGAAACTGCAAAGGAAAGGGTCTAAAGCCCCAGGGTCTCCAGCTAGCACCTGGGTGCTGCAGAGCCAAGGAGGAGATCTTCGTTTCCTTGGGGAGGAAGAGAAGGAGGAGCAGGGGCTAGCTGAGCACCATCTCCACAAGGAGAATTAGAGCTTTTGCACTGTGGGGACTGAGCAGGTGTCTTCAGAGCACTGTTTGGTCCTGGAAGGTAACTGCAAGTGAACGACAACACCTCAGCAAATGCTTGACAGGCCTGGCTGGGCTCAGGCGTGCACATGCTTGTCACCAGCGTCAGCTGCTCAGGAGACCCTGGCACAGACACCCTCCCACCCCATTCCCAGATGCTCTCCAGGACGGTGAGTCCAGGACTCTCCTGGAGGTCTCCTCCAGCATCCTCATGGGAGAGAGCAGCTCAGTGCCCAGAGATCTCTGTGCCAGCACCACTCACCCTACCTTGGCATCTGACCGTGCACACTCACTTCTTGGCCCCTGTAGGCTCAGGCATGCCCCCCTTCTCCTGCCACACGTGGGCTCAGCAGAAGGGGCTCGCTCTGCTCAGAGCTGGCCCCCCCCAAGGGGACAGTCCTGGGCACACACCAAGCTGAACAGCCGCTTGCCTGAGCAAAGCTCGCACCCAAGTGTGGGCACAGCTCGGGCTCTGGCCCCTCCCTTTTGCTCCTGCAGACGTGCCTGCTGCTGCCTGGAGGCACTGCCAGCTCCCAGCACCGAGGCAAAAGGGCTCCAGCACAGACACAGCCACACGCCACTGGCACGAGCGGGGACCTGATATCCGAGGAAGCCTGGCTTGCTTGTCACTGACCCCAGTGACACCTGAGCACAGTGGGATTTGCTCGGACCGTGGTGTGGTGATGAAGCAGGGCTCCTCGTGTCTCTCCCCCCACCTCTCTAGAGAGCTCTGAGCCTTTAGCTGGGGGACAGCATTACCCTACCTGGCACCCAGCTGTGAGCAAAGGGTAAGACCTCTTGGGGGCCGCATGTGGTAATGCTGAAGGACCAGATCCAGCAGCTCCAATGTACATTTGTCACAGGGCACGTCACTAAGATGCTGAGGGGAGCCATGGTGCAAAGGAGCCTGTTCTAACCCCATTTGCTTTTTGTAGGGTGGGCAGTGAGCCAAAGAGGGGCCCCTGCCCTGCAGGAGAACACCAGCATCCTCAGCATCACAGCAGGGATTCGGTAGCCACCAATGACTCTGAAAAACTAATTTCCCAGCTGTTCACACACACATTCTCCTGCTCATATGAGGGCTTGATTTCAGGCCACTACAAACAGCGGTAGACCCCGGAGAAGCCCCGAGATCTTTCTGTGGGGATAGCCTCCCTGCCAAGCTGGACTGCAGCTCCAGATTGACCCTTGCTGCATGTGATATCCAGCCTGGGCTGCTGTAACAGTACAGAGGCCCAGAGCAACCAGGGGCTTCCTGCTTCTGTTGCCTGCAGGGAAGGTACCCACCTTCCAGGGGTTGGGATGAATCCAAGAAACAGAGATGGCCCCAATTAGCTTAGCTAGGAGTGAGAACAGCCGTTCCTGGTAAGACGCCTCCAGACTCCACGCATGCAAAAGCCTGACAACAGCCCCAGCATGGGGACAGCTCATCCTACGTACCTTGCTGGAACAGGGTCAGTGTGACTGAGGTAACGAGCAAGAACAGGGCCTTGATGGGAGGGAAGTGGGCAGGCTCATGGGCAAAGATGTGAACCAGCTGCAAAAGAGAGAGAAGGATTGAAGCTTCTGCTGGCCCTGGCACATGCCCAGCCTCCCAGGGACAGTTCCATACCTGCCGCGTGAGTTCAATGGCAGAGACCTGGGGTATGGTGCTGTACATCTGCCCCAGCATCTCACACAGCTGAGGCACCATGGGGGCAAAATCATCCAGGAGGGTCTTCACAGACTTCTCAAATATGGCACAGACAGACTGTGGGAACAGAGGGACTGCATGAGCAATGGGTGTCAGGAGATCTCTCCCAGGGCTTAATGGATGGGTCCCAGGGGAGCAAAGAGCTGGCACTGGGCACAGGGATCAGCCAGGCAAAGGGCTCAGACCTGCTCTGATACTGGTGGCCTGCCCTGCAGCACAGGATGCTCCCAGTGACCAGGAAAAACCCTTCCCACCGCAGCAAGAAGGGTCCCCAAGGGTCAGGGAGAAATGGCTGGTGGGACGTTGCACATGGGCATTACTGGACTGAACAAATGGACAAGCACCAGATGATACAGGTTCAGTTCAGAACAGAACTGTTCTCTTAGGGAACACAGGTTGGGTAGATCCCACCTCCCTGCTCATGGCAGGACCTCAGTTACTGGAGAGAAGCAGAGCTGATGGAGGAACAAGACAGACAAGAATGACTTGATGCTGCTGGTGACAGCAAGCAGCACTGGTCCAGATAACCCAGCAAGACATCCCTCTCACAGGCCATCACCCAGAGTTTGTCCTTGCTGTCCCCTACTCAGGTCAGCAAGGACAGGCAGAGCTGCAGGCAGTATACAGGTGAAACCAGGTTACCTCCACCACCTGGGCATCATTCAGCCACTTGCTGAGAACCTTCTGTATGAGCTGGAAGACTTGCTGCAGAACCACCACCACCTGTAAGGAATGAGAGACACTGAAGAGAATTGGCCTCTCTGGGAAAGAGAGATTCAAGACTAAGCATGGCCTGGACTCAAGCATTCAGGCACCACCCCTCTCCAAAGCTGGAGACCTTTTTTTCTGAAGCAGCCTGGCACTGCTCACAGTTGGCAGGTAGCACCCAGGCCATCCTCCAGAGCAGCACCTAGCCAAGAGGCATCCAAGAGGCAAGTCATCTCTGTCCACCTCGGGAGTAGTGGGATGAGCTGAAGGAGCTATTTTAGCTGGAATAGACTAGCACTACCCTCTTGCTGGCACATGCTGCATTCCCCATTAACCCCCCTCTGGTGCAGTGAGTTGTGAGGCTTTGGGCAGTCTGTGGCAGAGAACTTGGAGGTACTGCTCTACTCACTGGGTTGGGTCCTTGCTGCACTGGCAGTTTTTTGACCTCGGTGCTTTCATGGTCGTCATCGTGGTGGCTGATGTCTAGGGTGGTGAAGAGGTTGGAAAGCAGGCCCAGGATGTGGATGATGGCCAGCCTGTTGGAGGGATTGGGCTGCCAGGGAAAATAAAGCCAAAGTATGACACAGACTGCACTACTCAATCATAGTCATGTCTTTGGGATGCTGAGGAACTGAACTGCAGAGGCAAAGTGCCAGAGAGGGGTTCCCTGCACTGCACTTTCCCCTGAGCCCATGTTTAGAGTGCTGCTTCAGCACAGCAGCCCCAGGGCTACAGCCAGCAGGAGAAACCACTTCTGGATGGAGGCAGCAAACAGGCACTCACCGTTTCATCAGCCAGCTTTTCCAGCTGCTGGATGTAGGGGGTGATCAGGGAGTGCAGGTTCTTCAGGATCTCCTCCACTTGCAGTGCAGAAAGCAGGAAACCAAGAGCCTGCATCAGCCACATGCACTGGCTTGTCTGGGACAGAGAAGACACCACAGGGAGGTCACTGCCTAGCCCACAGCCCATGCTCTGACAGCTGCCAGGGTCCCACTTGGGTGTGCTGCAGCTCCTGAGCTGCTCTATCTGGGTCCCTCCAGGTGCATCTCACTGCAGGAGAGGGTAACAGCTCCCTAACAGCTTCTGTTCCCAGGGAACAGGAGCTCTGGCTTCAGCACACCTGGCCTCTTCCCAGCACCTGCCAAGGAAAGACCAGTTGGTGTCCAGAGATCTCCAAGCTGGCATCACTCACCCTAACTTGGCACACCATCCCTTGCATAGCCTGTCACAGATCCCTGTCCTAGGCACAGGCAAGGCTGGGGCTCAGTTCCTACACTTATCTCCCTTTCTCCTCTTGAAAACATGCCTGTCATCTTGGTATCCTTGGGTTTGGAGAGACTGGGAACTGCTAGAGTTAAGCCTCCTCCTCCCTCTCTAGGGGACATACCCTCCCAGCACAAGCCCAGCCTGTGTGGGGGAAGTGAAGCCCAGCAGCAGTGAGAGGCAGCCAGCAGGTCCTCCTGATCCTGCACACCATGGATGCAGTGCAGCTGAGCATGACTAAGGGGGCACGGAGGGGCAAGGACAACCAGCAGAGGTGTGAGTCAGCCTCTCTTACCTTGTGAATCTGCTTCATCAACACCTCCTGTCAAAGGGAAAGGGAGAGGAAAAGAGAAGAGTGAGTGCTGCAGAAAGGCCCTTTCCTTCCAGGCAGCAGGACTGACAGCAGGAGGTAGGACTGACACAGGAGGCTGAGACAACTAACACCAGTGTGAGCACAAACATTGTGTGCTCCCCACAACCTGCCACAGGCATGAACTAAAATTCCTGTCCCCTGAACCAGCCCACTCAGCCACCCAGCAAGAGGAGCTCCTGGCTTGGATGGGCTCTGCAGCAGGACTGCTCAAGGAGTCAACCTCAGCCAGGGTTTCCTTATTCAGTGACAGTGCTCCCCAGGCTCTAAAAGCAGAGATGCTTTTAAGAGCCCTTCACCTCTCTCCTCCCATGTACATCCTGGCAGCTTGCCCAAGTCCAGTCCTTCTCCTAGTGCCTCGGGACTCTGAGCCCCACCTGCCCCAAATCTTGAGAGTCAAGAAGGAGCATGGAACAAGCTGCCCCAGCACTGCAGGGATCAGCTGAGGCTCCAAGGAGAGGCCTGAACAGCAGGGTTCTGCCCTCCAAGATGCCCAGCAGTGGCACTAGCAGTGTGGCAGGTGCACAACTGGCAGACTGCTGCTCCCAACAAGGCAAACAAAACCCTGGGGGAAGGACAGACACCCACGTGCAACCCCAGCAGACCCCTGGCAGTCGTGTCTGTCAGTGGCTGCCATTTCTGCATTCACAGCAGGACACAGGGCCTGCAATATGGATGTACTAGCCTATGAGCAAAACTGGCAAGAAATCTGCACCAAGCAAGATGCCCTGAGCTGCTCCTTTGTCCCCCTGCCCTGGTCATTACAAAGGAAAAGGCATGCACAGAGCACATCCCAGGTCACCCCTACATGTCCAGCATCCAGCTCCTACCTGTGACACAGCAACAATGTTGGCAGCATAAGGTGGCAGGTCATACTTGCACTCTCGGCAGATCTTTTTCAGGGTGGAGACACTGGAGATGGAGAGCTCAGGGTTGCCCAAGGCTTGGAGCACCAGTGGTAACACGTTGTTAATCATGACAGGGTGATCAGCCAGCCACTCAGACAGGGACCCTGCATACACAGATGGGGTCAGACTGCAGGACTGCACCACAGGTTCTTGCTCTTGGATTTTGTGATGCCCAGCTTTGCTTTTCACCACTGGTATTGCTGGGCAGATGTGGTCTCAGTGGGGCTTTCCCTGCCCTGCCCAGCCCAGCCCACTCACCGATAGTGAACATGACAGTGTCAGCAAGCTGCACATTGCTGATGCTGATCCGGGGAATGAGGCCGATCAGCCCGGGCACCACGTCCGAGTAGTTTACATCAATGGTCTCAGCAATGGACTGGAAGCCATAGAGCAAGGCCTCTGTGTGCTGCCAGGGTGGGAGAGGCACTGTCAGAGCCTTGCACTGATCCCTGATGCCCAACCCTGCCCCAACTCCAGGCACCAGCTCATCCCCCCCCGCAGTAGCTGAAGAAGCCGATCCCTTGGCAGAACTAAGGACAGAGAGGCAGAAGACTGATTCTTCTCCACAGCAGACCCCAGAGAGACTGTTTGTGTGCTGGCAAGGTGCTCATACTCCTCACCTCTGTCACATCCCTTGCTTTCAATGCCCCATTGAGGGTGAGGACAGGAAGCTGTCAGCCCTGGGTCCCCTTGCTCACCTGCCACGTGGACGGCTGCTCTGTGTTGGTCAGGAGACGTCCCAGTTTGTCATAGAGGCTGCTCAGAAGCTCAGCACCCAGCATCTCATAGACATACATCAGTGTGTCAGAGATGTCCACCCTGCAGACAACATGGGTGTCTCCAAACGCTGTCCCCAGCCCATGCAGAGAGCTCCATGTGTGGACACATCACTTTCTCTCCAGGGCACAGGCACTGCTCATACAAGCACACTGTCCCAACCAATGGAGTGATGCCATGGCCTCCTGGGCAGAGTGACTGGTGCTGTGCCAAAATTTTGCCAGATGAGCCAAACCAGCTCATTTTCACATTACCACCACAGCTAAAAGAGCTCTTGATGGAAGGAATCTCCTCTGTGTCCCTCCTTGGCTCATCATACAGCACTCAGTGTCCAGGGTGGCAGAATGCTGCCCCTGCATCCTCACCAGCCTCACAAGCAAATCCAAATCTCCCACTTGTACCTGTATATCCGAAACTGCTCCTTCTCATCCGAAGACCAGAAGCCGTACTCCTCATCGGAGGGGAACTGGGCTTTGTGCAGCAGCACATCCACCAGCTGGAAGTAGACAGGCCTGTAGACCTGCTGGTACACTGCCTGCTTGTCTGGCTCAAAGGAGAGGATATCATCCTGGAGGCAGGAGGAGGAATAAACACATCAGGTGTTGCAGGGAAAGGCAAATAGAGCTAACATGCCTGCTGCTTAGGGGACTCAGACACACCTCCCAGTGCTGGTGGGACCTGTCATACCTTGGAGGCTGCATTTCCAGCTCCCTAAGATTCACTTGATGCTGTGCCCTTCTGCAGTGGCAGCATTATCTGGAGGCAAGATGCCAGAAGCCCCAGAATCTGGGCAGACCCTCAGACAGCATCGTCATAGGGGGTGGCAGTGTCCTGCCATGTCCTATCCTTGTGAGCACCCCTACACCAGGAGCATGGGTGCCTCAGACTGCTGTGAGAGGGCTGACTGAGCACAGCCCCTTCCTGCATGCACCTGTAATCTCACACCCCTCTGGATTGCAGAGGAATGGAGCTGAGGGATGAAAGGGAGCTAAAAATAGAGCACAGTGTGGCAGGGCTGCTCTGCTGATCCAGGAAACACTGACCATGGGAGAGGGAGCCCACACTGGGCAGCCACTAGAGCCATGCTCTCACTCTTGCGTGCTGCAGGTGTGCAGAAGGAAGCTAAACAACCAGGTCTGCTGCTGGGAAGAAAAGAATTAACATGAAATTTTAATTAGTTTTGTAAATGAGGCCCTTAAAGGATGGCTCACACTTCTAAGGAGGACTGGTGGCAGAAAGAGCCTGCCACAGGGCCAGCATTTCCTAGGTATGTGCCTTGCCCCAGCTGCAAGTGCAGGGCAAGGAGTGGGGACATCAGAAATCCCTGGGACCAATTAAATCCAGGCCAGACTCCAGTCCCCATGCACTGGTGCCTCTGGCCCTGCCTGGAGAACAGAGCCCAGGCAGGCTGTCCACAATAGTCACTGACCTGCAGCGTGTACCAGAAGGTGAGGGTCAAGGAGCTGGTGGTTTCATTGACAGGGTAGTGTCCAGGGATTCCAGTGCAGAACATAATCATGTTGACCAGGGCCAGGAAACTCTGCCAGTGCTCCACCTGGTCCAGGAGGGCTCTGGGAAGCAGAGAGCATGGTCAGAGTTTCCAGCTCCTCTGCCCTGACACGTCGCTGGGTTCAGGAGAGGTCCTGGACAAAGCAGGATGTGGGGAAGAGCAGGCTGCTCCAAGCTCAGTGCCCCTCCTAGGGAGCATCCCCAGCACTCACCGGGAGTGGTTCTCCCCCAGGGCCACAGCGATGCGGCAGATCCCGTGCGACGTCTCCATGTCCCCGCTCTGCACTGCCTGGCGCAGCTGCTCCTGCAGCCCCAGCACAGGCGGGATCAGCTTGAGGAGGGTGTTCACGTACCTGCAAGCACAGCCTGAGTCAGTGCCAGGCATCACCTCCCTGGCATGGGCTGCCATGCCATCCATCCCTCCTGATGCTCTCCCAGGGCTCCTGCCCAGCTCTGCCTACTGAAAGCTGCTTTGTGCAATGGGATGCATGCAGGAGCCCTTACTGCTCACGTGAACTCTCCCTGCAGCCTGTGGCATTAGGACAAAAGCTGCAGCCCAAGCACTGCTGCTGCAGAGCCTCTGCAAGTGAAGAGAAGTGCTGAGCCAGTGGCCATCAGCTCTGAGCCAACCCCCCTGCACCACGGTGTGGACCCCTGCCTCTAGCGACCCACAGCTGCCAGCAGGGCTGCCAGCACCTCCAACCTGTCAGTGCCACAAGCAGCTCTGGGTGAGCTGTGCCTCTGCCCAGCAGCATCGATGTGGAGCAGAACAGCAGCGAGGGCAGACCTGTGGGCTCTTCCCACCATGCCCTCAGATTAGCACAGAGGCAGTCCAAGCTGCCAGTGGGAAACCAGGCGACTCTCCAGCATGGGCACATCCCGACTGTGCCCCATGTCTGGGATGGACTGGGCAGCCACCGCTGGGGAGTCCCACCCAGGGGCAGTGCAGGCTCCTGGCACATCCAGCTGCCACAGGCCAGCAGCGCTGCTCTCCCACATCCCATCCCGCACGTCAGCCTCCCCTCCGCTGCCTGGAAGGGATGGTAACCAAGGCAACGAGAAGGAGGCAGCCAAGGTGAAAGGCAGCCCAGGGCCCCCTGGAGAGAGGCCGTGCTGGAGGCTGATGAGCAGCCTGCCTTTTCCCTGCCATTTCCCTGCCCGCCCAGGCGTGTTATCTGCAGCCACAGCCTGTGCTCTCTGCCCGCCCCCTACACGCAGGTGCGGGGCTAAGGATGCTTGGAGTGGGAGGCATACATGATTCCAGCTCTGTTGTGCCCACCCTGGGGAAGAAATGCGAGTGCTGACACCAGGACAGCCACACATCCACCCCAGATTGGCAGGGTGGCTTTTGCTATGGATGATTTCAGAGAGAACAAAGCCATTGGTGTCACCAGTGCAGGGACAGAGTTGTGCTGATGGTGGCAGCTTTCCTTCAGGGTCAGCAAGAGAGAACAGAGGAAACAAGGTGTCTACAATCCCAGCTTTCCTCCCAACATTCCCTCTGTGCTGCTGGGGGTCACCCTCCTCTCTCCCTCTCCCCCAGAGAAAACCACACAGCAAAGGGTTTATTTTTGCATAAACCATTTCCAAGCCTCTGAGGCCCTGTGAGTTATGCATGTGGCAGCATGGGAACAATGTGATGATGGAGAATTTGGAAATTCAATAGCTCCTCTCCCTGGGAACCAATGTTGCATGCAGGGTAGGCCCAAGGGAACCAGGGCAGTGCCCAGACAAAAGCCACAGGGAACCTTCCACTGCTCCAGTGTAAGCCACAGCCTTCCTTCCTCCACAGCACTGGGTTCACATTACCCTAGGGAGGTTTTTATGGCTTTGTGACTTTCTGACTTTTTCTGACAAGGATCCTGCTTCTGCCAGTTACCTTGAAATGCTCACAGTGACTGGACCTGAACTGATCCTCTGGGATCCCTGCAGAGCCAACAGAGATAACCACCTAGATTTGCCTCCATGCTTCAATCCCATATTATTGCAAACTTCTTGGAAATGTTGGGTGAACCACATCTCCTGAGCACCACCTTGCTCTGCTAACTGGTCTGCAGACATAAGGGCATCCTGGATGCAAGGTCCCTAGCCAGGAGGGAAATGCTTGCTCTAGATGAGTTGTTTTAACCAGTCACCCAAGACCTGCAGTCAAGTCAGCCAGGAATATGGAATGGAGCATATGGAATATGCTCTATTCCATATCCAGGAGCATGGAGCCCCAGGTTGCTCCACCTGGTCAGTGCTGCTTTCCAGCCCAAGGGACCAGCTGATGCCACATCCCTGACCAGGTGCAGAGCTTGCCCCAGGAGCTGCTGCCAGCCACCACTTCCCAGCCCCTGCACCACTGTCAGGCAGAAGAAGACAAAACCATCCCAGCTCAGAAGAGCCCCTGGATGCCCAGCTTGTTTCCATCACCCAAAACCTGTGAATGCCTGAACATGGCAGCCACATGGTGACTCCTGCCCATGCAGCTCCCTGCAGTGATTTGCTTTAGCCTTCCTGAGCAAGATTTGCTATCCTGGTATTTAGGAGCTGAGCAAATATTGCTTTCATGAGTTTGTTTGGTCCCTTCTCAAAGCCCAGGGAACTGCAGCATTTGCAGCTCCCTCTGTGGAACCAGCACCTACTCTTGCTCTTCCCACAACCCTCTGCAAACTGCACCAGTGTAGGGGACAACCTGTAGAGGGAAGATATGGGCATATGGGACAATCTCATCCTTCCTGATCCAAAATCAGAACCACATCTTGATGAGATAATAACCCAATCTTATTAAAAACCTGTTTTGAATGAAGCTCTTGGAAAACTCAAGTGAAATTCCTCTTCAAAATTCAGCACGAGGTGCCAAGACCAGAAAGACACGGCAGGCAAGACACCAGACAATCCCCTACGTCACCTGCAGTCCTGCCAGGTCCACCACTGTAGCAACACCCTGCTGCTTTCAGAGAGGAGACTCGCTGTCCAACATCCACGGTCTGTAACTCTCACATGGGCAAACACCACAATGAGGTGCATCCTTGTGCATCCCAGGTGCATTCCTACCCCACTCTGATGCCCTACAGGAAGGCCAAGTGGCCAAATGCAACACATCAGCTCTCCCCTTGCAGCATGTGCTGCCAAGCTCTCTGACCCATTTAGTTGAGGGGATAATCTCAAATGAGATGGAAAATACAGCCCAAGCCTCTCCTCTGCAAATGAGATACAACAGCATCTCCATTCCTCCCCTCCTGCAACTCAGGAGCATCCCACCACCTTCAAGAGCAGAGGTGTGCTCAGAGATGCTCCAGTTCCAACTCCTGGCCAGGCTCCAAGGTTTCTTCTCAGGAATGCCATGTCCTAACAGAGGAGCAGCATCAAGACTCCAGCAACACACGGCACATCCCCTTCTCTGGGTTCACAGGGCTCCCACCCACCTGGCAGGTACAGAGATCAAACACTTTGCACCTACACATCTCTGGTGCATCATTTCTAGTAACACCTCAGAGGCAGGAAACCACTCACTGCTCCTTGCAAGCAGGGAAACTGGAGCTGCCAGCACAAGTGACTAACCCAAGAGCAAGGCAGCACCAGGGCCACGCGGACACAGGTGCTGCAGCAGGAGAGCTGCCTTGCAAGGTGGTGCTCCCCTGGGAGGATGACTGACAAACTATCGAACCCTCAAAGTCAGAAGCCAAGTTCATGAGGCACTAGGACTTCTGGTGGTGGCAGAAACCTGCATGATCACCTCTGCAGCAACATCAGTGAAAACAGCTGGGAGGGAGCAAAGGGGGGAAGACACAGTATAGAAAGCACTCAGGGAACCCATGGCAAAGTGGTGAGCCTCAAGACTAACCCTCTCATGGAGCAATGCCCTAATAAGCTCTGGAGAGGACCATGCCAGCAGTCCAGTGCCAAGAATGCTCCGAGCCTGCAGCCAAGGGCCTTGCAGGAACAAAGGCGAGAGACCGTGAAGCAAGACAGCAGCTGAAAAGCAGTAGGGATCTCCCAGACTATCAACATAAGAGACAGAAAGGTCAGGAGACTCCCTGGGGGCTCTGGGAAAGAGCTGGATCCACTCTGGCTGAGTGACAAAGCCAGAGGGGTGGGACAGCTGGCACTAGGGGAAGCAGGAGGAAGAACACATTATAGTGGACACAAGAAACAAAGGGGAGGAAAGCACCCACCAGGGCTGGGAAGCAGCCGACACCACACACTGCCTGGCAGGGCACCCCTGAGACAATGCCACCGCTGTCCCCCCATGCCAGGGCAGGAGCTGCACCAGGCTCACACACTGCACAGCCTTTCAGGCCAGCTGCCTGCCCTGGCCACTGCCCGCATGCCTACGGACAGGAGGGTGCTCTGCATGGCTGATGATGCCTCCAGGAAGAAGGATGGAGAACAAGTACTGAAGATTCTGTAAGGGAGCAGCCAGCATGGTAGGTCTGAATGGGGACAAAAATTGCATTACAAGGTCAGCACACAAGCAGAGAGGAAACAGCACTGTCAGTCACACCTCTCCACAATTCACTTTGAAAGCACAACAGAAAACTCAGCCTTTAATGCAATCAAAGAGCAGCACTGCAGGCCTAGGCTTCTGCACAAAGGTATGGAATCACAGCCAAGGGACTTCAGAGACTCAAGGGAAATTGAAAGCAGGAAGACAGAGTCCAGCATTTCAGAACTGCAGGGGACCTTGTCACACCTTCTCACTTTCTCTTTCTGCCCCAGACCTGCTACAAGGGTCTGAGCTGGTCCACAGCCTTTGCCAGGCACAAGAAGAAACAGCTTCTGGCCACTTTCTAAACACTAGCAAATGAGGCAACCCCTCACCCCATCCAGCAACACATTAAAATCCTTGTGGGTCCCTTTGTGCACCAGGATTTGCAGTCCACAGATGCAATTCCTAGCTGGGGAATGTGCAGGCTGCCCCTGCCCTTAACCAAGGGGAGGACCAGGGCTCACAACTGCAGTGGCAGCATCATTCCCACGGCTGCGGGGAAGCATGCAGCAGCCATGCACAGCGATGCACAGGGCATGCACAGTGGCAGCAGCTCAGATCAGCCTTCAAGGAAACCCTCCTCTTCAGGGGAAGGTTGCTAAGCAGCCAGGAAGGGATGTGGCCACGGGAACTGGAGATGTACTGTCCCTTCTGCAGGCATTGGTCCCAAGAGCTGACAGCAGCTTAGGCAATGCAGCCAAGCAGACAGCTCGGAGCCCCACAGCACAGCCCCAGCAGGACCAGTTCAGCTGCTCCCAGGGCAGCCATGGCCACAGACAAAGGATGAGTCCTTGGCTGGCACAAGCTGTTGGAGCCAAGAGGAGGGGAAAAATGACAGATCTGGTTTTATTATCTCTGCATTTAATCAGCTCCTTGGCTGGACCAGCAGCGCAAAGCAGAGGAAGGTCTCTGAACTCCTGCTGGCAGGAGTCAGGCAGTTGCTCTCTAGCTGGCTGCTGCAGGATCTGACATGAGGAGCCAGAACCATGCATCCTCATCTGCCTCAGAGGCCAGCATGGACATGGGCTGCAGCTGCCAAGACTTCACGGTCCCTACAAGTCAACCATAGTGCAAAGCCTTCCAGGACCAACCATGAGAAACCAACAGCCTCCAACTGCTTTTGATACTCTCTCACTTCCAAACCTTCTCATCATTACCTTCAGAGCCAACGACAGCTAGAAAAAAAGCCTGAGATTTTTCCCTCCCACCCCATTTCCCTGCTGATGTCCAGGAGCACCAGCCTGCAGCACACAGGAGAGGCTGCCCTTACCTCTGGGCATCGGGCTGGGAAATGGCATTGACCACAGCCTCCACCGCTGTGTCAAAGAGCTCTGGGTCCTGCAGAGAGGTGAAAGCTGCTTGGATGAGGTTCTCGCAGTCCATCAGCGGGATCTCCAGCTGAACCCAGCTGGAGAAGCACTTGAGCACCTTCTGCTTGATGAAACCCGGGGAGTCCTGCTGCTGCAGCAGCTGCTCCAGCAAAGGGAAGACGGAGCCGCACTCCTGCGCCAGGACGCTGCGCACCTGGCCCTTGCGGTACTGGGGGAGGCGGCTGGTCTGGAACTCCTCGGGCAGCACCGTCAGCAGCTCCAGCAGCGCCAGGCACCGCGCCCGCCCGTCCACGTTGGAGTCCTCGGCCTGGAACATGCGCACCATGTCTGCCACGGCGCAGGGCCAGGCCTCTGGCATCATGCTGAGCGCCAGGGAGGCCAGCGCCACGCACAGCCGCGTCAGCACGATCTTGGAGCCGCTGGCGAAGCGCGTGATGTGGGTGAAGAGCTGAGACTTGAGGCTCTCATACTGGTCGGCCGGGATGTCGTTCCAGTAGCGGGAGATTTTAATGTGGAGAGCGCTGGCACCAAAGTACTGGATCTCAGGCACCTTGTCCATGTGGAGAAGCAGCCAGCTGAAGTGCCACGCCTGGGGGGACACCTGTGCCTGCATCAGCCATTTCTGAGCCAAGTTCTTGTTCTCGATGTTTGGGTCATAATACAGCTGATGGAGAGCCTGGAAGAGAGAGGGAAGCACCCTAGAGCAGCTGAGGAGCACCACTGTGGCCTGTCCTGCCTGGGAAAGGCTCACCAGGAAGGCTCACTAGGATGGAGCCCAGCGCCCAGGCTGCCCTGCACAGCCCCCCTCCCCAGGGCAGCCCCTGTTAGCTGGCCTCCCTCTTCCCATTCTCAGTGAAGTGAGAGTGATCTGGCAGCAGAAGAGGACCTGCAAAGCATCCTTCCCCTCCTCTCATGCTTCACTCTAGAAATGTCTTTTCGTTAGTCATTTCCCATCTTCACCCTCACACATGCTGAGTCTGCCTGCTTCCCTGTTAATGTGCCACCACTGGGGTGGGCACAGGACCCTTCTACCACATGAGGACTGTAAGGGATGTGGCTGCAGCACTCCTGCCTTCCACTCACACCTGCTCTCTGAAAGGTGCTGTGGTCCACAGCTTGCATCCATGAGCCCATGGAATGCAAGAGCCACTGCAGATCTTTGTTGTCAGGTTATGCAGAGTCCTGAAAATCCACAGTCACTAAATTCAGGGCTTAGTCTCTCCATTAAGTGCCTTCAAATATTCCCAAGCCCACCCAGTTACAGCTGACCAAGAGATTTGGCATCCAGCCCTGCCTCTGCCACCGCTTTCTGTGACAGTCCAGTGCTGCTTAGTCCATCTCTCCATATAGAGAAGGGAAACATCACTTACCTGCTCCTGCAGCTTTGTGAGATCTAGTTACTGCTTTGCATAGCTCAGATCCACATGAACAGCTTCACACAGGCTACAAGGCTTTATTTGCAGAGGAATATTATACAGATATGAAGCCCAACCTTAATTAGCTACTTATCCTGAGTGGGTACAGCCAGCAACCAGTGATGTCCTCGCACAAGGAGGGGAAGAATAACTATCCCTTGCCTGAGCTCCATCTTCCAGCAGTAAGGATTACTGCCCAGCACAGCACATTTCATTTCAGATTGCTGACTGCATACACCAGGAGCAAAGAAAATCCATGGCACCTGTCAGGCAATCAGGCACCCATCACACCCCACCAGCAAATCAGAGGATGACTGCAGCAGGTGCAGAGGATTTTTTTGTGTCCCCACCCTGGCTCCAGGTCTCAAATAGCCTCCCCCCCTCCTCCTCTAAAAAAGTTCTATGAAATTCTTGCAGTTCTTGTACCCAGGAGAGGATTTAAACCCTATTTTTAAGCATGCAGAACTGGCAGCTTGGGGCATAGGAACAAGCTTCCCAAGCAAGTGCTTGTGCCTCCTGCTGCTTCCCAGTGTGAGACCGAGGAGCAGGACAATATGGCAGGGACTTTACAGAGACGGCATTGCCTGGGCCATAATTTGAATCACTGCTGTTCAAGACTCTGTGATGGGGGAAAATGAGGATAACCTCTTTGTAAGAAAAATCTTTGTAAGAAAGAGGTTATGAAGTACATTGCAGGAGATGGAGTCAGCCAGCATGGGCTGCAGAGGGACAGCATCTGACCCACTAAAACACCTACCCTGACACAGAAAAGGTTAACCCTACATAAGCAGGACATGGGAGAGAGAAATCTGTCCCAACAGAGCAAGCCAAGGGGAGACCACGAGCCCTCAGTAGTTAGCCAAACCTTTGCTCTGTTCCCAGTTATCTTGGACTTGGATGCAGGAAGCATCACTCAGCTGCTGGGGCAGAGGTAAGCACTGTCATCCTCTCCAAGCAAAGCAACAATTTACTTCACTATAGAGCAGCAGCTGCAGATGTGCTAAAAGCTCAGCCACTCCTGGGGGTAGGAACCTGGCTCCTACCCCTGCTGTTGTGCTAAGGACTGAGTCATCCTGCAGCAGGGCTGGAGCTGGAGCTCCCAACCATTACCAGCTCAGTCTCTTACTCCCATCAGAGCTTGCTGCTTATTTTTCTTCCCAAATAAATCTCACTTGAGATTCCCAGAACGGTGACAGCCCACTCTTTCTCTTCCCTCTTGCTGGGCACTGTCACAAGGTGAAACGAGCAGTGCCCTCTGCATGCTCCCTAGCCCAGCACCCTTCCCCACTTCTTCCCAGCCTCTACTTTTACACCTCCATACACTTCCTAATGAATTTATTTCTTCTATTCTGAATGGTGCTACCTGCTTAGAAAATTGTGGGGAGGAAAAAATCCCTATGCATCATATATTACAAGCACAATGTGTACACAGGAGCCCTAACCTCTAAACCTGCACAAGCTTTGTAAAACACAGACCTCACCATGTGTGCAGGATGGACCTGGCCCACAGCATTGGATTCCTGACCCACAAACTCCCCAGCTGCTCTCCTGTGCTGGCCACAGAGCTGCTGCATGCCAGTCTCACATCAGGGAAACTGCCAGGCAAAGCATGGCACTGTGCACACTCCAGGCACACCACAGTGAGCCCCAGGAGCAATGAACCTGCAGGGCAAGACTTGCACAGCAGCACGAGTGACTGGGACCGTGGCAGGGCAGCAGAGCAGGGGTTGGCAAACATAGTCTGCCTGCTGGGAAGCAGCTGAGGGCTCATCCTCCTCTGGCTGGGGCTGCCAGTGCTGCTGGCTAAGGCCTGATCCTGCCAACAGGATCTGCTTCAAGCCAGCAGCCGCTGGTGCTGCCATGTGATCATCCAACTGAATGGAGAGGAGCGAGCAACCAGGAAAAGCCCAACATGAAGCTGAGATGCAAGCAGGTGCACACACACATCCTGCACACACCTCCAGCACACAGCCCTGTCAGAGATTCCAGCCGTGGCTATGCTAAAAAATCCCTGCTGCTGCATTGTAACAATGGCAAAGAGGGAGCACTGTCATACTGCTCCCCTCAACACTTGTGCTGGGGAGATGTCACTACCCCTGCATTAAGAGCAACAGTGAGCAGCTGGGATGCGAGACCCCTTCCCAGGCAGGGCCGGCTTTCCAGATATGTGGACAGCTCTTCACCACCATCCCAGCATCTTGCCTGCATCCCTCACATTCCACCCTGTGCACCATCCCCACCATCACCAGTGAGCTCTCTGGAGAGGCGTCCACACCCAGCAACACCAGCTCAGAGCCCTGCTCCTCCTGCAGGGAGTCTCTGGGGAGGTCTCCAGCAAAGGCCCCCAAGGACATGCTGGAGCCTCCACCATGGGTGAGAAGGTGAGTGGCAAGATGAAAAAATCTACCAACTACACAAAGCAATTCAGAGGATGGAAGCAAAATTCATGCTGAGAGCTCAAGCTACAAGCTGTTGGAAGTCAGATGAATATTCTGGAAAAAAGCATGCACTCACTATCTCAGCCCCCTTTTGCAAGCACTCTGCCTGGGAGGGGATCAGTTGTGGTGGCTCCTGAAAAAAGCATGGCTATTCCTGCCTGCATGCAGGACACCAGGTGGAAAGGAAAGGCAGCATGTGCACCAGGGCTAGCAGCAGCACACCCCATCCAGTACTCTGCACAACATGGGAGACCCTTCCAGAGGACCTCCTAGGCTGGGCATAAATACTGGGACCATCCTGAGCTCAAAGCAGCAGAAGAAGCCCCTGGGAGCAGACAAGGTTCTCTCCCTGACCTACCATGCACATCAGCTGAGTACCATCCTCTGCTGGGAGCATGGGGCAGGGGACTGCAAGACCCCATGTCCTGCAGAAGGGCACGTGAACACCTCAGCATGCTCCTCCTCAGCAAGGAGATACTGCCCTCATGCCAGACCAGGCACCAGCATCGGCTGTGCTGGACTTTAGTCTGACCCCTCTGGCCAGCACCCTGGGGCCCATTAGGAAGCACTGGAGATGACAAGGGGAACTCATTAGCGCCAAGAGGGAGAAGCAGAAGGCATGAAATCGGGTGACATCTAACAGGGAGGCTTTGTGCATTCCAATTGGAACGGGTGGCTGACACCAGACCTGCCTTCTCCGCAATTAGACCTGTAATGTGAGAGCTGGTAAACAGCCTGGCTGTCAGCTATGCCCTTTGGCCGGGGAAGGAGCCTTCTCCAACATCAGCTCTGCTTGGCTGAAAATAATTCTAGCTTATTACGATGGCTCTTCCCTGCTCTAAAAAGCTGTGACCAAAGCCTCAGTCAGGATTTAGTCGCTGGAGAAACATCAGCCCCTCAAGTAAGCTGCTCTGGTGCAGGGCAGCCTGCCCAAAAGACACGGGTCAGAGATCCCATGCTGGTTCCTTTGTCAGGTGGAATGGGAGCAGTCCAAGGAGAGTAACAGGCAAGCAGAGGCATCTGATCTTAGGCTGCATCCAGGTAGAGCAAGAGAAGAGGATCTGCTACAAGCCCAGAGCCTCCAGCTCTCACCCTTCAGAGCTTCTGCAGGAGCCCAGTGCCAGCAAGCTGTCTCCCTCACTGCACTGCGTAAATACATTATCATGGGGTACCCTGCAGAGAGGTGTTGTGTCCATGCCGTTATGGGGTGACAAGACGAGCCTCAGACACGTGGCTCTGACCCCAGAGCAGGAGCGTGCTGCCTCCTGTTCTTGGGGGCTCCATGGGGAGACAGCTGCCCTCCAAGGGCCAGTCTGCTTGAGCACACAGAGCTGACAGCAGGTACAGCTCTGAGCGAGGTCTGCATCGCAGCTGGAGAAACAGAAAGCTGCAGAATATATTCCTGCTCTGCTCCTCGTAGCGTGCCCACAGCCACGGCATGGCGGGGGCAGTGGTGGCCACGGCCCCTTGGCACCCCCAGCCTCCTTCAGCAGGACCCCCGGGATGTGCCCGCTGCCGTCTCTCCCTGTCCTTTCTACTTGAACGCACTCGCAGCGTCAGTGCTCCAGGCCTGCAGCAGCAGCACAGCCATTACCCTGGCTCTGCCAAGCGAAGGGAACATCATCCCTGCCTCCCCTGCCTGCAGCAGCTGGCCCCCCCGGCCCCAGTGGGGCAGGCTCAGCAGCCAGCACCCCGGGAAGGCGGCAGCCTGCCCACAATAGCAAATGGATGCAAAATAAAGCTGGGTGTGTGCCGCCAGGCACGCTGCTCCTGTTCAAGGACCCACATTTTGCCAGCAGTCCAAAAGAAAAGGGTTTTTCTCCCCTCTCCTAATAAAAGATGCTGCCACTCTGAAGCCCCTCTTTGAGCCCAGCTTGCCCACACCAAGTCCTCAGCTGTCCAGAAGAGGCTGCAGCCTTAACACAGCTCAGCAGCTTTGGCATCACTCGCACTGCTTCACTGCCATCAGCCCTCTGCAGAGCACAGCGTGGTCCCCAGCAGGGACAGGGGCTGTGGGACACACGTGCACTCCCAGCCAGAGTGGGCAGGGGCCTGGAAATGCAAAGGGTGAGTAGGACCAGAGAGAAACCCTGGAGATGCAAAGCCCAGGATGAGTCACAAGGGTGAGCCAAACACCCCTGACCACTATCCCTTCTTTCTACCCAATACTTCCATGATGGAGTACACAAGCAACTTAAGAGAGGAATTTCTGCTGGAGCCCAGGCACCAATCCCATCCATTCCTGCACCATAATACATCACAGCTGAGATGAGGCACCAGTGATGGCCCTAGTGGAGCTCAGACCAGCACTGGACAACAAGATGCTGCCCTCTCATCCCATCACCACCACACCATGGGAAAGAGCCATTTGTTCAGCCAAGGTTGGCTCTGGCTGGAATCTGCTTCTGCAAGAACATTTGCTTAAACATGTAAGAAGGTGACTCCCTGCTTTCCCCAGTTCTGGAGGAATCTCTCCTCCTCAGGCCCCCAGCTTACCATCCCCAGTGTGGCTGCCACATCTCACACATGCAGGTTGCCTCTAAGGCCCCAGTGGTCAATCCACTACCAGAGAGAGGATGCCATTCCCTCACCCTCGAGTATTTGTAATTCTCTTGATCAGGTTTCTGAAGACAGGCAATAGCCTTCCAAAGAAACCAGATGCACTTGATTTCTCCTCCCCATCCTCCTGGGCAGAAGGCAGCCCCAGCAGCTGCCACATCCCCGAGGCTCAGCATCTCGGAGGAGCAGTGATCAAAGCCATCCCTCTCCCATTGCGGGAGGCTCCGGATGTCAGCTCCATGACACCCCGCCTACCCATCCTGCCAGAGAGACTCCGTGCATTCATCAGGCATCTCCAGAGAGGCACACGGCAATCTGGAAGGCCCAGAGATGCCAGACCGCTAATGTGCTAGGGAAAAGACGTCAGCGAATATTACAAACACCCCAGAGGATCAGAGGCAGGACAAGGGAGGAAAGACCTGGAAGGAATTAGACAAAAAAAGAGGGCGAGAGCCTGCACTTGGGAAATTCACGGAGGAATGGCACTGTCTTTTTTCTTATTTCAGAAAGGGCGATACTGCTGAAGCAGATTCAAGAACATGTGAGGAGGGTCTCGCATTCTTCTTCTCCTGTCCAATACTGCAGTATTAAGTGCTGAGGGAAACCAAGATTGCAGGGCACAAGTCCTGCCTGTGCACTGCTCCTCTGAGATGGACAGTGCAGCCTGGACTAAACATCTGCAATCCATCTTCATCACCACCCCAGCACCAGGCTGTCAGTCACACCAGGGACAGCTCCTGGGCACACAAAAGCACACGCAGGTCACAAACCAGATTGCACCATTTAGGCAGTGAAAGGTTGAGCATTCTCACAGCCTGAAGCCCTTGGCTTTCCCAGCCTTCCCTATCCTCCAATCCCTCCAAACACAGCAACAGAACCCCACTCAGCAGCAGATGCAGGGGAAGCAGAGCCAGTCCAGAGCTGCTGGACTCCCAGCACAGCATGGCCATGCCAGCCGGCTCGAGCTGTGCTGAAGCCAGAGCAGCATCTAGGTCAGGCTCAGAAGAAAACAAAAAGCAGACAAGCAGCCCTCAGCTAGGACTGGGGGATGCTGACACAGTAACCCTATCAAAACAGCTCAGCCCCAGTGCAGCCTGCCTCCTTTCCTGTGCCACGGGGGAGCTCCCTATGGAAAAACAAATACAGGGAGAAACTTTCAGATGGCTCCTGAAGTGCAGCACCTGAACCTGGCACCTGTCCACAGGCTTTTAGATCTGTCAGCTGGCCCTGCCTCCAGCACCTGCACCCTCCTGCCTCCCTGAAACCACTGTTCACAGCTGGAGGTGTCTCCCTCTGGCACTGGTTACATACAAACACACCAATGATCCTTTTCAGCTACACAGGCACCCTAGAGCCCTGCAAAACCCCACTGCATAATAAACAACAGTAGGGGTACAAAAGGATTTTCCAGGGACGGAATCTTCCCCATGAAAAGCATGAGAAGAGCGTGACAGGCACAGTCTCAGACTGCCCTAGCTACAACTGCCACACATGATGACTTCCACTGCAGTGGACCTGGAAAGGCTTCAGCCCTCTGATTTATAAGGTAACCAGCTCCTCATGCTGTTCCTAACCCCAGCACTTATCACTGACTGACTCAGAGTGGAGTCAAACCCTGACTTAAATCAGTATTCAGTATTATTAATAGAACCATGCACAAAACCGGCAGGTGGAAGAACCCAGGCCAGTAGGAGCATCAGTCATCTGCCAGCATCACCACTGACAAAGCGGCTCTACCCACCTGCCTCCCACCAACCCTGCTCCCAGCAAAGCCCATCTTTCCTTCACTTTGTACCCCACAGACCTTCCTGGAAAAGACTGACACAGGAAGGCTCTAAGCTGCTGAACCTCTGTGTTTTCTTCTGATCCCACCCTATGCTTCTTCCCCTGTTCAGGGACTGTGCTGCTGCCCCCCACCAGCAGCTCAGAGCCCCACTGCAGTCCACATCTGCACCTTCAGAGGACACCACTGAGATGGCAAAGCCTGCAGAGATCAGGAGAGGCAGAGGCAGGCTGGGGGAGGGGAGATGAAGCATCCTGGAGGGCATCTCTGCCTCCTCCCAGGCATTGGGAGACTAAATCCCGAGCAGCTTGGCAAGAATGAGCTGCCTCTCGGCACAGCCGCACCTCACACAGCCGGCGCCGGGTGCCCCCACCCTGGCACTGCCCACCCTTCCCGGGCAAGTGTGCGCCTCATTGTTGGTGCAAACAAAGGAGCGGTTTGTGCCTGATGAAAAGAAAGGGAGTCAGAGGCAAAATCATCCAGCAGCCCTGGATGGATGCAGATTAAGCTGCAGAAGGTTGTATGAACGTAGCATTTTCCAGACATCAGTTAATCCCCCGGCTGTGCTCTGTCTCCATCTCCCTGGAAGAGGTGGGCTGTGTCTCACCTGCAGCCACAAAGGCAACCAGCACCCAGTGACAAACCTGACATCCCTGACCTGACATCTCCTGTGAGGCCAGGCAACATACTGGGGAGGGACGGGTGTGAAAAGCTTTCAGAAGTGGGTTACTGGTGGGCTCGGCAGGACTGCACTAACCATGGGACAAGATGATCTGAGAGGTCTTTTCCAAGCTAAATGATTCCATGATTCTATGTGCCCACCAGTACGCCCATGAGTACTGCTTTGGCAAGGATCTCAGTCTATTCTTATAGAGGAAAAATGAGGACACTGGGATTCCCACTAACTGTCTGAGGACCAAGCTATGGATGTCTGCTGGATGTCTGGCTACAGGGTAAGTGGAAGTGATGCACTTGCTGTTTGCCCTTCAGGGATGCATCCTCTGCTGCCCTGCCCCCATCACCTCCAAGGTGACTAAGGGAGGTTTTTGCCCAGCTGCCCTTCCGGTGTGCTCACTGAGGTGCCCTGTTTAGTCTCTGTGATGAACCCCAGGTCCCACATCAGCTGCTCAGAGCTCATCCCAACAGCAGTGTGATGCCAGCAGGCCTTGGTTTGCCGTGGCCATTCCCTGGATCCCAGATTTCAGCAATCAGCCTCACTCCTGTTGCCCTGCAGATACTTTGAAAGACCTTGAGCTTCAGCAGGAGCAAAGGAGCTGGATTCCTGGTTTAGAAAGGTATCAGTGGGCCATCCATAAGCTGGAGGCTTTTCCCAACCATAATACCCAGTAATTCCCAGCACCTGGCAAAAGTTCCTTCCTTCCCTGCCTAATGGAGACACTGATAATGGGCTTCACGTTGATGCAGCTGGTTCAGCAGCCAGGACCATACCCGTGGGCTCTCCCTGCCCAGCGCTGCAGCTGGCGACCTAGAGGACGCCAGTCAGAAACACAACCCCTCCCTCCTGCTCCCATTCCTGCCACATCATTTTCCCTCCCGGGCCGCCCCGGCGGCTCCCCCTGCAGCCCCGTGTCCGGACCCCACCAGCGGCAGGGCGGGCAGGCACAGGGGACGCCGCCCTCGCCGGGCCCGGCACCGCCGAGCAGGTGCCCCCCCGCTCCCCGAGCCGCATCCCCCGCAGCGCCGCCAGCATCCCGCCGCCGGGCCCCCCCGCCCCGCCACGGCCACCCGTGGGCCGGCGCCGTTCGCTCACCTTCTCCACGTTCTCCACGGTGAAGTCGAGGCCCTGCGGCGGCGGCGCCTCCGCCCTCCGCTCCATGGCTGCGGCGGCGCTCAGGAGGCGGCGGCGGGCGGGCGACAGCGGCGGCGCACGGGCAGCCGCATCGCGGCGGGACCCGCCTCCCGCCCCGACGGGGGCGGCGGCACCGGGGCGGCGCGGCTCGGCGCGGCGGTCGGGCCGGGAGGCGCCCGCGGGACTCCCCGAGCAGCCCCGGCGCCCCGCTCCGCTTCTCCCCGGCCCCGCCTCGCCTCTCCCCGCGGCCCCGCAGGCGCGGCCGGGCAGCCCAGGACCTGCCGCAGAGCCGCGCCGCACGCCGGGAGCGGTAGTCCCGGCCCAGGCGCGTCCCCTGCCGGGCACCGCGCACCGGCACCGCGCACCGGCAGCGCTCCCCGAGCGGGGCGGGCAGTGCCGGCCGGAGCCGGCTGCCACCTCAGGGACAGCCTCCCGCTGCCACCTCAGCGACAGCCCCGTCCCCGTCCCCATCACGGGCACACGCAGGGGTTGGACGCGCAGCCCATCGCTTTATTGCTACAGGAAAAGGCGACTGTACAAAAATAGAGTTTATCCCTCAAATTTTACAAATAATAGAAAAAGGGTGCGGGGTGCACGGGGCGCTGCCCAGGGCTTCAGTGCAGCGCTGGGGTTAAATTACACCCGGCCGCTGGGGGCCCAAAGTCATAAATAGGAGCTGCCGCTCGAGAACAATAAATAAATAATTTAGAGTAATAAATAGTTTAGTGCCACAGCACCACGGAGCAGCGTGGGGACCCTGCCACTACCCTGGGAACCAGGCAGGGGTGGGGGTCCCAGTGGGTGTCTAGGAATGAACACCCTGCAGAATACTAGGGTCTGCTGCTGGTCCGGGTGCAGACCCCCCACTCCACTCTGGTGCAAATTGGCCCCACTGCATCCCTGCCCTCAGGGACACCCCTCCCCTGCACCACTGACCCCAGGGTGCCCGAGGGGACAGGGAGGTTTTGCCCCCTCTGAAGCCTGGGTGATGCTTGGCCTCTGGAGCACAGGTGCAGGAGTGCTGCTGATGGACACTGGGCTGGCAGACCCTTGGGAGTGGTGGGGATGGTCCATACTCTCTTCAGCTCGTCTCCCAGGGCTGAGCCAGGACCCCATGTAGCCGCTGGCACCAGCTGCTTGGCACTGAGCAGGAGCGGGCTTGGCCACCCACACCCCAGTCATGACTCCATCTCACCTCGGTTCTTTGTGGCCACGTAACAACAGGGGCACCGGCCTCTGCTAAACCCTTGTTCTGAGCCACAGTGCCACCGCATGTGGCAAGCTGGAGTCTGTCGGCATGTGTCGAGCTGGGGCCAAGCCAGCGGCCCCCTCCTCAGCCAATACAGCTGCACTCAGCTGCTGAGAGCTTCTCCACTGTCTGCCATGTGTTCTCCACATCCATGAAGGAGACGGCCTCATAGCGGGTGGGTCGGCAGCAGGGGTGGCTGAGGACGCGCTCCTGCGGCCCCGGGGTGATGACCTGCTGCCGCAGCAGGCTGCCCAGCGTCAGGTCGTAGTTGCTGCGTGCCCGGTGGCAGGACCCGCTGCAGTACTTGAAGAGCACGATCTCGTCCGAGTTGAAGCCCAGACCCAGGTCACGCACCTTCACCATCAGGTTGCGGATGTGGCAGTTTCGCCCGCGGGTGCGCCGTGTGGGTTTCCCCCCCACCTTTCTGGCTTTGTTGGTACCTGGTGGTGAGCGCTCAGCACGCAGCAGCAGGTCCTCCGCCAGCTCTGCGGTGCCTGGGCTACCTGTTGTCGCGTTGTCCCCTGCACATGGAGGAGATGGCGCTGTCGTGACCTATGCTGCACCCATCGCCCTCCTTCTGAGCCCGCGGGTCCCCGCTGTGACCTACGGATCCCTCCTGATCAGCCACCATGGCAATGGCTGGTGCCTGAGAGGGTGTGCAGGTGGGAAGATACTTCCAGCCAAGAATCTTCTCATCTTCTCATTTCTAGGGCTCTGCCACATGCCCAGCATGAAGCTCAGGGCCCCATGTGTTGAGATCCCCTCCACCCAGCCCCAAAGTGCAGCCACAGCCCCACATGGGCTGGGGCTTCCCACAGTAGCTCCCAACCTGCCCATGCCCCACACACAGGACCACCATGCCCAGGCTGGGGAACTGTCCCAAAACGCACCGTACAGCTGGCTCCAGGCAGCAGCAAGGGGTGCCTCCACAGTGTCCTCCCCAGACAGGCTGGCAGTGGCCGTGCCCTGTGGCGTGGGGGCTGCGTCCAGCGTCTCGTTGCAGTGTGGCGTTCGCAGGGTGCCTGTGGCCAGCCCAGCCAGCAGTGACAGGATGGCAAAGAACCCCCACAGTGTCCCCTCCTGCAATGAATCACGGCACAGCAGGGTCAGCCCTGACCAGGGTTCATTCCCCACACCAGGAATGAGGCTCTCCCCACAGGGTTCATTCCCCACACCAGGAATGAGCTGGGAATGGGTGGGGATGGGGTCATGTAGTCCTGGCCATGTCAGCCAGACAGACCTGGGCTCACCTTGGGCTGCAGGTGCGTGGCAGGTCCTGCAGGCCTTCGCTCTGGTGGCCCCTGTCGCTGGTCCATGCTAGCTGCAAGTACAGAGGCTGGGGTCAGTGCCCACACAGGGTGGGTATAAAGCTGGCTGGGTGGGAGTTGGCACATGCCTCCCTGCCCTGGCCAAGCCTGCCACCCCCTCCCTCACCCCCCAGAATGTCACAACACCTCCTGTACCCTGTTCATGGCCCACCCCTACCCCTCTCCTCTCCTGGCACAGCCAGGCATCCTCACCACACTGAACACCCCTTCCAAGAGATTGGGCAGCTTGGGCAACCCAGCCTTTGTACAACACGTCTCCTCAGGGGCCATGCAGCCATGTCCTCGTGTGAACAGCCTGGGATGCCAGGCTGGGCTGTGAGGCAGTGGCTGGGCTGGGAGTGCTGTACGGGGGGGGGCCCTTTCCCATGGCCCTTCCCTGGGAATGTTTTTCTTGCTCACAGTGGGAGCCTGACCTTGGAAACTCCAAATCCATTAGCAAAGGGTCCTTGGGTGCAGCCACCCCTTGGCCCTGTGCTGGTTCCCCAGGCTGCTGCCTGCGCCAAGCTGGGACACACACCCCCTGAGCAGCCTGGATGAGTGGGACTGCAAGGGGCAGGATGCTCAGGCAGGTCCTGTGGGGACACAGCAGGGTACGGAGCACCACGCTGAGCTCACTGTAGTCATTCCCCCCAACACCACAGCTTGGCATCCACTGCCCTGACACACAGAAAGGCACTGCATCCCTGCTGTGCATGGTCCCAGAGGAGCAGCAAGCACGGTCTCAGGGGAGTGATGTTTCCCAGGAGGTGCTGCGGCAACTCCCGTTTGCAGCCACATCTTTGCCTCCTTCCTCAGCTCCCACCTGTGGTGCAGGGGTGCCCCAGTGTCCAAAGCTAGGATACTCTGGCTTTGAAGGGCTTTAGAAGTGGTTCCAAAAGGGGTTGTAGTTTCCTTGTCCCATCTGCTGCATATCCTATCTCTCAAGGGGACTGTCCCCTTGGAGCTTAGTGGCATTCTGCATTCAAGAGTTCCTCCATCCCCTCTATGACTTCGGCTTTGCCCCAGCATGTCCCAGTTGCTTCCATGGCAAAGGAAGCAATAGGGGATGGAGACATGCTGAGGAGAGTGCTCCTGACCAAAAAAAAGTGAAAGCACATACCTGGGCACTGCTGGGACAAGAAGAAAACATAATTTCTTCCAGTCTCTCTAACATCTCAGGGGATGGTCCCCAAATCCCAATTGTGCAATCTGATGCCACCCTGCACTGGCCACGGGTCTGTAGTGGGCGCTGCCAGGCCCATGTGTCCCCTCCGGGGGCCGTGCACCAGGCGGGATGCGCCCCCGCTGCCGGCAGGGCTCGCACTGTCCCCCCGGCCGCACCAGCCGCCACAGCCTGGGCAAACACAGCCCACGCTGCCCTTCGCTCCCGTGGCGGCCCGTGGCCCCGCGCCAGCCGCTGCCGCCAGGTCATGGATTTCCCAGGCCGGAGGGGCCAGGCGAGGGTCCCTGCGCCCTGCTGGAAAGGGACGGACTCCCCGGTCCTCGCTTCCGCGGCGAGGAGCCAGCCCTGCTGCGGCCCCTCGTTTCCAGCATCCCGGCGGGACGGGACGGGACGGGACGGGACGGGACGGGACGGATCAGCCGGTGCAATTCAGGCTTCTCCCGTCCGGCGGCAGCACGGCCCCGGACTCTGCAGCGGCAGCGCTGCCGGCGGGGCGCCGAACGAGGGCAGCCTCCCTTCGCCATCGGGAGCCCCAGCGCCGAAGCGACGGACTAACACAAGCAGCGCCTCCTCAGACTCGGGGCCCCGTCCACGGGGCAGCTCCTCGAGCGCGCAGGACCGCAGCCCACGCTGGCCCCGCTCGGCATCTGCTTTCGCCCAGCGCGGGCAGGGCTGAGCCCAGCAACTGGGCACCCACGGCGGTGCCAGACCTGCACACTCCCCAGCAGACCCGCATGTCCTGTACGGGGAAATCTGGCTGGATCTTCCCCAGACACGGCTGCCAGAGCCCTGCCGGGCGACTCATAGACACAGGAGGGTTTTTCCCCAGGGTCGGAACCGAGCTCATCCATGTGAGCACCTGTCTGGACCCTCCGCCACATATGTCCCCTGCCCGGGGCTAAACAACAGCAATTGTTGGTGCAATCCCTGAGCAAGCCACCTCACACTCACTGGTGCAGAGCCCGGCGAGAGCCCCGCTGCCCGCCCTGTGCACGGGGCGCTGGGAGAGTATGTCCCATGTCCCATGGCTGCCCCAGGCCCCCGGGGGAGGCACAGACACTCTCGAAGTGCATCCGCACGGGCCCAGCGGCTGCCCCAGGCCCGCGGTGTCTCCGCTCTCGGAGTAGCTGTGGCAGCCCTGCAGCCGCGGGCCCCACCTGGAAGCGCGGGGGGATGCCCAGAGACCCCTTCGGACACCTGCGGGCACCGGCGGAGGCCCTGCATCCCTTCGGGCTGACCGTGGCAGAAGAAGTGATGGGTCAGAAATCAACCCCGCGTATGAGGACTCAGACACGCGGGACACACGGCAGAGACCAAACTCGGCCCCAACTCAGGGACAGCAGAGCCGGGGAGCACAGGGTTCCCCCGCCCCTTGCCTCTCGCCTGCCCACCGCCCGGGGCGCACACCTGTCCGACGTGCCCAACGGGCCGGGCGGGAGCCCAGGGAAGAGGCGGGCGAGTCCGTCCCCGGGCCCCTCGGGCGCCCGCAGCGGGGTGCCGCCTCTCCCCGCCCCGGCAGGGAGCCCCGGCCCCGCCGCGGCCCCCAGCGCTTCCCGCCGCCGGGTCGGGCTCGGCACCCCGGTAGCCGAAATAGGAGGACTTGCCCGGGGGCGGCCCGAGACTCCTCACCGGCCCGCGAATATTGCCGGGAGGTGGGCGGCGAAGCGGGTTCCCCTCGTCCCCCCCGTAGTCCCGGTACGAGCCTCCGCCGAGACTCGGGGCCGCCGGCAGGCTGGGGCGGGCGCTGTCGCCCGCCACCCCGGCCCGCACTCACCGTGCCCGCGGTGGGGACCATCCCCCGGGCCGCCGCTGCCCCGCATCGCCTCCGCTCCCCGCCGCCCCCCGCCGCCCGCCGCCGCTGCGCCGGGGCGGGGCGCTGGCGGGGGCCGGCGCTGCCCCGCCGGCACCGACTCCCGCCGCTGCTCCCGGTGCCGCTCCCGCTGCGTCTCGGGGTGCGGTGGCGGCGGCGTCAGGCGGACGCGCAGTGCGGGGCACCGGCGGCTCCATCCCGCTCCCGTCGTGGCTGCCGGTGTCAAATTCCAGCCGCCGTCACCTGACCGGCGGGGCGGGCACCGGCCCCGGGACCCCGACTCACACTGGCACCAGGATACCAACCGGCGCCCCGATCCGCACGTAGTGGCACCGGGACTCCGACCCGCACGGGCGCCTGGACCGCACCGGGATCAGGAGGGCACCGGAATCCCATCAGCGCAGGAGCCGCAGCCCAACCCGCTTCAGCACCGGCTCTCGCCGTGATCCGCAACGCCTCCGAGCTCCCGCGGAAACTCGCACCCCGCCGGGAACAGCACCGGGACCCCCGGAGGCACCCGACCCCCGCTACCGCCACCTGTCCGTCGGCCGACCCCCGGGCAGGCAGACCCGCAGCCTGGACGGACGGACGCCCCGTGATCGGTGCTTCCTGCCCCGACAGCGCGACCACAGCGCAACCCGGACGGACACACGGACACGCTCGGGAAAGGGTTCAGCCCTTCCCGGAGCGCTCCGGGAGCAGAGCCCCGCGGGGGACCCCCTGCACACGTGGGGATCCGGCGGGGATGGGCTGTCGGGCAGGGTCAGGGCTATCCCGGCAGCTCCCGGCAGCGGCGGGGCCGGCCCGCGTCCCAAGCATCCCGAGCTGACTCGGGGCACCGGTGTGCCTGCCGCTCGTGTCCGGCCGCGCCGGAGGAGGAGTCCGGCCTCCCGCCCGCCCGCGCTCCGCGCCAGGGTCCTTCTGGGCTGGGCCGCCCGCCACCGGGCTCCTTACCTCTGCCGCCGCCCTGCCTCCCTCCGCCGGGGCCGCCGCTGGCCCCGGGGACATGGGGGCCGGCTGGCGAGTCGAGCCGAGCCCGTGCGAGTCCTTACGTCACCGCCCGGGGCCCTCCGCGTCCATCCCGGGGCTCTCGAGTGCTCCTTGCGAACGTGCCAAATCCCGGGGCCGCCTCCGCTCGGCCCCGCTTCACACGTGCTCCCCTGGCCGGAGCCGATCTCCGGGACGCGCCCCGGGCCAGGCGAGCCCCCCGGGTCCGGCCCTCATGGCTGCGGGCTCCGAGGGCGCCCGGGCGGGCTGCGCGCCCCGCTACGCCGCCGGCCGTGTCACCTGCCCCGGCGGCGCTCCGCCGCCTCGGCGCTACTCCCGGGGCTTATGCAACTCCCCGGCTGGAGCGGGGCCAGCGGCTCGGTCGCCGGCTGTGCCACGGCTGCACGCCCAGGTCGCTCCGACCCCGGGCCACCCGCGTGGCTTTAACCTCCTTCCCGCCGCCCGGCAGCCCGGGCCCCGCGGTCCCGCGGAAGGGTCGGGTGGCCGCTCCGGCAGCCACCTGCGGAGCCGTCGCCTCGCCTGCTCTCATCTCCTCGGATTATCCGGAGCGGGGGTGACAACTCCCGCGTCCTCCTGCGACATCACCTGCCAGGGAGTGTGCGGGCACAGGCGGCGCCCACTAAGCCGTCCCTGCCACCGCGAGCAGGGACAGCGGAGGTGGCACGCGGCCCGGAGCTGCTGCTTCACCTGCCCTGGAGCGGCACCGTGCGGCCCCGGCTCCCCCCTTTCACCCCCACTCCTGTCCTGGCACAAGCATCTTGACCTGGTCTGTGCCTCTGGGTGGCTCCCTGACTGCTAGTGGCACTGGTGGGAGCACGGGCTCTGCCGTGGGACTGCTGCCTTACGGCCTGGGGCTGCTCCCATCTGAGATGTCCTCACGGGCGTTGGAGTCTGTGCCCATGGATGCCTTGGTCCAGCAGAGTTTTGGAGGCCCTGGTGCATCCCTGGGGTAGAGAAACAGCTGGGAGCGAGTGACAGGGAACAGGTTCCTCTGCTTTGCAGGGCTACAGACTAATGCAGCTGCCTGCTTGGAAAATTTCAATGTGAGTGGCATATCCTGTTCCAGGTTGCCTGGCTGTCCCCATGGAGCTGGGTCTGGCCACAGCCTTGCCCATAGTAGGGAAGCTGCCCAGGACGATAGGGCTGCCAATGAAGGGAAGGGCTGCCTCCCCCACTGATAACCCTCAGGGCTCAGAGACAGCCTCGGGTGCTGGCTCAGCAGAGGGGTTAGCCCATCCCCTCCCACCTTGCCTAGGTTGGGCAGGTCGTCTTGTCCTCCAGGACACAGCCAGGAAGTCCTGAGGATGTGATGCTGGTTGTATGCAGGGGGCTATGTGGGGCATGGCACAGGGTATCCAGGGCACCCATACAGGTGAGCCCAGTGTGCCCAGTCATGTAGAAGGGGTGGTTGTGCAAAGCCTGGCCTCTGTCCTCTTCCAGGTGTGCCCACTTCGAGGCTGCTATCCCAGACACCTGGAGGCACTGGCTCCCTCCTCTGCCCTTCCTTCTTGTCCTGGGAGACATAAGCCTGCAGCTGTTGTCAGCTAATGTCCTACCAGCAGCAGCTCCTCCCTGTCCTCCCACAGCCGTGGTGGCAGGGGATGATATGTCCCAGCTATGTGCCTCAATCCTAGCACTGCTCTCCCCTCTTGGGCTCCCATGAGTACTGGCTCTGCCATGGGGTGTGCTGGGCATGGCTCAGGCTGCACAGGGTACTGGGGTGCAGGGCAGGGTTCCAGCCCCACAGGTCTCTAGACAGAGGGGTGACCTGGTCCCTGACTGCTGCTGGCACTGCCTGGCTTGGTACCTCCCAGGGCACTGCCTGTGCCAGCCCGTGCTCCTGCACCCCTGGGGCTGGGGTGTCACAGGTGCCTTGTCTGGTCTGGAATAAGCCCTGCTGAGCCGAGCCAGGACCTGCTGTGACATCTGTCCCTAAAGGTGCCACCCTTGCGAGTGGCAGGAGGGGGTGATGCAGACCAGCCAGATGGCAGGACTGAGCACGTCGTGACTGCTGTCTGAGGCCACGGCTGGGTGTGACAAAACATATGTGGGAGAGAGCTGTGACGCAGGCTGTGTCCCGTCTCAGCAGTGACGCGGCTCCTTCAGGGATATCTCTGAACAAGTCTCCTTGTCTCAGCTGACCTGAACGTCCTCATGTGCCCTGGTCCCAGGCTCTGTGCTCTTTTCTTCCTCCACCCTCTCACGGCCAGGACAGGGCATGGGCCATCCCTGGGGCTGGCTCAGCCAGATGGCAGTGGTGATCCTGTTCTTTAAATGCTAGGAAAAGAGGAGGGATGGAAGGAGGATTTGAGCTGCTCCAGCATCTCCCTGAATCCTGCAACCATGCATCAGGGAGGGCTGGGCAGTGGCTTCTCTGTTGCCTCATTGGTGCTAGTAACAACCCACCCCTTGTTTGGAAGCTGGGAGGTCTGGCAGACCAGTCACCCACCTGGAATTAGCCTTCCCATGCCTCCAAGCAATGGAACTGTCTCCAACATATCCTGTGGCTCTGGGAGCCTGGTGGCATCACCAGGGCTTGCCTAAGGAGTTACACTCTTCCAGCTGGGACTTGGCAGGTATGAGAGCTGGACACAGCCTCGGTCCCTGGCTTCCTAAACCATTTCCTTTTCCAGGACACTGTGGTGAGAAGGTCACTTGGCTGGACACCTGCCTTTGTCAGGGCCACACCCAGCCCGATTGCTACTGTGACCCTTGGCAGGAAGACATCCTGCTGGCAGGGAGTCCCCAGGAGAGCAGCCATAGTCACAGGCAGGACAAGCTCTGATGCCTGTGCCTTCCAACATTAAATGAACCCAACCCAAAATCCCCTCTCCTACCCCTCAAAGTCACCTGCAAGGAGGAGCATGGACCTCTCCCGTCCCCAGCACCAGGCCAGTGGCATTGGCCAGCTGCAGCTCCTGGCAGCTGGATTACTGTTCCAGAGGAGTCAGCAGTGAAACCAGGCAGGGGACAGCCCAACCAGGGGAATCCCTCTGCCTCCCATAAAAAAGGCCCAAGGCAGCAGAAGAAAGAGGCCAGCCAAGCTTGTTTGATAGCTTTATTGCTTCTGTGATATGACTGAATTGATGTGACATAAGCCGGCTTGGAGGAGCCTGCAAGACTCTTACCCTCCCTGCCTAGAGGGAAAATTAAAAAAAAATGCAGAAACTAAAACTAATTTTAAAAACTCATTGAGTTCTTGCATCTTGGCTTGGTACAGTACCGGCAAATGCACTGGCCCTTTCGAGACCCTGTGCAGGCTGTGCAAGGAGCCAGAGCCCAGAGGGGCTGGGCTGTGGCCCCAAAGAAGCTCCTGCACTGAAGGACACGTCTCTAATACTGCGAGTGACACACACTTGGACCAAGAGCACACGCTGTGCTGGTGCCCATGGAGCTCAGCATGGTGGCTGCCTCCCTGCCAAACACTCTGGAAGCCCCTGCCCGTGTCCAGTTCTGCCCGTACCCAACCCAACTGTGCCCATCTGACACAGATGGCCCTGTCCTGACACCTTCCCCTGCTCCCAGCAGTGCTCACACTGAGGGGTGGCACAGCATGGCCAGGCTGGGCCTCTCCACTTCTCCCTCCAAGGAAGGAGACACTGGAAGCCCAGAGATACTCGGATGAGGAATGCTGGGCTGGATCCCACTGCTGCCTCATGCTACCTGGCCATGGTGCTTACCTTTGGCACGTGTGAGCTCGAGGCCATAGCATGGCCAGGCCTAACAGGGTGAGCTGGTGGTGGGATCCCAATTCCAGTGTGGTGGGCACTGACAGAAATGCACAAGCAGCTCATGGTGTGGTCAGCACAGCATCAGCAGCAGCTCTCCAGCACCTCCTGTCCTCCAGAGCAGCACATGCAGGCTGCCCTGCAGCTGCCCAGACCTGCTCTCTGCACTAGCTGGAGCAAAACCCACAGTGGTCACTGGCCCCTGATGTCCCTGTGTTTCCCTGGGCTGTCTCTAGGCAGTTCCCTGCCACCCGAGTGGCCTTTCTGCACCGCAGCGCATCAGAGGCACCAGGCAACCCCGCTCTATATTTAGGCTGTGGAGAATTCCCCTGGGCTCTCCCTTCCGATCTGACAAGGTGAGTCACTGTGAGGGAGAGGCCAAGACTCACATCCGTCCCACTGACCCTGCTCTGACCCGTGCGCCGCTCCGAGCTGCCGGGACTGCGGCGTCTCAAGGGCGGGAGGTGGCTGCAGGTGCACCTGGGGAGGCAGCCAAAAGAACAGCACTCAGGAGCAAAACCCAGTGCCGTGCACTGCTCCTGGAGCTGGAGCCCCATCACCTGGCCATGGGCTGCTCTGTGGTGTCAGTGAGCCAGAGGAGAGTCTTGGTCCCCAAAACGCTCTTTCCTTCTGCATGCAGGTGGTCCTGACCCACCACAGTCACTCTGGACCTTGCGCTCATCTATTCCACTTGGACTCTTCTGCCTGGAGACCTTTGTCAAGGTGGGCAGAAGGGCTTTGAGTCACCTCCCTGGTCTGTAGGGTCAACTTCCCATCAGGACCTGTTCATGCCTGTGATGGAGAGCTGGGATGACAGGGAAGGCTGAGCAGTGGCCATGCTGTGTCCTTGGACCTGGAGCCAGTGAGTTGGAAGATAAAAGTGCCCTGGAGTTTTGTAGTGTTCAATAAAGCAATTGAACAATCCTCTGTGGGGGTCCCAGCAGAGACACCAAAGGCTCTTCCCTCCTCCTTCCAGATGCAGCTGCCCACTCTGCCATCTCAGCTCACTGCAGCCCATGGATGCAGCCCTAGGGCTCTCATGGCAGCTGGTTAAAGCACCAAGACTGAGAGAGTGGGTGTCAACCCTTCCCCAGCCACAGCCTCAGCCAGACCCAGACCAAGCACTCCCCCTGCCAGCATGGCTGGGACTCAACAGAAGATGGTCCCAAGTCCAGGCTGACACCCAGGAACTGCTGCAAAGGGAGGGTTGCCTGGTGAGAACCATGGAAATTCAGTCCCATGGAATTCTCAAGAAGGACAAACAAATTGGGAGATACTTAAAAGGAATATCTGCCACGGCATATGCTCAAAAACCTGCTGCAAACCTCACAGAGCATCCTGAAAGGAGGCATGTCCCTGGGAGGCCAGAGCAGTGGGGACGGGACATGGGAAGGGTAAAGGCAAGGAGAGCCTCCCAGCATGCCTTCTGCAGCCCAGAAGCAGTAGGAACTTTGAGCTGCTCCCAGATGACAAGGGAAACAGCAGCCACAACAAGAAGCTGGGCAGGACTTCCCCTGAGCAAGCTCCTTGGCTACAGGCACAGCAGGCAGGAGAGGCTCCTGAGGGAGGCATCCCACACCAATATCTGTAAGCAGCACTCAGTGCCATGTCCTGGGAGCTGCCTCTGCCTGCAGCCTGGTCTCAAACCATTCTGTACTGTTTGCTGGTCTGCCCCACACCTGGGTCACTGCCTGCCCCTCCTGCACACCCCCTTGGGGGTCTCAGGTCCAAAGCCACAATCCCTGCAATCAGCAGGTGCAGAGCTGGTCTAGGGGAGCCCTGCTCTGAGCATTCCTTGCCCATGCCAGGGTCATGCTCCCTTCACTCCAGAGCAAGGCAGACTGCAATCCTTGGGCCATGACAGACACAGTGTCAGGACCATGAGCCCAACCCACATCCCTCTGGGATCCCCCTCCACTCACCCCAGCACCAGCTGGCTGTGTGCCAGTGCCTTGACACCCAGGTACTGAGACAGTGCCTGTGGGTGCACTCCAGCCTGCTCCAGGCCAGGAGAGCACAGGAGCCACTTTCCACATGGAACTGCTCATTCCCTTGGCAACCTCCCTTCTGCCCATGCTCTTCAGGTGGATGAGACCACCCTGCTGCCCTCGCACTTGGCCATGTTGATCAGTTTATTCCAGCTCCTCTGAAATACGTATACAAATCAAATGTGCAAATAGTGCATCTTGGGACCAAGAGGGCAAAGGAAGGACGTGCTCCTGAGAGCAGGAGGAGCAGCAGTGCTAGAGCAGCACAGGAGGAGCTTGGAAATGGAGTGAGCAGGGGCCGAGCAGAGGGTGAGAGTTCCCATCAGGTTCCATCATCATTGAGGTCACACGTCGCTTAAATAGGGAACATGATTGAGTCTGGAACGTAAAACAAACATCTTCCGCAGTCTGCTCTCAAACTGTAAAGCTTGAGATCTCTGCTCAAGATCTGACCTCCTTCCAAAGAATAAATTACTCCCCTCCCACACAAAACCAAAGCGAGATGCTGTCCAGAAACAGTGACACAAGTCTGCACGGACTCTTCAGGGGCCCTGCACAGCAGGCACAAACCAAGAGGCCTGAAAGCCTTCAGCACAACAGGGCAGGCTCCTCTGCATCGTGACAGGCAGGAAGGTGGGGAGGTCTGCTGTAGGCAGAGAAAGCCACTGGCTCCCTGCTCCACCTTGGGGTCAGGGCAGAGGCAGAGCAAATGGCTATGGAAAACACAGCCAAGTCAGTGGCTGCTGTTGCTGCCTCTGTGGAGGATGTGAGGAAAAATGCAGAAAAACAAACCCATGCTCATCTCCATCCAGAAGCTCCAAGTGGAGAATGAGAGGAAGCCATTATTCTCCCTTTGAATTGTAGCAGCACCAATGACACCGAAGTTTTGGATGGATTTGTTTTCCTGGGGAAAGGTCAGAGGCTGGTGACAATGCAGATGGAGCATGAAGAGGCCAGGTTTTTCACAGGGCTGTGCGCAAGCAGACTTTGTCTTGTACCTTGGTATTTCTAGTATGGTTCCAGCAGAGTCTTTTAAAAAATAATACTTTGTACATTCAGGCTTTGCTGCCTCGGGGCAGCATCACCTCCCATTTGGCACTAATCATTGTATTCACAAACCTCTCTTCTCTCTCCTGAGTCTTTCCTGTCTAATTCAGGATGCAGAAGATCTGTCTGCGATGCAGAGTTCAAGAACTGTCCACTCAGCCCCTTGCCCACCTCCTGCCAGCTCTAGGCCTGGAGGTGGGAGATGTAACCCTCGTGCAGACTGGCAATGCAAGAGGGTCTTCCCAGAGCACCTGGGCATCTCTGTGTGTCTTCAGTGAGGTGGGATTCTTGCAGGGGGCTGCCAGTGCCTGCTCCCAGAGCTGCAGCGTGTCTTCTTCTCCTCCCTTGGACGCAGGAGCTGCAGCCACTCAAATCCCACTGGTTAGGTCAGTGATGACTCTGGCTTTCACCAGCTTTCTCAGAAATTCCTTCTCCCGCTGGATGTTGTGCGTCCAGGACTGGAAGAAAATGAGAGAGACAGGAGGTCAGCAACTACCTTGGCCAAGCATGCTCCTGTCCCTCATGCTTGGGAGACTGGCAAGGACACAGATCCTGTTGTAGATCAGAACAGCCCTTGCACACCAAGGACCTTCTTTTATGTAATGCTGACACAGTGTACCTAAGGTAGAAAATTTCCCTGTGGGCTAGGGGATGTTTTTTGGCATGGTGAGATCTGGGCAGTCCAGGCCCCTTGGGCAGACATGCCCTCACAAACTACTGCACACAGGAGTCCAACAGCACAGCACTGGCGATGATCTATGGCAGGGAACAGAGCTGGCAGAGGACACAATGGCAGGACATGTACCCATCACACACAGCACCCTGCCAGGCCATGGCGGTGCATGGGGGTGCATGTAGCTGAAACACCCCAAGACCATCCCCATCAAAGCCAGCTCTTGCTTCTGCTAGCTCTGTCAAGAGGAAATCACATGCTAAAGGTTACACTAATACAATGTGAAGGGTGAAATGGCAGGCACTTCAGAGCAGTGATTGCCATAGCTGGTGTCAGCCCTCCCAGATGTGTTCCTTGCAGCAGGCTTGAGCTGGGATCACAGCATCTGCCATCACTCACCTCTGCTGGGACTATTGAAGCACTTCATGAACGCAGGAAGTGGTTTGTCACACCCTGGAGCCCAAGGCAGAACAGGAAAAAGCAACTTTCCCCAAAATCTCCCAACAGGACAAGAATTCCTTACATGATTTTGACACAGTGCTCTGGTCAGCAGGTAATCTGAGCTCTAAATACAATCTGGACCATGACAAAATCACTCTACAGGAGCCTCCTTGAAATGGCCTCAAACCAACAGAGCATCAGCCCCATGAGCCCACTGAGGGTACTCTGTTATGGGTATCGAAATCCAGTTTACCCACTTCCAAACCATGGGCACCTGCCTGCAAGGCACTGGTTGTATCCGTCATGCACAGTGTGCATGTGGCTCTCCTGTCATCCTGCTTATCCTGCCCTGTCCTGTCTGGGACAAGCAGCTCTCAGCCATGACTGCTGTGTGGCACTGACAGCCCCAGGCATGACATGCACACAGTGGGCTGACAAGAGATTCAAGGTCCCTCTCTAGATCTCCAGCACGTTTTGGAAATAACTTTCTTGCTGCTACTGCACCTTTACAAGCCACTTCCATCCCCTCAGTGCACAGGAATGACAACAGTTAAAGCTGCTAAAGAAACTTCAGGCAGGTAAATGAGGTCTTTGACTTCCTCTGCTTCCAGTGAGTCTGTTACCTGAACACTGGAAAGGCTACACCACTACAGGGAACAGGACCACACATGGAGAACTGTGTTGGTGCTCTTTGGGACTCTGGAAATGCATAAGGCCCTATCTCTAAACTGAAAAGGTACTGCCCTGAAACAACTCAAGGCATGGCTTCAGCTAATGCAAAAACAGAAACTGACAAGTGGCACTAGGAATAAGGGTTACAAAGGCTTGTAAAAGGAAAAAAGCATCAGTTCCAGAAAGCAGCAGTGGGAACGATGGTGGCACAGAGAGAGCTGGGAGAGCAGGGCTGAGTGTTGGAGCCAGAGAGCCAGAATCCCTCAATGTGCTGGAAACAGTTCCACATGTGGCATGTCAGCTGGGGGCCCTGGGCTTGGCCCCTGCCATGCAGCAGTGTCACTTGTGCCAGCACAGCCCCTTGCTGGGAAGGCTCAGCCTGAGTGTGTGGGTGAGCTCCTGCCCACAGGCAGCAGCACTGCCTGCAGGCACAGAGGCCACGCTGGGACACCAGGGCTCAGTGCATTCACTTGCATCTGGCTGGGATGGTTGTTGAAACCTGCCTGGAGCACCAGGAGCCTGATACCTCATAGCACAACCTGAGCCCTCCTCCATGCCTTTCAGCCTCATCACACAGTCTGAGAAGCCAACTGGTTTTGGCCAGGACAACCGTTCGTGTTTGTGTTTTTTGTAAGATGAAATGGGGAACAGCCACTTGTAGGCAAACTCAAACCACCTAAAATTCCACCTCAGGCCATGTGCAAGTGCCTTATCTGATGGCAGAAGGAAATCTGCTTTGTGAAAAGTACAAGTGGAGCAGGAATTTAAGTTCAGTAGGTAGATAACAAAACTTTGGGTGACACAATTGCAGTCTCTCACATTACAGCTAGGTCTGGCTCCAGCACTCACTGCAAAGTTGCTGGCAACACCTACCAACCTGTGGCTGTTCAGCACCCAGGCTGCTTTGTACCCCAGGCACTGCCACTAACTCCTTTTTACAAGCAGTCACACAAAAGGCCATTCAGCCTCCCACCTGATCCATGGATTTAGTGATGTCCACATCAGTACTCTCTAATGTCTTGTGGCTAATGTAAGCCCACAGAGGAAGAGGTTCCCTCGTGAGAACACGCTTTCATCCCTCCCAAAGAGCACTGTCAGGGCACTCAGTGCAGTGCTGCTCCCCCATGAGCAGCACGGGCAGGAGGGATGAGGCATGTCTCCAACACCAGCTCCGGTTACTGATTACCCAGAGGGACTCACTCATCCCACTGACAGACTGAGCTGATCAGACTGAGGAAGCTGCATTCCAGCACCAGCAGTGGGGACAAGAGCCAGAGCAGTTTTCTCAAAACTGACAGGAAAGCAGGCACCTCAGTCCCACTGCTCTGACAGGAAAAGGCAACAAAATACACCCTAAACCCCAGAAGGTTTCAGGGTGTATACACCTCAAATAGAACCATGGGTATACACCTTAAACAGCAAACACTGCCAGCAGAAAACTCCAGCTCTTTTCTTGTCAATCTGCACCTCAAAGACAGTGATGGAGCAGTTTGGAGCATTTACTGTCACCTCCACCTTCCTGTCCCTGCACATTGCCACCGCTGCTACAACCTGGCAGACTGGCTCTGCCCTCTCTCCTCTGCTGCTCGCATCCAATGCAGCTTCCACTTGTGGAATCAAACAGGCTGCTTGCTTGAGCCCATGGTTGGAGCAATGAACTTTGAGAGTTACAACAGGAACATCCCAGGAGGCTCCAGACCCCTTCTTGTTCTCCAGGGATCAGGCTGGGATTTCCTGTGCTTTGGGTCTGTCTCTGAGTAGTGGACATTTCCTTTTTCCAGTGGAGAGCAAAGCAGAGGGAGCAGAGTTATTCTGCCAGTGCTGTTATGGCTGTTTATCCCAGGGAGGTGGCAGTGGCTCTCTGAGTGCTTGGTCACAGTTATTAGATGAAAATTTATCATCAGTTAAAGCCACCTTTCAGGGTTATGCAAATGCAGCAGCCCCAAACCACCTATCCTTTTTATCTTGACAATTCCACAAAGAAGCACAAAACATCATCTGTCGCTTCAAGAAAAGCCAAGTAGAATATTTTAAGCCTAAGCAAATGTTTCAGAGACAAACCCAGGAGGAAGGTAAGCTCCCTGTCTGTAATCAATTACAGTCGGAGAATGCCTCAGCTTCAGACCACATTAGTCTTATCAAGCATGCTGCAATTTAAATACAGGAACACTAAATTAGAGAGAGTGAGTCAATGAGGAATGCATTCAAGAAAAACAGCAAGTTGTAGAGAAGGAGTTTTTCTTCTGTTACATCTCTGTATTTCTGCATGTCAGCAGCACTTCTCCACAAAAACCTGCACAGAAACCAGAGCAGAGCAAGAAGTGCTACTTCACTGGCAACAGTCGGTTTCCACTCTCCACCAGTGCTAATTTATCTTTGTCTTTAACCTTCACTGCCTTGTCTCTAGAGCTGCTTAATTTTCATCATCAGACTGCCCCACTGTGCTTGAAACTGCTGGGGATTCGCACGTACTCAAACAAAAGGGATGGCTGGGCACCCTCATCTTCTTGTCTTTAGGGGATTTACTCACAGCTCCTTTATGCCCAGTCATTCTTACATCAACTTTAAATTTCTAACAGCTGTTTTTGCTCCTGCTTACTCTTACTACACTCACAGAGAGAGAAACTGTATCTCTTTTTAGTCTTCATTTTACCAAGTTAAACAAGGAACGCCTTTCTTCTACCAAAACAAGCTGTTCATTTACACCATGAAAACTGGGAAATCTCACAGAATTACAGTAGCTCCCTCTGCCCCTATTTATTCCAGATTTACTTCTCATGAGTTAGGAAAAAAGGCTCATCAGTGCCTCATGCAGAGGCAATTCCCTCACTCAACAAGAAGTCCTTTCCTCTAGTCTTTCCAGAGCTGCATCTGTCTTCTTTTTCCCCCCAGTAACAGTCTGGCAGCCTGAATTATTCAGTGATTTATTTGTACCTATCTAAGCACTTTCCTCCTCTGCCATTGCCAAATAATGCTATCCCAGATTAGAGTCAAAATGTCTGTTATTGCCCCAAAAAGCATGACTTTCCATTCATAATCTTAGATTTCATGCCATCCAATTCACTCCTGTTCTCAAGGTGCTCATGGCCTTCCTGGATGGTATTTTGATCCTCCCTTGTATTGACCACACCTGGCTTTGTCTCATCACAAATTCCCCTTGCACACCATTGCCTTCTGTGCCAAAAATCATTAAAGCAAACACTGAACATGACCTCCTGCAGAGGAACTCCCAGCTGTCCATTCAGTGCTGCTTTTTGTGCTCTCTCTTAGAGACACTATTCATGTACAGGTGTTGCACCAAACCCTGGCTTCTGAAGCTGAACTAATGATAATATCTCACAGGATTGCATGCTTACCTGAACTTCTGACAGGCGGGACCGCTACACTTCCTCTGTCCCAAGAATGATTTTCTTTTAAATCAAATAAAGATATTAAATTAGTTTTTGTAACCTGCCTTTGGTAAATCCATGTTGTGTTTGCTTTCAGGATTTAAATATTCTTTCATTTAACTGTGCTCTGAAGTTCTGAATAGTACCTCTGAGGTTGGTTTAAGAGTTCTGAATTGGACAGGATTATTTTCCTTGACTTGTTCCCATACCACTCCTGCCTCCAAAAAAAAAAAAAAAAGAAGGGAAAAAGAGGTATTATATCTACTACAAGCTAATCCTGTGGAACTTGGTAGATTTATTGTGGACCTTTTCCTCTGGACTTGCAGCTTAAGTGGCTCAAAGTGGAACAGAGATCCCTTGGGCTCTCACACCTTCTGCATTAGCTTCAACAGCTCTTGCCTTTCAGTGCTGACCCAGTAATTTTGTTTTCTGTGAACTTCTCACCATAAGCGACCCTTTCCCTCACATTCATCATATCATCCTGACAGAGGTAATATATATATTCATGTGGTTCCTACTTTAATCCTGCTTCCTTCACCTCCCTGGATGTCAGTCCTGATATTCTTTCCTTGCTTCCCTATTAATTGTTCGTCAGTGACACTGTTCAGTATTTGCTAATTTTCCTTTGCAATATCTAATTGAACTTGACTTTTGCCTATTTCTACTTTATCTCTATCCCTTCCAGTTATCAGGAGTGAAGTCTTTTGATGCTCTTCTATTACTTCTAACACCACTTTGAAGCAGTTCTTTATGAAATTATATTTACAGCCTTTTTCTGCCAGTTTTCCCCTTGCTGCAAATATGAATCACAGATAATTATTGTACTGTCACAAACAAGACTTCAAGTCTACAATAAGTCCATGAACTCTTCAGTGAATGTGCTTTTAGTAGCCCATTCTCCAAGGCTAGGCCTAAATCCAGAGAGGTCAGAGTCTGCATGCATGCCCCAATTCCACTGAGCACCCCTCCACCACTGCTGAGCCTATATACAGCCCTGCTTATCAAGCTCCCTCCTTTTGGAAGCAAAATCTGAGTTATATCATCCCTTCTGTTGACTTTCCATTTAATTTAACCATGAAGGCACTTGATCAAAGGCTATTTCCTAAAATGTCCCTTTGCCAGGTCTTCATACATGCTAAAAGCAGCTGCGAAAAGCCCACAGCTCTTCTCGTGCCCTCCCAGCTGGTGACAAGAGCTGTGCCAGCCACTGTGTCTGGGAATACCTGGGCTCTCCTTTTGACAAGGAGATGTACAGCCCTACTGTACATCCCTGACAGTGCCATTTCTGGGGGCACCCAGCACCCCACAGACATCTGTGTTCAATGCTGGGGTCAGCAGCTGGGCTCTAACCCACCTCTGTAGATCTTTTACTGCCTTCTCCTATAGAGAACTTGTCCAAACCCCAGTGCTGTTTCTGTCCATTCTCCAGCTGTACTTTCCTTGCTGTTCTTAGTGCACAGTGATATCCTGAGTGTCACAGTACTTCTGTCCTTCTGAACAAGGCAATACCTGTGCTCTGGTCAGGGCTGCTATTCCAACAATCTTTTCCAGATTTCTCTTATACAGACACACAGTCCTTATGCACAGGAACAGCATGTGAGGCCTTTGCTCAGCCCCAACATTGTCAAACAGGTGGCTTTTAAACAAAGACAAAAATGTATAAACTTCATCAGTCATCACTGCCGGCCCCAAGAAAAAGCACTGCCCTTTCAGAGGTGCCCCTGCCCCAGCCCCTAACCTCCCCCTCAAAAGCTGACCTCCATTTCAGTCTGCACCACTCCTTGTACTGCAATCACAATTCATCAGCCAGGCTCCAATAGCCATGTTTTCAGTCTATAAATCACCAAGCCAGACATCTGCCCGGCTTTCAAAGGAGTTTTGTTCTTCTTGTTGGCTACCACAAACTTTAAGGTACTTGGAAGCCTGAAGCAGCCCTACCACCCCCTCCCAAGCAAGTTGTGTTGATTTAAAATGCAAAAGGCGGCTTCCCAGAGAGAGCCCAGATGATGATAAAGCACTATTGTCTGTGCCTTTATGGTTCAAGACTCCAAACTCGATGTTTGCGGATTATTCTGAGAGGTAGCTGCTGTCGGGGAGAGACAGAGACAAAGCTGTGTGTCACTGCATGCTGCAGGCCACCTCCCCTGGCCCTTGTGACAGCCCTTACACAGGCTGAATGAGAAGTGTTACAAGATGGTGTCCTCAGAATCCCACAAAGACCTGCTGGGGAAGGGGCCAGTGATCAGAAAGAAGCCGTCAAAGGCTGCCCCGCCACCTCCCCCTCAGGTCAGGCACTGAGTCACTGAGGTGCTGGGCACAGCTGTATCAAAGGAGCTGACACCTCCAACAGCAGTGCTGGAGCTTGACCTGCTTCTCCAGTAAAAAGAGACCCGCCAGCAGCTCCCCTGTGGGACACAAACACTGCAGGCAGGCTCGGCATGAGCAAGGGTGGCATTGAACCATGAATTGCCCTTTTTGCCACTCATAAGTGTGTGAGGCAGTCTGCAGCCAGCTGCTGAGAAGACAGCCCAGGATGTTCCTTGTATGGCACCTGAGGTAACTCCTTGCTCACATCCTTGCTCCTGCAAGAAATGACCAGGGATAGAAGCTCACCTCTGGATCATGAGGCTTGGGAAGACTGTGCTGGGGCAGAGCACATGGAGGAGGGATGCTGGGAGCCTGTCTTGTGCTTCGTTCCCATGATTTAGCACAGCCCCCTGCTCTCTCAGTTTCATAAGCTCCTTATGGATATGTTTTTACTATTCTAAACAGTCACTTTCCCATCCTTAAATAATTTCTATTTTACTCTATTTTAAAATTATTCCTTTTCCTCACCACCATTTCCACATTTCCTTCGCTATGCTCCCAGTGGGTCTGACACTTCTACATTAATAGAAGACAGTGACCTGTGATAAAAATACATTTTTATGGAGTGCTTGGACAGGAAGCATTACAGGACCTGAGCAAGACATAAAAATACAATAAAGTATATGAAAATCCAGCTCCAATAGATTCATTGCCATGAAAACAGAAACAAGTGAGCAGACACCTTGGCAAAGACTCAATTTTTTGTACAGCATTCATGGAAGCAGGCAAGGGACAAAAGCTGTTGCAAAGTTATTTGGAATAGGGAAAATAGTAACTGAACAGAGGTGACATACTTGGCCATTCTGCATTTTGCAAGCTAAAACAAAGAGATGGGATAGGAGCTGAAAAATCCCCTGTGAGAGTTTATACAACAGCACTGGGTCTGTTGGGCACTGGAGTCCCAGTAACAGATGAGAGAACAAAGTTTGTCCTGACACCACCCAGAAATCTCCTGCTGAAGTGCAGGCCAGGAGTCTGCACCCCAGCCATGACAGGGAGCAGTGCAGAGACACAAGAACTGGCCCTGAGGCACAGTTTCAATTGCATTGATCTTGCAGCTCACACCTGAAACTGAAAGCACCACCCCAGTGTGCTTCCAGCTCTCCTGAGCACACTGAGGCATAGAAAAGGGTCTCCTCCACCAGGTCTACCTGGACATACCCTGGCCAGAGTACACTGAGCTAGCCAGGAGAGAGGGTAAAGAAGCTACCCAGTACTAAATTAGAGAAATTAACTCTGACAAGCATTCGCAAGCACAGGAAAGTCCACACATGTTTGCAGCCATACTACAGAATAGTAGTACACCATACACTTCTCCTTGACTATTAACAGTGATCAAGTTCCAGTGCATCTCCCTCCTTGCAGATCCTTTTCTTCTGGGGCAGGAAATGCCTGTCCAGCCCTCAGGAGCTGGAGATCCTAGAAGACTCAGTGCAGGCAGCTGGCTTCTGTGGTAGCAATAGCAGCACAATCTTGGACCTTGAGAGCTTTTACTCCTGTGGGGAATGCACAGGCTGAGCTAAACTATGGACTGGGTATGCCTGTTTCTCCTTTTGGAAATTCAGCTGCCAGTGCCACAGAGCAACAGGAAAAATCAGATTCATTTCCACAGAGATTTTATCACCTCAGTCTTGGCACGGGAGAGGCATCTCCACCCAGCCGTGAGCAAGTGAGTGCATTTTGCTGGCTTTTTTTATATAATCAGAACAAATTCCTTGGAGATGACTCACAGGGTTTCAAGGGTGTCCAGAGAGATGTCAAGCAGCCTCAAGTGTAAATCAGTGACACACCTTGCTGAGAGGACTCCTGCTCACCAGCAAGCCCATTTGCCCTGCAGATACCAGGCAAGGGATGGGGCTAGAGGGATACTGCCCAACAGGCTCCCACAATCCACACACACATGTGTGGCATCTCCAGGCCCAGGACACTGCTGGTGTTTACATTTCCTCTGTAAAGACAGTGATGTTTTCAGGGTGGAGCTGGAGTGCTTCCCTGCAGCTGCTCTCTAGGCTTAAACACTGAAGATTTTCAGACACTCAGGCTGGAGGAGCTTGGCAGTTATTGAAGAGATTTGAACTTCAGAAATAGAGATTCTGCCCCACCAAAGCCTGGTCAAACTGCAGGGGCTCCTGCCTGGGATGTTCATTGTGGTGGATCAGCTGTATCCCATTGCAGTTCAGTGCTGTGATGATGCCATGTTAAGCAAACCTGTTCCATTCCCCTGCCCAGGAATGAACACTCCAGCCTCCATGGGTCTGCAGGCCAGAGGACAAAGATGATACTTGCATAATTTCAAAGTATAGCCTGCTTTAGTGGCTCCTTTAGAGGCTGAAATGTAGAGGAGGACCAGGAAGAACTAGGCCTAGACACAATCCCAGAGGTCCAAAGAAACACTGAGAAAAATCCTGTGGATGCTCTTGGACCTTTGGGTGTCAGAGCAGATGGAACAGACAAATCCTTGGTGGATCTTGGCTCTGGGTCAGTCTTCTTTCACTAATACCAAGGGCAAGGTTTGACACAGGGTGCCAGTGCAGGCCAGCCTGCCCATTTGCAAGCTGCATGCAGGTGCATGCAGCAATGTCAAATCCCTTCCATCACGCAGGTGCTTCCAGTCTGGAGTGGGGCAAATCTCTATTTCTGCATTCTTTGAAGGCAAGTGCAGAAGACACAACCCAGCTATTATGCCCTTCACCTTTCAACTTCCCTCAGATGACTAACAATTACCAGCTACCATTAATATTAAATAGGAGAGAAAGAAATGTGATCCTCTCTTTGCCCTTCACATTCCACAATATCACAAACAATTTGTCATATTGGGAGGGGCTGAGGCAGGAGGAGCATTAATTATTGATACTTGGGAACAGATGGCTTTTCTTGTACCAGGGCAGTGAAATGTAAGAGGAGCCCGTGGGTGAGGATGTGAGGATTGGATGGGCAGACACATATCAGGTAACCAGCCTTCAAGTGGAACAGGAACCTTCCTCCTAGAACCAGCTCCACTGGGCTGCAGAGCTCCCAACAACAGCCCCAGCTGCAGAAACAAATCCACTGACATCTGAATTACTGAGGCTTCACCAGAACCTTTCAACGCTCCCTCACCTCTGTACAGGACATGATGACTGATGGCTTCCAGACAGCAGAGCCCTGGCAAATCAGCACCAACTGCTCTCTCTAGGAGACTTCTCTGGTTGCATTTCACGTGTTCATCCTCATCTAACTATTCCTGAGACCCCATACAATGTCTAAGAGTGACCTCCTCCAGCCTTCCAGCAGCCTTGGATCCCATTTGGGCTGCTGGCCTCCAAAATCAGAGATCCAAGTGATGCGGACCTGCAAGTTCAACCAGAGACTCCGTTATCCAACTCTTTGCCAAATTTTCCCATTGATTTGTCCAAGGATGAAATAAAAGAAGACTTCATTCTTGTTAGTTCCAGTGGTGTCCTCATGTCCAAAATCTGACCGTGGGAATGACATCCTTATGAGACAGGAAGAACAACTGGGCAAAAATGATTCTCCACCAAAGGCAGCTGATTCACCAGACTGAAAACAGTGACACCAAAAGCTTTTCCTGAAACTTTCTTGAAGAGTCTCTGTACTCCCTGCTGGACTCAGGCATCTGTAGCCATTTTCACTCTGGCCTAGCCATCTCTTTGCTGAAGATAAGGGATCAGCTGTACTGCCTCAGACCTGGGCCTGGAGAGCCCAGGGTCCTGTCTCTGGCAATGGTTATAAGCAGATGGTGAGACCTCCTCTACTACTGCAAAAGTTATATTCCTTGGCTATTTTCCATTCAGGGATTTCATAAGCTAGACATCACCTCAATTCAATTTACTTCTTTGGACATACCCCTTAAATCCTCAAATAGGCACTCATTTCCCCAGCAAGGACTAATTAAATCCATGGTTACCCCATTGAGCTAAGCAGACTCTCTTGCCACCTCCAGAGGCCCAGAAGGTACCTCAGGACCACTGTGTCAAGTCCCTTGTTGTACTGAGGACCTCCTCACAGCCTTTCCTAAACTCTGTTCCCTTAGCCTCTGCGGAGAGCTTCATGCTTCAAAGTCTCATTACTCTGACAATTAGACACACTCTTCTCATTTCTCAAGCTGACTAATCATTGATTTATAATTCCTCTCACTCTGCCTAGGGTCATGCAGCCTGCAGCCTGTGAGAGTACTAAGACACGTACAGTCTTGTGATTTGGAAAAACACAACTTCCCAGCTTCCCTCCTGGTCTGAATCAGTGGTAAAGTCCTTGGGGTGAGCAAATACCAGGTGCCAGGGGACAGCTACTGTCCATGAAAAATACAACTTCCCACAGTGTGGAGTAGGATAGAGCAAGTTTCCCTACCCGGTGAAGAGGGAGAAGCAATCTTAGGAAGACCTGGGTCACATCTGCGCTGGGAAAGAAGGAGCTCTCCCATAAAAGCACAAACCTTCCTACTACAGAAGCTTTGACCAGTGTCCAAGTTTGCTCTAGTTTGGTACAGGAAATGGACAGACCTGAAGGCATCTATACTGCTGCATTATACCAATATGAGAGATTTTGTTCCTCCAAAAATGCTGTTTGTCTCACTGTGATAGTAGCAGAAAATGTGTTTAATGTGGACCTGTCTTTACAGAGCAGTCTCCACAGACCCAGTGGTGCTCACAGCAGTGAGGTGCTGCTGAAGAGTCAGCTGAGAGCTCAGGTACACAGGCTGATCTCACCTCCCCCATACTTCCCAGGGCCTGAGGAGGGGATCAGATCACAAAAGAAGCCTATGGAGTAGAGAGCAATCCAATGGATCAAAAAGCAGGAGAGGGCGCATCTTTTCAACCCCAGAGCAGAACTGCTCCCTTTCACACTCCTTGGGTTAACATTTATGTGAATCCTTTCCCTGCCACTCAAAGAAGAAATTACATTATATACACATTCCGGAGAACTTTTCCCAGCAGTAATAACCATTTTTAACATACACTGAGCTTGGGAGAATGTCTAGAATTTTACAAGCAGATGCATGAGCGGAGCTGAGTTTTGATCCACACAGCACAGCTGTAAGCTGACATCACGATCCCAGTCAGGCTCTGGAATTGGGGTGGCCAGTGGGTTTGGGAGGAGGATGTGCTAGGCAGCAGCTCCCTACCTCTTTGATGGCAGACATCTTGATGTTCTCATAGTAGTGCAGCGGTGCATTGGGTGAGCTCATGTCATAGCCAAAGCCAGCCACCGCCACCTCATCGCAGTTGTGCAGCGCCATGGTTATTGCTACGCTTCCCAGGGTGGGGATGTTCTGAGAGGAGAGAAAGCAGCAATGGAAGTCATTAGCAGGCTGTCATCTTTATCAAAAATTTCCTCTTATTGTCTCTGCTCACGGGGGCACTGCTGTGACTAAGCAGAAAATCAGAACGTGGTATTTGGCTATATTCAACCTGCCAGCTTGCAGGGTTGATAGGCTCCCAGCTTGTAAAGAAATTAATGCAAATGGTCAGACTCCCCTTCCACAGCTTTGCTGTCCTGAGAACAGGGCAGCAGATGAGCTGGAGGATGAATCACAAGGGATACATTAGCCTTCTGAAATTAAAACAGACACAGACAGTGGATTACAATGTTAATGCACGTTACTGGCTTCCAGCTAGGCTAAGGAAGAATACTTATCCCAAACAGGTCACCATACAGGAGCCAAACTGAGGAACAGCACAAACACCTTATTTTACTGATGGCAAATGCAGTTTAAGGTTGTTAAACAGCTCTGGGAGATGGAGAGGAGATCAGGCAGTGTGTTCCAAGATCCCTTCCTTTTCTCAGGGGCACCTTGATAGTGAGGGGGCACTCTGGCCTGTGCCATTCCCTCCAAAGCACACACTGGGAAAACAAGAAGCAGTGGGAAGCCAGTCAGAGATGGGTGGTAGCATCCAGGGGATATCACAACTGCCCTTTCCCATCTGCTGACCTGCAATTTGCACTGATGTCCAGCCTTAGCCCTTCCCATTTCACTGGGCTCTGGCACTGTGACAGCAGTGCTGTACAGCTCCTGTGTGTTCTGCTGGGACAGCAAAGTGTTTCCAGTGTAAAATCCTAGCTCACTGACTTTTCTATCTCCCCTTTAGCCAGATAGATAAATCCAGAGGCAACTTTGCCCCAGGGCCTAGGGAGAGGCTGAGAAATCCACCCACATTTTCATTTGTTGAGTATCCAAGACTGGTCGTATTGGAAATATCACAAATTCAGAGGACATGCTCAGACAGTCACCAAGGGTGACAGCTCTTAGCTGAGATGTAGAAACCAACTGCACTCTTATATTTCTCATTTACAATGGTTTACCCTGAACTGGTGAGCAATGCTATTGCATGTTCAAAATGGTTGGGAACAATGTTTTGAGTTTCTGCTTCTCATTCAAAGGAATTGGCTTTTTTGGCACATGACTGTGTTCACTTCTGATTGCCTGACCAGTCTGAAGGAAAATGTTTTCCAAGCAAAGAATGCCACCCATATCCTAGCTGAGATGTGCAGAGCTGGGAGCACAACTCATGTGCTATGTAGAACCCCACTACAGTGCACCAGAATTACTCTAATCTGAAAACAAACAGGCAAAAACTGCTTATGGCTAAATCAATAAGACATCAAGTTCAAACATTTGCAGCACAACAGTAACAGAGCACACCTGAAATGACAAGATCTTCTTACATCCCACTGTTCCAGCTCTAGATGTCAGGAAAAGCAGCAGAATAATTTAGTTCTCACTGCCTAATTTCAATTGATACTCACAGAAACAATACTGGTTTTATTCTAGTCACTTTAGTTAACTGTTAATTCACTGGTAGCCAAAAAATATCAAGTAGGGGTTTCAAAAAATGGAAAAAGTTTATTAGGCAAGGATAAGAACATTGCCCCAAATTTCAAAATATCCAAGAACATCCTGTCTTTCCAGACATGACAGTTTTAATTCTGATTTCTCTGCGTTATGTTTTGCATAGAAGATGACATTTGTATGTCACTGGGATTGCATCAGTTGGTGAGCGGACGTGCCACAAACCCTTTCCCTCATCAGAGCTGTAGTTACAGTGTCCAAAACACAGTGAGTAAATGGTTACATCCCTGAGACTGTGTCGTCATTGGGAGCACCATGGTGTTAACACCACCCACACTTGCACTGGGCCCATTCCCACGGTACTGCTCAAGGGAGACACGGGGTCTTTGCCTGGAGGGAATTTCACTGGCCAATTTAACATTTAAGAGCTAACTTTCTAATGTGAGTCTTGCAAACCACAGAGAATTAATCACATTACCCAACCTTATGGGAGGACTGCCAAACTTTCTTTCAGGCATACTCTGTCTGGAGAATAACAGTAGACAGAAATTGAAAGTGAACTTTCATTTGGTCACCAAATATCTGTCTGACTTTATTCTTTCTACAATACATCCAATGATATTTATGGAAAAATACAAGGTAATTCTCATCTGCTTCTGTTCTTCAGTAGTTCCTGACATGCCACTATCTTAGTACCACCTGCTCTGCTCCCAAAAATGATTAAAATACCAGTGACTACCTACCTTCCTAACCTCTTGAATTGTAGTAGATGTATCTGATTTGGCCTCTATAACTATCAGAAATTCACAGGATGTCCTTAGCAAATTGTTTTGCATTACGCTAAAAATCACATCTGGAAACGGATGATCTGATGACAGTTTCTTAATTATGCCTAATTGATGTTAGCACCCTCCAACACTGCAGTAGCTATAGTTTAATATATGTCCCCCTTGAAGGCAAAATTCTGCAGCTTTCAGTGGTGAGATGCAGCCTCAATCCCACTGCTGCAGTCAGAATCCTGTGGGCTAGAGAGGTGCCTCTTGAAAATACTGTCAAAATGATCACCCCTGCTATTCACTGAGGGCAGTAGCTATTAGGGCAGCACAGGGGCGCTTGCAGAACTCACCCACAGCAAATGGTGAGGATAACAGCACCTGCCTAAGAGAAGAATATGGAGCAAAGTGTGTGTGCGTCCACACGTGCCCAGATCACATACACATAACTGGGCACTTGCTCCAAAGTGCTTATCTTTAAAAAAGAAGCAACCATCAAAGGGATTAAACAGTAACTGGGGAATTAGACAGTCTTGAAGAAAATGGAGCTGCCTTGAACAAAACTATATAAAAAGTACAATTGTTGATTAACTATGTGTCATTACTTTAGTGTCAGTACTTTAGTCTTGATTTGGTTTGAGCTATAGAAACTGAGCCCTGTTCTCTGTGGCAGCCTGCTGAGATTCTGCTACTCCTGCTGCCTGTTGAAAATGAAGCACTGCCTCATGCCCAGCTTGTGGCATGGGAAAGACAACACCCTGTAGGATCTAGGGACATTTCCCAGGCTGTGCTGCAGAGAATGCAGCAGAGCAGCACTCTCAGGTCCAAGGGCTATCCCCTCCTTTCCTCTTAGCAAAGAAGTGCCAAATAAGAGGAGACACATTATTAGAGAGGAAGTGGCTATAACTACTCCCTGGCTGCATCTACAGAGCTTCCAAGCTCTCCTTATTGTACATTTACATTCATTAGCTGCTAACCCTTAATCTGGACCTAATGGACCATATACAACCTACGGGGCAAGCTGGGGGACAAGTGACTCCAAAAGAAGTTAAGCATCATGGACATGGCTGTGCCAAATCTGGCTTGCAATGCCCTGCACAATGTGTCAGTGCTATCTCACCACACACGCCCTTGAGCCATGCCCCAAAGACATACCAAAGCAAGCACCACACCTCCTCTGTTGAGTTATGAAAATAAAACTCTCTCAAACCACTGAGAAGGACTCTCGTTATTTGAGGCTTTTGCTAAGACAAAACCCTCCCAAATTCTACCATCTTGTCTCAGGATAATAATCTAGTGTTAGACCAGTTCAAAGCCTGTGTTCCTGCTCATGGCCCTCTGTGCGCTTGGGTGCTCCTGTGTCACCAAGCAGTGCTGCTTTTAACCAAATGGTTGAAGAGCTACAGCCCCACAGCAGCCAGTGCTGAGGCAGGAGCCCCTTGGGATGCCTCTCAGCCACACAGAGACTGCCCAGTGCAGGTTAGACCTGGAAAGGTCCAACATGACCACTGCTGCAGATGTGGCCATGATGAGTCTCTGACCTGAACTGGTGCCCAGCAAGCAGTGTGAGCTGGGAATGGCAAAGCCCAGAAATCACTGGCAGCCTTCTCTGCTTGTCAATTCTCTGCCACAAGTCTTGAGCTTGGCCTTGCAAGCTGTGTGCCAATGGTTTCTGGGGACCAGAAATGCCTTTAGCAGTACAGACATAGGACAGGCTCTCCTGACTGCTCCTACACTGTTCTGTGCTGCAAGCAGGAAGAAAAAGGCTTCACCTCAAGACATGGATGTTTCATCTTCCATTCTGCCCCCTGAAGAGGCTTTAAAGACTGACTTCTACTCACATAAGGAAAGAAGTCAGTCAGCAGAAATGAACACTGGAACTCCTCTGGACTCTGTTGAGGCTGACCATTACCTCGTGGGCTTGTGCTGAAGATCCAGTGCTGGTGACTGAACTAGGGCTGGAACTGCTCTTTGCCTGGTGCATGTGAAAAGCTCTTGCTGCTTTTCATTCCATGCCTGGGTCATTCCTGTGTCACTGCCTGCTGGACTGGAAGGAAATGACTGCTGTAAATCTGTTTTTAGAAATATTTGACTCCCTTAATATGTTAAATGAATTCCAGTTATTTATGGGATTTTACTTAGTTCACGGTATTATTGGATTGTTCAGACTATTCCAATTGTTACCTTTTTCAATAAAAGGGTAAGTGTTACTGAAGAATAAACTCCCTACAAACAATAATACACCTGGATATTTAAATTGGTTTGACTACTATACTAAATGATTTGAGGAAAAAATCCAAAAATTTGCTTACCTGGGAAAAATTCTTACCTTAGTTTTATCAGTTACAAACCTGATCACCTAATAGCATTGAAGTTTTCAAAACAAAAGAAATCCAGAACAAAACTATAATAGTCATCTCAACATACATGAACTATCACTTTTGTTTCTTTATGTTTTTATCAGAGCAAATCCAAACCTACCCTTTGTTTCCTTTAGCTGAAAAGCTGGAAATATGGCATAGAAAGCAATTTGGTGTCATTCATTGTGAGCAAGCAAATGCCTGCATTCTGTGGAGTGGTTCCTGTCACAGGAGCTTACAATGCACACTGCTGCTCCTAGAGCTACCTCCACCCATGCCCAGAAACAGCTGCAATAGTGGGCTTCAAAAAACACAGCAGAGCATCTCAGTGCCCTTCCTTCAGCTTCCCTGGCTGGGAGTGGGACAGAGCCTGCAGGACTGGCTGTCTGCAGCTGAGCACAGGGAAGGGCCAGCAGCTGGTGGCTGGAGACAGGACAGCCCAGCAGGCTCCCTTCTGCCACTTCCCTGCTGAGTTCCTCAACACCCAAGCCCAGTCCAAGTATTTTTGACCACGTCTAACCTGATGCACAAGCTCTGATTCACCATTTGCCATAGAGCAGATTCCTGTGCAGTGCAGGGAGTATTTCTAAAGGATGTAAGGACTTAACAGAATGCAAACTTTACTACATGACTTTACTACACTCAACCTGCTCTGTGATAAGCACATACACACTCCATGCTAAATGGGAGTTCATGGTCTACTCTTCACTGAGAAGCAAACTCCCTTCAGTTCCTTGGCATCTCTCACGAGCAGAAGGAGGTGGCTGGGCTTGTACCAAGAAGAAGCTGCTATGGAGCATTTACCTGCTCCCAGCACCAGTTTGTGTGAGCATCCTACCCTTCCCCAGCAGCTCATGGACTGGTCCCACTGCAGTGGCAATGGGTGGAACAGCCCAGCCCACAAAGCAGACGTGCTGCCTTGCAACCCCAAAGCTTTACAGTGACACTAAGTCTCTACATTTGACTGACTGCACCTGCAGTGGCCCTTACCTGTCCCTCCACCTGCCTTAGAAGATGCCAGCAGGGTGCAAAAAAGAGAGAGCCACATGACTGGAAAGGACTAAGTGGAAGATTGTTCTGCTCCTGCCATCCCCACCTCTCTTCTACTCCACAAAGACCCAACAGGTTCCAAGACACAGCCTTCACAAAGCCACAGTCCAGTAAGAACAGCCCAGGAGACAAAGTTTGCAGACACCTGGGCAACTCATGAGAGAAAAGGTCATGATGATGAGACAAGGGAGCTGAAAAGTGCCTAAGGAGCAAAGGATTCCTGCTGGCACCTCCAGAAAGGAGGCCTGCCCACAGGAAAAACCATCTAAGAGTCTGCCTACAGGAAAAACCATCTAAGAGCTATGAGAAGCTGTGGCCAGGACGTGCTAACACTGCAGCATCAGAGGTTAATCCCTGAGATGTCAGCAGCCTGCAGAGGTGCTAATCCATGGCTGGGTGCCTGAATCAGCCTGGTAACACCTCCTGCACATGGCTCCTCCTTCACCAGCTTAGTGCTGAGGCTGGGTGAAGTCCAAAGAAGGATGCTTTATTTTTTTAGTTTATAGATTCAAACATTTCCAGTACATGAACAAACAAAAGGCTTACAGAGTTGGGTTAAATCATAAGCAGGTTCATGGATGCACAGCACCAGCACAGAGAGAGAAACAAATACTGCAGTCTGCACTGGAGTCCTCAGAATTCTGATAATTTGTGTCACCTGAAGTGTTCTCCTTTCTGCCTCACACCAGGCTCAGGGCTCCCAGAGGAGCCAGAAACACACTGCTCCCATGGCTCTGAGGGCTGCTGGCTGGACAGGACAATTCACTACACAGCCAAAGGCACCACAGCAGTGACCACCCCTAGGTGACACCTCTGAGTGATGCTCATGCTTGTCCCCCAGTAAACTGCCTGCAGTGTAAAGGAGTGCTATTGCAAGCTTGAACCACCAGCTGCAATACCAGTGATGTCTGGTTTCAAGCCCCAAAGATCTGTACAAACAGAATTTCCACCTGAACAAAAATCACATTTGGCTAGTGAGAAAGCCAACCCCGCACCCACATCTTAACAGAATTCTTTATTCAGAGAGAGGATCTTTACTAGATTTTTTTTTTTGGTGCTAAACCATCTTCAGGTTTAATTAACAATTATTTTCCCCCAGATATTGCTAGGAGCCCAAAGTTTGTTCTTTATGATCAGCTTATCCCACGACAGAGAATTCTACATACAGTATGGAACAGCTCTCCTACTCTTAAGACTTCGGTAGGACTGAAGAAAACTTCTAAAAAGCTTTACCAGTCCCAGAGAGAAGTCACTATTCATTGTGGGTGTGAGTTTTGCTCCTTGCTGAGGCTTTCGGCTACCACTGCCATGAGTGCAATCAAAATGCACATCTGAGTTGTACCCCATTACTATACTCCAGGATCATCTGGCCCAAATTATATTATCAAAGCAGAGGATGTTACTACATTCACCCTTTATTGAATCCTGGGAAAAACGCTTTGAGATCAGCCCCAAACTATTTTACTAGCTCTGCTCAACCTTGCTGGAAAAGCCACCAAATTACAAAGTTAATTGGCAGCACATTGTTACCATATGTGGTGTGCAAGAGAAGCACTGAAGTTTATTTAGGCATCAGAACCAAAGGAGAGTGGAATATTACTGCTCTTTATGAGGATTTTGTGTTGGCCTTGATTACGAAGGCATCCCCAGCTTGATTGTGCAGTGTGTAGCCTGCCCAGCACAGCACAGCACAGCACAGGACAGGACAGGACAGGACAGGACAGCACAGCACAGCACAGCCCAGCCCAGCCCAGCACACTGCAGCATGGGGGCACCCATCTGCCTCCAGCCCATCTCCCAGGAGAAACTCTGCATACACTGCTTGCTGTGCTTCTGCTTCCTAGTCCTCAGCATTTTCCTTTTCCATGTTCATATGCTTCTCTCTTGAGTAAAGTTTTCCAGGCTATCTCTCAGTGCTAAAGCACAACCCCAAACCCATCCAGCCGTGCAGCTGCTGGGTCACACAGATGTGGAACACTACTCCTTGCTGCCCCCCTTGTCTGGCTGGATCACTCACAAATCTTCAGTGAGAGCTGGATTCTTGGTCTACAGGCTCTGATTTCCACTCCTCTCATTTAAAATCTGAGCAAAACATGTAGCAAATTTGTATAACCAGGGCCTTACTCAGACTCTTCCCTCTTTACCCTGACAGCAATAGCTCCTGTTGGAGCCTTTGCACTTAGAAAGCTCTAAACCTTGCGGTGGTGCAGCAGAATTCACTAAAGTGTGAAGCCCCAGCAGTTCCATGACAGCAGTCCATAGCTGATGTTTGCAGTAAAATTGTAGCCACGGGCCAGAAACTCTCTCCCTATTTTTAATTCTGTTTTAAGTCCCCTGGCAGAACCCCTGTACCAGGGTCCTTGCACAGACCGCCCAGGCTACACTGACATCTCAGCCCCACACAGGCACCTGCAGAGCTCCTGTTGTCCCATCTGGAGGAATAAACTACAATTCACACAGTCTACTAGGGGTCACAGGCAAACACTGCTTGCCTTAAAGAACCATAAACTATTCCTAAATGCTCAAATAGACTTTTGTGAAGTGAAACATCAGGTTTCAATTAAGATGCCTTCATTTCCCAATCTGATGTGTGTTAAACAACCTATCAAAACCTCATAAACTTCAGTTCACAGCATTCTCATTTCCGGATTCTCTCTTCTCCTTCCAGTTTAAGCAATAACTTGTGTATTAAAATAACGTGTTTAAAAAGAAAAATAAATGGGGGGAAAAATAAAGTATGATGATTTTTGTCCTTTATTGGGACACCACTCCTGATTTTCTGGAAGACACATCAAGACCACATTGTTCTAAGGGTAAGTTCTGGAGAATGCAGAGAGATGAAGTAAGTTAATTCCTAGCTGACTGGAATATTTGCAATAAGATACCTTCAGTGCACAGAACAAAAATCCAGAGTTCCCAGAATCCCATGACAGCTTCTGTACACAGCAGTGCATTTTTCAAAAGGGCCATTCCATGTGGCTGAGTCTGTCTGCATATCTTGCATTTTGCATTTCGAGAAGGAAATGTCTTATTGTGAGGCATCCACCCATCTGACTTGCACAAAACAAAAGTCTCTAATATTCCAGAAGTCTTCATGATATAATTATTTGAGCATGGCAAATGAGGCACTATTCTGTCTAGTCCAAATCCCTGCTGAGACACAGAAAATCTCCTGCACTGACAGCAGTGGAAGGACAATGCCAGGGGTAGACCAAGCAGACCTTGTCCAGCAAAAGTGCTTCTCTCTGGATTTGTCAGCTGTGCTAATGTGCCCAAAAATGTCACGTGTGGTCTCTATCAACAACTATATCACATGTGTACATGAGCAATACCCAAGTAATACTTACTCTAATGGTTGATATATTACGTAGAGCAAATATAAATAGGTTCTGAGGACAGTGTTGCAATGTGAGATAATCCAGAAAATCCAAGTCACCACCTACTCCAACACTAACACTCCAAAAAGCTGCACTGGGGGTGAGAGGTACAAGAATGAGCATTAAGGAATCTTGTTAATAAATATGAGCTAAAACTGTGGTTTGCATTGTTTTCTTTTGTGAGCTTTTACATATAAAACTTGTTGGGATAAGACCAGAATTTCTTACCAAAGGTGTCATAAAGCAAACCTTTACCCTCTTCTACTATCAGCTGGGGATGCAACTTCACAGTGGCTTTCAAGGCACTGCTAAAGTGTTGATGATCCCCCAAAATCCTTGGATCAGGAAGGTTCTTGCCTGGATCTGAAGGAGTCTGAGAGCTGTGACTGTAACAGAGCCAAAGTCCCTCCCTTTCAATGTCCAACAATGGAAACCCAAAGGAAAAATAAGAACAGTGTAAGCCTCCTGTGCTGCTTGGTCTCACATCCTTCTGTGAGGTTTTGCTCCCTTTGCTTTGTACCTACCCCTCTGCCCATCAGGCCGTTGTTGAAAGGCAGTCCAATGAAGCTGAACGCTGCCTCCTGGATGAAGTAGGGATTCAGGATACGGATCTCATGAGGCTCCCTTGGGACACGGGTTGCCACTGACTTCCAAAAGCCATCAGAGGCACTCTGGTAACAAAAACAGAAACAAAAACAAAAAGGAAAAAGATTAGGCAACAAACAGAATTATATACAAAATACAGCAGATTTCTATTATTTTATTAAGAAGTATATTATAATGCACTTCTGCAGCAGTTTCCATTGTCTCTGCTCACTGCCACAGGCCACTAGTATGACATTGTAGGGCATGTGTGTCTCATGGAGAGGTGGCAGCATGGACTGATGCAGTTGAGCCAGTCTGGATAGTAACTGAGGGAGACAGACATGCCAGGTCTTCCCACTCTATCCTATATTTGTCCTTCCCTGTTAGGTTTTATGTGAATTAAGCTGTAAGTTTATAGAGTTATCATCTTGTCTTGTGAACAGTCATGAATGTTCACAGTACAAGGGAGGAGACAACTAAGTATGTCTATTATTTTTACCCAATTCAAGTTTTCACTCTGCACACATGGAAGAACAGTGGCCTTGATGTGTGCTGCACTCCTAGACAGCCTTGCCTGGGGAGGGGCTGGTGCCACTCTGCCACATGGCTTCCCATCCTTGCTCACTGATGGCTTTGCATCATTGCTTGCCATCACTGACACCTTTCCAGGTGTCAGCAGGCACAGCACAGAGTGCCCCCAAAATAACCAGAGGCTCTGTGCTCACAGGACTTAAGGAGCAATTGCATTCCAATGTTTCACTTCTGTTTGGGTTAATTCAGAGCAAGGCACAGGGAGGATGGAAGGAATATTAATCTGCTGACCAGCTTCTTGGGCAGGATAACCGGACTAAACACCTTCTTCTTGAAGCATTGAGCCATCTTCCCTGAGATCTCCATGAGAAGAAACAGACACTATACTACATAAAAAGGACACACTCTGGAATTCATTATACACACCAGTTTTGGGTTGCTTGCAGCTTAGCAGTGACTTTACAGCTGCTCTCAAGGCACTGATGAAAATGTTGATTATCCACTACAAAATCCTCAGGAGCTTCCTCTGCCCAGTAGTGATCACCCCTGTAATTACAGACTGGAATTCTGCCTCAGCCAATGCCTGCTACATTTCACACACTCCCTGTCCTTGCTCAGCTCCTGTGAACTCTCACACCACATGTTGCTAAACACCTTACAGAATGTTTTTTATGGAACAATCCCATGGATATCTTTAGCTGCTGAATTTCATACCCTGAAACTGAAACTTTGGCAGATGGCTCGTGCTACAAAAGGCATTAACAGAGCAAACCTGAGGAGGGTGTACACTGTCACCCAAACCGACACTCCAGGAAAGCAAAATCCCATTGCTATCTGTCCCCCCTCAAAACTGTTCAAACACAATACATTTTGACAACCAGGGCAAGCATCCCATGGGTTTAAGTTCACATTTCATCAATGGCCAAGTGCCCTTGGGACCCTAAATGGAAAAAATTCTAAATTATCACTCACATTCTTTCATCATAGTAGAATTAGAAAGAATGCCTGGTGTCAAAGTAGTCTAACACTTTCCATTATAATAGGACATTTTCAGTCACTGAGTGATCCCAGCATTTAAAAAAAAACAGAAAAAAAAACTTTACAAATATTAATAAAGTATAACATCCATTTGACCAAGGGATTTGAGGGATTTGGTATGCCAGCTGGGTTTTGCCTCCTTGTTAAAATTCATTAAAAATTGGATAAATATTAAACCTTTGGAATTTCCTAAGGGCACACGTAAAGTAGAGGCCTTTCCAGGAAAGGAGGGGGAAAAATAAAAAGGGGTCACAGGCTCCACTTGCATTAAGCATGCTCTAGGTCTCACAAAAATGAAGATGATAAAAAAAATTGTGAACAGCTACTCATTCAGTGAAACCATCTTATCATGGGTTTAAGCAGGCACTCCCTGGAAAAAGAGAGTGTGACCTTGAAACTAAAATAAATTTATAAGTTCATTTACGATTTCACATACACCTCTAAATATGATATTGCCCAAATTCTGTGAACAATTCAAGCCAAAGGTCTGCAAGCTATTTAAAGTGGACAGAAGACGCCTTTTGTTTGGACATACACTCCATAGGGGATTCTACATAAGTTCTTGGATTTAAGTAGGTTTTATATGGCTTTTACATTACACATAAAACATTAAATAGAAAAGAAAAAGAAGAAAAGTTATAAACATTTGAGAATTTTATTCCTTGCTGCTGCTGGAACTGAAATAACCAGACATAGCACTGCTGTCCATCTTCCCAGCATTGTGCGAACCACAAGGACCACACCTGGGCTCCTCTCAGCTAGTTCAATGCCAGTGCAAAATAAATGGGGATGCCTATCCCTAGCTGGAAATACAGCCAGTCTGCTTTACTCCCTTCTATTTAGCTGTTTCTTCTGTTGTTCTTCATGACTATTTCCCTAAGCATTTCCTTCAGCTATCACACTGCTCTGAAGTTGCTCTGGCTCTCCCTCCTGTCTCATTTCTGTTTGCTCTGTAACTTCACTGTAACTTCACTGGGCAGTTCCCCTGAGATTAGTTTTGAGGGACACCTGGGGGAGTCTTTCATTTTGGTGCATTTTCCCGCTGTAATTTCTAAAACAATTATAGGGAGGAACACGGAGTCTCAGCAGGCAGCTCTCACTTCCACCTATAGAGCAGGCACAGCCCCGCGCAGCGCTAAAGAACAAAAACTGCTTTCCTGGCTTATAATGACTGAAACCCCAGCCTTGTGGTTTGGCTCTGCAGCCCCGTGGCCCTGAGCTCCCTTCTCAGCGCTGTGGTTTTGCTGTGCAGCGTGTCCCGGGCAGGCTGCGGGGCGCAGCACCAGCCCTGAGAGCCCGGGGCTGCTCCCGACACAGCCCCGGCAGCGCAGCCCCTGCGGAGGCTCCGCCGCTGCCCGCCTCGGGTGGATGCATGTTCAGCCTGATTGCACCCAGATGTTCACAGAGGCTTCCAAAGCAATCACTTCCCGTCGGGGAACGCTGTCCCTTTTTCTGGCTGGGAGGAGAGCCGAGGAGCAGCAGGCATTAGGAGGGAGGGCACGCTTTTCCTGCCAGATTCGGCAGCTCAGACTCGCGGTTGGAGGTTGGGGGCATCCTCTGTTGCCTGCTGCAGTGGCTAAACCTGCAGTGCTTAAGGGTGGGCTTGTCACAATGAAATAACTCCTGTCCTGATCAGCACAATGATAAACAGTCAGAAAATGAGTCTGAAAACTGCTTAGGTGATGTTCCTGCAGCGCCTCATCGCCTCCTGGTACCGAGGTGGAAACCAGAAGGTCCAGGCTGGAAACTACGTATCCTTGTGTTAAGCTCCCGCTGTTATTACTCATTGGTATTACTGTGCACCCGGAGTACCAGGCACGGATCAGTCCCAAAGGCTGCCAAAAGAAGCTTACACTATACAAGCATAAAGAAACAAGCATCACAAACAGGCAGACAGGAGAACAGGACTGAAGAACAAGCCTATGAGGGCCACGGCATTTTTAAGCAATCTTGGAATGTTATCCAAATTGTATAATTGCAAAGGACATCACTAAAGTCTTTAGAGGAAAGTATTTTAAAAGTACAAAAGAATTTAGATAGGCCAGGGCTTTCAAGCCAGTCAGTCTCTTGTACAGTTCTCACCCAGCAAGAGAGGCAGAAAGAGACACCACCCTCTATAGACACCACTCCGGGAATAAACTGGTACAGACATAACAGACCAAAGATTGGAGATTAGGAGGAAGGGATAAAAAGTGGCAGGGCTCACCAAATAGCTCCAGGGACAAGACAATCCAGCTGCAATCCCTCATTCTGTCCATTTGCAGAATACTGAAGGCTAATAGGCACAGCCAGTTGTAAGCTATTTTTTGTCTCCATTCAGTTTTCCATCTCCTGTTCTCAGATTTACCAAGGCAAATCACAACATTCTCTAAAATAAGATATGGAAACTCAGAGTCTTAGCCAAGAAGCACCTCAGTGGAAAATACAAACCGCTAGAAGAAGGCTGAGTCTCCCACAATAACAACATTTCTAATATAATGAACAAAAAGAGAGGTAATGCCATTGTATCCAGATGATACAGATGCTGCCTCTGTGACTCTCCTGGATTTATGAGCACAATAGCTCACTGATGATTCTAGCTCTGCTGGAAAAGGGGACAGGAGGATTGCAAAGGTCACCTACATGCAACATGAAGTCTGGGTAGGCAATACTTTGCTGCAGAACAACCAAATGAAGAGACTGGAGAGGGAGTCTTTGGTAAACAGAGATTACTGCTCTCTTGAACTCTGCCAACACCAGAAATGGAGAGGAAGAAGGACATGAGGCAAAAAAAAGTCAAGAGATGATGCACTAGTCATAAGACCTCACGGTGCCTGTGAGCACATTGTTAATTGGAATCTCTGCCCCCACCGAGGCTGGAATGTGGTTTATTCTCTACCAGTCATCCACAAGCTCTCACTGTCACACAAACAAGGTACAGCAAAACCACCGCAATCCATCTGCAGAGGCTTTTGAAAGGTTTCTGCTCAGGCATGACTGGATTAGATGTGGAAGGTGTGTTTCCACTAGAAAATAACCATCTTATCAGCCAGTGCTGCATTTCTCAGCGGTCAAGTAGACACAGAGGCCTAGAAAATGCTCTTCTGCAAGTGGTAATATAAATGAAGTTGCATCATTTGCACTGATTATCAAAGCAACAAGGAATTTTTAGCAACAAGAACAGAGGTGCTGAGAGGCTGCAGTCTGGGTTAATGGTCAATTGCCAGACCCACTAGCCCATACTTCAAGCATATTTACCCAACTTTCTCAAAGCTATGGAGAACCCCTCACCATTCTCTCTCTGCACATGGCTCTGACGGCCAGCATTCATTCTGAATGAACCTATCTTCAGTTTCTAGAGCCTAGAAATGCTCTGGAGACTAGTTCCACTCTTATCTCTCCCACTGAAAAGCTCTTACTCTGCCTGAAGTAGGAGCTTTGCTCAAGCCTCTCCCTCATCTTCTCTTGGTTCTGCTGTCAAAAGTGATGCAGCTCTCAGACTACCCAATAACACGATACTTCTAATTTTTTACCGGTTTTGTTTCTTCTCCCAAGGCATCCTCCCCCTGACCAAGTCTAAAATCAACAGGCTGTAATTTACCAGGTCATTCCCCTGTCAGTATGCTCCATCTGCCAACTGCCTCACAGCACCTAAAAGAACTCCTGGCCGGTTATAAAGGCCACAGATTTAGTTTTTAATAATGTTGTTACTAACAGAGACAAAAGCACCTCAAAACATGGCACTACTAGAGCTTTTTTTTTCTTTTTAAAGCAACAGCATTTTCTTTGTTGATAGAGCTGAACTAATAGCTCACTACATTGGCTAGAGATAAGTTTCTTTAAGCTGGATAACCAAGTCAAAAACCACAAGGGAAACTTACTTATTCCAAGCAGCAGCTGCAAACTTTAAACACTGTGCCAGACATGTAACTTACACAGCACCCTGGCTACACATGAAACTGGAAGCTGTCCCGTGCACAGATACTGGCTCAGAAAGCAGCAACTCCAGTGGTGACAAAATCCACCTGGGACATGAGGGTGGCACTGCTGTGTCACACACCAGTTTGCTGTAACTCAGCAATGTGCTCGTTCCCATGGATGTCAGGAAGTTTCTGCCCTGTTTACCTGCAAACATATATTGTGAATAAGCAGACAAGCATATTCAAACAGGCCTACTGAATTTCCAGCTTCATTTGACCTACATAACTGAGTAGCCACAGCTAACCCAAATACAGACACGTGGGCCTCCTGTGTGGCTGGTCTAATACCAACTGCTGTCTTCTGATTCACAGGATTAAACAGCACAAGGCCAAGACCAGCTCTAAGGAGTCAGGAGAGCAAAGCTATTTTTATGACATGTTGTAAATGAAAAGGAATTCCTCTTAAAAAAAAGTATTCTCATGGTTTTATCCACGTAACTGAGGGCAAAATGTGGTTCACAGTTGTAAGATAACAAAATGCCACCAAAAAAGAGATTGTCCTGTGAAGAAAATGGAACATGTCAGAGGAGCTGCAGAAAAACTGAAGATTTTTCTGATGAATGCTGTTTCAGGAGTTGAAGCATAAGAGATGGCTCACATACGGTGTGTCAGCAGACATGTCCTTGTACAAACAGGGTGATGGATAGACTGTCCCACGGACTCCTTTGTTCAAAATGCAACCTGGATTTTGAGGCAAAATTTGAAGAAATATTCCTGTTCTGAGATGTCTTAGGAAACGTGCAAGTTTTTAGTGAAAGGAATGGATTTAGATAACTTGTGTTTGCTTTGTGGTTTTTTTGTCTGTGAATAATTATCCTTCAATGAAAAAATATCTAAAGTAGTAGAGTTTCAGAAAAATCCTGAAGAAGAATAGGCCCTATATCATCATTATATACATTATACAGGGTGTTTTATTCCCATAAGGGACCACCTCCTTTACTTTGTTACTATTTTTATGACATAGTTTATTAAATGTCATACTCATATAACATTAAAAGAATACCAGAGCTGAAATGGTCAGATCCATTTGTTAGTAATTTCTGAAGTAGGACTGTCTTGCAATTTCAGCTCTGGATTGCTGTTGAGAACACTGACTTTTCAACCTTTCCACAAGATTTTTCTTATATCACCATGTATCTAAGGGTTTTACAAACCATGCTTTCACATTTAGAGCATCTCTGCAATACTTTGTGTGTTTAACATCTCCTCAAGAGGAACCCTCAGTGTCTGTAACCAGGAGACCAATCTTCCTCCTCACATTTCCTCTCTGCTATCCACGTGTTCTGCAGCTCCTACAACTACTCATACAAGGCTGAATGCCTTACATTACAGAAATTAGTCCAAATCTCAGTCTTCCCTCTCCACTAGATAGACAGCTGGGCTCTAAGCAAGCCAGGATATAATTAAGCAATTAAGGATAACATCTGCACAGGAGAACTGAATTAACATTGAAAATGCAATGTTATTTTTTGCTTTTTTTAACTTCTGGCAGCTTGATTTCTATAATCATACAGCACTTTAAAAAGTCTTAAAGTGACAGTGTTTTAGGAATTTCCTGCCAGTTATAAACCCTTCCTTTCTCTGCTGTCCTCATCACTTCTACTCTTGCCATGTCCCAGACCAGGCTACTGCTCCTTCCCATTGCCTACATGGCAGGGAGGAGGAAAAGGGGTTCCTGAGACCCCAGGAGATATTTCCTGCTCCCTGGTCTGCTGCCCTTGCCCCAGACTCTTTGTGGAGAAGTGACTGATGAGAAAACCCTACTTGGTTCTCACATCCCTGGAGATATTGCATCCCAGCTAACTGTGGGAGGACACCTGACAGGCAGGACAGGGGACCCACAGTAGGACTAAGAGCATCTAACAGCCCCCATGGAACACCAGACTGAGCCCTGGAATTTCACAGAACAGCAGCAGCCACACCAGGCTGAAGAACTGGACAACCTCTGCAAAATAGGGTGGGAGACTTTTTTTTTTTTTAAACAGGGATACAATTGTACATTTTCAGTAGCCTCAACTTAAGGCAGCTGAGTAATTTCAGCTGAAATTTCTGGCTGCGCCAAATATGTACAACAGAAAGGATCAGCTCAAAGATGCCAGTGTAAAAATGATAAAAATGATAAAGCATTTTCCCCATCACTTATAACAGAAAATATGAGGTGATCCAAACTATGATCCCAACTACAAGCTCAGCTACCTGCTCCACTTACAACCATATGCCTGCTCAGAAGAAAAAAATTGAAAAAACATTTTAAAAAGCTGTCTTTGCAGGCTTGGGTGACAAAGCACAAGGGCATCCCAGGACATCCATCAGCAAGGTCTTTTTTGGGGAGCTGAACTGGTTCACGAGTTTGAATACAAACAGCAACTCATTAAACAACATATATTTAGACTAAATTCTTGGCACATTACAACAAAAAAAGCTAAAGGATCACCACAGGAAGAATTATGGCCTAAAAGCCCTCATTGCTTTCTGAAGTTATCTCAAAGGGAGACTCCAGGGAAATTTTTACATTGTTTTTACAGCAAGAATACACAGAAAATCTGTCTTCTCCTATTTTGGCATCTTTGCTGAAATGAGAAGCCAAGTCATTTGTATATTCACTGAGTGTTCATATAGAATATATACAAATTATTCAGTGTCCTCTAAGAGGAGAAGGCAGAAAGGTCAAAATAACAAGAAACTGGGAAGATGCCAGGAAGCTGCTGCCCTACTTTGTTTTATAGACTTGCATTAATAATTAGTGTTTTACAGAAGAAGAGTTTTTAAGTAAGATTATTTAATATTCTTAAAAGATTAGCATTTAAATAAACCGTAATCCAAACAGAACATTTACATTTAAAGAGTTTTTTTCCAAATTGCAGAAGTGCTGATCACTTGGGCCAGGCTCTGTATTTTCTGTCCTTGTCAGTTGTGGGCAAAGTTCATATAATCAAAAATGGTCAGAATACAAGAGATGGCCAAGATCAGAGAAACTTCCAAGTAGACCTACCAAGCTCTTGTGCACCCAACAATTTGGCCATTTTCCTCCAATTTTATGCCTCTGACTAAATAAACAAATAAAAATTAAGACACTAACAGTTTTACAAACCTGTCTTAATTAAGAAGAGAAGAAACATCCTCAGACACATGGCATAAAATCACAACTGCAAGAATAGAAATACTACCAAAAAAAAGTCAGGTCTTTCCTGAATCCCTCTTGCTTACTGCCTTCACATGGCTTGGTCTATTTTCACTTCTGTTGTCAGCACAAGTGTTTTCATTAAATAGCTGTGAGTCTTGAGGCAGGGATTCACACACAGGAGCATCTTCTCTCCTGCAGAAAGAACTGCCATTCCTCTTGGGTAGAACCAGAAGCACTACACACAGCTGGAGCACAGGGGGAGAGATAAATTTAGGAAGATAAAAGCACACGGGGAGTTCAGCTACCTCTGTTTATTATAGCAGACTGAAGATAAAGGTCAACCCCCTGTCCTGGAGCCCTTGGTGCTTCGAGGCAGAGAAAATGTTACAAATTGCTCAGACAGCTCTAACTATGCAAGTAATCCATGGAGCCTGCCAAGGAACACATATGTTTCAGGCATAAATCGTCCAATCTATTCCTTTCTGAATTAACATCTGTCATCATGACACCATTCAAAATGACTGAAGACTGGATCATATTAACAACCACACATCTTGGATAAATATTTACTGTTCAGACTTTCTCCCCCCTCCTCACTTTAAATAAAAAATGCAGATAGCAAAATTCCTGGAGCTGTGAAAGGGGAGTCTCTTTTCAGCCACTGACAGAAAGCATGTGATTTTATTTACAAAATCAAATCAGTGTTTTCCCCTTCCACTGTGAGTCTTCATACCCCACACTGGTGAACTTACAGCATCCTGTGGTGTTGCAATGCTCTCCAAAGAGCTCTTCTGGGGAATTCTGTTATGCTGGAGGTTGCTCACCTCAGAGACACCACAAAGCCTTCTCCCTCTGGATGCAGAAACAGATCTAGCTAATTGTGTCCCAAGAAGAGAAAAATTTGCTGTGACCTTTGCCGACAACTGGATAAAGCAAATAACTTACTTCCATGACAAGCTGTCAGGTGTATTACTGGCTTGCTACCCTGCTCCCCATAGTCAATAAATGGGTCATAGAAAGTGAGGACAGGGGGTCCCAGAGTCACAGAACAGGAGGGTGGGAAGGCAACATGAGTGCAGCCCTGTCCTTTGTACTCCCAGCACACAGAATTTCCCAGATTAAGTCTGCATTACAGTAAAAAGATGTCAGCAGTCAGTGCTCCCTTCTGCAAGTATGTCATCTGACAATTGTAGGGACAGATTTCTAGGAAATTATGTGTGTTAAGACTGATTTTATCTAGTTGAGCTTCTAGCCACCACATTCTGCTATTTATTCTCAGCATGGCTTGAGAGGCTGAGAGAAACCCTGCTGAAATCCTTCTGGATATTCTGCATAGCAGGGAGCAGTGCTCCTCCTTCAGCAACTTCTCCTTCCAGTCCTTTACTCTCACACTGTTTGAGTGGACCAAGATATCCAGTCCTGATTTCAAGACATCAAGAGCAAATTTATCAAGCCTGTAGGGCAGATGTAGCAAAAATACTTATACTGATATAAATGTGCTGCCTTTTTTGGTCGTTTGCCTAGCTTCAGATACACTTCTTTCTACAAAATTAAAAACTCTTGTGAGAAAAAATGTTCCCTCTAGGTAGAGAGAGAGACTACAAGTAAATCCTCCCAAAATCTCATGCATAAGCTAAATAAACTGAACTCCGTAACTAAATAAATTGAACTCAAATCTCTCAGCCTAAGGGAGGCTTTGCAGACTTCAAATGATTCCTGTAGTCCTTTACTGAAGTGTTAACACAGAACATCTTCATTCTACTAGCAGCTGCACGAATGGCCAACACCCTCTGGGTGACGTCTCAGTTTCACTGCTGGCACTGTCCTGGCACTTCTCCCATGTGCTGGATTTGCTGCATGGAGCAACATCTGCTGCACATGTGGGCCATGCAATACCCTCATGGGCTGCACTGGGGGTTGAACTAACTATGGCTGGGGGTGACAGACACACACCCTGCTGCTGGAGAGGCCAGGTGGAAGTGAGGCCATGCAAGCATCTGACACAATGTGGTGCAAAAGAGAGCACAACACAAATCCACAGGCAATCAGGCAACTTTGTTAGCTCTGCTGTTTATGGAATTGTGTGTGTTTCATTAAGATCACCATCAGATTTGGAATTTCTTTCTTTACATTGGCTCAGCTATTCCAATCAAGGTAGGCAACCTGAGTCTACAGGCACTAGGACCTTGAAATGCACCCACGGGGATTTGCATAATACTGGTGTCTGAATATTGCCAGAGCCTGCCAAACAGAGTGACTGCAACATGAGCACCCTCCTGGTGCCTTTTCAAGACATCTGCACTTGCTCTTCAGCTGGCCCTCACACGGACTTTTCAAGATGTGGAAAAACTGCAACTCTAAATTGCCCATCTTTTTTGACTTTGGTTGAGAAGGAAGGAGTGATCAAATATCTAGGAGAGAGCAGCAGCTGTCAGTTGTAGACATCAGAAGAGATTAGATGGTGACAATATTAGGAAGAAATTGTCTCAGGCTAAATCAGGATGTGTAGGCAATCCCAGAAAGGATGTCCTACTAGGGCAATGATACAGTCTTTTCAGGGGTAAATCTTGTTTGGGTCTCTTGATTTAGGAATGATGTACAGGAATAGAAACTAAAGAAATAAAAATCTGACTGGAGCTCTCTGGTTTTCACGTTACAGCTGGGATTACTGAGCCAGAAATGAAGATGATGCTGTCTTGGCAGATGTGGGATAAAGGTTCTTTAAGGATTGCTGATGCCTAGCATGGCTAAGTGCTTCTCCTTCATTAATAAAAGTATAGGGCAAGGATGACTTTTGTTAGGTAACAGTAAGCAAAGCAAGGGACAAAAAAAAAAAAGGACAAAACCCATGCATAGTGTGGCAAAGACTAGAAGGGCAGACACACCAACAATTTGCATTTTAATTTTAAAGAGAAACTGTCTAAAAATTGAGTCATCAATGATGTCATTCCTACAAGTATAGACACTTTGCAAACTTTTGACACCTGGATTTTTTTAATCCAGGAAATAGTGTGGTCATGGCTATTTTTTAATTTCTTCATCTGCCCCATGAGCTTAAGTGAATGGCTACAGACTTGTAGATATTAATGGCCACCCAGTCCAGGTGGACAAGTTTTATTGTTTTATTGGACACATTGGCACCTGGCAACATTGAATGCTCAGAAGGCACATTGCAAAGGCACCAGAGCAGCCCCTGCCACCAGCTGATGCTTGACAGTGCACTTACAGACACACTGTGCATGCCTGGCTAGGAGCAGCTCTCAGCTATGCAGTGACCTGCCTAATCTCATCACGCTGTTGCAGGCAGGTATGTATGAAGGGCAAGCTCCAGCCTGCACTTCCCATACCAACAACCTTCCTTTGGGAATCTGGCCAGGAAGTCTCCCCCAAGGCCCACGTTGCAAACTGGGTCATTTGCCTACTGAGGTTGCTGTATGGTCCTCACCACGGTGCTACCTGAAAGCTTGTTAAAATCACAAAATACACAACTAAACTTTTCTCCCTGTCTTGGTCAACAGGGACAACGTTTTATATAGCACATCTACATATTTTCCAGCCTCTCTTCTAACCATGACTAGAAAAAACTGGCTTACCTTCTCTCATAGGGCACCAGTGTTGATACTTCTCCTTAAATCTTCTGGAAATTGCTCTGATCTCCTAGGCCAGTCACAGAAAGGATTTTCTTTTTCATAAGCAAGTCCTCCATGGTTCTCTTGGGCCATTCCCACTCATGCCTCCAATGGTGAAACAGCTCCTGACCATGGCAGCACAACCCCCCAGGCAGTATGGACTGGCCTTCTACAGAGCCAGAGAGATCAAAACCTTAAAACCCAAACAATGATGTCAAAACAATCATACCAAAAAGACAAGGTAACTTCCAGCTACTCTCTGGCAAAGGAATATGGAATATTCTCCACAGAATGCATCACAGAGACTCTCCTACCTCACCTTCTCAGTCAGAGATTTGGGAGAAGCCAGAAAAGTTTGCCTCATGTTTTCACTTTCTTACAAAGCATTTTCTGTGCTTCAACATTTAGTCATGGCTCAGTCACCTTGACTGAGAAGCTGAATGATCCTGATGATGTGGTAGGGTATTCCCTGCTACAATTCCTCCTATAATTCCCCCACACTCTGGGAGTAGAAATGGTTTTTAAACCATGTGCTAGGACCACAGGACACCCACTAATGAAAAGGCTTTCTTGCCTCTTCCTCACTGCAAGCCTCATCATGTCCCTTGAGCAGCCTGGCTGCCTTACTCACCGGCCATGCCTTCCTTAATTACACTTCTGAAGGGATTATTTATAAATAGCTATTTAGGTGAAAACTCAAATTTGTGAAAGAAATTAAACAACCCTTAGGCTGACTTCTCAATTCAAAAGCTTTTCTTGTTTATGATGGAGCAGCTTCTGTTCCCTTCCAGCTGAGTCCAAGGAGAGCAGGAGGACACAAGGCAATGCCCACCCTGGCACATCTCTAAGCAGAGGGGCTGAAGCTGTGTTTCAGCACAGGATGAGGCACCACAAACCTGTAACCAGGCTTTGCATTCACAATGCATTAAGAAAACTTGCAGTGGGTTTACAGCTCCACCAAAGCAGAATGCTGTCCCAAGACTCATCCCACATGTCTTTCTCACAATCCATGAAAACCTTAAAGACCCACTGTACACAAGACATTTAAAACAACAAGCCCCTTGGAGGAGAAAAGGGAAACAAAATATTTGCAATTCAAAAGCAAACTCTGGAGTGAATCTGCCAGTAGCAGTGGCCACTCAATTTGTCACCAAAGGCAATGGACAGCATTGGAAAAAGCAGAATTTCCTTCCCTAATGCAGACCCAGAGAAACCACCTGCTCAAGTTCCAAACAAGCTGAAAATACAGGCATGTGAATGAAGCTTTCCCTGGGATGGGACAGCAACAACAGATTCACAGCCTCACTGCTTTCCTGAAGATGACAGGAGGAGCATGATGGCTCCTCAGGTTTGTTTCAGGATGTAAACCAGCCCACAGGTAAGGCTATTTCATAATCTGAGGAATCCACAGTGAACTACAGGGCTGTGACATTCACAGGCTGCCCTAGCAAACATGCAGCATGACAAGGCCATTAACTGATGGAAGAAGAGGAGTTCTAAACAAAGCTCAGCAGACAGCACAAGTGCTGGCAGCAGTCTGGCCTTGGCTGCAGCACAGCAACACTCACTGATTCTGCAGGAAGGCATCATAACACACATTCTACAACTAGGAGTGTGTTGTTGCGTTAATACAATAATGTAGTTCCCCAATAAATAGTTAAATAAAGCCTTCCCCAGTGCCCCATCCATAAGGTCTCTGAAGCAGCAGTCACAGCTGTGACACAGGAGCAGGGGTCTCTGTCATGGCTGCTGCTGGAGGATGATGGCTGTTGGGCACCACTGCTGTGTGCCAGTTGTCAGAGACATGTCCCTGCAAGGGACAGACAGCCCAGCCTGGCCTCCCTCACAGGCAGGTGCTCACTTGCTCCTGTGACTTTCACTATCAAAGGGAACTTCTAGGTGCCACAGGCACTTTCTGCACAAGTGACTCCTCCTGGCAAAGGCTGCAGTGATTCCCACTGGAATCATCCACAGGCTCATTAACACATGAGCAGGAAGCCTGTGAGCTGCCAATTTCTAGTGGCACCTTTGCCCTCACTTGGGAGCTTTATTGCCATGTGCCAGATGTTCAGGGATGTGAGCAAGCCAGACAGCTCCCTCTAATTGACTAATGACAGCCAAGAAACCACCCTGGAACTGGCTTCAGTACCAGGCTGAGATGGCTGCTTTGCATATCTGGAGCTTGTAAAATCCTGTTTGTTTCAGGAAGCATCTACTCTCATGCAACAGAGAAACTTTCAGCTTTTGACCATTATTTTAAGAAGCAATATATAACCAAGCCTCTATCCCTCTGCAATTCCTCTGGTACTTTGTGTATTCAGAAAGAGTTTCTGTCACTGAAAGACCCAGGCAGATGCAGGAGAGTACAAGCACTGGGAAGCAGTGGGGTGGGTTACAATATATGTAGATTATGTCTCTTGGCAAAAATAACAGTCCAGGAGAAAGTTTAACTGTTCTGAGTGACTGTCCATGAGTAATCCCCCTCTGGTGATGCAGTGGCAGCAGTTGTTTCATCAGCAAAGGGATGCCTGGAAGTGTCACAGGCCTCTTACAGAAGTGATTCCAAGTCAGCACAGCCAGACCAGTTACTACAGAGGCACGAACAGCTCACATCTGTAACCCTTCTGCAACAGCCATGAGTTCATGGAACTGCAGGCTCTGGGACTCCAACCCACTTCCTTTCCACTTGGACACTGACTTATTAGGTCAGCATGGTGCAATACTCCCCTCTGCTAACCATGCCACCTTTCTCCATCCCACACTACTTCTAGCTGCAACCAGTGCGATGATTTTTCTCTTTTAGTTATTCCAATGCTTGTCAAATGACTGAAATCAGGTTACCAGTGTTTAAGTCACTTGGATTCACTCATCCTTCCTCTTCTTAAAGGCAGGTCTACCTTCTCTGGTGATACACTATGCTCTATCTTCCTACAAGACTTCAATCTGGAGTGCCAGCTCAGCCAGAACTCTGCGATGGAGACTACATTTGTTTTGCTGTTGACAGTGAACATTTAGCCAAACCTATCCTTTTCTAGGTTAATGTTTTCTCTCAAGTTAATGTTTTCTCTCAAGTTTTTACTTGCTTCCAGATTTTTCTGGTTTAGTGTGAAATAAAAAGCCGTTGAGCTTTTACATTTCTTTATGTTCAAATTCCACTGCTCCTCCTTCTGGACACAGTGTCTCCCAGGGCACTAAGGCACCAAACAAATATCAGGGAGGCTGTTGCACCAGACTGTATGTAACACATAAAATCCCCTGCCTCACTATTCTGCTAATGCTTCTGCATCACATTAATTCTTTTTCCTTATAACATCTGAAAATCCTCCTCTCTACACAGCACTTATCCCTTTCTCAGTATGCAAGTGCTGCCAAAAGACCAACACAACACAGAGCAAATCCCTCTCAGCTGCAGGGAGAATAAGCTGATCTGACCACTGACCCAGCAATAAGTAGCCACTCGCCTTTCATTGACTCTTTCTCCAATCAGCTCTCTTTGATTTCACTTACTCAAGAGAGGACTAAGCAAGGATCCCAGTACCTGGTCAAGCAAGTCCAAGCTGCTCCAGGTGCCTGAAGGAATTCAGAAGGTCTCATTACCCACCTGTGACTGTACCATGGACAGATGCAGTTGCCACCAACAGTCACAGACAAAGGAAACATCAGAGGACAGAGATCAGCCCATTTTTTCGAGGAATGCGTCAACTTCCACAGCAGTTCTGTTCTTTAGCAGAATGCTTCCATTTTCCTTTTCTCCATCCTGAGGCCAGAGTCCTGACTGTAACCACTGATTTGCAGTGTGTCTGCACGAAGTCTTGCAGATGCACATGTCAGATAAGGAATGAGCAGTAGTGGCATACAGAGCTCTCAGGTCATGCAAGTGCCTCTACATAAACCCAGGAAAGGAAGAAACTCCCCTTTCTCTGGAAAATCAGCTGAGAGAGAAACAAACCCTTGACACACAGAGAGCATTTGTCATTTTGAACCTACCACACACTGATGAAAATACCAACACTCACTACCAGAACAAACAGACGCCTACGTGCTATTCCCATAGCACTGCTCATCCTCCATTGGGTCATTCCTGTCTAAGAGACAGCACTTTCTGCATTGGTTTCCTCCAGAAAATGCAGCTGTGTGAGCCACCTGCTTGCAGCTAAAGCCAGTGACAGCAAGATCTCAGCCTCAAGTAGAGAGAAATCAGATGAGAGCCCAAGAGAGCACAAGACAGATGTTTTCCAGCCACCTGGGCTGCATCCTAAAGTACTCGATGAACTGGCACAGAAGTCTCAAGAACTAGCATTCATTCCCTTTGGGGTATCAAAACTCAAAAAAAGGTAGGGGGTCAAAGGATTGAAAAATGGACAGAAGAAGTGCCTAGACTTAATAAGGCAAAAAAGGGAAGAGAGTTGAATTATGATTTCAATTCCCAGAATAGCAGGATTAATTATTTGTAAGCACCTGAAAAAAAAAACCAAAACAACAAAACAGACTGAGTAGCAACCCAGGTGGATTTGTCAAGAGAGAATTATTTTTTAAAAAATTCTTTATACAGACAAAAAAAATCATCTCAGGGGAGAAGTAAGACACGAACTGGAATTCAGTAAAACTTCTGACAGATCACTTTCACAAACATGCCAACAGCATTATTGATGATACAAGCGTGATACAAGTCCAGAAGTGGCCAAAAAACTATCCAGGAGGCTCAGTGGGCTCACTCTAGGAATGGAAGGATGTTAATACTTTGGGGTCTGCCTAGGAACCAACATTGTTTAGTGTTTTCATTATCAACCTGGATGATGAAGTAAAAAGTATGTTTATTAAATTGCAGAGGACATGAATCTGGAAAGAATGGCACGTATGCTGGGAAGTCTGCCAAAGGAACTTGGCAAACTGGAGGAGTGTTCTGGAAGGAAGGATCGGGAGGGACAAGTGCACAGTGCTGCTCTTTGGCACGAGGAGCCAACAGCACAAGCACAGGGTGTGGAGTGGGGGAAGTGGCTGCTCTCCAATTCTTCCTGAGACCTGGAGTCTCCAGGAACCTGACAATCACCTCCAGTTCCATGCCATTGTGGAAAAGGCTACAGAAGCAGTGGATGCATAAAGAATGAGAACCGTGAGGTTAATGAATTATCTGTTTGCTCCTCCTTTTTGCTGCAGTCTGTACATTTTTGGGCACTGCTCTTTAAGAAAAAGATGAATTAACTACAAACATTCAAAAGAGCAACAGGAATTAAGAGATCTGGAAAACATCACCTAAAAGAACTGAAAAAACCTCAGAGTGTTTATTCTGAAGGATAAGGAGTCAATCAGAAGAACACTAAGAGAACTGCAATCACTATCCCCAGTCTAGCAGGTTTAAACAGACTATTTTCTCCACCTTTCCAAGAGCAGGGGATACCACACAAGAATCTACTGATGACAACTTGACTGCAAGCATCAGGCAAAAATTAAATTTGTTTTGAAGTAAACCAACCCATCCTTTGAGCTTCAAGCCAAACACTAGGAGTCCCTGCAACTGCATTTGGGTTGCAGGGCACTGACACTGACAGGGCTTTCCCTTTCCCTGAATGAGGAACAAGAGCCTGACATAAAGCAAAGAAAATTACTTTTGACTCAATTATTCATGTTACGAAAGCCCACTTGTGCTTGCCCAGAGGTTGACAGTTAACTTCATCTGTCTGGTAGCAAGAAAATAATTGCAAGTTGGTGCCAGTGTTAGACAAGAGCAAAGTATGAGCCCTTAAGGCCCTCTGTGTAACAATTGTATACAATGATATTCCCAGACTGTTTCGTTATGTATGTGGTGAGCAGCCAACCTCCTCTCTCTGTCTCTAAACACACAATATAATATGCCATGCCCTGAATGCTAATCCAGTTTTCTTCTTATTTGCTGAAAAGTCATTAAGCAACATTTGAAAACAGATACATATATGTATATATAAAAGATTTGTAAAACAAGAACTATACGCATTATTTATTTGGGATTTCCTGACAGACAAATTATCCACTGAATGAGAAGTCATTGATCATAACCTGATTCTGTTCTGGGTAGGTGAATTAAAGAGAGCAACCCTGACTATTAACAGGTCCATGGTGCTTCAGAAGTGCACTCATGCAAACAATGGGGTAAAATTTTTACATGGGGAAGGCAGTGTATCCACCATTTCAGTGTTTTAAAATGAGACTTGATACTGTTGTTCTGGATGATACTTTAACCAAATACAAATCATGAATCTCAGTAACTGAGCAAAACATAATGGCTTGTGCTATTCAGGAGGTCACATTAAATCTGACTGTAGCCTTTTCAACAATTTGTGCTGCTGCTGTCTCCTTCTCCCCTCCTGTGACATCACATCCTTGTTCCCAAACTCCCATTTCTTCCCTTTCCCATTGCTCTCTTCCTTCCTCTGCTCTTAAATCCTAAGAGTCCATAAAATCCAAGCAAAAGCTGGTCCTTTTAAATACTCTTTAAGGTAACTAAAAATTAATTTAATTGTTCATAGTACACACTAACAATCTTGAATACCAAGCCTCGTTTGCGATGTAACACGGATTACAGAGAGATGTCTTTGTAAAAGATATTTAATTAAAGCTAAAGTCCTTGTAGGTAAAGAAAGTCTTCACTTAAATTCAGCAGGACACAGAGTGGAACTCTCCTCAGACCAAAATGTGGCAGATATGATGGTGATACAATGTCTGCCCATCATTACTATTTAGGTGACCTTCACAGTGTCAGCTGACAGTGTTCTTACCACTTTCTCCTTGTAAACAATGTATTTCAGCCACTTGAAATCCTGCCATTTGAATCCTGCCAGAACAAACAGGGAATCCTTCTCATACTGCTCCATTTTCTGGATTGCACCTTCAGGATATGTGATCCGGAGTGTTGTCTTGCCACCCACATCTTTTTCAAAGCCCTTCACTGGAGCCGAGTTCAGCCTGCAGGGCAACCAGAGAAGAGACACTGTCACAGATTCCCACTTACACTCAGATTCCCACTTGCACTCCTGTGTGTTGGTGACACAGCAATCACTGCTGGGCAGGAGCTCCCTGTAGCAGCTGCTACAGTAGCAAATCTTAATTCTTGCAGATCTTCATCACAAACACTTACGGAGGTTTGTACCAAGCGACGACAGCTTAATTAGAAGTTACATAAATTCTATCATTGAATATAATGCAAACCATTTCTGCATTTCAACTCCTATGATCTAAATAGGATCACAGAAGTTGGAAAAGGAAAGTGAAGAATATTGTCCTTGCACATTTAGAGTAACAAACTAAGCATTAATATTTTAACGGCCCATTGCTCCTTTGATGTGTTGAAAGAGATGATGAAGTTCCTCATCAGTTTAAACAAACTAAAACTGGTCTCATTTTCCAACCCCAGCCCAGAGCTTACACCCTTCACCTGCAGTGAGGCTGCACAGGGAAATAAGCCAACTAACAATTCTCAAAAAAATCCCATAGGATCAATCTCCACCTCTTAATTCCCCAAACTGGTTCATCAGGAGGGTGAGCTGCCTTGCAATGCCAGCACAAAGGAAGAGGTTGGGCTGGGACAAGGCTCAGCACCACTGCAGTCTCATGGGCTCCAAGGAGTTTCTGCAGTGGAAGTGCATCCCACCCTGAAAACACTCAAGCAGTCACACAGCTTTGCCCTTGGGGACGCTGATTTCTAAGGAAATGCTATGTATTTAGCTGTGCTTTTGGTAAAACATTTCTTAGGAACAAGAATGGTTTTTTCCTTGAAAAAGCAAACTGCTTTGGCACGAACAGCCATGATGACTTTCACAACATTAAAGTTTTCAGAATTTCTATTCAAGACTCAAAACCCAAAGCTGAGGAAATTTCACGTAACTTGGCATACAAATCTTGCTGACATCAAACAGCAGCCTCTGACGGCACAGGATTGCCTGCTTGAATTATTGCAGCATTCTTGACTTGGTGTTGTTCAATATACTGCAAATTTTGCCATGTAGGAATGTGGGATTTCTCTTTTTTAGCCTGGCTAAGCATTTTACATTGGAAAACTTTTAGTAGAATAAAAATCTCTATACAATCTGAAGTCATATTCAAAATCTAGAGTAATACATTCTTAGGCATTTTTAGCAAAAATACTTATTTTATCATCAGGAATAAAATATTAAAGGCAAAACAATTTAAGAATCAGCACCACCACAATGAATACAGCAGATGAAGCCTTTCCCATGGTTTTTAAACCCTTTGTAGCCTGACTTTGAGGAACTAGACCTGAGTACAATTCTCCCAGCCAGCCTGATCCCTTGCTTTTTCCTCTGTTGCTGATGGCACATTCACACACCACTCATTTCTTCTGTAGGGAGTATTTAAACTTTAAGGTGTTGTGTCTCTTTGGGGCAGATGACCTTATACAGAGCAAAAGCATGCAGCTCTAAAGGTAACAGAGTACTACCAATATTCTGCAAAGAAAGCAAGTTTTACATATTTTCATCTGTTTTCTTTAGGATGAGGAGGTGTCTGCAGTTGTTTCAAATGTCACTGTGCCACTCTTTGGCAGGGCTTTTCCCATCCACAGCTTCTGGGTTCACTGTTTTGCTGTTTACTTTGTTAATACTCTCAAAACTTGGGACCCCTTCTTTGTATCTAGACAGGAAATAAACCAAACCATTTCCCCAGCTGAAACGAGCTCAGGTGTCCAGCAAAGGGCCAGAGTGGGAGCTGCTGATGGAGCCACAGTGACAGAGCCAGCACCACCAAGGCCCAGGGCAGTGAGGGCAATGGGGCAGGGAAAGTTCAGGCAGCCACAGCACCCAAAGGGGCAGACTCCACAGCCCAAACCCCCTCTCAGGCAGGATGCAATGGTGGTTATAAACACAGCTGAATCTTGGAAAACCTCAGTTAGGATCTCAGGCCTCCTTGTACCGCCCGTGGACAGGCAGCTTTCTCCACAAGAAGTTCCAGAGTGTTTTTCTGTCTGTATTCGCTGATTACATATGGAGACACTAACTCCTAACCCTGCCACCATGAGGATCCTTTCAGATACCACTCAAGTATCACCATCAGGTGAATCCCTATCTGGTTCTAATCAGGAATTTCTGATACACACTTATTTTTGCTCAGTCTGCAATCTATTCTAAGGAGGCATTTCAGAGCACTGACGACTGACTGCTGCAAGAAGTCCTGCCAGGTAAATAGTGTGACAGCTGGGAATAACATCTGCACTGAAATCTGATAATGTCTAGTTAAAGAAAAACAGTAACTCACTCCAAGCTCTTTTAGAACTGACAAAGCTGAATTGGACTATCTTCACTGCAAAGAACAAAATTTCTTGCTGCAATTAGCAATCCTCACATGGTAACACAGGAGGCATCAAAGAACTCCATATACTGCTGGATCACTCCTTTGTCCACAAATGTACCACATTTTTTCATTTAAAATTCACTCCCTAGGTCCCAAATATCATCCTTCAAAGAAGTTCTTCAGTGTATGAAAAAGGATGTTATAATACATGGGACTTCCCCAGCTTCCACAGGAATAAAGCAAGCAGTTAGATACATATCCAAGCACCTGGCTTCATTTAACCTTTACAGTTGACTTCTCTCTCCTTTATCCATCCCACCAACAGCACAGGTGCTTAGCTGCCCTCTTATCCTCCCAGCTTGCAAACTGACATAGATTTACTGATGTGGAGAGAAAAAGTTGAAGTTTTCATTTCGAAATTAAATAGTGGCCTTTCTGATGTAAATCTTAGTGGGTGGCTTAGACCAGATGGATTGAAACTGTTCTTTTGCTACTTTTTTAATAACCTGAGTCCAAGGAAAGGCTATAAACTGCATTTTAATTCAGCTGAAATAACTACAAGTCACCTGACTATGATGAGGAATAAGAGCTCTTTGTTATCAACTGATAGTGGGATGAGCTAGGAGAAGGGCTGTAAAAATTTTGTCCTGTTCTGAACGGCCATCCCTGTGTCCAGCATACTCATGGAGAAGCAGGGAACCATCCACAGGAACCAAAGACTGAAAGGGATCTTCTTGGTCTATTTCTCCAGAGTTAGAGGATATTTATTTCTCTTTGACTGTCCTATTCTTTTCTTACACATAGGAGAGAATAGAGACTGTGATAAATAATACCTGCCTGAAATTCCTTTATTAATCCCTTTCTTTCTTCTACCTTTAGCAAAGAATTTGCTATTTGTCACCACGTCTGAAAGCTGATTAAAATTGAGAGAGATTACATCAGATATATTTCTTTTAATACAAAATCAGTTATTGTACTAAGAAAAAAATACCAACTTGGACTATGTTAAACCAGTTTTATAAACTAACATTGCAGCTTATTCCACTTTTATTATTTACCATAATAATATTTTGTTACTCAAAACCTGATAGAAAAGTGCTTTTTTTTCAGGTCAGTCTAATGGGTCTGTAGCTCCCTAGAGCACATCCTCCCTCCCTCCTACATGCACTCTCTCACTCTCCATTAGTACAGGTATTATGTTTGTTAATCTCCAGTCACCCAGAACGCCTCCCTGACTTGACAGATTTATTACTGAGAGTTATGACTAGACCTGTGATTTCACATATCAGCATGTTTTTCAGGCATTCTGAGATGGCCATGATCCAGGTCCTCAGCAAAAGCAAGAAGTCCTAACTCTGACTGTGGTCCTTGGCACTCCCACCACTCTGCTTCTGCTGCCTTATTCAACATTGTCATCTGCAGAGACACAGAGCCAAAGTATTGCCAGTTTCTAGGGCACTTACAGATGTTTAATCACTGCTGGGTCCTCTCTCATAGAGGTTTCCTTCTTCCTAACACCCTATGCTGCATCATTCTTAGTCCTGCCCATCCTAACTCTGAGGTGCAGTTCCTGGGGAATGCTACACATGTATGACCAATAATACTGTCCTGAGCTACCACAGGAATATATCTGGGAGCAGATCCAGCAGAGTGAGTTACTGCTTGACCACCTAAGGGCATCACAAAAGCAGCTTTTAGAAAGGAGCTATGAAGGGAAGGTTCAAGTGATATCATACAAGAGACCACATTCCCAAGAAGCTGTGGAAAACAGAAAGAGGAATGCCTTTACTCTTTGATGTGATCATCATTTATAACAAACCTTTTTAAGCTCATGTCTATTTTTACCCTCTCTGTAAGTTAATGCTTCCATACAAAGGGATACTGTCACTAGTACAGGTTAAAGTTTGCCTGCATAGCAAGTGAACTGATACAGAAACTGAATATGGGAAAGAACTGTAATGCCAAAGACTCACCTGACAACAACATCATAGTCATCAATTTTTAACCCCAATGACTTATTTGCAAGTACTCCACCATTTCCCACAATAATACATCGCCGGCAGCTGAGACTGTGGAAGAAACAGAGAGAAGTGATTTTTGTAGCAGAATTTCAAACACACAGAGAGCACATATTTAGTTTGCATGCATCTGAGAACTACAGGAAACCTCTGTAAATATGAAGAATTAAGAGGGGGACAGAGATACACTTGATCCTCAGCTCACCTCACCTCATCATGCCCAGGCATTACATGTGATAAACTGCTTTCAACACCTCACACCACGTGTGGCCTAATGAAATGAGCTGTCAGGACAAGCAGCTCCTCTCCCCCCACACCTCTGGTATGATGGGCTAGAATCAAACCCCTCTGTTTACTTGAACCATCTCATTATTCATTCAGCACTGAAATAACAACAAACCAAAGGCTTAGTGAGGAAGTCTTCACTCCAAGCAATTTTATGAGTGCAGGCAGATCTTGCCAGCTATCTGGGGTGTGCTCACCTTGCTGAGAGCAAAATTGCTGCTGTTATGGTGAGACTTCAAGAGACAGAAAAACATTCAATTGAGAGAAAAAAAAGACACCCCCCCACATGCCTGTCCAGCAGGAAATATATATGGAGACACAATAGGTGAGGAAAGGGAAGGAAAATAACCTTAATTAACAAAGAAACAGGAAAGAGAAGGAAGAGAACAGTTTCTCGTGGAACCCTGAGTCACGAGAACTCTGCAGCAGATGTTAAAAAGCGATTTTGTTTTGAAGACAGAGAAAGGACTTCTTTCCAGCCATCTAATCCCAAATGCAGCTGGCTCTTCTGGCAGTGTGCCTCCAGCTCTGGTAGTTCACTGAAGGAATACGTGTCTGCAGAGCCTTTTTCGGAAAGGGTCCAAGGCAATCAGTTGTTTGGAGCAGATCCCTGAACTAGGCAGCCTTCCTAGTCCCAGGCACAGTCAACTGGTTGCTTCTGGGCTGTCCTCTCTGTGATAAGTCTAAAGAGCCAGCATGAGGAAAGCTGTGTTTATGTGAGGTCCCCTTTTGCAGAGCAGGGCTGGAGGGCACTGTGAAGACTCAGCTAAACCACTGAAGGTCACTTTGCTGACAGAGACATTAGCTGGAGACACATGCAGAATTAACAGCACCATGAAATGCTCAGGAACAGCTTCCCCTGCCCAGATAAAGTTCCACTGCAGATCCAAGCCTTTCCAAAAGAAAAAGCTTCCTCATGGACATGGACATATTAGCCCAGTATCCCCAAGGGTTAAAGAAACGTGTGTGTTTATGATAATCAAACCACAATAGAGAAAGAATTTTATAGATGATGGCATAGCAAAAAAAACCCAAGCAAACCAGTTCTGGCAACAAGGAGAAATCAGACACGAAATCTGGTTCAAGCAGTATATTGTGACAAAGAGGGAAGGGAGAGTCAGCCCCAAGTACACCAAAATGAGTGACAAAGATGGTAGCAGCTTTGTCAAAACCTTTAAGGAAAAGGTGCTGTAGGAAGGAGAAAGAGACGTAGTTCAGTTCTGGCCAAGTGATATTTCAGAAGGAAATACACTCTTTTGATGATTATGACAGGAAAGTTTGACCTCCTAAAAAACAGACTGCTGGGTGAAATACTGTACCTTCTCTACTCAGCTGTCTCTCAGCTATGACTCCTTTTGAATTTTCTGTTTTGAAGAAGAATACAGAGCTGAAATCCAAAGGCTGCAAGCTCCAGGCACTCCACTCTATCCTCTTCCCACTTACTGTTAGGATGTTCTTACCAATTCTGAATACAGATCTGCTTGTTTCAACCTCAAACCACTTAAACGCTTTCTTCGCTTTCCTGCTAAATTAAAGCACCATCTACTGTCAGCAGTGCCTTCCACATCTGCATGAGATCCACTTACTGAGAAAGCACTGTGTATAAACATCTGCCTCTCACAGGGCAGACTGGTCAGCATGAGCTGCTGCACATGAGATAGAAGAACCAGTTCCACCAGCCAAAGCTGTTCCAGCAGCTTCATGGCCCTGCTCCCACACAGGACTCATAGACTGATCAAACCCCACTCCTAATCTTCTGTTCACCAAACAAACTGGAGTGAGCTCATGACATCTTGCACGGTATGGCAGCTCTTCTAGGTCTTGACTCACACTTGCAGCCCGTCCCTGAACAATTCTCAACTTCCCAGATCTCCTGAGTACTGATTCTGGAAGACCAGCATTCAGACCTAATGCTGCTCAAGGTGGAGTGTCTTTTACACAGAGATTTTACTTACATCATTCCAATCCTCTTCTTACAGTCACTGGTTTGCAGAATTTAATCCTCATCTTGTAAACATGACCCGAATTGTTGCCTTGGTGATGCCTGATTTTTGATTTGGCTCCAGTGAAGGATGCAACAAAACAGTCAGGACTGACTTGGCCCTCCTGCTCGTAAATTTCCCAGTCTTTGGTTCTGGAAAATTTTCCTAGTGGAATTTCACATTTACTCCAGACTGGTTTTAGCCCCTGTGAACACCTGCCAGCAGGATTACACTACAAGTGTCACTAAAGGATTAATTCTCCACACTGACAATAACTTTTTAAAGCTATGTAACATATTCTATTCCTAAAAAGGATACCTCTAAATGGTGTAGTATAGAAACAGAACATAATGGACTGAGACAAATAACTAATGTGTGCTTCTAAAAGTTTACCTTTACCATTCAAGCTTCTAGTTCATCTAAAAATATATCTTCTACATGACAAGATTTAATTTCCACAAACCCAAAGTAACATAACATCAGTTATGCTGCCATCCTGGCTCTGTCCTCTGCAGGATTTTTCCTGCAAGACCAAACAAATTAACTTACAGCTACCTCTGTATTATCTCCCATATTTCTCCAGGAATGGGACAACATTTGCTGTTCTCACAAACATTCCAGGAAGGGCTAAAAAGCAAACAGTAATAACAACAAGAATTCCTTATTTAACTCTTCAGTGTTTACTGACTTTAAAAGACATATAATTGTCATTTAATATCCTTGTAGTTACTAATAAAAGAATCACGAAGTATTTCATTGTTGCTGTAAAATGAGACATCTTTCTATCTTTACCCCAAAAATGAAACAAATACTTAACTGAATGGTTCTGCCTTTACTCATTGTAATTGATAGGTTAATCACTTTTGCCCAGCTTCATGTCTGAACCACTCTTCTACCCTCATGGCTCTGACATATTTAAATGCATTCTCCTTTTTCCTTAAGTCTGCAGATAAGATTTTTCATTAGTAACTTTCTGACCCCAAGGTCTCATCTTTGATCTTCTAACAGCTTAAATTTCTTTCAAATCTACTCTGTCTGCTGATTGTGCCTGAGCATGGGAAACCTGCACAGTCATTGCTGGCTCCGGGCAAGTTTCTGGGTGAAGAAATACACAGTGCAAGCAGCATCAGTTACAGCTCAATTGTTTCTCCACAAAGAAGTGTGCAAACACCTTTGTGCTTGTTTACACAGTATGTCAAAGCCCTATTTCTTTTCCAGAAGATTTCAAGGATTGAGCACATCAGACACAGCCCATGTTTCAGTTTGCTACCAGGGTGGTATGAAGGACGGTCATGGACTTTCCACAACAGATACTCCCTAAAACCCTAAGCTGGGAGCTGCAGCCAGATGTACAGACTCTTGACACAGATACTCCAAGGTTCAGTTCATCTGCACCAAAAGCAGGATTCATGCAGATTTTCTTGAACAATATAGAACTGTAAACATGTGTATGCTTTGTAGCAATTCCTGTTTCCTCTTCTTTCTTATCAAAGTGCTTTAGGGATTTGTCAGGGGAGAAAAACCACAAAGCCTTTCTTTACACATCTTTGGATCTGAAGGCTTTGAGGAAAGATATAACAGAATAATTAAAAACTACATCTTTAGGGTAGGTAGTGCTTAAGGAGGCTTAATATACTCTGGTTTGTTCTGGCTGCTGTTACTTAAATGGGTGCTATCAGCCTGAACCAGAGGGGGACACACACATCTCTTGTTCTATCAAATCCTTTCCTCACTTGTTCAGGTAGTATACTGCATTTGTAAAGACTATGATAGTTATAAGCTCAAACTCTCAGGTTTTTTTTCATTACCAGCTGGAGGCAATACAAAAAACATCACTCAGGCTTTTATATTTATGTCTTCTCATAGGAAATTTACATGTCATCACCACAGAGATGTAACCCAAAAATCCACTGAAGTCCAGCCAGCAGATGGGCGGTGGAATTATAAATCAAGCCCTGATCCATTTGCAGAATGAGGGACAGGCCACTGGAGGAGCCACTAAATTAAGCAATGAGAATCTCAGCAATATAAGACGGCCTGGAAAAGTCTATGGAGTGCAAGAAGTTTCAAAGATGAGGCCCACTGACATCTGTGTTAGGGAGAAAGACAGGCCAGCTCAGAAGGAAGAGGCCAGTGGTTCTAAAGTCTTCTGGATCTCCAAACTTTTCCAGACAAGCTCAGGGGTGAGTTGTAACTACCCTCCTGAACATCAGTGCAGCTTTACCTGCCCCCTGCCTGGAGCAGGAGCAGGTTACTACTCAACACAATGGTGCTGTAATAAGGAGTCATGGAGAAAGCAGGGCACCATGCACACAGAGTTACAGGTGTGAACCACAGCCTTTGTGCACATGCCCTCCAGCTGCTGCTAGCTATAACACAATGGAGGGATTAGTGGAAGTGAGTTGGCAAAGCTGCTGTGGGATGATGAAAAGTGCACGCATACCTGGAAGGATCACGTTTGCCTCATTTCAGCACCATGTCAGTACATCGTGTCAGGAAAGGTGCATCAGGATGCCCTTTAGCACAGGAATAATCAAACAAAGTTCATTTCCAGGGCTTATGAGAGGCTAGTGAATGCAACTTCTCTTGGACCAGCTTTGTGAAGGAGGGCACAAACCAAGAAGTTTGGGTAGGAAGAAGACCAAAGGCTTGGTGTAGAGATCCTCCACCACACAACTCTAATCCTCTCCTTCCTTTCTGTGCTCTCACGCACTGCTCTGACCTCACCTTTCCTGCCTCTCCCACCCTTCCCCTGGGAAAGCTGCCTTCAGTGTATAGTTACACGAACACTTACTCCAATGGGCTGGGCAGTGCTCACCCTCCCCACCCATCCCAGCCTCTGCCTCTCCTGCTGCCATTTCAGCTCTGTGCCCACACAGCTCTTCAGTGGGAGGGGAGCTCTGGAAATGAAGTCACTGGAGTGACCTGGGTTGAGAGAAAAGCTCATAAACTGGAATCATCTCACTGATCTACTTTGAAGTCCCCTTTTAAACAATAGCAGCAGCACAAGGAGAAGGGCAGCAGCAGTAGCAAATATGGCTTCTTAGACTTGACAACAGACAAAACGTTGGTGTAACTCCATTCTGAAAAGAAGGTGAACCTGGAGCCTTTTTCCTGCTTCTAGAACCAGCCCATTAGACTTCTGAGAGCCTACAAGTGGAAGGGTTCACAAGATCTCCCAAGCCCAACCCCTTGAACCTCACAGACTTGACTTGTGTCTCTTATCTAATTCTTCCACAATAGGACATTTTCTCAGTTCTCTATCACAGAATCAAGAATGGTTTGGGTTGGAAAGGACCTTTCAAGGTCCCCTAAGTCAGGTTTTCTTCAGTTGCTTCACGGTGTTGAGCAGAGGGGAGAGGTCTGGACTTTCTCCTTGACCAGTGAGCAGGAAGGGAGTAGCTAAACCCAAGGCTCTGCCCCCAGCACACTGGTGCTGCCATGGAGGGGAGCTCCTAGGATCTGCTTGGAGCTTGAGACAAGATGAGAAAGGAGCTAGCCTTCATCCACCAGTCTTCGCACCAACTTTTTAGGAATCCAAAATGGCAGATACCCATTGCTGCCAGCACTGGAATTCAGTGATGACTACAACTGAAGATTATCTCTGGAATGATACCCAAGTCTTCATCTGTGCCCTACTCACCAAGCTGGTTTGCCAGAGCAGCACTATGGCAGACTTAACACCTCCTACAGTTCTCAAGCTCATTCTCCTAATAACTCCTCTGTTGCAACTCCATCCACCTCCTCCTTTAGGCTCTCACTTTCCAGCTTGCTATCCCAAGCCTCCTTGAGTCCCTTTCTCTCATAAACACTTCTGGTTTTATCCTTCCTAAGACCTGCTCACTTGGAAGGGCTTTGGGAGGTATTTGATTGTGATGCATATGTACTACACAACCAACATCCACTGATAGGGATTTATCACAATTCCCAAGGAAACAGTACTGCCCCAAGATATCTGTGTGTTTACACACCACCAAACCTTGTTGCTGCAAAACCAGAGAAATAAATGTCTAGCCTGTTCCTCAGGTCTCATTTGCACTTGGTATGTCATGGATTTTGCATACATTTTATGAGGTTTAAGATCTTTCCTACCTCTGCACCAAACTCATTAAAAAGAACACAAACCAAAGTGAGCAGCTCATGCCAGAGTTATTATGCTTCGGAATCTCCTGCGAAATTACTTTAAAAAGCCTGAAACATTCTACTCCTCAAAAACAGGTGAGCAGCAAGGGTCACAACTACATTAACCTTCACTGCAAGAATCTTCCACCTGCCCTTTGTCATTAACACTAATTTCATATGAGCAACCTTCTGAAAGAGTCTATATGTGGATTTTTCAACAGATTAAAATCTTAACTTTCCAACCAGAACTGAGATAAACCCCAGATGGGTGAGACTCACTTGTGTGCAAAATCTCTAAGAAGGTCATTTGTAAAATGGTTTTACCTTCTGGACATAATTTCTCAAATTAATCAAAAGTCTGAAGGCTAACCCTATCTGGCACTGCTGTGAGGCAAGGCAAACTTCAAAGAAACCTAAATTAACACAGAGACTGTGCAAGACTAAGAATAAACTTTCACACAGAGACTAACTCCCAACTACAGCAGGCAAGCTCTACAATCAGCATGAGAGATGCAGAGACCTACAGAAAGACTGGTTAAGCTTATGAACTTTGCCACCAAAAGTGGGCAGAAGGGGAGCTGGGCCAGGAAATAAAACCCATGTCTTTAGAAAGCAGGAACTGTATTGTCAGCCTGGATCAAGTACCACTGAAAAGATGTGTTACCAGGATGTCGAAAAGAGCTCAAGTCCCAGAGTAAAAACCTCTGACAGCTTCTGAAAAAAACTATCCCTAATCTGGGAGGTGGCACCAAACCAGATCTGCAGGAGAAATTGAAGGAATGACAGAAAAGCAAGGACAGGAAGGACTAAAGGGCTATTATTGGGAAGCTGATTGTAAACATGTCAGTGAGTTTCAGAAACAACCTCTACAACAGAACTGAAGAATCAAAGGATCTTCTTCTAAAGGCATCAATTAAAATATCCCAGGACCCAGGAGACTGCTATCCTGTTCATCCTAGCCCAGGCTTGGCCAACACAACCAAACATTCCTACTCTGAGAGTGAGGTATTAATGAAAGACATTGTTGAAATAAGCCAGTCCTTTCTTTCCTTCTAAACTACCTTGTGATTCTGTTGCTTTTTCAGAAAGGCTGGAAAAGAGCAAAGTGTTTATTGAAAACCTGCTACTTACCTATTTGAAAACAGGGCAAGAGGATGTCTTGGAACAACATATGAAACAAATGATTAGGAAATAGTCAAAAGCTAAATGCTTTTTTCTACTTATGTTTGACTTGACAGAGGTCTCCAGAGTCTGCAGATTTACTCTAAAGAGAACTCAGTTTTCAGCTCCTGACTTACTCATCCACATTCAAATGTATTGGCAATAATTTCTGGCAAAATATGTCTAACAAAATTTATTTAGGACATATGGAAAAGAATCACTTCTACTCCTTCTGTTCTGGAGGTCTCATCTTACCTGTCAAGAGCTGGAGTTAGACGATAATCTTTGGTTGCTGACAGGATGGCTTTGATCAGATTATCTGGGGAGAAAGGAAGAAGACATTAGGAACAAGTTCTGACTTCTAACGGAAATGAGGAACAATGTGGAGTAAAGCATCTGAAGCAGTTACTTGAAGGAACTGAAAGGTTCTCATTAGGAAGAAACACTAAGTTGAAAATTCCTATTTTCTCTGGACAATGACCTTCACACAGAGCCTGCAAAGACATGTTATGTGCCAAATTCTGGTGCAGTGTGTGACTGCCTTGCAAGGAGAGCGTCACAGGGAACACGCACCATACATTTTATAGTAGTGATTTCATATCCCCTGCCCTGAGATGACAGTCTCACAAACACTTCAGACATGAAAAGGCCAGCATCACTGTCACTGCTTGCCTTCAGAAAAGCTTTTATGTGGCTGAGTGGTGAACTGGACGCAGGAACAGAACCAGGCTAAAATGGATGCTTTTTATTCTGTGGGTTGCTTTCAGTTTAGGTTCCTCAGTCTGTCTTTCTTCAATTAAAGCATGATAATTGCATAAAAAAATGCCCATGGAACTGCAGCCTACGCTGATACCCTGCAAAAGCTGCAGCAACCAGGGGATGTAAGTTATGCAAGCTTAGGCACATACACAAATTAAATGCATTAAGTTGCAGAAGCGCAATGATTACATATAAATAATTCTATTGGCAATGGAAACTTTGGAGTCTGCTTCCCTCTAGATTTTTCATTTGTCCCTAATTTTTCTACCTCTCTCCCCCAGAGAGATCCAAACTCCTTTACCATGACCCAACCAGGGCCAAGAAGCAGTAAGGCTCTGGCTAGTTTGTATTTACAAATGTACCAGTAACTTCAGAATGTCTGTACTGAGTTTGACAAAAAGTCCATCTGCCTCCAAATCCTGACTCTAACTGTGGTCTTAAGCAGATGCCTAAGAGGAGGACAAAACCAGAGCAAACAGATATATTTCCCTGAAATTCTCTTCTGCTATTTAATTGTTTTCAAATCTGGGATTTCATATATCAGACATAGTTTCTTTGTATCTGGTAACTTGCAATGATTTTGGTTCCATGAGCTCAGAATTCTCCTTGATCCCTATGGACATTCAATCACTTCCCTTTGCAATTTTGAATATGGCTTCTCTGAGCTTCATCTATATTGGAAAAGATTGTGAACAATTAGTCCCCTTCCATCTTTGCTTGGAAGATAGCAAATAACTCTAATATCCTCAAATACATCAGACAACTAATTCAAGAGTTCTTAGGAAACACCAGTCAAAATGAACAAATAAGTCTCATTTCTTTATGAAAGACTAAAAATGGTACAGAAACATTAAGAAAACTGACAACAAGTGATTTTTCACCTCACACAAACAGCTTTCCTGACAGACACTAATTACTGCAATTAGCACAGTTAGGGGAGACCCTTTCACAGAAAGAATTCTGTTCTTCTCCACTGTATCCTTCTTCAGCAGCAACAGGACAAATGTGTGGGATAAACACAGGAGCTCAAGGCAGCCCATGTGCCAAAGGGCTTTGAACATGACAACAAGCTGGCCAGACACATGAAGGTGATAAACAGAAAATTCTGACAATTACTTTGAGATTTGGGGGAGGTTTTTATTTGGCAGCACTGATAGCACCTGCCAACCATTACAAGCTGGGGAGTGTGATTACCTTCAGATCATAGTTTGGAGTGGAGCAAGGGACGAAGCAATTTATAAGGGTAAAAGCAACTTTGATAACAAAATAGTGGTGTTTAGTTCTCCTTCATCTCAAGAATTTCTTCTGATGCATAGGCAGCAGGCTTCCCCTCCAACAGGAATGCTATTCCCCTAAATCTGCCCTAAAAGCAGTAGGTTGCTGTGACCTCTAATGGCATCATGCCACAGTCCTCTCCTTGGCCCGCTTCACACCTTGGCTTTTGTTGGACAGCATACTTTACTGAGGTTGTTTTCCCACATTCTCAGAGAAGACATCAAAGAATTGCATGTCAAGGGCTGCAACCTCCCATCTACCAAGCTTTTGTTATGCCAGGTTTGCTCTACCACCCACAAGTTACACCCTTCACTACTTGGAGACCATCCCATGGACTATTTTGGAAAAAAAACATTAAAAGAATACAGTTGAGTGATGCACTCAAATGATTCTGGTTTACTCATCTTGCAAGATAATTAGCAATGCCTTCCCAGTGATTGTTCAGAAATAAAATAAAACTACTTTAGGAGTGGATATGGCAGCATTTGGAATGGAGGTGCTTCCCAAACAAAAACAAAACAAACAACAATATTGAGCACTCAGTACAGATTATGAAGGGACAAATAGGAAATAGCTCTTCAGCAGACTCCACAGTCCAACAATAAATGGCATCCAAAAGTTTTGGAAGTTGCACAAATCTCAGTGTTACTATTCAAAATTGCCAAACGAAGCTCAATAAAAGACAAAGTACTTCACTGTCAAGTGTTCACCCACATCAGGAATGAAAGTGGCACTAAGTTCATCTGGTCTAGCCCTCTTTTTGGAAGCCAGGAGCAGGAGCTACAAGCCAGGAAAAGCTAATGGCTAGGACAGACACTAGATCTTTCTGGTTGAGCTGGAACTCTACTGCACTGTTGCTAAGGTGGGCACTTGCACTTGAACCTTGGCGCTGGCACGAGGATGGAAAGACAAGACCTCCTCCAGAAGGAGTTACTGTATTTTCTGTATTTTCCTGGGGGAAGGTTTGAAGGATCACCAGATGCTGCTGTGGCTGACCTGCAACATTGCACAAGACCACAAAGCAGTTAGGAACAATAAGGAGCCACTGGCAGGATCTTTTAATACAGCTGGGGCAAGGTGGAGGATCACTTGCAATCACCCACTGCAAAGATTATCACAGGTATCTGATATCAGAGCTCACCTCCAGGCTGTGACTAAAGAAAATGGGGCACCAGGAAAGCAGGTGCATTATGCAAAGTAAATTGATGAGACATCCTCTCTCCAGGGTAAGAAACTGAAGGGGTGATGAGCACAGTCTGCCTTAGACACCTATGTACTGAGTGAAAATAATGCAAGGGCAAGTACACATAACAAATACTACAAAGAAAAATTCCTTCCGGCTTCAAGTAACAGGATTTGTGCACAGCCACTGCCTGGAAGTCAACGACTGAAAGAAATTTTGCAAGGACAAAAGAAAGGCCAAGTTGTCTACACGAACACATCAGCAGGGCAAGCAATATACAGCAGTTTTCTGCAGCCATAGTCTGTTTATTATATATATTTTTTTTGTCATGGAGAATTTAGATCATTGGGGAGAGTGGGAGATTATTTAACCCATTCATCTATCAACCACTATGCATGCACTCTTACTATAAAAACAAAGCAAGAAGCCTCTGCACATTTTTCTCCCATCTAGAGAAGGAGTCAACTACATTTATCTAAGAATCCTGAGTTATCTTGACATATTCTATCAACTTTGCTTTACAACATCAGAAGATTCAAAAGCCAGCTCGGTACTGCATGATTTGTCTGAACACAAGTACATATTGACTTCAGGTTGACCCTGAAATTTTCAGACATTTGGAAAAACTAAATAGTTAGAAATTAGGCAGACAGTGACCACACAGTGAGAATAAGCCTAAGTCTCAATTCAAGCCTTTTTCTCTGTTATTTATGTCAAGGAATGGAGGAAACCTTCACTGTAAATGTCAACAATACTTAAAATTGTTGTTTCTAATGCAGAAACTTCTTGCTTGTATCACCAAAAAAAAAGATGGGAGGCCTTTCCAGTCCACAGGGCTTACTGCAGGCATCTCACAGGGTCTACCTTCTGCCTGCCTTGAAAGCAGGCAAACTGGGATGTTTGTGCACTCTCAAGTGGCCAAGAGAAGAGGCTGTAATTTTTCAAGTTCTGTATACCAGCCACCTTCCTCAAAACCCAGCACACCTGCATGTCCCTGCTGGCAGCAGTAAGGTGTGAATGTCCTGTCTCAGGGACAGGGGACAGCGTGCTACTGCAGTGCTCTATCTGCCCTGGGAGCCAGGGCCAGTGCCCATCTCCTCTGGTGGTCACACAGCTGCCACCCCTCCAGCCAGCACTGCTGCAGGTCCTGGGCACCAGCTCCAGCTTTTGGGAATAGACTGACCCAAGTGAGGCTGACTGACATCCTGTGAACTCTGCCAGGAGACTGCACATGGGTCCCTATCCCACCATAACAGAATGCCACGTGTGTGTCAGCTTTGTGGGGAGAGTAAACTAAACACTACCAATGCTATGGATTAAACAAATCACAGTATTTACAAACAAGTTCTTAGCACAAGCCAGTGCATACACTTTTTTTCAATACACTACCCAAAGTTCAGCTCTGTATAAAATTCCTCCTTCAGCATTTTTTTACCTTAAGATCTTGCTCCATATGGGAGCTGAGGAATGACCTTTAACAGAAAAGTTTTCACATCTTTTGAGGAATGATCTTTACAGCAGGTCAAGGGAAGTGATTCTTCCACTCTACTTAACCCTAGTGGTATCTGGAGTGCTGTGTCCAGTCCTGGGCTCCTCAGGACAGAAAATATGGAGCTCCTGGAACAGATCCAGTGGAGAGCAACAAAGATGATGAGGGGACTGGTGCATCTCCCTTATGAGGAAATGCTGAGGGAGCTGGGCCTGTTCAGAGGTGAAAAGAGAAGACTGAGAAGGGACCTAATCAATATCTGTCACTCTCTGAAGGGAGGTGTCAGAGGATGGACCAGGCTCCGCTCAGTGGTGCCAAGCAATGGTACAAGAGGAAGCAGGCATCTGAATCTAAGGAAGAACTTCACTGGGCAGGTGACTGAGCACTGGGACAGGCTGTCAGAGGGGGTGTGGGATCTCCCTCACTGGGGATATCCCAGAGCCATCTGGACACAATCCTGTGCAATGTGATTTGAGATGAGGCTGCTTAAGCAGAGAGGTTGGACCAGGTGACCCAGTGTGGTCCCTTCCATCCTGACTCATTCTGTGATTTTCCTCCCTGGTGCCCAGCACAAGGTCATGGACCCAAGTCTCACCACATGTTCTATTCTCTCTTCCAGAAACACCATGTCCAGCTGCACTCAGTCAACATTATTCATACCTTTGTGAAGCTGGGAATCCAGTGGTTACAACAGGTATCACAATGTGTCTGAAATTTTCTGCACCACTTCTTTTTATTATTGATCAGCTGACTTTAGGAGGTCAATGCAGGGAAAAGAAGCAACGAAGAATTCCAGAATTTAGCAGTGCATTGCAAACGTGTGAACTGGCTCTCAAAACCAGCTAACCACAAACTGAGGAATCTGTCCCCCAATCAAAACTCGTGTGTAAATACAAGAGAGTGGTTTCATGAGGTCACTAGCTGTACTAGGTTTAGGTGGTTTGCTGGAGACACACTTTTCTAACAGCAGGACTTAAAACTGCCACGCCTCACAAGATCTCCATTGATGATTTTTAATGGCATTAAGACAAGAGGCATATACTGTTGCCTAGACACAAAGAAAAAGAAAAAAAAAGACTGAATGTGCATGGTATCCTCCCTAGCAATTTTAGAAGAACCTGGCATGCATTAAATGTAAGCTCCATTAAAGCCCTTAAGGCCTATTTTTATAACAAGATATAAATAAAATACATAACATTTAGACTCTTCATTTACATTGTCGTTTTGGAGCCTTCGGGGATTTTTTTTTCCAAGCTTTTCTTCACAACCAAGAGATTGTTTTCTCAGAATACAAGCTTGGTTCCCAGCATAATCCCAGGGCTTGGAAAGTTGGAACATTAATTTAAAAAACAATTATGAAAAAAAATAGGCAACATTTTGCAATAACCATGCATTAACAATTTTTATCTAAACTCAAGTTCAATGCACAGGAAGTAATAAAGTCCACAGAAAGAGGCAAATTCACGTCAAATAAAAACAGTCCTTGAAAGATTCACGGTGTGCTGGTTAAAGACAAGCAGGAAAATAAATACAGTTGTTATAGAGGGCTCTACATTTTCGATGACCCTTCACAGATGGCCAGGCATTATCTTCAAGGCCAAAAAACTCAGTAACCACTACAGTGATTCCCAATTCTTCTGACCCTTGTAGAAGCATTAATAAATGGCACTTCAAAACACAACAGGCAGAGAGTATCTGCTCTTCTCTTCAGGAGGCAGAAAAGAGGAATAATATCATATCTGTGTTTCCATTGCAATTCAAGACTTCTGTGAAGAACTCCAATATGGAGTCATCCAATTAAATGAAACCTTAGAAAGGTTTGCATCTCCCTTCTCAATGAGTTGGGAGCAGGACTATTTTTTAGGCACACTCAACAGCAAAACATCAGTTTTGATTGAAATAAGGGACTGCACTGTTGTACTTCATCATGAGAGCTCAAGAATGAGAAGGGATTTAATTTCAAAATTCACAAAACAATTTCCCTTTAAAAGTTCTATTCAGTAATGAAAAGTCAACCCTCTACCTCTTCTGAAACTTTCAATTTTTTTTCCTCTTCAAATCACTCATTTAATTTCTTTAGGCTATAAAATCTGCTAAATTCCCTGGGGAAACATCAACATTTTTATATCTATATTCCCATGTGATAATGGCAACTATTACCAATTTTGGTCAAATGCAAAATTCTACTGGAATCTAGTTCAGAAATGTGCCTCCAACTCAGGAAGAAACAACAACCTTGTTAATACCAACTCTAAACAGAACTAATGGCTATACATGCTTGCTCTTCTGCTTTTTTGTTAGAGGAATAAGACATGAAGAACAAAAGAATGCTTACAGTAGAAAATCATCTGTACAACAGAGTACCATTAAAAAAATGAGGATAAAGTTGGAGAATTAAAGCATAAAATGCCTCATTCAGACCTAGTCAAATGCAGGGAAGACGACTGCATGTTGTACTCCTGTCTCTACAAAGAGTGAGAAGATTAGGTTAGAAAAGTCCCACATTTCTAATGTTTTTTTTTTTTCCTTAAATCAGCTGCAAATTGTCATGTCCAACTGCATATGTTTTCTCAGAGATTCTATATTGCTCATGCCAAGAAAGCCAACGGAAAAGAAAAAGCTATGAAGGAGCATGCACAGAAAGAGAGGAGATTTTCTCCCAATAACATTGTGATATGCCAACTTTTGCAGGCCTGAAAACTCAACATTTTCACTGGAGATGAATGACCTCTGCCCCATGAGACTACAGAACAACTGCTGAGCAGCACTGAACCATGGCTTTTCCCAGGAGCACTGACACAAAAGAAAACATCCAAATAAAACCAAGTACAAGAACAGTTAATCATTGCACAATACATCCATTAGCATTGGTGGTCTGGACAAAGACTTAATTCCTTTGTCACTGAATGTATCACCAGTTCCAGACATCCCTCCAGTATCAAGTGAAAATACAAAGTCTCCTGGCCAGTAGTTCATATTATATTTGATAAAACTGTAACATTTCAAACATGTTCTTAATATTCTCTTATCATCATAGGGAAGAAATTGCTTCCTAGTGTCTTGATGGGAGGGAAATTCTGAGATGGTAACAACAGAATCACTCCCTAAGAAATAACTATCACCTTCATAGACAAACTGATTCAGGGCCAACAAAGCAGCCTCTCTGCCCAAAACAACTGAGCAGGAACAAAGGTGGAAGTGAAGATATATAATTACTGCTAAGCAGTGACAAAATTACTGACTAAATGCATGGAAGAGATATTACACTGATCACGTCTGTTTAGTTTTTTAGTGTATGCTGTGCCATATGTTTTCACTTAAGTTAAAAAACCAAAAACTGCAGCAACTCTCCCGTCCTCATTACACAGAGAGATTGCCAGATACTAGCTACTCCTTCTGAAAGCCTTTTATATTCTTCAAACCACATGTACTGAGAAATTCTATTAATAGTCAGGTATTTCTCCAGTCTTGTTTGTTGCCCTTCTCCAAATAACTCTTTCCTTTTGCTTTAGCTACTGAGGTAAATTTGGGGAGGAGGCCCTCTGGGATTAATAATCTTACTAACACTATAAACAATTTTTCCATTGCTTCTTCATTGACAAATTTAACCCTGAGAGCAGTGCACATGCTAGAGAATCTCTGCAACTATGTGGACAGCATGGGCATATTCATACCTCCATAATTACACTGATAGAAGCACTGCTAGAAAAAGGTGCAAATCCAAAAGAAGAAATTTCAATTTGGATTTTAAAAAAACTCCATGTGACTTGTTCAAGAGCCCAAGATTGCTGCAGTCTCCCTGCTCTTCACTGAAAAAAGTTGCAACAACAGACTTGGTGGGTGCTGGGAAAGAATTCCTACAAGCAAATTAAACCCTTGCAAATGGTGAAACATGGGAGGCACTCCAACATCCAAGTTAATGCCAAAACAATAGCTTGGGACACAGGAGGGTGCTCGGCAGCTGGAGCTGTCCCCCACAGGAACCCTTGACATTTAGAGCTTTTAGAATTCCAACATCTTGTTACAGTTTGATCTTCTTGACAGCTGTGAGAGTTGACCAATTTCATCATGTTCCTCACTCTGGCTATAAACACACCAGCAAACGCACTGGCAGCAGGGCACGGACCCACTCGGTGCTGCTCGAGTCCACACTAACAGTGTTAGCACAGTCCCAGATATGCTCACCAGGGCCAACAAACATCCTCCTCTACAATTCTCATGCATTCACAGGCTAATACAGGCCAGTGACCTTTCTTGATAGGAAGCCTGGACATAGCCACTCTGTTTTTGTGGGGGGCAGGGAGTTAATCTGTTTGAACAATGAGCTCAACAGCGTTCACGACCACAGGACAACCACTTTATTTATTAATAGAGATGGAGTCATCGTTTCCAAGCACTTAGAGTGGCCCATCCCGTTTCCAGACTCTGTCAAATCCCACAGTAGGGGACAACAAGTTTGATGTGGCAGACAATCTCAGTTTCTAAAAGTGCAGTCAAACATGACACTGGTCTGTTTGTCAACACGGCCATTCCTCATTTAAAAATCTTGATCCAGATTCTGAAATATAATCTCATGGGTTCACAGCCAGCTGCAAAAGTGGGCAAAACCTAGAGCCACTGTTACATGAATGGCCAAACTAGACACTGGTAGTGACCGTTTAAGGTGCCAAAACATAATCACACCTCTTCATACCTATTATTTCCCCTGTTCTCTGCACACAGAGGAAACCAGACTTTCCACAAGGACTACAGACACCTATGATGAATGCAACAACATCTTCAACCTGCTGGATCAGCTCCAACATTCCTGACAGCTCTCACCTCTGCTTTTGTCCCGGGTTCCTGGGCATTGTGATCAAGTAATTAGGACCAATCCTTGGTCCAGATCTTTGGTGAACAGAGTCAACAACTACAACATATACTAAAACTCTACCCATTTAAGACAGGTTAAGAAAAAGGTACAACAGCTGCTCTTAGGTTCCTCTTCATCTATTTCTAATAACTAGTTGACGACTCTCAGAACCACTGCTCAAAGAGAGTTTGATCAGGACTTCATACCACACACCTCATCTCAGAAAGCAGCAGGGTTGCCACCTGCTTATTCTGTGCCTCTTTCATAGAATGCAAGTAATCACTAAGGCTTTTAACTGACAATAGCAGCAGTTTCCCATCTGACACAGCATGTGCAGTATTCCTACTGCAATAGCCCATTTCACAACCAGCAGCATTCAGGGAAAGTCTAAAAACTTTCATATTCAGGACCCTATTCACCTTGAGGGCTTCTACACACAAATGCTCTTGCCAAGAATGGAGCACTCTGTCCATAAAACCTCCTTGCCTGGGCTGATGGCCAAATCAGAAAATAACCACTGGAGTGAAGGAGCAAGAAATCTTTCACAAAGAAGCACTGTAAAACTTTCTATGTTGTACTGAGTACGTTTAAGCATCTGGATATAGGAGAGCTGTCTTTACAATTAGATTCTCATCAAAGAAAATGAAAATCTCTGATGGACTGTGTCAAAATGATCAGCATACTGCCTTCTCTTTGATATGATAACCTTTAAAGAGCAGTAGTCCTGCCCTGAAAATTTCTGAGCCATTTCTACTCTTTTACATGTAATTTATAGAGACGTGTTATTCCAAATTAGTGAAACCCAGTAGACAATACTCCTCAAAAGCTGCTTTCCCCTAAATATTGCAAGACTCGTTCTAGCAATCTTGGAACTGTCCTTTCTTGGACCAGTAAACACAAAGTGATGGATAAAAAAGGACTTAATTCAGCTTTTTTTCAGAGACAAAGCAAAGCAAAACTTAGGTAAGAATAGAAACTTTAACAAAAGAAAGTAGAAATGGTGGATTAGCTTCCAAGTTACTAAGAATCCCTTGGTTTCATAACTGGAGCATTTTCAAGCTACCACAGATTAGTTTCTAGAAGTTCCTTGGAACATGCAGCATCACTGAAAGTGAGCTCATCCTGTAGATATATTTCAAACACAAAAAAAGCAAACCCAAAAAGACCCAAACAAACAAAAAGCCATTTTGCACTTGGAACAGATCACAGTGACTTAAGAACAGCAGGTGATATTCACCACAGTACTCAGCAAGATCTTCCCATTGCCGTCTCGGCTGCAGTAGGTGTCTATAAACACCAACCACCTTTCCCAGTGTGCTGCACGTCAGAAATCCCAGCTGACAGTGTCATGGGGCTGCCTAACACACAGAGCAGAGCTCCTGCCCCGTCTGTTTCAACACAGCCACATCTCTCTACACTTCCTCAGCCACCCTGACTACTCCTTTTCCCATGCACATCCCAGCTCTGACAGTTTTCACCTTGCACCAGCACGTGACTGAGCTCCACGCTGCCTGCCTGGATCATTTGTTTGGATATCATTAGATGGCCCTGACTGAAAGCCCTAATGAGGTGCTGATTCCATCATCCAATCAGTTGTCTGAGCCCAAATGCATCCCATGGGACAGCCAGAAAAGACTGATGCAAGAATTCCAAGTGATGTGTAACATGAAAGGGCGCCATTCGCATCGCTAGGACTCACAGCCTGTCAGCAGGGCCATTAGAAATCCGGGGCTACACAGATTTATAATTCAACCCTCCCACACACAGAACTTGCTCCAGACTGAAACTTGGCACAAAATTCAGTCCCAGGAGGGTGTTAAAAAAATAACCTATTCAACGGTTTCCGTCCCATGGCTTCAGCTCACAGCCATTTAAATAATGGCAATTTCTCATTTCTCTTTTTAACTGAGGAAATCCAATATAAAACACCAGATTTACATAACATTGCAGTGGTGATACAAGCTGGCAACAAACCCAGAGAAAAGGCTGCCAGAGCCATTCTGTCATTCTCTTTTGGTGAATTTCTCTATTTGGATTCAGTTTAATGGAATGATTTTTATTAGGTCTAGCTGACATCACATGTAACCTGTAAATCCCACCTCCACACTGGCCAGGCATCTTGCCCTAGCTTTGTATACCTTGTGTGTTGGTTAGAAGGGAACAAGCCCTGCTGTGGTCACAGCAGCCTCCCACTTGTGCTGCCACCATTAGTTCTGTGCTGCAAACTCTGCTGGCTGATTTAGAGGACAGTAATTAGCTTCCTATTGAGCTGCAAAAGACTGACTGGACAAGGAATGGACAAAACAAAGAGGGGAACTGATGCAAGCCAAAAGCAATTTGTCAGCAGAGCCTTTGATTTGATCAGAGATTGTTCCATAACTACTACACCTGCTTCCAGAGAGAAATACAGAGCCAAGCTTTCTGTGGTTGCAGTTCTTTCTCCACCAGGTATTTAAATTCCTACAGGATTATCTGTAATCTTGAGTTTGTCAGTGGAAAAAAAAATTTCCAAGTTGAAGCAATGCCACAAAAACTTATTAAATACACTGGACCTCAGATAGTCTTCAATAAATCACTGCAGTGAGCACAAGCCTTCTGCTCCACCACCACTCAGACAGAGGCTATGATTGCACATGTGGGACAAGTAGGAGCTTGGCACCCCAAACCAGATAATCTTCTGGGTGGGCTACTGGCTCCCATCTCATCCACCAGCCACAACTCCTGCTTTCCTGAGAACACCTGAGACACAGCCCCTTCTGCCTTGCTCCAGCTGGTGGATAGGGAATATTAAAATTATCATCAAAGCATCTGAACATACTTTTCTTACTTGTTATATAAGTAAATAAGTAGACCAACTATAAAATTCTATGATAAGAAAATGAAGATTTGTATCAGTGGTCAAGCCCAAGGCACTTCAAACCAGTTTGAACCCTCAGCTGCTGTCAGCAAAGCTGCTACAAGGTCTTCTGGCAGCCAATGTCAAAATGCTTCTTCTTGAATGTGGTCGTTGGTCTAAATTGCCATCGTTGCACTGATTCTCCACATGTACTAAACCATCTTCCCTAAGGCCACCCTCCAGGGTCCATGGTCCAGCTGTAAAAACCTTTCTGCATTTCTCAGAACTACATATACAATAATTCTCTCAAACAGGGGAAATAAACTGAGCTCAAAGGACCACCTGAGTTTTCAAAACAGAAAAGAAAATGGGACAAGCATCTGCAGAGCACCTTCTCCTCCAACAGCTGCAGTTTTCTCATACCTTGTCCTTTAATTCCAAAGGGGGGTACAAAGTCCCTGATACGTGCCCATTTCCTGAAGGAATCGTCCAAGAACATTGGTGCCGGCTTCGAGAACCTGAGAAAACCAAAATGAGAAAGAAATTAACTCCTGAACTAGGAAGTATAAACCTCTGCAGGAATGTTGAGAGAATCCATACCTAAATGCTGATTCTACAATGTCACTGGCAACAGAGTAATGTGGAAGATTTTACTTTTACCCAAAGATGACTGCAGTGAAACAAAACTGCCAGAATTTGTGCCACAAGTCATGGACCTAGCAATCACTTCCACTCAACAATTTAAAACTGCCCCAATACTGTTTGGCTATTAATTTAGCTACAATAAAGTGTAAATTGCAAGCAGGGTTTAGGCAGTTTGAGTTCCAGCTTTGTGAGCCCAAGCCAGTTTCTGGGCTGTCTGTGTGAGGAGTCTGCTTTGGCCTCACTCGTGCACACACACAGCAGCTATCACCACACAGGCAAGAAAACAGTCCAGGAGATCATGAAGCAGTTTGTAGTTTACAGAGAAAGGAAATGGAAATTCAGTGCCTTCTTCAGCATTCATTAACACATAAATGATTCAAGAGAGGTTCCTGCCAAACCAAACAGTTACAATCTATCCAGAATCCCTTACAAAAAAGAGACCTAGTCCTTCTTAACCATGTCATTATGGAAATACATTATCCTAATTATACCCTCAACACATAAACAGCAGCTAGTAAAAATTTGTCTCTTCTAGAAACAATTACTACAGTGGTCAGAGAAAAGGAAACAATTAGCAAATATAGAAACATTAACTTCAATATGGGACCATTTCTGAGTGTATCAAGTATACTAGAAAGTATGTTAATACCATTAGAAATCTGTTCATTCAATCATATCAAAACAGTAGCAGAGATGTTCTGGATCAAAGTCAATCCCACCAAGAAAAGGAGTGTACTACACGTTCAGAGTCAGAGAAAACACCTCCACCACAGAGCAAGGTACATTCCCCTGAAATAGATCCAGCTTTGCCAACCTACACATGGGAGCAGGACAGGTGTAACCCATGGGTTTAGCTCTCCCTTCAGGCTGTTTCTGAACTCAGCATGCAACGCTTGCTGCAGTCAGACAACCTTTGAACTACCTGATTTAGGATAAACTCATCTACACTACACCACAGCCGGGTACAGAGCAACAATTTCAAATAGCAGCACAGTGAGGAAAGGATGGAATGAAATCTAAATTATAAACTGGTCAAAGTGAAGTCCTATCATAGATGCCCAGATGCAGAAATCTATGGAAAGGGGAAAGAGACCAGGAGAATTTAACAAAACGAGAAGTCTCAGATTCACCCATGCATACTGCTTCACATCCACTCACGCAATCTTTAATAAGATAATCTATAGCCATAAAAGCAAGATGCACAGATGACATGGCTGATCTAGAAGGAAAGGAATGTTTTTTCCAGAGCTGAAAATACAAAATATATAACTTTATCTGGGAAAAGGTGGGGGAGGTATGTTAGATATATTAAAGCTTCTGAAGCTTTTAAGTAAAAACACCCCACAGGCCTATTTAAAAACAAATAAATAACAATACAGTATTAACTGTAACACATTTACTCTGAAAATATCCTAAAAACTTCAACAACCTGACAAATTAGTTTAGTGTTTTCTCACACAACTTGGTGCACCAAAATATAATTATTATGATTCCTGGGGTGTCTCCAGGGACTTACCTCCACCTCCTTCCAACATCAACAGGAGGAATCTTTGCAGGTTGGTCATGCAATGCAAGAGCATTATAAGCTGAAGGGCTACAGCAGAGATGCTCACAGCCCTTCCTCTACAGCCACCCCTTGAACTCTCAGCAGAAGCCAGGTCCCACCATTCTCCCCATGCAGCAGCCTAACTCAGAAGCTGCTGTTATTTATACATGCAAATAACTGGCCTGTTTGCAAGTGACATCTGGAAAAGACAATTTACAGAAGTCTGAAGTGTAATAAGGAATGCCTCTCCCTAATTCAGATTTCCATTTACAAAAGGTGCCTGGTAAAACCAGAAGGGAAGGCAGATCCTCCTAAGACTCCCGGGACCCCAGGGGAGTCCCCAAAATCAGCTGAAGCTCAAGGCATGACTGATCTAATGCTCTATGGTATCGCTTCTGCAGGTGACAACCAGGGCACCAAAGTGATGTCAAAGAAGGAGTGAGATGATCATTGGCCTTTTTTTTGTATTTGCTACAAGTTAATGTAGGGATTTTTCTAGCAAAGAACACAACAGCCTTAGACTAGCTACTATTATTTGGTAATATTTAATACTCCTGTATACAGGGCCAGAGAAATGGACTTTTAACTCATACTTTTGCTTCATTTAAGGAGGAAGAACAGTTTTGGGGAAATATTATATCCATATGGGAAAAAAGGGAGCAAGTTAGAAGATATTTTGCTCCCATAAATCTTGAAAGTAACTCCGTTTCGGAAATATTAAGAAATTATGAATGCTGTAAGCTCATGTGCTTTGCCACCTCAATAAATCAGAGCAAGCCAGAGCTGATGTCCAGCAGTGACAGGGAAATGCTGTCTGCCAGACTCTCCAGGAGCATGGCTGTTCTGTCTCAGCTCTGAACTGCATCTGGCGTACTCCAGGACCCTTCAGGAAATATTGGGATTTGTCTCAAACAGGCCATGGGAATGCTCTCTGCAGAGCACCTAAAATACATTCCAAGGAATGCATGGGAGTTTGTCAAAGAGAAAAAGCAAATGTTTCTGAATGATGTTAAAACTCTGCATGCACTGAGCAGCTCGGTATGAGATGCTGCATTTTGCCTGTCACAGCTGCCTAAAGGCAGATTGGCTTCACTGGCAACCACAGCTACAGACCCAAAACAGGTTTGTGTTCCTTCAGAAAATGGCACAGAAAGTGAAAGTTTTGATTTTTCAGTTCTAAATTTCAAGCACTTCCTCTCTACTGCACCCCAAATTCCAGGACAGACATATTGCAATCTCATTGCACCTGACACCCTGAAAAGCTGAGGAATTTGACTGCTCGTGGCAGACACTTATGACCTGTGTAATTTGAGAGAGAAATGCCAAGCATCTACAATCTCTCGTTTGAATGGCATTCCCTGCTAAAACACAAATGACATCTAAATGGGCATTGACATGATAATTGTGAGGTACAAAACAAATCTCTCCCAGCTCTCAAGTTTGAATTCCTCATACAAAGACAGTAATAAAATCTCTAACAATTTGTCACCACGCACAGCAAAAGGAAGCGAACGTTCTGCCAGAAACTGTTCTTAAACAGAAATCTATAATCACACAAAAATGTGATATATATTTGTGCCTAAAGGACTCTGGCTTTTGTGACAAAACATTACATTTCCAGTTCTTTCCTCCCTGACAAGAAGAGTTGTGACCCCAAAGCATTTCTGAAGGCTGAGCTAGCCTGCCAGAAGCTCCCCAGCCAAGTTTTTCAGCCATTCCATTTTGTCCCTGATACTGAGACCACTTCACAGCTGCTCCTCTTTGATGAGCACAGAAGTACTCAGCATAAGCAGCAGTAACTTCCCAAGGTATCCTGCAGTCACTAGGCAAGGTAACTATGGGACAATTTTAGACATTGAATATTGACCAGAATCTGCTCCCTACTCCTTATCTGCTGCTTTCCAGCAATTAATACATAAATGTGTAGAAGAGAAAAATGTACATCCCAGAGAAAGAAAAAGAAATAAACTGATTTGTGTGCCTTTGGCTTTAATGAGGAGGGATGAAGAAAAGGTCAAGTTCCTGAATGAGTAAAGGAGAAGATGGCACCACATTTCTAAGGAACCACAACACCAAGGAAAGGCAGACTATCAGCCACCAAGCTCCACTGTGAGCTTCTATTTCAGATATTCCCTTTTTAAAAACATCCTCCTTTAAGGTGACCCGTAATTTTGTTTATTCTTTAATTAAGGAGAATCAGTAGTGCTGGAAAACTGAAAGCTGAAAGAAAAAAAAAGCCCAAACAGTGCTAGAACATAATGCTGTGCAGAACCTGCACACTGCATTTGTAAAGGAGCAGGAACAGCTTCTCTCTCTTTTTTTAAACCACACATAAATTATTTATTTGCTCTGGCATGACTTCTATCTTCTGTTTGCCGATGATCAAAAGCATCCCTGGTTAGACAGAAGGCACAAAGTCTACCAATGCTATTAATTAAATACAAACTGAAGCCCTTGAGTGCTGAATCATTAGCCCTGACACAGGCATTTATGGAGAGAGAGAGAGAATCTAAACTAACCTTTTCCTTTTTCCTTACTGAGACCTAGAGGTATGCTGTCTCCCTTGCCTCCCTTCTCTGGGGAGCCACATGGTGTGACAGCATAGGCATGAGGAGGTTTGTGACATCCTGATTTTACATTTCTTATTGACATTAATCCTCTGTCAAAAATCCAAGCAGCTCAAAGATTCCTCAAGGAGCTGAAAAATTTAAGAAACTGCATTAATAAGGATTAACCCCATCCTACAACCAACATACCACTTTTCCTGTATCAGCAAACAAAAAAAAAGATGGCTGCAAGAAGAATATCTTTAACAGCAGAGATCACATCAAAAATTAAGTTGATCTTAACAAACTGCAGAAGTCTAAAATAAAAGAATGTGGCAGAGAGAACTTAGCACTGAGGAATGGCTGGTCAGAGCACCCTACCAGTGCCATTTGAGACCACTTAACTCTTTACAAGAGAGTGTGAGCCACAGATCCCCACCCATTTTCTCCCCTGCCCTGTGTGCCTACAGGCCCTTGAGTGTATCTGCAGCTGCCTCTTTCAGGCTGCAAAGGTCTCAGCTACTTGGCCACTCCCCACTCTGACACCACTGAATTACACAGCAGAACAGTGCTCTGCAGTAAATGTCACCACCACTCCTAAAACATGACTTTGAACAGGCTTTATTCCATAAGCAAAGGAAAGGGCAGGTAAAATCAACTGAACCCAAACCCCACAGACCATGTAGCAGTTATCCCTGCCTACTTCCCTGTGAATGATTGCTCTGTACCTTTGAGGCACTCTGGAACATCTTCAGCCTTCTTGCCCTCTGCTCTCCATCACCAAGAAGTTGTTTAAACTCATCAGTGCAACCCTTTTCTCATTTTCTCATTGCTCTATTTAGAGCTGGACCAGCTGCTCCAACATGTATCTTAAAAGGCTCCCATCCTCTGTGCTGTGGTTCATACAAAGAACATTATTACACTCTTGCAGGAAAGATAAACATCCTATCATGAATGAAAAATGTAACTATTACAGCTGTAAAACCTGTTAAATAATCTACTTTATTTAAGATCAGAAAGCATCAACTCAAGGACCATGTCCAATTCTGGGCCTCATGTGAAAAACATGAACAAACTGAAAAAAGGCCATAGGAGACTCTGAAAAATATCTAAGGACTAGAAAACATGATGTCTGAGGAAAGCTATGAAAAAAACCCAACTTTGTTTAGTACAGAAAAACTGGAAGAGTACATGATAAATATTACAAGGCTCCTGCAAAAGAGAAAGATAAAATCTCCATATCTCTGGTAAAGAGAAGCAGTAACACTGGTCCTAAAATGCAGCAAAGAAAACTTAATCATTAAAAAAATGTTTCTTATGCTTGGGATCATGACACATTGAAATCTACTGTCTGGACATGGCTTACAGAACTCACATTAACTACAGCACTTTCTGATTTGATTGTAATATTTTAAACAAGTTTATATCTATTAAACACCAGTTAGCCATAGCTGTGCCTACTTTTAGGAGTGAAATGCAAATAGATGATCTTTTGAAGCTCTGCACAGGTCTATTTCATCTAAAACCACTTTCATACTGGGCTAACATTGCTAGGAGGTGACCAACTAGCCAAGCTACAGCTGGGCTGGGAATCAGGAGCTGCCCTTCAGAATTCTTGCACTTCTTAAGCATTTCTCTTCATATATGGTAATCAAGTTTCAGTACAATCACTGCAGATAAGCAGCACGTGGATTTTCCAGCCTGCTGCCTGCCAAGACTGCTTTCTGTTTGTACCCCGCACCTTTGTGATAAACAGGAAGACACGTAAAGTTTAACCTTTCTGCAGTCATTAATGTCTTGGGCTTATGGCACCGCTAAGGCACAAAATCAAAGAATAATTTAACATTGGCTCAGTCCCTCCTGCTCACTGACTGTGTTCTGACATGCATAAAGTCCAACAAAGTGTCCCGAGCAGCTTACCCACATAATGCAATTAGTCATGGGGACTGGAAAAGTTTTCAGATAAACTAAATATTAAAGACAAAATGAAATCAGTTTGCCTGCTCTGATGAAATCCTCACTTTCCTCCTGATTCTCCAAACATTTCAGACAGAAAACACACATACATGCACAAAAATAACAAGAAGCTTGGTTTAAAGGTTGGCTTCCTCTTGGAAAAAAAACCAAAACAAACAAACCAAAAAACTATAAAATTCAGACCAGGCAGAAGCTTTGTCCTGACCTGCCTCATGCAGCAGCTTATAAGACAACATGCAAAATTTGTCATTGTTCACAAAACTCTCTAATACCAAAACACAATTATGCAGGGGTGAAAAGCTAACTTCTCAACAACACAAGGTTCTGTTAGTTTAAAAACCAGTCTTCTAACATAATTTCAATGTCATAGCTTGTTTCTCATGTGTTATTGTCAATGATGCAAGATTGAATTACAGCTCATTCTTCCTGCAAAAAGCCAGGTGGGGGGTTCAAGAACTCTGAGGGAGCACTGAGCCAAATACATGAGATTATGTGGTATTTGGAAACATGATGAAGGTGAGCGAAAGCAGACTGCAATTACTGCCTGGGTTTCCAAAGCCTTCTGTGCAAACAAAAAACGAGATGAAGAGGGAAGGTGAAAGGTCCAATGCTTCTCCCAAGAAGAAAGAGTTAGCTTCCATAGAAGATGCCAACCAGCAACTCTGCCAGTTGGCCAGGCTTTAGCACAATTCTGTTCCTGTTAATACTCTGCTGGAACAGGAAGGGGATTGTGCTTTCTAATGAACACCAACTGGAGAGCAGTCATGGAGGGTCTGCTGCTGTTCAACACTGCACTCCCAAAAGGCAGGGTATCCAGGGATCTCTTTTTTTCTGGTGAAGATCTAACACATTCCAAAAGACTGCAAAGGATGGGCACAGTTCCCAGCACGGACCTGTTGTCTTTCATCACACTAATTAACCAGTCTGTTAAATGCAGTGACTGCACAGTACTTTTATAAAGCCAACTTAATGTTCTCTTTATCCTTCCTGCAGAGAGAAGTTAATCCCTGTTATTGCCACTCACTGCTCATTCTTGCCACCACTGGCCATGTCTGACTGTCCTGAGCTGCCAGCAGTCTTATGGTGGAGCACAACAAATTGCACTTCTCTGTTTCAAAAGCTCTGATCTCATCTTCTCCTACCACACTGTTTAATGTATATGCCTATCTTGAGGTTATACTACTGTCTCAGACCAACCTTCAGATTTCAAATCATTGGAGAGAATAGTAAAATTTCGAGTGGCCTTCATTCATTACTTCACAAGTAATTATGTTGCTGTAGAAGGAGCCTGGAACACTCAATGCTGTAAAGAGAGTGGTATATATGTAGGGAACAGGACACTGATGAAAAAGAGCCTTCCACCATCAGCTAAGCCAAAAATGCACATATTGCTCAGCACAGCCCAGCACAGAGCTGATGTGACTGCTCTGCTGATGTACAGCACAGGGGATGTGGCACAGAAGGGAAAGAGCTGTTGAAGCTAATGAACAACTAAGCACAAAATGAGTGAGACTTGATCCTGATACAACCAGCTAAAGACAAAAATAAGGTCATCAATCTTTAAAAAAATCTAGAACAGCTTTGTTATGGAAGCTAATGAAGACAGGAAAGCACAAAACAAATTACTTGATGTGAAGATTGGTCATTTTATGAAAGGGGTTGTATGATCTGGTGTCTGCATAGACAGAAGACTGGACTTCATCACTCATTCAGTTTCTGAATGCCTGATGTTCCTTCACCTCTGGCCCATTGCTCTTATCCAGCTCAAAAATCTGCGTGGGCCAAAAGTTCCCTGCATAAGTCTTACAGGAGTAAGGATGCTGGCAGAAGAAATGTCAACGTTTCAATAATTGTAACTAAAACAGATGGGTTGATCTGAGTGAAAATAGTCTTTAGTTTTTTCAAGGCTCATACACTTCTGGAATGACCAATTCCATTTTAGAAGCTAGACAAAAAATTCCTATTAACACAATATGGAAAACATAAGTCTGTTGTGAAATACACATGGCATTAACAGAAGGCTTGTGAGCTCTTCTGATTTTCTTACATGTAGAGCAACATTCTGAAAAGTTCTACAGGACACAGTTCCTCATATCACACTCCTGGGAGAATCTTCAGCCTTCATGTTAAAAAAATCCCACAGCAAATAAAAAAATATTTTTATAGACTTATAGTTGGAAATGAGACCTCAATAACTAATAAATGCTCAGAAACCTGAGGAGGAATAAAAAGAAACCATTCTTTTTCAACTGCATGAATTTTCTATCCTAACTCTTTATTACTGACTATTTGCTGGTTGCAATTCTCATCAGTGAAATTCCCCACAGTGACTTTAAGGTGATCCAGAGAAGGTTTCCTCAATGAAAATGCATGCAAGGGACAAACTTGCTTTCACACACCAACAGGAAATGAGAGGAAAACAGTAAATGTGAGGGAAAAAAGTCTGCAGAAGCTATTGCTCTGACAGCTGCCTACAGCACACAAGACAGGCAGACAATTAAATGCAAAGAAACAAAGACAAGAAGTGAATCTTCTTTGCACACCACAAATTGATGCTCAAAGACAATTATACAGATGTTTCTTACAATTTTTGTCAGTTATTTTCAGAAGATTTTTTTTAAAGTTATCACAATGTGCATTTCATGTGAAAAGCTGGCATAGCAATGACCAAATCAGGTCTGCAGTTCCTTTGAGAAAACAGGAAGATATGAACTAGAAATGAGAACAAAATTCGCAGTGGAAACAAGAAAGGACTGAAAGCAGGGGAGGTGTTGGGCAAGCACAGGAGATGCTAGGCAAGCACAGTTCTCCCCAAAAACTGGACAATGCTTTTTGGCTGGAATCCATACCATGGCTTGCACCATTCAGCAGTTGGACATCCTAACTTAAAAAACAGTGAGAGTGGAAATGTTCTCTATTGCACAAATTCCTAAGGTCTAAACAATTTAGCTTGTCATGCTCCTTCTTGTAGGAAGTTGTTCAAGGAGCAATTATGTGATTTTCAAGCTTGCCAAGAAGTCAAAGCAGCATCATTCATGTAACCAAAGATTAAGCTTTTTTCCTTCTATTAGGTGAAACAAGATAATGCAGCTTTAAGTGCCATTTCCTAGGTGCAGCCACCAGATGTGCATTTGTAGAATATACACAAAGAAACCCCAAAGATTACTATCAGAATAATTTCACTTGCTGAAAAAGTTACAGAAAGATCACAAAGCTGCTATTAACAAGATCCATATCAATCTCAAAGGGAAAAATTCCAGATGCATTTCTGTTTCTCTGCTGCACAATAGACTTCACATTGTAGTCCAGGACAAAGTGGGGGCAGCCAGTTGTTATTATTTAAGATTCAGACAGAGGCTTTTTTCTTCCTTTAACCAGATGCAAAAACCTCCAAGGATTTCACTGAAAGCCTGAACAAAAGAAAAAAAAGTCAAAAGCCCAAGTGGAAAGAGTGCTTTCAGAGGGACCTATCCCCCTAGGTGCCAGAAGGTACTTCTGTAACTGGAGATAATGCTTGATAGAACTGACATGGACCTAATGTCCAGTTTAATGTAATTTTCTGGCTTCTCTGTCACCTTATTAATTCCAGCCCTTAGTCTAAGAGTGGTGATCTGTAAAGTAACATGCACTAAAATCTTCCAGATAATATCAGCACTATTTAATATATGCCTCTCCCCTTTGGTCCCATGGTTCTAAAAATAAACAAGTATTTTAACAAACCAAGGGTAAGACTCTGAGCCTGTAAAATCTCTTTCTAGGTACTGTTTCCAGAGATAAGGCACAGAGACTGGACATAGAAGAGTTTCCATGCAAGAGGCCACCTGACAAAACCAAAAGGATTTACTGACTCACAGAGCAAGTGGGTGCTGCGGAGAAAACTGCAAACAGTGCCAGCACAGACAGCTCCATCCTTTCCTCATCACCCCACACAGAAAATGTCTGGCTTGAGTTAGAGATCAGGCAGGGAAAAGAGACTAGAGGTGAAACTTGACTACTCTGATGAAGTAAGAACCACAAGCCATGTGGATTTCTCCGGTCCTACCTAAAAACAGGCTTGAAAAATAAGGCCTGTCCTTCCAGCCAGCACACTCACTGCCCTCATCCAACCAGGGCCCTCTGCTCTGCTCTGTCCCCATGTCCAAATTCATCACACATCTGGCAAGAGACCAGCAACAACAGTACCCACAACAGCAACTTCAAAGGACTCTGCCAAGAGGCTTGATAGAGACTCGAGCACAAGGTATGCTCTTAAAAACCTACCTTCTAAAATGCTATAAATCTCCTGGAAGAACTGATATCCTCCCTGACTCACTAATCAAAGCAGAGACACCCTCCCAGTTCTTTTTGCTCCACTTGAAGAATGGTACAGCAGTCCTCATTCCAGGAATGGAGTTTTTCAATGAGATAGTTCATTTCAACAATTTCCCACAAGAAAAAACTGCAGAAAAAAGGATACTGCTGGTTTATGCATTTGAGATTTATGTAAGTCACTGAAACAAATACTAAATATTATTAGCTACTAAAGGAAATGGTTATGGTGAAGATGAGGGGTTAAAAACCTCACACAAATATGCCTTCTCTTTCAGTATCCTTGATAGAGAAATCACTTCTCCTACAGCTGTGGGAAAGAAAACAAGACACAACGGCTGAAGTTAAAATTACACATCTTTGGCTGTTATCAAAGGGAGCTCTAGCACATGGACAAAGTGCAGTCTGCGTGATTCCAATTCCAAAGCAAAGAAATGCTGCAGGCGTATTCATCATCCACATTTGTATTTGCTCCTGAATTTTACAAAGAGCAGTGAACATTGCTGATCCACTACTTTTGTCCCAGTAGCAACGTTTAATTGCGTCAACTGCATTCAGCCTTTGTAGAAAGCATCAATAAATTCACTCCTACAATTGATACTCTCCCAGTGACCCCCTCAGGCAAACCAACATGAAGCAGCTCCAGTGTGCAGCACTGCCAGCTGACACAGAAATCCTGCCACACCCAGGAGTTTTCCATACCCTTAGAGTGTGGGTGGAACAAAGTACAGAGAGCAACTCAGCATCTCCCTTAATCCACCAGGGAGACACAAAAGAATCACAGAATCGTTTAGGTTGGAAAAGACCTCTTAGATCGAGTCCAGCCATAAACCCAGCCCTCTCAAGGCCACCACTAAATCCAAACATGTCCCCAAGTGCCACATCTAAATGTCCTTCAGCTCCTTCCAGGGATGGTGACTCCACTACCTCCCTAGGCAGCCTATTCCACTGCTTGATTTTGGAGAAGGTGGAGAAATTTTCCTAATATCCAATCTAAACGTCCCCTGGCGCAACTTGAGGCCATTTCCTCTTATCCTGGAGAAGAGAAGGACACCCACCACACTAGAACATCCTTTCAGTCTCTAATTCCATAGAGAGTGATGAAGTTCCCTCTGAACCTTCTTTTCTCTAAATACCCCCAGCTCCCCCAACAGCTCCTCACTGAACTTGTCCTCTAGAGCCTCCACCAGCTAGTCTCTGCCTTGGCCTGGAATTCAGTCCATTCTCTGTATTTTCTTAACATCGTCCAGTTTTGGGGTTTTTTCGCATTCTTTTGTTTGCCCACTTATGTTTGTCTAACCACTTAGATTGCACTCCACAAACAACTACTCTCAATTTACATCTGTCATAGAGAAGGTGTTCTGTGTTTTCCTTCCACTTCGTAAAAGCATTAAACTTTTCATCACAGACATTTTGGAAGCAGACACGCTTGGTGTGACAGGGCAAGAAATCTCTCCATTGAAATGACAAATTGCAGTCATTTTGTCCTCATTTAATCTTACTTTTAACAAAACAATCACCTTGTTAAGAAAAATTGAAAAAAAATATGAAAGCTCTCAGCCTGCAAAGTGAAAGCTTTGAAATGCACTGGCTAAGAATACAAAGACCATAAGATGAGTAATCTTAATCACCAGCTGTTTCTATTTCTAATATCTTTTTGTCTTAAGTACCTCTACCCTCCAATAAGTCAACAAATGCTCAGTCTCTTCTTTGAACTTAGAGACGTACAATACAACAAATAACAAGAAAGCTATGCTTCAACCTACTAAATAAATAAATAATGGCAATCAATAACTTTTTTCCAAAGCTGTAAGAAAATCCTATAAAACGTGGTGACTGCCCTTCAAAATTTTTCTCAAATACTGATTTTTCTAAAAATTATTTCCCCATATAACTTAGAGTACTTTAAAAAAAGTTAAAGCCCACAACCCCATCTAACTCAGGATATTCTTTAATTTTCTTGTCTAAACAGAAAAGTTGAAGGACTACATTAGCCAAGTATCTGCTGATCTCAATGACAAGAGAAATAGCAGATTTGCATTAGCCAGCAAAATAGCAATGCTGTTGGCCAAAAGGAGAACTTCCCACAAGTATTTATGGGTGCTCTTTGGGCAAGTGTTCAAACAGCCAGCTGTGGAGTGAGAAGACAGTACAGGATCATCCCACATTACTCTCCCTGCCTCTGTAATGCACATGCTCAGCCCTCCTAAATTGTACCTTTCCACTGGACATTTTGCTTTCCCTGAGCTGCAGGCTAAGTGCACTTGGCTGTGATGTTCACAAGCAACACCACTATAAAACCTGCAGATCCTCATCAATGCTGTGTAAATGTCACTGCTAAACCACAGTCTACAAGTGACTGAAGATTTTCAGACACAATCAGCACTTTGCTAAATTCAACAGCAACTGCGTAATAACCAGTCTTCTCAACAAATCAGGTTACTCATGTTACCATACTTGTCTTGCAGCAATTATTTCTGAGTATTCCCAGTGATGTTCTCCCACCATGACAACCTGATACATGCTCTGCAGCAATGGTTTTCATTTTAATATCTTGGCCAGCCATGGAGTGAATCAAATTGACAGCCCCTCTACTGATATCAAGCTTTAGAGGCAGCAGAACAGGTCCATTCCCGTCAATTTTTATCAGCTAAACTTTGAAAAATGGTGCCCCTAGTTAGAGGGATTAGTATCTCCCTGAAACGGGTATTAGGAATAAAAATACAAGAGCAGCTCTACTAGAAATAAGAACAGGCTGATGTGCAGGAGTATCAACAAATTGCTTCCCAACCTGCCTGGGGCCAGCACAGCTTTGGAGAATCTATAACACTTTGAGGGAGCTTTTGTTTCATGGCTACTTGCTTCTCTTGATACCAAGAGCATGCTGAATGTGTGCAAAGCACAAATCTGAACAATCTGCCTGCTCTACTCACAGTTATCACCCACTGAAAGCTATTGTGGATGCTTCTAGAAATGCACGTGAAGAGCCTGGACTGAGGGCAGTGACCTTGAGGCACTGAGCTGTGCCAGCGCCAGCCACCAACACCAACCCCAGGACAGGCACAGGGCTCAGAGTTGTGCTCTCCTGGTAATTACAGTCACTGTACCAGAACTAGTTGTCTCTGAGGGAGGGGAAAAAAAAGGTGTTGCTTGATTTTTAGCTTGGGATTATTTTTTTAAGAATTCATCAGCTTGATTGCCCAGCAGTAAGGAAAATCCCACCTAACGATGCGAGTGAGACTGTGCTGGGGCAGATGAGAGTTCAAAATCTCTTTCCCAAAAATGGCAATAAATGGATGTCCAAGGTAAAGCAAGAACAGGGCAAAGAGATAAAATATTTCCTCCCTAACATTCACACAGCTTTCAAACATTTTCAGCTGGGTGGATTTCCTGAGCTTGATGTGGTTTGTCTAATCAGCAACCCCCCTTTCCCTCCCAGCAATGGATCCCTCCTCCACATGTTTGTTCAGACTCCTCTGGAATTTGTACAGACAATTTGCAGCTGTCACATGCTTTGGCAAGGAATTGCCCAGGTATATGACCTGATGCACAAAGAACTGAATCTTTTTTGTTCTGATCCATGTAAGTAGAAACACATTATGCAGAAAGACTATAGCAATGATTTTTCCCTTCTATCTTTTTTCCCTGTAGTAAAAGCCAAAGGTAAATTTAGTGCAGCTCAACCAGAAGACCCCCCACGAAAGATCATATCTCCTTCCAGCTGCCTCAGCAATCACATTGTTCCCTACCTCTCAGTCCCTCTTTGTCCTCAAGGCCTTCCCTTATTCTGCATTTGGGATCTGACATTACCAAGCTTGAAGAAATTTTGTTTCATGCAGCTCTCATCTGGGAAGTACACTCCACCTCTGTACAGCAGAAGTCTTTTCATCAAGTTATTATGTTCCTTATGTGTGCTCCTACTGTATCTCCTAAAGCTTCCAGCTGGCTTCCCTGATGTCCACCTCAGGCCACTTGCTCCTACCCACCAGGTGAGCACCTTCTCCTCTTTGGCCCAGCAGACCACTCAGCAACATTTAAACTGGGGAGTACTGCAGGTAGTATTGCCTCTTCCATCTCATAAAGAGTCCAGCCACCTCCTGTGCTCACAGAGGACAGCTTTCCTAAGATGCTTCTGGCTGCTAAGGTGGCTGGAGAGTTTCAGATTTATGGCCTATGACTGAAAAGCTCTCTCTGCACACTGTAGTTCCTGATAGGACCATTACAAACTCCAGGGAAGGACATGGACAGCTGGAACGAGTCTAGAGAAGGGCCAAGAAGATGATAAAGGGCTGGAGTGTTCAAGGGTGGGCTGGATGGGGCATGGATCAGCCTGGTCTAGTGGAAAGGGTCCCTGCCCATGGTAGGGTGAGTGGAACTCGATCTTTAAGGTCCCTTCAACCCAAAGCCTTGTATGGTTCTATGATCTGTTTAGGACTGAAGGGCTATACACATACAGAAAACCCCAGCTGCTTTCTGGAAACCAGGCACACGCACAGAAATCATGGCACACTCAAGAAATGGTCTGGGCTTCCAGCTGGTGAAAAACATGAAGTCACTACATCCACAGACTGCATTGCACAAGAAACAGCAATTATGGCAGCTACCAACTGCTTCAGAAGATCCTCTCCTGCTCTTTTGAGAGGGCCAATGTTCTTCAGCAGCTGCACACAAGGAGTCAAACATCAGCTTTCAAAAAGACATCTTTCTTTAGGAGATGAGGTCTGTCCAGACACCAATGACAAAGAGCCACATTCCTCCTCTTTAGCTTTGGCTAGTGTGGGAATGAAGCTCAGACACAAGAAAACTTCCTCTGTAGCAATGTCCTGCAGCTGTCAAAGAACTGGCATGTGAACAAGTCAGGCACAGGAAGAAGAGAGGTGCTACTACATCCCTGGCCAACTGAGCCACTTCAGAGTCTCAATCTGACAGCACAAAAGTAGGTGACCAGAGAGACACTCTCCCACTTTCTGTACAGCTTTGACTCAGACATTCACGTGTTGTCCCTATGGACCTGCAAGAAGTACAGGAATACATATGCTTTGATCCAGCAATAGTGACTTAAAACCCAGTCTTGTGTGGGAAGTGTTGACAAATTACCTCTGGTAGACACTGAAATCACTCAAACAATTAACTGAGATTAGATTAGCTGGTAGGGTTGGAAAGAGTCTATGAATAAGATGTGTGCAGCTGCACATGTTTTTACTCAATTAGATGACAGTAGGACATGTATTACTTCAAACATCAAGGCTACACCAAATCAGATAAGCAATCCCACCTAAAACAAAAACCAGCAACATACTTCCCACAAATGTAAAATAACTGTGCTAAGCCATAGAGGAATAAACTTACCAGAGACAGTTTCTTCCCAACCCCAATCAGCTTCAAAATCAATACCCTAAAGAGCAGGAATTCACATTCTTACTTTAAAAAAAAATCTACTGTAACTATAGAAGTTTTATTACTTCTATATTTGTATTAGTTTACGATGTTACATCTCTCTTCCAGATTCTGTCTCAATAAAGTGTATAACATAAGACTAGTTTGAAACATGATCTATTTCCATTCAACTGAAAGCCAAGAAGGTTTAATATTAATGCAATTTACCACTTTTCTAACATTCACTGAATTGTACACACCTATGGTATTTCCTCTGCAAACTAAATGCATCACATTTTTGTCCATACAAAACCCGTCCTTCTTGGACAGACATGCTATGATTTTATTTTGGATTAGATCAGAAATCAGATCTGAAGTGGATTTGCAGACACACTACCACTACCTCTTCTTAGCATGGGGTAGGAGGAAGAGCACAGGAGCAGTGCCTGAGCACTATCTTTCTAAAGGAGGCTTTACAGAACCGGTGTGAAAGAGCTTCTGAAGGACCTGTGAAGGAGTGCAGTGAAAAAAACACATTTTGAGAAGAGCCAGCTTGACAGTGGTAAAGGCTGTTGGCTGAAGTAACCTAAAAGACCACCAGTTTTAATTTGTCACACTTCTTCCACCTCCTCCTGTAAAGTCACATCAGCTCAGAAAACGTCACCAGGAAGACATAACAAAAAAAGTCATAAACACAGGATTCCACAGACAATGGGACAGGTTCTCTGGTGACTTGCACTAGAGAGTTTAATTTTTAAAACTGTATTTCAGGGTCACACCTCTACAGTCTGCTAGGACCCATCTGAGATTAGTCCTTGAAGCTTAGCAGTGAAGCAAGTAAAAAGAAGATAGGGAGAACAAAACAGCTGCAAATGGAGGGGGAAAAGCAATACAAGGCATTATTAAAAAAGCACAATGAATAGTCATAAGTGATGCAACAGGTCATAGCAAAGAAGAAAAGGGCATTGAAATGTGAGATTTGAGCCATTACATATATAGCAAAACTTCAAATAGGTTCACACTGCATCACATTGAATTACAGAGTCGTGCTGATCTGTCATTCCATGGTCACCTGGATGTTTAGAGTTCTATTTTTAGCATTCCTTTTAAAGAGTTTTCCTGGTAGAGCATATTTATTGTGTTGTGGTTTCCCAAGTTTATTGGCAAGTTTAGGTAATATATTTGTTTCTTTCATTCCTGCAGCTGAAAGTCTGATTTTAATGAGAGATTGCTCATTTGGGTTAGCAACTCAATCTTTACATTCTTAAGCCTCTTTAAAATTCCTGCATATATACAACCTAGGATGGGTGATTTAGCAGTGATTAGTTTAGTGGTGTGAGAGAGACCAGAGACACTGCTCCGAGGTATTTTACTGCTCTGAAGTTAGTTTCTCAGCATATGAGGCTTGAAAGCTGAAAAACAGGAAAGCAGCTTTACAAATTGCAACAGGGAGGAGAGCTAAAGCTTCAGTCAGATACACTCTATCCTCCACCTCCTTCCTGTCTGTACAAATGAAAACAAAATGCCTCTAACTAACAAAAAATACTTGCTGTTATGGGCAGAAGCATGACGAAGAATCCACCCTCCAAGCAGTTTTAGTGGCAGCCTCCGTGGCAGTCTACCTCATGATCAATGGGGTTCTTTTTTAATGATTAGCAAGGGTGTAATTAAGGAAACCGAAGGAAGAAAGATAACTCAAAAGATGAATGAGGCCTTTATTCAGGGTATCACTGAGATGGGGCACTGGGTGTATCACAAGCAAAGGTGAGGGTCCTGGTGGGCAAGATGAGCACGAGCCAGGGCTGTGCCTTTGTGGCAAAGGCAGCCACCAGCCCCCGGGGGGGGACCCTTCCCCTGGCTCAGCGCTGGGGGGGCTCTGCTGCAGGGCTGGGGCACTGCTGGGCTCCCCTCTGCAGAGACACACACTGGAACAAGTCCAGCAAGCTAAGATGATTAAAGGATTGGAGCATCTGCCACGAGGGGAGGCTGAGAGAGCTGGGATTGCTCAGCCTTGAGCAGAGAAGGCTCAGGGGGCTCTGATCAGTGTGCATAAACACCTGACAGGGGCAGTCAAGCAGGCAGAGAGACTCTTCTCAGGGGTGCACAACACACAGGGCAATGGGGGAAAAACCTGAAATACAAGAAGTTCCATTGGAAATAATAATACTGCTAGAGTGGTCAAACATGGAAACAGGCTGTGCAGAGAGGTTGTTCAAACACAACTGAGCATGGTCCTGAGCAACCTGTTGCAGGTGACCCCACTTTGAGCAGGGGTTTGGACTAGATCACCTCCAGAAGTCCCTGCCCAACCCTCCTAGTCAGTGATGCTGTGATCCTTCTCCCCATGAAGCAAGGAACAATAAACTTGCAAGAGCTCAATTCCTATCCAGGTCAAATCTCAGAAACAAGGGTCTGTTAAACCCCATTTTATATGAGTGCTGTAATTCCTGCTGACCTCAATCAGCCTAATCAAGTGGTAAGATTACAAAATGAAAAAAAAAGAGCTTTAATTTGATCATTACTCGTAGCTATTCCACTGACCTAATGCTTGGCTATGAAGAGCTCATGAAAACTGGATTAATGCATAAAAATAGAGGATTCATCTTCTGGAAACCACAGTTGAAATTTGACATTCAACAAAACTGGAAATCTGTAGCTCTAATGTCATTCCATTGCTAATGGTCATATTTACCTGGCAGAAACTGCACAAGGATAATTTGATAAATCAAAGTATTTCCTATTTAGTCAAAGCTCTCCTATGTATACAAACACCCAACTCCATTCCACACCTTCACAATTTAAGTGGAGTGGTAGGACTGATAAATAAGTTAGCACCAGAGCTGTGTGACACCACTGTCTGTGCTGGGAGACTCAGGGCTATGGTACAGCCAGCAGTGCTGCTGCAGGCAAGGACAAAAGGACAGTCACAGAGCAGAGATTAAAAGAACAAGAAAGCCCAGCATGTCCCGTGAGTGTGCACATTACGGCATTGCTTAAAATGTTAACTTGTGTTGCAAAGGAAACAGATTGTAAAAATGACCACTATTTCTCCCTAATGTTTTGATTTTATTTTTTTCTAAGCTACTCTTCCGCACAGTCATCAGACAAACTACAGAACCATGCAACTAACATAAACTTATACAGCTAATAAGCACAAATAGGAAAGATGCTTCACTTTTGTGATTGAGTCAAATTAATTATTGAACAATCCCTTTATTAGTCAAGACTCCCCAATAGCCTCATGCAGAGAGGTCAGAAATTTGAAAATTATGTGCCCAGACACATGATTTGGTTTCATAATTTATACTCATGAGCCATCTTGGCCAGCAGAAAGCAAAATATTTCTTGAATACAAACACACCATAGGAACAATAGGGACTTCAGTTTATCTGATCTGTGGCTTCTTTTCTACATCATTTCTGCATCAATCCAGCGCTGATCCAACACAGGTATTAAGCAAGAGACTGGAGAACAGGAAACACAGCCAGCACTTGGGTTATGCTGGCAGCTAGATGGCAGGTTTTATTCTCCACAAGTATTATCAAAGCCTGACTCCAAAAAGCACTTAGAGGCCAGAGCCTCCTAAGCATGAAGTAGTCTGTGAACATCCAAAGAGTGGTTAGCTCACTTAGGACTATAATCCCAGACAGAATCCTTCTGATGAGGCCAAGGTTCCTGACAACACAAACACCACAATTCAGTGATTTAGGAAAGGCTGGCAAACCCACAAATTACTCCCACTTCTGTAATCCACAGGGCACAGAACTGCCCTTCCTCGAGAGATTTGTCCCTCCTGCTTCCCAGCAGCCATCCTAGAGGGAGCCCTGATACCTCCTTCTGGAAGCACCTTAGACTCCTTAGCCCTCACTTCACTATCTTTCCCTATCCGAGAGAAGGAGAAAGAAAGCTGAACTTAATCCTTTCCCTGTCTGCAAAGTAGGAACCAAGTAAATTTACTCATAAACTATCTATTACTTGGACTATTTTCTCTTGAATTAAATAATTCTAAGCCAAGAGTGACTCAGAAATTGTTTTGACAAAAGTTTTATCAAACTGCTCATAACCATTACCCCATTACACCATTTGAAGGGATGGTCAGCATGAAGAATGCCTTTCCATCACTGTGTGAAATTCTGTGCTTTAGCAGCTTTCAGTCATAGAGGTCAAAATTTTCAAAATAGGTTACCCAGAGTTCAGTTTTCTAAGGCAATTTAAGTAAAATAAGTCTATAAAACTTTGGCCTAGATTTCTGAGGTATTGAATGCATTCAGCTCCCACAGCTCTGTAGCATATATAGCTTAAAAAAAAGACTCGGTTCATAAAACATGGATATAGACTAAACTTCGGAAATGTTGGTTTAAAGTCAAGGATCTGAAACTGATCACAAAAGAAACCAGAGTCAGCTTGTGAAAATATTTTCTATGCATTTTTTCTTAGCACATTTATGCCACAGCAGTATAAAGCATCCTGCACACAGCAAAGATTTATTGAGTTATACCTTCATTGGGCACATTCTTCTCTCTCTTTTAAAATAAATTTTAAAAACCAGCATTAATATTACACTGCAGTGGGGGATCCATGCCCACAAATGCCTCCTTTTTGAAGCGTAATCCATAATGGACATGCTTTTAATAAGCACCTCAGACACTGAGGAAATGTCACCAGAAGTCCTAATGGACTGTTGAATGTCTGCTATGAAATGCACTGCCTGCTTCCACAGAGCTCTGCTAATGCTTATTTTCCTACATAATTTTTAGTGCTTGCAGGGGTGAGACACACTCTGACTATTGCTCAGGTACCTCAGCTGGCTTCCTTCCTCCTCTAAGTACATTTTACAGTACTTGCAGGAGATATGTGCTTTAGGAAAAAATGAAATCTATACTTTTCTATGGCACAGGTCCCAGCAGGCAGATCTCTTATGCTTGTAATTGAATTATTCTAGCTTCCTCTTCACTCTTCCACATATCAAAGCACAGACATAACTACTGGGCTTTTTTTTTTTTTAATTACCTCCCCACTGTAGGCAAACCAACACAGTAAATTCAGAGTTGCACCACTTAAACTCAGATGGTACAACCAGTGCAGAAAACATTGACATAACACACTAAATTAGCAGCTTACAAGAATTCCCATTATTGGTCTTTTCTTTCCTGCTTAGTTCAAGAAGTAGAACACTACACTGAACCAACACAGGCAAGAAGAAAATCTCTTCACTTTCCCTCTGGTCAAGAGGTTTTGCTAGCTGTCTGAAAATTGAAATGCAAGAAAAGTAAGGGGCTCTCTTCCTTCCTCATCAATGTAATTCGGACCATCTAGAAATGAAAATTCTAAGAAGAAATAGCCAAGGCAGCAAAGGATTCAACATTTACAAATTTCCCATGAGGCTAAACTGTAACTTTTACAGCCTCTATTCTATTAGTACCATGTTTGCTTTACAATTACTTCCATCGCTGTTGCACACTTCTATTACTCGTTAATAAAACATGGTTTTACTCTTCTGTAATGCCCTGACTTTTCCTCCAAGATGCTCACAATATATTAGACTCCACCTCCCTCTGTTTAGTGAGCACAACTGAGAAATGCAACATAAAACCCAGTGGATACTCCAACCACCTCATAGTCAGAAACCTGGTGGCACATCCCCATTATCTAAGGCAGAGCTTGCTGCTGAGACAAGCTGGCACACACAGCCACAGTGAGGTAGGAGCCTGGTCCCAGAAGCAGGAGAGCCATGTCAGAGAGAATAAAGCTACCCATGAGGCTTATGAGCTCTGGCACAGGAGCCACAGATGAGCTTCTCCTCCTTTCAAAGGCAGGTTCATGCCCACCATTTCATGATAAGTGTATATGCATTGCATAACATGCTGCTCAAACTTGCCACATTCAAACTCGTAGGGTACTTCGTGGCAACATCTGGCAGACACAGAACATGCAATTCAAATCTAGTTTCTTTTTCCTTCAGTATGACAGATGAGCTCTCTTCTGCCTTATCTTGTTTTTCTCCCTAATCTCAGGTACCCACATACGAGGATTAAATAATTCTGAACATTTTACAGGAAAGTATCATCTAATAATTTATCATTGCAATTAAATCCACTATAGGCTTGCAAACAGCTTGTGTGAGCTGTCAGAATGTTCCCAGATTTCCTTGGAAAGACAAAAAGGTTTTACGTTTAACTCAGCTAACAGTTAAGTGGTTAGCAGTAACTGTCCACAGAGTCCTGCAGAGGCCAATAAGCCTGAATGTACTAGAGTGGAAAAGAGGGAGTTAGTGAAAGGAGACAGATCTTGTCACTGAAAGTATGACAAATGAGAAGAATGAACTTAATAGCAGTTTTACGAGAGACTAAAAGGAGCAATACAAGTGTAAACAAGAGGAGAAAGCAGCACATTACTGTAATAATGCTAAAAAGAGAAAGTCCCAGCTCAGGGCTCAGCTATGTGAAAAGGAGGCAGCTTGCTGGTTTTTTGTAGATCAGTTTTGGAGCAGAATCCCATGGGTTATGTCTCTACATGGCTATATTATTCAGGTTACATTTAGCAATCTGATCTTGTTATTTAGCAACACAGACTTGCTGATTCATACAAGCTAACCCAGAACACAAAGTGTTTGGATTCTCTTTTCCTGTTAAACTCTTTGTTATTTAATGCCTGCAAGATTGCACTGAAGTTCCAGCCAAAACTCATTTCTGCTGTTTCCAATATACATTCCAAATACAAAAAACATGGCATCACATCAAATGTTAAAGTAAGATCATTGTCATCCAGCTGCCAAATAGTTCCTACAGGTTCAGAGGCAGACAATTACAGAAATCATGAACAGTGGCTCAGCAGATTGAGCTGACAAGTGTTTTCATACTTGTAGTATCACACTGCAGTATCACAGCATACCAGGAGACATGGTGGTCTAGAGAATAAACAGATTTTACCATGGAAGGAAAAGGATAGATAAGGCAGTGGCTCATAACCCCAGAGCTACCCAAAGAGCATAGTATGCAAAACTGCAAAAACAGGCAGAAATACTTTGCACAGAAAGGGCAGAATAATCTTTTGCCATCAGAATAACCCAGTAGCCTCCAGGAATGTTACTCACAATGTTAATCACCACAGAGTCGAGGATGAAAGCTGAGGTCCTATTGTGCTGTGCAGCATAAAACCAGGGACCAGCCCATGCAAAAACATCTGTCATTCATTTGGACAGATAAGGCAAAGGCAACACAAATCTCACAGAGAAAGGGAACTGCACAATGGTGGTAGTTATTTTAGCTCCATAGCTGAGAAACAGGTTTAGATCAGAATGAAATGACACGGTGTGAAGAAACGAAGGCAATACTACAAGGATAATTTTAATGAAACACTGTAATTGAAGAAAACCTGGAAAGTTCTAAGGCAGTTGTAGGAAATAAAGCCAGGAAGGCCTTAGAATACAGATGTAAATGAGTCATTTGGCAAATTTAAGGAAGTTCAGACTGAAAAGCTGAAAAGAATTCCACAATCCAACCACCTTCAGGATTTGTTTGAATTTCTTGTATCTATTTAGCTGCTGCAGTTCTTTAAACTCTCCTAAACCCAAGGTGACCTTTAAAAAAAAAAAAAACAGCACAACTCAAAAAATTTGCCAGCACATACAAACATATTCTAAAACATGCTGTCCAGAACAAAGAGTCTTCAGAACAGGGCACTAAATAGTCTCTATAATAAGCCATGAGCAATTAGTCTGCTGGGAAACAAATCAGCTCCCTGCATTTCAGCAGAGTGAAGGTGGCTGTCATGCTCCAGGGATGATGGTAACTGTAGGGTCTTTTCCTGAGCAAGGCTTACAGGAAACCCACCAGTTTATACCTGCTAGTGGGAACTGAGAGAATTTCCAGGGCCTGGGAGGCAAAGTTTTGTAGTGGCTCACTACAAACCACCAAAGCAGTGCTTATGCTCCCTTGAAATGCCCCAGAGAGCCTGAACCCTCTGGTTCACCAGCACATGCTCTCTTATTCTCCTCTGCTGCCTCTGCGTCCTCCCATTACATCCAAAACTCCCCCCCCAAAAAAACTGAGAAGAGAGGTCTGTCACAAGATTTACAAATTGCTGTAGGAGCCTTAAAAATGTTGTGAACAACAAAGGTTAGCATCTTATTTAAACAAAAAAGTGAACAGAGATGTAGTCCAAGAGAGATAAAGGAGGGACACAATCTGTGTGACACAATCTCCATCCACACAAAAGGGCAGATGGACCCAAAAGAAGAGCTCTGAGAAAAAAAACAGGAGAAGGAGAGAAGTGATTGCCTTGCATGTGCGAGAAAACAGCCCAGGACTACAGCACAGAACAAACCCTGGGAGACAAGACAGAGAAGAAGCATCTCCTTCCCTAGCACTGCAGTGAAAGGCAGCATTATGAAGTCAGAATATCGAAGAGTTGACACTTGGCTTCCACAGTCAAGACAAGTCTTCAAAATCTTGTAGCAGCAGATGAAATGAAGAGATTGATGCCATGTGTATTCAGAATTTTGTACTTGGCTAACTGTATGCTTTGTTTTGTAGCTATTTTCAAGCTGCTGATCAAGAATTTCAACTCTGATTTGCTAGAGAAATCAGGTTGGTTTTTAAAAATTTTGTTTAATGGTCTGACATGAAGAGATGCACTGTAATCCACAAAAAACCCCAAACCAAACTCAAAATAAAATGTAGCAGACAAACCCTCTGAACACTCACAAACTGGAACAATCTTGGAAACCTCCCCTCCTGTGTGTCTAACTCTCTAGCTGGCATGCCAGGTCTTGGGTATTAAAAGAAACACCTCAGTAGCAGCTGAAAGTCTGTGCTATGCTAAAAAATAACTTCTAAAAGCTAGATATTCCCATAACTCTAGAAAAGTCTCAAGTGTTTAACACTGATTTTCCCACTTAATTTTTTACTTAGCTGCAGCAGTCACTGTGAATAAGCTGTTGAGGGCTCCTCCTCAGCCAGGTGTCTGGGATACTGAGGCTTCCTCTCCCCACCAGGGAAGAGGGGCTTGTCACTGATAGCTGCTCCAAGTTCTCCAGATACAGACAACTCAAATTATTACTCAGTTTACCAACTGCAGACAACAGTGCCTATGCACTTCTAAACAGGCCAGGCAACTTGTTGAATACTGTTAGATCTGTCTGTAGGAAACGTTTCTTTTTCCCTCATGCACCTCTCTCTGACTCTCATTGGGCTTCCTGTATCTTCAGGGAGCACATTTTCATTAGAATAGCTAAAGACAGGACTATCTCAGAAGAAACTGCCCTCCTGGTATCACTTTATTTGAATTACTGGATCTTCAGTTTAACATAAGATGACATTCAAGTATTTTGAGATCTTAACTGAATAAAGACAGTTCTGTCAGTGAAAATATTTACAGTAACCTCCCTAATTGAGACTGATTCCAGCTTCCTGAATCTCATTATGGTAAACTGGGCACTGCTGTGAAAGTGAAACAAAGAGGAGATGAATTAAAACAAACATGCAGAAACCCAAACAACTGCTTCAAGTGATGTTAATCATTACAAAAAACCTGTCAAAAGCATCCCTCTGACTGGCATCTGTCAAAACATCTCAGCAGTTCATCATCTCACAGCCACCGTTTAGATGGAGACAGGGTGCATCAGTCAGCACTGAACATCTCACACAGCTCTGCATTTCTACATGAATTATTCTGTAGCTCAGAGAACTCCAGACATGGTTTGTTTCACAGGATTTCTCTCCTCTTTCTCCTGGATGGCCTGGAACCATCATCATTCCCATATCCTCAGAGAGGGTGTGGTGTCTGGCAGCTAATTTCACAGAATGAAGTGCTGTTTCCCCTCCATGTTTTCTGTCCAACAACCCACAAAAGATGGCAAAAGACTGGAAATTAAGTCCTGTTAATATAAAGAGAAAAAACCCACTCAAACTATTAGCCTTGGTTTTTTAAATATCCTGTCTGGACATGGTTTAGGAGTCCTCCAGCTGTTCCAAATCCTAGTAATGCAGTACTGAAGAATGAACAATTTGCTTCCCAGAGAAGAGACAGAGATCAGCATTTCAAACCCACACCCTCCATTAGCAGCAGGTGCCAGAGCTGGAAGAATGAAGGAACAGTTCCTTCTTTCCTTTTAGAAAATACATGATGACCACTTTCCTGCTAAAATACCTTCCTTACTGAGCACAGGTGCAATTTTTAGCTGAGCAGGACAGATTTTCCACCAGGTTACTATGGCAGAGCAAGACCAACTACTTCCTTACAGATGTGTCTACTCAGACAAGTTTCTTCACCCTTGACACATGAGGAAACCCCTATGTGAAATGAGCAGTCACAGAGCAAAAGTAAACAAGCCTAGTGTTTATAAACTGTTTGGTATCCTGTTGTTCCATAAATAGTTATTATTACCCAGGAGATCAGATCTGCCTTAAGGAGAAGAAATGCCTGGTACATGTACTGACAAAAATCCCCAACAAGGGAAAAAAACCAGAGAATGTTGTGGTTTCTTTATTTTAGTTTTCTTTCCTTAAACCAGAACCTGTAAGCATATTTTGCCTCCTTCAAATTCTGGACATCCTTTCTCAGACGTTCCCAGAGCAGCAGGAATAAGTCAGCAACAGCAGACTGAGAGCTGGCCTGTTTAATCAGACCCTTGGGACCAGCATCTTCCTCTGCAGATGCCTAAACCCCACAGACACTGTTTAAGAAACAAATCAAAAGCAAAAAAAGCTGGCCACCACTGGCTCTAAGAAGCTGCTTGTTTTGCCACAGGTTACACTAAGACTGCCTGGAGCTGTATACTGTATCCATGCATGAGGTTACACATTTACAAACAAATTGTTAAAACATAAACACAACTCCCAGGACAGAGATATGCTGTGCTACTCATCCCTAATTCACTGCCTGGTGGAGCAGCTGGTGTGGCTTTGAACATCCCTGAGCTATTCCAAAGCTGGTGTTTTCTTTCCAAACTGGAGGCAAGACTCTCCCGCCACAACAGCTGCCATCCTATGGACTTGCTGATGCTGCAGGCCAGCCCAGGACAGCACATCATGGAGCCCAGGGATGGCTTCAGGGACAGGGAAACTCACTGTGTCACAAACAGCTTAAAAAAAAAAAAAGGAAAAAAATATCCAAGCCCAGAAACAAACACTTCTGGTGGCTAACAGAGCATCACCTTCCATTAAAAGTACCAGAGACTGACTCTTACTAACAGAGGCAAGCCCAAAGTAAATCAGATGCACAGACCTTTTCATCTAGGAGTAAAATCATTGTGGTTTTGTGCACTGGCAGAGTTATATATTCTTCTGGCTTCAGGTGTTCCAAGATCCCTCAGAATGTCACACATATTTTGATCTGTTTCATTCCAAGATAAATTAACTAATTTCTGAGAAATCTCTTTATCATACTGATATCATTCCAAGATAAATTAACTAACTTCTGAGCAATCTCTTTATCATACTGATATCACCTGTGTGAACATGAACCTAGGCTGGCACAGCTGATAAACAGATAAGAAACATGCTAAAATTGGTGTGACACAAATATCAGTTTAGAAAGGGGAAACCATATAAACCTCAAATCTTCTCTTTTCCAAGAACTGTACAAGGCATGTTACTTGAAACTTGCATAATCCTGAAGTTTACATAAGTTATTTATGCTTGAAAGAAGAGCAAGTTAGCTCGGCAGATGCAATGATTTTCAGAAGAATCACAATTAAACACTTCTCAAGAAAGCTGGACACAGTTTTTCTGGTTTTCAAGCTGGACACTGGAGTAAGCTACAGCCCTGACTTGCACAAAGGAAGTTCCTGTGCAAGTAACTCAAAGTGCTTCAGGAGAAAAAGGATGTGATCATTCTTAAATGTACAGCAGATTACACAAAAAGGAAACAACTTTTACTGAATGCATGAATCTCCAGAATTTAGCAAGACAGAAGCAGAATAAGAACCCACAGTGTGCAATAGAAGTGAAATCTGCTATCCCACTGCAGTGTGTGGCAATGCCCTTGCCCTGGTTTCCAGTATTACCAGTGGTTTGGGTTGGGCAAACTTGGGAAACTACAGGAACTTCACCAAGTTATTGTGATCCCTGCCACTACTGCAACAGTTACAGCACTGCTTTGATAGTATTTAGCAAATCATTTATGGACTTAGCTCAGAATTGTAGTAAAGGTACCAAGAAAATAGTTGCCAAAGGTGCTTTTGCTGTTCTCTCTGTGGTGGTGCCAGAGTTTCTACAACATTATCTGAACAATGCTCTCAAGTGACTTTTCAAATTGCCACAAAGAGAATTTATAATCTTTTCAGTTTTTACCTTCGTTTGCCTAATGTAGAGTTGGAGGGTTCCCCAGACTGTTTCTAATTTGGTCTAATAATCTTGCATAAATTATCAGGCTGCCTTTTCATCCATATTCTTAGCCAAAGTACACTGGCTCAGTGACAGCATTTGCATGCACTGACACTCCTGAAATGTTTCAATAATAGAACAAAGTGAGCAGTAATAGAGGAGAGGGAAAGATAGAAGAGGAAAATAATTTGACTTGAAATCTACCCAAAGATAGGAAATGTGATGAAAGCCACCAGTAGGGAGTTCAGTAGGAACAATTATTCACTCTTGAATACAATTCAGAAAACTTTGAGGGAAGCTGTACACTTTTCTACAGCAAGAGGAAATCACCAGTGACATACAGATTCTCAAAGATACCAAGGAACTTGTTGGGGCTCTGGGGAGATGGTGGCCTGAACCAATAAATATGAACCTTCAGAAAGGCAGAGTCAGAGTTTTAATCAAAAGAGATAAAAACATTTTCTTATTGGAATGTGAGGAAGAGAAAAGAAGGTAAGACTTGTATATCAAAATCACAGTGATATTACAGATTAACCTTCAAGCTCACTGATATTTTTCACTTCTTGCCTTCCATGCTCACTGATATTTTCCTTCATTCAGATGGATTTAGAACCTCAAGCAATCTTTCCTGCAAGATTTTCAAGATTTTCCTGGAAGTCAAACATTCTTACTCGTATAGCTTTAAGAGCAGATGGGCTGCAGCAACAGAGCCCAAACACACATGCACAATAAAATATGCTCATTTGGTAGCACTAATTAAGTTTATTGCTTCTATTACAATCTTACATGCTCACGCAAATATGGTTATTTATTTGTACATTTCAAAGCTCTCCCCTTTTTTTTTTTTTGTTAACAGTCCACAATTTAAAATAACTTCAGTATTCCTCAAAACAAAAACAAGCAAAAAAAAGCCACCTTCAAAACAACCAAACCTGTCCTGTTCCCACCCTAACATATGATGCAGGGTACTCATATTAAAGCAAGAACACATATGCTCTGCATCACTTTTGAAGCCAGAAAGGCACATACTCAGTAAAGTCCCTGTGTCCATGTTCCAGCTTTCATTTTATAGTCTCACTTAGTTCCAAAGTCACGAAATAGACTCTGAAGACATACTTTTCAGTCACAAAGCCTGCACGTCACCTGGATTCACATACTTCATTTTAAACTCTTGAGAGAGGTCAAACATGAAAGATATTAGCACCAAAAATGCTCTGATACAGAATCTACTGTCATGATCAGCACAAGGGAATTGCATGTATTACTATACATATTTGGTTAAAGGTTAAAAATTCAACATGGGATAGAAGGAACAACCTACATGAACTGAAGGTGAAACCACACTTCGGCCTCCTGAGCATCAGCTCCCCACATCCCTGTCCTGGTGCCCAGGCTGGCTTACAGAGCTTTTGCAGTGCCATCACCTCAGCTCTTCAATTCTCAGGCTGCACCCTTGGCAGGGTTTGTATAATGATATGGAAATTTCATAACCTGAATCAGTGAACTGGTCTGGATTAAAAATAATCTTGCACTAAATGAGTAGATGGATGGGGGAGGGAAAACTCATGTTCAGTTCAAAGGATTACTTTACTTTCCCAGTTCATTGCACTGTGCACAGGCAGCTCTGCTCACTCAGGTGATGGAGCAGCACGAGCTCCTTAGGCAAACAGTGGGGATGCAGAAACAAAACCAGAGCCTTTTCCTTTTCTTCCTCTTTTTTTTTTTTTTATATCTACTCTTACATTATGCCAAGTCTACTTCAACCTGACTGCAGCAGCATGCACATCACCAGTAGTGAGGCAATGAGCTGCTGCCATTGAATTTTGTTTTGAAGTACAAAGTATTTTGAGCTCCAGCTGGTCAATCAGTGCATGAATTTCAGAGCTAGCAGTGAAGTTATGTGTCAGGATTCATCTGCTCCTCTCTGGAATTATGTTCCCAAGCACTGTTCTCTACAATAAAAAATGAATGAAGGGATTCTGCCACAGAGAAATTAAGTTATATGACCACACTTTAAACAAAGCTTTAGTTACCACCATTTCAGTACCAGAGGTTTGCAACACTCTGGACATGAGTTAACAAAAGCTGCTCCTTAATCCCAGCTTCCTCCTACAGACAAGGCAGGTGCAAGGGACTGAAGCAGTCAGGGTGCTGTAAAGGGCAATCCAATTGGCCCAGCTATAAATAGCACCAAGAGCTCAGACAACAAGCCTAGTTTGAACATTGAAAGCAAACATCTCTGAGCAGACTGTGCTGTATATTCACTAGAGCCAGCCTCCGCAAAAATATTTAGTGAGATAACATACCTGTCACCTTTAGGCCGAAGTATGAGAGATTTAAATATCTTAAGTGAGTCCATGACAATAAAACAAACATGGGAATTTTACCTGCTGTATACTCTGACCCCAATTGTCACTCAAAATCAACACTAATACATATTTTTAAAATCATCCTCTTAGTAACTGCTTTCAAATTATATAGAATACCTGACACACTAACTGCAGAGGTGAAAAGCTGAGAAAATTTTTCCAGAACCAACATATAAAGGAGAAAAAAGGCACCACTTCATAAAATTCACAAGGAAAGAAAGGTAGGAAAGTGCAAAATATTGCCTTTGCCAGCAGTGACAGTGGAACAGCAGCTGACTGCATGGGAAGATGTGTTACTGGAAAAGCCACAGAGCTCTGCGTGGGGAGGTGCTACCCAGACACCAGAAGTGATTTGAGAGGGGGTGTGTTTTGGTTTGCATGTTTGTTTAGCCTGGGATTTACAAAACACAGAACAAGGAGGTGACAGGAGGTAAGGGTGAGCAGCAGCAGGCTTCAATCCCCTGGCATGGCACGGGCAGGCTTTTAACAGCCTGGAGCTTGGAGAGGTGGAAAACCCTGACAGCTCAAGTGACCAGGGCACCAACAACTTCTCTTTCATCCTTCCTTTCCCCTTCTGTGAGTCTTGAACTCTTTTAGCCACAGTTAACCAAGAAAGTGAAGGAAACTGATGATGTTCAGTACTGCCTATCAGAAAATACACCTGCATTAACTTGTCCCTTCAAATTCAAACCTCAATAATGCAACAATGATATTTTCTTAGTCTTTGACATGGTGACAGGTGGGAGGTGTGATGAAGATTTCAGCTTCCCTAAACACCTTTTTGAGCACTGGCACCTAGGAATTTCCTTCCAGAGCTGTGATTACAGTAGTTACTGGGACTCCAAATGTAACTGTGAGCTCTGAAACCATCTCTGTCACCATCACACACTATTCCTAAATGAATACAGAGGCACAGAACAAGAGGTTTAAAGAAGGGACAGGGATTTGAGTACTCCCCATTCCCAGAACAGCATCAATCCTGTTTTGAAGAAAAGCAGAAAACTCTCACAGCAGTGTCTGGGACACAGGGATCCTGACTTCAGTGGAAGTCTTGAGATGTCTGTACTCTTCGTTGAACACGAGCTGCTTTCACAGCTCACATTAACAAAATGAACCACCTCAGTGTATTTCAAAATGAGATGCACATTATATTTAAACTTAGAAGTAAAAAACCCCCTACTATCAATAACTACAATAGCTAATTCAGCATATATATAATTTTATATATTCTAAAATATTAAGAGATACTGTCCACTGCACCTGAGAAGACCCCAAGCTATGCAGCAGATGCACCACACTACAGTCAGGCAACAGTTTTGAATCCCTGTAGCAATCCTCAGTGGCACATTAATTATCCAGCCTATTTCTTCAGGAGCTCTCAGGAGCCACATGAAGCTGCCATCCTTCGCCTTCCTCTGGTCTCCTTAAATAGTTAATCACAGAGGAAGCAGCCATCACCATCACCTGCACTGACAGCCCCGAAGCACTGAGCTCATGTCCTGTCACTTCAGTACAAGCCCATGCTGGGTATGGCAGTAATTCATGAGGCATGGAGACAGTCAGACATGCAGAAAGTCAATTCCAAGCAGAGGGTTAAAAAATTCTCTTTCTGGAATATTTTTTTCTGAATATCTAAACAACAAAGCAGAAATGTGTGGGATGGACAGATGCTATTGTGTGCTTGTTATAAGAAGCACAGCTTCCTGAAAGGAGATATGGAAATGAATGTGGAAATACTTAGGATCAGGGGACCATATTTTTAAATTATCCTGACTCCTACTAAAGCCCTTGCTGAAGCTCCAGTTCCACCCAAAGTCCCTATCCCCCATTTGCATATAAGAATGGGTTTTTTCCCTAAAGCATAAAAACTGCAAAACCATATCTGTAAGAAAGAAATGGCAAATAAATTTTTACCAAGCTCTGATGTGAAGGAGACAGGAGTCTATACTCTGAAGAAAGGCCTTCTGGTGCTGCCCTATCTATACTCCCCCAGCCTGTGGAAGTGGAGAAAGGCACAGGAGTCTGTGACCTACAAAATCAAGGGGGAACTAAACATCAGAAAAAAAAACCCACAGAAGAATGACTTCAGAGAAAGCCACTGAAATTTTTGTGGCTGGCATAAATCTGTGTCATGCACTCTCTGCTGATATGAAAGCTTTAAAAATTTTAAACTTTATGTACAAAGAAGCAATTCAGCATGAAAATATAAACCCAGAAGACTTTACAGGAGAGCTGTTTATTGTCTGAGTGATGAGCAGGCTACAGTATTGAAAAAGAAGAGGGGGAAAAATATGACTGTAAAGAAAATACCAATTGCTAATCAACAGAAGTTCAAACCAGAATAATCAAACAAACCAGACTGATTTTATATCTGAAGTGACTTTAAAAGGTTTGTGATTCATATAAGGCTATTTCTTAGCACCAATTGACTAGAAAATGCTTACAATCTTATCCTTGGTGCAAAAACAGTCTTATGTATCTGAATCACAAATCATAAATTCACTGTTTTGGTCACAACACCAACAGATTTGTTGTGTATTGAACTTCTCCTTTCTCCCTTACTCTGAAATACTTTCAGATACTCTTTAAATAATTCTTTGCCATGTTCCCCTACCACACACAGATACACAAGTCTGCAGGCTGCAGACATTCCCTCTCTATTTACCGCCTCCTCTAATTTTTAGTATTAGCTGCCAAATTACAAGAGCTTGTGGTTGGAAAATTGCAGCTGAGTATTGAGTAGCTGAACTGTCCCAGGCTGGCATGTCAGCCACAAACTGTGGGCAGAGATCTCTTTTCTCATTTGATAAAGAATAGGGCATAGAAAGAGCTGTACACAGGCAGCATCGTTTCCACAGCAAGTCCAGACACGCAGGAGACTGCAGTGTTACCACTGCAAATACAAGTTAGTGCCTTCTTCAAAAAGGTCAAAGCATTAACTCCAGACTTGTAGGTGACCTCAGACCAACTAAAATAGTTTAATTCACTGAACATAGTAGTCTAATTCACCGACCTACTGATGCCATTCTAACAAACACACTTGCCATTTCCTTTGTATCATTCTGAAACCAGTAACTTCACTTCAGGCACTTTGAGTCATTATCTGCTGTTGAGAGATTTGCAAGAGGCAGAATCTTATTGTCCTGGAAAGTGAGAAATTAGATAGCTCCTTCATTTACAGTGAGCAGCAGCCCAGCTGACCAGACCTTACACTGAGATGCAGTTCTGGGATCATGCACCCACTTCTCTTGGTGTGGAGCCACTGTTGTGACTCAGATTACAGCATGTTTTTCTGAAGCTATGTCACTCTGCTATCATTGAAAAACCCAGAAAAGAAAGGCATGGGCACAAGGGATTAGACCAGCCATCCATTTTGTCCAACACCTGATGTCTGAGACCATGGGACAACACTCCAGTAAAAAGCCTAAGAAAGAGGGACTACATCAAGCCACATGCTGCCTTCAACATCCATTTGGGATGTAACTTAGAGAGTTCCGTACTTAAAGTATATAAAATATACTTCAGGGTATATTTTATTTTTTAAAAATCTTTTGCCCACTATGGAGCCATTTGCAGAAAAATGTAACTGGAAATAACATGAAATAGCACTTACCTTTATTTATTTTAAACCTGGAGCACAATATTTGCATTTAATATCTCCAAATCTTGTCAAACCACATCACTCACTATGTTATACAGGCTTGTGAACACCCTCTGCTTGCTCTGCTTCACAGAGTATAACTAAGGCACAACTAAGTCCACCACATACCACAAACTATCATATGAGTCTTCTCCACAAACGCTATCTTATCTCTATCAGAACTGAATTTGGGCTGCCATTTTCTTGCCCCATCACTTACCACTGTGAGATCCCTCTGACATTGCTCACAGTCAGCTTTTGGTCTTACCACCTGGAAAAATGTGTTAGTGCTTCATTATTCATCCTCCATTCCAGGTAGTTTATGAGCACTTAGAACACCAGATATCCCAGCACACTTTCTTCCAGAAGACTCCCTGTACTGTCCAATCTTCTTATCTTTTCCATACAGTTGTCACTATTTACCTAGTCACTATCTAATCAGTACAGCATTACACCAGTTTAACTTGCCGAAAAATCTTTCCAACAGCAAATATTTGGTTGGTTTTAGTTTTTTGGGCAGGGGTTTGTTTGCTTGGGGGTTTTTTGTATGTGTGTATTATGGGTTTTTCAAAGAAATCCAGATGTATTGTATTAGTTAAATCACCTTTATCAAATGCTGATCCAGTCATTGAAACACAACAAGCAGATTTACAGGGCAGAAGCTCCTGCTGCAGAAGACAACTTGTCTCCTCTCTATCTGTGAACAAATACTAATGCTATTCTTTAATTTTAGGTTCTAAGAGGAGCTTGATACAGAAACCAGGCTTGCTCTTAGCTTCCACTTTCCCAAAGAACCCCCCAGACCCTTCTTGAAAAGCCCAGCACGTTTACTGCTTTTCATTCCTCCATTCTAAGGCCAATTTAAGCAATGATTACACACAACCGTGTGTAACTCGGCAACATCAACATCGAGTTCCTCACAAAGTGAGAACTTTTCCTAGCAATTCTTTGTGTTGGAATTCACTCCAAAACGTCAAGCTTCTGTCACATTCCCCCAGCCTGTCCCCTGGAAATGAAGGGTCCACATGGGAACTGTTCTGCAGTGAATAGCAATGCAAATAACTTCTCTGCACCAGCTTTACCTTCCCTCAGCTCACATGTAATATTAGGAACCTCTATCAGCTCATCGGGATCTCTGACAGGCTTTCTGCCTTTGACAGTTAGACAAAAAGCTTTATTATTTTTTTAAAGTCTCTACAAAGTTGTTCCTCAACATTTTTTTTGCTCTACCTCATTATGGTTTATATTTAACTTGCCAAAGTTAATGCTCTTTCCTATTCTCCTCATTTGGATACAACTTCTGCTTCAGAAAGATGACTTATTTCTAGAAGTCTTGTTTATTTTACTGTTTAAGCAAGTCGTTGTTCATTTTTGTGGCTTTTCTTCCATCTCTTATTTCCTCTCCCTTCTCACACTTTACCATTGAAACTGGACACAGTAGTCTAGAAATCTTGGATTGTGAGGTTTTGTATTTTAATTTTAAGTCAGTGTTTCGCACAAAATTCTCAACTTTTTTTTTTGCACTATGAAATAGCACTTAGGAAATGGTATTTTGTTAAGATGACATGAAGATTTCTCTGCCTGTTTCCAAGATAGAGGATTTTTTTCTATCTTGAAGGTAAAATCTGTATTTGGTCCTCCCAGATGTTTTATTTCATGTTGGATATATTAACATATATTTTGTTGGACTGTGGCCATTTAAATCAGGCAATCCAGATTGTTCTTTAGAAATAACTGACCCTTTATTTAATACTCACAACCTAGGATTTTTTCCAGATAGCATTATTGATGAAGGGATAAAGCACTGCTAGAATGAGAACTGATCAACTGAGGACTTGATTAAAGCAAACAAACAAACAAACAAACAAATGCTTAGTCTTTCTTTACTATCAACCACATTTTGGTATTTCTCAGGCCATTGCCCTTTAATCCATCCAGCACTTGCTTATGCTTGCTAAAGTCTGAATTCTCATTTTTACCAGTAAAAAAGCATCAAGAACAGCTACATCCTCTGAGAAACATTTATTCTATTTCAAGTATTTCCACCATATTTTGCCTATTCACATTTAAAATTGCACTAAAAAGTCAGGAACCTTAAAATAGGAAAACATTTATTCATTTTATTCATGCTTGAAAATAGCCAAACCAACTTTATCCAAATATTAAAAACACCCAACAAAAACACACATTTTACCACAAAGACCACACCTAAAAAACGTCAGTTGTAGAGATGATGGTTTTCTAATGACACAATCAGCTGAAAACAGAAGCTAGAATAAAACAAATCATGCAGCTCCAATCTTTAAATGAACAGGCATGATAGTTTGGCTTTAAGAGTTTTAAATATATTGAATACCTGGCTTGGTAATATTAACTGTCTTAGTTCTCTGAGTACAAGGAAAGTTGCAGAGGAGAAGGAATTTTAAGTGCAGCTTGATTTTTCTTTCAGAACTACTGGTCAGCCATCCTTACAGCAGAACTGGGTAAAATAACTAAATGTCCAACACTGAATTGAATTTGTAAAGAAATCAAAGACATCACAGGAAAAAATGTCAACATTAGTTAAGTTTTAGGGTCCATGCTAAACAAGCACCTGAACATAAATACCTGGTGAGTTGCTGTCTTTAAAATTGTGAATACAATTTTTCAATGTATGAACACTTGCTTCGACTAGAGACACGTTTGTACCTCTTTGCATGGAATTAGTTCAATGCAGTCAGCTACTGGGAGGTGACTGCACAGAGATCTGCTAGCAGCTGCTGAGGGAGAGAATAAATATCACTTCAGATTCTAGGAGGCTAAAAAGCTCCCTCTCAAAGCCAAAATATTTTAAAAATTAAAATAAGATTAATAGTTTTGTAATAATGAGTTCATTCTACTCTCTACTATTTACATTTAGTATGTACACAAACACAGATTTAAAAGCACTCACTTTCAGTTCTAGTATTTATACTCTACCCAGAGTTCCAAAATTCTCACAGAAGATAATACTGATAATTGTTTGGTTTACACTGGTGATGGAGAACTTCGGTGTTTTGTTTTGTTTTTAAGGCATGTCTGTAGTATCTACTGGTTACAAGGCAATGTCAGATGTATTTTTTTATTTTAAAAAAGCTTCCAGTCACCATGCTTGTCAACAAAAACAAAGACAGAAGATACCACCAGTTTCAGGCTTGGCTTGAAGGCCATGATCACTCAACCTAACCTTTAGATGCACAGGTCATGGAAATTCCTTCCTCAAAAGAAATAAAATATCTCTTTTGGAAAAGTGCTAGTTATGTTAAGAAGTCCACAATCTCTTTTGCCAAAGAGATCATTGCACTAGAGCATCTCTTCCACATGAACAAGAAGCTTGTACAATGGTCTATCTGTTTGGTCAAATTTTCCATTCAATGCACCAAACCGAAATGCTTGAGCCTCAACAGATTAATGTTCCTGCCAATCTATCTTCTGAACTGTCTCCCAGCAATTCTATAAACTCCAGGCACCTGAGGGATGCTTTACCCTGTTCTCCCAAGAACAAAAAAACTCAAAATCAACCACAACAGAACATCACACTTTACTATCTACTCCAGATAACTTAATCATGGCCAAAGCTCCCTAAGCATTGCATCGCCTGGCGCTAGCAGTGAGCCTGACCACACGTTTGTATCATGCACTGACAACATAATTTGTTTTATTACTCAACACCCACAGGTCTCTACTCTTTGAACAAAGTCCTCGTCAGACTGAAGTCAACTAAGCCATTGCCACTGACCACTCAAACTGTCCAGAATTTCAACACTGGTCTCTCCATGAACCAATCAAGTGACAGAGCAATGACACTTTTCAAGACAAACTCTGCCTATCACCCACCTTGAAGGATGAGAAGTTGTTGGGGGAAGTGGGGAAAAACTCCCACAGTGATTACTTACTTTGGGAAGATGACAGTCATGAGCGCTGATGCATAGCCTGGCTTGCACATTCCCTCAGAGAAATTGGCATACTTTGATGCTAGTTCTGGAGGCCTGTGAAAAAACAAGTACAGAATCAGGACTCTCCTGGCTATGAACTAGTTTTTGGAATCATCCAAGTAATTTTTCTCCATATAGCTTTGCAGAAAAGAGCCGCAGGGAGTAATTGCAAACACAGACCATTATTTATTTGTTGCACTATGGCATCACAGAAGAACAACAAAAAAAGCAGAGAGGTAAAGATATCTGTAATACCACTAAACCACTAGTTTTGCTGAAAGATTTTCATAGCTAGCAAGGTAAAGCTCATGGAAGAAAAATATCAATAATCATTTTAGACTTCAACCTTTCAAAAGGAAAAAAGACCTAAACAGCACTTCGCTTTGGCTATTTTTCTAAGTTATGATCGAAGTTAAAATTATAGAAAAGTATTATTTAGAAGATTACTTGAAGATAGTTTCAGGAATTTGAAACAAAGCTTCAAGCAGTATTGGCAGGGTATCATCAAGGGATGAATGATTTCAGTATTTGGAAGAGATGACATTGTTGCTGCTTTGTTGAGGTGTGTCTTAATTCAGCTTGGCTAGTGACTCTTGGGCCAAATTTAGAATAATGGGTGTTTTTTCATTCAGTTTCTGTACAGAAACAAGAGTAGCAACTCAGTTAAAGATATTTCAGTCCAGCACATGCGTTTACCATAGGTCTACTGAGTTATCTGAAAAAACCCTTTAATTTTGTGTCCCCTATTCATGACCTGCAAAATTTTTACGTTCATCCATTTCATTAAAGCATTACAAGGGTAATTAATTCACTTGTGCTTTCAAAGTAACATTAGATATCTTAGCGTCAGACACAATATGAGGATTGTTAATATTCCTTCAAAGAACAACCAAGAAAGCATTTACAGTTCCATGCTCAACATTCAGTGGAAGCTGCAAAGACTCATCAATAACAATGTTCTTGCTGCATCATTATCAGCAACAGGCAAGTAATGAAAGGTTTCTTCCTCCAGTTCAACAGTAACACTCAAATGAAGATGACAGTGCGGCCCCACAGAGTAGAACCACAAAATCAGTTCTGAAGAGTCTGTTATTATCCCAATCATGTTCTTTCCCAGGCATTACCATTATCACTTAACCAGCAAACTACTACTACCTGCAATGAATGTGGATTCAGAGTTTCAAAATTACATATAGGAAGGATAGTAACTCCATGCTGAACTGGGAGTAACTATTCTTCTTATACTGGTCCTGCATTACCTCTCAAGAGGCCAGTAGCCAGTTCCAACTGGATGGACAATAGAAGGACAATTAATTTTACAACTAGCTGCCTAGAGCACAAAACCCCCTATAGCTCCTAAACTGTAGGGGAATGATCTCTCTGTATACAGAACCCCTGCAATTCTGAATATATAGATACAGATAGAACCTCTGCAGCTCTTAAAGAAAAAAATCTATTTCTGCTGAATAAAAATCTAAACTTTCAACAGCTGGAAGAGAAAAGAAACAAGAGAAGATAAATAGTCATTGTAAGTATTTAATTTCGTAAGACTTTTAAGCTAAAAAGCACCATAAAAAGCTTAAGAACACGGATCCTATTTAATTCTGCCACACATATCCTGCATGGTTATGGTCCAAATATGCAGTATTTTACCACCAAAATTCCTCATCTGTAGGATGGAAGAACAACACATTTAGCCATTTACACTGCCAATTATTTACAATAAAGTATAGATATCTCTAAATATATGATATAGACATGGAGAGAAAGGGAGAGGTGCAATATTATCTAGCACAACCCAAATCCATGAGTTTTGTTTCTATAGGTGATGATGTGATATCATAATACATTTCTTTAAATAAGAGAGATGAAAAAACATCTGAGAAAGGAGTATCCAAAATGATTGGCATTCTTACGCCAGTCAGGATCTCTTTATAAATAGGGACATGAAGGACTGACAAAACAAAAGGCTTTAATGATGCTAAGGTATATTATATCCCCTTCTGACACAATCAAAAGGGACAGCAGGATGTATTGATCGTAGCTTGTTGAAGCATTTCAGATATGAAGAAATGTGGGAAATTTTAACTTTTTTCAACCGAACCTAAGCTTGCTAGAATTTTAATCTTTAGGCAAAGTACAGAAACCCCTAATACCAAAACCTCCAAAAACAAGTAGAAAGCAACTGGAATTTATCTGCAGCCACCACAGTAGTGAGTCATTGCTGGCAAACTTGTATAACTATTTCAACAGCAGGCCTGTCTCAAATGACCTCAGTGGTCACACAAAATATCTTGAGCCACAAACACAGGCATTTTTCTCTTTTCTGATTTAATGGTGCTTTCATTATCAAATTAAAACGTCACTCAGATGCCCATCATGGTGTTTCTGCACAAGAATAGCAGGCTGAGACCCTCCTGCATGTGAGCCCCCCGCATGCCAATCGCTGCATACTGATGGAGGGGAGCTGTCAGTACAAACCCACAAAGACTCCCAGAGCTGCTAAAGCCCCCAGGCCGAGCTGTTAACATTTCTTGGATGTGATGAAGTTCATGATCCAAAGTGCCAGAGGCAGAACAGTTCCCTAAGCCAACCATAGCTGCCATCTCTTATCATTCAACATTTGCTCATCTCCTTTCTTGGTGCTGCATTTTGAGTCACCAAGCTACAGAAAACTAGAAAGGGGCACTCTACATTTTAAATCCATCTAGGGACATGTTTTATTTGTTCCATCTCTTTGAAATAGGCATTGCATACTGTCACTGCCAACATGCTCATAATGATAAGCTCCTAGTAGGTGTAACCCAGAGCAAATTTAGAGTAGGGCTTGGGTGCAGCCTTGCTGTTTACCATTCTGCTACCAGATGAAACTATCCAAGTTGACTTCATTTTAGATACACACATTTGCTTTGCGGGTATTTTTCCCTGCAAGATCCACAAATCTTGCAGAGATCAGTGCTCCACAAATCAGGGTGTAAAACATCCTGCATGAAGCATCCCATAGAGTACTACACATCTTTCAAACAAATCCAACTTTGAAAAATCACACTGTGTTTGTAGCTATGTGGTTCTGTAATAAAAGAACTGCACAGAACTCAAGTCTACAAATGAACATCTCCTCTGTATTTGATGACAATGCATCTACTACACTGCTGCATTGGTGCCTCTTTGACAATGCTTTTATTTCCAAATGGGAAAATCAAACACTTTTACTTTCTTAGTGCTTTAGAAGCTTGTAATAGCTTCATCTCATTAGCCCCATTACCGAGCCTGGACTCCAAGGCCATCCTGATAAGCCACCCAGCCAGGAGCATCATGACACTTATGACAGAAGGGTGCAAATCTCCCCTACATCTTCCAGGTCCAGATACATTATTCCAGCTCTCAATGCTCATGCTCATACTGGGCTGAGGTAGCTAAAGAGCTAGTGGAGACAGCAGAAATAATGTAATTAAATGACACTGTGGACCCTTTAAATTTTGCTCAGATTTTGTGCAGGAAAAACCCAGTAAAGTAAAAAATTTCTCCAGAATAAATGAGAAAAACAAGTCACAGTCAGTAACTGTAAACATCTGCTGTTTTTAAACAAGTGCCTGCATGAGGGTGAAGTTAAAGGGAAGTAATTGGCTTATTCCACTAAAGAGAAAATTCACTCTTGCTTTTTTTTCTGACTTTTCTCTTATGAGACCAGCACACATCCTGAATTCTTATGATATTCTGTGCTTCTCTACACTGTTATGTGGACATCAATCTCAACAAAATTTCACAATTTGGATAAGTTAAAAATCCAGCTGCTTTCAGAGGATTTAGAAAAAGTAACAAGATTTTTCCTTCTGCTTGCATTTGGCAGATGTGTGTCTCCTTTTAATCTCAAATATGAAAACGTCACCATGGTTAATTCCTTCATCGTGTCCTGATCAGGGACAGCATGTCATCCTCATAGACTGGAATCTAAATCCTTTTAAAAAAAGAAATTAGTAATACAACTCAGTGTTTAGATTACTAAAAAAATGGCCACAACTAAGCTCATGTAATTGAATATTACAAAATCTACTTGAAGAGACAGATTTTGCTGCTTTGCCTTTCACATGGAATTTAAACTGCAGCTTGTAAAAATCAAAAAACTTCATCTACTTGAGATCATCTTATTTGAGGACTGATGTCTCTTCCTGTTACTCTTGCACACAAAATATATGAACTGACACATTTCTCAAACAAGGAAAAGGAGTCCTTGGCAATGTGCTCTCTAGGCTGATCCTCCTCCTTGGGGTTTCTTTCTCTTTGGTTCAAAATAACCTGGGTCTTATGCCTACACAGCAGCTCTACAAAGCTTTTGTCATGATACATGAAGAATGAATAGGAGATGGAATGAGAACATGAAATGAAGCCATATAAAACATAGTGAGGCATTATGGAACAACAATGAAATATTAGTATATAATTTGGCACATCACTAAATCAAAGCAGTTTATGAGACTGAGACCACATAGCTATACCCTGTAAGATTCAGAGCATTTAAATTTAGGTAGGACTCCCTGGTTCAGACGTATCCATATCCAGTCATGGCTCAGTGTTGGCCAAAGGACAAGTTTGTACACCCCTGGAATAAAACTTTCAGTTCAGTTTCCCTCAGTTACTGGTACTCAGGCTGAGGAAGAGAAGTCATTTACATTCACCTCCAGGGTAGTCAATCCCATAAAACAGGGCACTGAAAAACGCATCTCCACCTTTGCCTTCATAAGTAGAGTTGTGACCATCATGTCACTCTGTGGAATCTCTTTGAGTGAAGACACCACCACAAAACTCTCCCCTGGGTACATGGCTGGAGATCCACATTCACCAGTATGGCTTGGGAAACACTGAACCAGAATTTTAAGAAGCTCCAATTACAGTTCTTACAAGTTTGCAAACTTGGGTTCAAAGCATTACACAGCCTGATCATTTGATATTTGCTATTTTCCAGCTGAGGAAAAAGTAAACAAATGAAAGGAATGAGTAGATAGAAGAGGAAAATCAAAATGCTTACATTGAAAGAGATGGGAACTGCATCTACTGCCCTATAGCCAGCAAAATAAATGTAAATATTTTAAATGCTACTCCAGTATGTAAGCAAGTTGCTCAGGGAGGTTGTATGGCCAAATACAAGGAAAAACGATCCAAATCCCTGTTTCTAAAATGACATGATGGATGGTTAATTCTGCTTCTCTATTAAGAGCTGTGGCTTCTCACAAAATTAATTTACAAGGATAATCAACACATAGTTCTAGTTATTTATTTGGACTACTCAAGAACAGCAGCTGAAGAAGATTAGGTTACATTAAATGGGCCCAGGAAAACAAAGTTTTGAAGATATCCCATCAAAACCCACGACCTACCTTCACATCCCTGAAGGAAGAGGTGACACAAAGCCAGTTCTGCCCTTGGGAAGTGCAGGGCAGGCAGAGGGGGAGGGACAGCTCAGAACAGTGACACTGAAATGCCACTCACCCTCTGAAATGCCATCTTTGCACAAACACACTGAAAGGGCTTCGACCCACAAAAAAGTCATGAGGATCCTACTTCCGTACTAAATTCCATTCCTGGTCTTTGCAATAGTAGAAATTAGGCCACTAGGCAGAAGAAATAATTTCAGATTAGTCTCAGCTGTGCTAAATACACAAACATCTCAAGAAATACAGCTGTAAGAGATTTTTCTATCAGAAAGGAATATCTCATTGTACCATCCCTTATAGTTCCAAGGACTAAGAACCCTGCCTGGAGCTTCTTGAGTAACGACCTTTTATCAACACCTAAAAAAGTGTTGGGATTCTTGTGGAAAAAAGAATTAAAAGCTTTCAAGGTAGACAGTTTTTATTTGTTTAAGTAAGTAAATAAAGAAACAAAATTCTGACGCTAACAAAAAACAGAATTAAAGGATGAAGATAAGAAATGCAACCAAACTCCATGGCACATTTTTTATGTGACCTCATGCTGCATACTCCTCCAAGATTGAGTAATATCCCTGATCTCCCAATCTTCTTTGGTTTCTGTAAACTATCCCTTAAAAAAAAAAAAATCTGTTTTGGTTACATCTTACCTTCAAGACTAGTAGCCCAGAGAAAAAGCAGAATTGTGTTCAAATAGACACAGATGAGGACCAAAGAAAACAGTCCATTTCAGGAAAAAACAGCTGGCTAGAATACCAATTATTAGACTAAACAAAAAGCATGAAATCCAGAAATTTTATTTTCACAGAAGACAGCTGTTTAACAAAGAAAGACAAAGAAATGAAGATGACTGCTCCCTGAGTTTTTGATTATTTACTAATCTTTGGACAAAAAACATATAACTTAATGATGAAGTAACTTGCTGACAATCAACACAATTTCCCAATATATATTACTATACTTTTATCTATTCTAGTTTCCATAAGTCCAAAATTACTGGGTTTCCATCCTCAGTGATAAGTATCAGCATTCTGGTTTTACAGATAGGAGACAAGGATAACCTAATGGAGGATAACCACTCAGTTTGAAGATGGGATGTGTTAGCACTCAGTAGCCAATAAAAACTCTCTCAGCAGCCAGTTGGGATTCCTAGCTCAACTCCTTTTCAAGAACCTTCTAAAGAATGTCTCTCTTTCTCCAAAGCCAGAAAGTAGAGTGCACCCTGATATTAGGCTATGTATTCTCAAAGCCTGCAGAAACTAAATGCTGTGATTAGCTATTTAAATGCCTCTTAAAAACCACTGTTAGTGCAAAGGCCATAAAAAATGAAGCAGCTACAAGCCCGCCAGGAAATAGAATGCTCACCTATCACATCAATTTTTGCCAAACAAAGGAATGAAGGAAGATAAATTGCAGTGTCATAATTTTGTTGCTGTAACCCATAAATCTTCCTCAGCAACACTCGTCTGTTACATCTACAAATAGGCAATGCTTTGTTTGGACAGGGAACAGGGTTTTTCTACTTATAGTATAATGAACTCAGCAGTGTAAGTCCAGAAGAGACAAACAAGTGCTAAAGAGATGAGAATAAATAATTCAATCCAATTAGAATCCAGGAATCCTCTGCTCAAACTAACAGGAATCAGTACATCTGAAAACAAAGATACTTCCCCAAAGCCTATAGCTGTGGGGGGGGGAAAAAGGTCACCTAAGAATTCCTGGAGCAGCCTAGCCAAAATTACAGTTGTATGTCTGTGGATAATACACTTTAGTAGATTTGAGTGTCAAAATCCAGCGCTTAGCAGTTCTAAATGCCAGCTGAGAACATCAGTCACACTAAGGTTTTAATCATCAAATCTTCCTTCAGAAAAATGTAGTTAATTTCATTGTAGAATGCACCAGGCTATGGACTCAGCATTTTGCTAGGTGTAGAGCACAGCAGAATAATATGGAATATGCCAACCATGATTTATTATTCACTATTTCCCATATCATTGAAACATCAAGCATAATTACCCTGAAGATTATAAAACAGACAAAAGGAAGCACTTGTATAACACACAGTATAAGCAGATTTCTCCACATCAGTATGTTACCAGACACCAGATATATAAATGGGATCAAAAGCTATTAAGAGGTTTAACAACATCCCTAACTTGGGAACCCTAAAGCTTCCTCCCCTCAGAAGCTGGAGAGCAGACCCTGGAGCAAGGACAGTGTCACAGTTGTGTATTTTTCTCCTTCCCTAAACTAGGGGAGCACTTTGAGACAAGATATTGGAGCAGGTGAGTCTTTGGTCTGGCCATTTTTATTTTCCAAAAGAAGTTCAACCCTTTCTGTTGCAGCAGCAGATCTATTGCACAGACAGCTGGAAGACACCAAACCTTAGGGGAATGAACTCCACTTGGAAAGATCTCTCTCAGCAACTGACAGAGATGGAAATCTAACACGAACACTTCACAACATCCTCCCTTTTCAGTTTCTTTACTGAAAATTCTTCAGTAACTTTCCAGGGCTAAGGGTGATAAAAGCTGCCCTTTAAACTCTTCTTTGGAAGGTCTGGACAGCCTGGGAAAAAATAACAACTTAACTCCTCTAAACAAAAGAAAAAGCCAACTTGATATGGCAAGAGTGCTTCCCCCCCTCTCCAGACTGGACTGAAATTCAGAGATAAAAACCACTGGTCAGTGAATAAAGTGCTCTAGATGGTATGCAGAGGTGACCTCACAATTGGGGAATGTGGTTTAACAGTAGTTTTAAAAAATGCTGTATATAGTCATGAGGTTTTGAATATTCCTCACTCCTCTTTCTGAAACAGTAGTCCAAAAAAGGCTGTCTCCACTGACCTATATTAGAGACAGATGTCATGAATTCAAGCAGACATCAATTAATTTAGTAAGTACCACACTGAAACCTTAAGAAGAAGAACGCTACGGGAGGAAAAATGTTTCCTCCAGAAACTTTGCTGTAAATACAGAGCACAACCCTGTCCTGGAAGAACCCTTGCAGTTACTGTGACTAAAAGTGCCCTCACAAAACTAAACAAAATCCAAACTGCTTTAGGGAAAATAGAGAATAGCAGCAACCTTTAACAGTAAGAACAGCTGCAGAATCACTAAGATCAAAAAAGACCTGCTGTTTACTCCATACATTGTTCTAGTGAATGTTCTTCTGCTAAGATAAATGCCTTTTTTTTTCCTTCCTTGGCTTCAAAGAGCAACTGTTTGTCTGAAAAGGCTGCCTAACCAAGTGCCCAAATTGCCATAGGTAAGCACCATGAGTCAGAGAACTCAATAAGTTTGTCTCAAAGAACTGTGAATAGTTCAATTAATCTGACTGTCCTTCATCTTGTATCATCATAACTCCACTGAACAGCAGCCCTAGATCAGCTGGTTATTCATGGCTCTGAGACAGAAAGAGAGAAATGTTTTTTCCAATTTGTTTGGTGAACAGGCTAAAGGAGAGCTCCAAGGCTGAGCCATAGGTTTCCCTTGTTAACTAACAGGACCAATCCTACCCTCTCCTTGTTAATTCACCAAAACAGCAACACTTGACAAAATCATCTGAGCCAAGTTCCAAGATGTTAAAATGCAGCTTTGACTCTTGTACAGATCAAGAGTCCCTGACTCAAACAGTCCAGTGACACAACCACCTTTGGGAATTTCTGCCTTCGATGATATAGAAAGAGTCAGAAGATGAAAGGGGACAGGAGGAAGGCACCTGACATTTTGCAGCTGTACAGGACACCACTCACAGCTTTGAGGTCTTCAAGATTAACTCTTTTAAGGAGCCAGGGAGAAGATATTTCTAAGTAGAAATTTAGAAGTCTGAAATCAACCAGAATTATTCAAACACATTCAACATGGAAATTTAAAACACTGTTGTTGGCTTTTCAGTTTATTCTTTGATGAGTTGGAACAGATTGCATGGCAGACAAGGCAGGAACAGTACATACATGTTCTCAGTTTTCTGTCCCTCCCTTTGTAGTCCTGATTCTGATTTCTTAGAACAAGAGTGGGGCTGCAAGCTAGTGTTAGCAGTAGCATTTCTCCCTGTTTTCATTTCTGCTGTGAACTGGGAAAGAATCACATGAGCTTCTCTGTAATGTTAGAGTAAAAAGTATTAATTAAAATTAATTTAATTGCCTGGTTTTCTCAAAAGCAAGTAGAGGAAACCTCACTTCAGCCTCATAATTTATTTAAACACCCATAACCTCAAAAACATCTTACAGCAACAACTGCTATAGGACTCCTTCTCCAAACATGTCACATCAGACACTGCTGCCATTAACCTTCCTGCTGCACAGTAGCCTTCATCATGTCTTGTTTATTGCAATGGGCATCACACACCATCACCTCTTCCACCAGTCCTAGTCAGGTCTGGGGTCCTTTGGAGTACTTCTCCAGTGCAGATTTCTCCAGGATGCCAGCAGCAACATCATGCTTCCTGAAGGAAAAAGCACATCCTAAATTTATCAATCTAATCAAAACTTACCTTGTCCTTCAGTCCTTGAACAATAAAATAAAGAGGTCTTTACTCATCACAACTTACTATCAGGTTTCCAGTCTTAAGACTGAGAACAGACCAAGTAAAATAAAATACCTCTTGGATTATATTTAATAGGGTTCCTCCAGTCTCCTTCATTCCTCTCTTCTGCTAGACAGCTCCCAAGCACAACAATAAGGCTTCTTCCATTCTCACAGCATAATAAGATATTGTTTTCTTACCTAACAGATGCTAATCACAGCTGTTAAAAGTAGGTCTTGGTTTTACTGTCCTTCCTCAGCACACAAGAAGTCTGTATGTGTTTGTTCCACTAAACTCTTCCCTGCCTTGATGACCTACTACATACTCTAAAATTTATGTATGGCAATCTTTGCAGAATGAGGCAGACAGCAAAGCTTTGATGTCTCTGATCACATGATAGCAATACAGAAGACAAAATTAGAGGCAGACTGAGTATACTATATATGTCTCTTCCCATACACTCCATTTACAAAACCTCCTCAGAGCCAGCTTATAAATTAAGGGCTGACAACTGAGCTGTGTCTGGATACCATAGCAAGTGTGTGCTTCAGACTAAGTGACAAGGTTCAGAGGAATGCTTGATAAAATAGACAATATTCACCTGTTGGAATACACTTGATTCCCACTCAATCATCTGATGAGGGTTCCCTACAACATTTCCAAGAAAACACAAAAGGGAAGTAGGTTTGCCTCTGGAGGTGGAACTTTGCTGGCCTGGAAAGGCAGGCACAGAAGGGTTGATGCCTGGTGATCACACACACACACCTTCAGGATTTTCAAGAGAGGAAGCTCTTGCATCAGTTTAAGGATAAGCTCATAACTGCTTTGATTCAATAGAGGCAGCAACACTCATTGCTTCCACAATGTGTGCTGCTGCTTTGCTCTTTATGACCAAGATCAGAATAAAATGATGAATGCCACTGTTTTAGCATAAATTTCTATCAAAACCAAAATCTCTTTAACTGAAGTTTTGCGAATAACCAATGCTTAGATAGCCCAATTCATTCAATTTTTTGAAGTTATTCAGGGAAGAAGAAGACCTTTCTAGGAAGATATTTTGTCTCTGAGTTTTAAAAAGTATCTCTGAAGGAAGAAAATTAAGTGTAGCTTTTAATGCACTCTTATCTCAAGAAAATAAAGGAGCGTGATGATCTCCATGCCATTTATGAGCTATTAGATATTCCCTGAACAGAGTTTTGCTACTAAAGCAGATTTAGCTTTCTGTAAATGCAACAATTGTAAAAATTTTTGCACGAACAACAGTACTAGAACAACAATAGGAGAAACTTGTAACTAGTTGTAACCATATTCAATCCTGGAAAACAAATAAACAAACATTTAATTAGGTTGATGCTACTTGTGGTGAAGAACTACAAGCAAAGTAAGCATTTCACCTTCCACATACAAAGGGGGAAAAAAGAACTGAGATTTCCCAGCTTCATGAAACTTGTCTGGCTGGTTAGAAGAACACAAAATGTACAAACTTAGTCCTAAGACAAACATATCAAGAAAGAAATCGATCTCACACATAGCAGGCACCTTCATGGATACTCACATGAAAAACAAGCCCATCTTTAAAAAGTGCTCATTTTTTAGTGTGCACAATAACTGGAACTATAGGTATTACTTTTTTCTCTGTGGAAACTCATATTAGCAAATGTGCTATTGATCTCAAAACCAAAAATGGATTGCAAAGATTATGAGTCATTACCTTTTGCTTTTAAAATATTTTCACTTCAACTTTCTGCCAAGGATATGGAGAATCCCTAGTGTTTGAAGATTTATTAATACTCTGTAGTAGTCCAAAAAGTCCTCTGCTATTTCTTCAGAAATTCTTTCAAAAATCTTATCCAGACATACCAATTCTAAAGCACATAAACTTTGGTATCTACTGCTTGAAATTTTATTGTTAATATTAAGGAGAGCATTTTTTCCCTTCATCCAAGCTGAACAAAACTCTGCATTTACTGCACACTTCTACCTTTTCTATTAATACATTATCACTGTCTCCCCTTATACTCTCAATAAAACTATTTTTCCATGAGCATTTCTTTCTTATGAAACTGAACTTTTGGGGCAAACAGTATAAAACTGGTCTAAACAATGCCCAGCCATTCATATTTCTTGCTTTGCATGCTTTTCCCACATGGTTTGATTCATAATTACTTCCAGCTTCAGGAAACTGGCCCTTTTAAAGGCACCAAACATAAGTTCTTGACTTTGTTTGCACTTAACAAATCAAGCAATGAATCAATTCTATCTAAGCTGCCAGCAATTCTGAATTCTACAATTTTTATATTCCTCTTCATCAATTGAGACTGTGTCTAACACAGGAATCCCAAAGTTACATAATAAAGACTCACATAAAAAATCCTTATCAGAATGACAAAGGATCAAAAGTGAAACAAACTGAAATGAATTAAGAAGGGCAAACCAAAACCAGGGATGGCAGTTACATCCCACCCAAATGTGGGAGAGGCTCAATGGATGAACAACAAACAGCCAGGTAACTGAATTGCTATAAATAGCTTGGGTTAGTTTTCTTAACTATTTCAATGCTCAAACAATTGGTACAGGATGGAAGAGATTAGGTAGAAGGAGATGAATTAAAAATCTAAAATGAAAGAGAAATAAATAATTGCCAGAAAATTACCAGTGTCATAAAGCATGCTAAGCCTTTAAATAATCTTTCAGAAAAAGCATCAGGAGACTCTTCATGTGATGGTCAGAATCCTTTCACTTAGCCTGTGAGAGACATTCTTAGTCTTGGACAGGGCAGGATATCATTGGGACTTCTCACTTCTTTTCTTTTGTCCCTCATTCAGGATTGCAGGAATACAAAAAGACAAATTGAAAAAAACCCACAGGGCAGAAAGAAATCCCACAGCACCAGGCATGGGGAAAGTCCAGCATTCCAACACGTTTACTGCTTATTTTTACAGTGTTTAATGGCAAAGTACCACACAAAGACACAAACAGTTTCAAAGCAGCCTCCCAGCCTAGAAAGAAAATGAGGGGAAGGGGCTCTGTTTCAGTTCTTCATTATTAAAGCTCTGAAGTAAAGAAATTTCAACAAACATAAGTAACCCAATCTGTGTGTTTCCCTAGCCCAAACTCCCTCCATTTTTATGGTCTTTTCAAAGTCTAGATCAAGTTTCATTTGAGTTTGCAGGGTGAAGGTTGTTATTTCTGCCTTCCCCCCCAGAAGACACAATTTTTTTCTCTTTTCTTTTTAATACAAAATTGAAATCATCATGAATATTCAAAAAATCTTTGTTGCACTTTCCCAATCTATTCTATACTGAAGAAATATGTAAATACACAACATTACAAAATGTCTAGCAAAAGACAAAGCCTGTTGGAAAAATATTCCTTCTTTTAGTTAAATTCTGCCTAAAGATTCCCAAAGTACGCAATATAAAATATATACCAATATAAAATATATATCATATAGTTAATAGGGTGTACTCATAGAAGTTAATATTATATTATTGTGATTAACTATAGTGATCATATAACCATTTTTCCAATTGAGAAGGGCAACAACTTTTTTTTCCTATTCCTACCTTGAAAGAAAATGATAAGACCCCCTGTTTTGAGTGCAAAATGATTCCATGAAACTCACATGTATCTCCTAACATTTGTTAAACTTTATGAGTGACTGGTTCTTCCCCAAAGTCAAATCCTGGTAAGATTTTTCCATCATTCATTAAGTGAGATTTTGACATCCAAGGTTTTGAACTGACTATGGTGGAAGGTGAAAAGATCTACCAAGTTCCTAAGGGGAACTTTTCTCTGTTGGAAGCATCAAACCCCCACTGTACCTGCTGAAGTCTCTATGAAAGTAGTTTCTGAAGGATGAGTTTGAAAGAGGGGCAGAAGCAGTCACTAAGCTTCCATCCCACTGAGGAAATGACACACCAGCAGAGCAGGAAGGAAAGGTGGCACAGAAGCACAATGCAAGGGAGGAGCCCCCAAATAACATGGGTTACAAAAAAGGAACTTTTCATATGCTCAACACAAGTGAACCTACACTTGCCATCAGCCAAGGCAGACTCAAAGCAGTCATTAAGGTGACTAAACCAAGCATTCAGAGAGTACTAAGTAACAGAAGAATGACAATACAACCTTCAGCTTGGCCCACTTAATAAGCCTTAAATACAGTCTATAATTAACTCCACGTTCAAGATCCTCCTTTGGAAATCTCATTTAATTCAATGCAAACATAGATTCTGCTTGGGGAATGATTCAGAATTTGTAGTGAATGAGACTCTTGTTTCTAAGACCTGGCCAGTCTCAAAGAACTACTACAATATAAATATTTAATAATAACAAAAGCATGCAACTCGTTGCCAAGCACAGATGTTAGAAGTGACTGCAAATCTTGGCGTTTGGTGGCACCCAGTAATCCACTGGCTGAGTCAACAAAGTGATTGATAGCCTGAAGTTGTTCAGGAACTATTGCCCCCCCAACCCCGAGAATGAAAATCTGTGAGTTGTATCAAAGTTTTTGTATAAGCATTTTTCTCTGCACAACCAGCAAATGTTATCCTTACAGGTTTTAAAAAGGTTCCTGCTGCTTGGGAAAACTCTTTAGCAGGGAGAAACAGATGCAACTGGCCTGTTTCTATAATTAGTGCATATTTTGTTTTGATATTCTAATTCTGGTAAAGATGTTATGGTTATTACAAACATAACTAAAAGATAAATTCCTCTTGCAACAGATCTTTTTCACTAACCTGGTCCTAAGGAGACTTAGGTCTTGTTTTGACTAAGGGAACAACTCATTCATAAACTGCATTGTGTATGGAAGTCCTCAGCTTTCCATTCACCCTGTGTGTCATTAACAATCTCCACCTGGATACCATCCTACCCTTTAAAAGCTGTTAGACTTTCTAAAGAAGAGCTTTCCCAGGCTCAGGCATCTTTCACCTCAATATTCTTCTTTCCAACAAGACTGGTCAGAAGCTGTTATTTCCATGAAGCCTCCATACAGCATCTTTAAAAGTGGCCACCCCTCACAGGTGAGATTCCTGTCCATGCCAGCCTCCCTAATTACAGCCAGGCATTTCTCAGCTCCCACAGAAAACACTACTCAAGTGCTTCTGACAGAATTCCTTCCAAAGTGAACAAATCTGGTTTCATTAGCATTTCCATGAATTCAGGGAGAACAAAACCATTACACTCCTGTAACCAGAGCAGACTGTACTATATCTGAATAAAGGCCCTGGACAACTGCAGGGTAGAGGACATTAAAGTAGCAATGCACAAAAAAAGCAAAGATGCAAAGGCAAATGGACACATTACTACTTAGTTATGTCAAATGTTTTCCTTTGTATGACATCCAAAATGCAAGTCAGAGCACTTAAGGTGTAATGCAGATCTACCTTGGGAGAAAATGTTAGTCTTATGGGCCATTAGTTTCAATGGCATCAACTGACACAGCCAGCAACAGGTTTTGAGCAAATGAAAGATTAAGAAAAAGAATGCAAAGAAAACTAATTGTTGCCCTAAGTGCTTCAAGTCACACAAGATTCTCACATGCTGTCAATTAAGTGAACTCTATAAAGTTATGATTTATGGCAAGATTCCACCAGAGTGATTATATCACAACAACAGACACAATTCAATTATTTCTGCCAGTAAAGTCATCAGTGCAGAACATATTACCCCTTTCAACTCTAAGCATATTTTTTTTAACCAGAAAGTGCTTCTGTGATGGTACCATCTTGACTCAGTCACAGCAAGTATTTTTAACCACTAAGTCCCACTGAATTCAGACTGTACTTAGAAATTTGGTACCACAAAATTTCTGACCAACAAAGGTGAACTGGTAGAATGGTAGCTAAGTCCTCTACACTATCAGCCATTTTTCTTCCCAAATTTATTTCCTACATTTTCTGGTATTTTCAGCCATTTTCTGTCTTCCATGTTATTAAAAAGAAAAAAAAGAAAAAACAGAAAAAAAATCCAGAATAATTCAGGCCAGAAGTGAAGTTTGCAGGTCATCAGCTCTATTCTCAAAGCAGGATCAGCTTTAATTTTAGAGAAGAAACAACAAGAGAAATAAACAACCACAACAAGAAAAGGGAAAAACAAAACAAAACAAAACAAAAAGAAACACCTAATATGGCTGCAGTTAAAAAAGAAGTTATTTCACCTACATACAGTACTTGCTTTCTTTTTCCTTAAGCTAACTTCTAGTATTTATTTTAATCATGCTGATTTTGTTACAACTCTTTCTAGAAGTTAACTCTAGGACTTTGAAAAATAAACATGGATATTTAGAATATATATTTTTAAATAGTCAACAAAATCTTTTTTTAATCAAACCAATGGAGAGTTTATAATGGGTAGGTTTTAAGAAAATAAATCAGTGCTCTGGAAGCCCTCTAGCAGGTAAAAACCTCACTTGGCCTCATGCTGAAGAATAAGAAAAAGCAGACTGTGCCTTGGAGTGCTATAATCAAACAGGTAAGTCAGCAAAAAGGGGAAAAAGAATGGAAAGGCCTGAGGGGACGGAAGACTCAAAGGATTTGCTAAAAGCACAATGAAAGGGACAGAGGCAGGCAGAAGGAGAAGGAAGAGGAAGACTGAAGCAGTGGTTTGGATGCAGCACAGACTGGGATGACAACTGTGTGTGGACAGTCAGTGGGCGTGTTCAATAAATTGGACATTACAAAATACACAGAAATAGCCTGGAAAAAAACAATCAGTCTAGTTAAAAAGCTAAAAAACATTTTCCCTCTCCAACACCCAGACATTCACTCAAAGGTTACTTTACCCATTTCACAATTTTGGATTTGTCTTTTTGCTTTGACTTCTACATGTATAAGTTGAAGGTAATGTATCAAGTGAATCTCATCTATGGGTACACACACTATTGTTCCTGAATCACTAGGATGTCCCAACACAGAAAATTTAACAAAGAAAACGGGTAAATATGCCACCAGCATGGGTTCCAGAAAGCATGCAACAAAAACTGTGTAGAACCCTACATTGAATGAGAGTAGAAAGAAACCTTGAGCTATTCATGCACTCATCGCTATCCTTCCTGACCACTGAACAAGATACAGAACCTTTGGAGGAAAATTAATAAACAAATAATCAATATTCCTTCTTTCTCATATGCATTCTGCAATCTTTTTGCCATATGTTAATACAACTGAGTTTATGTACCCAGATGCATCTGCAAAAGAAGTTCCTACCTAGAGACTTTCTCATCTCCTGCAAGCAGCAATTCCCAACACACTTAGGAGCTTTTATTCCATTATGGAAGCTCACAGGCTGCTCACGATCACTAAACTGAATTGTTTCACCCTATAGGTACAATGATATTTTCAAAACATTAAGAATGGGGTTCATATTGACATGACATGCTGTGCAGGGGATGTATTCTCAAGTCATTCAAAGCCACGAGATTGGTTCTGGACCCTTTTAAGTAGAAGGCTTTTAGGAGTGTTTTTGCTCCCAATACCAAAAAATTCCGTCAGGTTGCTGACCCCAGAAACAGGGTGGCTACTGACCCCTAGTGTTCGGCAACCCAGGTTCAATTCGACTGATTTAAGGCAAAAAGCACGAGAAGCATCTTCACCCTTCAGCACTGCAGCGTCCTTCTGACATAGCAAGAGGTCCCTGCTTTGTGCTGAGGTTCCTTCCGCTCTATTTCATCAACAAAAATAGTAATATCCATTTTGAAAGGAACAAGTAGGAAGGAAATATAAACTCTTAAGCATCCCAGAAAATTGTAGATTCACATTTCTTCTGCTTTCACATCTGTAATTCATTTTTCATTTGGAAGGTTAAGAGAAGGATATCTAGAGCAGACTGACAGTCGTGGCTTCAAGTGGGTATTTATAGACTCTTGATCAGTTATTAAGGAATTAATGACAGTGAACCACAATCCAAGCTGGCCTGCAAAGCCTAGTGCAAGGAAAGAAGCTGTAATTGCCAGGTTGCTGCAGGACTTGGCTGTCCAGGAAGAAGTGTAGAGTCTAGTCAACCAGCTGCCTAGGTGACATAAAAGTTGCTTACAACAGAAAGCTGCAACTACAGAAATGAAGAAGAATCTTACTGTTCTACTTACAATTTTGAGTCCAGGTTCAGGAGAAAGCCCAGTTTGTCATATTCTGGAAAACAAAAGCAAAGGACACAATATCATAAAAGCTGCAAGAGTCTCCTCTGCAAAAGGCACCAAAACCAAACAGCAGCAAGTCCTTATAGCAGCTGTTAACAGATTATTGTTACTCCAAAGTATTCCTAAATTAACATTTCTCAGTCTCCAGGAAATACCACAGCAAGAGAACACATGGGTAACCATTAATTCAGAAATCACCAGAATTAAGCAAGCTATCCAGAGTGATAAAAAGTATTACTAAAACCACTTAGGCAGTGATAAACAAAGCTTTCCTGCTTGCTGTACAAATAATCTTGACACTAAACTGTATGAAAAACATTCCTCCTAAGTTCTGATGTGTAGAGCTTTGAAATTTTTCTTCATTCCTTGTCTATTCCAACCCACAACTTCATAATCAAGCAGCTCTTTTTCAAGAGAAAGGTTTTCACCACTCACAGTGGCAAAAATGCTTAAAATTCAGGTGTTGTCCAGTATAAAACTGCAAAGTCAGTTTATGCCACAAACAGGGGACAGCTACAGAAACAAAATCACTCAGAACATCTGCAACTCATGTACAAAATACAGCATCCCTGAATATATTGTGATCTTGTAAATCAAACACTGGATACAAAAATCGAAACTATTAGAATTCATATGAGATACACAAGGAAAAGGTGCAGTGTTCTTCTTCTGGGTTAAGCTCAGGGCCTTCTTCACACTGAGGACCCCCAGGTCTCACAGCTATACAATAAAAAAAAATACAGAGAAGTAAAAGATAACCTAATCAGAGATTAAAAGAAACAACAAGAAAAAAAAAAATCTCATAAGCTTTTAGAAAGACCTCACTGGAAATACAAGATTACTTTTCTCATGAGATAACCCTAGGATTTCTGGTGCAGTAGTTTACCTCTGAAGATCACAAGCTTTTCACTCTCACTTACCAGCAGAACAGCCAAGCCTAAACATGTACCTCAGACACAATGATTGCACCAGACTGGCCAATGTAAACTGTGCCATTGGTTTCAATCCCATTAAGGTTTAATTCCTGAGCCAAGGGAAGTATTCTATTTGACATCACTTAGGTAACAGAAGCTGCAGAACACGCGCACGCTTGATATTGGCACATAGTGTCTGTTCCCTGCCAGCACCCGAGTGCCACCCACCATCCCCACTCCACCTGTGCATCTCTCCTCCTCTCTTCACATACTGACAAGTTCTGTTTCCCCCATGTGCTGCTTTCCTCATAATTTCTTCCCAGTTTATTCCTCCCACAGGAAATTATGTCCTGTACAACCTCACCTCCTCCGCCAGTAGGATTGTGCATAGGAAGGTATCCACTCCATAAAAAGAAAAATGCCTTCAATTTTTATTAACCCTTCAGACTCCCAAAACTAACATCTGTACTAAGGAAACAACCACAAAAATTTTTTTAATAACTCTTTTTTTAAAACCATCTATAGCCACTGACCCAACTGTCATCAGTCTTATCTCATTCAAACCAACACTGCCTTCTTCCCAACAGGAAATACAAAGAGAGGAAATGCAATAGAGATACATCACCTCATAAGTACAACAACATCCTAGACTTTCTATTAACTCAGCACTTCATCAGCTTTGCAACCAAAGCACCAGAACACAGTCATGAGCTAAACACTAAGCACAGACCTTCACTGCAGTGTTTCACAAGATTCATCTTCTGTTTGTCACAACTGTTTCACCTTCCCTAGGCTTTAAGTTTTCATGTTCACTGAAATTACTTTGCACTATCTTGCAAAAGGCACCTCCAAAAACAAGTATTACAAAACAAAACAACACTTCTGGTTTCAAGCCTGATGCAGGGGTATGTTCTTGATTTTCAGTAGGGTCTAAGTACAGTTTCAGGCTATAACATCAAACCAAAAGCATCCACGCCCCTTCCTCTTGTTGGCAGGTGAGATGTGCAAGCTACTGCAGGCAGAGAAATGCTGCCCTCACCATGGGCCATTTCACTCTCATGGGCACTTTTGGAAGTCAGCATTACTATTAGCTTAGAAATCAATGTCTATCACATGCTGTTTCCCCAGGAAAGACACTAGGACCCTCCAAAATTACAGATTCAAAGTAATCTTCCTTTTTAGTAAAATTGGAGTCCTGCTACAGACTTCCAGTGTCATTTAGCTGTATCACTGCAAATACAGGGGCCAAAAGTCTGCCCACATGCTGGCTGGAAGTAGCCTGGATTCACAAAAGACAGATAAAGTCCCAAATATCTGAAGAAAGCCAAACACACAGAGCCTAGCTGCAGGAAAAGTCAATCCTTGTCTGGAGTTATGTGCCTAAATTAAAACAAGATGAAACACAGATCCACACAATCAAAGTACAACTGAATCTAAAATACAGTTTGGTCAGGGTATGACAATTACAGGAGAGGAACTGAACTGATCACATAGTTCACAGCTCAAGAAAGGGGCAATCCCATTCCTACCTTTTCCTCCATTGAAAATAGAGGTGGCAATAGCCTGCCTTGGCACTCATGCCACCCCTCTGTGCCCTTACAGGTTGCTTCCTCCTCCCATAACCTTAGTTTAAAGCCTTACTCACCAAGTTAACCACTTGATATACAGAAATATTTCTCCTCTTTTTCATGTAGTGGAATAAAGAAGTGCTGGAATATTAGAGAAAATAGAACAAAATAGTCAGAGAGAATAAGGTAAAAAGACTTCTCCATCAAAAATCAGCTTGGACCAGCCGGCCATGTTAAGTGTGGTTTGATGTTGGCCTCCACCAACATCATCAAGATGATCTTCCCCCAGTACCACAATCCTTAGGGGTCTCTGCACTGAAGGACAATGCAGAGCCACTCACAGGTACAGTCTGGAGAACTCCTTTCACATTTAAGCATGCTCATAGGTCTGATCCTGCCCAGGCCATGTCTGACCCACCAATTTCCAGACCAGACACTTCTATGGCTCTGTATCACAGGATCTGCTTTTAAGTCAAAAGATGAGTAAAGGTAATAAAGAACTTAGTTTGCATCCCCTGGAAGAACATCATGGAGTAATCTGAACAAAACTTCATATTATCAGCCCAGAGAAGAGTGAAAGGCCCATGAAGGATAAAAGTAACATTATTAGAAGAGCACAAGTCATTCTAAAGATCACAATCACCTGTGCTAAGGACCCACAGATCTCAGTTGACAAGGTGGTACAGCAGTGCACAGAAGCACAGAAGTGAACAGGGGAAATGAAGTTTCATCATGAACCATCTTGCATTATAAGAACAAGAGGTCATCTTAGGTCAAAACCAAAATGCATTTCTACATTTCCAGGAAGATCAGAACTGAATTAGAATCTAAGAACTGACAACTATTTCATAATAAAGCATGTAATTGGGATTACATGAACAGAAATAGAGCCAAGCATAGCAATTTCTACAAATTATGCAAATCCTGTGCCAAATTCAATGTTGGCATTAGCATGGAAATTCCTCCAAAGAATCCAGCAGAAATCCAGCTACCAGGCTGCAAGTGAGAGATGCATTGTTTCATGTCTGAAAACTCCATGCAGACCACCCAGGAAGCCATAAAGTCCAGTGTACAGTATCTAGCCAGTATTCAAGTTGCCTCTTGTATCTGCAGCCAATACAGCTATAAAGAAGCAGAAATAGAAAATTAAACCTTTTTTTTAAAGACAGACTATATGCAGTTCTAGCTCTGTGTTTAACTGATAATTGCAAGTACAGGACAGAAGGCAGAAGATTCAATTTTGCTATTTTATTAAAAACGTTTGGGTTTGTCAAAGAAATCAGTATGATTCTCAAGAGACAGAAGTCCTATCAAGGATGCTCAGACCACCCTGATATATTTCATCCTGTCCAGTGCAGTTTGGTCTCTGCAGAATTGAGGATCTATATGAGCCAAGCCCTGGTCACTATTCACATGCAAGTTCTACATCTGCAGCAAAGGCCACAAGTAAAATAACTTATTCTGCAATGAAAAAGGCCAAACACGTCACATTCACCTTGGACAAAGAAAACACATATGGACAGTTATAAAAGTTCACCAATGTAAAATAACTCTGCTATAACTCGAGAGACAAGAAAGAATTAATGAAAAAAGTCATGTTAAATGGATCAACTGAAAAGGACAAAAGAAAGCTTTTATTGCAAGGTTAAAAAAATAGCAGTCAGGACTACTGAGTAACAATCAAAGTACTGGATAAACAAAGACTTAATGTTACATCCTTTCCTTAGGATTTTCACTTTAACCTCTTCAGTGATGGAATTTACTGGTGAAAACATTATCTTCTATTTAAATAACCAGGGAATAAAAAAGGCTGCAAAGGCAAGTTCAGGAGTGGTACAGCTGAGGCCACCTGAGCTTCTCAGCACAGCCCTGCATGGACTGCATGCAGGTCTATGCTTCAGTTTCCTTCTCACCTGCACTGAAGCTTTTGCATATGCATTTACCAACCTTTTTCTGCAGGTTGCCGAGTGACATCAAGAGAAACACCAAGAAAACTGGTAAGACAAAGCCCAGTCCATGGTGCCTTTCTCTGCTCTGTAACAATCCACAGAAGGAGCAGAAGTGCTCAGCTCTTGCAGCCCAGCACCAGAAGCTTACCTCATCAGTCTACATCTGCACATCCTAATAAAACTATAGCTACCTCCAATGGTAGAAAAGCAACTGACTGCTATAAGCTGAATTTAGGAAAGACTCTGATAGGAAGATGAAAAATTTCCTGCTATGATCTGCATATGCCCTTTCACTTTTGCCAGGAAGTCATCTGTTTCAAGCCACACTACAGCCTTTGCTGAACAGTTGTTCCATTTGCTGCTATGAGTCCACTTGGCAAATGGAGTTAATGCTGCCCTACTGAGTCTCCCAACATACTCTTTATTCTATAAAGTTTATCGTATTTCCTAATAAAAGTCAAGAACAATATTAACAAACCAGTAATCTATACTGGCTTTTAGTGACTTACAAGATGTGCTGATTTGATGCAGAGATGTCACATGAGAGAGAAAAATCACATTGAAATATTTTTAATTTGAGGCATTCATTAAGCCACTTCTTGACATTTGCACCTCAAATCATTCACAGCTGTATTTTCAACTGGAGGAATAGAGCATTAATAAGACAGATGATACTGGACACACTGGCAAAGTCACATAAAGACTATGAAACTGCTTCATGACAGTCACTGGCAAAGATTCAAGCAGCTCCCACAGTCTACACTCAGAAAAATAAAGAATGAAGTAGAACTTCATTAATCAAGAATGAAAAGGAAAAAGCATTTCTGCAGGAAAAAAGCCACTAAAACCAACAGAGAAAATACATGTATTTCTTCCCTTTTTTCTTTCTGCCTTACAGGAATGAAGAAATATACAGCATAGTAAGTTCATCTCTCCTTTCACATCGTTATCACATAGTGCTAAGACAGAAATGCAATTTGGGTGAAAAACCCCAACACTCTAGAACCACATCAGCTCCAAACATTAAAGTTGCTTTCCTCAAACTAAGAATGCCTAAAGTTAATTACCACTGACCTGAAAATCCAGGAAATACCAGAGTGTGCAACTGTAGACATTTGTACTATCAGAATATAATTGAGAAATCAAATAAACAGCAAAGAATCTTCTAGCAAGTCACCAATGTTTTTCTCTTATGCTAGGAATCTATCACTACCCTATAGATTTGATACCTCATTCAGACACATTTCTATTCCTGGCCTCCATCCAAAACATAGGCAAGCAGTCACCAAATTCACTCTGGAGTTTTATTTGGTAGGACAGACACAGGGTTATTCTCATCCTTCACAAAATGGTTATCTGAGCATCTTCAGCAGCTGAATGGAACAGAGAAAGTTCTTCATAGTTCTCATAGCTTTTCCTAAAATGTTTTATGGACTTTGACTTAAGGAATCACTAAGAGCAAACTCCAAAAGAAGCACAGATTTAAATTCTCAGATGATTACTCCACTATCAGTGTGAACTGAAGCATTGGAAGCATGGTCTTACATGTGGGCTGTCACAAGCACATGAGCTGCAGCAGATAGCTACTCTAAACCAAAGTCTGGGAATCCAGAAGAGTTAATACAAGAGTTAAAACAATTTGAGCAAGACCTAGATAACACTTGCTCTCTTGTAATGCTGGAACTAGCACGTTTTAAGCCTGCAAGTGAGAGCATCTGCAATGAATCAGTGGTCAGTACTGCAATCAAACACGAGCATAATCTACAGCCCAAAGGTATTCAGTATTTTCAGCAAGCACAGTAGCATCTGGGAAACTTGCACATCCAGTGCACTCCTATCCAAGGCTTAGAGAAGAAAAATTTAGCTTGCTGTCAGACACAGGAGGTAGGAAAAAGTCTTGAACAAAAATAGCAGGGGTATAAATCTAACTTTCAAGGTCCAAAGTTTGATTTGGTAGCAACAAAGTAAAACAAAGTAACTAGAGAGGAAAGAAAAAAATAAAAGAAGCACTAGCTGACTATGGCAAGTGAATGAAATCTAGGTCTCCTCAAACATCGTGTCCTGATTGTTTCCCCAACTTCAGAGCATGACACCCTTCTTTCTGAAATGGTTTCAGCTGAAACACTGGCCTAGACATAACATCAAACACTTAGCTGCTCAAGCTTTATCTTTTAAGGGAACAGACAGCCATGAAGAGAATTACAAAAACATCTGGACTTGTGAAGGCTGGACCACAGCATGAACCTCATGGTTCAGCCTCACTCAAAACACATTTGGCTCACATGCCCTCTACCCAATAATCTCCTATGAAGCTCCATAGCTTTAAAGCTCCATAGCCAGATGAGCTTCTGAACACTCAGTTCAGAAAGTTTATCCAGAAAAACCTAGACAGTGTCATTAATCTGAGTTGCATAAGGACAGATTTCCAGCATTTCTAAAAACTGAGACTTGCATGTGGGACAAAGTTAAGAAGGACAGTCAATTCAAGTATGATACAGAAGCTGCAACAAGACATTGCCCTTCACATGGCATGATTAACAGGTACTAAAATGCACTTCTAAGCTGTTTAATATGCAAATATAAGTACCAGTTTTAAGCAGCATGAAATCTTAACAGGGAGACTATTATTCTCAGCTGGTTTTGACTAATTAAAAAAAGGTATATGTAATTTTATGTTTCAAAGCATGTAACTTTAGCTGAAACATCACCTACTGGGAATGGCTGGGCCTGGAGCTGCCATGGTTTCTGTGGGTTCTTTCTGGGCTCTGTCTTTTCCTGGGTCTGCAGCAAGGTGAGATGGGATGGACAGCGGAATCACAAAAGCCACAGTTTTTCTCTCTCTCCTTCCTGTTCAACAAGGAAAGCTATCCCTCAGTTGGACAGATACGACACATCTTGACATCTTATTTAACATATCAGTTCAGAGCAAGGTGAACCTTGCAGCACAGCAAGTGCAAAGTACTAAACACAAGACCAATAAACATACAGCTTTCTTGGGCATTTCTGAGCCTCCTTTCTCAAATATATGAGTTTTCTTCACTTCTCTTCAATGAAGGAAGTTAGTCTCGTTGCAGTGAAAGGGTTTACAAAAGATGTCTCAATTCCTAACCAATCCAAGCTTGAGTTGCAAAACAGCAAGCAGAACAAAGACCAGTTCTTTTAAAACAGGCCCAGGCAGTGCATGGCTCACATGAGCCTGTCTCCCACCCTCCATATTAACAGAACTCCAAAAGACACAGAGCAGTTGAACTGTTTTTCATCACTAAGTTTACTTTCCATTTGGTGGAAACATTTATGGTTAACTCCACAGATACAAAATCTGTGGTTAAAATTCAAGCAAGGGTATCTCAAACCTATGCAACTTCCTCCCTACTTCTGCAGACTGAAGAGACCACGACCCAATACAGGACACAGGCAACAACACACTTCAGTTATGACATATTAATTAGTAAGAGAGAATTAATAGGGGATTTCTTTCCCCCATATACACAACAACATATTCATTTGGCACCCTAGAGATACTCCCACATCAGATCATGCACTAAGATTAGATCTATTTCCAGATAGAAGTTTTAGAGGAGATACAGGGAGAGTAAAGAAAGTTTGAGGTGTTTTAAACAAGGTAAGTTACTACCACTAGTTGAGGGGTTAGTAAATCAGATGTGTGTTCAAGCTTCAATGTTAGTGTCAGGCAGCAGGCTCTCTTTCAAAGACTGCAGGCAGAAGACAGGTGCTATGTTGGAAGGCAGCATGTTCCCCCTATCAACCTAAGAGGAAAGGCTGGCAAGCAAGATAAAAAAAATCCAAGTGAAGGTTTTGTCTTTTGTGGAAGACAATAAATATCCCCATCTTTTAAGTGTTCAGGGGTTTAAGGTTATAGGAGCAATTCTTAGTCTTTCCCTTGCACTTCATATATCATTATATACACACCATAAACTGAATTTCATCAAGTATTATGCTCACTATGGTGTGTCATGGCTGCAGCTTGCACATTACACACAGCCAAATGGAGAGTTACTGATCCAGTGAAGTGCTCCCAGCACAAAAGAATTTTTAATTTCTTGTTCAGTTTCATTGTAGATCACACTTAGGTTCCAAACAAAATGAGATTGGGAAGGATTTGCCCTGGGGTTCAATAATGCTGGTCAATCTCCACCCAAAAAAAGTTTCCAGCCCTATTGGTTTAGTTATGACTCTTTCGTCTTCTCCTTCCTGGAAGCATTCCTCATGTTTTTCCCCAAATAACTCAACTGTTTGTTTAGCTGGGAAACTATCCTAGTAGCATGAAACAGTTTTTCTTCAGCTGGTAGGTGACATCATCTTAATGCCTTTCACATGAGAAGAGGAGCACAAACTGCATCATCAACACATGTCCAGGTCATTTCCTCGCTGGGTAAGGGAAGAGTCACGCAGGTTAATCCTTGTGTCGTACTAAGGCTCTTAAAACTCCCACTGCACTTAGGAAAGGACCTATTTACCCTTTGGCTAGGTGGTTGATTACCACAGAAGTCTGACTCAGTGTCCTGCCTCCCAACATGGCTACCATGTCCAATTAGGTAGAAGCCTTGTCATGAGGTGGGAGATAGAGAAGAAGGCAATGTTGTACCTGAGCCTATTGTATGTCCAACGGAGTCAAAGGAAAGAACCACTGAATCTGTAACACAAGAGTACAAGTTCATTTTCCCCTTTTTTTCAGCAGCATTTCTTGCTGTAACATTTTTTTGTTATTTTGCTTAAGTAATTCCTTGTGCTCCCTTCTGGCAGGAAGCAGAACAACTTCTTCACCAACCAGAAAAAAAACCAGGCACCTAGCAAAGGCAGAACAACGCAGTATGCAGTAAATCACAGTGCTGTTAACCAATGAAGTAGCCACAATTCATTGAAAATAATTTAATTTTATGCCTAACAAGCTTGTCAACTGAATCATAACATGCTTCAACTACTGGCCTAGAGAGTTTTTTCTTATCAAATGTATTCCCAATATTTTGTCCCCACTTAGAGGACTCGCCTGTTATGGTCAGTTCTTCCCTGACACTTGGTTTGCTAAGCCAAGCACTTTGTGCTCCTTGTACTCCATGCTCACCACATTCCCCACATCTTTACTCACAGGAGTGACTTCCAACTCAATGCATTTCAATTCATCAATATCTTTTCACCTTTGCACTATATGCAACACATGCGCCAAGCATCAAGAAAATATAACCTCTCTACTTGATACCCTTTTATTTTTGTATCTGGGAATCACAACAAAGCTTTTATCCATGACTACAGTGGCAATTCTTGCTCACCAGTTAATGCCTGACACTTTTAATCACTGTTTCATATGATGGGGCACCCTTTGCTTCAACTGTGGTTTAAAGACCATAGTTTTTATATATGCAACTTGAAATTTGGCCACATAGAAACCCTTAGTGCCTGCTTGCACTCAGCTCACCCCATGATCCAGACCCCTTTATAAGTCATTCATTTTCCTCACATAGGACCCTTCCAACCTAGAATTTGTTTGCAAAAGCATCAGTAATGATTTGATAATCTGTTCCAAGTGGAGATGCATTATGTTATGCTCAATAACTGGGACTTTCCCCCAGCTTTATGGTTATTTGAGACAAACCAAGATTTATTTTGGTAGTAACCCTCCTGGTTTCCCATCTATTTTCATGGAAGTCCTGAGTGAAGGAGAAAGATGACCAAATTCTATTCCCCTACCAGTGGAGAAAAATAGGGCCCAGAACTTAGAGACAATTTGCCAATGGGCAAAACACAGAAAAGAACAAACCAGCACAATAGGATTAATAATTTTATGGCCTGAGAAGCTTTAAACTGATACAAAAATAGCTGAACTGCCTCTCATCTTCACCTAAACAAATGGACTGAATCCTTTGACATTTCTCTTTGTCATTCAGGTTTCAGATGCGATCAACTCATCACACATCCTTTGCAGCACCACAAAGGCTGCCAAGGTGCAAGCCCTCAGTGGAAGGCAAAAAGATCAAGCACAAGAAGACTTAGTCTGCTGAAGAGCTTAACCTCCTGCTGCATCGCTTGAAATTTAGGCAGGCTATAGTCAGAGGCAGTTACCATGTTAGAGCTGAAAATAACTTGACAGGACTGAGCCCTTGGCTTCTCTGTATTTTACATTATCCTGGTGTTTATGTTCCAACTCTTAAAAATGCAATAAGAAACTGCTAATTTTCAAAATAAACACTGTTGTTTTAATAAAGGACTGTTAATTTGACTGGGCTTAAAAGAATTTAGAAAAAGAAGGTCTGTGCTGTCTCGGATCCAGCACTATGGTAGTAACATGCAAAAAATTAAAAAGAAGATATTACTAGTCTCAAAACTTACTCCAACAAAAATAAAAATCCATCTGGACTTAACAACTGTATTTCCTCTTTTGGGAATAAAATTCAGACATTATTACATTATTCTAAATAGCAAGGAGTTTAATTCATTTTAACTTCATTAACTTCATTTGTCATCAATTTTAAAGTATCTCTGTGGGGTTCTACTTTTAAAAAACTGTTGAGATTTTTATCAACATAAAGTACTGCTTTGTAGTTAATGTCAAATTTAAAAGTTGTTAATTTTCCTGAAATATATTTTGCATTCAAACACTGCACATGAAAATATTAGGATTTATCTAAAAATGCTTGAAAAGCACTGCAAGCACCAAATTAATAACATTATTGCAACCCACAAAATAGTATCATGTTTCATTCCCCTAACTGAGAACATTATCTTCCTCATATAAAAAAAAACAATTTACAAGCAGATTAAGAGCTTCCTTTTCCAATCCAGTCCTTCATGCTACTATTAGTTTCAACTAATCAAATTCACTGTGAATAACCTGAATTATAGTCAACTTCTCCTCGACCTCCAGGAGTAATTTTACTAAATATGGATCTTTATTAAAACGCTGTGTTTATTTCTGGTATTAGCACTCCAAAAGTGAATAAACTATAAACCTGAAGAAGGCTGAGAAAATAATAATACATCACCTTTCTTCTACCCCAAAAAGCTACTCACATCCAAACTCAGAGCTACAGGTTATTTCTGTCAGAAGTTGACGGAGATAAACGTTTCTTTGAAGCAAGCCAGATTTACTTGCAAATACACTGAGTTCTGCTTCACGGAACCCAAGAAGAAAAGTTTCTTTGCTTCCATTTTCAAATCTCTTCCAGTCATCGCTCAGTTCAAAATCTCCCTGACTTTCTAGGGGGTCTTTTTTGCTGAGACAAAGTGGCAGCTCTGTCTGTGCCCAGTGCCTTTCCCCAAGCCCCAGAGTGTGCTCTACCTTCCAAAGGCGATCTTCAAAGGCTTTATCTTTCAAAACTCATTAAGATACAATGTAAAACATACCCACTTACATGCACCCTTGCCTTAGGTGCCAGGAAATGTTTGTGCCTGAAGGAGCAGTCCCGAACCTTTCAGATACCTATTTCCATAAATAAGCTTAAATTTTTGTCCTCCTGCCTTAACTGAAGGGCCGCCTTCATGCCTAAATCATGAAATCTGACACACAGTAACTTGCCAATATGTACAGCTTAAGGCTGCACATGCCATAGTGCCAGTCTTTTACATCTGTTTTCATGTTAACTACAATCTTTTTTTCAGTGGCTCTAGCAGCTTAAAAAAGAAAAGGAAAAAAACTCCAAAACAACACGATATAGCAAAATCCAAATGCAATTCTGGATCTTATCCAATCCATCAGAAGAAGCAAAGACAGCACAAGTACTCACTCAATTTAGAAGGCACTCAGTGCCAGGAATAATGATGGCTGAGACCTCACCAGCCAGATTGCAAAGTTGCTTTGGGTCACTTTGTGTCAACTTAATCCAAAATTGCATTGGGACTTATGCTCTGGGTCACTTTCCCCTCACTCTCACCATCCAGTTAGAGCATCACAAATTACACCAATGTACAAATGTGCTCCATCATCCCCCACAAAACAGTGCTGTGCAGGGTTACCTGAATGCACTCACCACAGCCCCTTGGGAGTGTGGAGGAGTGTTGTATGAGACCCTGCTCCACTGCTGTGAAACCAACACAAGAGTCTCATTTCATTCAGGAAAAAGGAGCTCGAAGACAGACTCTGCCAAGACCCTCAATGCTGTTCTGGGAACAAATTTTAACTCATTTCCAACAATGCTCCATACAGGACCCAGAGCTGAATGTACCTTCAAAGGAACACAACTGGACTTGCACAGATCTATTCCGTAGTAAAATAAGAAACAAAACCAAAACCCAAACCTCAAAAAAACCCACCTGCAAGCTAATCTGTGATGGCTACATTTATTGCCACACTACACCACACTCCAGCTAAGACATCCAGGTATGGACTGATTGTATTTCAAGGCAAGGGACGCACGTCCAAGTGTTGCTAACCCCTCACCTTTCTCAGGGCCTGGATAACTGTGCACCACACTCCCCTGTCCCCAAGACAAATTAAATGATCCATCTTGCTGCATATATTGTGCACCTTAGCTCAGGGCATTTCTGGACACCAGCCTAGTATTTAACTGCTACTCATAACACATTGCTGTATCTTTTCCAGTACTCTGGTTTCTGAACAGACAAATAAACGAAGATTTGGATCTTCACAAAGGAGTGATGATCCTCACCAACAAACTGCAGATTTGTAGGAGACAAACAAAGTCATGCTGAAAAACCTCTGAAGTTTCATACTCTATGCACATCACTGGACAATCATTTACCATGGGTACTGCACTGAAGAGATGTATGGAAAGAGCTCTTAAAAGCCCAATTGTGTCAAGTTCTTAAAATAATTTGCAGGAGCAAAATGGATTAATTTCCAACACAAATACTATCCTTACTTTGATTTCATAATTGAAGAAGATGCAATATACAAACTAAAACACAAGCAGTGACAACACATAATGAGAACTGCAAATATAATCCACATTCAAACAAGAACTGTACATAAACTGTATGTTTACCTAAGTGCTGTTTCAATATTTCAGTTAAGATTTTTATAGTAAGTCCCTCTGAGAAGCCACTAACTTTTTATTGCTTTCTACAGATTCTTCCTGCAAGGATTTGTAGATATTTGTCTCAACCTATTGGAAACCAAAGAAGCTGAACCAATAACTTCTCTTTTCTTCTTTTTTTTTTTTTGGGGGGGGGGGGGGGGAGGATTGTTTAGTGTTTTTTTAAAGAAAAAAAATGAAATGCAAAACCAGACTTCAGCAATAAAATAACTTCCCCATGAAAAACAAAATGATTGCGTGCTGCTTTGGAAGTGGTCCTGAGAAACCACAAACTGTCAGTCCCACTGGAGTTATAAGAGTTTAATAATAAAGGCTTAACACAGCCTCAGTACCACATACCATTACAGCAATACACACCACAGGCCAAGCCAAACAGGGACTACAAGAACACATCACAACATAAGGCTATGATTTGGCACATCCTTACTCAGATGTTCAAGCTCTGAGGTCTGCATTGCTTTCTTACATGCATAATCAATGTCTCTCATTCCATACACCCCTGTTCTCCAGATACGCCGATGGAGAACTACAACCTGTACTTAATAATGTAATTTATACCTCCAGAGCTTGATCAGAGACCAGATATCCTGCAGAGCTGCATCAGCTGGCCTGGGGATGGCAACTGCAGTAATATTACCCAACAAAATTTTGATTCAGAGTCAGAATGAAAAGAAAAAAATGAGGTGCTTCATTTTTATCACAGAATTAGAAGAACATTCTTAAGGGTCTGTCATTCATCTGTCTCCTTTTTTCTGCTGAGTACTGAAAAGTATAGGATCAAACATCCCAAGAGACATCAAAATTTATTTTCTATTTGAGATCAATATTCTGGAATGTGGCATACCAGAGAAGGAATATTTAATGACTGAAGCTCTTCATAACTTGCTGACAAAGAGATCAATAACACAAAAAACTATTCTTATGTTTCACCTAGTCAGGAAATGAAGCATACAAAAGCACTCTCAAACACATTCTACTGTTGGGATTCATTTGGCAAGAAGATCTTAGAACATCTCCTGCCCCAAAGAAAAAATATTTTTAATAAGACCCTATCTTATGATGACTCTGCATCGTACTGAATAATACTTATATCCAAAGAACTGAAGGGAACTGAATAATTTCATTTCTGTCTTAGAGATCTCACTTAGATATCTAAAGTATGAATATCCTTCCTCAGATTCAGTAAAACATAACTGCCTGCACTTAAAAATTCCTTGACAAGGCAACCTTCACTTCCTAACACATTGTTTTGCATGCTGAAGATGGATTTAGGGAAGGGCTAAGTAATTTACTGAGTTTAATGATAAATGCCATCTGACTAACTTATTAAGTATCCTACTTTTGCATTAATGTTGGTCCCCATTCCCCCAGCTTGGTCTATTTTGTTTTACTAAGCTCTTTCTTCTATAGTGCCAAGGATTTTCCTACTTGACACCTTCTTTTCTGAACACAGTGAGACAGCTCTGTGGTAAGGGCACTGGTCACTATAATAACATCTTCTGTACCACAGTTCAAGGATGTTCCAAATGACTCATATTCATCATTTAAAACTCAAGGCACTAATTGTAAGACATCACCTAAGCTCCCCTTCACACAGCATCAGTGAAGGTCAAAGGAAATGCATATCATACCACTCTTACTGATAATCTCAGCTCCTACACATGCACTCTGTCAAAAACAATCAGTACTGCTCCTGTGTTTAGACACCACAAGGAGTTATGATCTCAAGTGTATTGTTTGAGCAGCATAATTCTAACATTTTCAATATCTAAGACGAGAAATTATATATAAAGATGACACACACAGAGCACAGGCACACTTGCTAATCCCAGATGTGAGAGCAAATAGCAAATAAAGGGACTGCAAGTTTTGGCAAGGAAAACACATGCAGAGTTTGAGTCCAGTGCTGTCTGCAGCTGATAGGAGATCCAGGTTCAAAGTTCAAAACTTAGTCCCTTTGTGGGAAAAGTCACTCAGCAACAGGACACATCTTCAGCAACAGGAAACATCTGATTGTAAAGAACATTTCCAATAAACTCTGGGTTTAATAAATTGTCTTAAAACAGGGCTACACAAATTTGAATGCCTGTCCTGTGTGCCACCTGGCTATACTTATTTTGGTATGGAGATGTGGGAACAGGACAAAGCTTCTTTCAAATAATGTACCTGTGCGGGAAGATTCATCCTCATTTGAGAACACACATCATTGAAAGATATGATAATAATGGAAATATCTCACTCTTAACAGTAATTCAGTTATGCACTGTACAAATAAAAGTTTCTGCATGTTGCTCTAGCCACTATCTCTTGAAATACCATTCCCATTTACAAAGCACACAGTACTGAAGACCCAAAGGTTCTCTCTCCATTTTTGGTGGCTCACCCAAAAGACCCATTTTATTGACAGCTGAGTTCACAGCCAAGTTTAGATCTGAACCCAGATTCCTTGGCCATCCACTCTGTGCAGACATGAGGTCCCTTCTGTGCTTCAGCCTGGAGCCAGCCAGCTTCCACACCGGGAAACCTGACACGGAGCACTGAGGCTCAGCACAAGCTCTGCTGCAGGGAGGGCAGGCACAGCTGGCTCTCAGTGAGTCTCTGCAAACTAAGCCACAGCCAACAGGGGTAATTTTGCTATAACCCATGCAGCCCTGAACAAGTCCTTTGATTAAATTGTTTCTCATCCACAAAAATAAACAATCTGATTTTTTCCAAAGACCCTTGGATAAAAGGCTTGAAATTTAAGAATGGATATAGCAAAGTATTATCACTTGTCTGGAGAATTTAATGTGGCATCAAGGTCTACTGGTTACACTGTAAACAGAAAAGTCATTCTCTGTCACCTCTCAATTTCCTGTCATTTAATTGAAAATACAGCTCTCTTAGTGATACTGAACTTGAGAGATGCAGTAATATTCCTTTAGGCAATTTTTATGAATTTCATGGAACCTAACCAACCTTTTTACACTTGCTGTTTTGTGCATTACTCCTTTCTCATCAGGACGTTTGTTATGAAGTGGTAAATGAAGTGAACAACACTCATGTTCTGAACAGATGTATTTTTAAAATGGTTTGAGCATGCCAATTTTCTTTATTCTGCAATGAATGAATGGAATGAAAAAGATGTGGCGTCCTGCGCCAGCTGGCAAATGCTTCAGAAGGATATTACATTGCTATTGTCTTCAGCAGTGCCCAAATAACTGTTTGGTGGCTGGAAGGGCTGGTATGTTTTGCTCATAAGATCAGTATTTATTTGGATCTACTACATAACTTCTCAGAGCCATGATCAGCATGGTGCTTACTGAGCATCAGGGACAGGCAGCTCCTCCGTGTCCATCACAGCTCCTGTTCCAGGGGAAGGCCAACAGCACCTTCTTCTCACTTTGCACTTGCAGAAGGGAGGTGAACAGTTCCCAGAGACAAAGGACAAGGTGAGATCAAGGTGCTGCAGGCATTCCATGAAGATATACTTGGCTTTGAGGAGCACTCCAGGGAAGGTACAGAACTATCATAAAGTCACAAAAACAGCCAGGCCAAACTTTGCCAATAAAGCTGGTATCCAAGAAGTTATTTTCTTTACTATGAGAAATCCTTTATAGCTAATCCCAAACAGATTCTCAGCATTTTAAGGAGTTCATTATCTCCTAAGACAGGCCTCATATTTTGGTTTCAATTATTACTGTAGCAAAAAGTCAGTCATACTCCCAAATTCCATAGAACATCATGCAATAAATTACAAAGAAGTATAATTTCTCTCTTTGAAGATAATAATCTATGTGGCAAGACAGAAAATAGGTACTGGCAGTTGGCGAATTACACAGCACAGAGAAAATTAATTCTGTATTTTCATATTGCACAAAAAGCATATATTGTTAGCTTAGATACTATAAAACACAAAGCATTTATAATTTGAAATAAATTGCTTTAGTCTTGTAGCATTTTTCCTAAATATGGACATGGGCTTTTACCTTAATAAAACACAGTTTGTGTCTCAAACTTACATATACTCACACAACTGTCAGAGAACTCTGAAAGGCTGATGCACACTATTTTCTGGTTTACATAAATGAAGATACCTACACTCAATTAATGACAATCAGGACAACAACTATTTTATAGACTCGTCTTCATTTTATGCCGATTGAGCAACTCAACTACTTTTTCCTCCCTTTCCCTCACATGCAAAAACCTTTTCCTTTTCTAAGCTAACTCTCAGGAACCCCCCCTTTCTCAAAAGCAGAAGTACAAATACTTCCATCAGGAAATTCACATTCTTGAGTTTCTTTGAAAATGATCTACAAGATATTTAGCCAGTGATCAATAGTTTCCCAAAACCTTAAAGCATGCAATATCTGGCCCAACTACGAGAATAACTGCCAACGAGCTCCTATGTAAAGCTTTTACAGTAAGATTTGTCATTTCTCCTGACTCTGCCTGGAGCACAAACAAATTACAGGAAGGACTAAGGTATGAGGTATGAACCTAAAACATCTCCTGAATACAAGTGTTTTAGATGCATCTTGTCCAGAAAATGACCACACTTGAATTTCTTTTGCATAGCAAGGATCTAGATAATTTATAAACATGAAAGGTGATGTTGAACAGAAAGTCTGCTGGATCCATTTTTCACTCATGTATTTTGCACTTTGGGGCCAGGGGGAAGTTTGTGGGAATTTTTTTAACTTTTAACAGCATTGCCACAACTGATTTCAAAATTTGAAAAGATTTCTGGCCCATCAAATCCTACAGCTTAGTAAGTTTCCAAAACATGCTGAGACTTCCAAAGGAAAATTTTGATTTGAGAGATCCTACACAATTTGTGATTTTATAGGTAGCAGACAGACTCAGAGATACGGAGCATAAGTTCTTCCCAAGCTGACGGCTTGGGGAACAATTTGTCTTTACCTTATTGACACACTAACTGGTCTAAAAAGGACATTATGTCTACACAAAAGCCTTCACATCCTAAACCAAACACTGACACAAGCAAATCTGAAATAAAGGTGTTCCCAGAGTATCTGCTTGACTTCGAAAGCGCCCATACTCAGAGGAAAAAAAAAACATAAAAAGCTCCAAAACAAGAACCACAGTAACTGAACAGTGCCTATATTCTCATTTCCTATTATTTTATTTTACAGAAGTGTTTGATTTTAATTTTTAATAAAAGAGTTCATCAAAACACAAGAAAAATAACCCAGGGATGCACTAAATACTGTCAGTAGTGCCTCATTCCCATGTGCAGAAATTGCAGGACAATGAAAAACTTACTGAAATAGCAGCTGCAGGAGTGGAAGTTGATCACCACACACACCACTCAGCCCCTGGACAAATACAGCTGGAGACAATCTAAGGAAAAGTGTTCCTCCTATCACACCACATAGAAAAATACAATGAATCCCTTTAAATTAGCACTTGGCAGAGAAACAAGCCAGTGAGGGAAAAAAAAAAAAGCAACCAACCAAATAAAGCATTAAAATAATTCCAAGGCACCCAGAAGGTTAAATAAGAAGAAACGTTGGTTGCAGTCTAGGATCAATGGAATTAAACTGTTGAGCATCTCCCTGAAGTGTTTCAGCCTTTTTAAAAAAAATAACTCATAGGGTAGCTTCCAAGTCAGCAGTGACTAAAAGTCAGAAGCCACTCTTCTAAGTGGGAAAAGGACATAAAAAATGCCAATGTCACCTCCAGCTACAAGAACTTTTACTGTCCATGGATAAATTCTATCGAAAAGATCCTTGTCAGCCAGACTGAAGGTTACAATGACACAAAGCTTGTGTGCAAAACTGGAATAGGCAGTAAAATACCAGAGAACCCAGGAAAGCCACAAAGTCTCTTGCATCTTTGCAACAAGCAATCAAAATGCCTCTGGAAAACAAAACTAAACAAGAAAACCCACCCCAAAAACAGAAGGGAAAAAAACCCAAAACCCCAATCCACATCAATGGACTACTTTAATGAAAATATGGACACAAGGGATAAGCTTGCTTAAAAACAGTAATCCAGCATCCAGTACAGCAGCATCACTGAAGCATCGATTTTTTTGTTGTTGTTGAAGATCCTGTGAAACTGCCAACTCTACTTCACTAAAAGTTGAAACTTCAGAAATTGAGAGATGCCAAGAGCAACTCCTTTTCTAAGTCAATTTCCGCAAAGAAAATCTACTGTAATCTCAGAAAGACAAAACTTCCACAACGCTCCACAACAGACTCCATTCCTTATTAGCATTTCCAGCCACCTGCCAATGTGTGCTTCCAGCCAGGATTTCACAGGCTCACTGGGATTCACAAATTTTAGAGTTTCACCAATTCTGGATTACTCCACTAGCAGAACTCCTTATAAAATGCAACAGTCATTTTATTAACCTTATTCTAAAACAGCTGCCTCATCTAACACAACTTCTTTTGACTGGCAAAAAAACCCAACAGCTTGATGTTGGCAGGTCTGGGATCAACTCAGAAATGGAAAAAGGCCTTTTCTTGATTTGTGACAAGTCATCAATTTTGGCAATTTTTTGGCCCTAAATTTGACTATGAAATTGCCTGCACAACTGAGCAGATGATAGGGAAAGAGAGGAGAGGATTAAGGAAAGGGAGATAGCAATGAGTAGGGCATTCTATAAATAAAGAATATTGCAGAAGCCTGAGACAGCAGTTCACAAAACACAAAGGGCTGCTGGTCACTCAGAAAAGGCAAACTGTGTTGAACAGCTTAAGCTGTTGGGTTATAAAGTCGAGGACTGGTTGTAGAGGAAGAGGTTCTTGGGTTTTATAAGGTTTTTAAATTGTAATGAAAGAGTGTCTTTCTCAGGCTCGATAACCTTGACATTCCTTTTAAACCATACTAAAACAAACATGGCCACCAGCTCTTCCAAACGGAATCAAGAAATGGCAACACTAACCACAGTAGGTGCTATTCAAGGCAATACACAAACCTCAGCATCTCAAGGCCAAGGACTCCATATGGAGAAACACAAGCCAAAAGCAGGATTTAGGGCCAACTTCAAAATTGTACATATGTAAGAGAACTGCAACCACTTTAAGATCCTCACTGCATCTGAGCAACTCGCTATCACCAGCCCCAGGCCCACAAGACTTCAGAGCGGGAAACAAAGTTATCAGCTGCAGCAGAGCACTTTCCCACAGCTGGTTTTAATTAAGCTAATTTGGCAGTAGTGACTGACAGCAAGCAGAGCCCTCCCAAATCACTTTGCAAGCATTTTTGCCAGCATTTCACCATCTGTGATAACCAGGATACTTGATACGAACTAGGATCTGTCTGAGGTACAGCATTTTAGAGCTGTGTATCCACTCTCCTTTAAAATCACCTGGTACAGCCACTGCTTACAGGTAACTGGAGCCACTGTTTACAGATAATGGAGTGGGGGGAGAAGATGCAGAACTTGAGGAAAGGCGTTGGATCAATTCCACTGAGAAAGCCACTCCTGAAAAAGCAGGTAGATCACTTGCCAGAATCCCATAATACCTTGGCCGTACCTGTGGTACATGAAACCTATAAATGATCACATGGATATTGAGGAGATTTTGGAGCTGTAACAAACAGAATGGCCTATATAATTTCTAGGCTAGTTGTGTAGTTTTCTTTTATAGATACGTGCAGGATAGGGCAGATTTAGCACAAAGAAATGCTTTGGGTTATACCATGATGTCAGAACAATCCAGGGTATGGCCAGACTGTGCAAATGTAAGCGCCATTAAGGGAATGAGAAAGGGTCTAGAAAAGGAGTAATTTTAGTGGCATCTAACTACATGGAAATTTTTTCCTAAGGTAAATCTCTGACCAGCAATTGGAGTGGGAGACACTAATGGTATCAGTACCAGCACTGGTACATGAGACCAACACACATAAGGAATAGATGGATCAGTAAATATAAGTCAAGAACATGCAAAAAAAAAAAAAAAGAGCCTTCTGCAGGAATACTTAGCATGTACCCACACCTGGTCTGTCTGGTTCGCTCAAGGTATGAATATCTGATACAAACACTAGTTCAGATTAAAACACTGACCTGGACACCTCCAGTAAATGCAGACTGCTGACACTTAAGCCAGGGAAGTTGCCAGGAACCAAGCCTTAAGTCTGAACCAAGGCAAAGGAAACAGTGAAAGTTGCGGGATCATAAGTCTGGGATTCACAACAGCAGAATTCAGGGACCATGGGATTTGGGCCTTGGGAGAAGACTGGTGCAGGAGAGTTTGCTCATTTTGAAGAATGACCTCCACCATGCTCAAGAGTCATAGAGCCAATGTGCAGAAAATCAATCAATGGTACCAGGAGACCCACATGGATCAACAAGAAGATTTTGACAATACTCAAATATAAAAAGAATGCACAGAAGAGGTGGGAGTGGGGTCAGGTGAGCAGGGACAAATGTAGAGACACTGCCCTAGTGTGCAAAGACAGACTTGGGAAGGTCAAATCCTGCCTGGAGCTGAAAACAGCAAGGGACAAGAAGTGCTTCTACAAGCAATAGAGCAGTAAAAAGAAGACTAGAGAAAATGTGGGCCTGCTGCCGAGAAAAAAATATGGAAAGGCCTGGAGAAATGGGCAGGCAGATCTCATGAAGTTCAGCAAAGAAAAATGCAAAGTCCTGCTCCTGGAGAGGAATAACTGTGCCCTACAGTCTGGGTGCCAACCTACTGGAAAACAGCTTTGCAGAGAAGAACCTGGGAATCCGGGTGGAGCAGCTGACCCGAGCCAGCAGCATGCCCTGGTCACAAAGGCAGCCACCAGCCCCCGGGGGGGGACCCTTCCCCTGGCTCAGCACTGGGGGGGCTCTGCTGCAGGGCTGGGGCACTGCTGGGCTCCCCTCTGCAGAGACACACACTGGAACAAGTCCAGTGAGCTAAGATGATTAAAGGATTGGAGCATCTGCCACGAGGGGAGGCTGAGAGAGCTGGGATTGCTCAGCCTTGAGCAGAAAAGGCTCAGGAGGATCTTAGTAACTTAACCTGATGGGAAGGATTAAAGTAGGCAGCGATGGGCTCAGAGGTGAGGTGACCAGTGAAAGGACAATAGGCAATGAGAACAAACTGAGAAGCAGGAATTCTGTTTAAACCTAATAAAAAACCACATCTGTACTATGGGGGTGCTACCGAGTTACAAATATTTTGTGACTCTGTGAAACACCCTTGTGTTCTAAGTAAGTGTTGCTCTTAGGAATTTAGTGCAAGTACTGCCCCTCAATTGAGATTGCTTCAGAACAAATTAAAAGCAGAGGAATCAACAGCAAAAAAAGACAAACCTTCCAGTCTGCTGGTAAGATGATGCCAGGCAAAAATTCTGAACAAATGCCTTAAAAAAGTGAGAAGTCAATTTATCCCAAATAGAGCACAAGGTAAATCTAATAACTACAAGGTTAGGGTTCACTTACAAAGAATTTCCTTCCCAGTATAATGAAATATATTGTTAATGGCTACTATTTGAGTCCAGGAGTGAAAATCCAATGATCCTGCTGAGGTCATGATTACTACCCATAATAAACTGGGTTTTACTACTGGCTTTCACAAGAGGAGCAGCCAATTAAATACAATGTGCACACTGGAGTGTTTTTGGTCTTTTGAGCTAGAAGGATCTGGGCAGTTTCTCTACAGTTGCTCAACATATTCAACATGACTGAAGTGTCCCACACTGACAAATTCCCCCATCAAATTTCACCCTTCAGAAGATTTCAAGCTGGTGGATTAATAATGCCCTGCATTCTGCTAGTGAAAATTTACATAGTGATGCCACAGAAGGCACAGCTTCCCACCACAGCCCCAAACAGCCCATTCCCCTAGGCCCCCACCTCTGAGCCATCACAAGGACTCCCATGGCTGAAAGGTCAGACTTTCCATTTTAGTTTTCTGCTGTTTTGCAGTAGGCTGGCATTGTTTGCCATGCCATTAGTCAAACAGAAACAGCTGGCTCAAGGTAAGCTGTAGAAATAAGGGCTAGGGTTGAAGCACAAAGAATGTGAGTGATGTTCCAAAACACAGTTATAGCCAGTGCTAGCAGTGTTTCCTACAGCCAAAGCCCAAAGGCACATTAATACCTTTCTATCCACTCCTCCTCCACTGTGGCTCTATTCCTACCAGGCATCATGTTTTCTGCTCCCAACAGATTCCATCACTGAAAGCCACCTACCATCCCAAAAACATGCAGAAGAATGAAGACAGATTGGGAAAAGAGTTATTGTGGCCTTTGAATATTTTTTTATTTTTCAAACCTGTCTATATAAGGTCTTCTCTCAATGAAATCACACTGTAGTTAGTACCTGTAAAATTATCCATGAGGACAAACCACGATGAGAGGTAGATTCAGCACAAAGTGCTTCAGTGAGTTTGCTACTATACCAACTATATCTTGTACCTACAAGGGGTATCTTCTGACACCATGGCTTAGATCACTTTGCAAAGCAGAAAACCTCACTCACAGAGCAGTTCTTTTTGCCAACTTAATATCAAATAAGCCCGTGCCAGAATTCCATGGAATCACAGAATGTTTTGGTTTGGAAGGGATCTTAAAAACCATCTAGTTCCAGCCCCCTGCCATGGGCAGAAACAACTTCCACTAGACCAGGTTGCTCAAACCCCTGTCCAACCTAGCCTTCAAAGCTTCCAGGAATGAGGCAGCCACAACTCCTCTGGGAACCCTCTTCTAGTGCCTCACCACCCTTACAGTAAATAATTTCTTCCTAATATTCAGTCTAAACCTGCACTTTCAGTTTGAAACCATTTCTGTAAGCATAGGTGCATTACAGTAGAGTCAGAATACAGCAGTGACCAAAGTGAAGGTGTCTCACTTCCATCAGGATTATCAATTCCAACCCCAAATTAACACCAGCCTCAAGGCCAGACAGAATACTTTGGCAACAACACAAAATTTAGGAGATTTTCACACCCTGTGTGGCCCAGCACATCACTGCAATTGCCCCCAGCACAGCTGTGCCATGACAACTGCTCACAGGCTGAGGGGAGGTGGTAAATTGGATCACTGAAAAAGTATGGGACAAAAATCACCAAAAATAGTCCTTAAAAATGTTACTATTAAGCAGTCACTTAGAGCAGATTTATCACAAAAATCAACACACTATGTAACTGTACTCTCAGAAGCTTAGATTTGGAAAGCTCAGGTCCTTTCCACAGAACTGAAATGATCCCTGGCAAAATGGTAACATTCCTTAAAAGCGGGTCTTAAATAACAGCCCACCTGTTGACATTCAAATAAAACACAACTCTGGTGAACAGCAGCCAGAGACTGTGCAAGAATGTGGTAAATAAAACACAGGAGGAGAGAGCTGGGCTGTCCAACAAGAGCTGGAATAATTCCAACTTTGTCCCCTAACCTTTACTGGTTCTTTTATAGTTTATCTCCAGAAGAAAAACTCTCTGGAAAGTTCCAGCATAATCAACTCCTCAATCTAGAACAAAGAAGGAACAGTCCTTCCACAACACTGAAGGACAAACAACTGTGTCAGAATACACATCTTTGAAGCACTTTTTGTGACATCAGAACTAATGAGAAAACATTCGTACTTAATTGGGTGATTCTCCACAAAACTACTCAGTAAATCCATAAATGCATGCTATGAGGACGGGGCAGTGATCCAACAAAGACCAATAACATGTCAACAGTTCCAACGAGTAACATATTAGGAGCAAAAAAAAATTCCAAACTCGGTGTGAAAAACCTCATTTTTTATCTTGCACCAACAGTACCCTCTGCTGTTCCAAAGCTGCACTGCATAAGGTGACATCCAGCACTGACCATCGGAATACACCATCCATCAAAAGCATCCACCTAGCTTTATTCATTAATTATCCCAATTCCTGTAAAGATGTTCCAGATGTATTGGTTACTTCCTACTAACGAGACAGGTTTTGGGTTGGTTATAATATTAATATATTTATTGTCCCAAGACTTTCTTCTGTGTTAGAAAAGTACAGTTTTTGCCTTAGAAATAATTTTTAAAGTAATTTTTTTAAGTTAACAAAAACAAAATAAATGGAAGGCTATCCACTAAGGAAGACAAGACCCAGTCAACACCACAATAATATTTTCTGGAACATTTCTGTAAAGCCAAAAGGGGGTTTTAGTTTTTAAAATCAGTGTATTGCTCAACAGCCACACATCAGATATTCTACCACAAGGTTTTTCAAAATGCATCTTGAAGGCTACATCCCATCTGGCAAACGGCCCTAGGGGAAACAACATAGGAAGACTCCTGTACTTCTGATATGCTCTGATAACCCAGCATTCCCATGCTGCAAGAAGGACCATCACACTGCAGATGCAGCACAGCAAGAGCAGAAACAGGGAGGCAAGGCAGGGAATTCCCCTGTGATGAAAATTCCAGACCCACCCATGCAGGATCACCATGAAGCTTCAGCAAAAGCCCCAAACCTGAGGAGACATCACCCTCAGAGTGTCCAGCTGATGATCACCATCAGCAGAGAAATTCAGAAATGGAGTGTACTACTGTTCTTATCCCCTCACGTGGAAGGCAATGTGAGGGAGCATAGGCACAAATTGTATGAGCACTACAGAGGAAAAAATGCCCCCAAGTGGGATTTGAGGCACAGGCATCTCACCACAGGCAGCCTGTATGAACAAGCACAGGGAGGAAAAGACATACAAGAACAAGGAACGCTCTAACTAGATTACATGGTTAAGATGACCGTGCCAAAATTGAACTGTGAATGAATACACTGAAGTATAATCCAGAACTACAGAAAAAAAAACCAAAACAAACCAGAAAATAGAACTCTTTCAGTATAGAGAAGAAACAAATTTATACAACTTGCAATGGAAAAGAAACCTCTACTGCCTGATCTCAAAAGCTTTTCAGGGCAGGGTGACACATGACAGAAAATGTCTACAGAGCTTAAAACCAAAAGAAACTGAACAAAACATGTTGTCCTTAACTATATTGTCAACAGGACAGTTCCACCCAGTTCAGTGTCTTCTTCCGAAGCGATGGGAGACATCAGTCAGCTGCCTCTGACCAAAGGACACAACTTTGAAGCTTCAAGGCTGGTTTCATGTCTTTCCATCACGAGCAGACTTAGAATCAAATTTTCATACATTTAACAGCAACACGACTTCCAAGTGTATGGCAAGTATACAAATATTTGATCTTGGCAAGGGAACAAAGTACTTCCAAGGGGACTCAATGGTGTTGTAATGACTTATAGTGAACAGCAAGCTGATCTGAATTGGCACCACAACACTGAAACCCTCATGTCTTTGCACTGAAAAGCATCAGCTAGCGCACAACTGCAAACCACATTTTTCTATTCCACTCATTCCAAAGAAATACATGCCAAGAAACGTACACACAAGTTAGAGAGTATTTAGAAGTAGCAATGTTTAATATTTTTTAAAAATTTCTCCACTAGAAAGATTATAAAGCCCAAATCTGAAGAAAATAAGACTACAACAAGCTTATCAACTAATCTAAAACTCACAAACACATGTTGAGGGGATAAAAAAAATTAAAACAAGAGAGGGTGAAAGTCAGAAAAGCTTGCAATTGACTTCATTGTGGTCAAAGGGATTTAGAGTAGACATCAGGAAAAATCTGTCTAGAGGGAAGAACAATTAAGCACTGGGACAGATTGTACCAGTTCCCCTAATTAGATTTTATAGAGTACTTATGACATATGTTGGAATAAAAAGATGTTAAAAATATTGTTTCTAAAAGCCCAGAGAAAGACCTGGGGTAGTTCTTTCCAGTGCTATTTGCTACAATTTCCTATGAAGGAAAACATTTTGAATGGCCATTATCAAAATATACAACCTCTAAAATAAGAAGTAACATTTAAGGTCAGATAATCAAGAAAACACACAGTACTAGAAATCAAGCCTATTAATCTACACTTTAAAAAAGCACAAGACAATTATTTTTCAAATTAAATATTTACTAAAGTATCTTAGAAAGTTTCTAAATGTTATGCAGAAGGAAAGAAAACTGCCTTGTACTTCCATCTCACTCCCTGTTGTTTCTTAATGCCACTGAGGTAGCTGGACTAAATGTCAGAGTGCCAGGAATACAAAAATGCAAGATAACGGCACTGAGGTACATAACATAAATATGAAAATAAATACTAATTATATTTTCAAAACTTAAATAATTATTTTGGAGCTTAACACTATCCATCTTAACACTATCCCTTTCTTACCTACAGACTGACTGTTCAGGACTGATATTCTCACTTGCTGATATTATCTTGCTGCTGTCAGTGCTTTAAAAAAAAAAAAGAAAATATTAATGTGCAACCATTTTTAGCATTAGGACCGCAATAAGAAAGGAGGCTTCTGCTTTATGGCCAAAGAAACATTATTCCTCAATACTACCCAAGTCCTGAGAAGGTTACAGTCACAACAATGTAACTTCTTTCTCAGTACAATTGACCAACGTCCCTCTAGAAATTTGAGACTGGTTCAAACCTGTCCTTTAAAAGAAGCCAAAAACATTTGCCTTGATGGACAAACAATATGGAAGAAAAGAGAATTAAAAATTATAAACACAGATTTGCTTCTATCTTCAAGATGAAACTTGCAGTATGCAAGCACCTCCACATATTTGAATCCTGACAGAGCCCAGCATTCAATATGCAATTGCAGGGGATTTGTACCCCACGTGATTCCAAGTAACTGCATTCCCCAAACACTTTATTGGACCAGACAAACATTCCAGAGATGAGGCTTCACACTGTACAGGATGCAGGAAGGGAACCACCCAGCAATCTATGCAAGATGAAGCCTTCTGGAAACATTCATCCCACCGGACACGGACAAAGGAAATACCACAAATAATGCTTTTTAATTAAAATGTGTTACAAAGTGTAAACAGGAACACACTAGTTTAAAAATATTATAAGAGAAAATATCTTAGAAAAGGAGTACACTTACTTCTCAACTCCTACTAAAAGAAAGAAATTATGGTATTTGTTATGGATTAATAGCTTTGGAAATCTCACCTTTCAAGGACAATAAGTGGAGGTGCTATGAGGAAGAGACAATCACTACTGTTGGTGCAGTCACTGCAGGCAGAAAGACAGACAATTGTGTGCAATGGCTAAAAGGACTCAAAAGGGAAATGAATTTGCCACATACAACACTGTGGTTGCCACCAGCATATATCTTATTGCACAATTCATGAAATACCTCCAGTGTTCCTATACCACAGAGTTTTGAATCAATGAAGCAATTCATGGGAGAGATTTAAAGAGCTTAGTGTGGATACCTGACTGAAAAAATAAACTACCTCAAAAATAGTTTGGAAAACAACATCTGTGCTACACCAGGAATCAGAACTTGAAGAAAATTGAAGAAAGATGTGCAGAAAGTTTAAGCATGATCAAATAAGCAATACAAATGCTCAAAAGGATTAGAAAAACCAAACATAAGTACAAAAGAGAAACTTTAAGGACACCACTCCTTTTGGAATGAACACATTGCAGTCCCCAACTCTCTCTGAAACAGGTTGCAACCCCAAATTTATAGTCACTTCAATAATGAACAAACCTACGTTCAACGCTCCAGATATCTCCACATTTTTAGTCACAATCTAGACATGCCTATCATTAATAGCTGGTAGCAGCAGAAGTTGTTAAAACACATCAGTGTTCACACCCAATCCAGCCATTTTCAGCAGCTCTGCCTTCTCCAGAGGGAGCCAGTCACAACATGCATGGCCCTCCTCGCAACCATCGCCTTCTCACGAGCCCTCAGCTTCTGATTCACAGCAGTCAGTAACAGCCATCCTCTTTCAAACAGTTCTTTGTTATTCTGAGCTTACTAAACAGCTGTGTGTCAAGCACTCAGAGCCTAAATTAGAAGTATCGCACAAACAGCCACTGCCTTCCCTCACTGACCTTCTTATCTGTTGAGTACTGAAATTTCAAGAGACAGCCCTGATTACTTTGTAATTACTTCTCACACTGTCTTCTGGTCTTCACTTTATACCTACAATCATAAACAAAAAAAAAAAAGTGTAGGCATATGGAACACATATTCAATTCTCACTCGATCCTGCAAGTCCTTCAGGGGAAGGAAGTGACAATGGCCACAAGCTACAGATTAGGATGTTCTGACTGGACATTAGGAAAAACGTCTCCACCACAGCACAATGGAACAGGGTGCCTGGTACCTGAAGCCTGTTTTTCTACTCATCTCTCTGTTCTACACTCCCTTAAAAGTAACTGCTTTTGGACTGATCCCCTTGAGAAGCATAAGGCCTTTGTGGCAGCAACATCAATACCTACATTGTTATTGTATATTCAATACATTCAATATTGTACATTCCATGTTAAGTGTCCCCTCATTCACCTGACATTTCTTCAATATGAGCACCTCCTGTGCAACAAATGCATGACAAAGAGGTGTGTGAAACATAAGGTGGTACCAAAAAGGATATAGAACTATTTAACTGACATAAAACAGCAAAAAAGTTTGGGAAAAGGGGTACAGGAATACACAAATATAAAAAACCACTCCAAATGACAATGAACCCTCTGTTCTACTACATCATGCCTGGTCCCTAGGGAGGGCTACAGACAAACAAGGGATTGTGCAGGGATTGTGCAGATGATCAAACACCAGGGCACTGACACAAGGCCTGTGAGGAGAGACTGAGGCAATGAGCTTGTTTAGCCTGCACCTGGGGCAGGCCAAAGGGCAGCCCTCCAGCACCTGCAGGAGGCTCCCCAGGAAATGGAGCCTGGTTCCCAAAGTGGGACGATGAGAGGCAGTGGGCACAAGTTGAAACAAGAGGTTGGTACTGTTGGATGTAAAGAGAAATCTGTTCACCATGAAGACAGTGATATATTGGAAAAAACTCTACAGAAAGGTTGTGCAGTCTCCATTCTTGGAAGTTTTCAAAACCTGACTGGATAAAGACTTGGTCTCAGCCAATAATTGATGCTGCTTTGACCAGGAGGTTGGACTAGAAATTTAGTTACATTCATTCCAACTATTATTATCTTCTAATTTTGCAAAGTCTTGCTCTATTCTTAAAAACACTTAAGATTTTTTTAAAGGTATTTTAAACCTGAACAAATTGACCATTAAAACTAATCCATGTAGATTTATTTTCCTCTAGTTTACCATATCTGGACACATAATATAAGATGGGAAGGATTATTTTTCCCACTCTTTACACATTGCACATGTAGGCACACAAATGTGAGAGTGTACTACAGTTACCTTTAGTAAAAGAGCTCTTTTTACTACTAAGCCTGCAACAATAATGGCTAATCAGAATCGGAAAGAAATATACAAATAACTCAGGTGAAAGATGCAAAAACATTCTGCTTTAAACAACAGAACAGAGATGGAAATTCTGAACATATCTAATATTTCTATTTATGAATATGGCTAATTCTCATATATCCAAAGACTAATTCACAATCTCACCCTGCTTTGCTAGAATAAATCTACTTTCATCTTCAAGCTGATCTCATGTCAACAGTTACAATGTGCAAACCTAAGTAGTACAAAGATTAGTTGCTTTCAAAGAAATAATGTAGTATGTGCACTTAATCTTTCAGGTGCTTACAACATAGGAAACATTTGGAAAAATATTACTTCAATTACAAAAAAGTACTTCAATTACAAAAGTGCTTCAATTACAATATATTTTTTCCAAGTTCACATAAAGAAGTTTAGTATCTTGAAATACTATTCATTCTCCTTCCTAAACTGGCTTTCTACAGTCTTGGTTAGTCACATATTCTTAGCCTTTCCAACCTCAATGTAGATGCTAAATTATTTTTGGAACCCAGATAAATTCTTAAGTCTCATTGTAATTTCTACACAGAGTTAAACACTTATTACCCTGTCTTCTTAAACACCTTTTGAAAAAACAAACTAATAGAATACTTCGCCATTCATTTAGGGCAATTTTATCAAGCATTTCTAGAAACATTCATTATCTCCCCATCTTCTTAATCATTTATGTTTTAACTAGGCTTTAGGGGTGCTTTTTCAGACAACACCATTAGTCTGGGAAGCTCAATACCATGTGAAGATAGTTAACAGAATCTCTCATATAGGTTTGCAAAGCAGTCAGACAAGTTTATGTCTGAAAATTTTAACAGGCACTATTATATAAAAAGATAACATATCTATCTCAGGAAACCAAAGGTCACACACTGCAGGAAGAGAGAATAGGATGGGAGAAACAACAGTACCTGCAAACCCCACTGTCTGCTGCTTGTGCCTCTGGCCTGAGGAGGCCAAGCCGTCCTTACACAAGACTGGTACCAGTGACAGAGGGGCAGAACTCATCTGCACAGATTTTGCCAGGAAACATGAGAGACATTTACAACAGATGTGCTTCCTAACACAAACTTGTCTCCCAACGCTTTTATTTTACTTCTTTCTTTAAAGTACATGAAACTAAGAGCAGCAGTTGTTTCAATAATTATAAACATGCCATAATCACTTGTCGGAGGACTGCAGCATATTCTCATTTTCAGTTCACATATCAATTCTACCTTATGGAAAGCAATTCAAATTATCAAATGTCTTTATTCTCCTGCTGCTTCAACCTCTGCAGAAGGATCTGCCGGTTTTCTGGACCTTCCAATTATTCAAGATTAAAATGATCCAGATTTTCTCCACAGCAGCAACCCATGAAATAAGATTAAACAGTAAGAACTTTTCTTCTCTCTCTTCAGCTGGCAGAAGTCCTTTAAATAGAATGGGCTGTTTTGTAAATAAATGAAGTAACAAAGTCTGACTTCCTAAAATTTTAGATTTGTCTACATTTTCTTCCTCCTGCAATAATGCAAGCATGGTACTCAAAACCTTATATTCCTGTGTGATCTCTCCAGATTCTTTGGGGAAATACAGAATTTCAATTGAATGCAAAAGAAAAAAAAATCCACTAGGAAAGACCTTCTGAACACCAGTGTCAGGAGATAAAACCATAACTTTGTCACAGGACGTCATCTGAATTATCAGATTATGAAAACAGTTATAGGTAACAGTAATGGACTGTTAAATATAAGTGGATTTAAATAGCAAGGTTTCTCCAAATTAAGGTACTGTAAAACCAAATAAATCCAGGGAAGGTTTTCTTAATTTTCCCCCAGGGGACGGCAGCTGCCATTCTGTAACTGCGATGAAAATAAGAATGCTCTGGGTTTTTGGTTTTGGGGTTTTTGGTGGGTTTTTTAACCCATCATTTTGCCGCGGCCGTGACGTGGCGGACGCGCCGGGCCTCTGCTGCCCCCGCGCGGTACCCGGGCGCCACTGCAGGCGCGGCCGCCGCATCCTTCCTCACCTGCGGGGGGACCCCGCGGAGCTTCCCGGAAAATCCTGATGTGTCTGCAAAAATCCTGATGTTTCTGTAAAAATCCTGATGTTTCCGTAAAAATCCTCAAGTTTCTGTAAAAGTCCTATTGTTTCTGTAAAAATCCTCATGTTTCCGTAAAAATCCTGAGTTAAGCATGCCGGTCTGTCCGGGACAGATTTAAAATAACATTTCCTAAAGAGTTGGAGGGGGAAGGAAGAGAAGGTCCCTGTATTTTCACACAATATCAGTTCCCTGGACTAATTCACTACACAAACAAGTGTTTTAGATATCTGAATGCAAGCCACAGGAGCAGAAACTGCTTAGACAGAAGCTCAGCAGAAACTTTCCAGTACAGAAATTCTGTTTCACATTACCTACTCTGTCATGTTATTTAATTTTCACAAAGAATGAAGTATTTCTTTGGAAAAAAAATAAGAGCACAGATCATCTAGTTCCAATTCCTCCACTGTGGGCGGGGGACACCTTCCAACAGAGCAGGTTGGTCAATGCCCCATCCAGCCTGGCCTTAAACACTTCCAGGGATGGGGGATCAACAACTTCTCCAGGCAATGTTCCAGTGTCTCACCACCTTCACAGTGAAGAATTTCTTCCTCATACCTAACTGAAATCAATGCATAACCCTATCTTTCAAAAGTTTAGAAATATTAAAATTATATTTGAAGAATTGTTAAATAAAAAGGCAAAATTTGAAAATTCAATCAAAATTAACACATTTTTCCTCTGTAATTCAATTTGCACTCATTACGTTGCATTAACTCAGGCTTTTGCCTCTAATGAAGTATCTGAACCAAACACAAAAGCTCTGGACTCAAATATATAGAAAATAATATTAAAATGAATCATAATGGAAAATAATAAAGGCCTTTCCATTGTTCAGATAAGGCACTTTTAAACAGAGATTATAGCAGCAGTGCTAACAAAAAAAGCAGCATTACTAATTTCCTAGCAGCTTAATGGAGAACCACCCATGCTCCACTTGGAACCTGATAGAATTGTGTGGGGCAAGTCTCAAAAGGCTGAAAAGTCTTTGCAAGTAAATTCACAGTAATTAGGTTTCTAATTATACCCAGAGCATTAATGATTGCTATGGTTAAAACAGCCTGAACTGTTTCGTTGTTCCTCTCTTTCTGAAAGCTCAGTCTTTCATTGTTTGAGCAGAAATTCTAGAAGTTTAGTCTACCTGAACATGTATTTGTTTAAAGTTTAAACTTTAGAATAACAGAGAGTCTTGACCTTACATATGGAGAGCAAAATTAAACTTTTCCACTCTAAAAAAAATACTCCCCGGTATTGAAGCAGCTAAAAAGCAAGAAGTACAGGGCCTTTGATAGAGTAAATCTGGAGGTTGAAAAGTCCCAGACCAGAATTCACAACAGTTCGGGTTGTACACACAATAGTTCTGAAAGCACTTGCACAGATGCATCTGAGGCAGCTTCTAGCAGCAACTCACAGCAGCCACATCACACCCTAATTACAGCACCTACATCACTCCACCAGCACTGCCCATGCAGACCATGCTTTATCATCAGTACAGCCCTCTGAAATACCGCCTGTGCTTTTACAAGCACCCACAGGTGACCTCTGCCACAAGCAACTTCAATGTATTGCTGTCCTCCTAAACCAGAGACACAGAATGTGTAATTATAGGACAGTGAGTCTCATTTGGCCAACTGGACTGAGATGAAAAACCTTGAGACCTTTATTCTATTCATAGCTCTGCCCTTGAGCTGCTGCATGACGTAGAAAAATTTGACTTTCCTGTGCCTCAGCTTCCTCTGCCTTCCTGAGTCAGGTCTATTCATCACCCTTCATCCTAAGATATGTGCCTCAGTACATTTTTTCCATTAGTATGTCTAGGCACAATTACAGCTGAGAAACAATATTTACATAGTATTTTATAGCTATGTGAGATTGATTAACTTGTAACAAAGACAAATAAATGCAATTGCACTTATAAATTATTAATATTGCAACAGTAAGGGTAAGCTTCAGAAGTAGGAAGCTATCAGCTACTTATCTGTTAGTAAAACTCAGCTTTTATTAATTTCTGTGCCATCTTTTTTTCACTACTTCTTTCAAAGCATACATGCATCTGTTCATAGTGCTTTGAAAGAAGATCCTTCTTGGAACATGCATACTCACTGTAGTTAGAAAAGACATCAGTTAAACTTTTCTGTAGTTACTACCTCTTTTGTTCTGTGAGTGATTAAGGGGTACACTTCCTGCACTGCTGCAGATCTAATGACTCACATTTAATCAGTGTCCAAACACTGAAACTCACAGGGTAACAACTGTGAAAAAGTGACATGCTCTAACAGAACCGAGTTAAAGTAGGAGGGAACCCAGCGGAATATGAAAGATGTTTTAAAAATGCATGTTTATAAGCACTTAAAAATGGAAACTGATGATTTTAACATATTCTGATTTTTTTTTTTTTTGGAACTGAGCAAGGAATGCTAAATTCTTACCCTCAGAGATATACACTGCCTGGATTGTTGAGGCCTTTGGTTATGCAAAATACCAAGAACTGGTTAAGAAACATCCTGTAGTTTCTGTACCTGACTAGGATTTTGGCACTGTCCTGTTGCTCTCTCAGGAAAGCAATGCATACAAGAGCAATATAATCACCCACTGCCATGAAGGAGTAAACACTTGAAATCAGCTACCTCAGGTTCAAACTATCTATTCAGGATATGCATGCACAGTACAAATTACTTTTTGCTTGGATGCACAATTACATTCCTTCTGAAGTGCAGAAGAGATACATAATTCATAGAGAGCTATACCTCATGACCCAAGTGTACTTGTCCTTGCAAGTCATACCCAGGTTGTTTGGCTGCTTTATTGCCTCAGCCTGACACTGTGATGTAAACCCAGACTGCAACGACAAAAATGAGATGTTATAGTGACAATGTTGACAGAAGATAACAAACTAGGAAAAATCTCTGAGAAACATCCCTAAGTGTGACAGGCACAGTCAGAATCAGTACCAAGGCCACACTCAGATCACAGCAGCAGCAGCTGTCCAACTTGAGACAAATCACAAATTACCTCCTTTGTCCCAACCTCAGTAGAACTGATGTGAAACAGAATTGAAATGAGCATGGAAGGTGCCCAAAGCCAGCATGTCTGTATCAAAGCCAAGGGGAAAAGTACTATCTCTTCTATCAAATGAGTGGTGGGGGGAGCTCCCACTGAGGTTGGCAATACCTTAATCACTACAGCCAGTGCTGCAATAGTACAGGTGAGAGGTGGGGGATGCACGGTGAGGAGGAGAGGCAGAGAAGCACTCACTAACACAGATGACACAGCTCTCACAAGGAGGTATTGTTTCCAGCTGAACACATTGCTAAGGGGTTCACAGTCAGCTGAGATGAATAAATCCTTTCACCTCTGAAAGCACTCAGCTGCAGAGCAATTGCTACCAGAGGTAAAGTGCTTTCACTGCAATGTACCTTTCCAGAATATGGAAAACTGCTGACTTTGACCTCTGCAAATCCATATTGGAGGACACAGCTTCGGCTGCATGTAAGACACTGAGCACTGTTCCTTATGAACACTCTCCCAATGCACCCATCCAAAGTCACAGGAACATACCCTTCCCAAAAATTTGTGGGGAGGCCAGGGAGAAAATACACAAATTGAGAAAGTGAAGCAAGTGAAACACTGAGGTCAACTGAGTGAAACAAACAAAAATCACACTGTTTTAAACTGGGCAAGTTCCTCCATTGTACGCATCACTAATAACACAAATGGAGAGAGGGGGAAATAGAAAGGGGCTCAAACAGCATCAAGACAGTCACTGTCAAGAGAAGCAAGAGCAACTTATTTCAAAATGCAAAACTAAGGCCCAGCAGTAAGCGGGGAGATGGAGAAGTATTCTTGCACCTTACTTTTCCATCTTCCTAAAAGGTCAGCACTCATCCAGAACTAAAACAGTAACCCAAAAAAGCCAAAATGAAGATACAGTGTTACAGCCACCCCTCTAGCCACAACATGCTTAGGGTGTTATGTCCTTAATGACCTTCACTAAACCTGCTCCTTTTTTGCTCCTAAAGCCAGAAGAGTGTTCAGGGAGTTTCCTCCTCTGGAGAAATCCCAAGGACAAGGCACATTATACTTGCTCCCTCTCTCAACAGCTCTGTCATGCATCATTTCCCATTGCCCCTGCAGAGTTTTCTCCACTACTGTTAACATTATAGCAGCACTCAAAATTCCTGGAGAGACAGCTGGGTCATAAAGTAATGCTGGGTATTTCACTAAATAAGCAGCAACTGATCAGAAAAAGATGAGGCACTTGCATTCCCCTATGTTCCTTGTCTGTCCTGTGAAGTCCTGCCTTCTAAAAGACAGAGAGGCACTCATGAATTTCTGAATTTGGTTTTTAAGTCTCCTGAGTTGTGATTCACATTCAGAGAGCAGACTGTCTCCTCTGTCCTGGTGGCACACGGGCAGTTGCCGTGGCTGAGCCGGGCAGCAGCTCCGTGCGGTTACATTTAACAGCTGCAGCAAGAGCAGTCAGGAACACACACACCAGCTTCCAGCCAAGAGAGAAATAGCTGGCACAATTACAGCTGTGAAAGATACTAGCACAACTGAGTGTCCTGGAGTTGCTGGAGTTTAAGTTTAGCCATGCTCCTTATTCTGGCAGGCTAAGAGGGAGCACAAAAGTAACTTGAGCAGTGACAATTTCTGGGTACCAAATCAATTTTTTCTGTGTTCTGCACAGATAAAAGAATTATCCACCATAGTTAGTACACTTTAGCTTTAAGTTCCTAACTGAACACAAGTGGAATACTTCAGCCCAATATGAGAAAAACTTAGAAAAGTTAAGCTACTTTACCAGACAACTCTTGTTTTAAGTTCTATTTTTACATCTTTGTTTCTAATATGCACTGCTTCCTCAATAACATTACTTGCTATTTTTAGCATTTCAAAAAAGCATCACTGTGATCCTCAAATCCCTAAAGCATCTGAAAACTAGCAAAGAGATCCATAAAACTGTAGCTGGATCCATGTTACAAGAATTTTCTAAACATTTGTTCTCAATTTTGGTGCAGAAAGTACAGCACTAGTACACTTTACAGCTAAGTGGATGAAACAAACCTTGAAGTTACTAATAACTCAAACATTAAAGAATTCACAATAATCCATCTCAGTGCTGTACCCGGTCTCTTCCTACAAAGCAAACAAACAAACAAATTTAAAAAGAAACAATCCAACAAAAGGGAAAAAAAAAAAAAAACCAAACCAAAACCAAACAAAAAAACCGCCCAACTTTTTCAGGAAGCTTAGAGTGCTGCACAATAGTGTGCAAAGCAAAAAAGTAATGCCCACAAGGTTAGTCTCTCAGGCTTTCCAGACATAGATAGGGAGCAATTAAAATTGCTACCATCACCATTTGCTTGCTACCACTCACAACAGCGCTGTGAGTGCCTTGTCAAAAAATACGCTCCCTCAACCACCTAACCACCAATTCAGCCATCCCAGCTCAAGCCACTTTCATTAGATTTATGGTCCCAGTGCCAAGCTGACCTAGCCTGGAGTTGTTATTTTTTTATAGGAGCACTCCTGCATTCACATCTTCTGGCAAAGACAAGTAGGACAGTCAGAGCAGAACACAAAACCATTACATGACTCTCTCCACAAAGAGGACAAGTTTGTCCCCATGGCCTAGTTACTCACACACCAAATGAATGTCTAAACAAAGAACAGAGGGAAGTCAGATGTCAGTGTACATAAGATCCACACCCTTGACGCAGAACAAACGACACTCCCAGCAGCCCAAGACACAGCAGCTGCACCCATCCACGCTGGATACCACCACACATCCACGAGCCACCTGAGAAAGAGTAAACATTTTCCAAATCTTTGCAAGAAGATCCATTTCTTCAGCACATTGTTAGACCCTAATACAAGAATTGACAAAAGTACCATTTTACTTTGAAAGAGATAAACCAGTATTTATATTGATAATAAAGGTTTGATTGCTTCTGATTAATTCAGCCTTTTTTGCTGCATGACTGGTTTCCATGGAAATGCAAGCAGATTAAAAACCTGCAACCAGAAGTGAGTCAGTTTTGCCTGTTTATGTCTCCTCAGTTTCCTTGGAAACAGACATTAAAAAGAAAAAGGAGTAAAAAGGATAAGGGTCCTGAAATACCTTTGGAAAATCTCCTCCCAAAGCTTTATCTCTTTGGCTGCTTTGCCAGAATTAGAGTTGAAAATAACACAGAGCAACAGATGACAGAATAGTGACTTGACTTTTTTAAGGAGACATCAACAGAACATACCTGGAGATGTTTCAAAAACCACATTCAAACTGACAAGCTAAAAACTGTATTAACATGGGTTTTGGCAAAAGTACTTCACACAGAGTAAAAATCTCTTTACAGTAGTTCAATGCTAATGTAGAAAGAAATACAATAGAGAACAAGAAAATAGCATCACTGTCCTTGTCCCAAGTATACTTCAATACTTTGCGAGAGAGGGAAAAAGTAAAAAAAAAGACTCATGGGGGAATGAGTCCAATATTTCCATTGCCAGGATGCTTTGTAATGGAATCATTCCTTAAAACACATTCATTTTGAAGTTGCAAAATCAGCTGCACACATATCAGGTTAAGAAACTCCATCTCCCACCATATTTTTCTAAGACAACAGTGCACCCTCCTACGAGCTGTATCTTCACACTGGTACAGACAACACCATCCCTCCTCCTCAGAGCCAAATGCATCAGGGAAAGAACAGGATAGGAAGTTACTAGGAAAGGAGCTGCTGCGCCTGTCTCAGACCTTCAAGGCCTGCTCCTATCACTACCATTACTCTGCAAGAATTCCCCTACAACCAAGTGGCCAGAAACACAAAGAACAGCAGTACAATTATTTGCTCCTCTAAGTTCCTTCTAGAATGTTCAGGACAGCTAAGCCTGATTACATACTAGTTATTTCCTTGAGTGTCTCCCACATCACATTATCAGTTCTATGTGCTCAGCACACCTCCATGTAACTCAACACATCATCAGAGAGTGGAATCCACTGTTACTGCCTGTCTGGGAAGAATGTGCAGGGGCAGTGCATGTCTCTTACCACTACTGTCAGAGACTGAAGCTGCATTACAAACATCAGGAAAGAGAAAAAGGAAATCTGTCCTAAACCCTGCTCATGTACTCCCAACCATCACCAGAACTCAAGGGTCCTCCTGTATTCGGCATTACACCCCTTATTTTTGTACTTAGCTGCTGCTCTGAGAACTAACATTCTGCCACTGACATGAAACAAGGCTTGGGGAAGAGTAGCCAGTCATGATGCTCACTAAAAGGATGAGAGAAGGGTAGCAACCACTGGAGGTTTGTCTGAACAGAAGAAGGAGTTGAACTTAATTCAATGTTAATTAGTTCACATTAGCCGAATTCGATCTATTCCTGTCACAGTAAAGATAAGCCTTTTAAAAAATTAATTATTTCCTATTCTCCTTTGTATTTTGGCAAGGTGGAGAGTCATTCAAGAAGGAGAATAATCTTGCAGTACTCACTAAGGCATCACAGATTTAACATTAAGAGGAGAACATTTAATGTTAAGGGAACATTAAAAGAAACATTGATGTGTATCTTTCAGTCTATTTCGAAGTTTATGTAGAGATCAGATGTACATATAAACAAAATAATTTAGCTATTCATTTACTTTAGCAGCTAAATACATGAACATCCGAGTGTCAGGGAGACTAGTTTACACAGTAAACCATTTACAGTTACCACTCAAATTCATCCATGAGAATGGATAAGCAGAGGCATCTTCTAAAACATTAAGTGAACAAACCACACAAGCAGCAATTAAGCAGATCAAGTGTTTTCCACCATACTCTACAACAAATTTGTTTATTTCCATTATTAAACACATGTGTCAAGTTTACTAAAGGCAGTCTCTGAAGAGATTGCAAAGGTGTCAGGTGCTGGGATCAGCTTAGTTTCATACCTCCTCTAGAACAAAGAACAGAACAATAATGTCACTGCTGAAGCTAGGGAGTCACTATTAAACAGATGAAAGACACTAGTCACAAGAAAAATACAAGTAATTTAATAAGAAGATAACTCACACAAAATCAATAATCCTTGATTACTAAGGACCCAAAATTAACACATCTGACTTAGTTTTGCCTTTGGGGACATCAGCATTATCATATCAATCTTAAGGAAATTTACAAGGTCACACACTACATTGTAATTCAGGAAATAAAATCACAACAGTTACGCACCACCTATCCGGGGCACTTAAGCAAGCAAGGTTCCCCTTCAGCAAATACAAAGTATAATTGCCCCATTATACATTGTATCATATTACATATTCTCAAGAAGGTCTAATCAGTTAAATAAGTAATTCAAATCTGTCATTTGTTAACTTCCAAAGCTGATTTCTAGAACATTATTTATTTAACATTAACTCTTCATATGAAGTTTCCCGATATGGGGTTTTAAATTGCTACTTTATATTTGCATAAGCTCCTCCTGTGTTAAATTACACGATAAATAAAATGGGTTTTGATGCATAAAAAAAAGTCTGAAGACCAACTGAAAACAGGTACCATCCTTACTGTTTCAAAAGTAACATCTGCCCCTTTACATTAGGCTGCTGCTTATGCTAATATTTCAAAGAACTTCATCCAATATTTAAGACACAACCCACAAAAGCGTCTAGAAGGAACAACAGTACAGCCTAAATCAATTGTGGCAACTGATAAAGAACAGCAAGCTGAATCCTCAAGCTAGCATCATCTCTTTGTACAGGTTGAAGAAGCTTAATGCAAGCACTGCAACTTCCAAGAATAAATGAATGACACATTTTACACAAAAGATCAGAAAAAAGGGAGACACACCAAACCAAAGGTCGGTTATGCTACCTCACAGTGCTCCTGTCAGAACATCCTGGTTACCCAAAAGCAGCCAATGCACTCAACAGAAATCACTGTAACTAGGCTGCAACTTAAGAGTCATCTTTCCAGGTAAAAGTGTTCCATTTATAGAAATCCACAGCGTCTGCACACAGATTTGCAACACTGCACTGCAACCCAAAGTTACCACAAAACCTCCCAGGGACCGTAAAACAACAAATAGCACACAAAGCTAAAGGCACAAAATCTGAAGAGGATTGCAGAAAGTTAGAACCCTCCCCAGAACCGTGGGGCATAACACATAAACACATAGCTGCTTCTTCATTTGTAACAAAGATCACATGCAAGTTGTGGCATGAAAGTTTTTTTTTTGCAGGCCTTAGGAAGTCTAACATGATTTCCTGGTGGCATGAAGAAAGTAAAGGATGGTAGGTGGTATAATTTCATAAGAGATCATCATGTCATAGCAGATATGGAAAAACTGGTTTTTTAACCACAACTATACTTATTTTCATGCAGGAAGGATTTTCTACATCTTGCCAATAAAAGTGCTATTTTGCAGAAACACATAATGAAGATTTTTAACTCCCTCTCTGAAGCACAAACCTGAAGAAAAAATCCCTGCTCAGAAAAACACTATGCAACACTCCTTTTACAAATTTAGTCTTACAATACTTGTTCTAGTCCAAGGCACCTTAGTAGTTCCCTGTCAAAATCAGTGCATCAGCACAAATGTCATATCCAAGTCATCATCCGTCATCATGCAAAACTTCTTAAGAGCACACAACAACAGATTTGGACCACACAGAGGTAGAAAAAATGTGAAGTTCAAGAAGCACTGCAGCAGAAATCTCTACCAGTATGCACAAAAACACGGTACAGCAAAGAAGAAATTTGACCAGCAGCTTCTTGTCAGTTCTGGATCAGTGTTTCTCAGCTACTGATCCAGGGAGCAACAGTCAGCTCTGAGACATCTGAAACAGCCTGTGGAACAGCTGCAAGGAAGGCTGGCTCGTGTTTTGGGCAGGAGGGGAGAGGAAGGAATTGTTTTCTTGTTTTTATGTTTTAAATAAACAGTTCTTGCATGCAGGCAAATTCAACACAAACAAAAATAAGAGCAGCAACTGAGCAATCAAACTTCAGCCTAATTTCATTGCAACTGTGACCTTCTATGGCCTTACTGCACAGTACAATCCTCAGATTGTATTCAGTGAGGTCAGATGTCTTTTTGGACTTAAAAAGGTTGAAAGACATCCTTTAGATGACAGATACTTGGCAGATAATAACATGGAAGATAAATGGAAGATGGGGATTTCTGAAGGACAAAGTAAGATGATGAGATAACCAGCACAGATGATTACAGAAAGAAATCAAAATTCACCAGAGGTAAAAAACCAAACTTTCCTTTGATATGTTAAAATGCACAGAGGATTCAGGAAATAAAAGCCTCAACATACAAACTCTTTATTTTGACAATTAGGAATCATAAACTAACAAAATATTCCAAGAACTGAGATCTCTAATACTAGATTTATAAAGCATGAATCTGCTCTTGTACCCAGTAATAAAAGTAAAGCCATAAAGAGCATTAGGTAGTCACAAATTCGACCCCTTAAGCATACTAAAAGCTCTAGCATTTGAGTGGGCTTAATCACATCCCTCTAATACTACTAAATCGGAACCACCTCACCACTATTGCAACTATTTAACAGGCGATTTAGGGAGCCCAGAAACAGTTGCACCGTTCCCCTACTTACTTGAATCCTCCCATCTGAGAAGGTGCAACTTCCAAGCAGAATAGTACAGAAATCCCAGTACAAGAAAGAGGCAGAGGGCTAGCAGCAGGTTACGCATAAACACCAAGAGTCCCATCTTCACATTAAATCTGCTCTTCTACATGACCTGAGAAAGAAAAACAGGTTGAGGCTGGAGCCACCTTCTCCAACGGGCATCCTCTTCAAAACGTGCAATCCCATACCCACCATAACGCACAGATCCCAAACCGTGTTCCTCCACCAGATAAAACACACGCGTTCCCCAAAGCGTATCAACGGAACAAGAACCACCCGGGGCAGCCGCCCATTCTGGCCGCCACAGGGTCAGAGCCGCTCCGGCGAGCCGGGGGTCACCGCCACGCTGGGACCGAGCATCAGCCCTGCTCCTGCCGCCTCACACAAACGAGACCAGCGCGGCCCTGGTCGCCGAGGCCTGGCGAGCACCGCGTCCTGCCGACACGCCACAGAGCGAGCCCCCAGCGTCGGGGTGTCCCGCGGTCGGGGGGCCCGCGGGAGCGGCCGGCGCGGCGCTGCTCCCGGCTGGAGCCCCGGGCACTGCGCGCTGCGGGGACGCGCTGCCCTAGAGGCGGTACCGGTGCCTGGGGAGAGGGGCTCGCCGGGCCCGGCCAGGACGGCAGCTGTCCGCCAGCTGACAGCCGCCAGCAGCCGGCTGGAGCCTGGGTTTGAACGGGCAGCAGCGTCGCCACCGCCGGGCTGCCCCCGCCTCGCCGTGCTCCGCTACGGGCTACGCTACGCCGCGCCGCGCCCCGCCGGACCCCGCTCGGCGCGCCAGCCGCCGTGAGCGGCCCTGCCCGCCCGCTCCCCCCCGCCACTCCTCACCCGGCCGCCGCCGGCCCCGGGCTCTCGGCCGCCGGCTGCGCCCCCCGGGCGCGGGGCTGCGGGCGCCGCCATGCCGGGCGCGCCCAGCGGGACCCGCCGCCGCCGGGGGGCGCCGCGGCCGCCAATGGCGCGCCGGGGCGGGGCGGGGCCCGCCCGCATAGCGGCTGCCGCTGGCCAATGGGACGGCGCGGGGGGTCGCGCCCCAGCCAATCGCGGGAGGTTTCCGTAGCCAATGGCGCGCGGGCAGGGGGTCCTCGTCGGAGGAGCGCTGCGGCAGGGCCGCGGTGCGCGTGCGCAGAGCGGCCCCCCAGAATCAGCGCGTGGCGGTGGCGCCGCGGTAAACGGCCCGGGCCCGCTCCCCCCTCACGGCCGCCGCCGGGCACCGCTCCCCAGTCACGCCGCGGCACCTCCAGAGCACTGCGGTGCCTCCAAGCATGGCACTGGGTGGCCCCTGCCTGCACTGTACCCGCTGTGAGGCTCCCGCATTGTCACCCCTCAGTGCTGCACCTTCCGCCAGCTGAGGCACCTCAGCTGCTGCCCCTGCAGTGACACGGTATCGCCCGCCCTCCAGGCACTGCACCGAGTGCTCTGCGCCTCCCCTCAGGTGCTGCACTGCCCGAACGCCCAGCACTGCTCCGATGGCCTCTCAGCCCTACCCCGCTCTGCACAGCCAAGCTGCAGCCACCACACGGCAACACTGCCCTGCACAGCACCTGTCCCTGCTGCACCGTCCGGCCATTGCCTTCACACTACCAATCCGGCTTCTGCAAACCCTCCCAGCACTGCACACCCAGCAAGGTGCTGCCCAGCCCCTGCACGGCTCTGCGCCACCTCCCCTCTGTGGCACAGCCTCCACCCCTGGCCCACACCAGGCCGGGTGGCACGGACCCCCCAGCTGCCCTTCCTCAGCACAGCACAGCTCACGCCACACACACAGTGCAGCTTCCACACGCTTCCCGGTGTGTGAGTCTCCACCTTCTCACTGCACAGCTGCCCTCAGAGCACAGCAGCACTGGGAACAGCCTCCAATGCAACCTTCCCACAGCATTGCCTCGTTCTTGCTGGCCCCACAGCCATCTAATGGTCCTTAGGCAGAGGACAAGTGACAAATTCTACTATAACACCTCTCAGGGATAGAATGCCAAAGGGAAATTATTAGTCACGAAGGGCAAAGTCATCTGAAAGGAAAGAAACGGTGAGGAATAAACCTGCATCTTTAGTGACCAGTCCAGTAACCCTCCATTTGTTACTGATAACAGAAGGAAAACAAAAGGTGTTTTTAAGGGAATCTTAGTAAGATCATGTCTGGCATGGTGGCAGCTCCCACTGAGGTGAGCCCAGGTGCCGATGTTGAATGGCAGACATTGCCTTGAACAGCACAGAGCTGGCTGAGCTCTGTTGACAAAGGCAGTTGACAAAAGGCCAAGTTCCTGCTGGTCACAGGGGGAGCTGGTGGGGGCTCATACAGCCCCATTTTCACAGCCAGAAACCCCACTTTGTGCTCTGCACAAATGAAGTCAGTACAAGTTGGTTGCTACTGTGGCACACATGCAGCCAGGCTTCCAGAGCTATCATGCTCTGCAGAGACACAAGGGAGACACGTGTCACAGTGATACACCATTAGGTTTTTTGGATGCCAACAAAAACTTCTAGAGACAGCACAGGAGACCAACAGACTCATGCAAGCACCTAGGTATCACTGACACCAATATCCCAGTGAGGAGGCGTGTCTGTAGATCTGCCCCCAAGCTACTGGCCCATCAACCCCCAGTTCGAAGGGCTGACCTGCTCAGGATGCTCGTTGCTCTGAGGCAGCTCCCTTCCCTCCAGCTTCAGGGCGAGCTGGCAGCCAGGGCTGGTGCAGGCAGCCTCCTCCTACGGCCCCAGCTCTGCTGCCGGGCTCATTTCTTCCAGCAGCTCCAGCGACTCCTGTGCCACATCGTGTCTGGCTGGAGCCCAGTTTTACTTCACAAACGCTTGCTTTATGCCTGCTCCTCTCTTCCCCTCTTCATCCCTCCGTCTGCGTAAGCTGGCTCTCATCTCCCTGCCTCAACCGCCCTTGTCCCCGTGACACGGACCTGCTGCACTGCCTGCTGCCACTGCGCCACATCTGCTCCAGCTGTCCCCAAGCTTCACCTAAACCGCCCCCTGTACCGCATTTGAACCCCGCGGTGTGTGGGCACAGCGGGTGATGTGATTTAGTGATGAGATAAGCAGGGACCTACAGCACGAAGACAAATAGCGACAAGTCTGGGGCTTGCCCCTGAGCCCGTGTTTGTCACTCAGGAAACTCTAACCCCGTTATCAGGTGTCAGTGTGCTGCAAAGAGCCCGGGATGAAGTCACCCTCCTTGCCAGCCTGGAAAAAACTCACAAGGCGAGCGCTGTGCATCTTGGAAAATCAGGTACCAGTGCCTGGCAGCTGTTTGATGGCCATAAGATGAATTAAGGTAATGATTAGTGGCGTGATTTGGTTCAAGTAGCAGGACTTTAGTCTGAACATGTTTCTACTTAGCTTACACATTTCATTCGCAGGCAGATGTCAAGCTGGATGTTGCTAGGAGATAGACAGCAGGGGAATAATTAAGTCTGATTAAATCCTATCATATTGCTGTGCTGCTTTCCAGAATGCTCTGGATCTTTTTAAAGCCAAACTGACCAAATGATCAGGCAAGTGATCTAGCCCATCCTGCTCAACAAAAGCCACTTGCAGCAAACCAGCTGAACCTGTGTCTGCAGAGAATTTCCTATGGCAGCACTGGCTATGACCTGGAGAAAAAAGGCTCTGACAGAGGGCACAGCTGGTGGCTGCATTAGCAGGTAGCATAAAACAGTTAGGGCTGGTCACTGCCTGGAGCAGGCAGTGAGGGGTCCTACCCGTGTCCCTGCATCAATGCTGCAGAGACATTCATGTTGGACTAAGCATGACTTGGACACACCACCATGACCACAAGCAAAGCTTCCTTCAGCCCTTCTTTTGAAAGGAGCCCACCTGAGGCATGCCAGAATTGCTCTGCAAATTCCCCTCATATGCATGAGGAGATGCTGAGCAGCATCTTCTCCCACCAGTAAATTAAGTTAGGCTGTAACTATCTGCATCAGATGTCAAATACACACATCAGCCTCCAGGCTTCCTTCATAGAGACTTCTAATCTCATTTTGTTTCTTTACCCTATAAAAATTACTATTCTAATACTCACACTGTAATCCTTCTCCCCAAATTAAATGTCATCAAATCAGACCCAATCCTAATTAATGCAATATTTTATGATTAATTACATACCACTATATACCACAGCAAAGATCTCTTTCAGTAATGGCTAGACAGAGATTACCTCTGCTGATGCACAGGCTCAAGGAATGCAATCTGGGCTATAAGACACTTATAGTTTATCTTATCTCTCTGACCAAATTTGTTTCATCTCACACACTCCTTATGTATTATTCTTAAATGCAGACTCTGAACATGATCAGACTGTGGAGAACACTTTACATATCTGGTGCTCTGGCTACTCTAGGAACAGAAATGTTACACAGCATCAGCACCAGGCCCACACAAAAGAAGTTAAAACAATCTGAACTTGGCTCAAAAATTCTGCCACCCTCCAGATGTTTTGAACAGCAAAGAATCACACTTACCACTTTGGGAGCAGGTAAACACCTGGAGCCTGCCTGATTGCCTCCCCAAGTGCTCTGCTTGAGTGGACCAGCTTTCCAAGGATCTTCCTCAGATGATGTGACCCAATGGGCCCACCTGGCAGGCAGTCATAAAGTGCAAGCCCCTGCCCAGTAGCCTGCTCAGCAGTTCATCTCCTTGCAGTAATTCCAATACACTATGTTTGGTTCACTCATAGTTTCCAAGAGAGGAGGTAGGCTTGAATTGAAGACAATCATTGAAGACTCCCACTTTTCTGGGTCTGTTTCAGGAGTCCCTCATCCTCACGTTCAGAAGAGCATCCCACCTCCCTGTGTCTGGCTTCAGCTTGCAGACATACCATTTTATTCTGCCTTCTGCTTGATTAAAGAGCCTTTCAGAGCCTGGCATTTTCTCTTTGTGACACTACACATATGCTGCAGGCAAACCCCCTCTCATCCGTCTTTCTGAAAAGCTAAATATACTGAGTCGCTTAATTCTCTTTCTGCCAGGCTTTTCCTCCCACCCTCAAGCCGTTTTTTGTGTTTCTGTTCTATAGAGCCTCTCTGATTTCCCTGAATCCTTTTCAAGATATAGAATCCCACAACAAGCCTCCCTAATGCTTTGACAGAGGGATTTAATCTGCTTTTCCTATTTTCTGACTTAAAGGGCTGCATTAGTCCTTTCTACCATAGCATCAGGATAAGGATTCAGGCAGGATCGTCTCGAATCTTTTCCAGACCCCCTGCTGGCAGGTTAGAACCACCTGTATCTCAGCTGCACATCCAGGTACTGAGGAATGGAGTTTGCTGGATTGTAGACACCTCCACTCCCACACACCTCCCTCACTTGCTCCCTTGTCCTAGAATCATGGATGTCATGGTTGCCACATTTGGGGGGGCTTAGGGAGCTGAGCTTGGCAGGCCTTAGGAAGATTTGCTAAGCCCTGGTGAGCTGTCCAGGAGCAAATGTCCTGCTCTCAGTAGGTTACTGCACCATGAAAGAGAGGAGAGCACAGAAGCAAGCAGTGCCTGCTGGCATGCAGACTGGTTTGACTGTCTGGGAAGTATTTTGCAATGCCTGTTAATATTTTACCCATTCTGTCCAGAGTGACAATGGTCACTGTAGAATCTGTGCACTGACTAGTTACCAGGCTGCACACCGTGAACACAGCCTCTTAAAATAGGCTAGGTGAAGGTTCCCTCTTTAATTCTACTCCTGAAGAAACCGGGTAAAATAACCTCCCCCCCAGCAGCCTCCCCAATGAAGCCTACCTGAGATCTGGGAGTGAAATAGGGAGTCTTGCTCAGCCCAGGTGCCATCACTGGATATCACAGTGCATTTCTTCATGCCAGTGCTGCAGGAACCTTGAATGAACCCAGCTCCAGCTGTGGCCATGCTGCCTCTCTGAAGCCAGAAGTGCTGTCTTTGAATTTCTGAGATGACTGCTGAATAAACTTGAATTTCTGAGATGCTTAGAACTGTGATGGCAATGAACTTCAATGGCTTAATCTTGAGCTCTCAAGACAGGCATTACCCCATCCCCTTTCATACCGTAAAAACAGCTGGAAGAGTCAGGTCAGGCAGGCACCATCCAGCCACTGCCTCCTCTCAAATGGGAATGGCAGGAGTGACTCCATCTCACGTGCTGTCACAGAGAGGAGGGAATTCAGCAAAGCAGTGGCACAAAAAGAGGCTGCAGCTCCCCAAACCAGCCACACTCATGCTACAGATCCAAGTAATTTGCAAACAATTTTATGATTTAATCACAGACTCTCCCAAACACATGTGTTAATGAATGGTCAGCTGGCAGGAGGCCAGCATAACCTAAAGGGTCAAAGCAATGGGCAGAGAAATGGCAGAGAGCCCCAGACTGTAGGTGAAAGCACAGCTAAAGGCATCCTGAGGCTGTTACACAGAAAAAATCCTTCCTGGGCAAAAGGAAAGTTCTGGGTGCTGAGAGTAGGAGCATTTATAGAGAACACTTTGCCTTCTCCACTGCCTTCAATAATGCTGCAGGATTTTAATTAAAAGTATGTATCATAAAGAATTAATAAGACTCAAGTAGATTAACAACTACACGTATTAACAGCTGCATTCTGAGATCTGTCAATGAGCCAAGGCTTAATGGGGAGACATCAACAACAGAAAGCCTACCTAGACCCCCAGTGACCCCCGGTCCAGTGCCATTTAATAGGTCTTAATATCAATAATCTGGATAACAAGATGAAGGCTTACATTTGGGGCTGATAAAACACTGAATGCTGCTTGCTGCTACAGCATGAGCTGAATGGCCTGGGAAAATTATAACACCTCCCAGCCCAGAGATGGGCTGCAAAGGAAGGTTCTTGGGAATGGAGAAGACAGGCTGTACCACAGGGTAGGGAATCTTCCTGAAAGTGAGGGTGGGAGGCGAAATTAAGGAAAAAAGCTACAAAAGAGCTGTCCCCACACGTGACTGTTGCCATGAGCCTGCAGTACCTTGGCCTGAGGGCCATGAGTCAGAGGGGCATGGAGAGGATTTCCAAGCAGAGCTACAGCTCTGGCAAAGCCAACTTGATGTCTGGTCCAGCTATCCAAACTTCAGAACAGGCACAGAAATCCCAAGGAGCAGCAACACCACCACAAAAAAGGAGCTAAGAGTTGGAAATGTGACAAATAAGGCTGCATAGGGTGTGAGGAGTACAAGCTATTTCATTGCCCCAGGAGAGGGTCTCCTCACTGCCAGAAGGAGCAGAGTACTGGTATGGGCAGAAGGAAGTGTAGAAGCCAAAGGTGAAAAGTTGAAGATGGGAAAAACTGAAGCCTGGAATTACGTACAGCATGGTCACTGAAGGTTGCAGGGGCAGCCATCCCTACCATGAAGCAGCTTGAAAAATAAGTTTAGATCTCAACTAGATCTCAAAAAGTTTAAGGGCTCAACTTAAATTTTTTGACACTGCTGGCTCAGGCATGAAGAAGAGATGCTGCACGGACGTGCTTGCTGTTTTGCCCTGACCTGTAAGCACCCCTCCTGATCTCCTGTCCAAACAGCTCCAGCAGCAAAAAGGAGGCCAGGACTGATTCCTGCAAGCCAGAGAAGGCAGTGGAAAAGTTGCAGAGGGCTCTGCCTGAGGACAATCTTGTTCACCTGCTCTTCCAGCTCATGCACGTCTTTCTAAAAACAGGTACAACAGCCTGAGCTAGCTCTGTGGCATTATACTACCTGCAGCAATGCTCATTGTCAGCCCTTGACCCAGGGAATGCATAATTTCCAGCCTGGAGCTTTAGTACTTAATTACTTGCACTGAAGCAACCTCTTGTGTACCTTCAGCTGCCTTGCTATGGTGATGGGGCCACTAGCCATGGGCTCCTCTTTTCATCCTGTTCAGCCTGAACCTCCTCTCCATTGCTCCATGGTGAACTGGAGCCTCTGAACTCAAGTAATGCACCAGCAACCTTCATACAGCACAGCAACCAACTCTATTACTCATACCTGTCTCTCCCATACATGCCCAAGTGAGCTGATGCCAAAACCCACAGCATAAGCACAGCAGCACAAGTGCCTGAGTCAGTGTCCACTTCAGGTTTACAAACCTTCCCCATTTGGGTCACTCTGATCTCCTCCCCAGGTGCCCAAAGGAAATGGTCAGCAATGCTGCCTTTGGCAAGCAACTCCCAGGGCATGTCCTGTCTGCAGAGCCACAGGCTGCACCCCTGTGGGTGACTGCCCCCCTGAAAACCCTGTCATGCACCAAGGGACATCAACACCTCCCAGGGTGCAGGGCCATGAGCCCAGCAAGATGCTCTTGAAGCATCCCACCTCCTACACATCTGAGACCAGGGCAAGCATGATGCTCAGGAAAGGGATCAAGGAGATGGGAAGTAGCAAGGGCAAGGAGAGGGAGGAGGAAGGGAAAGCACCAGCCACCTCAAATACTGTCAGCCACTGGGAAGGTGGTGGAAGGAAGTGCTGGTGCTGCTGGTGGAGGTGCTTCCCTGTTGGTCATGAGAACAGCTGCTTGGCCTGGGGCACTGGGTTGGCAGGGTACCTGCCAGCTGAGGTAGCCCTGCCATGTCCCAGTGCCTTTCTTCCCCACTTCTGGGTGCTGAGGCTTATCTGGTCTCTCTTGGGAAAAGGAAGAAAGGAGAGAAGCATGACATGGGCCATTAGGAGCTGTGTGAGAGGGTGCAGGGGCTGAGGGCTCAGTTTGCACTGTCCTGACCCCTGTGCTGCAGGATGTAGCCAAGGGTTTGTGCTCTGCTGCAGGACATGAACATGCTTGGTTTTGGAGATTCAGACAACCTGTGCATTCTTGCAGCTGCTTTTCATAACAGGGAGTTAGAGCAGCCAGGGGGAAATGCCTCTGGGTGCTCTGTTTGCTGGCAGGATGTGGCTAATAGCAGCCATGAAGAGGCAGCTGCCAGCCACAGGCAGGGGACACAGACAGAAGGGTGCTGCCAAAACACCTCAACCCCCCCGAGTACATCACTGGAAGTCACACAAGTCTATGTTGGTATGAGTGAGAACAGGACTAAGGAACACTGGATCCTTGTGTAGTAAGTGGGATCCTAAACAGTGAATGTACAGAGCTGCCAGCCAATGGAGGGCTCTGCCTCTGCCCCAGCAGTCATGGGGGACCAGCCAGGCCAGCAGTCCTTGTTTTCAGCTGCAGCCCATCCCACCCAGCCACAAGAAGGTGGGGACAAAGGTCCACCTCTCCAACAAAGCTTCTTTACCCTGCTCCATGGGAACCAACTTCCTATGCCACAGCCAAGGGAATATGAACTTTCTGCAGCCATCACCTGAGCCACAGCTATGCTGGGGGATGCTGGCAGATCCACAGGGTCAGGCAGAAGCAGCTGCTCAGGGCTGGAGCTTTCCAGGTCTCAGTAGCCAGCTGAGGGAGGTTTGCAGCTGCAGCTGAACTGGTCCTTCCAATGAAGGGATGGGCTAAGACAAACACAGTGAGGTGCTGGCACCAGTGACACCCTTCCTGACAGACTAGTTCCGGTGGATGGGGAAGATTAGCACCACCTAATTCTGCAGTCACCCAGACAAGTCTTGTGTTCAGAGTCCAGCAACCCACCCGGGCTGGCATTTGAGCCCTGGTGTGAAGCTGGGTAGAGCAGCCTGCTCCAGTCCAGCCCAGCTCCCCTCTAACCCAGCCACAGATCCTGTGCAGGACAGTTCTCCCCTCTGCCAGCACCCACAACACAGTCATGGCTTGGCAATGTCACCGCCCAGCAGCACTGTGTCATTGTGTGTGTCCAGGGCATCGGGGACCTGTTTCATGCAAGGCCTCCCCAGAAGTGCTGAGGGACCAGCTTCAGACAAGCCTGGCCAAAGGAGACAGCCTTGTGCCCCAGATCTCCTGTCCTCCATCAACTCACCCCAGTCACCTCCAAACTACTGCTCCTCCCACTCCACCAGTTGCAGCCCCACACACGGCTCTGATGAAAAGGGGAAGCCTTGATATCTTCTTCCATAGAACTTTCTTTCCAGCAAGCCTCAGGCCCTGCAGAAAAGCCAAACTCCTCAGCTGAAAGGGCTCCCCAATTCTGTGACAGCAAGCGAGCATGTGCAAGCGTGTCACTGCCATGCTTCAGTCCCACAGCTTCATCCCTCCTTTTCCTTCACAAGCCAGCAAATACCCTTAATGTCAAGAGCTAGTGAGACCTGGGGAATTCATTAAGCTGCTTTCTCAAAAGCAGTGAAGCTGAACAAGTTCAGAGGGAGAAGGATGGTGGTATCCAGCACCAGTAGCTGCTCCCAGCAAGCCCAGAGCCACAGCACCCAGTCAGTTCTGCCTTCTCTGGGGGAACAGCCCACGCTTCTCCCATTGCACCAGGTGGCCACAGCTGGGAGAGGCATCGCATGGTTTGGATGTGGAGTGAGCCTGTCATCTCTCCCTCATCAGCACAGCCAGGCCTAAAAATATCTCAGAGTGGGTTGATGGTGGTTGTGCTACAGTCTCCATTATGCAGATGGAAATGGCTGGTCCCTGCCAGAATGTCTGGGGAAGCACCAGCTCCTCTGCCCTGCACTGGCACAGGATCTTGGGATCCTGTGCTGTGCTGCAGAGATCTCCATAGGAGAGAGATGCCAGGGACAGACCAGGGCACAGAGCATCCCAGCCAAGCACAGCATCACTGCTAGGGATATCCTGGTCAGGGCAGACAGCTCCATAGGCTTTGTCCCTCCTGGGTGCATGGGACTGAGCAGGGTGGGGAAGAAGGGAACGGAGTTTCACAGCCCACTGCCATGAACTCCTAACAGTAATGAAATGGGGAGCTGCCCAGGCAGCACATGATGAGTCAGAAGTGCACCCAGGCAGCTGAGCTGACAGCACTGTGTGTGCAAGCATAAGGGCACAGGGAGCTGAAGGACAAGCTAGCAGACCAGCCACAGCATGAGTGGGATGAACCCTCAGCCCACAGGAAAAGCCAGAGAAGCACTAGAGCAAGGGGCCAAATTTACAGCTTGGCAAGGAAGAGGGCTGGCTGGCTTTCTACCCTGCAACATGCTGCCAAAGGGCAAAGCTGCCAGCTCCTCCCTTCCCATCTCAAATCCACATGGCCTGACAGTGAGCACAACTGCTGACGCTGAGCCTCGGGCAATCGCTCACCCAATAAACCTGACTGAGTGGGAAAAGCAGCAGAGACTGCTGGTCTCAGAAATCAGAAGGATGTAGCAGCTCGTGTAGGAATGGCTTACAGGATAAGATCGTGAATCTAGACATTCTGGCTCTGATATCGACTCTTGGCAGGCAGGCAGAGTCTGATTTCAGCCTCAGAGGTGTCCCAGCAATGTCACAATCAACCTTGACCACAAACCTGAAGTGCTGTTTACTCACCCTCACCGCAAGGTGTGCTTTCCTCAGATCCCGGGCCAGCAGGGCAAGCCCCCTGCACAGCCAAACCTCTCCAGGAACAGTGACCCAGCATCAAGGCCACACTGATTGGGTGGCACTTCCCAGAGGCACACGCTCCAAGCACAGGCCTGTCACACCTCCCCCTGCACCAGACTGTTGGCAGCTCCAACAGCCTGCAGGGAGCTGTCGCCAGGGATCAGAGCCCTGAGCAATCTCACCTGCTTGTAAGGCTGGAGGAGAGGTTGTGCTGGGAGAGCAGAGTCCAAAACACCATATGGCCCAGCCATAGTCAGGCATCTGTTCACTGGGAAGTGGAAAGTCTGCCTCAGCAGGTACCAGGCACCTCTCCAAAAAGGCTGCACAAGGGCTCTTCTGTCCAGTGGCTTCTAGAGGAAGGATTCTCTAGGCAGGCTGCAGCCTGCCTGGAGAAGGGGCAGGGATCTGCTGTGAGAGGTGATGGTTCTCCAGCCCCCAGGGTCAGCCCCACAGCCCTAGCCTAGCACTCTCTCTGGGAATGATCTGTGCAGCCTCCACACAGCTAACGCACAAGTGGAGGCTGCTTCTTTGCAGTCTGCAAAGATGGCAAAAGGACTGATCCAGGTCCCCCAAATCTGGTGGAGGACACAGGCAGGCAGGAGGGATCCTGGGCAGCTGTCTCAGCCAGCATGGTCCAGGGTAGCAGTGAACAAATCAGGCTCCTGGGGAAAGACCTCCCCAGCACACTGTGCCAGTGCAATGCCCCACACAGGCAACAGTCCTGCCCCAGTGTCCTGCCTGTTCTGGGCTGGAGAGACATCACTACACTGGGCTGGGACCTCTTGAAAGGGCTCCTCTGGAGAAGGTGAGGAGTGAGGAGCAGGAAGCCCTTCCTCCTGTGCTGGCCCATCAGGTGCTGACGTGCCTGGCTCCCAGCCCACCAGCTCGGAGTCACGCAGCTCTCATGAACGCCGTCTTTCTTCTCCCTGCTGCAAAGCCCTTGGCAGCCCCTCACCCGCTTCTAGTGGGGAGGGAGAAGAGCCAAGATCTCTTTTTCTGTCCTTTCCCCTTGCTAGGCTCTGCACAGTGCTGAGGGCCCAAGTTAGGGGTCTCCCTGCTGGTGACAGCACTGCAGACCTCTGCTCCCACAGGAGTCACTCTCCAACCAGCAAGGAAAAGCAGGGTTGGCTCCAGCCCCACTGTGTGGATGGCTGAGGTTCTAAACAGAATGCCCTGTGCTACTTCTGCATATGAAAGAGAGAATGGCAGAATATGAGCATTTACACTTCTGCAGTCCCTGTGGACACTAGCTGTTAAACAGCGTGTGGAAACATCTATCCAGCTGGAACTGGGAAGGCCAGAGAGGACTCAGGACAGACCCATCTCTGGCTGCCAACACAACTGCTCTCTTCATCCTGCCCTGGCTCTGCTGGGCCTGAACAAGCAAAGCTGCATTCCTGCTGCAGAGCCAAGTAGCCTGGGCAGCCATCCACCACAGGCAACCACAGTTCCAAACCACTTGGGCTGCTTACCCCTTTGGTGTAGCCGTTCCTCATCACCAGTTTCCTTGCTCTCCTGTATCACATCACTCTGTTTCTCATGGAACTGTCTGCAAGTTAACTGCTCCTCTGTACCTGTACCTGCAGCCTATCAGCACCTACCACCCACACTAAAGGCATCCATGCACACTGTCCTGCACCCAAGACACTGTAATTTCTTTTTAATTGTTTGGGAGGAAGTTTGAGTTAACCCCTGCTGTGAGGATAGGCAAGAACATTAGCCCAAAAGTTGCAGAGATACTGTATTCAAGAGGAGCAGCAGCACTTGAGGAAATGAGAGTCCAAGCATACGAGCTAATATCAGCTCATTCACAACCATCTGATCCCCATGCCTGAAGTGTCCCTGGAGGTGCATGGGTACAACACGCTGCCATGCCTCCCTATATTCAGCAAGACTGTAGGATTGAGTCACTATATGTTTTGAAGTAGTTTGCTTTGGTCTATAGCATACTTGTTGGGCTATAAAGACAGGCTTTACAGCCCAACTCCATATGGAGGACTTCAGCCTGGATATGAAAACCAGCCACCCACCTTACCTACAGCCTGTGAGGAGGCAGCTCTTCCTTCAGCCAGCAGTGTGGATAATGGTGAGAGCATCCCAGTTCCTGGGGTGTGGGGCAGCATGAGGAGCCCACGCTGCCAGGGAGTAACTCATGGGAGGTAGGAGTGCCCAGGCAGCAGGCCTGTTTCATTTCTCTCCTGCATTGTGTACTGAAGGTGTTTACAGCCACTAGAACCATTCATAAGAGTGAGAATGTTTCCTAAATGCAAAATTCCAGGCCAAAGACACCTCTTCTCAGGCTCTCCTACCTCACTCAGTTTTGTTTCAAAATTAACATGCACACTATACCATTTAGATCTTTTTCCAGTACCCTCCCACATGCTTCCCTCATTTGCTAGGTGCTGTCAGAACTGTTTTGATGCTGGCGTTGTCACATTACTCATGCTGCAGCAAGGAGGTTGTGGCAGTGCTTCTGCATGGATCTGCCACAGCTTCATGAAAAGATGGCAATCAGGTGAATATTTCCCATTCCTCTGGAGATGATTTTGGTGAGGTCAAAGGAAACAGCAGATACACACCCTCAGCTATGCTCATTACTGGAACCAAGCAACAAATGCCACCTGGAGCATTGTGCTCTTCATTCATCCAAGGAAGAAATCTGCAGCTGTTCAACAGCTCTAAGAGCAACGTGGGAAAATGAAGACTGATTATGGGAAAAGAGGAAAAAAGGCTTATTTTAACTTTTAGCAATGCAACAATATTGTTGTTGATGTTCAGCTGAAAATACTACACACTTTACACTAATCTAAATGCCCACACTGATAGGCTTTGTGTAGTAGCTACAAATTTGTCAAGGAAAAGGAGCCTTTATCATTCTCCCCAAACTGCAAAAGCTAGCTATAGAAATACCTGGCACATTAGGTTTCAAAGATATGAGCTGAAATAACACTACAATAAGCAAATTCCTTAAGGTTACTGATATACTGGGTGTATCAGTAACAAAAATCCCTGAGCTAAAGTAGAAGAATCTCCTTTCCCTGACTGCCAGTTCAGCATGTCTTAACCAGCTCTGTGAAATTCAAGAGTCAACACCAAAGAAAAGAACAGAGCTGTCTGAGACTGCACCCAGGTAAGGTTTTCTGATGACTCCTCTTCTGGCCCTCTCAGCTACAAAAGGAACCTAAGGCAGCTCAGTTCTTGCTGCAGATGTCTCAGCTCTGTATTTCAATGAGGAGAGATGATTCTGTGGTTCCATCCCTGTTCTAGCTAAACAGCCAAGCCAGACTGAGTCCTTAAATAACAGAACTCCACTTAGGTCTCTGAAAGACACCTGAGAACTCATTAGATAAGCATTAAGGAGATGAATATTAAAAAAGAATAATGCTAATAGAAAAATTAGAAGCACAGTAAGAATTTCCAAGTCCCATTGCTTTAGTTCTTAAATTAGTTTACAGATTGTCTTTTTTGAAATTAGATTTATTTCTTGAGGAAACTGAAAACAATATACAGGCTACCAGTCTTGATTTCACCTCATGTTTCATTAGAAAACAAGCACAACTGCAGATATGTCAGACAAAAGGAGCCCAGTTAAAGAATGGAAGAACAGAGATGCATTGGAAGCCTTAGGATAAGTGACTATGCTCCTCAAACAGTGCTGGGTTGAATTGAATCAATTCAACTCAGCTAAAAACACCATAAAGAGAGGCAAGAAGAAAGGAGAATGGGTCCTACTACTGACAGTACTGCCTCTGGTCATTTGAGAAGTCTGCTGCTAGAAAAAAGGTCTCCTAGAAGTCCAGCCACAGGCAGAAACACTACTGCCGTCAGGTGCTTTACAAAGAATATAGTCACCTTTTAAAATCTTATGAAAAGTTATCACTGACTTGTGAAGCTCATCCTAAATTAAGGGCAAGCCACTATTTTTTAATACAAAAATTGCTCCTCATGGATCCAACCTGAACCAGTCACAGATGGAAGTTTCATGAGAAGTGAAGAGGTCTAGTGACTGCAGTACCACATGCAATGGACCCAACAAAGGGCCACCAGAGCTCACACTGAGCATGATTTTGTACTGAACATACTCAAGAAGCACCTGACTAGCTGATAATCTGGCAGCCCCTCACCCCCACTGGAATGATGCTGTAAAAAGGATAAACACTCTTCCAAAAAAGCCAAAACCACTGAAGAAAATTATCAGACATGATAGAAGACTTGGTAATGGAAAGCCTATGTACTTTTGAGACAACTGCTCTGTACAGAACTTTTACTGTTATGTTATGCTTCAAGCCATAAACCAAATTGCTTTTGCAAAGTCAGATAATAAAGACCCCTCAAACATCAGGGTCACTGATCTTAAGTTCAGAGAGAAGCCTAAAACAGTTTAGTCCCTGCAGCAGTTAACAGTGTGCTCACATTTGAATGATGCAGCACAAGAACTGACAGGAAAACTGGGAAGGCCCTTTGTCTGAGTGCAGGATGGCAGCACTTTCCAACACAGTGCAGTCAACTATGCAACTGTCAACAAGAGCAAATCTGGCACCTGCAGAAAATGTGCCAGAAACAGATAACAAAGCTCCTGTTCCAGAACAAATACTATACATAGGAGCTCCTGAAAGTCACTGAATACTGTCAGAGGTGAGTGGGAAAAGCTGCTGTAAGTGAACCACAGAATATCCTCAGTTGGAAAGGACACACAAAAATCAATAAAATCCAGCTCTTGGCCCTGCATAGAGCAGCTCCAAGAACCAACCCCAAGAACACCACACCAAACAAATCCAGCTATTTCCTACTAGGTCATCATTTTAGGATGAAGCTGTTGAGCCAGGTGTTTGCAGCACAGGTAGTATAGCATCTGGCACCTAAAAGGTGCATTTAAGTTCTACAGCAGTTTGGGGACAAAGACTGAATGCAGGTACCTTTTCTCTGGAGAGAGAGTGGCAGATTGAGACAAGGAGTATATTTTTCAGTAACACACAGGTAGTGTTCATCTTATGAGAAGTTAATACCAAATTAACTCTGACAGAACAGAGGCAAGCTTGTTAAGACCTGGCCAGCTCTTCTCCACATTTGCTCACAGCACATCACTTCAGAGGCTTACATACAAGCTCAGATGTCAAAGTGCAGTTTCATTCCTATTGCCTGGACCAGATTAACTGCAGCTACCAGACTCAGGTCTTAACAGATCCTGGTTTTATCATGCCAACTATCCCATTCATCAGAAAGCCATTTAATACCCTGAGACCAGGAGTTTTGGACATGGTAAAAGGAAAAAAACCCAACAAAACAAACCAAAAACAACAACAAAAACAAAACAAAAACAAACAAAAAAACACCCCCAAACCCCATTATCTCCTTTCAGAATCTGTTTAGGCCTTCCAATACTGATGAACAAGGTATTCTACCACAAAAATAGGACAGATTACCTCTATGCAAAAGTGTGCAAATCTTTGCTACTTATCCTCCTGACCCTATAAAAACGTAGGGCTAAAGATTTTCTGTATAAAAGTTGCAGTTTATTTCTTTTCTGATCAAGAGTTGTATCACTACTCAATACTACATTTTATTGCTAATCACAAATTGATGCACCGGGGTTTCAGAAGGGTTTGGTTTATAGCGTTCCTATGTAACAAAAGGAAAAAAGTTACAAATCCAGACTTTGCAGACACATTGCCATGTCCCTATAGAAGCAGGGATGCATTAGGTCTGTTTCATTAGAAAATTCTCCTCTTGAACAGTTTCTGGAGAACACACAATCATGATTTTCTCCAGTAGGAAAATCCACCCCATCATTCCATGCAAAAAGAAGGTGGCCAATTGCTCCACAGCCTAAAATCCCTTTCCTACAGAACAGGAAGGGAACATGTATTTACACTGCTCCTACTGCGGTGTGTTAATGCTTAAATTATTAGGAGCAAGTTGGCACATCTTCCAGGTACACCTACTACCCAGCTCAACTCAGCCTCCTATGGCTGGGCTAGCAAATTCTCTCCACCACAACTGAGATGTGTCCTAATACTGGATAAAAATGCTACAGTAACCTTTGCCAGACAGCAACACGGCAGCACTCCTGCTTCAGAAGAGCGTTGCACAGCCTTTCAGTCAGAACACACAGCTCAGTGCACACTTCACCTGTCTCAGACCCAGTATTAGCTGCTGCAAGCAAAAGCCCCGGGACACATGATAGACAGTGCTGTCCAGAGCAGCACTGCTTCAGATACCGCTGCCCTGTCATCCCCAACATTGTGATGCTTGGATCTCAAGAAGGGAGAGTTAGGACTGTCCCTTTATAGTCATATTGCCTTAGAGAAACTCAAAACAAACTCTTTGGGAGCTGAATGTCTATTGGGAGCTGAACACCTATTCTTGTTAGAAGGCTGCACTTCACAAGGCTCCAGAGAGATTTCACTGGTTCTGAGGCACATACTATTAACAATTAAACTTATGATTAAGTAAGTCAAAAGCACTATCAGAACAAAAATATTAAATGGAAGGTTAAATAATTTGTCCTACAGGATTCAATTTCACATTTCACCTGTTCACACAAGCACCTCCAGTCTGTTCAGATTTGAACAGCCTACAGCTCAACCTCAGAAAGGAGGTGCTGAGAAACAAGAGACTGAAGCTGCTTGCGACAAAAAAAAAAGGATATAAATATAAAAGAGGTTCCATTTCCAGCACCAGTAATACTGCCTGCTCAAGCCCAGGTGTGGTCACCAGGGAGACTCCTAAATTCAGGAACATTATTCAGTTAAAACAATAGACCACACTATTCTGCAGCTGCCAGGATTCCTGGCAACAACTCCCCAAAGAGTTTGCCACCTGTCCAAATTGTCTCTAAATAAAAAGCAAGACTGCTCAACAAGATGAAAGCAACATCCCCAAGCTGGCTTATTTGGTAAGGACCCAACTTCAGACCAGCAGTCTGCAGGCATCAGCTTCAGCAAATGGGATCTCTTTCACTATACAACAGCTGCCTTACAGCTACTGCAGAGCATCAGCCTTTTAGCTTCCTTAAAATATAAAAGAACAAAACCCCAGAAGAAGCCCTGGATTCAAAGCATCCAAATATGGCCTGTTGTACTGGAACATTTAAATCCTTGGGGGAGGTGGGCATCTTCTTCCTCTGCCACAGGCAGTGTTTACTCCATGATGGCCCGGTACAAGGCAGGTTCGATATAATCTTCACGGTAGCGTGAATTGATCACTCTTTGTCTCTTCCTCTCTTGACTGACCTCCTTCTCTTCGAAGATCTCTGTGAAGCGCATATCTGAAGCAATGGACTAAGAGAAAAAGAATTAGTCATTAGAGCACAGATGAAATCCCTGTCTCCACATCCTCCAAGCCAAGACACATGGGAACATGCAGCTTTCTTCAAAAACTGACTAAACACAAAAAGAAAAATATTTAAGAAAACTGGATTTACAAGTCTGGGGATAGGTTTAAGTGAACTGTAATTAGAGATCTAAAGAATCTCAAGTTTCAAATGTAACAGAGCACTTAATTTAAATTCACAATCACTTCTCAGAGTAATAAACAGTCAGCTGTTCCAAATTTCAAATAATCTAGTACAATTTCTGCTTTATGGAGCAGGCATGTTTAAACACCTGGTCACAGAATTCAGCTACAATACATTCTTTCTTAAGCCTCTAATAGTATGTGAGCCTGCCAACAGATCTGCATCAGGGTGTGCGTGTTTGTGCTGTAAAGTATGACACCCCAGTGTGCTGTTTGTAACTACAACTTTTGTAGTGGGAAGTGTAAAGCAGTGGGGTAAAACAGAGCGTGGGATCTCCACCCTTAGTGATAATCAAAACTTAATTGGAGACACCCCTGAACAATCCTTTCTGAAAATTACCCCTGTTTGGAACAGGTGTCTGGAGACTTGCAGAGGTCCTTTCCCACCTGAATTATTTTACAGTGTCAAGAAACAGCCAGCTCTTTTGATGCAACACTACTAAGAGCTTCTCAGAACAGAGGGTAAATGAAAGAACTTGGCCATTCTTTGAAAGGGAAGTACACAATAGAACTTACGAATACAAGTATGAAAAGGCATGCTCTCTCAGTCTGTGACTCTGTGATACAAACTCACACCCCTGCAGAAGGAGAAATTCTCTCCCGAGTGAGACAGAACTTTGTTTTTGTAGCCTGATCAACTACTTAGCTTTGCAATGATTAAGGAGAGCACCAGATTGTATTTTGCTGCTGCTGCCACATGCTCAGGTTGCTGTTCAAGCACAAATTAAAACAAATTTTACTTCTTTAGTAGAATTTGCACCCTGTTTACCTACCAGCCTTGACTTCACTCTCTTAGGAAGCTCCTCTTCAAGAGTGTATACATCATCCCTTTTCACCATCAGCTGTGAACCATCTTCAAATTCCACCTAGAATAGAACCAGAAGTTGTTCTGTCAGAAGTCTCAAGTTAGAACCCTGCCACAGCTCCCTAGAAGTTGCCTTCTCCCTACAGAGCTCTCTTGTGACATAATCTTCTACCACTTGAAATTTATAAGACACATATGCAGCTATGCACACTGCAAGAGACTTGAATCAAAACCTCAATAATCTCATGACAGTAACAGTCCAGCAAGTCTTGGGACATTCTTTTAACATCTGACAAGACAGTCTGCCTGTTCACTTTAATACAGCCTGAATATTCATCCCTTTCGAAGCATGAAAGGCACGGTGCACTCTCACCAAAAGAAAAATAAAAGCAAAATAAACTTATTTTAAGTAGTTTAAATTACAGAAAGAGTCTGATGAAGAATTGCAGACCAGCAGTTTTCAGAAGTGGACACTTTCAAGTAGGTAGCCAGAGGAACATAAAGCTGCAAGCAATCACTTCCAGCAACTGTTGCCAGCATCTGTCATTGCTAACACAGTGAAAGTTACCCTGGAGTGCTCAAGCATGACACCCCTACAGCAACCCTGTTAACATGATTGGCTTGTTCTGAGTGATGAGTTTTTAGACAGCAATTTTATACCTGGTACATCTGGATAGCGTGTGATGCGACAAACTTTGCTCCATAAACTTGTCCGTCTGTCCATCTCACCTGCACGACTTCCCCTTCAGCAGGGGGACCTAACTGAAGACAATCTCGACTCTAGAAGAAAGAGAGAAGATGGGAGAGACAAGGAAGGTAAGCAGCTTCTTTATGTGAAGATTCAGCAAACCACCAAGGGGTTACACTGCACACCACCCCAACAATTCTCCATTTTAGGAGATGGAGAACTAGCTGAGAGACATCTATTTATGTCATCTGCATTTAAATCCCAACAGTGGTAACTTCAAAGTATTTGATGTGGGAATGGCATGCAAGCATCAGCAAGTTTTCCTTCAGACCTACCATGCTAAGCAGCCAGAGATTAGCTGCACTCCCTGTTATACCTGTCCCTGTATGGCCTCAGTTAAGTCACTCTCAGGTAACATCCCTAAGGCCATCCTGCAGCACAGCTCAGCCACTACAGGAGCCAGGGAACAATTATCAGATCCCCTGATCCTCTACAGAAGCAAGAACTGACTCATACCATGTGTCCTATACCACAACATACCACAATGTCCTCTGGGTACAGGTTATCACTGAAGGAGCCATCATCAAAGTTGACCTCGTAGAAAGTCTCCTTTGCAAGGCTGACTACTTCACATTGGTAGAAGCGACCATTCTTGTGCTTACTGATGACTATCTGTCCAGGGGACAGATCCTGGAGTGCAGCCTTGGCTCGCTGAGAAGAGAAAAATCACTTACACAATGATTCAATAACAAACGTGTTGAAGACCATGGCTGCAGTGCTGGTAGACAACAAAGCAAAACATTTTAGTTCAGGTGAGCTGCTCTACTTCAGCCATGATCAGCAACATTTTTAGAGAAGTTCTTCCTCCGGAATGTTAAATACCTAAAGTCTTATCTGTTATGTGCTACTGTCCTTAATTTACTTAGCAAATTAGGTTCTCATTCTTCAGAGCAATGGAAGGCCCTTACAGAAAACATTCTCTAACAGATTGTTGTGGTTTTGGTTAAAAAGGCTGCATGGCAACTTTAGAAACGAATCAATCACTTAAATGTGAAATTCTGTGATGACTCATGCAGACTGCTGGAGTACCAGCACTAACTCCTGCATATCAAGAACCACAGTGTTTCTCACTACAACAGTCACAGGAGGGATGTGATGCTTCCAGTCCTTCTGGTCTGCAAACCAAAGTACAATAAAGCACCTAAGATCAGAGTAGCAGCAAGGTTGAGATCAGAATCCAAGACAAACACTGTTAGATTACATTATCTACTGTGAGACAGCCAAACCTTCAATGAAGTTTCAAAATAATCACACAATCAAAAACTTCTCAGTGCCTCCAAGACACTGCAGTTCAAATCTTGGGAATAACACACCAACACACCTCAGCCTGAGATGGAGTCTTATGCCTGAAGCAGGTAATGAAGACAACAAATGGCCAGTCATCAGGCTGCATCATGACTCCTGCTGCTTGGGCACAGCTGACATGAAAGGATGTGGGACACCGACCATGTGAACACTGTACACAGCAACCTGCAATTCTCTTTCTCCTTTTCTTGCAGAAGATGCATTTCTGTGGACAGAAAACTAGAGATTATTGGTTGGTACTAGGTTTTACCACATACCAAGGGCTAGCTAACAGCTTATCATAGAATAGCTGTGCCATTTGCTGTTTTCTGACTAAACAGAAGCAGGCAGCTACCAGTTTTAGTTTATGACAAGACAATAATTCATAAAAGTAAAGTAATGCAATAGAAGAAAAACGTAAATTAAATATCTACCAGCTCAACATGAACAAAGCATGCAACCCAAGGATGCCAGTAACAGATCTTAGATTAGATCAGCTGCAATGCTCCAACTCAATAGGGACTTTCAGCTCTTGACTAAAAAGTTACATAAATACAAGCAACAAGATTAGAATAATGGGAAATGACCACAGTACAAACAGTTAAAATTCTGTAACAACTCAGTTGGGCCTGAGGGGAGTCGTAGGAAAAGAATGTTATCTGCAATGCATATGCACAGCAGAGTCATTTTCCCCTCAACACTGAGATGTTAAAAGAGTTAAGTACAGTTGCTTTCCTGTGAAGACCTTCACCCATTATAGGAATGCCTCACATATCCTGAAGCATCTCAGTGCTTGAAAGCAGTCAACTAAGCAAATTGAATACTAGGGAGGAGAAAAACAAGCATGTTACCTGCCACATACTGAAAACCCTTTTGCTGGATCTTCATGTGAACAGACAAATACTAGAACAAGGAAAAATTTTAAAAAATGGCAGTAGGAATATCTGCCATCTCTCATACACAGAGTTGAGCAGCTTATACAGTTCAGTCTGGAGACTGATACCAAGATGACTTGGGTTTGATGGGATAAGCAAAACCCCTCAGATTCTGAATGGACTAGAGACACCACTGATGCAGCACAGGTGATCCTTACCAGTCTGAAACGTTGCAGGGGGATTTTGCCAACATCTACAGGACTCCGCTCTGCAATGTTCACAAATTTTGCCTCCAGTACAGCCACAGCACACATCACATGAACCCACCTGTCAGGGCAAAAGAGAGGAAAAAGAAATTAATATGCACTGGGCAAACAGAAGATGCTTTGGAGTTAAAGTAAATACAGTTCTGTTCAAGTTTGCCATATAAACCACAATAAATAACCTCTGAGTTTGATCAGTGTAATCTCCTACTGCTACTAACAGGTCACATGTAGGGCAAGCCTAAGATTTCTTCATACTTACAATCTACTCCTAAAAGGTTTAACAGGAAAGCAACTCAGTGACTCCTGCATGATAAAAGGCTGCGTGGCCAAGTTTCAGTTATTCCATGGTGCTACGAGTCTGCCCCACTGCTATGTTGCATTCAAATAACTTTAATGATCCACCCAAAGGACACAGGACAGGCAGCTGTATACACATGTTGCTGTAGAGGTACCTTGAATTTTAATGTTGTGCTGCTTAAAACTATGGTTGCCCTTTGTGATTACTGTAACCACAAATAAGATGGAAAATGAAAATCCTCCATAGGGAAGGTACTGAGAGACGCTAATTCATTTGAAACCTTATTTTTATGTGGTAGGTTATACCTCTGCATATTACAGCTCTGCACTATCAAATGCAAAGCAATTCACAGCTGCTATCAACAGAATGAGAACCAGGCATTACCTAAAGAGGTAAAAAGTGCTGTGTGAGAACGCAATGAACACACAAAGTGTGATGGGTGCTGTTGGTCACTCTGTTACACCAAATGCAGTTTACCAACTTACCCTCAGATACCTAGGAACTGAGCCTCTCCTTAAAATCAAAAAAATCTGGAATACTCACTTGTCATCATTGGCTCTCTGCAGTGCTCCTCCTCGTAAGGAACACAAACAGCAGTCCTGGAGTAAAGAAGAAAGCATTAGCTAGTGTACAACACTTGCTGCAGAACTTCCACCTCAAAATGCACATCCAGAGGAAGAAAATTATTCTGCTGTCAGAAGAGAACTAACAATGTTGTACAGATCAGCTCCTCAGCTCTCAAAAGTTGCTGCCCTTAGGGCAACAACTATAGACTCCAATTCTGTTGAAAGCAAGCAGAACCTACTACTGAAGGGCCAACTTTTTTGTTACGGGTTCCTTTTACATCTGCAACACCCTATATCCTTTCAGGATGTGCAATAAGATCTGGAACAAACATGAGGAAATAATGATCGAAAGGCTGACCCATTCCACTGACCTAGAGCCTATGTAGCTGTCTGAGGGAATCCCATTCTTCTTGCTTTCTTCACATGTGCATACCTGCCTAGTTATTAGCACAAGTTATTTTCTGGCTTAGAAATAGTAGCTACCATAAACTCAGACAGACGATGGAGCTATTCCCACATTCATGCAGAACATCTTCCCTCTGAGCTCAGCAACTTTGCATTAGTTAAAAGGATAACATTATGGTTTAAAAGTACCAAAACACAAGAGACTGGCTCCTAAACATTGTCTAAATTGTGTTCTTTTCACAGGATAATTAAATAAACCAACACCCACAACACTATGTGAACTAACTTTGCAGCCAAGTTCCCAGATGTACCAGACTCAATCTGTGAAAAACTTTACCTCTTCTAACGCATTTTCTGTACACCGGGAGCACATCCAGTCTTCAGTGGCCTTGTCAGGGGATACACCATAACAACCTAGAACAGACACATCTCATTTAAGAGTTTATTTAAACTCAAACCCATTTCCCTTGGGCCCAGAAATAGAGCAGGAATTAAAATCAATAAGCCCCAGGATGATGCTGTGTATTTGAAGCCACCCAAGCAGCCAACTGCCTACCCCACCGGGCAACAACTAAGTATATACTCCTCTGCTAAGGGCTGAACTTGGTCTATTTGTACATTAGGTCAACTGGCAGAAGCCTGCTATGATGTACAGGCTCAGTATGGAGAACACCAGGGCTTAGGGTAACATCTGGATGCACTCACTTGCATGAACACAGACATGGCAGTTCTTGCAGGTGATGAGTACGCTGGTTCCATCTTCCTCCAGGTAGGGAGTTGAAAGATTGAGGTCAGTGCTGCAGCCAGTTGCAGTAAAGCACATTTCAGGAATCAGGGGTTTAGTTCGGACCTTCCCATCTGCAGCAGCTGGAGTTACTCCAGAGTTTTGACTGCTGCCTTCACATTCTGCCTGTGAGGGATGGGTAGGGAATTTAAATTTTACAAGTAAAATGGTCTCACATTATCTTTGCTCACACATTATTTCATACATATATCCAGTTTAAAGAAAAAATGAAGGTACTGAAAGATCATAGAGTTGGTAGGTTAGGTGAAAATAGAGTTACATTTATAACTAATTATTACTATTTATAGTTATATTTATAAAATTCTTAGCTGCTGTGGCTTCAGAATGAAATTAATTTCTACCCTACTTAATGCTACACTGAAAGTCTGAATTGCATCCCTCTAACGAGCAACAATATACACACAAGTGCTTTTTTTCTGACAGAAGAGGTAGAATCACCAAGCTCACCTCATGCTCTACAGGCAACACCTCTTCTGCATATTCCCCCTGTAATACAGAGGATCACAATACTGCTATCCATCAGTGTACACTTACCTCAATATGGAAAGTTTACCAACACACAAATAGACACCTACTACAATCCCCGTTACTTTTTCCCAGTGTAATTTTGAATAAGTCCAATGGGCTTTAAAACTAATTTGTTCCTGGGAAATAAACAGACTGAAAAATACAGCTCAGGAGACTTTCAGGCTAATCTTTCATAATTTATTCTTCTAAATCAATGTCAAATCAAACAGCTAAGACATACAAAATTCACAGATGTGTATTTCCATTAAAGCTACTCCTCTGAACAGTTAAACAGAAATTAATTTTTCTCTTTGAAAAAATGTTCAAACCACCTTTTGTACCTTTTTAGGCTATCACAAAAGTAACTTGCCTAATCTTTTAAAATTACTTTTAGCAGAAATCACGGTAGCAAAATGAATCTGCACTGTCTCTCCTTCAGTGCTTCAAAAGCTAGGGAGAAAAAGTCCAGGTAATGCTCACAGTTGGAAGGAAATTGACATTTTTTCTACAAGTCTTGTTTAGTCTAATTCTGTAAAACTTACTGATTTAAACTTACGTTGCATGTCAAGCAAAAGACAAAATGACTGAGAGAAATCTATAACAAAATTTAAGAAAATAACAAGTTTTTTCCCCCCCAAGCAGAAGATACTCTTCTTCTTCCCAAGGAAAGTGCATACTTGTCTGGCATTCTGTGCCAATTTTTTATTTGAATGAGTAACTGAAGTGAGTTTCCAGAGTTGCTATAAACTTTCTGAAGTTGGAACAAAGACTCTAACCACAGTTCAAATCTTGGAAGAGTTTCTGCTCCACTGCCTGCTGTAGACAGACATTTGAAAATCTACAGCTAAGAGTTTTCTGCTCAACAGCAACTTACAAAAAAGATCTTCAGGGAACTTCAACTGTCCTCAAATTGTTAACTTTATACCTTTCAGCACTAGTAAAATCCTCATGTACCATACAGATCCTAAGTAGTATTTCCATTCCTAAGAACTTACTCTCATATAGAAATAGCAAGACTGAACAGAAACTACGGTCTGTGGTTTTCATTAAAATTAGGAACTATATGAAATATAAATCTGCAACAAAAATGTGAGGTCTTTATTTCCAAAACTGTGGTGAACATGTTTCTAGTGCCAACACAACTAGAGTCAACAACTATAGAGTCATCACAAATCAAATATGCTTAGCGTATGGGAAGGGTCAATCTGACCTCAAAGTTGCAGGTCAAACATGCAGACAACTATTCAAGCTACCTTAAAATTATTTATCTTAGGTATATAAAAACAATTAATTGAGGGACTCTTGCCTGCACATTTATTTAGCATGACAAAAGACTTCTGCACCCCATCCCATGCTACTGTCATGGATGTGCTCCAAGACCAGACAGCTTTCAATCCATACCATCTACAAACACATCCCTAAATTCTTTTAAGTAAAAGTTTTTCATCCTTGCCAGCTCATCAAAGACCATGTACTATAAGAGGACCTAAAGTGTTTTCTTAAAAACATTTTAGAAGTGAAGGAGTCAGTCTGGAAAGGAGAAGTCAGCTTTTATAGAAGTCAGATTTTATAGTCAGCTCCAGCAACATTTAAGCTCCATTCTGTGGTTTGAGCAAAAGCCACAAAACACAAAAGCTTCTGCTGAACAGCTGAGCGAGCCCTGGGGACCCACAGGGGCCCATCACAGGTCTGAGGATGTTCACCCACCCCCTTGTGCTCTCCTGGAACAGCTCCTGGGGAAGACTGCAACATTGATACAGCTTTTGTTAACTGGCAATATGCAAACCCACAAATTTGAAACTATGTACCACAGCAGCACCTACTCTGTTACCTCTGTGACAGCATGAAGAGTCTTGGTTTCATACCTGATATGCCTGGAAGAGCATACACACAGCACAGTATGGGGGCTGCTGTGCCATGCTGCGATTGTATTCTTTCTCAGCCTCAAAGTTTGGCGGCCGATTCTGCCACAGCTGGCTCAGTGGCTTGGCCCATGCTTCTGTCTCCTCAGCCTCTTCTTCAGGAGTTAGCTGCTCTGATGCCTCTGTGATAAGAGAGCATTCACTCAGTGACTATATGACCTTTTATAGATGTTCTTCTTGTAAATGAAACTAAATAAGGCAAGAAGCTATGAATGGAGATGAAAGAAAGACTGCCAGAACGCAACTGACAGAAGGGTGATGGAAACCAGTAACTCAGTCTCCTTTCTAAGAGGCCTCTACTAATCAAGCAACAGGGCAGAACTAGCTCCAAATTACATCTACATCAAAATTAAAGTCATCCACCAAAGAATTTGGCATTACGGTTGTTTTTAAAATCCTGAACATTTACATCAGTGACTGGAATATTCTAAGGCGGATGCAGTTAGGCAACAGTCTCTGGTACTGGTTTAATTTTGATTTCCAAAGAAAATACAGGAAAGAAAGATGACACCATTTGAGAGAAAAGTTAAATGATACAATGAGATATGCACCTTGTCTAGGAGGCAGAGCTGTCACTTGCTGACTCCTGTTTATCACCAGTTACTTACTAGAATATCCCACACTGCCCACAGAATCTGAGACCCTCTCCAATTTCCCAAGGAGCACAAGGCTTTACTTACCATCATCACTGATACAGTCTTTGACCAGGAGCGGGTGATGACGGGGGAGTTTGCTCAATGGCTGGCGACGGCCCTTGGACTTCTTACTCTCCTTCAAGGAGCTTAAGTACTCCTTTCCCACCTGGACCAGGAAAGGAATTCAGCTGTCAGTTAGCACGTGCCCTTTTGACACCATTCTGGAAGGAATTTACTTTGAACTTAGAGAAACTACTTCAAAATGCACACATGCTTCCAAAGTAACTTCAGCTCTAAACTCTTTTTCAAAGTGCTCAGAGCACTTTTGCTATGAAAAACTGGACAGAGCTGTACTAGTTCTGTTGAGTCAGTAGAATGGACACTTTTCACAGGTCCCAGTGTAGCTTTTCATGCACGTCTGTTTCTTTAAAGAATCATGTAAAAGACAGAAACAAAGAAAGACAAGTTGGATGGTTCAATTTAAAAGAGCCATGATAAGAAGTCTCATGAATTCTGGAGAAGCCTCAGTTTGTGCATCTTAAAATGTTCCAAATTTAAAAGTAAAAATAAAATAAAATAGGAAAAATACTGAGCTCATAGACATGTCAAACTAAAAGGGTAATTTTAAATGAAGGACACTTTAATTATTTCTGCTTATTAATTGCCTTCACGTCTTACCAGACAGACTGGAAGAAGGAGATTGCAAGAACAGCTATTTCCTCTTCCCTTAGCCCCATACAAAAACAAGTGACACACTGACAAAATTACTACTAACCTGACAAGCAGGTCAGTAAAGGTAATGATTTCAACAGTCCAGAAAGTCTCCCTCTAGGTAACAGCCTACCTTTTTTAAAATCTGTTATTCTTTTAAAAAGAAGTGAATCTTGGATTAAATACATCCTACATATGTTTAAATATCTTCTTTTCATACATGAAGCCAGAAGAGAGCATAATAATCATGACCTCTGTTCTCTTACACAGAGTTGCATACAAGACTTCTAAGAAATACTGAACTTTGCATTCACAGTTACCACCTAATGGAAAATTTGTTTCCAAGTACACCCCTCTGGGGAAAACAATCAACACCCATTCAAAATTTCACCTTTTCCCTGTACCAAGCATGTGATGGAGACATCAGCATCTGCAACAGAATATCTTCAGTTTAAATAACCATGACAACTCTCTTCAGTTTCAGCTTAATTATCAAGATTAGTCTATCTGCTGTTCCTTTGGTGTAATTTTTGACTTCTCAGAAGTCATTACTGGCCTCCCATTCTCTAAACACAGATTTAAACAGGAAAACCAAATATTGGAAAGACACTACCAGATAAGATTCTAACTCTTCTCTTAGGCTGTTTAAAAAAACATTCATTGGCAGCTTTTTAACACTCAGATTTTCATTCTCCCAACCAATATTTTTGCTGTATCCTTTCACCTCTTTTAAAAGGACACAGAGATGTATCTATGCATGCAATTTTATACTAAAAACCCCTCATCACATGAATGTGCTTGCAATAAAGGCTGGAACAAACCAGATTCATTTTAGGTACAAACAGGTGTCTCTTAGTACAAAAGGACCTCAATCATTCTGTAACACTACCATGTCAAAAACATTAAGCTATCCTTTCCATTACAGCACTTAAATAGTTTAGAGAAGTTCTCAAGACAGGTGATCTCCTTGCTTACTTGAAGGGCTAAGTACACAAGGCTTTCATCTGAATTCTTGTGTGTTTAGCAAAACCCAGAGCTGCAACCTTCTATGCACCAGTGGGATGAAATTGTCATCTGCACAGATAGGAAGTTTTGTCACAGCAAATTCCTGATCATGGAATTACAGCCCGCCAGCTTTCAGTTCTTTTGCCTCTCATACCTCTGTCAGTTCTTGCTCACTGACACTGGAGCTGGCAGTGGCTTTCCTCCCTGAGGTGTGTTCGCTGTCGGAGCCGCTGGCATCGCCCTTGGCGTAGCTGTGCACTGTGAACACCCCGGCTGGCCCCGGAACCGTTCGCTTCGCCAACACATCACACGATTCCGAGTCAGAAGAGTAGGAAGGTGAGCTGGACTGAACACTGGATGTAGCACTCTGCTTTGAAGCTGGCAACACTGAAGTGGAATTTGAAGCATGTGAAATGGAGAGATCCAGTGCGGCTGCTTCTTGTTCTTCTTCCTCAAGCTTCACTGGTTTCAATTCTTCAAATTTGGCCGAGTTCACATGATCTGGAAGAAGAGACAGACTGACTTTTTCTGAAGTCTGAGCAGAAAGAGGACATTTGTGCAACTATTTGCACAAAGCCAAACAGAAAAGCAAACTACTACAAACAAAAAAGCAACAGCACATCATATAAAGAGTAGATGATTACTTCAAACACCTATAAAGTCATACATTGCTTAGTCAGAGAGAGAATAAAAGCATCTGCCCATTGCCTCTCCCGTCACAAGAACTAGGGTATATAAAACAAAGCAGCAGACAGTGAGTGCAAATAAACACAGATGATCCTTTATACAGACGTGTATGTAGTTAAAACAGCCCAACTCCTGGCCATATGCTGCTGTGTGTAAGTGACTACAAACATTCATGGAAGACTTACTAGAAAAAGAAAAACAAACCCACAACCCAATAAAAGATTATTAAATACAAGCTGCAAACAAAAAAAACCCACAACCAAACACAAGAGGGGGCTGGAAAACAAAACACAAGAGGGGGCATCAGAAACGTTTTCCCTGTTCTTGTGTTGTTCCACATACCTCTTGCTCCTCCCCCAATAGCAAGGATAACTCATCCATTACAACCTACAAGAATTTTTTCCAGCCTACTTATTACAAAATTACAAGTAACACACCTATAAAGCAAACCAGACCCACACTACCAGGAAGTGTGCATATGTTTTACTAAGCAATTCCTATAAACAGGTCACATTGCTCTAGAGAGATAAAAAGGAGCTTAGACTGCTGAGGCATCCCATATATTTCTGTATGCAGGCAGGCAAAATAAAGAGTAAAAATAAAAAACTAGGAAATGGTAATATTTCAAGTGTTATAACAGTAAACTTCTGAGGTGCTACCAATGGCTCTGACAAACCAGTTCTGCTTTTTTGGACACAAAAGCATCCTATCAACTAGGATCATATTGAAGAGTGCCCCAGACAAGCACTATATAAGGCACACAATTACCTGGAAGTTTGAGCCTTTGTTCACCTTGCTGCACAAATTCACTCGTGGGCCTCTCACGAGGCTCTGCCATGTCCGCTTCATACTGTGTGGAGCTCAGCTCCTCCTTAGGGAAGGCCTCACTCTCACTCACCTCCTGAGGCACTTCCAGACAGACTCTGTGCCTTTTTGTTCCTATGCGGTGCTTGGGGATGCTGCAGAAGACAAATCCCTATGTCAGGTTAGCAAACACATAAATGTGTTACATTTCTGTGTGAATGCATAAAACACAGTCTGGTTCGGACCAGTGTTTTATGAGACAGCCTCTGGAAAGCCAAATAGTTTCCAAATTATTCTGAAGTGTTTTCTTTGCCTTTACAGAAGAAAAATCAGTAATCCCTAAAGATGACTTCTCAGCATGCTAATCATGTATTAAGGCAGCTGTCTCTAGCCAGGCACTCTTTACCATAAACAAAAAAAACCCCTCCAAACAAAACCCCAAACAAATCAAACCAAAGAACAAAAACATTCACCACTAAAGGCAGCTTTAGGAACAGTAGCTGGCACTGACCAATGAAGATTTAACTGCAAAATGTAAGATGATTAACCTTCAGCGACCAAGAACTGCACACCAATACCACAGCTTGCAGCAGTGATTGTACCAGAATTTGCAAGCAAGTACTGTCCCATGATCTCAATACAACCCATTTTTCTACTGTCCTGTCAGTGCAGGGTACACACTGCCAAGCCAGGCTTTGAAAGTCTGTCCCAAGATGAAGAACTACCTTCCTAGCTGGTGTATTTCCTGCTTACCACAGACTATCTATTAATGTGGACTTAAACAGTAAAAATCTATTAAGAGTAAATCCTGTTTCTTCCAGGAAAAAAGATTATTGCTAACTTTCACTGTTCTATCAGAATGGCAAACATTTAATTGCAACGGGGTTCAAATTCCAAGAATCCATGAGAAAAGCAGAGGACTATATAAAGCTGTACCTTTTTGTCTCATCCCCATCCACCTCCTCTTTACACATCTCTTCTGTTTCCATCTCCTCAGCACACTGTTTCCCACTCTTGACTTTTTGCATGAGATCCCCTTTAAGGAACTCTGCTGCCTCTGGGGTTGGAAGGGCATGGTCAATGACAGTCACGTCCTTCCCAGCTTTCCAAAGCTTGTAACGATCTGGCTGGTACTTCCTCACAAACACATCCATGGAGATCTTCACCATATCCTTCCGACAGGAGCACTGAAGTCACAGAAAATAATAAGGTAAGGCCAAATACTCAACAATTCTACTCTGCATTTCTCTAGCATTTTGCTTTCAAGAGTTTAAGGAAAAAGATCCCACACTCACATGTAATTGAGCCTCAGAATTCTCAAGAATCTTTCCCAGGAAATCAAAAGGGTATATATTAGGTTACTAAAAATGGCAGAAAAGCCAGCAAAAAACATGAAACAGAAAACCAGATGTTATCACAACAACCAGACAGAAAGCTCATCAGTCTTTTTACACAGTTGCTGATAGAAGCTGAGTGTTTTAAAATCAGCTCATATAGCAACAGGTCACAAAACCAGAGACTATAATGACGAAATCAGAGCCACACAAACTCTGGGCCTACCCAGAACAGTAGAGGTTCCCTTCCCCTAGGCATGGTTACAACTAGTGCTTCAAAGCATTCACTTCAATGTAGCTTCTGGAAACGTAAACCTTGTCTGAAAGGCACCTCTACAGGGATGTAACACTACTCACTTTAAAGGTTCAGCCAAGATACTTATTTTGATAAGTTATTTAAGTTACCAAAGCCGCATTCCAGGGTAAACAGTCAATAAATAATGGTTAAAATACTGGAGAAAAGTACTGATGAGCTCTGCCCAACAAGCATATTCTTTCACATCTGGAAAGAGAAGCAGTTCCATGCTTTTCTCTGAAGCCTCGCATGAGCTGCAAAAACTTACTGAAAGTTGCAAAGTTACAAAACATGTTACATGCTATCCATGGTTGACACAAGGCACTAAGCAGGACTCTGCCTGGATGTTGCTACTTTATGAGAAAGCAGACATCCATCACATCTTAAAAGGCTTGAAACCACTCTCCTAAAACAAGCAGTGGGGGCTTAATGATGGCAACAGACCACTCACCAGCACCGACTGCTTCCCGTACTCAATCCACCGAAGAGTAGCAAAGTTGGTAGATTCAGCACAGTTAAAGCCGTGGTTAAAGCCAGCATGATAGCTATAAGGAAAGGTTATCATGAACTCTCCAGCCTCCTGTGTCACCTAGAATACAATTGAGACATCACAGTGTTACTCAGAGTTTAAGAAGGTACTTGGTGAATATGATTAAAAGGAGCTCCTGTAGCCCTCTCTGCAGCACACCCAAAAATCCAACTCACAGATGGTGGCTGGAGCTCCCTTCTGCAATGGACAGACTTGCTACTGACCTTCACTATTTTGCTACTTATGTTAAGTATCTGTTTACTGAAAAGCCATGCTCAACAGTTTTTTTACTAACACACAACACAACTGGTCAATTTAGCACAGGAATGGTTATACATGCAAATACTCTGTCACCAGCTATATGAAATTCATAAAGATACTTATCTGTATCAGCTACAGGTTTGGCTGAACACTATCTAAGCTGGAGTAAATTTCTATCCACACAGAACTTGAAAATTTATTGTTGGTTTTTTTTGCTGTTCACATTAGGGTACAAGTCTCAGTCAGCCTTCCACTGCTCGCTCTTCAACATTTCCCCCTTGTAAAGGCTTATGACAACAAAATCCTTCAGCTGCCCAGGCAGATGATACAGTGTTTCTGAATAAGAGCTCAAAGACTACATCTTTAATATCTCTGTGTGGGAAGGGGAATGGCAGGTTGTTACATGAGAAAGTGAGGAAGCCTATAAAGTTACTAAGGTAATTAAATGTTAATAGGGGGCAAGCCTTATTTTCTATTGAGGAAGCAGATTGCAACAAACAAAATTAACAGGGGAAAAGTGGAAACAAAAGAAGAAAAATCTCACTTCACTGAATACACATCTAAACAAAATCTAAACAGTGAAGTGACTCCAACACAGGAGATAATGTTTAGTTTTAAGTTAAAAAAAAAATAAAAATCACAGAAACTTAAGTTTTTGTTTTTAGGAGCCCTTGACAGATTTTTCGGTCTCAAACTCCTTCAGGCCCCAACTGCCAGACAAACGGAAGTACAATAGGAAGGATTGCCTTATACCCTGCCTGTTTCTATTTTCCTCTCTAAGCATCTGCTACTGGCTGCTGTCAGAAGCAAGACAAGGCTGCAGGAATCTCTTGATCAAGCTGGTATAACCACGATTACTTTTCTACACCTTATCAAATGGAATTCCGTATTTCTTCAGAATTGATGGAGAGATGAGAGTCATCTTGTGACGGAGAAATGCTTCACAGCTTTGGGCGCTTCCTGGGAAAAAACCTGTTTAAAATAAAGACAAGGAGAGATGTTACAATTGTGCTCAAACTACACTTATTTTTCAGCAGTTTTATGAAAAATTACTGTACAGACACTTTTTCCCTACAAATATGGATCATCTTATTTGAAGTGTGCTAGGTTTGCATGCTGAAGAAAAATTACAAATCCCTAAGATTTATTTTTTAACAGCTGCCAGTTTGAAAGAACATAAAAAAGGTTTCAAATAGAAGGATCCTCTCCTGCCCATAAATTTCCAGTTTTAATAATCTATAGCTAAGGATTTTCTCATTTAAGGTCAGACAGACCACAAGTTCATTATTTGTAATGTGACAATTTCTCTTGTGTGTATCCTGTAAGCAAACATTCAGAAGTAATGTAATCTATATTCTAAAAGGCAAATTATTAGTGCAGTCATGCCAACCGATGCTCTCTAAAACAGCAGAAACCCACTGCAGCTGTCCATCCCATCTTTAGAAAAAGGCAGGACATGAACTGCTGATTACCTTTTGCAAGTCTCTCCAGCCTTTTCCCATGCTCTGGAGGGATGGAGTACCTGCAGTTGTAAGAACAAGTCTGTTAAGTTCAAGTGACAACAACAAAATCTCAAAGTCTGACTGGAAATCGTAATCAGTCATCAAGATGTGAATTACTTTAAAAAAAAAATTCTCTATCTCTACACTTGTCTTTTTCAAAGTTTGATGTAAACCTAAAAATCTTCATTGAGGACTTTTACCTTTCTATCCCAAGAAAAATCAACATGCAAAAGCTGACCGTTTCTTTTAACAACTTTCACTCAAGCAATCAAGGAAGTAAAAAGTCTGATGTACATAATTAGCAGATCTGTGCAGCAAAACATGAATTGCAACAAGAAAGGGAAGATCACTTCCTGAACTGTCTCATTTCACAGCAGTGTAACCTCAGTATACTCAGTGCAAGGAGGAACACAGGGCAAGAGAGAAAATGGAATCACCTCTTTCAGCTGCTCAGACAAAGATGGGACTAGGTCAGGTGCCACATCCTTAACACAAGCACAACTCATGGAGTGCTCTTTAGAGCCACATCTCTCCCTGTACACACCTTTTAATGGGTGCCACAAAACTCCTGGCTGGTATGACTACAATAAATAAATCAACCCACTTAGTTTGCTTTCACTCTGGAATACAGTGCTATATTCTGAACAGATTCCTTGCTAAATTAATCAAAGATACTAGCAAAGCTCACTTCTTCCAAGTACTACTGTAGAAGAAGCAATGGCCAAATAGTTCAACAGACTGAACTATTCTGTTTCATGTTTCTCTGCTACTGCCACTGCATGGGGTTGTTCATGGGTCACATTGTGCTAGCTATTATTTGCTTCTTCAAATTTGTAATAAAAGGCAGCCAAAAATACTAATTTCCAACAAAAGTACTGTGGAAACAATTGTTGAAGTTGCTTGGAAAATTCATTTGTGAACAGAAGGGCATGATTCACTCTTAAAATGCAACCCATGGTACAGAGAAACTCAGGAGCCTCCCCTAAAAAGAATTAAGAAAGCTCAGACACTGGACAAACCACACAGTGACATCCACTAGCCTGTTATTTAGATATATGATAAACAGCTACAGTTCAAAGTCTATTAAAAACTGCCTGTTCCCCCAGTGCCTGTGTGACCATACCTCTGTATGGTCATTTAGAGCCTCATTGGGAAATGATAAGCAAGCTGGCCAAGTTTTGGCCCTACCACAGCAGACAGCATCCATACTGTAATTCAGAAGAACTCCCTACATCAGGACAGCAACCAGACCCTTCTAGAAGGTTACCAAACAAATTCTACTGAGGACATGCACTGCTCTGCAGCTCCTTACGTATTCTTGTCATCACAGAGAACTGCAGTGCAAGGCTGGAAAACTGATAATTATTTTAGTGAGCTCTTAGCTTTGTGACTGACTCCAATATTTTATGGTACTGATTTTCTACATGTAGAAGATTCCTTAAAAAATCTTACCATGACTTGGGTTCCCCAAAATGCAAGTAATTAATACTGTAGAGATCCATGTCCTCGGTGTGCCAAGCAAAGGAAGTTTTCCACATGCCAAAATATAGGTAAGGAGTATTTACTCCTTCAATGGTTATGCCACTTTCATTCTCCACAATATCCAGGATTGTGTTCAATCTGCCAATATTCCATGCATCTACATGCTGAAAAACACAAGCCTCATGTCAAACAAGGATTACAAAGGACAGAATCACACAGCTGAGATGACACTTTGCAAAAGCTTAACAGATACTTTGAAACAGCACATCACAGAATGACACAGCTCAAGCTGCGAGCTAGTTCACCTAAACCTAAAATTCTGCATGGTGGCTTGCACAGTGATTGCTTACTGGCCTTTAAGGAGAGGAAAAAAATACCAGTCAAAGTAATGATTACAAAGGAGAAATAATCATGAAGATACAGACTTAAAGAGAGCAGAGAACAATAGCTGATGTTGATTGAGTTTGAACTGATGTCTGAACCCTCTTTAACAAAACCACTTTTCATTCCAAATATCTTTTAAAAGAAAAAATCATGAGAATTTAGGAGACAAGCAAGCAGAATGAAAATTGTCTTTGGACAGTTATCATCCTACCACCTAATGGCTATAGAGCTGCCCCACAAAAATACATACACCAAAGCAGCATGTATCCACTGGTCTGCCCTTCCAACTCTCATATGCCTTTCAGGACAAAGCAGTGCTTGGGCAATGGTGGTTTTTGCTCCCCCACACTGAAGTGCTAGCAGAGGTCCCTTAGAATGCTTCCTCTGTCAGCTGCCTACTCCAGAAGCTCAAACTATGCTAAGACTATCATTAACTTGTTCCAAAAGGTAAGAGTCAAATGCCACATTAGTATTTATGGAATGCAATGTACCAGGATAACTGTTACCTGAAACCAGAACAGTTTCCTTACCTTGTCGTAGAGCGTGCCATTAACGTCAGCCCCGTAGATGGGGGCATTGAACGTAAGGTTCTTCCAGTATTTTCGTTCAAGGTCTTCAAAGTCTGTGTACCGAGGGGTGCAGTACCTGAAAAAAACAAGAAGGATACTAAAGACTTTGCAGTCTGATATTTGACAAGTCTGAGCCAATGTTTTCCTTGACTGAAAGAACAGAAAGCTACAATAAAAATACCTAATATGTGATAGCAGCCACGGCTCTGTTTCTGTTACACTTTGGAACGGAAGTATCAGAAGAAAATTACTTTCCCCATTTCTCAATTTACTTTCACTTTTGCTTTGCACACTTTTCTGGGTTCAGAACAATTTCACCTTCTACCTAGCTACTTAGAAGCAACAACACAGTCAAAACCAGAAATGATACAAAGAACAACTTAAAAAAAACCCCAAACAAACCCAAAGTTTTCTGCCACTGTGAAACCAGCAAACGTGCACAGACTCACCATGGTTAAACATGCTCTGTTTACCAGCAAAATACCTGCTCTTGATGCTCATTCCCTGCTAAACATATACTGGACTATATGTAGCTCTGGGGGGCCAAATTTAGTCTTAACACCTATTTAATGTGTGTCTATATACATAGATTCCAGACAGTTACATATATAACGTAAAACAGTAACTTTCATCAAATTATTCTATTAAACACAACTCTAAAATATCTGGTCTGTACTGCTTTTGAAAGCTAAAACAAGCCTTGATGGACTGACGGCAGCTGGCAATTCCAATGCTATTTCTAGTTACTGCAAAGGCTTTTTTGCTTCAATTCCTTTTCAAGTGATCTTCATCTCCTTTTTTATGTCATGAACATTCCTTTCTCCACTACTTAGTAAGTATTTCAATGATCTACCTACTGGAGACAGATAGACAGGAGCCCACAGCACAAACAAAAAGCTCTGCTGCCATTACACACCATCTTGCTGCACAGGTGACAAAGGTCCCCATGCACACAGCTGCACAAGCAACCTCAACTGCCTGGAGCATGATGCTCACACTGCTGATCCCAGACCATAACGAGGACCTGGTCCCTGTGGGGAGCTGCGGATGCTCTATCCCTACAAGTGTTCAAAGCCTGCTTGGATGGGACCCTCAGCAACCTGTACTTGAGGAAAGAGTCCCGGCCCCTGACAAGGTGGGGAACCGGGTGGTATTTAATGCTCCTTCCAACCCAAACCATTCCCTAACTCTATGTGCTCGGGACCGGCCGTACTTGTCACTGTTGGCGATCCTGCGGAACTCGCGGACCGTCATGGCCTTCTTCTGGATGTTGTACTGCGTGAAGAGCCCGGACTGCCCCGTCACCACCTGCTGGATGGGCGCGGGGATGACGAGCTCGTCGATGTCATCGTAGCACTGCCGCGGCTTCCATTCCTTAGGCGGCACGATCTGCGGGGACACACGGGCCGGGAGCGGCGGCCGCGGCCGGGGACAGCGTCAAACTCGGGGAACTCGGGCCGAGCCCCGGCCGGGGCGCGCCCGCCCCACCGGCGCCGCGGCGTAAACAAAGGGCGGAGGCGGCCGGTGCGCGGCCCGGGGCCGGCGGCGCGGCCTCCGCCCGAGGGGAGAGGGAGTGTCGCACCTTGGCCAGGCCGGCGCGGTGGGCGCCCTGCGACTCCACGTAGGCGATGTAGCGGCTGAAGTCGCGGAACTCCTCCATGGTGGGGCGGAAGGTCATGATGCGCTGCCCCGGGTTGAGGCTCTCCAGCTCCGAGGCCATGATGCCGGGCCGGCCCTGCGCGGAGGAGGCGGGGGTGTCCTTGCGGGGGGCGGGACACCGTGCCTGCCCCGCCCCTCCCGCCCGCCGGCCAATCGCCGCGGGGTCCGCATCGGCCCTGCCTTCTCATTGGCGGAGGCCGTGTGCCCGTCAGGACCCCACGGCTCGCTCTCCCTCTCACGGCGGAGAACGCCACCGACTCACCCCCTCCTCCCGCCCGGCCCGGCCCGGCCCGGCCCGGCGGAACCCGAGTCCCCGCCCGCCGTGCTCACGTCGGCAGCGCGTCCCGCTCCTCCGCCGCCCCCGCCCGGCCCCCGCCCGACCCTCGCACCTACGTCCGACCGACGTATCCCTCCGCACCACGCGCCCAAAGAATCCTGCGGACCGCCGACGCCACCGCGGCCGTTCCGCTCCGCCCGAACCCCGCCCGGCCGCCCCGCCTCTTCCCTCCGCCGCCGCAGCCAATCGCTGCCCGCTGCCCTCTTCGCAGCCAATAGGAATTCGACGGCCGGCCGGGGCTGGCCGGCGAATCAGGAGGCCGGGCGCGGGGCGGTTGCTAGGCAGGCGGGCCCAGGCAGTTGCTAGGGGGCGTTGGAGCAGGGGCCGCGCCGGGGCTCCCTCAGCCCGGGCAGGCACGGCAGGGGCGCCGGCCCGCAGGCCACCCGCATCCCCTCTGTATCCCACCCGCTCCCCGCCTCCGGGCCCAGGGCAGTGTCGCCGGGTGAAACCGATCCCGGTCCCGCTGGCGCCCAGCGCGAGGTGGACGCTAACCCCGAGTGCGTGGGTGCTGCAGCGAGCGGATGAGTTTGGGGCACGGAGCGGTGACACCCAGCAGGCACCTGCCAGCCGAGCACACGAACCCCGCTAATCATACTCCTACAGCTTCCGTGTGTAAACAAAGCGGGAGTAGAATGTGATACTTGGCAAACGTTTGGCAGCGAACGCAGACTGAGGCTGGAGCAGCACCAGGCCCGGCCCACGCCAGGGCGCTCGGCCAGCACCGTCCGGCCGTCCAGAACCGAGGAAAAGCCGCCGCAGCCTGCGGGTGCTGCCAATAGTCCAACACCGTTCGTGTCAGGGACTGGGACCTGGCAGTACAGCTTTATTGAGCGTGTACAGGGCCGAGTGCTTAACACAGCCTGTCTAGGGACACTGACCTCTCCTTGGCTCGGACTGGCTGCGATTTTCACACTCTGCTGTGCTAAATGCATTCTAAATCTCCAAGTGCCACTGAGCAACCTTGAAAGTAAGCACAACCCAACTGAAAAAGCTCATAGCTATCTTCAGAGACCACACTTGGTCCCTCATGCCTAAATAAAACCCTAAGTTGACTGTTTTTCCTAATACCTGTTTCCTTTGCTCTCATGCTACAGGTGGGCAGCAGCCCCAAAAGGCCTGATAAAACACCCCTCCAACACAGGTTTTCACTGTCTGCTGCCTCTCTGGCCTGCTCAGATGTTGAATTGCTAGGTATATACAGACCAAACCCCCAAAGTGGATTACAGCAGCAGGCACGACACACAGCCTCCTATAAAAAGTCAGACAACTGTCAGGTAATAGTTTTGAAACAAATTGCATTTCTGGCCGTTCTGGTGGCAGCTCACTTGTCATCCTTTAGTCAAGAAACACCAACTTTCTATTATCATAGAATCACAGAATGGTTTGAGTTGGAAGAGACCTTGAAGATTTTCTTGTTCCACACCCCTGCACTGGACAGGGACACCTTCCACTAGACCAGGTTGCTCAAAGTCCCATCCAACCTTGCCTGGAACATTTCCAGGGATGAGGCATCCATAAGTTCTCTGGGCAATCTGTTTCAGTGCCTCACCACCCTTGTAGGGAAGAGTTACTTCCTTACATCTAATCTGATCCTGACTTGTTTTGAGTTCAAAGCCATTCTCCCTTGTCCTATCACTACAGGCCCTTGTGGAAAGCCCTGCTCCAATTCTCTCTTTAGGCACAGGAAATTGTGTAAGGTCTCCCTGGAGCCTTCACTTTTCCAGGCTGAATAACCCCAGCTCTCTCAGCCTGTCCTCACAGGAGGGCTGCTCCAGCCTCTGAGAATCTTTGACCTCCTCTGGACCTGCTCCAGCAGGTCTGTGTTATTCCTGTGTTTGGGACCCCAGAGCTGGACACAGAGCTCCAGGTGGGGTCTCAAAAGAGCGAAGTAGAGGGGCAGAATCACCTCCCTTGCCCTGCTGCCCTCAAGAGACATGAGTCAGCCTTTTCAAGATGACAAGTGGCAAAATTGTTCCTGTCAGCAGAAACGTGTAGGCATGGAAGATAACCTGTAATTGTTACTGGGGACTGAGATTGCTTATTATAACCGGCAAAAGGGCAACAATGAGCTTTTAATTGGAAGGATCAGTATTATTTCTGCCCTCAGAAATGAAGCAGGTCAAACAGGAAAAAAAGGAAAAAAGAGGAAAAAAAAAGTCACTCTCAACTAGGAAATGTTACAAATGAAAATGGCAATGTTGCTGAGGACAAGAAATTCGAGGACTGTGGGGGAAGGAGTTGCCAAGCTACTGTGCAGAGTCTGCTCAGATTTTTTCAGTGTTACAGCTATTTCTTTTTCCTTATTTAACAAGTATTTTGCCTTTGAAAAACAAAATTTAAAGCAATAGAATCCCAAAGAGATAGCGCTTGGTCAGGATGTTATTTGGAGTAGCTGATCTTTAAAGGTCTTTTCTAACCCAAACCACTCTATGATCCTGAGTTAATATCACCAGGAGGCAAGCCCAGCTTGGGCAGTGCCTGCACAGCTCCTGCTACAAGCATCAACAGTATGCATAAAAAATATGAAATAGAAAGAGCAGAAAGGCACCTCAGTGCCCAGAAATTCACCTTTGACTGGCTGCCATTTAGCTGCTGTCCCACCTGCCAAACTGTGGCCTTTACAGAGCTGCTTATCTGAGGCTGCATTGGGGCTACCTGGTATAACTAAGGAATGGAAAATTTTCACCAGGGAAAAAAAAAGGCAGCAGTAATATCCCAGCTCCATTGCTTAGTGCAAATATGATTGATCTGTTTGACACTCCAAACACAAGAAGCTAAAGTGTCTTACAGCACCATCTCCAGACCATTCCTTCTGATATGGAGCTCAGTGTAGTATTAATACCAGAGGGTGGGAAAAGTCTCAGGCTGATACCAAAGAAAATGAGGCAAAAAAAAAAAAAAAAAAAAGCCAGCTGTGGTCAATCCTTTCTAGCTGGGAAAAGCTGAGCAGTGCAGCTCAGGAATGTCAGTACCAAGCCCTGGGAGGAAGCAGGGTGGCTCTGCCTGCAGTGTGCCATAAGCTGTGGTGCTGGCTCAGGGGGCAGATCAGGCTGGCATTGCTGTTGATCCACCTTGCACCATGGGTTTTTTTTGTTCCCCTTTTATTTTGTGAGATATATAGAAATAATGGAAAATAAATGTTCAAAGAATAAGTGTTTTTAAAATGATATGAGTCCATTCCTTTTGGAGAAGTGTTGGCTTTGTGTGAGCAGACAGAGTGGACAAAAGGGGCTGGAGAAAAGCTGGCAGAGCAGCAGCTGTTTTTGCTGACCTCTGGGAGCCTGTCCCCTTGCCAAGGTGGCACATCCTCACAGTTTGTGCACTGAGCCTCTCCTGGTCTGTGAGGTCAGCATGAGGCTTTGGCCATGTGGCTACCAGCAATAGTCCTTGTCTCTGAGGCCTGGGCTCACTCATGTTATTGTTTGTGCATTCCATGCTGAAGTTCTCCACCCTTTCTCTGCCTCCTTCTGCTTCTACTTAGTCCACAGACAAGCCTACAAGTGGGGAATGAAGTCCAAAGTGTTCCAGGACAAGGAGAAAGAAATCTATGCATGTGTGCATATCTGTAAGTGTTCTGGCAACTTTTGGTGAGAATCTCTGCATTCAAGGCTGTACATGGACTAAAGCTCTGTGCTGCCCGTGTGGCAGTCCTGGTGAGTGCTCAGTGAATGGCAGAAGCATTGTCACCACCTGTAGTTTGGCAGCACAGCCTGAGCACTGTTGCTGCAGCACAGGCAGGTGCTCACTGCCCATCTCCCAGCTGGCTGGCTGCCAGCACTGAGCGTGGTGCCCTTCCTCCCCAGACACACCCGTGTGTGAGCAGGGCTTCACTTGGCTGTGCCACTCTGCCATCCTGGGTCCTCACAGTGATGGGGGCATCCCACTGCCAGCAACACTGGCACATGCCCCCACACACCTGCACTGTTGTGCTGCCTCACAAGGGCAAGAGCTTGCTTTGCCCTTGGATCTGCATCCTCAGGGAGGCTGCCCAACAGCCCCTCAGGCCACTCTCTAGCGAAGCAGTGTAGGAACAATGAGCCAGGCAAGGGGAAAACATTCCTGCATCTGGCACCTACCCAGGAACAGGTCTGACCTGGCAAGGAATGCTATGTGTGACTGAGCTCTAGCAGTCACTGAGCAATCACTATAGGGCCCATAGCCACACTAAGGAAAAGCTCATCTGCCCACCATGCACTCCCACCCATTGTGGACATGCTGGCCAGGGCAGATTCAGCTTCCTGGGGAAGGATGGAAATACCCCAGGGCCTTGCTCCATGTGGTTCTGCCCCTTGCAGTGGTTTCCCCTCACACACCTGTGCTGGGTGCAGGTGCTGCTCTCTCCAGGAGCTGACATTTCATGCTATGCAGTGCACACATGAGCAAGGCTGGCCTGGTTTCTCTAACACAGAACAGGGCAGGGCTGCCAGCCCGAGCAGGTTTCACACCTGAGCAAACGGGTGCTGCTCTGCAGTCAGGGGCTGTGTGACAGCTTTACTGCTGACTAACTCTGCACTAACTCTGAATACACAACTGTGCTCAGTGCTACAGAGCAGCGTTGCTGCAGCGTCCAGGAGGGTGCCAATGACTGCTATTGCCACCAAAGCCATCACCACCGACCCCTCTCTTTCCTGCATGTCCAGCCAGTCAGTGCACTTCCCTACAACTGCAGGTGGGCAGGAGGTGAGCACACACATGCACAAAGGGAATTGTCACAGGTTTCCATGCTCCCTGCAGGCACAGGGTCCCTGCAGAAAGTGCGGCGCACTCATGATTGGGACATACCTGTGGGAAAGAACTTACCTGCCAAGGGCTAAGGAGTGCACCCACTGCCAAAGGGTTCTGTGGCCTCTCCTTATTGCAGAAGAAACAGACAGGAAAGCCAGCTTGTATGAAACCCAATTATTCAAATTTATTAACATCAAGAATTATGCAATGATGCTGTAGATTTTTTTTATTAACAAATAGAAAACAGACTGTATACAACAGTGACCCCTACAGCACTATGCATCCACAAGGTAAAAATGAATGTGTCCTCCAACATTACCAACCCTGGATTTCTGATTTCAACGTAGCTTGGATTCTTAACATTCGGAATACATGTGATAATACAATTAGATACCCTTCCACCACCTTTATTCATAACTCAATGCACTCAAAAGAGGGCTGCTCACTCCCCATCTTTAGTGCAAGCGTGATATAATAAGGAGTATTAATATATAGTACCATTAAATTAAGTCCAGTAGTCTTGCCACATTGGTTCATTAGAACATCCTGAAGTAGCAGAAAGTACAATATTCTAGTGACTCTTAACATTTGCAGGATAGCAGAAATTATAGATACACCCAACCTCTGAAGCCATGTGTACTCCCCTCCCCTTCCCTGCAGTACCCTGCTTCCAAAGCGAGATGGTCCAGCTCTGCTGTGATCAGCTGGGCTTGTGCTCCTTGTCTTTGTCAATGCTCTGACACACTCCACTGGTGAGAGGTGACAGGATGGCGCTTGCACGCACAGAACCGTGGGGTTAACACAAAGGGCCGTGCCTTGCTCTTTCCATCCCCTCCCTGGGGAACTGTGGGACCCCCTCACTACTCCTGCCCCCTTTCCAGCAAGACACACAAAAAGAGGTTCCAATGCATGGAGCCCGGGATTTCGGGTCTCTCACAAACAAGGCGACGACAACTCACGTCATATCAGGATCTGCCAATACACACGGTCACTGGATTGGTTGAACACGTATTGTAATAGGACTGAACAGTTTCCAGCTGACAAAGGGACGCTTCTCCAGCGACCCCATATGCCCTCCCAAACCCAAACCTACTAAGGAAATAATGGGGGAGGGGAGAAGACTAAAAAAATAATTGGTAGCTTAGGTCCAGTTCCATGAAATTTCATATTCTACAGAGGATTAAAAAGCCTATGGGGAATGTAGATGGGCAGGAACCACAAGCCAGCTGCTGCGAATTACCAAGGAAGCTGCACTAAAATGGGCAGAACCAGCAGTGACTGGGCTGAAATAAACACAGGGCAGTAAAAAATGTAAAAGCAAAAGGAAATTAAAAAAACCAAAACCCAACTCCCAAAGGTTTGGCGGGTCCAGTTCTGCTTGGGCAAAACATTAAGACTTGCAAAAAATAAAAAATAAAGAGAGAAGATTATAAAAACCACTAGTAACTATTTTACATGTTTAAAAAAAAGATCCCATTCCACCCACCTAAAGCCTTGCTGTGAAATGCAGTCGGCATGAGAGAGGGTGAGAGATGCACATGAGCAGAAATTCAGCCAGAGACTGGAAATGCTTTTGGAGTCGGATTCCCTCATTTGGCGCTGGGGCTAAGTTCCTAAATGCCGTGGTCAGAACTGGTTGGCGTGGAGGTCTGCGGCCTGGGCAGTACCTCCACCTGTACAGAAGGACTGAGGAATGGGCGGCTCTGGCTCACAGGGACCCATCTCCACTCCTAGACATCCCCACCGCGACTGGAGGAAAGCACTGTTACGTTGCATAGTGGTCGAAGCTGCCAAGGTACTCCAGTGCGGCTCTGTAGCACAGCTGGTACTGGTCCTGCAAGGCACCAACGAGGGAAACATGAGCAATGGGGACACAAGGACAGCGGGCTGTAGGGTAGGGTCCAACATTCAGAGACATCAGGGCCCTCCCTTCTCCCACAGATCTCCACTGCCACGCACAGGAGGGGAGCTCACCTCTGTCTGCACCATGGCTGGCCGCTGCGTCCGCAAGGTCTTCACCATCTGGAACATGTCCACGACGCCCTCGTAGCGCATCCTCTCCAGCACAATGCTGAGTGTGATGAACACGCCCGTGCGCCCAACCCCGGCACTGCACAGGGAGCAAGAGGGACCACTGTGAGTCCTGCCAGCCCCAGAAGGGCTCTGCAGAGCTCCTAGGAGCAGTGCAAACTGTTCCTGGAGCACAGGGGCGAGACTGCAGTCCTTACCTGCAGTGCACTGTGATGGGCCCATCCTGCCCAAACTGCTCCTTGGTCTTGTGCACCTGCCCAATGAAGTCAATGAAGCCTTCTCCTGTCTTTGGCACTCCCTGTTCAGGCCAGTCTGTGAACTGGAACTGGCGGATGGTCCGTGACTGGCCGTCCTGCAGGGAGAGGGGTGTTGGATGTGAACCATCGGTGAGGGCCTGATCTCACTCCCCTCAGCACTGGTGCTCCGACCTGCTCTCAGACCCCCTGAACAGGCCAGGTGAGAAGGTGCGCAGGCCACGGGTGAGCCCAGGCAGATCATTTGCTGCATGTTTGGGACCTGTCTCAATTTTCCATGTTCACCCCAGGGTAGCTTAGCTGAGCAGGCCTTTGGGCCCCTACAGGGTCCACTGGGTCAGTGTTTGGGGCCCAACTCCACCCTAGAACCATGTTTACTGTAACACAGGGGTCCTGTGCTCGGTCAGATGCTGTACACACAGACTCCAGGTGCAGGGGGACCTGTGTTAAATGCTTGCTCAAGTGAGCAGCACAGGCAAAGCAGAGTCTGGTGCTGACAGGGATCCATCCCTGAGCTGTTCAGGGGGCTGGCACAGCTGGCAGGGCAGGAACCTGTAGAGAGAGGAGCAGTGGGTGGTGGGCAGCAGCCCTTTTTGCAGGCAGTACAAGGCAGCATTTGCTTTCCCGTTTCTCCAGGAGCTGTTGCATACCTCCTCGACTGGCCTGGCTAGGGCAGAGGCATGAGAGGCAGAGGAGCTGGGGAGCCAGCAGATGCACTCACCCTGGCATCCGTCACCTTGAACTCCCGGAGGATGTACTGTGGCATGTTGTACTCTGCCATGGGGTCCACCACGAAGTACTGGTACCGGGCAGAGCGCTCTGCAGGCCAGTACTGATGGCACTTCTCCTGTGGATGAGGAGCAGGGTAAGACATTAGCACCGACAAGCTGCCGCTCCTCCCTCCCCTCCCTGGGTGCCTATGTGGTTGTGGGGCCACAGGGTCAGCCAACAGACAGTGGGGGCTCGCCCAGAGTGAGTGGTGCGAAACACAGACTGGGGTGAGCCAAGAGCGTGAGCCCCCAGACAGCAGCCCCAGAGCCCCCCTGCCCCCACAGCAGGACTCGTACCCGGCCCATCTCACGCAGCTTTGTCAACATCACCACGATAGTGGAGTCGTGCTCCCAGAGCATCCTCCAGAAATCCTCCGTGGTCTCGGCCAGTGGTCCCTGTGTGGCAATGTAGGCCTTCTGCTGCCTGCGACAAACAAAATGGTGCTCAGAGCAGCTCCTCAGAGATGGGCAGCAGCTGCTTCTGGGAGCTGGTGGGCTGGGTGAGCTGGAAGCAGGGCCCCATGGTATCAAGGAACAAGTCTGACAATCCAGCAGTAGGATGAGCCATGGGCTCTGGGAGAGAGGTGAGCTGGTCCAGCACTTGTCCTCTAAGTGCTCCCCACAGACACAGTGAGCGCAACTTGGGAGATCCAGAAAAGCTCTTAGTCCTTGCTGGGGCGTCCCCAGCCCAGCCTCTTGCTGCTTTTTGTCTCCAGTGCTGTTGTTGCACTGAGAGCCCTCTTGGCACCCAGGCCCCCACCAGCAGGCTGCCAGCACCCACCTGGGCTGGAAGGAGAGACTGTGCTTGGGGATGATCCCAGCAGCACCCCTGTATTCCTTTTACTCTCTGCAGTACCCATCATCCCTCCCATTGCATAGGAAAATACAGAGCAGCTGAACCAGGTCACCTGGATTACACACTCCAGACAATAATGAGGGCAGTGTGGAAACCTTTAATACAGTTTTGTCTGCTTTTATAAAGCTTCAGAATTTGTTTTTGGTTCCACTGCCAACCAGAGCACCTCTCCTAATTTTCTGTGTGATGTGCCCCAGACCAGCCCCCACCCTGAAGAAAGCCCCCTTGGTGCTCTGGACTCAGCTCTGGCATGCTGGTACTGAGCTCCCAGCCTGGCACAGCAGAGTCTGAGCTGGCTCCACCACTGCGGGGCGCTGGAGCCCGCGGGACCAGGGCTGGCTTCTTCCATCCTGCCTTCCTCCCTCCGTTCTGCCTTCATCCCTCTACTGGTGCTATTTCTAATGGTGCTAAATTAATGAACGTGCTGCAGGGCAGCTGTAACATGCGGGATGCAGACAGGGGCTGCTTCAAGGTGGATTTATAACACATAGTAAAAAACAGGGAATGGGGATGCAGAATGAAGTGAAAAAGCTAATAAAGATGCAGCATCAGTGGTATCTGCAGGACCTTGGGCCAACTGATTTCTTTAGATAACTAGAAGAATGATGACTCAAAGAAAGGGATGGGAAGAGATAACAGAACTTGGGGATAGGGTAAGTAGCACATGAAATGGTACCACCTGCTGTGATGGCAGCCCTCTCCCTCCCTCCGTAGCATCACCAAGAGGCAAAGCCAGTGTTGCTCTCCATCGGCTCTGGAGCCAGGACAGTGGCTGCAGTCCATCTGTCAGACTCAGGCTGCAGCCAGGCAGCCGCCTTAATCACTGGTGGTGGGTGGCTCTGTGCCACACACCCAGGAGGTAGTGGAGACTCTCTCTGCTCTGTGACAGCTTTTCTCCAGCCCCTTCATCCCTCCCCATTACTCTGTCCCACCCTGAGGGGCCTGGCTTGCTTCAGTTTTCCTGTGTTGAGATGCTCCAAGGGTTGCTCCCCTTTTGCTCCTTGTCCACTCTTGCCCTTCTCCCTGGGAACTCTTGCTGGGCTCAGCTGTTGGAGCAGCAACAAGGCACAGAGCTGCTGGCCTGGCTGCACCCACATTTGTTCCCTTTGGCAGTGCCTTTTGCATCTGGGAGGTTACCAGTCCAAAAGAGGCAGATGGGCAAAGCCAAGTTGGAAGGGACATGTGCCACATCTATCATTGCATCCCCCACTCCAGCACTGATGATGGTGCACATGAGGGATGACCTTACAGTGATGGTGCACAGACAGATGACAGGAACAGGCCTTTGATGTGCATCACTGTGATTTGCTTTGGATTGTTGTCTAGGGGTTGCTTGGGAAGGGGATGTGGCCACTGGGCTATTCTTCTCTCCTGGCATTCAGCATCTGAGAATGAGATGTCAGCAGACAGATACAGAAAACTTAAGCATTGCAGCCGCACTAGATCTTAACTGGTGCTTTCTAAACTGTGTTCTGGAGAGAGTAACCTAGTGATGGGCTTCCCAGTGTCCAGCACCAGCCCTGCCTGAGGATCCAGACTCCTCCTAAAATCAAGACATGGAACAAGCTTTGAGCTGCTGCCTGGATCAGCCACTCAGTGGAAGCACACTCCTAACTCTAGTTGTTACAGCAGGGAGGCAGGTTTGAGTTAGGTACTCAACAAGCCAAGGGATCCTACCAGAATATCCCATAAAACCTCCACAGAAGCCAACACAGCCTGCCACTCCAGCCATGTGGACATCTGTCTACAGCAACACAAGCCAGCCTGGCAGCACTCACTCACAGGCAGTCTTCACATATTGTAACTACACACACTGCAGTGTCTGAGAAGAAGGAAATATATAAAATGCAACAAAGTGGTCCCCAGCCCACCTCAGGCGGTCAGGACCTGCTTGCCTTGGGAAAGAGAAGGCAAGCAGGCAGGCCAAGCTGGCACAGTCACCCAAGGTAATCCTTACCTGTAGCCATCTATGAAGCTGGCATTGATGTAGTCAGAGCCCTCGACACCGCGGATGGGCTGCAGGCAGACTCTTGTCAGCTCATACGGCATGATGTTCACGAGGCGGTTCTTGAATTTGTTGCAAGGGAGGTTGGCACTGATGAAACGTGAGGTATGTGCTTTAGAATTGGCCAGCAGCTGAAAGAGGAGGAGACAAATCAGATCCCTGCTGGAGATGCAGCAGTCTGGGGGAAGAATCGGGATCCTGGCAGCAGTCATGTAGTGGAGTGAAGACCCACAGCAGCTCTCTGACACACACAGAGCCAAGAGGCTTTGTACCTCTCTGAGCCAGGGATGTATGCTTGGTGGTGGCAGGGAAGCAAAGCTTTTCCTCTTTCCTCTTCCAACAATGTCTTGTAATTTACTTCTCACCCCAGAAGAACCCAAGAAAATGTGAGAATTGTGACAGTTTTAGGTAAAGAAGATATATTTTGGGTTACTGTGAGACATTTTATGGCTCTCTTTGAGTCCCATAAACTGGAGTAATGGTAAATGTGTTACTTAGATCTGCTGGCAGATTCAAACAGAAGTCACTCTTCCTTCCCCCAGCTACTTTTTTTTTTTTTTTCCTTCCCCAAAAGACTGCCTCCAGCATCTCCAGAACCACCCTTCTCTCTATGAGTGGCAGGTTGACCTCAGGGAGAGGCTCTCTGCAGGGGGACAGTGTTGCTTTCTGAGGAGCAGTTCAGCCATGGGAGGACCTCCCATATCCTGCTCCCCAAGGTTTCCCATGCAGTGGACACTGCCAGGGCACAGAGAGGGGCAATTTCACTACTGTTCTCAAGACATCTTTGGAGAAATAAAAGGAAAGTAAAATTTTGTCATTCTTACAACAGAATTGCTTGAGTTGAGCACAATTCTGTGGCTCTCCTGAGGAGTGTCACCATGAGATACTCAGGCAGCATGTTTTACTGTTCCAACCCCAGGATACCAGCAGCTCTGATAACCACAGGACAGAGCTTCTCAACTATTCCCAGCTAACATGGAAAGTCAATATTTTGCCTCTCCTGCTCCTTTGTCACTTGGAGGGAATCCCCAGGGTGAAGGTGTACTGCTGCAGTTCATTTCACAGCCTGCATGGTCTGCTGCCTCCCTGCATGAGCTATATTCCCCTGCAAGAGTTCACTGGACTAATGCTCCTCATCTGAGAATATGGGCACTTAACAGAGTTCACTTCAGCTCCAAGGCTGTAATAAATATCTGCAGTTGGCATACACAGATACAGGCAGAAAAATGTGGGCTTGGCTTCTTAAAAATGGTGTGCCTTAAAACACTGCCTTCACCAATTCTAGACAGTGAGGCTTGGTGTTGAGGTGGTTAAAAGATTACAGAGCTTAGCATTGAAGAAATGAGACCAGAAATGTCTCACATATTTAAATTGGAGCTGTTTCCAGACAAGTTGTTCACAGTAACATCAATTATCACTAACATGATATGCATCTGATTTCAGATGCAGCTCCTGCCGCACAGTGAACCTAGAGCAGAATGTGCTGCTGGGAACTGCACATCCATCTGCCTTTTATATCATCCCCAGAATCTGCCAATCCAGGGGGGACCACGGCCGACACAAGCTTTACAATTCAAATGTATTTTAAATCACTGCCTACCTGCTTTTGAAACACACAAAAGAATAACTGCCTGTAATGATCCATAGTCCACCTCTCCCAACCCCTGGACGACCAGCCTGTGGAGCTCTCTGGGCAGACACAGGGCACTAGAGAAGTGGAGTGCTGGGGCTCTGCCACCAACCTTGAATTCCAGCTCCATTGCAGTGACGCTCTCGCCTGGTGGCACCTGGGTCAGCTTCTGGATGTGGGCGAAGAGGTTGCGCGCGGGCACCTCGGTGTTGCTGCACGTGGCGGCCTCCAGCAAGGCCTCGTGGATGAAGATGTACTGGTCCTCTGTCTGCACCATGTAGTTGCGCTGGGAGCGCATGCACGTCACGTGGCCGTAGATGTCCACGGTCTTCTCGTGCTTCATCCGCTCCAGCATGGCGTCGATGACAATGAAGCAGCCGGTTCGGCCCACGCCAGCACTGCAGGAGCAAAGCACACGGTCTGAGATGACACCATCTCCTAGAGATGTCACACAAGCTCCAGAGATCACCCGGACTTAGGGCACACAAGGGGAGTAAAGGCTGCTCTCTGTGAGCAAAGCTCCAAACAAGAAGTGACAGGAGGAGCGAGGGAGAGTATCACTGGAGAATGTGAGAAGCTCCTCAGTCTTTCTGCTGTCCCCGGAAAAGACATGGTGACACCCTGCTGATCCCTGTGGTGGCTGGCAGCCCCTCCACAAGGGAAGGAGAAATGTGTGTAACAGGCAGGAGAGTGACACACACATGTGTGTGTGAAGTCAGAAGACGTGAAGATCAGGCTGGGCCCTAACACCACTGAAGCCAGTAATTTCCAGCCTGCTTGTCCCCTAACCTGGGTAACTGTTTCCTTACCCATAAAATGAGCATGGCCAGCCTGAGAGGGGAAGCAGAAAGCTGAGGTTATGCATGACTGTGCTGAGCCCTTCCTCAAGCACCAAATGCCTCTCCACTGCTGGACAGGCAGTAGCAAACCTCAAGCTACTCACTCTGAGACAACCCTGAAAACAGCAGATACACTGTTGTGACACGTAAACACAGACAGAGGTAGGGAGCCTAGGCATTCCCTCATTTATGGTGCAAGTCATATCCTTAACAAGGCTTTAATACAGCTTGTTTGTGTGTTAATTACACCCCACTACCATCTGAAACAGAGCATGAAAGAAGAGCATTAAACACTGCTGGTAAGGCGTATGCTGAAACAGCAATGATGGAGTGGTTTGTTCAGTAACAGTCCCCTCTTGGCTGCTACAAATAAATCTTGGCTGGGTAAGAATCTGAGCCTTAGTAGACTAATATTTTGCCTTAAGAGCTGCCTTTCTACCCTGTGAAAGAGTATGGCTGTAAATATTGCATATGAATGTTCGCAGAGGTCACTGCATGCATTTCTGTCAGTGATGTGCATCTGAAGGTACCACCCACTTAGGCTGGGAACAGATAATTTAATTTTTAAATGGCACTTGCAGTTCTACAGGAAAATGTGTTTTCTGAGGCTCTCCATATAGTCCTGTTCAATCTGATACAGCAGTAGCAACAGAAATGCCACCATTGCATTACCACTGCTGAGCCTGTTCTGCTGCTAGCCCAAGCATGCAGCGCAGGTTGTGCTACCATGAAACCTTTCTCACAAGAAGGGGAGACTCCACTTTCAGACAGGTTAAAGCTCCTGCAGCCAGAAGACAAACACACAGTCCTACCTGCAGTGCACAACCATGGGCCCAGCATCTGTTGGGTTACAGGCCTTGACCCGCCGCAGGAAAGCGAGGATTGGGGTGGGGTATTCTGGCACCCCGTGGTCGGGCCAAGCCATGAACTGGAACTGCCGCAGCTCTGTCTTCTCATTGGAGCCATTCTGTCAAAGACAAAGAGGAGTTGTTTTGCATGAGAACATCTCATCCCAGTGCAGGAGTGCACTGATAGGGCAACAGCAGCCACAGGCACGCAAAGCTCTGTGTGATGATGCATGTACTGGGCTTTCACCAGTGAAAATTTGGAGGAAAAACACAGGTTTATTGCAAAGCGCCTATACATACAGATGCTCTGTAGAAAGGCAGTTTTACAGACAACAGAGCATCTCTGCAGGAGTGGAACAGACTGCAGGGAAGGTGAAAGACTCTTTTCTGCACAGCACAGGTTCAGTGCCTGCATACTCACTGCACGTTCAGGGAAAATGGGCACTGGGCATGGAAGGGCTACAGCAGCCAGCTCCCTCCCTGCTCCTCTGCATCATGGTGTCCCTGGGCTGGGTGACCAGCCTGTGACTGCAGACTGCCCTGCTCCTCTCTGGGCTTGGCTGAGTGATCTGTGCAGCGAGTGATCTATGCAGCAAGTGGTAGGAACAGCTGGGTGATCGTTGGGGCCTTCCTGGGGCACGAGTGTGTCCCCCCTGAGCACTGGGCTCCTGGCACACACTCAGTCACGCACAGAAGCACTTGCTGCAAAGCCTGTCTGCATTGACACTGCTGCTGGCACTGCCCCCAGGGATTTCCAAACACTAATGAGGAATGCAGCAGGCAGGAGAGAAGGGTTTATGCTCATGTCAGAAATAGCCCCTCCATTTGCATTATTAGTGACAGGAGTGATAAAAATTCACTGCTTCCCATGTTGTCCCTCTAATGGGAGGACAGCTGCTACCTGTACACTCACCAGAGGCAAGAACAGCACACAGAAAAGCATTAAGTATCACAAAAAGCACACAGAAGAGCATTAAGTATCCTGGCCAAAGTCCAGTGGTAGCCAGATGCACAACCTGCATCTGATGTCCTACTGCAGCCCACCTGTGAGACATGGCTCATGCCTGGGCAAGCCAGGTGCAGCCACTGGCCACTGCCTGTGGGCCATGGAGCACCCTGCAGCCTTGGGAACCATCTCTGCAATACGTGAAGTAGCAGCAGCAGGCAGTCCCATACCTTGTACAGCGCGAAGGTGCGCACGGTGTAGGTCGCCAGCTCCACTGTATCCAGCAGGACCACCTGGATCATCCCATAGGTTTCTGTACCCCGGCTAGGCCAGTACTGGTCACACTTTACCTGCAGGGAGGTGAGGAAAATGGGTCAGTGATTGGATGCTGGCTGGGGCATCTGGGATGAGGAACAGGGCTCTGCACTTCAAAGGGTAGAGACAGAAATGAGTAATTGTGCAGGGGGGGGGGGGGGGGGCTCTAAAATCCAGATTTCCTTCCCCCAGAGTGTCCCAACCCCCCCAAAAAAGGCAGCACCTGCTGGACCCCTTTCCATAAGACTCAGAATCAGAATAATATTCTGAGCTGAACTGACCCGCAAGGATAATTTTGTCCAACTCTCAAGTGAATGGCCCATATGGGAATTGAACCAATCTTGGTGTTATTAGCACCATGCTCTGACCAGCTGAGGTGATCTCAGTGAGTGGCTACTCATTGAAAGAGGGATTTTCCTTTTCCCCTGGAGCCATTGGTGGAAGTGGCAAAGGGGGCCAGGCCGCCAGACAAGAGCAGCAAGAGCAACACCAGATACCAAGACAGTGAGCAGCAATTCCTAGCAGTGATTTGTGCCTGCTGTAGTACTTCTCTGCCTCCTGTTTGGTGAGATGGGCATCTTTGGGGCTTTGCCTGAACCACCCCCGTGCCTGAGCTTCACCTGGATGAAGAGAAGGTGGGCAGTTGTGAGATGACTGGAGAAGAGCTAGTGCAGCAGGGAGGAGGAAATGGTGATTTCTGTGGGCACTGCTCTACTCAAAGGGCAGCTGAGGTGAATGAGATGCAGTCTGTATCCCCACCAGCTCCCAGCCAGCCTGGTGTCCTTGACCCACAGCTGTGGTAGGACAGAGCTGAGTCCAGCACAGTACACAGCAACAGGCATTACCTTTCCCATAACATTCATAGTCTCCCAGGGTGCCCTGCCAGCATGGCCTTGGGCAGCAGACCACCCTTGTGAAGGTGGGACACAGCCCATGCCAGGGCTCCAGCCTGGATGCTGTATCCACCCTCCCTGCCCTGCTGCAGGCTTGAGTAAATTAAGCATCACCAAGCAACACCAACCTGCACCTGTGGCAGGTGGCACATCCCTGAAATTCTACATCTCCCAGGTGTTTCAAAATGGTTCTGCAAGGAACAGATGGCAGCTTAGACACAGGCACATCTTGTTCTCCCTCTGCAAGACACAGACTGTGGCCAAACTACCCCTTCAGCTCCCTCCTGCAGGCAGCACTGTCCCATCATGAAAACACTGCTGCTCCCTAGAAACCTCCTGCCTTGCATCATCCTTATCATCCCTTTCCAACTCTGCAGTCAGGGTGCGTTGAGCTACTGGTCACAGCTTTTGTTGCATCCCACTTGGCAGACAGCCAAACACATCCCCAGGGGCCCATCCCTCTGCCCCCTTCACCTCCCTGCACATCCCTCCCTGCTCACATGCTGCTGCTCTCCTCCTCCTCTTCACAGCTCAGTGTTTTCAAACTACTCCTCCATTTCTTTTTTTTTTTTTTCTGTGAAGCCCCAAGCTCCCTATTTAATTGGCACCCTCAGCATCCCTGTTTAATCTGGTACCTGGCATCCCCACCCTGCAGAGCCACAGTGCCTGGCTGACAGGAGGAAGACTTCATTCCCACCCATGTGCACCACAGTGAAAATGGTTTCCCACCCTAGGAGAGAGGAGTGAATGGAAGATCATCTGTGCTTGTCAAGGAATAGTAAACTTAATTATTAGCAGAATGTGTTTACAGGGGAATGCGTGGGAAGGGAAACAATGAGCTTAATTAGGAATCAATGAAGTTCTGCCTTTTAATTGAAACCACTTGCAGCAGGGTGGGGCTTGTGAGAGCCCTGATCCTGCACTCTGGCTCTGGAGTGCAGCAACCTGGAGTCAGAGGGATGCACCTCTCCCTGCTTTTTGGGTTCTGCTCACAGTAAGGCCTGCCCTGGCAGAAGTGCCTGGTGCAAGGCTGCCTAATGGGGTACTGCAGGTGCCTGTGCAAGCAGAACAGCTCTGCTGCCTCCTGCCCAGGGTCTCCTGTTGCTTGGGCTGCTGTGCTGCCTTGGATCTGTGGCAGCATGGCAGGCCCTGCAATAATCTCAGGATTCCTCTTCCTCACTTGGCACAGAGCATTTGGTGCTGACTGGCTGCAGCACCAGCAACTTGAAGGTCACAAACATTATTTCACAGCTAAACTGATCCCATCCTCATGAGTAGGTGCCACCTGCAGGCTGTCTCCACGAGGTCTGAGTTCATCTTGCCTGGCTTGGGGAGGATGTGACCCTCTCTGAGGGAGAGGAGAGCAGCATGGCATCCTGCAAATGCTGGGGACAGCTGCTTGCTGTGGTTTGCAGGGGATGTTTCAGGGGAACAGCACAGCCTGTTCCTGAGCCTGAGCCTACACCTCAGGGACAGCAGTCCCCTCCTGCCACCCACATGCTGCAGGGCTGTGTACTCGAGCACAAAACAAACTTCAGAGGTTCCCTGTGTGGGATAATAGCAATGCCTGGGCTGGTAATTGAAAATTATTTATTCATGACCAGATAAGACTCAGTCACATTTTCTGCCAAATTTACCCATAATGTTTATGCCCCATTTTCAAGCTCTGTAAATTTTATGCTGAAGCCGATGCACTGTGGCACTAAAGCAGATAAGAGATGTTTTCTTCTGGCAGTGCTTGTTTCTCATTAACTTAAGGAGCACAGTAATGTCCTGAACAGCCATTTACTGCAGCTTTGCTGAGTGGCTCCTGTTCCTCTCCTTTGATGCCCTGAGCCCAAGAGCAGCCGGGCACCTCTCTTCAGCTTGAGAGCTGTGCTCTGCCCCCAGCCCTGCTCACAAGCTCCAGATGGCACTGCTGTCAGCAGAAGGGCTGGAGCATCGTGTGGCTGCCAGGCTTCTCTTCCCCAGGGCCCTTGAGCACCAGCCTCTTAACACCCCCTCCCGAGGACATGAAATGCCAGGGGAGATCACACTCCAGAGAAGGCTGCTTGGTGCTCTGGGCTGGAACAGAACCACCCACGGCACTGCTGTGGGAGACTTGGCTCTGCCAGGCTCTAGGGGATAGCCCAGGGTAGGAGAAATCCTGCTTTAATACCTCTCTCCTGGCAACACAGCCCGGCAGGGACACACCACACTCCCAGCTTGGGGAAAGCTAATCTACAATGTGTGTTTCTGAACTGCCACCAAATGATTCTGAAACTGATTGTAAAGCTTTGAAGGCAGCTAAATTGCACAATCCAGCCATTTCTATCCTTTATGTGCTTCTCACTTTGTGAAAACATGAAAAAGGGAGGATGATTTAGACCATCAAGCCAGCTAAAATTGCAGACCATAAAAGCTGATGCTCTTTAAAGATTTTTTTTCCCCTCTGCAGCTCAGGAATCCTTTAAAGCAGTGTCACCCCCACAGGGCTGCCAAGCTGCTGCTGGTCCTGGTTGGCTTATCACAGCAGTGCTGAGGGTGACCTGGGGAGCTCGCCTGGAAAGGCAGCAGAGCCTGCTCTGCAGCAGGCAGCTCTCCATGAGGCCTTGCTGCCCACCCCGGGCTCTGCAGCTGGACACACAGTCCTGTGCCTCTGCCAAAGCGCCTGGGCAAGGGGACTTTCAGGCAAGGTCACCCTTGGGTAATGCTGTGATGCCATGTGACTGCCTGGAGCAGTGCTGTCCCACAGCAGCATGAGCAGTGGCAGGCAGCAATGCTGCAGGGACCCAAGGGGTTACATCAGATGAAGTTTGAAGTCTCTGGAGCAGAATGAACTGCAAAACAGTGACTCATGTTGAAACTTTGGAGCAATGGGCAATGACTGGGATTAGGATCTTCACTGGTCCCTAAAAGGTGTGCTCCCAAGAGAGCTCTAGCCCTCACCAAAAGGGCACGAGGAAAAGCAGAGCAGGAAGGTGGCTAAAAGCAATCTTGCCTTTGAAGATGCTGAAAAAGACAACAAAAACCCCCAGAGAAAATAATCTCCTGGAAGTCCACATCACGGCTCCCCACCAGAACCTTGCTGTGAGGGAATGCCCTGAGACACCTACAGGGTACAGCAAACACATCCAGGGAAGTCCTTGCTGTGGATCACTGGTTCAACTCAGGAGTGACCAGACTTCTCCACTGCCTCTCCTGACAACCTGCCTCTCCCACAGAGCCAGAGAAAAATGCCCACTTCTCATTAGTGCTGGGCATGTGCCAAAGAGGCAGCAGGACTTAGGCAGGCAGTGCCAGGGAGCAAATGCAGGGGTCTGGGTCTGGTCAGGTCAGCCTGGAGCCCCTGGGCAGTCTGTCCAATCAGGCAGGCTGCCTGAGATTCTCTGAGGGCTCTGGTCACCTCCTGCCCATAACAAGGATTCAATGTTACCAAAAGCCTGATCACACGCACTGTGTTTGGGACAGACAAACAAAACACTGCAGGATAGGATGGGGTGTGCTGGGGGGAGATAACACACAGCTCAGCAGCACAGACATCTCAGGCTAAGACGAGTCCCTCTGGGGTCAGAGGAAACCTGTTATCTTCAAGAAACATGCACCTTGGAGTGCCTTGCCATAACTAAGAAGCCCAGAAGTTAAGTGAGTCAAGATTCCAGGCATGGATTTATTTGGCAACCCAGAAGGGCTTTTCCTTGTTCTTCAAATATATGCTCATTATTGAAATGTGAAGGCTCAGGAAAGTCCTCATATAACCCTCAGCTGCAGAGCACAGTTGATCAGAAGCTTCTGATCTTGCTTAGCCCTGAGTGTGCCAATCTCTGAGCCACAGGGCAGGTCAGAATCATTTCCCTGTCACCCTGTGTGGGTGACAGTGGCCATTGGACAGAACAGCCAGGGCTCTGCAGCAGGAAGCACAGTGCTCAGCTGGGGCTGGATCTCTAGAGACAGCTCATCTCCAAGGAATGCTCTTTTTCCCTCCAGGCTGTAGGGCATTTGAAGATGTCAGGAAACCCAGCAATAATGCCTGTTTTTTGCACATTAGGAAAAGCAGATCTGTTTTGCCATAGTGATTGGTGGTTCCAGCCACTTCCTCCCAGTCAGGGTGGGCTGGGACACCCCTGAGAGCATTTCAGTGCTAAAGCTTTGAAAGGGAGGGAGAGCATGCAGGCAAAAGTTTTAACTAAACCCAAACTTGACCGTTTCTGCTTCTCAAGAATGAGCTTATTGGGCTAAAAATAATCAGTGCTTCACAGCTTGAGTGCACAAGCCCCTTCTGCTGTTGGCATGGCAACACTAAAATATTCTGCTAGTACAAATGCTCACTGCTAAAATTTTACTTTTAGGAGCAAACTGAATCATGAGAGGCAGAAGCTGCCTCATCCTTGGGCAGGCTTTGCCCAAAGGGTGCATCTGGGTGCAGGAGCACTTGGTCACAGCTTACAAACTCCTGCTTCAGGGGCTGAGTAAGGACCTCTGTCACGAAAGCTGTATCATCTGCAGTGAGGGCTCCCACTCCTTCTCCAGCTCATGCCTTCCCCATGGTCTGCAGGCAGCTTTGCGTTTATTACATCAGAATATCTAATCCTGGCAGTGTAAGCTGATAATTTATACATGTTGTCATTGGACAAGGCACAAATTAGTCTTGTTATTGCAATGAGACCCTGTCAGCCATTCCCCTGCATTGCCAGAAATGCCTGGACCCTGTCAGGCTGCTGCTGGTCCCACCCAACTATTGCAGCTTCTCAGCTTCTGGGGTGGTCCACACTCTCCATCTCAGAGCTTTCCTTTCCCCCTTTGATGTGATGTGGGCAGGAAAGAATGGCTGCACATGCAGATATGCAGGCAAAATAGAGCTAAACGAGCAGGCCAGCAACAGGAGGTTTTGCCACCCTTTTGCCCCACAGGGATATGCTTACAAGGCATTTGTTGCTGGGCTGCACAAAGCAGTGAGCCACATCGCTGGAGCTGCCCCTCCCTGGGTGCCCTTATGCCCTGTGCTCCCATTCCTCCTTTCTTCCCCCCAACAGCTCCAGAAAAGAGAGAAAGCACACACTGTACCCTGGACTTCTCCTCCAGCCTGGTCATCATGACTATAGTTGCTGTTCTCTGCTCCCACACCATCCTCCAGAAGTCACTGAGGGTTTCTGGCAGCGGTCCCTGCGTGGCGATGTAGGCGTTCTGCTTCCGATAGCCATCGATGTAATTGGCATTGATGTAATCACTGCCTGGGACCCCTGTAGGGGAGAAAGAGGGCAAGAGTTACTGGGGTAAGCCCACAGCCCTGGACCTACAGCTCTGCTGGGCCCCACAGGCAACAGAAGAGGCTGGCATGTTCTCAAGGCTCTCCTTTATGGGGTGATGTCAGGATCTCTCCCAGGGATCCTGCAAAGCACAAGGATGGTGCCTGAAAAAAGAAGAACCCTTTGTAACTCCCACATTAATGCAACAAGCAGGCAACACCAAAGCAGAGAGACAGCTGCCACACGCACACAAAGGAAAATTCACAGGCAGGAATATTAAGGAGCTCATACGGCCCCAAGCAACTGACTGAAATAATTGTCTTAAATTCACCAGCAATTTGTTATGGTCCTACAGCACCTTTTAAAAATGAGGCTCCTTTATTAGCTTGTCTCTGTTAGGAAGGGATGTCAGGCAAGGATGTTCCCCCATTCTTCCTGCACGGAAAACTATCCCCAAGGAACCAGCGATCTTCCTCCTACCACCATTGAAACCCTTCAGTATGAGACCCCTTCTGCTGCCTGCTGGCAGAGGCTGCTCCAGCCCCCACAAAGCCTCCACCACTTTAAGGAAAGGAATTTTTCGTAAAGGCCTTTAAAATGCAAACACATAGTCACTAAAATAAATTTGGCAAAGCAGAGGCCTGAGGCTGCTTCCAAACCCTGCTCAGCATGGGCTGCCCAGGCTGCAGGGATAGAAAGCAGCAGGAATCTCATTGTCTGCCCAGGAGAGAGCATCTGCATTTCATTAGAGAAAGGAAATAAAGCTGGGGGTCACCCCTCGTCCTTTTGTCCTGGGGAAAACTCTACAGCTCTGTTCTCCAGGTCTCAGCAGTCTCCAGCAGACACGAAGTGCTGGCAGCGCTGGGGCGGCAGCAGCTGGAGTGCAGCGCTTGGCTCCTTGGCACGGGCAGCACGGGGCTGGCAGGGTGCTTTGGGAACAGTTCCCAGGAAGGCACAGACACTACTTACAGCAACTGAGTCAGCCTGGAAAGCAGGGATTCCCCCGTGTGCTCACCCCACAGCTGTCTGCGAGGGTTTGCCCATGAGCAGACATGCCAGGCCTTCACATTGCTGCTGCTGCTGCTTAACAGGGCTTGCTGTGAGGGACTGTTTGGCTGCCTCTCCTCCTCTTGAAGAGGATGAATAGTGCATTACCATCAGAGAAGGCTTTTCCATCTCCCAAAAAAGGATGCTAGTGACTGGAGGGCCACCTGTGTGCAAAGCCAGGTCTTCCCCAAGCAGGGTGCATTGAATTAGCTGTATCTTCCCCATCATCCATCAGTGGGCTCAGATCTGGGTGAGCAGAGCTGGGTGCTGGTTAATAAAACAAGGGGAGTGGGTGAGCTCCAGCTCCTCTGTGTGCAACAGGACTAGAAACGTGTATTAGCCCAAACTCCAGGGATGTGGGGCTGGTTCTTGGAGTCATGGGGGTCAGTGCTATGGACACCAGGGCCTGATGCTCCCATGGAGGACAGGGATGTATGGAGTCTGATGTCTCAGGGGAAGGAGCACCCCTCACCCTGTGCCTCTCTGGGCACTTATTTGGGCCCATATATTGACAAGTCTCAGAGAAAGATACTGGCCCTACAACTGTGCTGGGACAGAGGATGGCAAATGGCACTAACAGTGCCACGTTTCACCATGTAGCAAGGAAGGCAGCTGAAGTCACACAGAGAGGACAGTGGGAGAGGAGGCTGCTGGGACAGACATGTTTGCTGCCAGCAGTACTAAGAAGCAACCACACAGAACACCCTGCTCTGAGGACACTGGGAAAGCTTTACAGCGCCCTTTCTCTTCTGGCCAGCCAGAACACACATTTGATCATGCTGATGCTTGGTGTTTGTCCCTGCTCAGCTTAGAACACAGAAAAAGATGGTCTCCTTGCTACAGTCAGGTTCAGCTGCTTGTTGGGTGCCCAGTGCAGTGACTCTTACCATCGATGGAAGTCAGGATGACACGCGAGTGGTCATAGGCGATCACATTTGCATAGCGGTTTTTCGGTTTATTCACTTCCAGGTTGGAGTTCTCCCAGGTGAACTGCTGCCCAGGATCAATGGACTGTGGAGAGAAGGAGAAGGAAGGAATTGGTAGCGGTTCCAGCACACTGGAGTGCTGCAGCACATGGGATTCAGTCAGGAAATCTGCACTGTCCTGCACACCTCTCCCCAGGCCAGACACAGCTTCCATGGGTGTCCACGGCAGTAGCATCAAGCCAGACCATACCTGAAAACCAGTTTCCAGTGGCACATGCATCCCACTATCTGCAGGCAAAGCAGTTCCTCACTGGGGCAGCCTACTGCAGATGAGCCTTCATCTCCTCTGCTGCATGCTCATCCTTTCCTCTGGAGCTACCCATCAGCAAAAATTTGGTCTTCTGCCAGGATTCCGAGAGACCTGACTGTGCAGATCTTGACCTAGCAGTTTCATTAGCTGTTGAACTGCAGCCTCTTGAAATACAGCAAGCCCTGGGTGTCTTGTGCCCCAGGAGCTTTTGGTATTAGTGTCCTGCAACACAGCCTGTAAGCATTTGCCAGGGAATAGTCATGAAAATTAATAGGTTACTATCCACTGCTCCAGCTACTTATGCAATGTAAACATCTCTCGTTTGAGTTAATAGAGTGACAAGAAACTATAAACCTGGAGAAGAGATGTGGTTATAAATCTTGGCCTGCACACTATGTAACTGCCTGAAAAGCACACATCCCACTCCCACTTGGCCTTGCACACCCAGTGCTTCTTCCATGAGCCATGGGCTGGTGCACCCAGTCCATGGCTGCTCCACGGCCAGGCAGCCTCTTCCCAAAGCCTTCTCTATCATCTCAGTCCATGCACAAAGCAAGGTGAACAAGGACCATCCCCAGAGCACCCCTCTGAGATGGGATGCTCTTGCTGTCCGAGAGACATGCGAGACACACAGGTAAGACACCTGCCTCAAGCAGGGACTTGCTCTGCACATGCAGCCCTGGGCGAGCTGGGGGCAAGCAGCTACACCAGAAATCAGTCATGCCATGAACCCCTTTCCCCCCAAAATTAACAACAATGTCAAAACCTTCTTGAAATCTTGCTCCAGCTCAGGGTCTCTGAAACTTTGCTGGCCCATGGACAAAGCACTGGGGAAATAGGCCAAGGAAAGCACTGCATGTTGTGCTCCCTGCAGGCATCTGTGCTCACTGCCTGGAAGAGTCGTGTCAGAAGGTTTCTCAGCCAGTGAAATGCCTGTCAGCTCTGAATCAGCTGCGAGCAAAAGGCTGAGGTGGGAAGCACAGCTCCTTGACTGAGCTGACATGAACAGCTCCCATGGTCCCTCTGCTCAGTTCCACCAACCACCAGCTGTGCACAAAATGACACCCACTGATGTCCCCTCTGCTCCTGTGCTGTGCAGCAGGCACTTCCCAAGCAGCCAGCAGTGGGTGTGGGCACTGGCTTGAGCAGGGAGCAAGGTAGAGCCTGCATTGCTGCACTAGCCCTGAGGGCTTTGCAGCACATGCAGGGCACAGCCAGTGCTGTGCCAGGTGGCAGCTGTCTGTCCCCAGGTGTGGCCCAGGCTGCCTGCAGGTAGAGGGGCCAGTGCTGACGAAAAGGCACAGGAGGATGTGACATCACAGCGATGCTAATAGGTAGTTTGGGAAATGTAGGATGTAAATAGACATTTCCTAGAGAAAACCTGTAATTTTCTATTATCAGTGTAATAAGCAGGCAGCTGCTGTGCTCAGAGGCGCTGCAGCCAGGATGCTGGGAGTGGAGACTGCAAGCACCACTTCTGGCTGCAAACACACAGCCTGGCTGCCACAGGCCTTGCACACTCCTCTGCCCAGGCACAGAGACATCTCAGCACAGCTCACAGCTCTCTGGGTCACTTCATGTCATTCAGGCACCTGTATCTTGCTTTCAGTACAGGCTGCCCAGGGGATCTGCTCTTTAGATGCTCCCCACTCTCAGGTGTGTGGCAGGGAAGAAGATGCCCACCAACAGTGGGCCTGAACTGCACAAGGGGAATTCAGAAATGATTGAAGACATGGGAAAAAAAAAAGAGGAATATAATATGAAAGGACTTTATGGTTTGGAGTAGAGATAAGTAAGTGAGGTTTTGACATCAGTCTCATCAATATGGAGCACACTGAAGGAGAAGCACAAATATACAAACTAATGAGGAAAATATGGACCCACCAGTGCCTATTAGAAACATAAGTAACACCTATTTTTCAGAAAGGTGGCCTTTGTCTGCACAGACAGCCCATGAAGAGACTTGACTAGCTGTTGGTGAAGCTGAGACTGGCTCTGAAGGTATCAGTGAGCATCTTCTTGCTGTGAAGAAGCAACCCAAGGAAGCACCAGCTGTAATTGCACTCTGTGAACACTCTCAATGGGCACAGGTGGGTGCTGGAGTGAGCCCCTGCAGCAGAGGCAAGCAGAGCTCAGTGCAGTTGTTCATGCTCAATCTATGCTGCAAATCCCTGCCAAAAGGCTGCAGGGCTGACCCAGCTGTGGGGTGTGGAGTGCTTTGCACAGCAAATCTGTGTCCTGCCACAGCAGAGGAAAGGGTTATTTCCTGGGGGAGGACAAGGCTGCCAAGAGCCTCCAGAATGGAGGAGGAGCATCAAGGTGTTGCCATTAGGGTTAATAGCTTTGATGTGCAATGAGTATGTGCAGAAATGGTCTAATCATCATCAGCCTCTTAAGAGGGCAAACAGGTGAGAAAGTCAGAACTACTACAGCACCTGAGTGCAAAGAGGCTCTAATTAAATACTCCTGCAAATTAGTGACTCATTTAGAAGTAAAATGATTTAATTTAAACTCTGGTGATGAATTAATGTACACCTGTTCCCCCCTTTAAGGCAAACAAATGAGTAAATAAATGGGAGGATGATGGGCTGCTTGGAGAGAGTTGGAGCCCCTACATGGAGCAGTGGTTGGCAAGTCTTGTCCCATCTCTGTACAATGCTCTGCAGCCCCTGTTGCAGTAGCACTGCCTCGTCTCCCCACCTTGCTCCACAACTGCCCTGGCACCAAGAATCTGCTCCTGTTCCTTTCTGGGGGGCTCATGGGAATCACTGCTTCATCCCAAAACTTGATCAGAGTAACACTCCCGACAAACACACTCTTCCTAGAAAGCAGAAGGCCTGGGAAATTGGAAGGAAATGAGCCAGGAGGAAACTTAAAAGCACCATGACTTTTGCTTTGCTTTAATGTGACAGGGAGATGCTGTAAGACAGCAAGTGCAAATTAAGAAAAAGCCCAATTAGTAAAACTCCTCCTTCCCAGCATGGAAGTGCAAGGAACAATTTCACCAAAGCAGTTCAGGGATCCCTGCTGCTACTGCCATAAAGACAGAATCAGACCATTGAAAAGGGATTGGAAAAAGGCTCTTTCCTTGACAGACTCTAGAGCACTTTACAAATGCCTAGCAAACATCCCTGAGTGCCAGTTTGACTCTCACATACAATCCACCTCGGGCTTGCTGCTCCCCTTCCTTAGTGCAGTTCCAAAATCTCTCTGCACGCTGAGGCCCTGCTGCTGCCTCTGCTGCTGGCAGGCGTGGAGAGCCCAGGCAGGCAGTGCCCGGGGCAGAACAGCAGCTCAGGGAGCTGCACAAGGGCACGGGGACAGGAAGATGCACAGGCAGTGAGTGCTTCCTGTCCTCCTGTGAAATCAACCACATTAGCAGGAGCATTGACCACTGTCAATCTGCACCACGCCTTAAATGAGGACATAATGTGCCCCTGAATCAATGGCTGGCAGCACTTCAGCCTTATTATTCTTATTACCGGTGAGTGTCCTGTGCCTGCCAGGCAGCTTCCAATGAGCCATTAAACCAGGCAAGCCATTAAAACAAGGCTCCCTGGGTGCTACCTGGATCCTCCTGGGCTCACTGGCCCCAGGGACCCAAGCACCTCTGCTGCTACCTGACCTGCCTTGCCAGGGCTGCAGGCACGGAAGGTGCAGTGTCCTCAGAGGCTTTATGGGAAATGCAAGTGAATACAGGGTTTGGGCAAACCACCAGTGCTTCTCTCCACAGGAAACTGTGAGGAAAGGTCTGCAGCCTCCCTACACACTAGGAAGCAGGAGCACAGTGAAATCTCACACAACCTAAAGATTACTAAGAACTAACATGCCAGGCAGTGCCACACTGCCAGGGTCTCATCACCTGCTCTGCTCTGCTCCTGGGGGCCACACACTGGATGGACATGAGGAGCAATAGGATCAGGATGCAGTTTGGAAAGGAATAAGGAAAAAATCTTCTCCTGGGATGGTGATGCAGGATGTAGAGCACTACAAGAGAGCAGGAATCAGTGCTGGCTGGAGCCTGCCTGTCCTGAGTTTGCTAACAGCAATGCTCAGCTTGGTGGATCCCACAGCAGGAGTGTGAGATGTGTGTGCCCAGCAGTTTGTGCCAGGGCAGGATCCTGCCCTGGGAGCACAGGCTGCAGCGTGGGAAGGTGCCCACAGGAGGAGCTCCAACACAGCGGCAGCGCCTGCCACCACCTGCACATCCACAGTCAGGGGGCTCAGCCTTCTTTCTACTTATCTAATTCCATTAATCCCACACTGTAAATTCGCTGTAGCTTTCACTGTACACTAAAAATGAAATACTCCCCGGTGCAGCCAGGCCAGAAGCAGCTGCCAGACCCTTGTGCCCTGCTCCCCCCCAGCTTGCTGCCTGCCTGTGCAGCGTGGTGGGGCTGTGCTCGCCCTGTGCAGAGCAGATGGCAGCACTGAACTGTGCCTGCAGACGGCTCAGCTCCCAGCAACTGCATTTCAGCCTCTCCTGCAGCACCAGGGGTACCAGGAGGTACAGCTGGGATGGCTCCCAGGTGCCAGGGGTGAGGGCTAACCCACAGCTCATGAGCCTGCTCACTGCAGCCAGCTCACAGCTTGCTCTGTGCTGGCTTTGTCACATGGGCTGCACAGCCACCCGGGCTGGCACGCTGGTGTGAGCAGTATTATTTGTTCTCTCACTGTGGGAATAGAGGTCAGATGGCTGTGAGAAATCTCTGCCCACCCTTCCTGCCCCCTTCCCAGGCATGTGGGGAGGTGCTGACAGGTCTTGTTTCATGTCACCTGTGTCTAGGTTACCCTGCTATTGCTTGCACAGCCGAGGCAAGTGCCAGACTGATGGCTCTAGGCCAGCTGGCCTCAATGGTTAAAAGTGCTGTTAAATATTTGCTCTCTGCCTGTGGTGCCACTGCTCCTGGAATGTGAGCCATCTATAAACAGCCCTGCACCCCACTGAGATGTTAGGCTGACAGGCTGCTCTACAAAAACACTTAAAATGCAACTATTTCAAAGCACAATCAAACAGCAAATGGGCCTTGGGGGCTCACCTGCCATGCCTTCCTCCCTTGTGTCTCCCTGCTCAGCTGTGCTATGCCCATTCTGGCAGCACCATTATGCCATGGGGAACAGGGTCAGGGCCTTCACTTCTCAAAGCACTGGGTCATCACCACTCAGCTCTGTGTAAGGTCTGGGGCTCACAGAGTCCCAGGGTGAACATTGGGACTGTATCAATTGCTTAAAATGCAAGCATGTGCTGAGGTGTGGTTCCTGCCTCCTGGGCTCCCACAGGGGCTGCTCAGCCTGCTCCCCTCCCACCTCTGCTCTTTCCCCACCCACTCTGCAGATTCCCTTAGTCAGCAGCACACACCATGCCTGTCCTGCCCTGCAGCCCTGCTATCAAAGGGAGCTGCTGCCCTGCCAAACCCACACACACAGGGACCAGGATGAGAGCAGACCTGCTGCCACAGCAGCCCTGCACAGGCAGCTGCTGCTCTCTTCAAACTCAGTCCAGGATTCTTCTCACTGGCATTTCAAATGGAAAATGATTGCATTGATCCCCACATGCCAACAAGGTGCAACCCCTTCTACTTTTGGGTCCGTCCTAGTGTCAAACACTCTACAAGCCTGTCATGTTCGGCAATTTTCTGATGATGAGGAGTCAAACACAGCAGAATCCAGGGGAAAAAAAAATTATATGCAACAATCAGCTACTTAATAGCTGCTTCAACATGAGAAGTACAACTGATTGGTGCTCTCAACCAGCCATGATATTCTAAAGAAAGAGAAATGAGAAGAGAGAGGCTCATGAAAGCAGCTAAGAGAATTTATTTAATGCTCATTTTTTCAAAAACAGTTCCCACAGCTCAGTATTATGCTGCAGGCTCTACTGAGCACAGGCCTAATGTGAGGATGGGAGTGCAGAGACACTGGATCTTGCTGAATCCCCACCGTGCAGCAGAACCACAGCCTGCCTGTAGCAGAGTGGACAGCCCTGCTTAACATTTCAGTTGGACTGGTAACAAAAAGCCCAAGGCAGACAGATATGACTGCACACTTTGGCTCCACTGGCAGGACATACATGAGCACACAGGTAACTGCAAGGAAAGCACGTTATTCCTTTAAACATTTCCCAAGTCACAACGTAATGCTGTAGCTCATCTCTCTGGTTCAGACAGTAAGTGCAGAGGGATGCCAAGACCCTCCACCTGGCATCCCAAAGCAAAAAAAGATCTCTGTGCCTTCCTCAGGTAAAAGCAGCACACCCTTTGAACTAGCTGGAATTTGTCTCTTACCTTCTCAACATAGAGATCTGCTTTCCCTTTCCTGGCATATATAATCCTACCTTGTGGGCAAATGCTCTGATCTCATCTCATAAATCAGTGTAGGTATGGTGCAGGAAGGGGTGGCCACAGGCACAGGCAGATAACAATTCAAACAGAAGTGATAACACATGCAAAGAACACTTCCCAAATTTATTCCCTCTTTAATACTAGTGGGGGGTTTATTTACAAGTCCCCTGCAGCTCAAGAGGGCTCTGCATATAAGCACAGCAAAACATCATCCTGCCATTCCTGCTCTCATGGCTGCAGAGGAACTTTTCCCAATTTTAAATAGTTGCAACCTAATCATGCAGCCTGGAAAGTGCAAAAAAGGTGAGGGAGCCCTCAGGTAGGTCAGCCCCTTTCCCTCCACATTCCCTCCCTTTGGCAAGTTGTTCTCAGGGAGGACAGGGCAGGGCTGGAGGGAGCTGGGCTGAGAGAGGTGCAGCGGAGGGAACGGTTCCCCAAGCAGCCAGCACATGCCTGTGTGTGTGAGCAAGGGCAGCATCGTGGTGGATGCAGGCAGGACCTACCCAGGGGCTGCACCAGAGACATGGATAACGGTGGGAGCACGATCCAGAACTGCAGCAGGTTTGCAGCTCGTGACTGCAGGTCACAGGCAGAAAGCTCTGTGCAGGGAGGATAGCTTGGACTACTCCAGGGCAGTGGGACATTAGCAGAGTTTCTATGGGCACTGATGCTGAATGGCAGAGGCTAATGCCAGCACAGTCCAGTGGGAGATTAGCTGGGGAAAGCAGGAATGCAAACTCACAAGGCATGTTTGCTGGCATCAGAGGACGGTGCAGAGAGCAAAGCTTTGAACACAGATGGAAGTGAATGGGCACACATACTGCAGACCAAAATACATCAGCCAACCTGGATGGAGTGCAGCCCTCACAGAGCAGAACAAAGTAATCAGTGACAGTCTAGGTAGGCAGACATGAGCTCCCATTCACTCCTAAGACCATAACCATGGTGGCAGCATGGCAGGCTGCTGTGCATTCTCCTGCAAGGCCTTCTCCCTGTACCAGCCACGCTTCAACTGCTCAAGGTGAGTTCCCACCACTGTGGGGTTGGCAGGGAGAGCTGGTAGGCTCCCAGGGCTGGTGGGAGGACTGACCACACAGCATTGCTGCAGGGGAGGCACAGCTCAGCTCTCACCAGGCCCTCTCTGCTGGGGTCCTGGCCAGCACCACTGCACCCTGCTGCCCGTGCCGCTCTCAGGCTCACCTCGTACTCCTGGGAGAACTTCAGCCCATCGTTGGCCTTGAGCCGCTCGATGTTGTCAGCGAGGTCGCTCACGGGGATGGGGGGGTGGTCACGCATGCCTGCAAGCGAGACAAGGAGGGAGGAGGGAGAGGAGAACAGTTAGGGCTCTGCACGGCCGAGGAGGGCTCAGCACGAGCATGGGCACAGCAAACCCCAGAGGTGGGTGCAGGTGGACACGTGTGACCATGGAAGCGCCGGGCGGGATGGAGGGGAGCTGAGGGCATGCGGCAGTCCCGGAGCGTGGACAGAACACAAAGGTGATGTGCAGAATGGGCATGGCGGGTGAGCATGCTCGGACAGTGCAGCCACGGGCACACTGAGCAGGCCACGCAGAGGGCAGGGCTCGGCCAGCCCCGGCAGGAACGGGCCGAGGACACGCTGTCACTGCTGTCACTGCTGCCTCTGTGCCTCCCAGGCTCCCGCATGGGCTGAAGTTGAACACACTGGTGCTCCCACTGCCAAGGGCTTAAGCTGATCCTCTTGCTTACCCCTAACAATGGCATTAGCCATGAAGAAACTCTGCAGTGAAACCTCTGCAGTGCATGTGCACAGCTTTTTGGGTAGGCAGATGCTGTCACAGTCCCCGGGGCATTAGAGAAGGATGCGAAGGGCCCCACAGAAGAATGGCTCATTCCCTGGTAGGACATTGTACAGTGTTCTGAGAGCTGAGGAGCAGCTCTGCCCACAGCTGCATAACTCTTCAGTGATGCTCCAGAGGCAGAGCCCGCTCCAGGGCCCAAAATCCAGCTCCTCTGGGCTGGTTCATGCAAGGCACCATGGGCAGCTATGTGCCCTCCAGCAGCTTCTGGGAGGCTGCTGCGAGCTGGGATGCAGCTCAAGCCATGGCAGAAGTCTTGCCCTGCCTAAACCAGGGATGCAACATCACAGCTCATCCTGGGCACAGCTAAAGCCCTGCTCAGCAGAAAGGCCCAGAGGAAGGGATCCCACACATGGGACAGGTACTGTGGGGGTGTGCATGTGGGATTGGGAGGAGCCCTCCTGAGGCCCTGGGACTCAGAGCTTAACCACCACAACCTCCTTCTGTGATGCTGAGATGTTGAACTGGCAGGAACGTGATTGTGAAACACGTCATCCAAATCCCAAGGCTCGTGACTCCATCGGCTGCTCTATGGGTTTCCCAGAAACCCCACATGGGTAATGATGATTATTAATAGGCTGAAGCTGTTGACTCACACCCAGAGAGTCAGGCTGGAGCACAGCCAGAAGCTTCTCAATTGCTCAGGAGGCTGAATACTGCCACAGAAGGCAGTGATGGGCCACAGAGGTGATGGAGCAGTCTCCAGGCTGGGTACACACATTTTACACGGTGGTGACAAGTCACAAGGTGATAACACGGGAGTGTTACCCTCAGACCTCTGCATAAAACATCTGACATCACTGCACACAGCAAGACCCAACCCAACACACACTCATCCTGCCATTGCTCGGCAGTGCACAGCTACCCACGGATGGCCTGAGAACACACAGACAGGTGGAGAAGGAAATACCCCTATTCTGCCTTGTGCTGAGGTCCTCCTGCAGATGGTCCTGTTTGCCACTTCACCCATCAGGATCCCCGAGGTGGCTGAGCAAGCCCTCAAAGGGACAGAGATGATGCTGGTTTTGGCACAAATTCCTCACTCATGCCAGAACTCTGAGGCTGTAGCTCAGGAGCAGCCTTTGCAGAGCTGCCACTCATGAGCAACTGAATGATGAGAACAGTGTGGGACCAAGACAGAAGTGTGGGACAGGAAGGACAAAGAGACTGGAACACAGCCACAGTATGTGCTTCTTCAAACATGGTTATGTACAGCAGAGCCATGGACCACAGCAGAGCTGCAGAGCCTCATCTCTGCTGAGAAACACAAGGTGGTCTCTCCAAACTTGTGTTTTGCCAGTCAGAGAAGTGTTGCAGCAACAAAAGAGCTGCAAGAGCAGGTGGGGAATAGAGGTGGTTGGAATCCCATTATGGTGAACCTAAACAGCAGCCACTGACAGTGCAGGGCAAGATGGAGATTTGTACACACTGCCAGGACTTCCACAAGCTCTTCCAATTGCTCTTGCAAGAGGACAGTGAGCTCACCACGAGGCTAGAAGAGCTCAGAGGTCTCACAATGCCTGCAGGCAACACACACAGCGAAGCCCTTGGCTCTGCTCCCAGGGGAAGTATTTATCCTACGTCTCCCATTCCTGTGTGCATACACAGATGCCTGTACATCCCAAGGCAGGGTGGCCATACTTTTATGGTTGTTTGAGGATGAACTTGAAGCTCAGAAGACAAGTGATAAGGGGGAACTTTTATCTGCAGGCTGGTACTACTCCATCCAAGCTGCTAGAGCAGTAAGTGCCTCCTTTGTGCCCGGGATTCTGGTACCCAAACTCAGGCTGTCCAGAGACCATCATGTGCTCTGTCTGTGGCAGAGGTGACCCAGCCTAGGGAAACCAGTTTGCCCAAGGTAGGAAGAGAGTGTGTTCAACCACTGAAGAGCCCCCTTCAATTCGTCCATCTGGGATTTTTAGCAGGTGACTCCCTCCAGAATGGCCAAGGTTATCAGTCCCCATGCAGAGCCAGCTGCAGGCCTGGCACCATGGCAGAGCCTGGCCTGCCACTCCGAGGGGGTAGGAGGCTGGAGAGCAGGGAAAGGGCTGCTGCAGAGGCCTCCTGGCAGCCCATCACTCGGGACCTTCCCTTCTGCACTGTCCTGCAGTGAGCTGCTGTAGTGCCGTGCGAGCAGTACCGAGCCTGGCCCCACACATCATGTCAGAAAGTGAATCACTGCCATGTTACAGTCTGCTGTGAGTGAAGGTGATCTTCATGACATTGAAACAAAAAATACAGATATGAGAGAGAAAGGGAAAGAAAAAGCAAAAGGTGTCGAAAGATAAAAACAGGAGTTAAAACTAACTTGAGATATTCGGGCAACAGGGGACACTGGCACCTGCAAAGAAAAGAAATGGGGCAAGAACAGAAATCCCATTAGCCTTTAGTCATCATTGCAGAGGTTCAGAGATGGAAAGACAACGAGATGAAGATGAAAAGGAAAGCACCATATACCACAGCACTGGGAGCTTCCTTCCAGCATAGGACTGAGTGCCTGGCCCTGGGGCTGCTCTGCAACTGGCTGCAGCTGCTGGCTCTGGCCAGTGCTGCCCCCTGACACTGGCAAACAGCTGGAGCTACTTGCAAGGAGTGAGTCCACAGGCCTTCATGTGACACTGAGAGCTACATTTCTCACTGCACACCACTGGCCCCAGTGCCATGCCCCAGGGAAGCCTGCAAGGGCCAGCAGATGGCAGGTACAGGGGGAATCTGTGCTCCTCGGTGGCCAGGGGCACTGCACTCAGCCCCAGCCACCTCTGCTCAGTGCCCCTGATCCTCCAGCTCGCTCACAGCTCGTCAGCAGCACTACTCAGTCTCCTTTCATGGTGTATTGGGACACTGCCCAGTCCTGTATCCTCTCAGTGACTTGGCACAGCAGTACATTGGTACAGGGTGGCCAACAGTGGGGAATAACCCTTGTCTGAAGTAAAAACCACAAAAATGAAAAGCTTAATATTTAATAACAGTAGACCAATTAATTATGCATTAAACAAGTTTTCCCTGCTCAGCAAGCTCCAGCAGGGAGACCAACTACCAGGGCTGGTGGCCAGCACCTCTTGTCAATGCATCCTCGCAGCACTGCCTCGACCTCCATCGGGTGACAGGGGCAACAGCTTGGGCCCACTGGGCTTGGTGGCTTTCATGTGCCTCATTAACGAGGACAAGCTCATCAGGAGTGGAACAGTCACTTCAAGCTGCACAACACCCCCTTCCACTCCTCAGACACTCACAAGGGATGCAGCAGGGGAAGGGGAGGAGGACAGAGTGCTGTCTCTTGGTGGGGGAGCAGTGTCTGGCAGTATCCCAGGTCCTGCTGCTGTCTCGAGTGAACTGCGCACTCTGGCTTGGTTTTGTCTCTCTAGAGAGCTCTGCAAACTTAACAAATGAGCAGCATCTTTGGCTTATCCTTACTCACAGTCAGGAAAAGGAAATTTCCTGGCTCCCTCTCTCTGATGGCAGCTCTTGAACCTTGCTACAGGTCTAGCAAGGCAAGGGACACCCTTGCTGCCAACACCCTGACCTCTCTGAAGATGGGAGCAGATGCAAGCCCAACAATTCTTCACACAATGCAAACCACAAGCAGACAGCAAAGATGGCTTTTGTGCCCACATGTCACAGAAGCCTGTCCCCACGCACAGCTGTCCTGGAGCAGCCCTGTTTAACACTGTGCTCCTCCTCAAGAAGCTGAACTCTGTTGCTGACTGTGTGTGATGCCCTCCCTAGTGCTGCTCCTGGTGATCTGCCTGTTGAGATGTTCTTCCTCTGGCACACGTGCCTTCCTTGCTCCCCACAGCATTTTCCTCTCATGCTGTGACACCATCCTGTGCTGTGCTGTGACCAATTAATGTGCCAGCTCTGCTGCTGCCCACACGTGAGATCTGCCACTGGTTCTGACTGGGAGATGCACTAACTACAGACCCCTGACAGCTGCCCTGGCACAGAAAAAGATGTGCTGGTGTAGCTCAACCCAGATGTGAGCCAGACTGCTGTGAGTGGCAACAGGAAAGGCTGTTCTTGCCCCCCCTGCCAGACACAGCAGTTTTACATCAGGAAATGGCCCCTTCAAAACTCTCCTATTAGATGAAAGCTCTTAGATGAATGAACAGCAGGAGGAAAAGGAAAGTAGGTTAGAGACCAGGAGGAGCTGCAAGTTAGAACAGAACTGTATGTGCCTCATTTACTGCTGAACTGCTCCCTCCATCACAAAAGCCCAAGTGCTCCCTCAGTTCATCTAGGACTTGGACTCTCTGAAAGGCTCTGAACGAGTCAGGGCAGAGCCTGTCTCTGATCACTACAATGACAGGTACTGTGCTTGCGGTGCCATCAGAGACGTGCAGACACAAAGCAGCAGCACAAGACCTTTCTGCAGTGTGAAGTACAGCTGCCTCCATGAGCTGGCAAAGCTACAGCCTGAGGCATCCCAGGCCAGTGAAAGCAGCATGCAGAGAATGGCTTTTACTGAACTATCGTCCTCTGCACTGAGACCACCATGATCAGCAGAGTCCTTCAGTGGGCCACAGCACTGGCTGCAGAGCACTGTAGTCTGCAGGTAGCTTTTCTCTTGACCCTTAGCTGAGCAGGAGAGTCAGCACACCAAAGATCCCAGAATGAAGCTGCTGGGACACCCTCAGCAGTCTAAGAGCTCTGTGTACCTCCTGACTGCCCCAGATGCAGCCCATGTGGCCAACACTGCACCAGTTGTGCTCAGCACTGAAGCTCAGGTGTGGAAACTCCCAACTGCATGGAGGCTCCTCCCAGCTCAGGACATAACGAGCTCCACACCGTGTTTGACACACACCACACAACAGACCAGCCCCATCCAGGTTCCCCAGCCTCATGGGCCTGCAGTGACAGGCCCAGCAAGGAGGATTTGCAACCCAGAGAGGAGATACTTGGACATCCTTGGTCTAAAGCCTACTCTGTGTCACTGTGACTGAGAAGGTGTGGATCTCCTGGAGAGTGGGAAGGACTGCAACTCTGCCTCTGGCATGGGGACATGGAGAAGGGGAACCAGAGGAAGCAGGATTCAAGGGGATGAGCTGTTCCTTACCTGGAGTCTGGTAGTTGAGCCTCCTCATCTCAACTGGGTCAGATGAGTGGGCCAAGAGTGAGTCCTTCAGGCCGATGGAGTGCTCATCCTTGGAAGAGGGGGAATGTGCCCTTTTCCTGTGGACAGAGAGGGCAGAGACAAGCAGGTGAGTTCTGGCAGAGACTGGCATGAATCACCCTAGGAAGGAGTCTGGGTGCCTGTGTCCCAGACAGCCAGGAGCATCCCAGGCTCATGGGGCTCTGGGTAAGTCATATCATCTTCTGTGCCTCCAATTTCCCATCTGTGAAACAGGAAAGATTATATATAAGCAATGTCAGATGTTTGATTAGTGAGGCAGTTTTGAAATGTGGTATTCTGCACAGTATTTATTACAGAAAATGCAGAGAGATGCAAGATACTGTTTCCTCTTACTGTCTCTAGGAACTATTTCCTGTAGTGGAAGGATATAATAAAATTTTTTTTCAAGTATTAGAAATATTTAAATATAGAATGCTGTAATATAATAGTGTAAAGGCTCTTCAGGGTGTGTTTTATTGGGCCATTAATACATGTCTTGAATGGTTGAAGGCACCCAAGGCGTGTATTAATGGAACAATAAAATACAATGTTGTCTCTTCATGCTATATTTATGCCTAAAGCGATGCCACCACCTCAGGCTCTTACTGGAATTCACAGGCAAAGCAGGGACAGATCCAATCAAAAAGTGGACAAGTGAATATTAAGGAAAATATAATACTGCAAGAAGAGTTTCTAGCGAATCTCTAGGTCCCACTTCTAGCTCTAGATTACAAATATGGTGGGTATACCCAAGGGCTGGAGGAGGGTGTTGGACAGGAGCAACACAGCAGTTCTCTCTTCTGAGCCTGTGCTGACCCTGGCACCTGGCCAATAGACTGAGCATGCAGGAATACACAGAGACTTTGTCTTTTGGCTACAGTCCCCAGATGGATTTTGCCTGAACACCTCTGCTGACCTGATGTTTCCTGGAAGAGAGGGAGCTGCAGCACTGCTGCTGTACACAAATGCTAGCACATTTACCAGCCTGAAAATGGCAACAATCAGTCTGTGCTTTGGTCCTCCTTGTGAGGCCCCTGGAAGCACACTGAAGGGCTGCCAGGGTCTGCACAAAGGCAGCTGCATCCCTGGATAGTAATGACCCTGAACCGTGCAAGATCCCAAATGCTCTCACAGGCACAGGGCACTTTCACTTCCATCAGAGGCTGGGCATGCTGGGCTGCCACTAATGAGAGGCACTTAGAGAAGACACAGTGCATCAGTCATGAGTGAAACCTGTGTGTGTTCCTTGTGTGGCCCAGCCTGTAAGCTTCATCTGCAGCCTGAGGCTGCAGCAAACACTGGAGCTGTTCATTGGAGAGAACCAGCTTGTGAGTCTCACCCTACTCTGAGGCATCTCAACATCTCAGAAGCCTTCCAGCTGCCTGGACCAAGACAAAAGAGCTGAAGGACTGAGAGCATTGATAGAAAGAATGGAGAATACACAGCCAACAAATAAACCTCCTATCAGGAGCACAGCATGATGTGCAATGTGCTGCTGTGTACCAGTCCTCAAGCAAATTGGGCCATCTTTTTTGGGGAATGGGCACAGAACATAATTAAACTTTATCTCTGCCTCATTAGCCTAGTCAGGGAAACTCCTAAACCATCCTGCAGATCCCAAGCTACCCACTGCTGCTCAGCTTCAATTCATTCCATTACAGACTGGCCACTGTGAGTATTACACACAGATACCTTTGGGAGAAAATGCCTCCTCAGAGAGGCTGGACAGCCTAAACCACAGCATCACTCTGGGCATATGGGTGGTGCTGAAGAGGATTTGCTGCTCCCCCATGGGTGAGGATGCAGCAGGGACATGTGTGTCAGCTCTGGGCACTGCAGGCCAGTGCTACCTGGTGCTCCACCCACACAACTCTGGGACAAGGTTAACCTAAGGCAAGGTGGGAATACCTTCTATGGGGCCCTGGCATAGAAATCCCCTCTGGGGCCATTTTCTCTCATTAAAGACAAGCAAACATGCTGTTTCTTACAGTTGTCCAGTATTCCCTCAAAGCTTCCTCATTAGAGACTGCAGGAATGCACGTGCATTCTTGAGGGAACAGCTCTCAGTCTGAAGTGACTGAGAAGACAAAGGAACCCCTATAACTGCTGTTATTGTCAGGTTTTTTTGATTTTTAATTTAATTGCAAAAGCAATCTGGGAAGTCTTTATGTTGGAACTTCTCCCTGAGAGCTGTGAGAGGCTGGCAACTGCTAGGATGCTGATACCTTTGAGGAAACAAAGTCTTTGTAAACTCCTAAGGCTGGCATGCTCCACACTCCCAAAAACAAAGATGCCCCTTAGTAGCTTCAGGCTGGATTTTTAAAAAGGGAAATAGACTTGAAATTTTAGGAAAACAAAAAGATAAAATGGATTCATACCTTTCTTGCTTACTAGATCCAGGGAAAAGCAGGAACAGAAGAAAGGAGATGATCACTGACACAGAAAGGCACTGACTGCACATGCACAGCAGAACTCCATTTAATCAGACAACAAAGGCAGCTCCCTTCCCCAGCTAGAGAGACATATGTAAATAGAGAGCCCAGGAGGAGCAGAACCTCAGAGCTGAGCTGATAGAGAATGACCTACTGTAATTGAAGAGGCTACATGAACACATGCAAATGCAACCCATGGCTCCTCCAGAGGATGAACAATCATCACACGCTACAGCTACAACGGGAGCAGGACTGCTCTGACAGGCAGAAGGAGGTGTCTGCTCCCACAGGGAGCACAGGGTGAGGGTGGTCCTGATCCAGTAATCAGGACTGAGAGGCCCTAAGAAGAAAGCTCCACTCTGATTTCAGCCTGGCACATCCATGCCCTGTTCTCACCACCAAGGTAATGCTCTTCAGTCAAAATTCACAGGAGGGGTGGCAGCTCCCACAGATCAAGCAGGAAATTTCTACAGAGAACCAGTACTAGAGAAGTTCCCAAGGCTGCCAATCCAAGTTGTGGCAAGAGAGCAGTCAGACTGGCTTTAGGGACAAAGCTGCTCTCTTCTGTCCCACTGTTCATATGCCTCCAGAGCCCACAGCAGCTGTGTCCTGGGGCTGGTGTTAACTACCTTCTGCAGACCCAGCCCTTCGGCTCTCTTACAAAGGAGCCTTCTGCTGTGCCAGGTAGAGACCTTCCTCCTCCCCATGGCCACCAGGACTGTCTGTCAGAGCACCCTGTAGCTGAAGGTTACAAGGAAGGCCCCGAAGTTGCCAGCACCTCTAGTGCTCCTGCCATAACTGCCATGTCCCAGACTGGATCTCACCTTTTGAAGAGAAGGATGGCAATGACAATGATGATGATCAATATCACAGCCAGGACAGGTCCCATCACCCACAGCATCTCTGGCTCATCCTGCTGCTTCGCTGATGCCACTTCCATCACGATCTCATCCGAGTAGGGGCTGGCTGCATATCTCTTCTGAACAGCACAGGCAGCAGAGGGAGAGAAAAGCAAGCACATTATGCTAAAGCAACAGCTACATCCCTGAAATGCTGAGGTTTCCCCTTGCTGCTGGCTAGCAGAGAATGGTGACGCTTCTCAAACCCCAGCAACACACCATGAGAGGCTCCCTCCCTTGGCATCAGTGGAGGTCATGCTGTGGCAACAGTTTCTGCCTGGCCCGACACATTCTGGGGGCCAGCAACACTGGAACTGTTTCACTGGTGTGAAACATTCCAGTGCCAGCAACTTCAGGGCTGACAAACCCGACCTGGAGGTGCAAAATTCAAGAAGTCCAGCTAACAGCCACTTGCCAGCCCTGGACTTTCTTGGAGCCAAATCACAAGCTTCTGAATCCCAAAGAATTGCACAATGAGGCTGGCTGATGATTCCTAAGTGGTTTACAATACCTGCTGTGCTGATACCAACACATCTCTTCAGGATAGAGTTATATTAGGAAAACCCCTGCTGGGTGAGGCGGGTTTTCTTAAAGGAACGAAATGGCAGGAACATTTTCCACCTGATGTCTTTGATAAACAGACCTTAGAAAGAGGCTGATTCATACTGGTTCCTTTCCCTTCTGCAGTGTGGCAGCCCAGTGATTTATAACCTGAAGAGACAGCTTTCTAGCCCCACCAGCTAGTCAGAATCAGCAGAGACCCAAACCCTTCCTGCAGAAAAATGACACCACACCAGCTGTTCTGCTGCTGTTTCTAAGGCTTACAGAGCTGTGTTGTATCCTCACAGCGCAGAGCTGCTGGGTCAGAAGGGTTAAATGCTGCAAAAACAAATCCTTTCTACCTATTAGAGAGGGCCAGAGCTATATCAGTTCCATGTCTGTGGCTTTTGAGCAGCACCTGCTGCCAGGCATTAAGGAGTTAGAAAGCTCTGTTCCTGCCATAGAAAGTTTTGGTCACAGAAGAGGTGCCTGTGGATCTATAAATCTCCTGCTTTAAGGCTGGAGTTTAAATGTGCACTTCATGTCTTCACATATGTGAGGAGAAGAAAGGGAAGAATCAAGCCTGCTGCTGTCACACAAATGCACATCTTGATCTACTCTCACAGGTGCCCTTGATCCCAGCCAGGCTGGTTTCAAACGTGTGGAGTACAGAAAATGCTCTTATCTGGGACATCCTTCTGGCAGCACGCACTAGTTCAGCATCCTAGCTGCTCTCCTCAGACTTATCAGCAGAGGTGCCACTCTCTGGAAAGAAGTGTGGGGGGTGGTTGCCACTTTGTGAAACCTTTCAGCCCTACAAGACCCTGTTTCAATAACTGAAATAGCTGCCAGCTCCTGGTTTAATGATGTTCTTAGAGGATGTCTGCACAGGACCACTGCAACCCATCAGACTGTTCCTACACCGCTGTGTCCAGCTCAAACAACAGGGCAGGGAGCCAGCTACAGCTCTGAGCATGGCACAGACAAGAAAGCCTGTGACTCCCCTTCCTTGGGCAAGGGGCTGCTCTGTGAGGGAGCAAAAAGGCTTTGCCTGGGTCTCCCCAGGAAGGTCAAGGTGCATTGGTGGGGCAGGGAAGGAGCCCACACAAGTGTGCTAGCAAAGTGTGACCATCTCCAAAGCTTTGTGTAAGGGGCGGAGATTCATACCTTTTTCAGACACACTCTGGAGGCATTGCCTTCCAAGGGAAGTCAGAGGCAGAAGAGATCAGAAGGACTGTTATCTCAGTGGCATTTCCAAAGGCAGACTCAGAGGAGCAGGTGCCCCTGCTCCCAGAGACAGTGTTTCAATCACATTCCCTCTGCTTTTGAAGGAGGGCAATGTTATGCTCTCCTGCTGACACTTAGAGAGGAAGCAATTTCAGAGGAGCTGGGTGGGGGGGACAGGGCACAGCCTGTGCCTCATGCTCCAAATGAAAGGGAATGTGGGGCAGCAGGGGATGCAGAAAGGTGGTCTGTGGGAGCAGGGTATATAGGAGGTTTGTAGGAGCTCTGCTGCTGGCTGGTGGCTTACTAGAGGGCTGTGGCAGGTCTGCGCTAGTGAGGAGATGATGATTATAGTTGGGATCAACTAGTTAAGGTCACCTCTTCTTGCAAGGGATTGTCAGGATAGTCATCTCAAGGCCTCTGCCTTACCTTGCTGTTAATCTGTGACTCTTCTTCCCTCACCAGTGTGCACATTTTGCCACAAGAACACGTGAGCTGGATGAGTAATGAAGAACCTGACCAGCCCTAATTAGGCATTACAAGCAAATGAGGCTGAGGAAGGAAGCCACAGTTTGGAATCCAACCAAAGGATTCGGCACATCTCTGTTATTTCCATTATTTACACACTGGCAGCTGCTACTGCTGCCACCACCACTCCTGCCCTGTGTTTACAGCTGGACATTGATGTCCAGCTCTTGCAGAGCTGCTCCTTGCTTATTGCATCAGCCCCTCCCGTGCCCAGGCCCTGTGTGCTGCTGCTTTCCAGCAGGGAGACGTGCAGGAGCAGGAATCCCCACACAGCAGGGAACTGATAATCCACTGTGATGGGAGACAGGTTTGCTTCTCCAGGTGTCATCTCAAAGTGAAATTCTGGGCAGAAAAGTGCCTGTGAGGGCAGGTTTGCAGGGAGAACATCCTGTTCACTGCAGTCTCAGCAGTCTGTGCAGGGTAGGATTTTGTGGACTGTTTTCTACAGACCCTTGAACCAAAGCAGACTGAGAACCCATCCCAACCATGTGCCAAGGTCCTGAGCACAGCCCTGCAAGCCAGAACTGAGCTTGTGCAGAACGTGTGTGTTGACACTGTCCTCCACACTCATCTGTTATGCGGAGCACACGGTGCCATTTCCCTCCAAAAACACCATTTATCAAGTCAATTCCCACAGCTGCCTCCGCTCCTTCAGGCCAGCCATGCAGCCTCCCCTCCTTCCTTCACAGAAAATGCTGTCATCCTGCCTTGCAGCAATTGCTCACCCTGCCTGCACTGAGCCCAGCTCAGCTCTGCCAGCACAGGCTGCATCCCCCCAGAAGGTCCTTACCGTGTCCCCATCCTCCAGCGAGGCCAGCACGAAGCAGCGATAGCTCAGGTCTTGGGACAGAGGCTTGTTGTAGAAACCTTTGTAGTTCTTCTCATCCCCCAGGGTGAAGGTCTCAGGCAGCACATCCACTTGAGCAGCAATGTAGGGCTTCAGTCTGTCTGCCTGGCGTCGCTGCCGCCTGCTCTGACTCCCCTGGCTGATGGCCTCCAGCAGCTGGGGACAAACAAAGTGCCATCACTACTGCTGACAGCATGGCTCCATCTCACACTGCCACCTCCCTGGCTGCAGCACTCGGCAGGGGTGAAGGGAAGGGAGGAGAAGGTAACTGGATTTGATTTGTATCTGGTGGTATTAAGGAGCCAGAGGCAAGGATTATCCATTTAGGCATTGCTGGGGCATCTGTCACAGAACCTCACTGCAAGAACCTCCACAAGGATCTCAACTTTGGAAGCTGAGTCCTGGGAAGCTGACATGGAAAATGTTAGGGCTGAGACAGCCTGGCTGTGACTGTTCCCCTGAGTCATGTATCCCAATGGGCTCTGAGAGAACCAAGCCATGTTCTGTGGCCTAATTATTGGTCTGGACAGCAGCTCACACTCTCTACAGACACTGGATGTGAATTACAGCTGATGCCAATGTTCAGGGAAAAAGTGACATTTGCTGTGTCTTTTCCTTCTGCCAGTGCCCCTGTATCTCACCTGCTGCTGTGGTGCAGGCAGAGCTTTGTTTAAACCACGCAGAATGGTAACAGATTTCATGGAATGTTCAGAGTAAAAATGGCAAATTTCATAGCCACAAGTTAATGAAAAAGGATATAATGCACAAAAATCCAATTGCACTGCTAAGAATGACTCTCAAATGGTTAAAGATCTTTTTTTTTCCAATAAATAAAAATAAACATCAAGTTTGGAAGAGAAATTCTAATTCAAAATGAAGAAGGAGGGATGAAATTTCACACAGAAATTTATCAAGGCAACATTGTCAGGGCAGATGGGGAACACCAGATGTGCACACAAAGTCACACTGCTGAGCTGGGCTTACTCCCCCTGAGGAGGAGAAGCTGGGTAAGAAACCCCTTCCTCTTTCCCCTTGACAGTCCATCCTTGTCCTCTTATCAGTACTCACATAGAAGCAATTTAGGAAAACTATACCTTTTCATTATAGTAGCACCAGAAAAAAAAAAAAAAAGGAAATAATAGAAGAGGCTGGAGAAATCTTAGTTTCACAAATGTCATTGTAATCCCAAGGGGGAAAAGCAGAAAGATAGATTTTGGAGTGTGGAGTTGGCTTCCTATTCCTACACCCATCTCTTGCATCTGGCTGAGATTACAGCTGAGCCCTTTGGAGCAGAACGTGCAGCTCTGTGTGCATGTACACAAAACCACAAGGCTCTAGTTGTGGTTAAGGTTGCTGGAGGCTTCTGCCACTTATACATGTAATGCACAGCAAAAGACTGCATCAGAAAACTGCTAGGCCTGCAAAGTTCAGATCCTGAAAAATTAGAAAATTAATACTGCCTGTACAAAATTAATTCAGCTGTCTTATGTACATGCATTGTGCTGCACCCTTGACTGCAGAGTCACAGACTATCTTTTCTGTAAGTCCTCTGCTTTGTTCAATACACAGGACAGACAGTGCCTAATCAAAGAGCAGATATTCCACATTTTGTTTTCTTCTTTGCATTATGCAGCCTGAGGCCTTGTTTATTGCTTACTATTCAAATCCAGCTCTGAAGACAAAATTAATAATTTCCTCATGGGCTTTTCTATGGCGCTGATCACTATACTATTACAAGCACTTCACAAACATTAATGATCTTATCTTCCAAACAACCATATGAGTCAAGATAAAAGTGATTATCCCAATTTTAGAGATGAAGAACAGAAACACTGAAACATTAATGTAAAAAAAAGTCCACAAAATTTGAATGTCAAATTGAAAAGACATCAGCTTGTTTTGTTTTTCAAGAAAACTTAGTATTTTCTTTATAGCACTGACTGTATCCAGCTCCTATTGACTTTCTCTGCAGCTGGGGATGCTTAGGCTTTGCAAATGAGAGCTCCAGGATCTCAAACTGAGCATTCAAAAACATCACATATGCAAGACACTGGTTGCTAATGAAAATTTTGGCTTAAATAATTCGCCCGAGGCTGGGTGCGACAGAGACAGAAACTATTTTTTGACAGCTTTCAACCATCTAAAGCTGAAGACCAAAGCAACCTTCCTCATGCTGGTCCTCTCTTCCTTGTGACATCTGTGATGCTGGAAAACTTCTGCAATGAAAATATGCAGGGTGATGGTTCTCCATCACACAGCTGTGCTTCATTTGCAGAACAGAACCACAAATACAACTGTGGAGCTGGAACCTCACAAGAACAACTGTGTGGTCGTGTAAATAAAGCCAAGGGCTGACTTGCAGCTTCTGACTGTTTGTCATTTCTGACTGCTTCAAGCTTGCATCTTTGTTACCTTAATGGATCTTTCTGTGTGTGATTTGTTAGAATTTCTCCTTTATATTTTGGGGGTGGTGTGTGTGGGGAAGAAAGAGCCCACAAAGCCCTTGTGTGGGAGTCTCCTGACACCTGCACATGCCTTGGGTGTCAGAGCGCTCCTGGCACAGGACAAGCTGCTCTTGGGGTAATGGCTGGTGAATGCTCAGAGCCTTTAAGAAGCAGGTGTGAAGGGAGCTTTGTGGGTTTTGTTAGATACATGAATGAACTCTTTATCTACACTGCAGGCTTAGGTCCTGTCCAGAGAGGGAAAAGCCTCCTGACAAAAAAAGCTTAATAAACTGAAACCAATAGTTTTCTCTCCTAGCTTGTTTTAAATATCAGCATGGTCATTTCATCCAAAAAAGGCTGCAAGGACTGTACAACTGTAACAGGATCTGTGCTAGGCAGAGCTCTGAGACACTCAGGTGTTGTCTCCTAAGGGGGCACATTCTGGGAGGTGGCTCCTCCTTAGCTTGACTCCAACCTCCTTCCTACAGAGTGTCATGAATAAAGGCTAAGGGGGCACCCATCCCACAGCCCTCATCTCTGATGTGCAGCCTGTATCTTGTGTTATTGCAGCCATGCTGCTGCCAGGAGGCCTGGGCAAAGTGTGCTGGGCTGTTTGGGAATCACTTCCAGCACAGCAGCTGCTGCAGGCTCCTACCTGGTCCAGCTCCATCTCATCAGGTGTCCGCCACCGAGCAGTCAGGGTGCTGGTGCTCTGGTCTGCTGGCACAACCACGATGTAGTACCACCTGGGAAGGAAGGAAGGAAGGAAGTGTAAACACTGCACCCTGAGCCATCTCAGGCTCCCTGACCATTGGCAGATCTCCCAGTGGTGTCCCTGACCATTTGGCAGGTCACCAAATAATGTGTGCCATATGACTCAAGGATGACCTACTCCTTTCCCCGGCCTTTGAACAGCAGAAGAGCTCAGTAAGGAAAAGGCTGGCTTCCAGCTGCACCAGAGAAGAGAATACTCATTACCACTCATTAGGATAATGAAGATCTACAGACTGGGTTCCAGAGGGTGGTGTAGGAGCTGTGAGAAGGACATTTATATAATCGGATTGTAGCAAGAACCCTGGGGAAATTGTGCTTCAGCTCAAGGATACCACAGTAACGAATAAGACTTCCACAAACTCGCTTTTTTAATCTCCTTGAGGCTTTAGGCATTATTTATTTAAAGGATATTATACAGTGTCAGAGAAAGTCCCTCCTGATCCTCAACTGTATTTTTGCCGGTAGCATCTGGAGTATACCCACCAGGGTGAGGGCAAACTGTCAGAGAATTGTCTTAATTTTATTACACATCAATATTTGCTCAGAAAAAGCCAAGACCGTGATCCATAATGTGGGTAAATGCCTGCCTCTGTACCACAGCCTGCTTGGAAATTCACTCCCAGGTTACAAAATCCACACATTGGCAGAGATCTGCCCTGCCTTTCTCTCTCCACCCCTAGCCCCCCACCCTGCCTTCTCCACCCAGGAATGGCACCTACCGAACTGGCACAGTGGTCTGCACTTTGGGAAGAGTTAGTGTGAATTTTCCTTCCTGTATGTACTTGTTTGTGGCGATGGGTTTGCTTTGCAGGACATCAGGAGCAGTGCGGATTGAGACGAGGTGCTGGAGCCCCCCTGCACTGCTCCCACGGTTCATTAGCACAAAGGAATAGTCTGTGTCTGGCTGGAGGTCACTTATGAGCTTCTTCATCGAGTGGCCGTCCACCTCCACACTCTGGCTATTGTACAGAATCTGAAACAGGAAAAGGACATGTTCATGCAGCTGACAGCTGCTGCTGCAAACTCACACTCAAAATAGCAGCACTAGAGATGACAGTCTGGCTCTGGGCCCTCCCTCAGGTGGTTTGGCTACTGTATGCTTTGTAAACAGCCATAAATCTTTAGCTAAAGAAGAGCAACCCCCAGCAGAGGGTGGGTGAGCTCTGCTCCCCGTGCCTCGCAGTGATGGAGCACAGAGGGGTCACCTCAGCCTGGGTGGCAAGGCCAGCAGTGAGGCTGGTGGTGCCACATGCACTGCTTTTCAGTACCTACTTGGGGGAGGAATCCAGATGGCTGTGCCTTGCCCCCATGTGGAAATGAATGGGTCTTTGTTTCCTGTCTCATGAGGCTTGTGGTGTAAAATCCTGTCTGCTTTAAATTGGTGTCACTCCCATGTCTACCAGCTGATGGCTGGTTGGATGCTGAAGGCAGATCATCCCCCTCCCAGCAAGGTGACCGGGGGGGTTACACGCCTCACCAATGATCTGACAAATCCGGCACAGGGCTCACAAATTGGTACCCAGGATGGCGGCTCTGCAGGTGTGACACCCTGTCGTCATGGCAACAGATGCTGGCGCCACAGCTGTGGGCAGGAGGTCGGAGCAGCTTTTCCCTGCCGTGCCTGCAGTGAGGGCTATGGGCAGGGAAGGGCAGGGCTGCTGGTGCCTGGGGGCAGTCCCCCATGCACAGCCTCCCCCCATGGACCCCTCAGCTAACAACATTTCTCAATGCCCTGTTGCAGATATGCAGGACCCCCACCTCCCCCCAGGCACAGCAGCCATGGGCACTGCTGGATTAGCTGAACCCAGAAGACCATCTGCACTGGGAACCTCCATCCTGATCCTGCTGGAACAACTCCTTATCTCAAAACCCTGGGTGCTGCCTCTGCAAAGCAGGACCTCACACAGTTCCCAGAGACCAATGGGGTGTACACAGCTAGAGAGGCCATAGGTTGTGTCCCAGCTGTGAAAAACCAGCACATTTCTTTGTACCAGGGGACTGTTCAGCATGGCAGGGGAGTGCTGGATTTCTGACAGTGATGTAGAGATACAGCATGCCAAAAACTGGCAATGGTAGAGCTGGAGCATGTTAAACCATGCCAATTACTAGGTGTTACAGGCAGAGACCTCATGGTAAAATGTGCTTGTTTCAACAGTGGCCTTGAAAGAAAGAGAAGACAGCTCTGTGGAAGACTCATTATTTGAAATAATTTTTCACCAGCTGAGCCCACTGTTCAGGCTGACGCTGGCAGCAAGGGGGAGACCAAACTTTGCTTCAAGTCCCCTTTTCAGCAGGTGGCTGAACTCTTCAGAAAGCTGCCAGCATTCTAGGACAAGGGCAGCTGATTAGCACTGCTCTAATGTTCAGTGTTGGAGCTGGAAGGAAAAGAGAGGTCCTGGAAAGAGATCTGAAGGACAGCGGAGCACAAGGACCTGGCTAGGCCTAGAATTTGCAGCTCAGCTTTTGTGTTATCCAAACAGCAATACCCACAGCATGCTTCAATCCTCTCCATGTCACTTTGCATGGAGATCAGGATAGGAAAAGACCTCCAGCTTTGCTGTTGAGAAAAGACTCCTAACAGGTAACACAGCAGCAGAGAGAAGCCAGCTATGGAGAAGAGATGCAATCAATCTCATTTGTTGACATGCTTCAGTTTTCGGGAATGGACTGTGAAAGTAAGCACCGAGTAACTAAAGCAACAGGTTTGCAGGGACAAAGGTCCTGCTGCTGCTCCACATGTGAGCAAGGCTGTCAAAGGTGGCATAGTAGAACAGCCAGAGAGAATTGTTTTCTGTTGTGACTCCTCTTAATAGTATTTTCTCCCAGGTTTTAATCCCTTTCTCCAAAGACATGTGCATCAGCTGAGTGCTAAAATGAGTGAAAAATCAAAATGAAGAAATGCTTCTTGCAGCACTGGAATCAGATAAGTAGATGCTCTGGAACAGAATTAGATACACCATAAACAGGACTACTAGACTTCAAATCATCTTAGCAGCTTTGCTGTCTGGACCAGCACCACCCCTTCCAATGACATTGGAACATGTAGTTCAGGTCTAGTCTAGTACAGGTCTAGATACACCAGCTGCCAGTAAGTCAGGGCATGTTCTGGGGAGCAGCAAGACCTCTCTTTCATGTGCTCCCACACAGATTTGAACAAAACCAAGCTTCCAACATTAAAACTTATGCTGAAAGGATGATAAGCCCACAGAGTTCTGCTGCCTCTTGGATAAGATTTCTCATTATGAATTCTTCCCTAATAAAGGCATCACCAACTGCTTCTCAATGTGCTCTAGGGAAGACACCCACCAACTGCCTGCACACGAGCATGTGCTGGGACAGAGCCATTTTCCTAGAGCAAGAGGAGGCAGAAGAGATGGTAAGCATTTCAGTTCAGAGTTTTCCTGCTGCTCTGCACTGTAACTGGCAAAGACACAGCCTCTGAATCAGTGCTAACACCGGATGATGATTTTTATTGCGATGCACAGGAGTTTGCATCCAAAGACAGTGAAATTGCATTTGCAATGCCTTCCTGAAGCATTCTCTGCCATACCTCCTTTTCACAGCTGCTGCAGCAGTTCCACGTCCCTTTACCTGCCACAACACATTGTCTTCTCAAATGTTATGCACCATTAGTTAAGGCCTCTACATAAACCTTACACTAATGTAAGGGCTCAGAGACAGTCATCCATGTGCAGCTGGAAGATGCCTGGAAGCTCAAGCAGGAATGCTATTTAGAAGTTGCATCATGGCTCACTGGTAACTACCAGAGTCAGCAGCAAATCTGGCCCAAGGGCTCTGAACTGCCAAACAGTGCTGACTAGCCCATAGATTGCTGTAAAATGTCATCTCTGCTGCTCCTACCTAGAGGAGAAGATTTGCAAAGCTAGGTGGGTCCAAATGTCACTGCTGAAGTTCTCACATTTGATTTCAAGGCAGTGTAGAATGTATTGAACTAAAAGATGAAAAGACACATAGTGTGCAACACTGGGAAAGATAACAACTCGATGGAAAAGTAGACAAGGCTGGAGTATTTGCAGGCAGGAGTAATTACTACATTCTATGGGACACACTGTGAGAAAGCACTGCCCAGCATTCTCAGGGGTTATTTCCAAACCTAGATCATTATAATTTTCAAAAGGCACTGTTCCTTCTGCCCATTTCTAAAATACCTTGTAATGCTGCCTTTAACCAATATATCCTCTATCCCATGCTTAAGTTGAAGAATGTATCTCAGGAAAATGCACTTTCCCCAAGGAGAAGGTTGTATCTGTCTTGCACTTTCCATGAAAGATCCAGAACAGCCTTCCGCAGTGGAATAAAAAAAAAGGAATAGTGCCTCTGCTCCACCACAACTGCTGGGCAACATTTTACAAGGAATTTATCTCTTGGACCAGAAGAAGCTGTGAAAATTCCCCAAAGAGATCTCAAAACTTCATTATTGATTTGGCAGCAATGAAAAATCTTAAGGTCTCAGTTCATTCTCTAATAAAAAAAGCACCAGTCCTGCCTGTGCCTCACTATTCATTGTCAGAACAATATCTACTTTAATTAAATCTGTTAAAGTAGAATATGACACCCTTTGGGACATAGATTTAGCATGAGACTGTTTATCAAGTGTAGATAATACTAATTGTTCCCATGGAGATTTATCTGCTATGCTAGTTACAGTATTAGGCTCTGGCCTCAGCCTCCCATGTGCCTGAATTGGAGGAGAGAGGTGAACCTTGTTTATAAAAACACAGAATCCTGAAGGTTAAGGATTTCTTTCAACTAGCACAATCAATGAGTTAGAGCTGACCCTCTTAGCTCCTGGCCTTGACTCACGTGTGTCTGCAAGTCTGGGAATATTCATAAAAGGAAGGCACTATTAGAGAAATATCCTTTTAACACTCTGGTTTGCATGACTGCTCTTAGTTAACAAGTGGCTAATGCCATCTCCCATGTCAGCCGAGGGTTAACCCACAGCAGGAGCAGACCCTGAGTCACCTTGTGATAGCCATCACAGCTATGCAGCCAGGAGAGGAGACAGACAGGGCATCAGCACTACGTCCCTGGCTCCTGGCTGCCTCCAGCCACTCCCCCATCCCTGTGTGGTAGGAATGCTCCCAAGGTCACACTGTCCCTCTCCACTGCACGGTCAGACAGCAATGTGGGCTTTGGGCCACAAGACAAGGCAAAATGAAGCACACTGGCTCTGCAGCAGAGTGCCAAGTAACAGGCTCTGTGAAGCTCCTTGCAGCCAGACATCTGAACACTGATCCTAATGCGCCCTACATCTGGGAGAGCTTTGAATACCACAAGGTCTTCACAAAAGCCTTGTCTGCTTCAGCTAAACTGTATGTTAACAACTGCTTGCTATTGATCAAGGTAATTCAGCTTCAGGGTTTAAACAAGGAGAGTTAGTAACAAGGAAGGGGAGGTACTCACACACTTTGATGTGGATGCAGTTCAAGATTTCCCCTCATTCCCCTGGCCACGGATCCCCCACAGCTCATGCAGGCCTTGTATTTGCACTTTGGGCACAGCATGGCAGGGGGCACATGCAAGAAGAAAGAGAAGTCACACTGCTTCCACCCCAGCACCTTTGCAGAGGCAGCAGATTGGTGCTGAGACTGGGAAGGTTATCTTCAATGATGTGACATGTTGGTCTTGTTTCTTAAAGGAGAGAAAACTGCACTGAGATGTACACACTCCAGTCTTTACCCACATAAGTGACAAGTACTGGGGGTCAGACAAGAGCAGGAAGGCAGGGTCATCAGTGTTGTCTGCAGCCTGATGGATGACATCACATCCAGAACTGTACTGATGAAAACAGAGCAGCATTCCTGCACAGTTCCCTCTGTACTGACTCATTTTGTGCTGCTCACACTTTAAGACCTTCAGGAAGTTTGATGATGCTTCTTCCCTTCACTCCCTGAGATTATGCATCTGCCCTGATGCTCTGAAGTAACTCATGAAGGTGATATGGATCTTTGAAAGAGGACTTGTTGCAAAAGGGGTTACTCTTAGTTTTATTCACTGGCTGGTTTTCAGACCACTTTGTCCTGCTAATTTCTTGTGATTAAATCAAATTTATAACTTTTCACACCTCAGCTCCATGTCAGGCATCAGGACAAGCTTGTGTGACTACCTACATTGGTGAGCCTGACTGACAGGACCCAGCTGACGCTGTGATCCACTGTCCTGCTCACTGCTACAGGTGGAGCTTCCGGCCCTCCAAATCCCACTCTTACCTTAAAAGGCACTGCAGATTTATAGGAGTCAGGCACTTCCCAGCTCAGCAACACAGATGTTTTCATGACAGCATTGACACGGAAGTTCTTAGCAAACACTGGAATGAAAAACAAGGTATTTGAGCACTGCAAAGCCAAGCCAGGAGGGAGCCAGGCGGCAGCTCGACTCCAAGTCTCTTTGTCTAACTCAGCAGCAGAGGTCAAAGAGTTCAGCTACAGCAGAGAAGTAAGAAATGAGGAGAAGAGAGCAGTAGCCTTTTACCAAATCTACAGTCTCCAGAGGAGTTCTGCTTTTTGACTACACTTTTCAGCATCACAGAAAGGAAGTTGTAGGCTGAGCTGCAGCCTTTCTCTATCCCCACTCCACTCACACTCCCTTGGCCCTTTGTTGTGATCAAACAGCAGTGTAATTCAGGTACTGGATCGGCAGATGACCCTACTCAACCACCCACTCCAGTTCAAGCAAGAGCCTTTCATGTACAGATAAAACATCCAAGTGTGCCTGTGGATGCAATTAAGGTACCACCAACGCCCCTCTCCCCCCAAATGGCAAATTTAGAAAATCTTTGCTGAGCTTTCCCTCACTGAACTAGTTTTAGACTGGGGAGCCACACAGTACCTGATCACAACAGTCAGAGCAGAGGGGAGCGAAGCCTCATGAACCAAAGCAAAGGTCCCTGTCCTGGAGGCAGAGCTTCCTGCTAGGGTTTGTTAGAGGGGCACTTACCTTGCTCTACAGGCATGGTCCGGGACTGGATGCTGGGGCTGAGTGGCCCAGCCCCCTTATTGGTGCGGGCCCTCACTTTGATGTCATAAGTGGTATCAGGTTTCAAATTTGTCAAAGTGATACTCGTGTCCTTGGTGATGTTAGCCAGGTCCTGCTGGCTATTTATGTCCCTGTATACCACTGTGTAGTTGACGATCTTGCCGTTCCTTTCTGCCAAGACCGGGGGGTCCCAGGCAACTTCTGTGGTGGAAGTGGTGAGACCCACCACACGCAGGTTCTGCGGGAAGCCGCTCGGCACATCTTCGGCAGTTGTGATCTCCTTCTCAAACTCCTCTCCTGGGCCAGCTCTGTTCTTGGCAGACAACTTGAAGAGGTATGTGGCCCCCTTGTGCAGGTTGGTCACTGTGTAGTGATGATCTCTCTTCCCGAAGTCTATCGTGTTCATTTTTTCCTCATCCAGACGTCTGTACTGCAGCCGGTAACCCAGCAGCTCCCCTACCATCTCCTTGGGTGGGTGCCACTGGATGAGGGCTGTGTTCATGGCTGTCGTGCTAATCATCATGGTGGGCTTCCCCGGGACTGCAACATAAACACACAATGACCATCTATAGCCTGGGAGGAGGGAAGGAAGGACCGCTTCCGTGCTGCTCAGTCCATGAGGAGCGAGGAAAGTGGGAAAGTTCAGACAACAGGGTGAAGAGGATGACAGACAATTCACAGGGATAGAGGCAGACTGACCCTAATCCAGTGGTGAGGGAAGCTGGAGCCAGCCAGCTCTCGGTTGCCATTTTCCCACGTGCTGCCATTTAAACAGGATATAAATTCAGCCATATCCAGCCCCAAAATTCATCCCCTTTTACAGGAAACGATTAAGGTACCTCAAAGCATCATATTTATCTCAGAGAAGATCTGAATCCCGTCCTCCCAATCAGTGGTCTTCAGACACTCCAGCTAGTGCACAGCACCAGGCCATGCTGGCCCTGAGGCACTGCACCACAAGAGACACCCCGAAGCCCGATTCCAGCGCCCTGGTCTGTCTGGAGGCAGACAAATTTCATCCTGAAACCTTGCAGTTTTACCATCTGCAGAGGCAGCGAGCAGAGCTGGGTGGGCTGTTTGCCATCAGAATATATTTTGGTTTAGTTGAGAAGCAGATTCGTGATGTCAGTGTCGATGGGAGAGGTGAACACAAGCGTTCCACAGGATTTTTGCTTATGCTGCACAAGTCAAGGGGTGTCGCCGTCACTGGTTAGGAACTGATGGCTTTAAATTGATGGTTTAATACCTTGATCTCCTTCAGTTAAAAAAAGGATGTGTCTTCACATCAGCTCAGATTTGTAAACAAATCAACTGATAGGAAAGATACTCAGAATCAAAGGCATGGGGCCATAGATATGAAAAAAAAAAAAAAAGAAAAAAAAAAGAAAAAAAGAAAAGGGATTGCAGCCAAACCTAGTTAAATATCCTTGCAGTTTTTTGAAATGTGTGAGCCCACAGTCGAGCACAAGAGAAAACCGTATTTGCCAGAATGATGCCCGCTTTCTGCCATCAGAGGGCGACACCAACGCTCCCCTTTGAGGTCATGCCCGCAGTCGAGCCCGTACAAAGGCCCTGAGAGCGTTTTTATAGGTATTTAAGACATATAATTACATTGCCATTGCCAGTGCCATCCTCGTTGCACTCATAATACAACGTCTAACAGCAGCTAGTATTAAGGGACACAGTATTTTCAAAGCTGATTCCAAATATTAACCTTAAAATGCGCATCATAACATGGGAAGATCCACTGTGATTTACAGTACAACACTGGGATGTTTAGGAAGCTCTTCCTGTTTATAGGACAGCTGTAGCAATTTGATGAACAGAAAATACATCATGGCAAGGCACCAGGGAGACAGCATGTGAGATTGTGACAGTGGAAACTACCTCTGGAGCTCCCCATATGCAGCGCGGAGGAGATAGCAAGCTGTTCCTTGTTTAAAAGCACCAGGAACAAAGGCTCTCAGTTTGCACAAGCTGCATTCCCATAACAACAACTGGTAAATGCTGTTCCCGTGGCTGATGTGAGGAAGCAGCAGGATTATTGGTTGTAGGACAGGCTAGTGAGTGGACAAGACAGTGTCAACTAGTTGGTACCACTGCCAAAGGCAAGCTTGACCACACCTGGAGGGAAGTGCCAGATGACTCCTGGGTGCTCCAGCTCCAGGCGCAGGTACGACCTACTGAGACAGCAGAACCGAACTGGCTGGGATCACCAGGACCTAGAAGTTGTGTCTGCAGCACTTCTGTGGCAGATTTGTTGCATTCCAGGTTTTACCATGGCTCTAGGAGCAGCCAGGCTCAGCCATGTAAGCAGTATCAATGGCAGAGGGGAGCTGAGAAGCCCCTCTTAGGAGCCCGCTGTGCCAGGGGCCCCTCCAGGCAGCACTGCAGTCACCACAGGAAGCAAGAAATGGCACTTGCCTAAAGGAACAAGGTGAGGACAGGCCAGGACTCCAAGGCTGAGGGAGAGCCTGGACTTTCAGGCTTCCTGTTCCCAGGTCTCTGGACTATGCAGATGAGCTCAGACCCATGAGTTTCAATGTTCTCTCACCAGCCCTGGTAGAGTATCTCCATCTGTTTGCTGCAGTTTGCTCAGGTGATCCAGTGCCAAAGACCGTTAAGCATGGGCTAGAGATCACAAGAGTTTGTACCTCTGCAGCATCTCCACCCCTCTTGTTTCCTCCTGGCCTTGGCCATGCTCCCCACGCACCTCTTGGGAGGTTTTACCACCACCTCATGAGGCTGTGACACTGCTCCCCACACTCACCTGCCCCTGTGGTGGTGATGACTTTGGGCTTGCTGCGGGCACCATCTCCTTTGGTGGTGTAGGCAGCAACTGTGACGGAGTAGGTGGTTTCTGGCAGCAGGCCTCCAATGACTGTCTCCTGGGAGCACATTCACGAGGCAGAGAGGAGGCAAACAAGAAGAGTAAATACTTGTTACTAGAGTGAGCCAAAGGAAGGCACCAGGGTCAGTGTCTCCAACAGCAACACACTGACAACACTCTCTGGCTCACACTCATGCATCGTGCTCACACACATGTTGCACAGAGCCAGCAAACAACTGCTGCCACTCCAACACTCACGTGCCTCATTTCAACCCCTGCCTTTAACACTTGGCCTTTCCAGGGACCCACCAGCAACCCATGTCAGCAGCTCTGCTCTCCCACGGCTTCTGCCAAGAGGGAGATCTGATCCAGATATGGGCCTGTGTGAAAGCTAAGTAAGAGGACTGTGGAGCTGTGAACCAGAGCAAAAGTCAGTTCACCTGGCTATGAGAATCTCTTGGGGGATAATTCCAGGGTTTTTAAAGTTGTGTCTTGCAGCAGAGCCGTGGGGAGCACAGGGAGGCAGTGCAGGGGTGGGGGGCCCCGGGCAGGGAGCACCTGCAGCTCTAAGCATTGTGTTCACCCTCCTTGCCAGGCACTGGGTTGCAGGGATGGGATAGGTCAGTGCAAGGCCCTGGCAAGACCTGTAGGGAAAACCTCCATCGTGGGAGGTCTGGGAGGGGGGCGGACTCACAGGGTGCATCCTTGCAAGCTCTGGCTTCTTCTGGGCAGGAGAAGGGCATGGCTCTGCACTTCAATTTGAGATCAAAGAGAGGAGCACTGCTCCTCCCTCCTGGCCTCCAGCAGCAATGTGACTGGTGCCAAGCCTGGCTGGCCAGGCCTGTGAGCTCAGCGAGCTCAGCAGCTCCCAGCAGCTTGGGCAGGTACCCCTGAGCAGCGTTCATCTGTGGTGCTGTGGGAGTGTCTGGGCCATTAGCACTAATAACCCATTGGGTCAGGGAGCAAGAGATGAACAGGCTGGAGAAGAGGCTGGGGAAGCTTTTGGAACGGAGGCAGCGGCTCCATGTTGGTTATTTACCCCTTCAGACAAGGCGATGAGCAGAGATGGAGCAGGTTAAGTTTGAGCTGCTGAGAACAGGCAGCATGGGCACTGTCAGAAGCTGCTCCAGGGGCCTGGCCCCTGCCCAGGGGATCCTTGCCAGCTTGAGGGGTACCAGGGGTGCCTGTGGTTGCAGCCACTCTCCCATCACTCAGTCACACAAACACCCACGCTATTAAACCTGCTGATTTCCAGTCAGTGCTGCTGGTTCAGGTTACCTGCCCAGGCTTACTCATCCAAATCACCACATGACCGTCGCAGAACCAGCCAGCCCAGAGAAGTATCAACAAGCACCAACAAGAACCCCGCCAAAATCACCGTGTGAACCAGAGTCCGACCCCACTCCGCCCCTGCAGCAGATGGTGCGTGCGGGTGAGTGGACGCGCAGTCCCACCGGGGCCAGTGGACCCGCGGGGAAGCACTCTCACAAAACCTGCAGACTCTGAACACCCCAGGAGAATTCACTCCTCCCAAACCCATGCAAAGAGAAGTTCTCACGCGGAAGCATGCCACCGGGAGCAAAGCAAGCAAGCTGGGAGGAGGGGAGAGAGACGAGGGATGGATGAAAGAAGGTCTGATTGCATAATGCAAACACAGTGCTGTCATGACACAGCCACTCCGAGCAAGAATGCTCCATTATAAAACAGGAGGAGAAATGCATCGTGCTGGGGAAGCTCACAGTAGGGCACGTAATTGGATTGCTGACTCTAAAAAGGTCATTTTCTAGTTTGTTCCTCCAAATTTATATCTCAGAATTATGTGGGGAAAAATTGAATTTAACTGTTTAAATGTGATTGTTTTCTTATTACTATCTGTGTTTCAACCAAAGGTCATGGTTGAGGGTGTAGGTTATTTCTCATGACTACGATCAATGTGGTTTAAAGATTATGTATCTAATTTTACCACATAACTTGGTGGGCCAACTACTGCAGGATGAGCCTCCTGAGTTGATCACTTGAACCTGGCTAAAACTACACTGCAACAAGCTGGAAATACAGATTATAGGAAATGTCAATTGCTTTTCTGCATTTAGGAGCAATCTAAATGCCGATTTTCTCTGGATTTGCTGCTTGTGGAAGGTTTCACAATGTAACTCTCCAGCCTCATTAAGGGAGCGAAAGGAATGTTTTGACAGTACTGTGTCTACAAAATTCACAAATCGATTTACCAATACCCTCTCTTCCAACCTGGAATACACACAAGTGGTACTTACATGGTCGACGGAGTCCTCAGCTCTCCACTGACGAGGGAGAAAGGAAGGAGGAGAGAAAAATGGAGACACAGAATTTTAAGGGGCAACGTGTAGGAAAGGGATGACAATGACGACAACAGCAAGGGTTAGCAGAACTGGGTTGGGGGAATTACAACACTTATACACAGAGGGTCACTTGACACAGGCTGTGCCAAGGGAAGAAATGGCATAGAGCAATTTTTGACATGCTGCTAGCCTGAGCAATGAGTCTGAGATCATTCACACAAACAGACAAAGAGCTTCCTTCTCACTCGGGTGGAGAGTCCCCCCTTACTTTTTGTACTTTGCAGTACTTTCCCCTTCTGGCTTTGTTTGCATTTTTCTGCCTCTTCCATGAGCAGAAGCAAGAAGGGACAGGTTGTACCAACTAGGCTCTGAGGGTGACTGCTGCCTCACAAGTCACTCACAACAGTTCTGTTGCCTAATCTCCAGTTTCTGTTCTAGTGATCCTCCAGTCACCATCTCTTGTTGAGAACCAAAGACATCAATACACAAAACAGAGGCACTCTCTGCAGGGAAGCACCAATGCAGCATTTCTAGAGCTTCTTTTTCCTGTATCATTTGCAAAAGGCTCTGGGGACTTCAGAAAACCCGAAAAGTGCCATCTGTCATCAACAGTGCAAGAGAAACTGAGATATCACACAGAGCTTCACACTAAGCTGCTCCTCTCCAACAGTGGTGTGTGGCTTGGAGAGAGGTTCAAACTTGTGCATGTACTGAGGAAACAGCTTCTCACTCCCAATTACACAACACCAAATGGCAAACACTCATTTGGCAACAGCAGCCCTGCAGGGAAAGCTTCTACACAAACTAATCCCCACCAAAAGCTCACATGGATTCCTGGCCATACAGGCTCAATACAGGCTCTGAACTCTTTTGGCTGGATTTGGGCTTGTAGGGCATCAAAGGTGTGTTGGGGTGGTGAGACAGTAGAGCCTGGCTGCTGGCATGCATGCCCACAGCAGTGCTCTTTGTGGTTGGTGCTCCAAAGGAAGGCTTGCAGAGATCACACAGAACTCTCTCAGCCAAGGTGATGTGTTACAGCTCACGTTACTAAATCTGCCTGGGGGAAGCACCGGCCCGTGGGTTCAAGCATAGAGATGAAAGTGAAGATAGGTATTATTGCCCCTGATTCACAGTGTGAGACCTAGCAAACCTTGCTTCTGTGCCTGACCTGCCAGCTGTGAAACTGCTCAGATACCAATTTCCTCAGGACCCTGGGAAGCTCAGTGAACACTGCTGAAGTGTTTGGGAAGCTGCAAGTGTAACACAAGCACTAAATGGCATCAAAGATACAAGTTGCCTTTTGAACTCAGGCTATTTGAGGTGGCTTTCGAAGGCTGCAGCCTATCCACAGTGGCATAGTACTCACCTCGGCAGTAAAATACATGGCATACTTTCAAAATATTTGCTATTTTATTCTCTATATTCAGAGAGAAGAAGCTGTTGGAGAAATGTTTCTCTAGGATTTTATTATAGTTCACTTATTAGATGCCATGAGACTGGAGTACAATTATTCCCTAAACCATCCAAACAGTAAATTTCAGCAAAGAGGTCAAGTTTCCCCTACATACTTTTTATAAAGCCAAGACCCTCACTAAGTATTATGGTCACTAAAGGCTCTCTTTTCACACACCCTCAGTACCATTTCCACTGCTGCACACTTAGCTGGACCCAAGTCATTGGTGTTTATGTCCCACCCATGCCAGCCTGCCCACACCATGGTCAGCAGCCACACACTCCTCCCTGCTGATCTAAAAGCTGGCACAAGTCCTGCCATAGGAAGGATCCCAGGCCTGGTACCCACGTCTCCTACAAAAGCATGTCCCTGGTGGTGGAAGCCACGTGGCTGGGAACACCCAGCCTGCCTCCACGTAGCTACAGGGGCAGAATGTGACGCCTCACTGCAAGGAACAACAGAGCAGAGCTGGACTCAGGAGGCCCCTCACACAATAGCAGGGAGTTTATCATGCCCTAGGATTTTAAACCAAGTGTTTAACGTTCAAACTCTGTTTGCTCTAATGTTTTAGTGGACTTTAATCTTGCATTAGATCAGAGTGCAAAGAAATGCCTTGAGATCTGTGCTGGAGTAACAACTGTGAAAAGCCAGGCCTGCATAAATACCTTGGTAGAAATTCAGTTTCATTACAAAAATTTAATCTACAGATCAAAACATTTCCTTCCTTAAACTAGCTCAATTGCTTCTTAACTGTTTAAGGTTGGTCAGTAAGACAAATTGATCTGAAAAGCCCAGGAGCAGTCATAAAAAGAACTGAGAGAGGGCTGTGTGCATGAGGCAGGATGGCTCTGGGAAGTGCTAAAGCTAACAGTGTGTATTTATGGCAGCTGCAATGCTTTAATGTTTCATTTTACACTTCAACACAGCATAGTCATGTCTCACCAGGGAACGGCTGTTTTCCCTGACCAAGGCTCTTGCAAAAGACAGATTCAAGCCCTCAACAGTCCCAGCTACGGGAAACCAATATTGGTTTTCCTGCAGATCCTTCTCTTCTTCGGTGACTGCGGTGCAACAGTGGAACTCCAGACATAAACTCAGTTACTTGGTCAATGAGATGCAGAGGGTCTGAGGGTACCAGAACTTCATCTTGGTCCTTCACTGAAGTGCCTCTTGGATGATGCTTACAGTTTTGTTCTACTTAGGAAACAGAGAACATCCCAGCCCCATGCCAGACTCCCACCTAGGCAAGTACACACGTATTAGATGTTCCAAGTACATTCAGAGAAAGGTCCTTGACTATCACACCACGGAAAAGGGAGGCTGCAAATTCCTGTGTTGTGCCTGGGGTAGGTACTGCTCAGGGAGAATTGAAGTCTGCTTTCTCCTTTGATCTCAATCCAATCGCTTGAAGTGATTGCCATTTCTTCTTCCTGCTCTTCTGGAGCAAGCTGGTGGGATGTGCACTTAGTTTGCGTGCTGGTTGGTGAAGTGCTGCCTGCAGAGACCACACCATCCTCCTGTGAGCCTGCAGCCCTTCTTGTGGGCAGCACATACCCCTCCTGTGCCATGACTCTGTTTGCACAGCAGGAGGAGAAGGTGGCAGGAAACTCTTCTCCACAAAGCCTGACCTCTGTGCAGCCAGCTGTCCCCAGCCAGCCCTGCAAAGTTATTAGGGCAGGCTGGATCTGCAGGGAGGGTGGGCTTAAAGCCCATTGCCCCCCCTAAACATCCAGCAGCTGCCCAGAGATTGGAGACCAAGGAAATGCGGTGGGCCCCGTCTGCCCCTGTCAAGCTTAATGCTTGTGTCCCCTTGCCCTGCTATCCCTCGCCTACCTAGAGCTGGTGAGGACTTAAGTAGTGGTGGAATGCCCTGGTTTCCTTTCAAAAGCCCTCTCTTGGTGCTTTATGCAAGACCCAGGGCACAGAGATGAATCTTCTGCCATCACCCACCACGGGACCCGGCTGAGCCATGAAAGGCATGGCCCAGGCAAGAGGTGCTGCAGGTACCTGATCCAGCTCTGCAGCTGCACAACCCTGGGAGCTCCTCCACAGCGTAGGGTCACATTTGCTTGTCCATCAGGCTGTCAGTAGGAGGTGAGAGCTCAGACTGGAAGGCACACAGAATCCTGACAGAGGTAATCAGTCACAGGTGCAGCCACAGAGGGGAGGGAGAGGCCTCAGCTCCATCACGGGACCTCTTAACAACTGATTACTCTGCCGAGGCAGGAGGCTGTAAAATAAAATGTGATCTCTCCAGCACCAGGGCCCCCACGTCTCTGCTGATGTTTCAGTCCTTTCCGCTCAAACGGTTTTGAAAGCTCCGAATCCGTATTATCTGCATAGCTAACATCTCCGTTCCCTCGCCTTTTTCCTTTCATCTTCGTTTACTCTCTTTCCATTTCTCATCTTCAATAAGGAAAAATCATGAGTCAGCTTTAGTATCAGTGTCTTCACACTGTCTGCAGGCAGCAGATTATGTGGTACATACCTACTCAAATCAGCAGACAGCCTGGCTGGAGGAGGAGGGGGCTCTGCCTACCTGTCCAGAGATTTTCTTCTCTGACCCCAAGATTTTCAATCCATTTAATTCTCTCCCTGTGCACTGTTATAAATGTTTGTGAGTGTTTATGAGTACTGAACTGTGGCCATCTTTATCCTATGACCTTCAGGGGCCAGGTTTTCCAGTGTATCTTTTTGTTTTCTTTCATAGAAAATGACTCTTCCAGGACCACTCATTAAACTTTCATCTGGCTGCTTGCAAAGACACGCACTGCTGTACTGAAAGATGGCAGCTCTTACAGAATTCTTCAGCATCTGGAGCAGATGTATTTCATCACAAGCACAGGTCATGCCTGGCTTCTCACTCTTTTGGGAAATAGAGATCTCTTCTGCCAAGTCAGTGAAACCTCTTCCCTGCAGGGTTGTCGTTAGTTTATCCCAAGAGTGACATGACTCTTCCAGAGTAGATGCTTCTCTGCAACTATCATTTTCACTTCCAAAATTTACAGTGGATGAGTTCACCACCATACACAGCAGGAAGAAATATCACAGAAATCAAGAACTTTGCCACATAAATTCACCAAATATGGAAGACTGACAAATGGCCTGAGAGGCCAGGAAACTTCTAGGAACTTGCCTCCTTGATGCACACAATGAAACTAATGCAAAATCCAGCACTCCTTCAAAAGTTTCTGGCTCTGGCATCCTCAATCTGCACATCAGCATGGGATTTCTCTCTCTGAAATGTATGAGTAAGGAGTGAAAGCAGAACTGGCTGGGCAAGCATAAAATATTTGAAAACACCAAGAAGAAAAACAGTGCCAACTTCGCCCACCTACACTTGGGACCAACCCATTAGCTCCAAACTCCAGCTGAACAACACAGCCTCAATTGTTCTAACAACACAGAAGATTATATCCTCCTGGCATAAGTAAAGGGCAGTAAGCAGCGTCTCTATTACAACAAAGCAACATCTGAAACACAGAGACGTGCCCCAGACAACACTGCAAGGACCCTCAAAGTATTTTGTCTCTTTAAAGTTTTCCCCTTCCACATTATTACTGAGTTTTATCCTTCGGAATATGAATGGGGACTAAAGCTGCCTCTGTGCACTGCACTCCCCACTGACGAAGCATAAATGATTCACAGCTGCATTCAGCAGACAGATCAATTAATCGTTGCAGCTCTCCAGTATTTATACTGGGCATCATTCAAGCAAGCCAGCTCTGAATCGATTCGTCGTTGCTTCCAACAGCAGCAGATCCTGTTCTTCATTTATACGATTATCTTAGTTGAGAACAGTGTGGGTCATCCAGGATGAAGGACCCCTGCTCCAAAGAAGAGTTGTATTTCATGGCACACAGGGCACCAAAAACTTCCCTGGACCTTGGGAAAAAGGCAATTTTACATTCCTGGACTGTGCAGAGTACACAGCTGTGCCTGGAGCAGTGTGAGGGAAGGAGGCTGCAGCTCCCAGCCAGTGAGGTATCCACGAGATGGCCTATATATGAACAGATTGCTGTGTGGGGATTGCAGAGACAAAGTCATTTACAGGGGATGTGGGCCTCTACCTCAGTCTTTTTCTTCCTCCCCAGCCCTTCCCAGACTAGGTTGGCTTCTCCTAAAGTTTTGTTTCAAGAAGCAATGCAACATCAAGTCCCTGCCCTGCAAAAGCAGGAGGGAGGGGAGGCTTTGCTGAGCCAGGAGTACTGTTCTGCCTGGCATGCTGTGCCCACGCAGGGGTGCAGAGCCACCCATGTGCCCTACAAGCAGGCAGCACCCAGGCGGATGCTATCAAGAAAGACATTTTGCCCTGAACATAATCAGCATCACAAAAGAAAGACTCCAGGCTTATTTAAAACTTTCTGACCATTTGTAAATGGACTGTCAAAGCACAGTTTGCTCCAGCTAGAGTCTGCACAGGATGTGGCAGGCAGAGATACATATCAGAGAAGGGGTAAGAGAGAAGCATCATCCAAAACATCATCTTTTCTACAGTAATCCTTCCCTGATTAAACTTTTTACCCATGTTTAAGCCACAGTTTAAGGATAAACTGCTTGCCTTGCTCAGGGAGGCTGAGTCCCACACTTTGGAGCTGCAACACGAGGCCAAGAAATACTTGGACCCAGCCAGCCTGCCCTTTGCAGAGAGGGAAGGTGCCATGCCCACCATCTGCTGGTCCCCACACTGTACCTGGGCTTCTGACAGCATGACGTCCTTGATCACTGGCTGCCCTCGGGGCTCGTTGTTTTCCAGCTTCACATAGGTAACCTGATACCCGCGGATCTGCCCGTGCTGCTTGTTGGAGATGGGCAGCTTCCAGCTCACCCGGATGGCAGTCGAGTTCACAGACTCCACCTCCACCTTTCGCGGTGGGGCACTGGGCACTGCAACACACACGGGAGAACAGTTAGCAGGCACCACAAAACCACTGCCACTGCCTCTCACTCCCTTGCTACCTTCCCCCCACCTCACTGCCAGGATGGCCCCACTGGTACAAGCTTCCTGTACCTACCCAGACATCACACTGCAGTCTTTCAGCATGACCACATCCCTGACCCCTTCCCTTTTGCTGCTCTCAGTAAGAAAGAGTGTAATTGTAATACGCAGGAGCAACCCTGATGAAAGTCATTGTGCTGAATCAGACCCAAGGTCCTCTCTCCTTCTCATCTCCAGCAGTAGGGGAGCAAGGAAGAATACAAGAATACAGCAGAATATAAAGAATACCGTGACCCCCTGCAGCTCAGGATGCCCTGGGGCACAGGCAGGGGTTTTAAAGCCTTCTTAGCATCTTGCCTGACACAACAGCTCCTCTCAGACCCATCTGAAGGAAGCCCAACAGCCCCAGGTAGCATGACTGGGTGCTGAGCCTCTTCTGCAGGGAGCCTTGGTACCTGCCACCAGCCAGAGCACAGACATGCTCTTCCCCTGTGACAGTGAGAGGTTAATGAGGGGGAAAAGCACCATCCTAAAACAATAACCCAGAGCTCAGAGACAGCAGTCACTGAACTCAGCCAGATAAAGGGGCCTGTGGGGATTGTGACAGCTCTGGGGACTGTATTTCATGCACGGCTAGCTGAATGCTTTTTGATAATAAAATGAAAAATTACACTGCCCAGAAAATATCAATTTTCTTGCAAGGTGAGGCCCGTTTAAAAATGTATTTATACCCTATTTACCATTTGGAAAAATTACCTCCTTATTATATTTCGCTCTTGCATTGACTGTGACAAAAATGTCAATTCTAAAAAATTAGCTTCTCAGTTGCTCCTGGAAAGCTCCTTCTGGCTGAAGCAGCTGGGAGTAGAGGTGTGCACTCTCTGGAGGATACTGATCCTACCCAAGTGCCCAGTACCAAGTGAAGGACCTGGGCTCCATCTTATCACCTCGTCTGCAGGACCCTTTTCACCTTCCACCGCCCTGGAAAATCTGGAGGTTTGGAACCTCACACGCCCCAATTCTCAACACAGCAAGAAATCAGTATTAGATAATTAGGGATGGATACCTGACAAGCAGATGTAATGAGTATTGCTATTTCAACCAACTAAATGGGAAGAAACAGCTACCCAGCAGGTAAGCACAGTTTTTAAGCTGCAGGGCAATTCATTATTTTTCCCCAGATGTCCTTCTAATTGTAGATAATTTAATAAAATACAGAAAGGAGGAACAGAGCATTTTAGTACCAAGAGGCCAACTCAAGGTGTGGGAATGGTGGGGGCTGTGCTTGAACAGTTACCCCCTTCTGCCTGGAGCAGCCTATGCTGTAATCCACAATTCACTTAGTGCAGTGACCTTGCACAAGCCACAGGGCTCTCCTGCCCTGGCAAGACACCTGCCCACACACACAGCTGGGAGTCCAAGTGGAAAACAAGATCCTCCTTGAGAGCCAGACAGAAGCTGTGTTTCAAGCTCTGCTGGCACGAGAAGGCGGGAGGCCTCGGCAGGACATGATATGGGGATGTTGCAGGGACACAAAAAGATGTGAATATGAGCAGACCGCAGTGTTTTGAGGAACTCTGTCCTGCCCCACTATGGGAATTATGTGCTGTATCTGAGGTCCAAACAGGGAAAGTTCAATTTGTTTTCAGATCACAGTTTAGCATTTCTCATCGCTTCATCATGGGTATCTACTGAGCATCAGCATGTCAGAGGAATATAAAATCACTCCTGACAGCTAAGCTGGAATGTCCAACCACGGTGCCCAAAAACTAACTGAGAAAGCTTGTTGCGACATTTCTGGGGTAACAGCTTCCCCTGGGCTACAATTCTGCTGAATGAGAACTGAAGCAAACAATACAGGCAGCAGGACACACACAGATGTGTTTGCCAGCCCAGGAATGCAGTCAGCAAGCATTCCCAGACGCCACTTTCAGAGCCATGGAGACATGGGGGACAGCGGCAGCCCATTTAGGGAAACTGTAACATGTCTGGTTTCAATTTCCTACACTGATTGGGTAATGCAGAGATCATGCTTTCTTTGCCTGGACGCTCCATCTCTTTCTTCTCCCATTAAATCTGCAGCTTTCTTGGGTCAGCACGAAGCCACGGGAGCTCCTACTGTCACCCTGAGCTCTGGCACTTTCAAAGGAAATGACTTAAATCATGATGACATAACTGACAGCCCTGCTAATACAAAGCAATTTCTCTTTAAAGCTGTCGTATCCAGTAAAGTGCTCTGTACGTGTGGTGTTCTGACTCTTGAGTGGAAGAGAAGCTTTATATAAGCTGTGGCTTGCCTGGAAGCTGGAGCAGGAAGCAGCTTTCCTGCAGTATCTACAACTTTCAAATGGATTGCTTTCCCCCTTTTTAGTTTGCTGGATTTCAGGTCAACAAGTAAACTTTAAGTCCTGATCTCCCAAGAGAAGCCTTTGGCTGGGAGAGCTCATTCCACCTTCAATAAAAACAAATCCACCACCACCCACTATAAAACCACAATAGAAAGCAGAGCAATGCCTCCCTGCATGCACAGGAAGCACTGACACAAACAGGACCCTGAAGAACCACAATGAGATATCTGACACAAGCTGGAGGCAGAACAAGGGCCAGCAGAGCAATTCCCCAGCCCCACTCCAGGGCAACTGTTGAGATCTGCTCCCTGAAGCATTGCTCCTGACACCCTCTGGTCCTGCCTGAAAGGCGCTCCCAGGTCAATGTCCCTGCTCCTCCCTTTCCCCCCCTTTCCAGCAACCCATTTAGCAGAGTGCTGGTTAACCCATGGCAGTAGCTGAAGGAGCTTTCAGCAGCACCTACCATCCTCGTCAGTGCGCACGTGCACGGGGATGCTCTCCGGTCCCGGCCCCACATCGGTGTGAGCCCTTACCCACACCTTGTATTCTGTCCATTTCTCCAGGTCCTTGATCTCCCAGCTGGAGTGCTCCCGTCCAATGCCATCCACCACATGCTTGGTGTTGTCATCTCCTTCCACTGCCTGGTAGGCAATGGAGTACTGGGTGATGAGCCCATTGCGGCTCTGGGCGGGCGGCGGCACCCAACTTACCCGGATGGTGGTGGAGCTGGTGCTTACACACTCGACTTCTTGGGGTGGGGCGGAGGGGGCTGGGGATAAATAAATGAAGTGGGGAGATGAAGGGAAATGAATGGCAGGACAAACCAAAATGCACAGGGAACTTTTACCCAGCCAACGGAGCACTGAACAAACATGTGGACAACTGCGTGCCATCCTCACAGATTGTCAAAGATGGCACTAGGGGGGCAATTTGTATTTGAAGGCCAGATGAACAGCATGGAGATGGAAGTGCTGTTCTGCATCGGAGAACACCGCTTCCCAAAGCAGTTCTGGACACTCAATTTACCAAACACAACAAATGGCAGTAAGGGAAGCGGGGCATGTGGAGGGTGCGAGAGAGAGACTGGTAGGGAGAAGAAAGATGCTTTCAGTGAAGATCTGAAGCAGATGGAAACCAGAAGAGGTAGGAAGCTGCAGAAGGCAAGAGTGGCAGAATGGAAGCTTACACACCAGATTGTAGGAAGGCTTGTGAAAACTCACTCCTAGACAAGCGGAAGAAACAAAAGTGGATAAGGAAAGCAGATGACTGAGGTTGGAGTTTGTCCTGGTAGGGTTTAAAACTATGACCATCAGCTGTATGCTGCATCCTAACCAGGTGGGGCCAGGCACCATGCAAGAACAGGAGATAATGTGGTTGTGCTGCTTTGCACATGTCCCTGGAATCTGGGACTGACTGCTTCATGCCTGCCACACTGGTTACCTGCTCAGTAAATTCCTGGCCTATGGATTTATACAGTGGGAAGTAAGCAGGTCTTGCCCCATCCCAGGCAAAAAAGCACCTGTACTTTGCATTAACTTCTAAGCCCTGGCAATGTTATCTGTCCACAGGAGGAGGAATGGGATCCAGGCAACAGCTGCTTCCTGTTGGGATCATTGGGAGAGAAGTGTCTCTACATAGCACATTGGGGAAGAGCAGTAAAACAAATCCAGGTGGGAGAAGAGAGATTGGGAAAGGAAAGATGATCTGGACAAAGCAAAGCATCTTTATGACATCTGCCTGGTTCATTCCCGTCTCCAGCCTTGCAGAACTGCTGTGTCTGGTTGCACCAGGACTCTGGCAGCATAGGAGTCCTCTCACAGCAGCATCAGCCCCCTGTCATTTGGCCTCACTGTCCTGGGATGCTGGCACAGAAGGCAAGAGTGAAATCTGGAGAAGGAAAGGAGCCCACACAGTCAGGGAAAGAACAAGGGAGATGGCTCCATCCCTGGGTGTTCATCCAGAAACATAGAAATGCCTGAAAAAAGACTGCTGCCCCTCCCCATGCCTCAGTCCTTGCAGCCACCAATGCAGCAGAGTCAGCCTTGCAGGGGCACAGGAACAACCCTGCCTGCTCACAGGTGAACACAACCTACGTCACTCCACATGGCATAAAGGACCTCAGGGAATTCAAGCACTCAGCAAGGGTGCCTTAGTTTTGCTGGGCACAGGTTGGCAGTGGCAGAAGATCTGGGAAAGCAGAGGGCAGCAGGACATCCCAATGCCACTGGTGACCTCTCCTTGCTGGGAACAAGGCCCACTTGCTTGCAGAAACAGCTGCAGAGTGCATGTAACTTTTAATGCCCACTCCTGTGCTCAGAGAGCAGGAACATTGCTGCTGCTTGGGCTCAGATGCCTGGAGAGATGAAAGATGGAGGAGAGTAAATAGTGATGGAGCTGCAGGAGACGATGCCTGAGCAGTCAGGCTGCTGCAAGGGAGATACACTGGAGGAAAGAGAAGTCAAAGCAATGCGTGGAAGCAAACAGTTGCCTATGTGAGGGAGGCAGCACAGGATCAGCCCTGCCATCTGCTATAGTGAAAAGGGAGCAGGGGTAAAAAGTGAATCCTCACACTCTTTTGGTTAATCAGCAGAGAAGTGGCAGGGAAGAGAGTAGGAAAATATAGCACCAAAGCAACACCCACAATGGAGGGCATAAGGTAGACAAAGTGCCTGGCGGAATTCCTCAGGACAGGTGAGACACAAGGGGCTTGGCAAACCTTTCCTTTGCCACTGTCTGCCCTTCACAGAAGAGATGTGCTTTGACAGAACCTCCACAGCTTCCCTTGGCATGCAGCAGTGAGCTCATTCTCCAAAGGTAGCTTTGGATGGCAGTGTAGGCAAGTCAAAAGTTGGCTGTTGACTGGGTAAGAGTCACACATATGATGTGCAAGTCAAAAGCTCAGATTAACACTTAAAGAAAGCAAAATAAAACTTGATAACATGAGCAGGATCAACTTAAAATGCACAAGGAGTTAAAGTGTCCCTCCTGGGGCCAGCAAAGAGCAGACTGGGTGGCCAGCATGCACCCACACATGCAGATGTACCCACACACACTGTGCAAACCTCTGCTGCCTCCAGGCTACTCACGACAGCCTCCCCCGATGGCCCACAGCAACTCTGTGCACCATCCAACCCACCTGCTCCTCAGGCTAGGGAAAAGGCAGACTTAGGACCCACCTTAGTATTTCAAGGGAGAACAGCATTTTAATGCCAAGGCCTAATGGGCACAGAGCTGATGCTTCTCTCTTGCATCATTCCTCTTGCCTGAGGCACTGCAGACTCCTGGAAAACTTCCCCGTGCTCTTCAGGCCCTCAAAGCAGCACTGCTTGTACTGTTGCAGGGTGCCCAGCAACTCAGTGGGCAGCTTAGCAGGAAAGACAACCTAGAAAGCAGCTGCCTGCTCAGGAGATGAGGAATCAGCTGTGCTGCTGAAGGGTTCAAAAGGGCATTGCCTTCCTCTGGCCCTTCCACACAAGCATGGCCACTACTCCTGAGCAGGGGTGCCACAAGAAAAGCAAGACCAGCATCCTTCTCCAGCCCATTAGTGAGTCATTACTGATCATGGGCCTCCTACCTGCCCCATGACTGGTTTGTCAGGGACAGCAATAGAGACTGAAGAGAGGCTTTTTGGAAAGCAGGAATCTGACTGCTCCTGCAGCTTGTGTCCCACCTGAACGCATCAAGCTCCATGATCTAACAGCCTTTTACAGGGTAACTAGATGGAAAAGTGCAGGAAGGAAACCAGTTTGAAGCTGGGAGCTGTACTGTTTCTGGATTAGTAAATTCTAAGGCCGAAGGGGACCAGTTGAACCATCTAATACAAGGTGTTGCTAAGTAAAGACCAAAGGATTTCTGCCTGGAGGTTGTGTACTGTGCACACAACTTCTGCCAAGGTAAAGCACAGCTTTCTGAAAGACCTACTTGATTTTGAGTCCCCCAGTACTCAAGGCTGCACACTGCATTGCGACTGTTCAGACAGTGTTTTGTCACCCTCACTGAACAGCAACTGCCAATGGCTTCTGTCATTGAATAGAGTGCCATCAGAATCTTTTCAAGTAGGGGCCTGTAAACCAAGACCCAGGTCACTTCTTGGGTCAGTCTAAGGATTCTTAGTTCCTTCAGTGTGAGGAGGGCTTGGCTAGTCAAACAAAGGTACTCCTGTGGCTAAATGCCAAATCTCTTCCAGCCTATGCACATTTCTCTGACTAAACACAAGCCAGAACCAGTCAGCTACCGCACCACTGGCCAGTGAAGCGACAACGTTAAAACCAGACTGGTGTGAGATGCCTTGTGAGCAGACAATAGGTAGAGTAGGTCATGATAAGATGTCTGCCCTTAGGAGTCCATGAAACAAACGTTTCTCTTACTTGGACTGTTGTGAGACTCTGAAGGACTCATTTATGCATGGAGCTGTCTCTGATTAAGTGTGTTCAAGGATAAGAGCATCCACTGATGGAATTAATTTACATGGCAGGAGAATTACTTCAACCTTTGCTATCAATACAAAAGCTATCTGAAACACGTATACAAATCCCCATATTCAGAATTTGCTCTCAGTTTTCAAATATTTATAACCATATGATCTGAACCTTTCTCCATTTTCATACCTGCCTATTGTGCAGCGCTAAGACATCATTAGCTCAATTAACGAGGTGGAGGAATGCCTGGGACTGGTATGTTAATGAAGCTGAGTTTTCCTCAAAGAGAAGGTCATTCTAAAAGTGAGAAAAGCTGCTCTTCCCTGCCAGAGCTCCCTTTCTAATGGCCATCTCACACTCCTGGTTGCTGTGCATGCTGCTGCCCTCCCTGCAGGGAAGGCTGGCTGCCTGTGCCAACTGCTCACTCCACAGAGCAGTAAATCCCAGACAGACGGTGCTAACAGAAATGTCTTTTTTCCCCCTTTTAATGCCCTTTGCATAATGGCAAGCCCAAAAAATCGTTAGTGAAAACGAGCTTATCGCAGGGCCCTTTGATAGCCCTAATCTGCTTATGCGCAGCACTTTGAGCTGCCAATCAGAGCAGTGCAAACTCCCGCTCTGTGATCACACAGGGCAGAGCCAGGATGAAAGTGATATTGCCTGGGTTACCTCATTATTGAGCCTCTCTATTAACTCAACTGCAGCTTGCTCTGGTTTCCCCTAGCACTGCAGTCCCAGAAGTAGCAGCCTCACTTGCTCACACAACCCTGGCAAACAGCCACTTCTCCAAAATGACTCTTCCAGCTGCCTGACAGGCACAGACACACCTGGCCCCACAGGATGCCTCACCTTGCAATCAACTGAATGGGCCAGGGATGGACTCCTGTGTAAGCAAGGCAGCTGGAATGGGGAGTGAAGGGATGAAAATCCAATGGTTTGGAGACAGTCACATTTAGAGCCAAATACCCATATGCTGCCTGTCCAGACAGCTTGCCTGCATGGGAGTAAATTCATAGAGATGCACAAACCCACTCAAATCAATCTCTCCAAAGCAATTTCCCAGCCTGTTTTACTCCTCCATCAGTTTTTATGAATCTACCCTTAGGGAAAGACAGTATGATCAAAGGGACACAAAGAAACAACTTACCCCTTGGGTTCACCCACTCTGCCAAAGAGCCCTGATCCAAAACCCAGCTGGCTTTCCCATTACTCCCTTTAGCAAACTGCATGCCAGCATCCCTGCAAACCTACAAGGGCAGAGGCACTGGGCTTCTCTGTGCCCAGGAGATGGAAAATGGACTGCTTTTGCTTTGTCTCCAGCAGTGTTGAGTGTCAGGCACTTACTGGATTGGGCAGTTCTGGCTTCCACTATGGGGGTGTAAACTCCTACCCCCAGCTCTGATCGGGCACCCAGACGGAACTTATACAATGTGTCTGGTTTGAGACCTTCCACGGCATACGAGGAGGTTGGGTCAAACTCCACCTTTTGCTGCCAAAAAAAAAAGGAAATAGATTATTTGGTGTAGTTGGAGGATACAGAAAAGCTGGTGCGCAGCCATTCTGGACCCACGAAAAGTCCCAGCCACGCTGCCAAACCTGCTTGCAGTCCTGCAGGACTCCAAAGCACGGAGCTTCCTGGGTGACACACCAGGACTCTGCAGGGAAGCAGGCCTCTGTCACAGCCAGGCTATACTGTCTGGTGTCCAGACTGCACTCACTAGTCTAGAGCTTTGTGGGAATGCTGGGTCCAGCTATACAAGTTCAGACAAGGAGCACAGGACACACAAGTTTGCTTTCTCCCAGTAGACAGCATATTGCCTGTGAAACAGAGTAAAGCCCTTGTTCTGCAGCACTCAGGATCTCTAATGCACCGAAACACTGCTGGAAAAGAGCTTGATTTGTTGACATTTCACCTGAAAGACACTTATTTTTGGCAGCTCTCACGCCACTATAATAAGAGGAGAGGGAGAAAACCATTGGACACTGTGATGGTGTCATGGCACAATTCTTGCTGTGCTGTCTTGAAACCAGCACTACCTTTGATATATCTTGAACTAGACTTCCTTTAGGGACCTGCAGTAAATGTGGAAGGGCTCTCTCTAGGCTACCTTCAATCTGCTTTTTACATCTAACCAGTCCTGGAGCCAGAGACACATGTTGGAGGCCATTTCAGACTTGCCCGGAAGTGTGACTGTTCAGAGGCACCAGCAGTAAGCGTGCCTCAGGGATGCTGTCACAGCATTCTGAGCCTTTCCAGTCCCAAACCAGTCACTAACTACTTTGCCAGCATGAACAAGAACTGTTGAAGTCACTTACACAGAAACCAGAATGCCACGTTCCTATTGCACACCACTGAGGCAAAAGAAACACAAAGAAACAGTTCTGTTACCACCCTGGCTGGAGCACACACCCTTCCCAAGCTGATAACCTGCCATGTCCAGCCCCAAGAGCTTCCAGGCAGGATGCTCACCTGAGTGCCATCCTCCCCTTCCCAGTACAGCAGCTCATATTTAGTAATGCGTTCCTGAGAGGCGGGCAGCCATGTCAACAGGATGCGGGTATCAGACTCTGCTTCTGCCTGGAAGTCAGCTGGCTGGGCAGGAACTGGGGAACAAACACATGGTTAGTGCTAGAAGAGGCAAGAAGAGTTGTATGACGTAGCAAAGTCAGCATTTCACTTTGTGAGGATCCTCTTTCATTTCTGCCAGAACATTCCTTCTCTCCTGTACTGTGCTCTTAGAACATCTCAGGCCACAAGCAAGCATCTCTGTCACTCTGGTGGGTGACTATGGGGATCGTGCTCACTTCCAGACCCTCATTGCATCCCAGATCCTTCCTTCCACAGTGTACTCAGACCCCAGAAGGGTCCAGCAGTTACACAGGTGCTGACACCCGTGCCCAGGACTTTGTGCCATGTTTTTAGCCACTGTGTCTCAGACAAAAGTGTGGGCTGTTACCTGCATGGAGATTGATAGCAGCTCCCCAGGACAATCTGACAGCATAAATCTGATGGCTGTGGGGTGGGAATGCCCCCCGACCCTCTCTGACATGCGCTCATTTGAGCAGCAAGTGCAGTTGTGATGCCTGGTGCAGGTCAGACACTCAGCTGAGCCCCGCTGCCCCACTCCATACGTACCCCCTTGCTGAGTTTTGACCTGGATGATGTCTGAGGGGGGCCCGTCGCCCACCGAAGTGAAGGCCAGGACACGGATGCTGTAGGTGGTGCCTGTGATGAGGCTGCCCACGGTGGTGAGGTGGCTGTCATCAGTGTTGTGCTTCTGCCACACGCTCAAAGGCAGGTGCGGGTCCGTGGTGTAGTACACGCGGTACCCTCGGATCTGTCCATTGGGCTCCTCCGGCTGCTCCCACTGCACCAGCATGGTGCTGGCACTCAGCATCCGTGCCTGCACTTTGAGGGGTGGACTTGAAGGAGCTTGCTCTCCTGTCCGGGCCTCGACCAGCTCACTGGGGGGACCCCTGCCGATGTTGTTGACTGCGATGACCCGGAACTCGTACTCAGAGAAGGGGCTGAGCCCACCTATGCTATAGCGGGTTGTTGCCACACCATCCACCTCCTGGAACTGGCCCTCCAGGGATTTGGGCTTGTACTGGATGACGTAATATGAAATGGGGTCAGAGTTGCCTGAATCCCAGGTGAGGGTCACGCTGGTAGCTGTTGTTTCAGTCACTAATGGCTCTGTTGGAGGTTTTGGCAGTGCTGCAATTGGAAGGCAGAAAGGTGTGATTTAAATAATTCAGTCAGCTCAAACCTTGCAATGTGCACGGGGATAAAAATGGAGCTGCCACCTCCCATTAACATTCTTCTTTAAAAGGCAGAAATCATTTCATACTCTATAACATGCATTTTTATATTACCATATATTGCTTGAAGTGGTTCTTAATGGAAGGATAAACAGAGCAATCATGTTATTAGATGTGCTTGACGCACTTACCAGCAGCAGGCTAAATAAAAGTAATTCAACGGGGATGCAGGAATGTTTCTGTCATGGGGGTTCACCCGGCAGTGGGAAGATGCTTGCTGGGCTGGGCTGGCCCCAGAAGCCAGGTGCACAGCTGATTTACACAGTAAAGCAATCAGAGCACCAAAGTAATCTGGAGTTATGCTCTTGCTTCCAGAGAGGCAGTTTCTTAGGCCAAAGGTAATTCATGAACAATGCTGTTAGAAGGGTTGATGGGGCAAGGCTTTGTAAGTATTACAGTACATGCAGGAGAGATACAGCCAGAGAAATTGCCAACTTTCATATCCACTATTTCACTGGGTGGTGTGTCAAACTGCAACCAGACAGTAAATTGTTACAGAAGAACTCTGACAATAATACCTCCGAAGTGTCAATGAGAACACAACTACTGCAAATACACATGTCCAGATTTACCATTTTACCACAAGAACAAAGAAAAAGAATGACTGTGTGTGAGAGAGAGTTGCAGAGTACACAAATACTTTAGTACAATGACTGAATTAAAGTCTACAGTAAGTTTAAACCTCCTACAAACCACTCTAAAGTAATTAGTGACTTGTAATGCAGTCATGCTTGAGAAGGAACTAGGGAAAATGCTCAACCCAAATTAAGATACTCAAGAACTTCATTCATTGGCAAAGCCATCAGGTTTCTAGTTTTCACATGTTCAGCTGAGGAAGGCAAGCTCCTTAGCACAGGGCATGCCTGCTCTGAGTACCAGAGAATGCCTTCGCCAGTGCTACCACAACATGAATACTGAGAAGATCATCAGGGCTGAACTGGCATGTGAGGGGAGGGCACACAACCCACAGCCAGACACCTCACCACTGCCCATGGACGACTCAGGGAGGGCAAACCCAACCTGCAAAGTATTATGGCCTCAAGAAACAGATTTCTCACAGCATCCCTCAGGCTTTCAAGGACAGATGAAACTCCTTTTCTTTTGAAGACCCACAAATTTGACTCCTGACAGCTGTTGGGTGTGCACCCTCCATGTGAGCAAGGGCAGGTCTGGTACTTTCAACACACTTAAGTGCAGTCAGTTCTGTGTAATCTTGCTGCTCCTGTCTGCGCTGAAAATGCTCTGCTTGCCAGCAAACACAGGAGAAGCAACACTGGGTGAAGGAATTTGGGACAGAGGCAGTAAGATATCCAGAATAAAGGTGTAGAAAAAGCAGACAAGGACACAAGGAGGAAGGTGAAGGGCAAAAGGAGCTGAGCAATTTTCTCCCTGTCCTGGGGCAGTGAGGGATGGAGGCAAAGGCATTCCAGCTATGAAATGCTGCAAACCATCAGTGCAATGGTGCAGTTCCCACCTCTTCCCTCCAAGACCAGACCACCATCCCATCATGGCCCTTTTTCCTACATGCTCTTGTGTATCTACTATAGCAAGGTAACCACTGTTCTCTGTATGAAAAGGGAAGCTGGAAAAGGTATTGAGGAGCAGGTGTTGGGAGTAAAGGGAGCTGGGTGCGGCAGAGGCTAAAAGCATCCTCTGACTAGCCCAGAGAATTTCCTGTTATCTCCAGGTCAGAGAGGGCTAACACTCAATTCTCTGACTTGTTCAAGCAGGAACTCTGTGCTAAAGGTGGCCTTAGTGCAGGAAGGGGCCTGCAAGAACAGACAGACTCAAAAGACGACATATCTGTGGTAATCTGAGCTACAAATCAACTGCAAGCAGAGAAGGAAACAGATACTGCGGCTCTGATAGGCCCCAGATGGGAAAGGCAGGACACCTTCAGCCTCCTGTTAGTGGGTGGGCTACCCTGTGGTCAGCAATTGGCAACAATATCCTCTTTGGAGCAAAGCTACTTGTGAAACCTCAGCAGAAAGTACAGCTGAAGGACAGCAACACAAGAAAAAGAAAAGGAAAGGGGCAGAGCAGTAAGGGAAGACATTTACAGAGGGTTACATAACAAATTTCAAATGAACTCATATAGCTCCTCCCTGCAGGGAGGGAGGGTGCTCATTCTGTTGAGGCTCATGGACACTTCACATTGCTGGGATTAACCTTCTTGTCTCACCCTTACTGGAAGAGGACATCTCTGTGAACAGCTCTCTGACTGCAGACATCCACAGACCCTGCCCCAAGACACCCTGGCCCACCACTGTGTGGAGCTGATCCTGCTGATGCACTGAACAAGCCAGACATTGCTGAGACCAACACAGACTCAGCGAGGTTCTCTCATGGCATAATAAGGACACAAGCTGGCCTGACACAAGCTTGTCTACCATGCCACTTGCAGGAGAGAGGAAAATGACCTTCAGAGCAAATATCTCATCATACTGTGAGCAGGAAAAAACAAAGTTTTGGGTTTGGGAACCTCCCTTGCAAACTGGAAAAGTCACAGAAGAGAGCAGTCAATTGGCAGCAGCCAAGAAACTTTGGCAAAGGGCTACATTACTGAAACCCAAACAGGAGCACTGCAAGTAACAGTTCCTTACCTTTGACAGTGATCTGGGCTGTGGCTTCGATCATGCCAAGGGAAGAGATGGCCACGCAGGTGTAGTTGGCAGACTGCATGATGTTATTGAGCTCCAGGACGTTCCTACCAACGGGCATCTCATCTTCTTTGGTCAGCTCCTCCACACCAGCCATCCACTTCACATAGGGCATTGGAGCACCTACTGCCACGCAGGTGAGGTTCACGCTCCCCCCAGGCATCACCTCGTGGTTGCTCGGAGGAATAGAGAATCGAGGAGCAACACGCCGCACTGAAACAAGGAGGAGACAGCTAGTAGGGCCACAGCACCAGCAGAGAGCACTCAGCTGCACTGCGGGGGTACATGAGGGGCAGTCAACGTTTTTGCCTGTCTATCCCTCAGGACAGATAAAATGAAGTGCAAAAGCTGTTCACTACTTTGCCAAATTGCACACACTTTGCTATCCTTCTTTAGCCACTGGCATCTTATTAGCAGAACTCATTAAGAGATGGCTCAATCCGTTCCCTCCAAACATAGCCTTTTGAAATCATATTACTAACATGAAACATTCCTCCATTTAAATTACATCCTTCTAATTAGAGAGCATGCACAAATGCCAGTCACACACTTCGCGCAGGGCCCGCTGAAGCTCTGCAAAACGGAATCACCTGCTCAATTTATTAGCTCTGGAGCAAAGCAGCCCATTCCCTAAACCTCACAGGGTTTGGGCAGGGGCAGCAGAAGGGTTTCTTTTTGAATTAGCACACGTGTGCTGCTAAATAAAATATAATTCCTTTCAAAATGTAACTCAGGTTCTACCTTGGCTCAGAAAATAGTCACCCGAGCTGCATGACATTGTCAGGGCCTGAAGAGATCACCTTGCTGGGCAAGAGAGAACTAATCCTGACAGATGTGAGATCATATCCATTTTGACAGAAGAGAGCTGGGCTAGCAGAACCTTTCCCACCTTCATGGCAGCTCTTTGGGAGATGTATTCCTCCTTATTGCATTGCACAGCTTCTCTTCCTATCAATCCCTTGCTGGGTATTTCATTCAAGACTTATTTGTAAGCAACTCTCAGCTACAATAAAGCTCTAAAGCTGCCTGCCATATGCATTCCCGTCAGGAAAATGACACTGAGAAATGAGGTCCCTTCTTCAGGGTTAGTGTTATGGGCCTATTTAAGCAAGGGTAGAGAAACAACTGTGCTCAGTAAATCTTTGTCTCCTCTGGGCAAGCTCATTTCAGTCTGTAGTTAAAAAGGGAAACTGCTTGGATGTGTTTTGCCCAGCAGCTCTGCTCTCCTCTAGCCTCCTCCACTGGAAAAGCAGCCCTGAGCAGCGGCCGGGGTCACGACTGACCGGCTGCGAGGAGCCTCTCCCTGCCAATTGTGCTTCTCCATCCGTGCACTGGGCTGGTGGGGCAGCGACTGCTGCAGGGCTGGGGGCAGCTGGGAACGGGGCAGGAGCCTGAGCAGGGCCAGGTCACAACAGGCCACGGGTGTGGCCAGCCCCATGGGCGATGGGGGCCCGGGGACTCACAGCTCTGCTGGCCTGGCTCCTCCACCGCGGCATCTCCGCAGACAGCAAAGCTGCTGACAGCCCCGTGAGCCACAGAGGTGTCAGCTCCGCTTGCCAAGCTGGCTCTACCCAAATCAAATTTCACTAGTGCTCTCTTTGATGATTCATCCCCAAACCATCAGGTTTGCAGAAATAGACTGAACACAGAAGCCCCCACACTTGCATGTACAACAGAGCTAAGACTTTGTGATAAATTAAACAATACTGTCAACATTGTGTGTGTACTACACATCGTCTCAGTGACAAAACAGGGCTCATTAGCTCCTTACCAACCAGGGTAAGGATAACTTAAGGATAACTTCCTTTGCAATTTTTTTTTTTTGAATATAAATCCAAAGTCTTGCTGGATGCTTCTTTTAATCAATTATTAAATCTCAAATCAATACCTACATGAGCAATCACCAGTGAAATGTTACCTGACCAACGGGGCAGTGCTCCCCAAATGAGACAGAACTGAAAGTGTACTCAAATGCTATGCAGTCATGAGAATACAGACTTAACCTGATGGACATGGCAATGGTTTAACATGATGGCATGTATTTCCAACCAAAGCATCCCAGCACCATTCATTAGGAGTCAGGTTTATTTTCCAATGAACATGGCGTCGAATTATTCCAGGTAGAAGCTGTTCAAATTCTGTCCCCACCAAAGGACCAAACCCACCCACCCAAGCTGTATTAAAACAGAAAAAAAGCAAACTTTGAGGATAATGCCATAGGTGTGCACAGAGCACTCACACACATGCACAAGGCAAACAGGCTAGCAGGCACCGGAGGCCACTACAAAGTCAGACAGACAGTGGTGGAAGGGCAGGACAGGGAGAGGGAAGGCACACAAATACAAACAAGGACCTGGAAAGACAATAAACTGGAGGACACAAGGCCATGCAGAAAGGTCAGAGCCCAGCATGCACAAACAGATTTTTCACTTCCAGCCCTGTGAGACCAGAGGCAGCACAGCCTACTGCAGACTCCCCTGCACCCCACATGAGTCCCCATGCCAAGCTCCTGCTTTCAGGGTGCTCCTGGGGCTGTGTGAGTCCCATTGGTGCTGTGTCACCCTTGATGTGTCCTGCAGAGGGGCAGGACCTGTGGTGGCTGTGCTGCCTCTCTCGAGGGATGTCAGGGCTGACATTGCCTGCTGCCCTGCAGGGAGGGGACAGGCACTTCACTGGGGCTCAGGGCCCTGCTGCAGCGCTCTGCAGGGTGATGCGAAGTCACTCTCCCCCCCTGTGCCACACACACGGGAGCAGCAGAGGTGATTGGTGCATTCCTGTGCTTAGAAAAGGGATGAATGGCAAGGAAAACTCTACTGTGGATCAAACAGTATGAGACCCCCTCACCAGCCTCGACATGGGCTGTGCCTCCTGCACACCACAGCCTGCAGGTGCTGTGAGGAGCCTCAGCTCTCCAGCCTGGCAACAGAGGAGTGCTTAAACAGGCTTCTGTGGTGCATTCCTGCAACCCAGAATGGCTGAGCCATCTTCCCCTCATTTGCACACCAGCAGAGCTGCTGAGATGGGCTCGCTGCACCAGAGAGCAGCAGTGCTCAAGGCACCCAGCTGCTAAAAATGGATGCCCTGTGCAGGGGTCAGCTCTCTACATGAGAGGTGGGAGGAGGTCAGGGCAGTGCCTTCAGTAAGAGATCTGGCCCAAACAGTGCTCTCTCAGGAGTATATGCAAAGGAAGGGATGGGCTCCATCAGCCTCCCATCCTCTTGGGGGATAATTGGCAGCTTCTTGTCCCAGTCAGTATGGAGGGAGAAGGGGAGATGCTGTCAGTTAGCATTAGCAAGAGCTGGCACAGCTCTCACAGCAGCTTGCAGAGCACCATCAACACATTCCTCAGGCTCAAGCCAGCAATTTAAGTTGCTAGCTTCTCTAGCGTAAGAGTCTGGTAATAATTTAAATCAGTGTAACTCCTCAAAAAGCAACATTCTTGGAATTTCTGTCCAATTTACAAGTCAAATCACATGGGTTATTACAGTCCATGATTCTACCTTAAGTGCTCCAGAAAATTTTGTTTTCTTCATTTTTTGCAGCAATGAAATTTCCCTTTTAATTACAATTTTCTTGACTAGAATTTGCAATAATTTTTTAATCTTCTTTTTGGATAAGGATCAGAAGAAGGTGGTTCAGAGGTTTTGCAAGAACAGCACAGGGAAAACTACTGTGAATATTAAAATTATTTCAATGGACAATACTATAATTCAGGGATTTAACTAAACCTGCAGACTGTCAAAAATGAGATTCATTATAATTCATCCAGAGAACAGACATCATAAGGGCTCTGTGCTAGCCCACTATTCTGCATATCTCCCCACCAAGAGCATTCCTAAGGAAGTGAAGTGAAACTCGGAGCAGTGAGTGCAGTGCAACCTGAGCCCATGCCCTGGATCTCACAGGACCAGGAGAAAAGACACTGTGGAGTCTGGCTCCCCACTCACAGGGGGGACTGCTGGGGGGAAGGAGGGGAGCAAGCAACACTAGAGCCACAAAGGTTGAGAAATGTTAATAATTCAGCATGCACTAACATGCACATTCCTTGCCGTGAGAGCAAAGAGCTTCAATCGATTGCCTGGCTCCTTTCAGCACAGAGTGGCTGTTTCCACACGTCTCAGGTTCCCTCCGAGGGTGAAGTTACCCCTTTGGAGAACCAGGGACACCCTCCTCCCTGCTGCTGGCTGCAAAAGCTGTAGGCTCTAAGCTCAGGGCACTCAGGCTGGTGTTGTTAGTCCCTCTCATGTGCTGAGACCCTGCTGGATCCAGTGAGGCTCTGCTAGAAACACAAAGTGCCAGGAGGACTACTCAGGCTTCCAAAGTCGTGCAGCGCTGCTAGGCAGGGGGGAAACCAAATTTCCAAATTTTCCTGCTGGCTCCCTTGGCCGCAGTACAGCTTAGAAGATGACAATGCTAACACCCCTCCCTCTGGTTTGCAGAGATCCAGGCACCTCTATTTGCCCACTCCTGCTTCTGGGCCTCCTTTGCATCATGCCTACCTGGCATCTAATTCTGGGCCTCATTTTTCTCCTTCCTGCGTGCTCACTGGGTGCTGCCCCATGGTGATGGAGCTGTGCCTGTGCTCTGCATGCTTCTCTGCTCCTCTCTGAGGCAATTCCAGCTGCTCGGGTCCTGACATCCTCTCCCCTTTGCCTGTCCTCTGCACAAGGGAACAGCAGCCAGAGTCCCTTTTGCTCTGAAGGAGAACTAGGACTGCCTGGTCTGCTGCTCCTCCCCAGTCCCAGCACAGACAAGGCAAGGTCAGGGGGCTCTGCTCTAACCTCCCAGCTGGGATGAGCAGCAGAGTGCAAAGCAGGGGCACATCTCTGAGTGTGAGACTGTCCAATTCATTACTCGAGCCAGGCAAGCTGAAGGATCCCTGGTGAACAGGGTGCCTTCTTGCCCTTGCCAGACTGGTCACCTGCCAAAACTCCTGCCTTCTCAGGAACCACCTCCTCCAACTCAGGAAGGAGTGAATTTAGGAGCTATCCTCAAATATAATCATTGGTCTGCATGGTTTACTCATCTGTACACACCTTTCATCTCTCCCCAGTGCTATCATTTTACAAAAGGACTTCAAACAGAAAGGCAGTTGCTGAAGTCTCACAACCTATTGACAGAACCAACAGAAGGAGAGGAAAAATTGGAACCAGAAAAAATGCATTTACAGTCTAATCTTGTGCTCAAACAATGCTGTACTATTTATGCTCCCAATGTATCCTTGAGTGCTGACATTTTATAGACAATTTCCAAAACAGGGCCTTGCCATTTTTGGATTATATTTCAGCTATAACTTTTAGGTCTAATTATTTGTGCTGACAACCACATATAAAAGAGGATATATCATTACAGTGGTGCAGCACTGGAGACACATCAGCATTCAGCATACTGACATACTAATAGCAAAGTAAGGGAGAGCAAGAGCAAGATTGTGGAGCTCTGCAATTTGCATTTGCTCTCAGAAATTTCTCTGATGAAAATAACACAACATTAAGGAGGGGAATAAGAGAAAAGATCCACTGTATCAAGATAAAATAACTTGTTAATAAATAACCTTGTAGCAGTCATAGAGCAATAATTAAATGCATGGGTTAGCAGTACACAGTTTTAAGTAAAGCTGGAAAAATGTACGATGTAATTATCAGTGCCAAACAAATTATAAGCATGGCAAACCCCAATGGAATATTTAGAAACTAATTTCTGGCTTCACATTAAATATTTGTGTATGTAGGTATTTTTGGTGGAGTGGGAAGGAAGGGTTGACACAAAGAATGAGAAATTCTTCACTCCTGCTGCCTTATACCCATTCTCAGCTGCCTCCCTTCAGCTAAACCATGTGGCTAAAACACTTAAGTGCCCCGTCAAAGGTTTAGTCTCCAGAGGTGTCTCAGCCATCACAGCAGTGCTTCAAATTCACTGAAATCTGGGAGGCTTTGGGCCTTGGCTTTGATTTCCTCTCTTTTCTTCCTTGTTCTCATTTTTCATCATTGTCTTGTGCTGAGGTAATTTTATCCTCCACAAAATCTATTTTTAGAAGGTAAACAACAAAGGTCCCGTTCCTCAGTACAATCTAAATGAGAGCATGTTCCAGCGAGAGAAATGGGATCGAACTCAGTGTACTGAAACAGCTGCTATGACAATTTGTTAAAACTTGTTCCAGTGATGATCATAAGACAATTCATCCAGCTGCCTGATAGTTTGTGTGAGACAAGCCAGGGTCTCTTCCCCATGCTACCTGGGGAGCAGTGTGAGCATCCCTTACCGTCAGTGGGTGTGGAAGGACAGACCCCCATAGAACCTGTTCAGGGAAGGAATCATGTCTGGAAACTGAACCAAGACTTCTGCCAGAAACACCAGCTTTCCTCAGCATGAAATCATGAGTGCCTTGAGCTAGGTCTGGAGCTAGATTTAATTTAAAGGCTGGAACTGCCTTTCACTACTGTCCTTTATTCACCTCTGGCTCTCTGAGAGCAGCAGGACAGAGCAGAGCAAAGCACCAGTCAGGTTTTGCTGAGTGGCTACAAGCTCCTGTGCCTGTCACCATGGGCCTCCCTGAGCCACCTTTGGTGTGGCTGGGGCCACTGCTGGAGCTCCCAGCTCTCCTGCCTGCAGGAGGAAGACCCAGCCCCAGAGAAGGAAGGAGAGGCAGACCTGCTTGTGCAAAGGGCTCTTGTCTGAGCATGGACAGAGCATGGAAAATGGGCTACCCCAATGCAGGGACTGCTGAGGAGCAGGGAAGTTGCCTTAGCACAAAGGATCTGGATCTCAGCCAGCTGCCCCTGCTGCCTTGTGGCAAGGGAGGACAGCATGCTGGGTTCTCCTCCAGCTGAGATCAAAGTAAGCTTTTTGCCTCTAGAGAAAGCTAAAACTTTTAAAGCTTCAGGATGAATTAAGGATCCCACACTCTCCAGCAGCTTGTGAGGGGACTGATCATTCTGATCTCTGCTTCCAAAGACTGTTCTTGCTCTCCAGCCAGAAAGCAGCAGCAGTTTAGAGGATTTACACTTGCACCTAGCACAACTAAAGAGTTAGAAAAGGACCCCACAGAGAGCAGCATGCACTTCTTCCTACCCTGCCTTTGACAAAACTGCCCTGGCTGGTATTGGCATGCAAAATATATTCTGTGCACTTTAAATCTCAAGCAACAAAGGCATGCAAGCGAAGTATCAATGCCATCACCAGAGTCACAGCAAACAGTAAGCAGATTTCACCAGGCACACTGTGGCTGTGCCTGGAAAGGAGCCAGTCTGCAGGGCCCCCTCCCCTTTTGGGGATGGCTCTCCTCTCCCTACTGGAAAAGTCCCATCTGACGTGGCGTACTGTAGATGGATAAGAAGTGAAAAGGACCAACCTTCTCGCTGATCTGAGAGATGAAAGTTTGTTTTGTTTGATGGCAGAGTGCGATGAAGATGAGGAGGGAATAAAAAAAGACAAGGAAAAACACAGAGAGTAAAAACAGGCCAAGCTTCATCTGTCCGCACACCACTGAAACGACAAGACAAGACTACAGAGGTCAGCCATGACTTCCCACCACGCACACACCACTCCACGGCAGGGACAAGAGAGGCCACACTCACACTGCTCTGGCCCAGAGCAGGGCTGGCCCCTCTGCCTCCCTGACCCACTCACCACTCCTGGCCGCAGGGCAGAGGGGACTGCACATCCCAACATCCCCACACGGAGGGTGCTTCAGGGACAGCCCTGCTCTGGGCCAGATGCTGGACACACAGACATGTTTACATGTGCAGAACACTCACACACACACAGAGCAAAGGACTCCAGCCATCACACATGTGCTCCCATACACTCACTCCAGCTACAGAGATGATGGCAAAGGCACTTTAAACCCATTGACCACAGACTGGGAAGACCATATATGTAAATCCAAATTTTATAAAGTATGAAAGAAATGCTCCAAGTGGTGAATCGAAAATCTTCTACCATGAAGAGCTGTTTCCCTTCTCCAAACAAAGAGCTAAATGCAGCAGAGAGGTATTAGGCAAGTGACAGACAAGCACAGTCTCAGCTGGGCTCAGTTTTGAGAGCCTTATTGGTACATTGTGCTGTGAGTGAGAGATGGACAAGAAATCAGAAGGACAAAAACACCCAGAGAATTGAGCAGGTCCCAGTTTTTGTTCCTGCAGGAGAGACAGCAGAAGGTTAGTTGCATTTTCCTTATAGACAAAGGAGATCTTATTTCTCTGGCAGGAGTGACCTCACTGCAGCTACAGATCTGTGGCATACCAGCTGTAATCGAACCCTCGCTGAGAGAATACACAAATGGATTTGATAGTTAAAGACTGCTTATGAGTCACATTTTTGACGGGGGAAGGAGAAGGTGGGGGAAGGAATTTGCTTTCCAGCAGAAACACTGCAAATTAGAGAACAGCATGTGGCATTATACAGTGCAACAGTACAGTAAGCCATTTCCAGCAATCACAAGACAGGATTTTAACCAACACTGACACAGTACAGGCAAGGCAACAAGCTACCAATAATAGCTACCACAGTGGCCTATGGAGTGTAATGGAGCTTGCTGGAGAACAGCAAAACACTTATTTACCTTTTTTTCAATTGAACTGATACCAGGAAACTTGAACCAGCCAACTCAGAGCTTCACTGACCCGTAAGTGAGGGCCACATCGAGCAAGGAGCTCTACCAAGACATCTTTAAAACAGTCCTAAGCTTAAAGTCCAGGTTTTCTTCATCCTGCTTTAGAAAAGGGATTTACCTCTTGCTCTACAAAACCTTAGCATAAGGCTCATTTGATCCTGTGAGACCCCGTGATGGGAGGGAACCTCTTTATTGCTGCTCCCAAGCCAGCACTTTATTTCCTAATCTAATGGAGCGTATCACATCTGCATGGCTTCAGCAGGCAATGAGGGGCTCTGCCTCCTGCTCAGCTCTTCCCAACAGGGAGGATTTGTTTCCTGCCCTTGCTTAGGAAGGACAGTGCTTCTGGCAAACCAGGTGAGCTTGTGGAAGGCTTCATTTCTGGAAAGCAGCACTGATATTGCAATAGAGCAACACAAACTCCAAGTGCTGCCAGCATGGACCAACCCACTGCACCCACTGGGAATGTGGGACTGAAGGGCAAGAGGCTGATGAAGGGTGTGAGACGGCGGGATGCTGCTGGAACAGCTACAGGAATACCTGTCCTTGCTGCTGAAGCCCCCAGAGCCAACCCCTCTCCTTGGGAGGGACTGAGAGACCCTAGCCTGATCAAGGGGACTCATTGTGGTGCCACTTGGCCTGCTTGGGGACAAAGTGAGGGGTGCTGCTCCAGCTGGGGGACAGCCAGCAGCTTTGTTTTGGGGAATCTGGCAGGGATCATACTGCATCAGTGGGCATGGACAGGACTAGGCTCCAGCAGTGGCTTTCCACAGGTGTTGACACTTCAGATTAGAGCTGGAAAGGTGAGGAGACACGTGTGAAACACATTAATTCAAACAGATAGCTTTCCGGTTTGTCAAACACGAACAAGTTTAGGACCTGCTATTTGTCATTAATTGCTGGATTATCTCTTAATCTCATTTTATATTAGTGGTTTATAAGCAATAAAAACCAGCAGCAGGCTATTTTGGAACAGCTGTAAAGCAAGAGGGCAGGAAGTTCTCTCTGCTCTTCCCTTAGTTAAGGCTTAAACAGCTGCTGCTTTATCTGAGATAAACCTGGTAAATTGAAAGTTTCATCTCCTTACAGGTTCCATTCACATGATCCCTTATCTCCAGTTCTCTATCCATGTCACTCCTAAGGTAAAAAGCACGTTTTATCAAGGGTTTCTCTGCTTTTTTACAGAACAAATGACTGAGCAGTGATGGTAAATAACATCTGCCTCCCCACCATGCAGGGACAGAGGCAGAGGATTTAAGCCTGGGGTTACCCAGAGTATCCCCTGTGCAGAACACCACGGCTCACTAGGCACGCTGCTGCAGCCTCACGAACCTGAGCTGCCTGGCAGCTAAAGCTGAACATGGCAGTCTAAGTGCAAGCCAAGTCACAGCAGAGAAGCCATCAGAGGATAGCAAACTCTAGAAGGTAAAAACAGGGCTCCATTTGAGATCCAAGCTGAAACAGCAAAGAAGCAAAGAGCAAGGCCGTATCAGACACACGTCTGCCAGTCCTGACTGTCAGACAGCTCTCATGATCTACAGGCAGAAATTCCTATGCTGACTGAATTTGGCTTTTACTCTGCCACAGATGTGCTTGTCTGTGCAGCAGCAGCAATACTCCAACCACAGCAGCTTGTTGTAGAAAGAATGAATTTGGATTTATGGGGGGCTCTGCTTTTGAATAGTCTTGGTCATTAGCAACCTGAAACAAGGCAGAGGGCTGTGGCCATAATATGAATGCACAGGTCTAAGAGTTTAGATCACTAGCTCAAAGAAAGAAAGACATTTCCAAAGTGGGAAGCTAGTACTTCCCTGAAAGCATCAAGGAAGTTCATTATCCCAACTGGTATTGCAATTCTACTGGGAACTGCCAGAATCTGTCCTGTGTGAAAACCCTCTGGTGCTATGCAAGGCATTAATATAAAGCCCAAGCCATACACTTTGGAATCCAAAAGACAGAGAGGTTAACAAAATCCCAGAGGGGGATGAACCTGTTCCTGCTTATCTCCAAAAGCACATCTTGTGTCTCAAGGATTCCACATAAATCAAATTTTATCCTTTACAGCTTTTAGTGGTATAGAGGAACAAAAGGACAGATTGTCTTTTTTACGCCAGATTACATGAGAATAAGACAACCTTCCATTATATCTGAGGAACAATGCTCTCATGCCACAGTGATGAGTATATTCCATCCCAGAGAGACAGACAGGATGCTCAGGGTGCCCAACCATCATTTCCCCATTCATAGTGCACACATATGCATGCATGAATTCAATTATAAGCAGAAAATCTCAGAGCACCAGAGATGTATTTCTTAGTCCTTTGTGCAAGTGGATATGGAACGGGAGGAAATGGACATTTAGTTGGCACAGATATGCAGGCCTAATTGTCCACAGATGTCTGTGCAGGTCATATGGGGAGGAGGGGGAAAGAGGTTTTCAAGTACATTTCTGTGTGGCATTATCGTACACTGAGCCACCAGTCGCTCTCCTTCTATTCACAAAGGTCATTTTACAAATAATAATACTTGAGCCTTGCAATGCACTTTGAACCATCAAAGGGCTTTGCAAGGAACAAAATTGTTAAGCTTATTTGGTTGGGTTCTATAAAGCACATTGGAATCTTTAGATGGAATGTGCTAGCTGAAGGACAAAGGACTATTATTTATTAAACCATGATTGCTAGAAGTATTACAGCATAGCAGAATGCTCACAGAAACACACTGATGGTGAACACACTTCCTTGCCAGGAGAAAATATGACAAAAATATTCATATTAATATTTGGGGAGGAGAAAACTTGTCAGAAGCCTCCATGTGCTTCTCTGGCTCTGAAGCTGACAGCAGCACGAGCCACAGTGCCAGTGTCACGTGTGGCACAGCCCCGGCTGTGCTGGCCCCAGCCTGCTCACAGCCAGCCAAGTGCACCTGCCACACCACACGGGTCATGGGTCACAGCAGCACGGCCACAGCTCCAGCCTGGAGAAGCACCCGGGGGCAGAGGAAATGGAATTAAAAGTACTGAAATGCCATAAACAGGAGTGCCCTTCCTCCAGCAGTGTCACTGGTCTCTGCTGTATTGCAGTGTTATCCCAAGGTCAGGACTGTGCAGGGACTCAGGGACATCGTGGCCCGTCAGAGCCGCGGCCTCCTCGGCCATGTGGCAGCTGCTGAGGGCTCTGCAGCCCTACCACAGCCTGCCTTTGCTTCTCCTGATGGTCCAGGGCACACATCTGTGCAGAGCAGCAGGCAGGGTCACCCAGTCTGACTCAACTGCTGCTTCGTGTTTCCTGTCATCCAGACATCTCCCTCACAAGCCTCTCCAGTCTCTGCTTGCCTGTGATCACTGCCAGGCCCTCAAGCACTGGCAGTGCCCCTCTCCGGTCAAGTACTGTCACCCTCATCAACCCTGAGGAGAGGCAGGTTTAACAGAGCACACTGCCAGAAGTGTGCATACAGCTGGGCTGTAAACAAACGTATTCCCTTGTTATTTAGCCATTTTTCAGACATCTCTAGTTTTGGTTGCTGACTGTTCAACCACTGTCCTCAGCTTTTACTCTTCTCCTGGCAATAGCCTTGAGCTTTGACTGCAGTTGCTATTTTAGCTGCTTTAATATTACATAAGCAGAAAATGTTCTTTTTAAAGGCGTCAAGTCTTCTTGCTCCAGGCCCATGTCAGTCATTCAGAATTATTATTATTTACACAAGGTCCCTGCTGCAGTAAGTATCATACAGCCACAAGTAGCCATTTCAGTGAGCTCCCTCCGTGTCTGAGCCTAAGCTACTGCCAAGTTCTCAAGGGTAAAACCCTGCAGAGGCCAGAGAATTGCTGCTAGGGACAGAGCAGCAATACGAATTTCATTTTGGGTGATGGCTCCTTGGTGAAATTTGGCAAATAGAATTTCAGACTCCAAGCAGGGTTCCCTACTGCCCAATGAAATACTAGCCTGGCCTTTCTAAAAGCAGATCAAGAAAGCACAGTTTTTTGCAGTAATACCATTTCTATTTACTGCAGTCTGATTTACTAGTTTGCAATTTAGGGACAAAGCAGATAATTCAGTTTTAAATTATTTTTTTTTTTCTAAATAGCTGTGCAACTCCTTCTCTACAGTATGTGTAGCACTTTGGGCTAGAGAACTCACTGCACTTGCCCCACTGGGATGTGCCTTGAAGGCCTGAAAAGCAGCACTTAAAAAGAGAAAACTGGGCAGCAGATTTCTCATTTCTCATTTGATGGCAAGTATGCAGCCAGGGCTCCTGTAAGTACTATTCTAACAGCACTGGCATTGCTCACTGCTGTAAGCAGCACTGGGGAACACTTGTAATGAACTCCACAGTGTATTCTTACATACAATCTTCCTACTCATGTGCTTCATGTGTAGACAGGAAAAGGTAGAAAACCCCTTCATATAGGGAAAGAGGAAAAAAACAGTGCATCTATTGTGGGGTGCACCACACGGGCCACCACCTTCACAGGCATTTCGTAGGACAAGACTTGTGGCTGAAAATTCTTCTCTTGGTGCAGATGTCCCTGAAGTTATAGGCAAATGAAAAGTGAAATGTGTTCCTAAAAACTCAATAGTATAGGTGAATCAGTGCAATTACACTATACTCCCAGAGAGCATGACAAAATGACATCACCTTTTTTTCCCCATACTACGTCCAATCTGCCTTCTACTCTTAAATCAATTTCTTAAATGTCTTGAATCAACATCTTGGATCTTTTGCTGCTAAATTAAACAGCGAACTCTCTGGATTAGAGGAATCATATCTTCCATGTTTCTATTCCCTTCCCTTCTCCCTGCAGCACCATCAAGTCCCAAATCTAATCATTGTTACAGTATACCCTGGTAGATGTAACCACGGACCAGAAAGGGATGATTGTTTCTTCATGGTGGTAATGGTAACATCCAGACCAGCACTGGCAAACGTGCTTGTGGTTAAGGGCCAGGGTAGGAATATGCCACTGTGCTCCCTTCAAAGTCCCTGCTATGGTGCAGATAGCCACCTTGCCCTGGCATCCTCCCTGTTCTTGCTCCTCTGATGGTCTGGATGTTTTGGGCCTCCAGCAGTGGGAGGCAGTCAGCTCCCAGTGCTGATTCCAGCCCCTTCCCAGCTCAGCAGCAGCAGCCAGATAGACCCATCAGTCCAGAAGCAGAAGGCTTATGAGGATTGCTTTCCAGCACACTTAGTAAGATGAAAATAATAGCTCCAAGGAAAATGCATCCATTTTCCTTTACAAATCCCTGGTGTGGAAATGTTTTAACTTTTAATGAAGTCCATCTGTGCAGAAGTGCTGGCTCTAAAGGATTTACAGAGACAAGACACTGGTGTAGCCTGCTACTTCCTCCTCCTGTTTTTCCATTGATATAGAAAGCCCTGAGCAGTGCCCAGATACTCCTTCTCAGCACCCAGTCTCTTCCTTTGTTAGCAAGAAAAGTATAAAGATGCTAATGAGCCTGTGCTTTCTAACACAGCCCATTCACAAAGGATTACCTGGGAGGCTAGGGAAGGGGAGAATATGATCAAAAACATAAATCCCCAGAGTCAAGAGACAAACAAACATTTGAACTATTAGAAAAGCAATAGGCTGTAAACGAGAGCAGGCAAAAGCAGTCCCAAGAACTACACAGACTGGAAATTAGTGCTGCTGCTCAGCACTCAGCCATGCTTCCCAGGGAAGTGGACGACTGCTTGAGTATTCACTACAATGAGGTCAATCATTATAAAACCACCAAGCAGTGGCAGTGCAGTCCACAGACTTAATTTCCACTGTAATTTAGCATTAATTTATGTCTCCTCTAGTAAACATACAGGCACTTTCTAAAGATCCAACTACAAGTCACTGATGTGTCTAATGACAATACTGTAGGACTATTGCAAAAAGAAAAAATCAGGATTTCTATCCTGCAACCCAGACCTGAGAAAGTAAGATATTTCTATTTTTTTCCTTGCATTAAAGAAATAATATACTGTTCTTGGTTTGGGTAACTTTTTGAAGTATTTAACTAATGTATTAACAGTAAGACCTATTTTTTTGTAGAACATTTGCTATCAGAAACTGTAAGCAAAAATACCATCTAGGACCTAGTATGCACAGGAAACATCATCTGATAACGTCATCATAATTTATGGGGTGTCATGTCGTAAATATACAGAAACACTTCATCAGGATCATGTAAGTTGGCGATTCACATTGTAAAGATTATGTGCAAGAAAAAGGCTTGTTCCAAACACTTATGTGTAAAAAAGTGACAGTTAACAGCAAAACATATGTCAAAGAACATGCTTTTGTTGGTGAACATGAGGATCCTGTCACATGTGCAGACCACCCAGAGCCCATGCTTAGCCCCAACAAGACAGATGAACCTTGTGAGCACAAGCCAAGTGTGAAATCCAGTACACTCCTCAGTCCTCCGGGATTCATTTGCTAAACAAAGAACGTTCATTAGTAAGAAATTGTAAAGTTGTTAAGAAGAGGCTTTTCTACCTCTTGAAGCTTTTGTGCCTTTTTCAGCCACATGTCTATAGAAAATAGAACATTGACAGTCTGAGCATGTCACAGGAAGCAAAAGCATCCCAAATACTGCAGCAATACAGCTGGATATCCACATAAACCTATGCAAGAACAGCCAACCTGGTAACTAGAATCCTTTCTCTCAGAGAGCAAAGGGTCAATCTGGGATGAGTTTTAGTACAGCTTGCCTGCAAAATGAAATTGCAAGAATACAGGGAATTTAACATCATCCATAAATACTTTGTGAGAGTGAAATGAGTGATTCCACTGCACAGATATAGCTTCATCTTCTGTATATGCTTAATTGGATACTTCAGTCTTCCAAAGACTCTTACAATCCAAATTACGCTGCAAAATAAAAAAGCAGTCCCCCATAATAAGAAACAAAAACAATGCCAGAAGCCACCCCTAGAAGCAAACACACAGCATGAGAAGACTTTATCATTCTCTTGTCCTCTTTCCATACTAACCCATGCATACACAGCCTCAAGATTTTCTTTCTTTAAATCAGAGGAAGGAAGAAATGAATATGAGATTTTATTATTAGTCTGTTGATTTACTATATGGAAATAAAATCTGGTTCTAACTTCCTAATAAGCACCAGCAAAAGAACATTCTTTCTTTTCTTGGGAAAACCCATAACTACATTTCCCAGGGGCTCCTGACCAATGACTCTGGTTCTACAGAGTTTCATATGAAGCAGCATTTTTTTATTCTTGCTGAAATTAACAGAAAGTGTACAGGGAATTTAGCACTTGCTTCTCTCCAAGCTAATTCAAACACCTTCAATGTAGAGCAACAAAACTGCCAGGAGACTATCCTAATATAAAACCTAGTTATTTTGGTATGTTGAAAACAGTTTTAAATTGGCAACATAGCATAACCATTAGAAAAATTGCCTTACATGAATTGTGGCTAATTTCCAGCAGGTTCCCAGTGTGAGCCATTAATACCCTGAGGCTCAATCATTGATGCATATAAGATGGATTAGGACAACTCCAAAAAACTGTTCAGTTTTTAAAGGTACACATTCCAAAGCAGAGGCCTAAATATTGGCTCAGTATAGCTGAGCACCTCTGGCTGGTCAGAGCATGACTAGTTTTACACTACTCCACCAAAGGTTAGTTTATGCTGAAAAAATTAAGCCATGCCTTGATCCCAATCAAGATAACCATGACACAGAAGTTAAGGAGCTCAAGAGAGAAAGGAATTCCCATTCTGCTCATGTTTCAGTATTTTACGTAACACCATATAAACAGCAAAAACAGATTTGCTTTGTGAGTCAAACACAACGTAGATCAAAGATATCATTGAACTTGCTGGTTTTTGAACAAAAGACCCCATCACCCAATCCACAGTGTAATCAGGGCAGAAGGCAGGGAACATTCTCCTGTCACTGAAAACCATAGAGATTTCAGGAAGGAGGAGAATGATCTCCTTGGGTGGAAGCTGCTCTTACCTCGAACATAAAGGTTGGCTGGGGCAGAGTAGCGGGTTCCTGCACTGTTGGTTGCAACACATTCATATTTGCCTTGGTCTGACTCCTCACTGTTCTCTATTTGCAGAGCTCCTGTACACAAACAAGATGAAACAGACAATTCAGGTTATGGCAAATCTAGTAATCAGACCAACAGCCTCTGAAAAGGAAGGCCATGCCCCACACTTTTAAGGTATCCTCCTGGATAAATATTTCATGATGTTCCCTGGACCCATAAGATACCAGCATGCAGCCAAAGGTACCCAGTCAGCTGTTAGAAACTTGTGAAATTGATTATTGTTATTTTTCTAATGTGCAGGGAACAAATTACTGATTTATTTCTAACCATCCCAACCACTTCTATTTTTTTGCTTCAATAAAGGAAGAAAACATACACATACACACACATTAATTACAGCTTCATATGGGACTCCTGCCTAATAAAAGGACCTTTAATAAGTCTTTAATCAAAACAGGCAAGCACCAAGCACATTTAACCATAGCTATTTCTTATCTGATCCACACAAAGCCTAGCAAACACTCAACAAATTACAACTTTCCTGCAGAAATTGGCAGAGTCCCATCCTTCCCACCTCAGCACTCGTCCTTGGTAATGTCTCACAAAGACAGCTCTTTTTGAGAAAACACTTTGCCTTTCGTCAACTTTTTTCCATGTTAGTGCTCTCCATATTTTTTCAGATTTCATCATATACAATACAACAACATTAGAAAGTTAGTCTGAGACATGAAAGACACCCCCCAACACAGTACACCCTCAATGCTGCACAGTGCTCATGTGAAGGTCACCCTCCCTTTGTCCCAGCTGTGCCTGCTCTCCCAGCTTTGGGTCAGGAATAGCTGTTTATCCCAGGCTGCACATTCCTTGGGATATGACCTGATCCCATCCCCAAAGTGCCAAATGCATGAGGGACTCATGTAAATAATGGCAGTAATTGTCAGGGCACACAGAGTAGCAATTTACATGGGGAACCTGTACAGTACCAGTGATGTGGAAGTGAGCCATGGTCTAAGCTGGTTTCCTCTCAGTCTACTCAGCACATTCCACTGGTGTCCAGCAGCACTCAGCCTTTCATCCAAATTCATGCCCAGCATAGATGACTGCACAACTGGTCACATCTAAACTCCCTTAACTGGGCTCCATATGCAGACTAAAAGATGGAGATGCAGAGAAAGAAAGAAGCAGGATGCATATGACAGCAACCTGGCACTGCAGGAGTGTGTGGCCCCTGGCCAGACACTGAAGTGGCTGCTGCTCAGCCTGCTTTCCCCAGGCATTGTGGGAATAATTTTTTAAGTGCCTCCAAGTGCTCAGATTCTGCTGGTTAGTATTGCCTGCAAGAAGGGAACTCTGCTCACAAACCATATACCAAACTAAAAAATGTTAACCCCATTGCTTGTAATGATCTGAACTCATTTCTGCCTGCCACGGTTGAAAATGACCACTGAGAGCTGCACTGAGAATAGCTGGTGAAATTGCCTTCTCCCTTCTTGCTGGTTCAAGCTGCAGAGGTCAAACTCAGTTTTTCTTATCATCAGAACAGAAGAAAAACTAATGTGAATCAACCACTGCCACCTACATTATTTAGAAGGATAAATTGAGACTGTAGCATAAGCCTATATGTCATGGGGAAAAATGAACTTCCCTGGGTTCTGCCATATAATAAAAATGATGTACAGAGCCCTCCCTATTGCTGCATTAGTGTGGAAATGAGGCTAGACAGAGAAAGCTCGTTTGCAAAAAGTATTTCCACCTACTAACAAAAGGACCTGCCAGCTTGCCTGGCCACGGCACTCTCTGGACACCCGCAGGCTGAAGCCTACAGAACTCTGCTGCTTGATTCAAGGAAAAACAGTGAATTTCTACATCCTGTCTGGGAAAAACATCTTCAAGCAGACAGCAGCATGATAGGCAGTGGAGCAGGACAAAGTTTGCCAGCATTGACAAGATACAGAGAATCAGAGAATCTAGAAATGGAAAAGACCTATTAGGTTACCTCGTGCATCCCTGGGGGCCAGGGCAGGATAGTTCCCTATTGTAAATGTACTTGTCTTGTGTCCAATTCCATTTTAAATGTGCCAAGTGATAGGTCTTTCACCACTTCCTCAAGGAATTGATGCCACTGCCTGGTTATGCTCTCTGTCAGGAAGATTCTCTTGGAACTCACCATATATTATCCCCCCCTTTGTAATTTCTGCTTATCATTCCTTGGGCATGCATGTGCTGCAGAGCTCATTCCAAGTGCTTCCATCAAGCTTGTCTGGAAAAAGCTGTCTGTTGCAAAATATACCCAAGCTTAATAAAAAACCCAACTGGCTGGGCTGGAAGCAGAGACAGCTTCAAGTGATAGTAGTGTCTGCCTGAGAAAAAGTAAGATCCCTAGATAATTCTGCTGTAAACATATGACCCTTTTAGCCATTTAATACATATCACTGGTATTTTTTTACCCTTTACACTCGTGATCACCATGCCTCTTAAATGTCAATCAAACTGTTTTTCATCTTTAGGGACCTCAATAGTGGAAAGAAAAAAAGAGTATGAAGAAAATGAGAGGAGTTTCAAAAGAAATGCTGTTATTGCCTGTCAACACGGACCAATTTCTGAAATCATACTATAAACATGCAACGCGTCAGCAACTTCCTACAAACTGCTCAGGGACATTGGGCAAGGGACTCTGGTTTGTCTGGGTTGGCACAACTATTCAAATTAGGGTGCGTCAAGAGGAAGACAAGAACCCAAAGCAGAAGGAAGTTAACACAAACCTTTCATATGAAACAGAAAGAAAATAGGTTCTGCAATAAATCATCATTAGACAAACATACAGATCCTGCAGCATAACTGACAGCCAGCAGAAACTGGAAGGATCATGGTAAACTGATTGCACTCAGCAGGGCTGTAGGGGTTTTTTTGAAGGACAACCTATAACTAAGTGATGGATCCAAGAAAGTGTAGGGTGTCTCAGAGAACAGAGATTTATGAATAAAGTTAAAAAGCTCAGACATTTCTGGATTTAGAAAGCTGGAGACAGACATGCATCTGAGACTTGGGAAAAAACTTCCTATGAAATGCTCTCAGCCCTAGTTCAGTGATCCCAGAGAAAGAAAGACATCATCTCTTGGAGGGTTCATGTCTAGGCTGGACAGGACACATAGAGTACAGGAAAGTTAAGAGCTGAGTTCTGAGTAGCATGTTTCCCTGAAACTCACGGAAGCTGCATCCAAAGATGCTCAAAAGCGCAGTGAATTCTTTGCCTTGACAAGTGCAAAGGATCTGATTTCTATTCCTAGCCCTGTCAACATCTCATAATCTTCTGCGCCTCTGCAAACCAGGGCTAGAAAGGCTGATTTACTTTTATTCATTACTTTGGGATTTATGTTGCATAAGCTGCTGAGTGAGGACTCGTTCACACAGGATGTTACTGCAGACTTCCCACATGGACTCCCCCAGTGCTCCTGTGCCAGGTGCCTTGTTCCCACTTGTGTGGCTGAGTCCTGACGTGCAATCAGACAGCAGGGCTTTGGTGGATGCATGAGGACCATCTACCAGGACATGGATACAAGCACACAGAGGAGCAGTGAACAGCTTGTTTGGCAGCTTGGGGGGCTCTGCAGCAGCACACGCACATCAGAGTGAAACCTGTCCCTGCTGAGCACCACTTGACCCCCTGCTGCTCCTCTGCAGCAGGGCTCCAAAGGAAGAGGGAACAATTCCTCACCACACTGCCATGTCACACCAGTCTTGCTTGTGCCTCACACCTGCTCCTGATAACACATCTCAGCTTATCAGAGAGCTGACAGCTCCTGAGAAAAACCCTGGCAGCTATCCCGTGCCAGGGAGAATGGTGACAAGGCAGAGTTTTCTAGGGCTGAGGGCAGGAGTCAGCCCTGCTGACAGACAAGCATTCCTTACTTTACATTCCTTATTCCTCTTTACTCTGTGCTGGTATCTTCTTGCCAGCCTCTCCCTTTCCTCTCCTAGTTTTGCTTTTGCTCTTTAACTTGGGCACAGACAACAGCCCTGTTAGCAGCTTTCCAAGATACTTATCTATTCAAATATACTTGTGCTCAGGCAGAATCATTAGTTGCAGTGACAGTGCTTAAAAGAAGCATTTAAAAAGTGCCCTGCACAGAGAAAGAGTGGAAGGCAGATCCTGATAAGGGACGATTTTTGGCAGTGCTGGGTACTGTTGTGCCATGGAGGGCTTGTCACTCTCTTCTCCAGGTGACAACTCAAATGTAAAAGGCTCTGAGCTGCCATACAAATTGATCTCTCTGAAATCCTGCTCCATAGCTCATTGGGAGCTTGTGCTCTCTTCTTCCAGAGAGCACCACATGGAGCCAAACACTAGAGCTCCTGGGGCAATGCTTTTCTTTATCAATTCAGGTTGGAGCTCCATCCCCAGCAGTGGGAACAGCTCTTTTTCTCTACCAGGGCATTCACAGCCTCAGTCCTCTGGGCTCACAACCGAGGCTGACTTTTTGCCCCGGTTATAAAATCAGACATGGAATTAAATGCTCCTCTAAGCACCCAAGAGTCAGAGAAACCAGGCTGCAGACACAGCCCTCATCTAAGGAAAGCACTTGTAATGCAGATGCAATGAACCCAGCTACCTGACCAGGGCCCTTCCTCTCAGCAGAGGCAAATTTAGCCCACCTGCACACTAGAGCACATGGCTATCCTAAACCCCTCCCTTTTCTCTACCCCTGCTTCCCATCAGTTTCTTTCACAAAAATACTGACTTATCCTCCAGCAGTATTCTTAGCACCCTCTTCAGCCAGTTCCCTCTTCAACAAGTGCTCAGGTGAGGGTCTCAATCCCTTTTGCTAAAAATTTCCTCCTAGGGAAGGAGAATTTCTTGAATAAATCCAGACAGCTGTGCAGTAGGGTCAGAGACAATCCCAGACCAAATAATGACTCATAAATGTGAATATGGTGGACAAAGAAACAATGTGAAGCCCTGACAATGGGAGAGTTGGACTCTGACATCCTGGCTGCTGCCTGAGATAACAAACACTTGCTGTGGGAGCTGTGAAAAAACACCAAACCATGTGAGAGTCACTAAAAATGAAAATAAGCATTTCCCACATTCACTATTTTTGGTAATTTATAACAGCAGCATCTCCCAGCTGTTCTAGAGGATTGTACCTAGCCTCCACAAGCTATTGGCACTGCCAAATATGCAAAACAAGGTAACTACAAATGTATTTTCATTGTTAGTGTTCATTATGGTTATTATGCCTGCGAGGATGGGGATTGACATACAAGGGGCCTGTTCTGGATGGCAGCAATGCTGAGAAATCACTCTTCTGAGCACCAGAGGCAGCTGCTGATAGTACCTGACTGCTGCCAGGAGCTGGACTCAGGCAGAGAGGGAGGGAAGGAGACCCAACATTCTCGGCAGCGTGAGGCCTCCTCTTAGACAGGAGATTTTCAGGATGCTCTGATCCCTCACTAGCAGGTACCGGGAATCTCGGGGGACTCTGCCTCAGAAGCAAAACTACAGCACTGTCAAAAGCACAGTAACACCTCTGTGTGCTTCTACAGGGACATGAGTCAATCTGAATGTGACAGTAAGAAAAACGGCATTACAGGCATTTCCAGGCACTACCCCACCCAGCCTCTCCCTGACACTTCTCCTACAAGCAGATCTCATTTTAAAATTGTTTTTCTTTTGCTTTCCTTTGGTGACTGGAAAAGCTCAAGAAACAGAAAGAAAATCCTATAATACACAAAGTACAACCAAATGTACAAACACATCCTCAAAAAGAGACAGCAAAATTCTTTTAGCTTCCTCTAATCTCTTCGGATAGCTTTACGCTCCAGCTCGCAGGATAGCGTTGAAATAATGGAGCTATATTTAAACCAGTTCACTTGGGACTGGAAAGGTTTAGCTGCAGCTATACACAAGTTGGTGCGGGTGTTTACCTGGCTTTCCAGACAGCTTCTGACACCCAAGTGAGCTGATCTAAAGTTAATTCAGACAGACCTCTGCTACGCTGACGTCTGCAAGAAGAAATACTCTTATGTATAGGAACCTCTGATATTTCCTGTGGTGACAGAAAAGTAACAAATAAATCTGACTGGAAAGGGATAATGCCTGAGATGATGATGTTTCTTTACCTCCTGATGTGCATCCAATCTAGTGTCAGCTCAGTCCAGCACCCACTAGAAACACAACTGCATTCTCCTCTCTCTTACAGCCCAGACCAGGAAAATGCAGCCAGGTTTCACAAAGGGCTGAGTGAGTTAAATTGCAGAGAAATGCTGGAAACCAACATCTTACATTCTACTTTCAAAATATAAATGGGGCAGAACTTGCTTAAACATGTATTTGCTGATACTATCTGTGGGTCACCTTAAGAAGCCAGCTCTTGCCTAATCTGACAGGCATTTGCCAGCTCTATGTCTTTCAGATGAACAAACAGTGATTTCAAGATTAAATTACTATCGGGGGCAGTCCCAGAGGGGTAAAGAGTGAAGCTACAAATGGAAATTCTGAATTATGGATGGGAGTTCCTCCCATTTAAGGGAAGCCAGAGATGTCTTGGACAGAAAGGACCAAATATGTGTGGGCTAAGGTCAAAAGCGTTTGTTTAGAGATAAAAATCTCTTTGTGTTTGGAGGGGTGTGTGGTAGACTATCTCAGGTCATCCTCTGTCTAACCACATGCTGTTCCCCCTCCAGGTGGGCTTGCCACTGCTCTGACAGAAATGCCTTGGATACCATCCCAAGAACACCAGACACACAACTCCTAGCAACACAGTCACAGCAGCAATGAAATCACACCAAAACCACCCCTTCCCCCCGAACATTATTACCAAAAGGGTTCATTTAGAGTAATTAGTTCACCCTTCCTTTCAGACCAAATTAATGGATTCCAAAGCATCAAACTTACCTTAATGAGGAACAAGAGTGCAGCTGGGTATAGAACATGGCAGAACAGTCACTTCTACATGGACACAACCTCACCATCATAAAAGCACTTTGATCTAATCTGTCATTATCTTTAGAAATTCAGTGACCTCCATTTTAAATAAAAGGCATCAGGCTGACAGAAATCCTCTAGGAGAAGCCAGAGAGCAGCACGTGGCTTCTGTTTGCTCTCACAGAAATGTCATATTTGACATTCAAACAGGACACATATATTTTAAATAATGTCAAGAACACTCTTAAAATACCTCATCAGGACTCAAATGGGGGTGGGAAGGGGGTGGGGGTGCGGGAAACTTATGTTTTATGAAATGGATGGTTCTTTTCACAGAGATGCCATCGGTTCCCAAGCAGGACGTATGGAGCATCCATGTGGTTCTGGTGCTGAGTCACTAATGCCATCAGCTAGGACGGGCATGCAGCAAAGCGTGCGGGGAGGCCCTGGGATGGCTGCACGCTCAGCGTGCTCGGCCGGCAGCTCACAGCGGATGGCGAGTTAGCATTCCATCTGTCACTTCATTTTAGCATTTCCAGTAGAAATAGGAGATGAAGAAATAGTTTTAAGGAGTTTGTAACATCACAGCTGTCAATCTCCAGTGTTCCAAAGGGAGGAATGACAGATACGTAAGCCCATTCATATAAAAATAAGGTTTGCAGTCTTCTTCCCTGACCTAGATTTGCTACAAAGGCAACTTAATGCAAATACATATCAAACACCAATTCACATTTACTCTAAGATCACTTAACAGGAGCTGAAAACATTAACCCCCAGCAACAGAACCAGTTCCAAGAGTAAGATTATTAACTTCCAGCAGTGATTCAGGGAAAAGAGCGAGGAAAAGGGAGAAGGGGGAAAACTGAACGAACGAGGTTGTGTTGATTTATAGGTAGCAGTCATTCTGTCAAGAAATCCAGAGGTCAATCAAGAGGGGTAACCAAAATCACAAGAGAATTCAGAAGGGCCTTAGCACATAACGCTGATTAACACACTAAAGTTAATCTAAAGAGACAACTTTGAGTGTTTAGGCTAGAAAAAACAACACTCCAATTGGAAAGTATTACTGGTGCACACAGGCTGTGAAAACTAAAGGGACTGTGCACCAGACTGGGCTGGGCTGTCAAACCAGGGCTGGGTTTAATTAATGAGGGCTTAAACAGCCAGACATGCTTCTGATTTATCTATTTAAAATAAACCTTAATGATGCAAAACAACATCAGAATGTCCAGCTCAGAAAGGGGAGTCTGGGTCAGTGGTTCTCAACTATGCCATCACATTAGAGGGTGAGTGCATGAGGAACACAAACACGCCTCTTATCCCAGAGCCACATTTGCTCAACCTTTCAAGAATTTTTCTCTTTCCATTTATAGTTTCATGACCATCAGCAGCAGCACAGATGAATTTGACTATTCTCTTGTGAAAATGTTACCTCCATACACTTACACCAAAGCAATCCATCTAAAACCCCCAAGACACAAGACCTCAGAAGGTCACAACTGTGTGGGAAGTACAGAGACTTTCAGGAGCTGCAATAGATGTCAACTCTCCTGTGGTGGAGGCCTGGGAGCATCTCCCAAACTTTTGCAAACTTTCCGTTGAATAACCCCCTTTCAACAGTGCAAAATTGCAATGGATGAGTCTACAAGAAATCACGCTGAAACCCAACTGAAATAAACACACTAGTGGGAGAGTGCAGATGAGCGAGAGCACTGGCAGAGTTAGGGCTGAGAGTAAAAGCTGGAGATGAGAAACACTGGAGGAGAAGGGACAAGGCAGACAGGAGATGGAGTGACGTGACAACTGGAGGCACATTTCAGCATTCTTACCTCTGATCGGTGTACCACCTGGTGAGGTAATTTGAATGCAAATAAGATTAGAGAGAAGCATTAGTACAAAGAGGAAAGGAAGAAAATTATAACTAAAAAGCAGAAAGTTTTTTTAAAGCTAGAATTTGTATTAGCGCGACAGGAATAAACAAAAAGAAACTGATGTGCAATAAAAGTCAGAGTGACACTCTCAGGAGGTTAGTAAAGCTTATTGCTTTCAGGAGTGCAGCATCCAGCCCTGCATCTTGCCATTAAAACCCCCACCCTCACGAACTGGGGCCAAACTAAGCTGCCAAGGTGGCACTGCTGGCTGGCCTCACCACTTGCATTCACCCACACCAGTGTTCAAGCAGTTGAGATGGAGGACACTTTGGGGAGATGGTGCAGTGCCCCTTCATTCCTCATACAGAACAAGGAGGGTGTGTCCTGGGGCTCTGTGACTGTGAGTGTGCTGGGCAGGACGGGTGGAAAGCGCATGGCTGCGGGCACTCGGTGCAATTTGGCTTTGAGGTTAGAATGACCAGTGGGACAAAATCTGCTCGCTTAAAGACATTAAACTAAAAGGAAAGTGTAATAAATCAGTTTTGAGTCATTCTCCACATTCACATAACCCTTACATCGGGTTCCCTCTGGCAAAGAAATTGGTGTCATGCAGAATTAACTTTACATACAGAAATATTTCGAAATGAAGTGGTTTCTGGTAACGTTACAATGGCACGCTAGCCAGACCTCTGTTGTTCCTGTCTAATTTGGATGTCTGCAGAAGAAAGGAATCCCTACCCTCTTTATAAGGCACTGGAGATAATTTTACATGCTGTAATGAAGAGTATCTTATAAGGAGGGCTTCTCTGGGAGTAAGGTTAAATTATCCTGTTGCAATAATCTTTAAAGGTTCATTTTATGAGGTCAAGGTATTTAGCAAGTGGAGGCTCCACTGGTCAGTGTCTTGAGTTCAGTGTACAATCAATACTGAAGCATGATGGAGAAGCTCCAGCTGGGCAAATTGGCAGGGAACCCTTCTAATCCTCACTTTTGTCCCCTTGGTCTTAATTTGCACATATGAAGGCTGTTAGTATAAGGGAGAGATTCATGCAAATTTAATCTGTAGGCAGTTCATGGTATGTGTTGGTTTTATGCAGATTTGTAGGATCTGAATACCAAGCACTTACCAAAGAAAACTGAGGAGTTTAAACAGACAGAAAAATAGGGTTAAACAGGACACAGTGTGTCAAATCATGTTCAGTGTATTGATTAATAAATACCAGTATGCATACAAGAGTGTCGTGTATCTCAGATTTACAGCTCATTCCATTATCCACAACAATGATCACCCAATGGGAAAGAAAGACAGAAAAGAATTTCTGTAAATACAAAGAAGGCATATTTTAAGCACATTTAACTTGCCTCTTAAAAAGTAATTACAATATTTATATTTATTCTTTTTCTTTTCTAACTACCCTTCCTTTAGGCAGAGTCCCTTTTTTGAAGCAGGAGCGCAACTCAAACTACTCATTTTAGCATTTTCCTCTGCCAAGATGACATTATACAGTTTTAACTTTATATCTCATTATATTTTCTGATGCCTTCTATCCAGAGATGACTGAAGCATCAGGAAAAATCTTGCAGAGACTGAAGTTGTGGGTAATCTCTCTCTTGGAATAATAATTTGCTGCTTACTTATGTATCTTAGTAACTACTGCTACTCTTAACAGAACAATTATACCCAGAGATATTTGCATGGAATAGCACAGCCATGGAAAACAGGGTTATTTCTTTTTGCCTGTTTGGAAAGTTTGCCAAGTGACAGTTTTGCCCTGTTTGGTCAAGGGCATTCCTGCTCTAGTGTACTGTGTGTCCCCCACCCCACCTCATCCTTTCCAATTTTCAGAGTTAAGAAAAGCATCACCACCATGTGTCACTTCCCATGGGAATGGTGCAACACTTTGAGTACAAGCCCAAGGGCTGAAAACATTACATCCTTATCTCTCATCTGGCTGAAATAGGGTTTGTTGCTCTGTCCTAGAACTGAAAAGATTTGCAGGAAATCTTTTTATCTACTCCCTGCAGAGGCTCAACTCTTTCTCTATTATGCAATTGTCCATACAGAGCTCTAGAAGCAACTGCATACTTGAAGCAGATTCCCTAAAATGTTAAATGTGGCCAGCTAAATTTTATGAGTTAAATCCCAATCCTCCTGCTCCTGAATGCAATCCAACCCTTGTGGGAGCAACACAGAGGCTTGCTGTATTTACTGCAGTGTTTGTTCCATGTCTCTCTCACCTTTACAAAGTTAAGACATTCGCTTTTCACTCAGAGGACACCATTTACAGAGGGTGCACAAGGCTTTTCAGTTGGACCCCAAATTTTCTCATCCAGAAGGAACAAACTGAAGTTTCCCTTTATTCTTCACATCATTTGATGATTCATCTCTGGCTGTTGTCCTTTCAGGGTGTCCCTCAAAGGGACAAATCACAGCACACAGGCCACAGAGTGCCAACATAAGAGAGTCCATCAAGTGATGAAGGTGCCATCACTCAAATGGTTACTGAGACCAACTTGTGCCCTGTGATCACCAGGCTGCTTTATGCAAAGGGCACCCCAAGATCAAACTTCAAACCCAATTCCTTGTGTTTGAAAGGTTTGAAACGCTCATAAGGAGGGAGAGTTTACTTCCTCTTCTTGATACCAGACACTGAGAAACACCCCTTACATTCAACTCAGTCAGGAATGAGTGCTGGCCCTGATATTCTCTGTGTACTGGAAGCATCCAGTCAGACACCCAAAGCAAGGAAAAGCATAGGATGATACACTGGAAACCCCCCTGGGGTTATTTGTGTCAGTGTTTCCCAGTGTGGAGAATTCTGTTGGAGAAGGGACTTCACTCTGCTGACAAACTCACCACAGGCTTACTGACACACCACTTCCTTGTAGGAAGCTAAACCACCAAAAAATCACTCCAAAGCAATGTCAGCAGAGAAACCAGGGCTCGTGCTAGCAGCAACTGAGCACTAGAGCAGCGCAACACTGAATCCCAGAGAGAGAACTCTGACAGTGCTTTTGGCTACTTCCTAGCATAGGTTATGTGGAAACTCTTTCCAAAAGTGAAAGACTACTTGCCACCAGATGCCACCGGGAGTCTGAAGGTATTCCACAATTGCTGTGTGCACCTCACACAGCAACACCCAGGTGTGCAGTTAGGTTCTTCCAGGAGACAAAAATTCAGGTGTCAACTGGCTGTTGTTGGCCACTATATTGCTTCAACCCTTTTCCAGTCAGTCCTTTCTGAGAGAGCATCCATCTTGTGTGGGTTCCCTGATCCTTTTGGATGAAACCACCCAATCTCCATTCTTTTACGTTGTCCTTACATCTTGTCCAAGTCAATGCCTATCTGATGTCTGAACTCAAAGCTGTTCCTTGCTAAGAGCTGAACATCTGCTGGATACTGACTGCTGGGTATTATCACTGGAGCAGGATGAGGACATCATGACCACTTCACTGGGACAAAGAGGCACCACCTCTTTCTGCATGTTAGCCCTGTGCATGTTGGGTATTCCTTTTGCTTCCAAGAAAGTAGTGTTTCTACTGATAGGATCAAACCTAAATGAAAATGCTTGCTGGTAACTCTGAGAGCCCAAATGCAGCAAGGTGATATGGTGAGCTAGCTCCCACTGCTTCTGTGTTAGAGGCACCTTCACTTTTCCAGAGAGTGACTGAAGTCACCTGCAGAGTCCTCTCTGATACTTTACTTGCACTTAATTGTCTGGAAGTCACACTAGGGTCTAGGGCATGGTTCTGTAATTGAGTTAACTGAAAGTGATTAAAAGAGAATGATACTTTTTGTAATACCAAGTTCTCTATTGAGAGATGTTCTCTATGATGAAAGATAATACTTTCTGAATTTCTGGTGTTTCCTTACATGGAAAAACTTATGTTAACAGTCAGAATAGCAATTTATTCTAATTTGACATTTTGTTCATAGGTTTTCTGAAGAGCTAGGTGGAAGAGCAATTCTCCAGCTATGAAAATCACTGGAGACATTCAAGAGCTTTGAGAGTATGAATTCCAACTGAGTTGCTTTGAAGTCCTTTAGGAGCTTCTGATCCAAGAATCTGTACAGAAGAACTGTAAAGCATCAGCACAATCTGATCTATACTGCGAGAGCTTCCACCACATCATTAACTGATTTTAAAACATGGTTAGAGGTGCAGCATTGACTTAGGCTGCCAGAACTCATGTGTGCCACCACTTGCAATACTACAGTGCCTGGACAGTTTTAAAATCAGTTCAGCCAAACAAATTTTAAATGTGTTAGCATGCTGGGGAGGTTTCTCAGCCCAGAGCTGGCCTTAGATCCTGTGTCACTGACTGAGAGGCAATGAGTGAAGCTACACACCCCGGGGGGAGAACAGGGAGTTGTCCTGAGTCACTGCACTTGCAGAACAGCAGCCTCCCCACAAGAGGCGAGAAGTATTAGCAAGATGAACAAGGGAGAATTTGCTACAACCAGAATGAGTCAGAGACCTTGCTTTTGCCTTGATCTAGGAAAATAGAGATGAAACCCTGTATTTATTTGTGTTCTCATCTCTATAGCTATTAGCCTAACACTTACTTGCAAAACTACCCAAGAACTGGATTTAAAACGGAATTAAGCTTTAGTTGGGAAGAAAAAACTAAGCAATGCTAAGAAATAGTTTAAACCCCCTCCAAATATAGAGTTATGATATCAGAAGGTGTAATAGGGAAAGTGCATATACACACATACAGATATAATTACTAAAAGAGGGAGAGTAGGATACAAGGCAGATTTATAAACTCTCCATTTGCTCCTGACAAAAACACCAGTTTGCTGGGGTTAAAAAAGTCCATGATGGTGGCTTGGATGTCTTAAACCACAAACTTTAGTACCTTGACAGAAGATGAACAGAACTCTAGAAACTGATGTTCAGAGCCCCCTGGGGCACATGATCTGACTGCATGCAAGTTCAAAGACCTGCCTGAAGCTCCCAGAGCACTGCCAGCCCACATAACTGTGAGTGTCAGAAGAGAGCACCTTTCCCAAAGATGCTGCTTCTTTACCTCTATCTAACTATTTATACCATACTAGGAGCCTGAAGACACAGAATCATCCCTCAACCCTCTCTCTACATCAGACTCCAAAGCTGCTTTGACCTTCGTGACCTAAATTTGGTACATCTGAATACTAATATATTATGTACTCATTGAAGGTCGGACACTATATACACAGTACTGGGCTCACAATGTGCTGCAGCTATTTTAACTATATTACATCTGTCTTGCTTTTATTGGGTTTTAATTAAACGAAATTAAATGAGGGTATATTAAGATTGAGATAGTATATACTGACATTCATGCAGATATGCCAGCCTGACTATAAGATATGATCTTAATGGAGCAGAGACTTTGCAAACTATTAAATTCTACCATATAATGAGGCATCTATTTAAATACTCTTTTCTTTGAAAAGCAACTCTGCCCAACTATGGTGTAGTGTTGGAGAGCTCAATTAACACCTTGCAGAGTGAATGGGAAACTGCTCAAGCCATCACATTGCTCATACAGGGTGCTGCAGTCACTTAAGTGGGACTCAGGCACTTCAAAGTGCAGGCTCTACTTTATGACCATTACAAATACAGGAAAAAACCACAAATGCAAACAAGGGTTGCATCTCTGGCCCATGAGAAGCTGCAAACTTCATACTCCCCACTCATGCCAGGGTGGAGCAGAGCCTTGGTGAATCTTGCCATTATAGCACCAGATCCCTGAAAAGAAAAACTTCAAATTCATATTTGGAAATCTCTTGCATTGAACTGTAAAAACCTCCCATACTACATTAGAGAGTTAATCAATTTCTTTTGTGAGTCTGAGGATGTGTGTTGCTCATTGATTTCTAAAAGGTTCCCTTGACACCTCCCTTGGTAATTACTGTGTCTTCCGCAAGCAGCCAGCTCTAGAGTTTGAATCCCAGGTGAAATATTCAATTGAGATGTTGCTGAAGAACAGCAAATAGGAATCAAAACTTGGACACTGTGACAGGCTTTACTAGTTTGTTTTTAAACTTTCTGTCTCACCAAACTTGTGAAGCAGCTGGTAGAGAGGCAGCCAAGTGCCTGTGAAAAGGAGGCTGGAGAACGTACAGCAAGTGCATCAGAGGCTGCCTTGCTGCTCATTTATGGTAATTTCTGATGCTGATTTAGTCAGCTACGAAGTGAAACACATCCATGTGCACTTTCCTATTGCGCTTCCTAAAGCTTCTCAGAATAATTAACAAGTGTGATATTTTCTTCCAGCACAAACAGATCAAGATTAAACCATGCTGTGGGGGAGATAAGCTAAAGGTCACTGGGAAATTTCATAAACTATAAATGCATTAGTATAATTAGCATTCACTGGTACATCAAGGTGGGATCAGGAGTGTCAGGCTGGGTTCTATTTTTGCTGAGAGTGATGTCTCACTTACCCACTCCTCCAAGTACAAACCTACTTATCACCCAAGCATCATGAAATGTATGCAGAAGGCTCCTGCTATGGAGAAATGTTTCAAGATGTTCACCTTGTTTAGAAGATGGTGATTCCCTGGCAGCAGCACTTGTAACAAATAGCTTTTGAGTCTCCACAGATAACTGTGGCCAAACAAGGCAGTCTGCTTCATATTTAAGCATGAGACCTCTCCAGACCAAAGTTGTTCCAGCTCTGATCCCTTCTGTACTTTGTGTAGGGCACTGGGGGCTTTTTCCCCAGACTAAAGCTGCTGTGTAGTTGTGCTGTGCCTTGTTAAACAGCCACTCTAATTCATACTGTGGAGCTCCACTTCATCAGTGACTAAAGCAATATTTTAATTTCTTTAATTCTCTAATAGGCCTTACAGTCCTGGGAGATTGAACAGTGCAGTAGAAAAACAAGAATTCCTTGCTAAAATGAGTGCATTCTTAGCCACCCCAAGAAATAACCATCTGTATTTCAAAAGCTAGTATTTGGCTTGTCACACAAAAAAATAAAAAATAAATGGTATATTTCAAAACTGTGTCCATTTCCTTTGAAATCCACAGAATTGCTGCTTCTTGGATTTTTCTTTTGCTTGTGGTGTCACATAGTAAGGACGGCAATGAGCTCAACGGAAAGCAGAGCATTGTCTTGCAGAGTGTGTATAAGGAGTAAAGTTGCATATGACCAGTGATTGTAAAATCTCAACCACTATGTCATTATCCTGATTTGCACTGTGCTCCTATTAAAAACACCTGAGACCCACTGAGTTGGTAGTGAAATGTCTGAGCCTACCAAGGATTTGGGGCAGTATCAAGACGGTCTACCGAGGAAGGTATCCAGGTGATGTTCCAAAAGGCACGTCCACTCTAATAGACATTTTAACAAGCCACGATACCCTGCCAGAGAGGATCAGCTCCAAAAACCGCTTTTACATCGTAAAAGAAACAAGCTCAGAGCAAACTGACATTTGGGTTTAGAATTGCATTTCAGGGAAAACATAACAGCAGCATGTAAAGAGAAAAGGGAGGAAGAGTGAGGAGGCTGGGAAGGCTTACTTGCTTCGCTACCTTACCCGAACGGAGCTGCTTGATTCGCCCATTGCTGGTGGCAGTGTCGACGGGCAGGAAGTCCTTGAACCAGGAGATTTCGGGGTCAGGGTTCCCACTGGCAGCACAGAGCATCGTGGCTGTGCGGGCCTTCTCCACCACCTTCAGCTGCGGGCCCATGTCGATGGTCGGGAAGCCAGCTGGGAGGTGGTCTTCTGCAAGAGAAAAAACACACAAGGTTAAAGAGAAACACTCCAGCCTAGCAATGGGACACAGTTGCAGTGACAGCAGTGCCACCCTACAGCATCTGTGCCTCTGCTGGAAAACAGCAGCCTGACTTCCCTACTGAGAAGGTTATCAAGCCCTTAAAGCACATTAGGCTCTATAATGAGCATTCATTACACCAATAGAAGCTTCCACTAAATTTAACTCCATTTAAATCAATTGCCTTGGGAAACGTTCATAATTTTCATTGATACGTAAGCTCTATCCATTGTTGTTAATAATTCAGTAAAAGCAGGTATTTGACTTTTTGTGGGAGGACTGAATTGAAGGTAACAGACAAATACAAAGCCAAATAGTTTGAGGCATCTTGAAAAACAACAACTGAACAATAAAATCCCTTAGAAAGGCCCAGAGAGGCCCACTGTTTTTCTTTTTTCCTTTTTTTTTTTTTTTGACTTGCATCATTCTGTCACATTGGTAGGATAGACTGTAAATTTCTTTCTCATGCTTCCAAATCTGATTCCGAAGGCTTTTAGAAACTAATGAATGTAAAGCTAATGAGCCACACTCTGCTCATGAGCTGCCTGGCCAGACTGTGCTGTGGCAAGCTCCTGGTGCATTTTCTGGGCTGTAGAAAGCGACAGAGGTGTGCAAGAAATGGCCAGTGCATGCTCTGGCATGGCTTACCACAATACTGTGAAACAAAGCACCCCCTTAACCACTGAAATCATTCATACAGTGGGTAGAAAAACAGTTAATTGGGTTTGTTGCTGCAGAGCACGCTCAGGTAGGCTGGGTGGAATACATTAGGCAGCCTTCACTGATAAGCCAAGGCATGCTCCAACATCATCATTCAATAGCAGCTGCAGAACTGAGCTCACTTATTCATTCTGTGGCAAGATGTACTGTACTCTGCTAAGCCTGAACTGCAATCAAAAGAATATACTTTTGCAGAAAAAAGAACTTGAAGAATATTAAGAAGCTTTTAAAGCACCAGAAACTCAATTATTTTCAATATGTTCCTTTTCCCCCTGTTTTAAGAAACCTTAAGCAAACTTCTTCTTTGGCAAAGTCTATTCTGCAAGGCTTCCAGCCCACTGCAGTGTTTAAACAAACAAGACCTTAGCATCTTCCCAAGTCCCAGAGGAGTCTGAACTTGCTGCAATCTGATTTTTCCTGCTATCACTGCACATCTGTACTCCTCACAGGAAGATACCAGCAATAGGTCACCTCAGGTGCTTCCTGCTACCTCTACTGCCACACCTGCAGCACCACATGGCCTGTGGTAGCTAATCTTGCACATGTCTACCTAAGATCTCTAGAGAATTCCCAAGACCCTTGACTTGTTTGCACATCAAGACTGTAGCACAAGGCAACATCTGCTAGAAACAAAAAAATGCCTGGGAATATAATTTCAATGAGATTGACTATGAAGCATTCAAGGTTTTCTACAGGAAAAAAGGCTCCTGATATTTATTAAAAGCACAAACTGTATTTTGTCTCCCAGATCGACCTCCTGAGAGCCTCTCTCATCATGAGCAAACATAAATGGAATTATTTATTTTAAATGGAAGGTACTATGAAATTTAGTTCCTTTTAAATTTGCTCTCCATTGATTTTCAGAGACAAAAGGTACATAGAGCTTAACTGGAATGACACCAGCACCAGCATTCAATAGCAAGCAACAGAAGCACTCAATACTGAGCAACCACAATGTATACTCCTACATGGCTGAAAAGAAACAAAAGAAGGGTACACACAAAAGTACAACATAGTACAGACTTAAAAGCAAAGGAAGATACATAGAAAAAGCAGTAAATAAAGACAGTCCCTTGGATTAAGGAAGGCCAAGTTTGCTCATAGTGCAGCATCTTGCCATTTAGGTTATTGAAAACAGATGTTTACTCTGGGGAGGCTGGAACCCTGAAGTGATCTAATCTAATCACCGCGATTATCATTGACAATCTTTTCTGGTTTGCACAAGATTTTACAAAGAATGCACTGAGCAAAGTATCACTCAGTTAACTACATCCAAAGTCTGTGTAGAGGCTTAGCACACAGCTAAAAGCAAACCTGAAACAAACCAGCATTTGTACATGAAATCTCTTTCCTGTCTGCAATGATCCCTGACCACAGACAGGAGAGAGACTGGAGAGTCCTTCACAGTGTCTGATCCACAGGTACACGACCAGTCTGCTGCACTGGAGTGACTGCTTAATCAAAATTAGCAGTTTGTGATGAGCCACAGACCAGTAGAAATTACACTTTCTAACCTTGACTTCAGGGAGTACAACAGACAGACACTGATTACAAACACCCAGCAGCAAAGCTGCCTCTGCTCTACTAGAAGTCTTGGCTCAAGCCTTTTCTACACTCTTGAGTTAAATTCAAGGCTGCTCCCACACCATCTACTCCCTGCAAGACCAAGTCCTTACAGAGCCCAGGTGAGAACACTGGGCACTCATCAGCTGAACAGAGGAGCACAGGACTCACACCCCACGCTGTGCTGGACACAGACAAGCACAGCCAACCATGCAAGGTTCACGCAGTGCACAGTCTTTCCCTCTTAACTGCATACAAGCCCCAAAACTATTGTGGCAAATGACAGTAGTAGAGAAATGGCGCGTCCTTTATAGTCAGAGCCACAGCACGTTTCGTGGGCTAGCACTGGTACTGGTACAGCCCAGTTTCTGTGCATGCCTGGAAGAACTCCAGCAAGCAGTGCTGGTATGCCTGCATCTACCAAGCAAGGACTTGCCTGATCCCTTGTCAATCAAACACAAAGGCAGCACTGGTGTTTAGAAGCAGCAGTGTGATTCTAGGAGGCTGTAGTCCCAGGTCACATCATTGTGTGATGAGATGCCTAGGGAAATCTGACAGCTGGTCTCTGATGACACCTCAGCCACCCAGAGGCTGGAGTTCACCTGCTGTTAGTTCCATGGTAGCTTCAGGGAACATGTGCTGGGGACAAGCTCAGAACATCTGGGGATATAGCTCAAGAGGAGAACAAGCACCTTCTCCAGAAGTGATCCAAGGTGTCCCTGTACCATCATGAAATGGGGAGCCTCAACCACTCCAGGTCTCCCCTGTACTGTGTGTCTCTGGCAGACCTCCAAAACCCTCCTGGAAAAGAGTGGCTTTGGATCAAACCTGAGCTGGCCACACCATAGAGCCCAGCCCAGAACAAGCCCACACCTGCCCCGTCAGCAGCACTCCTGGAGAGATAACAGGGCTGTGTTCCAGCCAGGCCTGGCTCTGCTGACTTCACTGGGACTGCAAGGGATGTGTCTGTGCTCAAACACTACAGACCACGATAGCAGTTCAGAGCTGCTCCTGCCGTGCCTTGCCCTCAGGCAAAAGTCTAATCTGGGTATAATTATGAGGCTCAGTCATGCCTCAGCTCCTTTCAGCCCTTGCTCGCTGTACTAACTTGTCTGCACAGGGAGCTTGTCAGTAATAGCCAACCTCCTATTGCAGCCAATACGAGGATACTCTTATTTGAGAAAATGAGGTTGTCAGCACTTGGTTTTATTTGAGGATAGCCAGTGTGCCTTCACTGCACATTAGAACAGGCTATGAATCTGCTTTCAAGTGCATACCATCGAAACCAGTTTTTATTTCTGGGTTTCAGGTACTTTCAGAAGGTAGACATTAGGTTAGAGCAAGCAAAATGTAGGCACAACAGGATTTCTGGGGGCACTGCAAGCTCTAACTACCTCCATAGTGTAGAGCAGCAGCAGCAGAAATGACAGAGGAAAGCAGGAATTGAGGAGAGAAGCAGGAGGAAAGGAGAGGAAAATAAAACAAGAAAAAAGAACAAACGAGTGGGTTTGGCAGTTACAAACTGAAACTTAGAAAATCCACAACCAGGCTAAGGTCTTGCTAGCAGCAGTCACCAAGGAGACAGGAATGTCCCTCTGGCATCTAGCATGACAGCATGGGCAGAGGATATCTCCTCTCACTTGACAGCTCCCTTTGCTAATCTTCTTTCTGAGGTGACAGAAATCTAACCCCTGCTCTCATACAGCTCTTTTGTGCCAAAGATTTCTCATCTTTAAGGGAAAAGCTAAGGTAAGAAACCTTTCCCACAGCCCCAAAGTGGAGTGGAGACCTCCTTTAGAGCAGCTACAATTACATGGCTTGTTCCCCAGCTCCCCAGAAAACTACCTTTCCTGAGGATGCTGCTGTGAGAGACATACCCCTCGGTGTGCCCTTATTTTCTGCATCACTCGAAATATCAAGTGATGATAAGGGATACAGAGGCAATTGCAATTTACGTCTTACAAGAAGCACGGATCAGCCCCAGCATGGAATGGTGTGTAGATAACAGCTGCTTGCAAAAATGGCCTGCAGAGGAGTCTGTGGTGAGCACAGCTGTTGACAGCTGAATCCTGCAGGATTACCCCCAGGATTTTGCTGAAAACTTGTAATCTCTCACAGGACAGAAAACTTGGAGGAGCTGAATATCAAATTGCTAGCAGCACAAACACTGTACAGCACTCACTGCTCTTGCAGCAAAGCTGTTGTGTTTTGGGGGATCATATCCTGACTTGGCACCTGTAAAACCTTCCCCCTACCACTGTTTATTTCCTCTGTGTCAATGTAGGAAATGGTATTTTAGAAATGATAGTGCAAACTGTAAACACGTTTATGGGAGTTATTTGTCACATTCTTCTTCCTATAAAAGCCAAGCTTGCTTACTATCATGAGTCCAATTGTTCAGACTGCTGAGGGAGAGTTAAAAAATGATACCAAATATAATTTGAAAATAGGAAAAAGTAGCTTTTCTATACATTACAGCTACAGCTGCGAGGGTAAATCTCTTACAATCTATCAAAACCACTGCCCCACTGGAAGGGGTGCTCTCAACTCCTTTCAAGCGAGATATTGGGCCTTATCCCCACACAGGGCTGGAAATGGCTTATCTGGGCCACTGGCTGCCGCCAGCCTCCATCAGCTGAGGAACTTCCAGATCAACATCAATTTAAGGGTCTCGGCAGGGATGATTAAAACACAAAGCTGCTTTGTTTTCAGTTCTGCCAGCTATCTGAAACCACTCAGGAGTGTGTGGTGCTAGGGACAAGCCAGGAAATGGATTGAGGGCAGAGAGATCTCTGATAAATGTGTTTGACTGTGGTCAGCATTGCACAGGAGCAGGATATACAAACCAAAAGCTATTTCACATGTTCCTTATCCATTTGGTGAGGCAGGCTGGGATCACACCCAGTTCACGTCACCAGGGCTGAACTGATCCTGCCCAGATGTGGTGGTTTGATGCACTGTAGCACAAGATGTTGCAGGGATAACCCTTGTCTACTGACAGACTTTTTCCTGATGGATCAAAGGAATTAACGTTGCAAATTTTGCAAGCTTCCAAATCTCTCTTTGCGACACAGAAACGCATGTGCAAACGCAAAATTATCAGCGCAAGGACGATAGCCTGGGTAGTTGGCAATATTTACTAATGAAAGACGCAAGCCAGTAACATTGTAAGCACACCACAAAGCAGGACATCTGTTTGCTGAATAAACAGCCCTGATTCCTTCAGCACAGGTTACACGGCACAGCTATTCAATTACCTCAAGACAATCAAAAGCAGCTGAGCAATCCAGTGGCCCTGAAGAAAGGCATCACTTTACATGATAAGAAAACCTTGACATCACTCTGTTCAGGTTCAACTGAAGCTGCACAAAGAGCATTTTATCAGCCATTTTGAGGCAATGCTCTCTTTCTGCATCCTTCTTACACGAGTCCCTAAAGAGGTGCACCACAAATATTATCCAAATTCATGGTCTCCAAGGGCTGCCCAGTATTGGGCTACCGCCCATGCGGGGAGTGGCGGGCGGAGCGCATTTGTGCGAGCTGGCTGCAGAGCCAAGTCTCATCCCGGCTAATGAATACCCCCCTCGACATTGGCACCGCCTTGTAATTGCCTAGGGAAAAGGTGGGGCAGTGAAACCAACCTGTTTCAAAGGCAGCACACTCTTAATTACTGGGTTAGTAAGTATAAAACAGTTTCAGGCAGGCAGAAAATACAAACAGTCATCTATTGATGACAAGGCTTTTTATGACAAATCTGCTGGCTTTGGATGACATCATGCCAACGTGACATGCTGAAGCTGTGTACTGAAAATGGGGAGAAGGGCACAGATGAATGGGTGGGTGTGGAAACAAGCTCCAGAAGGACTTCTCTGTTTCATGGTGTAACCACATGAATTACTGCACAAGAGCTTACAGTAAATAAAGTATTTGCTATCTCTTATAAAGATCACAACACCAGCAAAACAGCTCACAAAAGAAAGAATCTGAGTCAGTTCAAAACAAAGAAAGTACTGTAAGGAAAATTCAAGAAAATACGAGACTAGACATGGCAGAAGAGGATAAATTGTGAAGCAGATTCCTGCTCCAGGGGCTCACAGCGTGGGAGCTCACGGGACCTGCTTGCTCCAGAGCTTATGAGCCCATAAAACACCTGATGGAGACAGTGCTACCCTTCCAGTGCCAGAAAGGCACTGCTGACATTGGCCTCTCATGTCTGGACAGCAATTTTCTCCATTTACAAGCTACCAATAGTTTCTCAGCAGTGCAGGTGGCCATCCCAAGCACCTGGTTATCTCAGAGGGTGCAGGATGGCTTTGCAGAGGCAGGTGCTCCCAAGAGTAAGACAAAGCAGCACCTCCCAACTTGCTCTGATGAGGAATCAGGCTGTGCTCCTGCCAAGTCCCTGCGCTGCTTCTCTCCACACACAGGGCTCAGGAAACACACAGTCACTGCAGCAACCTGTCCCCTCCCAGGGCTGAGCACCCCACACCTGCCATGTTCACTGGCACTGGGGGACAGGCAACTCTTCTCTCTCCTTCACAGACAACCCTGTGCTCAACACGAAGATGATTAACAGCTGCTGAAGCTGATTCAGAGCAGAGGTAAGTCACAAACCTGGCCAAATTAAAGGTATGCACCCACAACCCACTGTTGCAGTTCTTAGTTTAGGGATCTTCCTAAGTAATAACAACTTCTGCCCTGTATTGTGTCAGCTGCAGAGTCTGCTGCCAACTAGGAGACCTCAACCCATCCCGGAAGAAAACAACTATTTACACTTTGATCAGATTAGACTGCAACAGTCAGAGGTGGCATTTACGAAATCCCTACCACCACAACATCCTTCTGTCAACCCAGCTATCTCTTCTGGCTTTCCATTCTGGTTTCCTCATAATGACAATCACACTTGCAGCCTTGGTCCTAAACTCGAGTTTTTCCAAGAACGAGATACCAAATATATCTAAAAGAATTTAAAAACTCCAGAGGAAAGATGATAGCAGAAGCTTCTCTGCTTAGGCCAAACAAACTCTGTGCCACAGGGCAGAGCTTCTCCAAGGTGATGACACAGCCTCACGGAGTACTGGCAAGTGTGATACAAAGCCTCAGGATGTGAGGAACAGCCTGCACCTCTGCTCCAAGCCTGCTACTCTGCCACAAATGTAAAGCAGTGCCCACAAACAACTCAAAGCTGAAGACACATTGAAACAAGCATTTTCCTGAAAAACCAGAGCATCTAGTTGGTAATGTTAGTGAAGAACTAAAAGAGCTTAGACTGTATGCCACTGAGAGTCATTTAAGGGTTCACTATATAGCACAGCAAAAACTACATCAAGAAATGTCAAAAATGTGGATGAGGAAGAGCTTGCACAGAAATAGAACGTATCTGCAAGACTCCCTGGCTGAGCAAGCACTCTTTTTTAAATCCTTGTTTGGCGAGAAAAAAAAATAACTTATTTCCTCCCTCAAAATTACAGCATGATTTCAAGTAGGTAAAAATAGAGTTTTCTGGGTCATATCCAACAGCTGATAAATAAGGCTAGGCTCTTTCAGTAACTACTACAAAAAAACCCCTCATCAGCTGGAAGTATGCATTGAAAAAACTCACAAAAGTTCTTCAAAAGCATGAATTCAGAAGGGTTTTGCAGCCAGCTATTAAGACTCCATAGTAAAAGAACAGTAAAAGTCGACCACGCTGTGCTTTCAGGCAGGACTGTGCCATTTGTTGGTACCAGCTGTTGAATATAACTGCCTGTAGAACTGTTTTCAAACCATTGTTGCATTCTAATATTTTATGCTCAGAAATGCAACATAATTATTGCTACTGCACATTTCCCTGTGACAAAATAGATAAACACACCCCCACTAAAACACACCCCAAACTACAATCTTTACAAGGAAAAGCAGGGCAACAGCTCTTATTCGTAGTCAAAGTCATTTATTAATCCACTGCATTTTTCATACTACCTGCCCTGATGTGAGGTGTTATTAGCATAAAGATTTTCAGTTTTAAGATGTGCAATCAATAATGCATTACCATATGCCATTAAATCCAACGTGTGGTTAAATTAATAGAGCATTTGACTTTTGATCCATGTATGTTTGGTTGCAGTTCAGTGCAGGGAAAAGGGCATGAGAACGGAGTTAATCTGACAGCAGAGCTCTCCCACGCTTTCTAACATCAAGTTTCAGATTAAAGTGAAGCATTCCTGTTGCCACTCAGCTGGAATACTAAATCTGTTCACTTCCACTTCACAGGCCAGAATGCAAGATTTTCGGTCACTTAACTCCTACTGAAAGGGCTAGATCGTGCTAAAATCTGATTTGCTTCCTTTCTGCAGCCTGTTGCATCATTGTCAATCCAGGCTTCTCCTGCTCTGGGGAACATTGCAGTCTGTCAGAGCATCACTGGCCAGCAAGTCTCAAGCAAAAACTTTGTTCAAGAATGTGAACAAGTTGTGTGTTTTGACAAAATGTCCTGCTGAAAAAGTCTTCTTTTCCAGCAATTGCTCCAACATGGGAAAGAAAAGGTACTGCTTTTCCTTGCATCTGAGCTACTGAAAAAGGAAGGTATTCAGGCAAAGTGGATGAGCACGGACTGCTGACTTTTTCAGGAGAGAATGACCTCCCTCTTGTCTGTCTTTCACCCTCCCCAGAATCCCAAAACAAAGCCCCCTGAGGTACCAGGTAACTGGAAGTTGGCGAACAGCACAGGGATTGAGGGCACCCTGTCAGTTTGCAGACCACACCAGGCTGGGTGGAAATGTCCATCTGCTGGAGGGTAGAGGGCTCTGGACAGGCTGGACTGACTGGCTGAGGCCAAAACTGTGAGGTTCAACAGGGCCAAGTGTTGGGTCCTGCACTTGGGTCAAAACAATACCACACAGAGCTACGGGCTGGGGGCAGAGTGGCTGGAAAGCTGCCCAGCTTGGAAATGGAAACTTAAAAGTTGTGCCGGGGAGGAGCTAGAGAGTTGTTAGAGAAAGCACAAAAATACTCTACTTCAGGCATTCACAACCAGCCAGAGCTTTAAAGGAAAACAAGGATTCCCTCTGCTCCCAAAGAATGTCCTCCTGAAACACCTTTTTCTTCTCTGATCTCAAGGACTAAAATTAAACTTTTTGGAATCAACCTCCAAAATTGCCAAGCTATGGGATCGAGTTGCTCTGTGATGCTGAGAAACTTTGAATCCCAAAGCCAGCAATCAAGGTGTGTGGGTGTGGGAAAGGAGGATGAACACAGTTCTTACAAAAGCAAGGCTCCTCTGCAGCCAACAAGCTGAAAAGCACCAGCCCAGGTGCTCAACAGCACTGCTCAACAGCCTGCTCTGCTACCTCTCCATATTGCCTCTTCCCTTACTCTACACCCTTCCTCCAGCACCATCCCTTCCTGCCTTATCATTAGATTCTCGTGTGCGCAGTTCTGTCTGCCATTTCCTTACTTGTAGCAAACTGTGTTTTGAGCAAATGCTCATAAATCATTTAAAATAGCTAGCAAAAACAGTACATAGAATCAGGCCCAGTAAAGGCCAATACAGTAAAACACAAATTAAATTTATAGTCCAAAGCATTACTTCTTTGTAGTATTCAGAAAGAAAGTAACCTTTAAAAATCTCTAAGAAATATTCACATATTGACATAAGGTAGCTCTGTGACACTGATAAAGTTTCTCCAGTACCTTTTTGCCAGAGAAATTCTATTTTCAAATGAAACAATAAATGTGAAATTTCAGTGGACTTGTTCGGTTGCAACCAGCTCAGGCACAGAGGGTCTGCTAGCATGGAATTCCTCAAGAACTGTAAAAAGAGCTTTAATTTAACCTCTACATCCAACAGATCAGTGACATGGCATCACTGCTTTCCATGCAGAAGTTTCAAAATATTCCATCACAGAAAATATCTTGGGTAAATATCTTTATTTACTTGGTGGGGCACTGACTTTTTATAAAAGGTAAAACACAGAAAGCCTTGACCAGAGCCAAAGACAGAAATATCCTCTTATTATGCTTTATGTCAAACCATCACTTTCTAGAAAATCCATTAATTGCACTGCCTCCAACATCACTTTAGCTGGAGACTCTGGTTACCCTAACAGCCTTTAGAGACAGGAGGATGTAGAAAGGCCCACAATAAACCAATGGTTACATGCAAACACAAGTAAGACACTGATGCCAGACAAGTGATGGTTTTTAATGCTGGGGTGATGTAATTACTCAGAGTTTAACAAAGGACATACTCTTCTTTTTACAGATAGCAAGTGTTGCAGAGGCTCAATATCCTATTTACTGCTTTGCCACAACACCCATCTTTTCAGAAAGATGTGCAATAAAAGGAGTGGCTGACAATTTCAGCCAAGGTTTTAAACAAGTCCCCAGTGCAGGCCTTCATGAATTAAAGAGCACACAACAGATAAATGGAAAGCTGGCAGTGAAATCACATCAAGACCCAGTGGATTAAAAAAAACCCAAAAAAAACGCACCTCTTGGCTCCTGTGGTACTCATCTTAATATAACCAAATGCAGGAAATCAGCTGAAATTCCTTTCCTGATCAGGGAAAATGCATTCCCTAACTTAAGATATATTTGCTGATAGTCAAAGGTTCAATTTATCAAATGACTACTACAGAAATTGTAGGTTTCCCCTGCTTTTCCCTGGCAAGTGAGGAGGGCTGCACAGTTTGGTGGCATGGAACTCTGACTTGTCAGGTGGAAGGTTGCATTTTCTTTAAATATGGTCCCTGTCTTTTCCCCCAAAATGTTACATCTGCAAAATAAAACCAAGAAAGCTACACAGATACCTGGATTTGGCAAGCTTCAGCTTCACTGTGCTGGAAAATTAAATTAAGGGAAGCTTTAAAAAGGTTTTTCCTCTCTTGAAAATGGAAGGATTGTTGGCCTTGAAATCTTAAAGACAACCTGCTATTTTGCAACTGCATTGTCATTCCAGCTTTTTTTAGGAAGATTACTGCACTAGCTCCATACATTAGTGGTTGGAAGGAGCACTTTACACAGTAGCTACTGAGGTTTCCTTAATTCTTATTCTTTTTGATTTGGGGAAATCACAGAAGGAGGAGGTAACCACTGTGGACTTCTCAGGATCTACTCATGCAATAAAGTCAAGGTTCAGGATAAACAAAATTGAGAACAGCTATAAGGGGACACTGTGCTCTTGCCCTATCTCAGTATGGTTTCATTTCTGAATGATTGGCAGGCAGCATTTGACAGACATGGGCTAAAGTTCCATGGGGCTGCAGGTCTCAGAAAATGATTACAGGGGGAATTGAGTGCATGAATTGGTTTGTCTGCCTTGCTCTGAACCATCTTTCCTTCTGCCCCTCACATACACACTGGCCACAACTGTTCCTGCCAGCCCTTTTTCGGTGTTTTGATGGAAGTCACACACAGCCTAGTTTGCAAGACCTCTCCAGGCCACATTTCCTTAAAACCCTCAGATGTTTACACAGAGTTTTACAATAAGGGCGATATTACTGTGGTTTTTTTCCATTTCCTGGTGTGTATGAAGTAGCCAGCCCTGTTGAGAGACAGGACATGGCACCTGTGCCCACTCTGCAGGTACGTGCAGGGGTGACTGGCTGCCCATGGCTGAGCAGTCCCTCACACTTTCCCACCTTTTCAGCATGGAGGTGTTGCATTTGCAGCCACGCAGTCGCAGTGCATGCATTTGCTGCTGCTGCCAACTCAGAAAAGTGTTGCTACATCTTTCTTTAACCCAGCTCAGGTTAGACCAGATTTTCTGGTACAGATAACAATTGCACTATTTACATTTCATACACCTAAAGGGCAGACACCCGGGCTTTGCTGGAGCAGATGTCTTAGGAGGAAGCCCCAAGACTAAAAAAGCGTGTAAAAGGCACAGCTGCCTCTCTGACCTGCTCCAGCACGGCCCAGGTGATTTTGTCTGCACAGACTGCCCAAGCAGCTGACACACACTGAGCTGCTCACTGCAAGGTGTCAGAAATGATAAAGCAATGGCACAGTTTGATTTACTGCCGGGCAAACACGGGCTGGCAGTGACCACACAGGCAGGGGTCAGGCAGTGCTGTCCTTTATTAGCATGTCAACCATCGCTGTGCTAACACACTCACAGGTTACACTCCCCAAGCTGGATGTGTGAGCATGCTTGGGTAGAACTAATTGGAAATAGGCCCTGAATTCCTAATAACCTAAGTTATGGTCCCTGGGATTTATGCCAAATTAAAGACAATTAATTCTCCTCTCTTGATTATTACACACCTTAATAGCTCTGTCCTTGAGTCAGTTCCATCCTTGATGTGCAGAGCCCTTTAGCTCAGTCTCTAAAATCTGATGTGCATGAAGAACAGTTAATAAGAAAATTCTGTATTAAATCTGAGTTACTGTATCAAAATCTCTCATGTTTTACAACAGCAAAAAACACAATTGGATTCAAAGCCTACTTCAGATCCTAGATTATAAAGGCATTTGCTGCATAGCCTCTGCACTATAGTCTTTAGAGGCCTTAAACAATTCCATGTTTCCCTTTAAGATCTTCTTTTAAAATACCACACAGCAGTATATACAGATAATCAGGACTGTTTTCATTAAATGATTTCAGTGAAGTTCACTGGCTTTATTTGATATACAAAAGACTATTTAACCTTCTCCCAAGACACTCTACTGATGTAATTACAAGCAAGAGATGAGGCATGGCTTTCCCAGCTGCAACCACTAACAGAAAAGAAAACTTTCTGTAAGCAGAGGCCGCTGTAAGTCTTTCCTCCAGGATGTCAGAGGCAGGTATCTCCTTGCAGATAAAAATAATGTGAACCCTTATTTTCCAGCTCACTGTACAGTGCATAGGTTACAGGTGTCAGGACAGTTCAGCTAGAGGAGAAGTGCTGGCACTCCTGCCTTAGGCATCCTTCATGCACCAAGTAAACAACACCCTGTGTCCCTTTTCAGAGTATCAGCAGGAAACTCTGCAGGGCGAACTCTACTGCAGCCCTGGAGACACAGATGGGATTTTCAGAGCTGATGGGGTGCCAACCTCAAGCTTGCCTGGGACAAGAGGACACCCTTTCCAAGGACAGAAGTGGAATAGGCTGAATCTCAGCTGATTTTTACTGAGCCAAAAACTATACAAAAATGTCAGGAGGAGACATCCTGCACAAAGAGTCTCTGATGGTGGAGATGATCACAGGGGGCTTAGACTCCTTGGGAAAATACCATCTTTCCTTTCACACAGGGGTTTTTAGACCCATGACCTGCCTGAGGGAAAATAAAGCAGATTCTCATCCTATCAGTGAAAACCAACACAGTCCCAAGTCTTTTCCAGACAACACTCAGTTCCTTGTGACCAGACCCGTGGTTCAGCATCTGGAGGAAGATCTCTGGGGCTTCTGCAGGAGACAGAAATGGCAGGGAAACCACAAACCCATGCAATCTGACCTAACTGCTGTTGAAGCTTCACAATGCAGACAGGGCTCTCCAGCAGACAAGCAGCTGTTGGATTTTCACCACATCTCCCCAGCAGCAGACCTGAGGCAGATCTCTACGGAACTCATGCATTCCCCGTGACAAAGCAGGAAGGGAATGTCCCGCAAGAAGCCATTAATGTCGCCGTGTGGGAGCTGAAAATCCCATGTTTCATATTGTCTGTTGAGTCCTTGACACAAAGCTAATACAACTCTCCAAAACATTTCATTTCCTAGGCTTCTCTCTTTCTCTCGTTTTTGCTGAACTCTGCTCAGCAACATAACTGATTCCATGCCTTGTGACAGAAACATGCATCCTAAAATAATGGAAAGAGCTAGGGAGAGAAAATCTCTAAGGTAATGTGAGGCAGGGAGAGCAAGAAAGCTCCCCCTCAACTTGTGGTTTATGAACAACCCTGGCTTGCTACAGAATGGCAAATCAACAGTTTGCCTGCCCACACAGCAGCAAGCAAAACCAGAAAAATAAATAGGAACGTGAAAATACAATTTTTATTTGGTACCATGAGGCAACATTACACCGGATAGTGTAATTTTTAATTTTTTTTTCAGAAAGGTCAGAGAGCCCTCTGATTAAAACACCTGAGAAACCCTGGGTTGGGAAATAGGACCCTACCAGCCTGGGAAGCTGAGCTGCCACAGGCACAAGCTTTGGACCCAAACCACGACACATAGAGCACAAAGGATTGGTCCTCCCCTGCAAACCACCTGCAAACAGAATAACAGCATCATCTTACATTTACACTGAGAATAGAAATTAAATTAGCAAGTAGATTTTGATCATGAAGTGACCTTTAAAAATGACTGAGAGAAGAAAACTTAGCCATCATTATTTGTTCTGATACAGATCCCTCCTGAAGGCAGCTTTGTCGGCAAAATATTATTGCTAATTTTGTTTCATGTTTCCAAATTTCTTTTAGGAATCTAAGATAACTCTTGTTTTCTCATTTTTTCATGGATAGCCTTTGCTGTCTTCTTTTTTCATCTAAGCACAAATTGGGAAAAGTGCTGGAGCTGAACTTAAAGAAACCTGGTCAATTTTATATTTAATAACATTTGTAGCTAAAAGGGCTAAAAACTCTAAAGGTAATGAGACCTCACACTCTGGTGCTTCAAGTATTCTCTTCCACTTGTGCCACACGCTGAAGTGTGGAAACAATTCACATCAGTATGGGGAGGAGAAAACAACTCTCCTTGGAGACACAACCAGGGGCTGGCCAGGGCTGGAGGTCAGCCTGGGAGTCAGAGCCAGCCAGACTCAGGGCAAGCTGCTACACCCTGCAATCTCCTCTCACTCAGCTGTATTTATGGCCACCATCAATACACTCACAATTGCAGCATTCGTTGCACAAATCTTTATGAGTTTTCCAAATGAAAGCGGGCTTTTCTTTCTTCCTGCCTTAAGCAGGTTTGTGGAAAGGCTGCCAAAAATTGCACCTGGTTTATGGCTTCAACAACATTTCTTTTTGGTGCCCTCATTGTACTTCTTCCTCACCTGCATAAAACTGCAGGGATTACGCAGAATTCAGGTTTGCCTTGTGACATGCTCTTTGAAAAGTCAATACCATTTAGAATCTGCTCTGACCTTGTATTTAGACAGACACAGTATCATGTACAACTCCATCCTGCACACAAACTCCCTTATTCACGTGTCAAGAAAGACACGGATTTTGACTGCTAATGCCTTCTTGTCTTTGCATGCGAGGCCTGTTTTGCTTACGTCTCAAATTAGGGCAGGCTTGCGCTTACAAAATTTGGTAACCTCTTAAGGTGGCTAACTTTATTTTAATTTAAAACCTCCTAAAATTAACTGTGTAATCACTGTGCTGTAGACTAAAAACCATTTATAGGCCTTATCTCTAAGCCATTTTGTCCTCACAAAGGTTTCAGACATTGGATGTCCTGTGGCCACTTATTCTTTTGTCTTTCATATGTGATATTTTAACTAATTAAGCCTGAACTATCAACCCTGTTATGAGGGTTGAGGCCACACAGAACATGATGACAATCAGGTTGTACCAGATAAAACAATAATCCTTTGTGAATCAACAAACATCTCAGCAGAGATCTGAAGTTCCTGCAGTTTTTCTACTTCCTATACACCCATTTTCAGTTCTCTGGGGTTGCATTTTTGTTCCACTGCCTAGCTGCGTCTATCCTAAATCTCTTCACTCTATTGGCCTATGTCTATCTCCACAATAGTTTTGTTGGAAATGTCAGTGTGGTCTGCTTTTTCTGGGCTGTCTCTCAGGAACACGTTCTTGCCTTTTAAACAATCCTGCTCTGAAAGACAGTATTTCATCTGGATTTGCACCTTTCTGGACGAGGCTTTCTAGCTGTTTATCCAGTTACTGAGCACCAGCTGCATCAAATACCAGCAGCTTGTAATGAAAAAAAGCATTAAAGATATTGTCCAATCTGAATGTAGATCTCACTATTCCTACAATCATCTCATTGCTGTATTTTTGTCAACAGACCAAGGAACTGAAATCTCATATATTGTCACTACCTCAACTAACAGGAAACACAAAGTTTCCACATCTGCGCACAAGAGGCTGGAAGCGGCTCACAGGAATGTGGAGTTGTTTAACTGGCCCTGTGGATGTGGGGATGCAGAGCTTCCATGTCCCCATCTGCCAAACTCAAGAGGGGCTGGAGCCCTTTGGTGGTGTGCAGTACACATGTTGCTAGAGCACCTGGAACTAAGCAGGGGCGTAAAGAAAAGTAAAAGCAGGTGGGGAAGATTAATTGCCTAGTAGGGTTTGGGGACATCCTGGGAGCAGAGAATGTGCTCCACAGCTCACAGGAGTCAGGCAGGTTGCCGTGCACTTCCCAGCTGTACTGAAAAAAATCTGCTGTTCTTAGCGTGGAGTGGAGAGGCAGCGAACACTACTCTGAATGTTTGGAGCAGGTTGCAACAGGCTGTGGCTCTGGTGGGACAGGTTTGTCAGCAGTGCCTGAGCTGCCTTCCCTGACAGCTCCCCGCAAGGCTGATCTTCTGAGCATGGGGGTGTGGAGGTGCGGGAAAGGAGCTGGTCCCCCGCACGCCCCGGGGCTGAGGAGATCAGCAAAGGCAGCCAGCTGCAGCATGCCACAACCAGGTGGCTGCCGGCACTTTGTCTCGCCTTGCTTTGTATTAGCATTGGACTAAGTGAGCTGATCCGGTGAATGATGAGCACCATTTGTCAAGCCAACCTGCAAAGCCTGCCGCACCCCCCCTTGGTATGGAGGTGCTGGAGGCTCTTCCCAGGAGCGTGCTGCAATCCCGCCTGCTGCTGCTTTGTGAAGAGCTCCTCGTAAACTTGCCCATTTGCAAGCTGCATGCAACACAAGGCATCGCTGCAAACTCATAATTAAATTCATTACTCCATACAATTTTAAGCCATTCTTCAAATAATTACAGTAATTTGATAAGCAGAAATCACATAAACCTGCTGCAGTTTTATCTCTCCCATTTGCTGTCTGAAGGAAAATGTGAGTAATTAGTCGGATGATAACAGTCCGGGTTATGCAAGCAAAACAAAATTAATATGATCCTTACTCAAAAAACTCTAAAATAAAATGAAACTGATGACTCCTTCCTTCGGCAGCGTGGGGTGGGAGCAAGGGGAATGGCAGCAGCCAAAGGGAGCAGGAGGATGGCAAGGCTGCACTGGCCACACTCCCCACGCTGCTGTGCAGGCGGGATGCTCTCGAGAGCCGACCTGCAGCTATCGCTCCTCTCTCCCGGCAAAGTCACGTCAGGTAACCTTGGTAACTCGAAGGCAGGGGAGGCAGGAGGCGAGAGCTTCCTGCAATATTCACGGGACCATGACAGAACATTCATTAGCACTCTAATGTCAGGAGGAATCAGCAGCCCGGGTGGCTGTGCCCGCCCCACTCTGCTTCTCACCTTGTTTATGAGGTTCCTGACCTTTCCTGCTACAAAGCAGCAAGTTGGCAAACTGCAGCTCATGGCACGCTGGGGCACAGGGAGGACAGAGTCATGAAAAATTCACACCTCCAGCATCTCTGGTAAGCTTGAACTCACAAATCAGGAGCCAGGGGATCTACAACATGCAGCATCTCTCAGAGGCCCTGGCTATCCTTTGGGATTGCCTACCTGCCAGGCTGCTGAGGCAAATCCACTGTAGTCATGAACATGGCAAGTACCAGGGACTCACCATGATATGGCCACAAGGACAGTTGCCAGCACCCTGCTTTGCAGTAGGAAATAAAGAGATAAAAAGAGGTGGAACTGGAGGCTATGAATATATTGTGATTAGCACAGACCCCAACTTCCTGGTTGCCTTGTGTCCTGCTCTGTCCACATGAGTGCAAATTCAGAGCTGGAGATGGCAGGAGTCCTCTCTGTACACCCAGACTCTCTGAACCCTACAAGACAACGTTTGGTGACTAAAGAGTTAACAGACCCAAAAACGCCGGGGATGAGTTTCACTAGAGATAAGGAAACATGGAGTATATACTAGGCTGAAATAGAAATGTGGCCCAGCCGCAAGATCAATAAAGAGGAGAAGGCCAGAGCTGTGGTTACTTGGTGCTTGGATTAAGAGCTTCATCGGGTTTCTGCAATCAGATCCGATGATTCCACCAAAGGAACAAAGGGAAGGCTCCAGGCCCTCATTTTAGAGAAGCAAACGAAGTGTCATCAATTTTCTGAAAGTGACTTTATGCCTCGTTAAGACCCATCTAAATTATATTCAAGATGACTTCCAAGTAATGGAAAAATGAATCTGCAGACAGTTCTTTTTTTTTTCCTTTTATTTCCTCAAGGATGTGTCTCCAGCCAGCCTGAAACCAAATACTTGTTTTGGGGAGAAAAATTCCCATCCCTACAGGAAGATATTTCAAAATGAGCACTTCAATTTTAAATGCAGCTGCACCTTTCATACTCCTCTTCTTCCCCTAGAGCTCTTAGCACCCTGGCCAAGAAAAGCAATTCAAGACCTAAGCACCACACATAATAAGCAATTTACAAACTGAAGCAAGATTAGCTTTAAATACCACTGTTTCTGGAGGAATTGATTGCAATGTGGCAGCCCCATAGATATTTTAATATCTTTATAAAAAAAATAAATCTTAAAATGAAAGGATTTTCACATCCTTAATTTGGAAATAAAAACATTCCTGAGTAAACCAGTTCAATGCAACATCAAAAAGAGAGGAACAATATACTGGGACGAAACCCCACATGTTCTTTTAGCCTATATTTTACCAGGAGCTAAAATTAGAGTCAAATATGAGTGCATGAAAGAAAACGTATCATAGAGACTGCATCTCCTTCCACCACACAGCCACAGCACTTGACAGTGTTGACTCAATGGATGTCCAGGCACTGGTGTGGCTCTGCTGCTGCCCTCCATCCCCAGAACCACATGACACCCTGGGGACAGGCATCAAATCCTCCTCAGAAAGCTGAGTCAAAACTGAGTCATCACCAGGAAGGATGATGGATTCACTGCTGCTTGGGATTTTTCAGAGATTAAAAAAAAGATAAATGGTTCCTTCCCTGCTGGAGAAGCTGCATTCCTAGTGCACACATGCAGAAGTTTGTGCTCTTAGGCCGGAGTGTGCCACTTGGGCTGTGAAGCCAATGCAGCACCCACATCACTGAGAGGGCTAGAGGCTTCTCATCAATTCCTGTAGCCCAGGGCTTCCAACAACTGCTTACTTTGCCCAGGGAAGAATTTTATTTGTAGCGTGCCCAATACTTTGTTTCCTTCCCAGCTTTCCTTGGAGCAGCAGAATGCAGTTATATCATGGGGCTGGGAGCAGTCGTTGGGGTGGCATCAGAAATGATCCCATTAAACCCACAGAAAGCTGAGGAATCAGAAATAGTAACAGATCTCTGGGGAGAAAAAGAAGATGGAGCTTGAGGGAGAGAAAAGGCTGCTTCCCCACCAGAGCAGTCCAGTGCAGCAGGGATGGCATGAACCCCTTGCAAACACTCCCCTTGCTCTGTAGGATCCTTGGTATGAGCAGCTCCCCTGAGCCTTCCATTCTGCTGGGATAGGCTCCTGCACAACAACAGGCCTGTGTGTATCACAGGACTATCTGGCGACTGAGATGTGAAGACATTGGGACAGATGACCTAATCTCCCTTCTGATCTCAGGCTACTAAAATCACAGGATTCTGCTGATGCAGCGAAACCTGCAGCAAACTCTGCTATTTCAGCTGTGGGTTTCCACTGGGGTCTGTAATCAATATGAATGAATCGGGCAGCAGGAAACAACTGCTACCACTTGGGCTGCTCTCACCAGACCTGATCCTCGGTGCCTGCCAGAAAACAGTGAAAAGCCCCAGCCTGGGTGACAGCAGCGAGTCCTGGCAGCCCTGGGACAGGGCCACAGTGCCACTGCCTCACAGGCAGCTGGCAGAGCACTGCAAGCCTGCGGCGCTCCAGACATTTGTCACAATTATTAGGGATATATGAGGACAGGGATCGTGTCGGCTGTCTGTAATTTCACCCTGAATGATACCCCTCTCCACAGGTGGCAGTCTCTGAATTAAGCCACCCTGTAGGAAGAAAGGGAGGTGGGACACTGAATGCCTCTTTCATAGACATCTCACCTAAACAAGCTCTTTCATGCAGCTCCCAAACGGTGGCTGGAGGTAACTCAGTGTCCAGCCCTGCAGGAAGCCTCACAGCCTTGTCATGGGATGCTACTGGTGGCCAAAGACTAAGCCCAGCCAATTCCAAGTGAGCACAAGGCCCCATCTTGACCTTGCTGGGGATGTGCACAAGTACTAAAACCAAATGAAGAGTGCAGGGATCTGCCCTATCTGGCTGTCTTTGCAAAGGATTGGCATCTGCAACTACTGGTTGTACGGGAATAGCTGCCTGTACAAACCTCCAAGCCAGCAAAGGCAACACCTCCAAAAGCCCAGCATAAAACACTTTGAAGAGGAGGGATGCCACGTGGTAACAGACACATTCAGTTGTGACACCACCTGCAGCTGTCCCATGTACACACAATCCAAACCCACACTGTCCGGCCTCAATTTGCCTCGTACCAGTTTGTACCACAGCAACACAGCAAGTGCTTTGCTCCCTCTCCTAATTACTGAGACTTAGCTCTTGGAATGATACCTGATTGTAGGCAGTGATTTTTTGCAAGGGTAACAGCTTGTCTTTTCCATACCTGAAACCCTGAAACCTTCATCAAGAAGGAAGCACTCTGGGGCGAATACATAATGTAGTAGGAGGCATGGTATGCACCTCTTTCTATGAAACTGCAATCGTAAGGCTTCACAGTTCACACAGCTCCATTTATTGTACTATAGAGGGACTTACTGCACTAGCAGAAACCTGGTGCAATTCCTTCCATAATCATCAGAAACCTCTTGAAATTGGTGTTTTAAACAGTTGTACTAGATTTTCTATCGTTTTTGTTATATGGCATCACGGTAATTCTTTTTGCAGGGCTACATACTGAGGAACAGAACAGTACTACTATTGCTGCTCTTTGGATCATTAAACTCCTGTCTTTTAAAGCAATCAATTCTTGCTGATTCATGTTTCACTTTCAGAAATGATTATATGAATTCTTATTACCCATTATTTCATGTGTGTTTTCAACAATCCTGAGTTTTAAGAGGACATCAGTATTACCATAACCTCCCATGGGATACTCATTTAAGGACATTAATTTTGAATGTTCTAAAGCACCTACAGCAATCTCAAAATTCCCAGATCGTATTTCAGTGGTATGTATCTACTCATGGTGACTGGCCAGTGACTGCATATTTATGACTAATTACCTGCACTGTTTTCAAGTGGAAGAATCACTTAGTACAAGGTACTAAGCAGAAATTTTAAAGGGATTCTGAAGTCAAATAAATATGCATCTTGGAGTTAGAGAGAAAGCTGCAAACTCTCACAGCTTTCCTAGAAAACTATCTCAAAGCATTCCAGTTGAATTCTTCATTTAACAATCTGTATTTGAGTACTTCTAAGAGATTGGCTGTCTATATTTAAAAATACTCCTGACAATTCTTTTTTTAAAGCTGAAGGTGCTCCAAAGCATCCCTGGCAGAGAGAGCTTATAAAATGCAGTGAGGACATAGAGAAAGCTTGAAGAGTTCACAGGGCAGGAGAGGGAAAGCTGCTGTGCTGAAGCAGCACATGGAGCTTATTAACCCCTGCACATCCAAAGAGAGTGGGCAGGACTGCCAGTCCTGAGCAATGCAGCTCTGTATGAACAGGAATTTAGGATGTGCTACTGCCTAACTCAGCTTCCACACATTGCTGCTGTGTGTCTACAACAAAGCTGCTGCCTTGTCCCCAAGGAACATATCCTAAAATGCCCAGGGAAAACTACTGCCCACTATGCATGCTCCTAAGGAAGCTGGGACTGTGGTTACAGTAGGTACTTGTAAGCATGACTCTCTAAAATATATTAAAAAAAAAGTCAAGTGTGCGCTGTCTTTACTGACAGATTCTCTTTTTCAAATTTTGCTTGAGCTGCATATGGCTCTGTAAAAAGCCATTCTTTTCTGAGCATCTTGGCTTTGACAACCATAGTCCAGATTTTAACACTGCACACAATTCAGCCACCACAGAAATTTGTGCTAATGAGGAAATGTGCCACTGAACTGCATCATTTTACATGGGAGAAGGAGGGAGAGCAGGGAAGATGTAGGCAAGGCACCAATTGAAAGAAGAACTCATAAGGACGTGCAGGCTGGGCCAGATGGTTCCCCACAGCCCTAAAGTCCACAAGAGTGTCAAAGATGCTCTTCAGCTCAGAAGGTGGAAATGGCCACAGCTGCCAGTTTGCTTCCCACGTTCTCCTCAGTGGGAAGAGACTGGATGGGAACACAATTGACTGGACTGGTTTGATAAGTCTTTAAACATCTTTCTAGAGATAAAGAATCTAGCTAGGCACCAAGCTGAAGTAACTCACAGTTCCACCATCCCAATGACTGTGCACAGATAAGCTGATTGTGATGCGAGCAATGAAGTAGAAAGTCTCAACACAAATGCAACCATTGCCATCCCCTCTAAAACTACACTCACCACATCTGATTACCAGAAAGCATTAGGTCATTATGGAAAAGCAGACAGAGGTAGAAAGTAACAGGGTCCCCACAACTTGTTTTTTTTAATTTTGTTTTGGTTTTCACCTTGGGGGAAAAGGACAAAGACTTATGGTCAGGCAACTTTACAAACAAAGTATTCGGAAGAAAGGAATTTCATGTTTCATCTAAACCCCTCTGGGCAGAGCTGGCATTAGGTTCAAGTGAAGTATGCCACAGGCCTCAATGGGAAAAAAGCAGATGGTGATAATAAGTGGTGGAATATTTCTGCTTCCCATCTCTGAGTGCTCCATTTACTCTTAACTAGCTGTTTCCTGCTCAGTGCAGCAGATATTGCTCCTGTCTGAGCACGGTCAACTGACCTGAAACACAAGTTCATATCATGGGACCACTGGGGTCTGGGTCTTGGTTCCACCAAGCATGAAAATGACCCTAACCTCTTTCTGTGTTATCTTAGCTGTAGATACAAGTAATAGGAGACATACAATAATTTGATGGAAATAGCCCAATAGTGAGTAATTACTGCAGGAGAAAGGGTGAGCTTTGTGTTCTTAACCTAAAAATGGAACAGTGACATGGTAGTTATGAGCCATTACCAGAGGAAAAAGGGACATATCAAAATCCATACCTGACAACTGAGGTTACTGACATGCCAAACAAGGCAGCCAGTGTCAAATAACCTGAGAATAACCCTGCTGGCACAGGCTTAGCTTAGCCCACAGCAGTGCTCCTACAGGCCACCTAGCTCAGGTGAGCAGCGATGCTTTTGCTAGCTGGAGCATGACTATGCCAACGAGCAAAGTAAGGTTGCTAGCACCATCTGTTACCTGTCAGGTTTTCCACAGAGTTTTTTCTAGGGTAGTGTGTAACCAGCCAAGCTGGAGGATGGATCCTTTAGTTAAACCTTTAGTTTATGCCAGATGTGCTGGCAGCTCTGTGCTATGCTTTCTTTTCCTCCTAACTGACAGTTGAAGAAACTTGACAGCATTTTCTACCAGCTGCAGTATTGCAGCTACATCATTTCCCACTCTCAGGGCTGCCAATTTCTCTCCAGTAACCTTGAGAAAGATTCCTTTTCTGGGAAAATGATGACATGCGAGCCCTGCATACACATATCCCATCTATCCCTGCTCTCCTTTCCTGAACGAGCTGTTTTCAGTTATGTTCCATGTCAACGGGAAGAGAATAGGGGTTTGTTGTTCGTGGTCAATCTCTGACAGAACATGGTCTCAAAAGTCAGCCCTTCCCTTTACTCTGGCTTTACTGGCAAGTCCCAAACCAGCACTGCACACTGTCTGTTTTACAGCAGCCTCCCAGGATCACTGCTGAGCCAGCTCCATGGCTCACTCTCACCTGAAACAGGAACATCCACTATGGATATCCCGCTAAGACTCAAGGCACACTGATCCAGCAGTGTGAGGCTTTAGCACAGCTACCACCCTTCTGGGACCCCAGAGCAGGGACCTGCACTTTTACTGTTGAGGAATTTAAGCTGCCATCTGCTGCAGAGATGAAATTGCAAGATGGAAGGACCTAGTTAACCTTGTGATTGAAGCAGTGTGCCTGCAAAGATGGAAAGGATGATTTGCTGCTAATTTGTAGGACTGCTTTCTGGTTTTTCTCCATGCCACCCCATCAGACGTTACTTACTGATAAGCACAAATTTAATTTCATTGACACTTCAAAATAACCCAAGTAAAAATCAGTTCTTTGCTGCTTCCAAGGAAAAGATCTAACTAGAAGCACAAAATTAAGTTAATCCAGAAATTACTTGCTATATTTTCAGGTAAAAATTACAAGACCAGAAAGAGTATTTGGTCACCTTGCCTGACCTGCCATGGCAAATTTCATGTGGCAGCCCTTCACACTCACCTTGTGCTCTATTTCCACATATACTGGGCTGAAAGGTTTTGCAGAAATGTGTTCAGCGTCAGGTAACATCAAGGGAGAGAGAAGCCAATACTTCCAGTGGCAAATCAGTCCCACTGTTGGAGATCTGAGCCTTATTTCTGCTTCACTTTCTCTAGTTTCAGCTTACAGTTATTGATTCTTGTTCTGGCTCTGTCTGATGGATTAAACAGCCATTCCTTGCAGCTAGCACCTTTTCTCACTTTAGGCACTCGTACTCCACAAATATTTCACCTCTTGCTCCTCTTCCTGCTAAGTGTAGCACACAGAGCTTCAAGTCTTTTGTTGCATGGCATATTTTTTCATTTGCAGATTACTTTTTGTGCCCTTTTACATACTCCATATTGCAGTCAGGGCCTGCATTCCTCATTGTCAGAAATAAAGGTGGGCATGTGAAACATTTGTTACTGCACTTGTCCTTAGGGTAACTTTGGGCAGTGTAACAAAGGACAAGAACCACCTCCTAAATAAAATCTGTACTCCTAGGAAGAATGGCTGACCTCTCACTCTCATTTGTGCTTCCTCCTTTCCCAGCAACAACTTAGCTCTTCTGTCCTCTTCTTCTACAGCTCCTACACATACTCAATATGCACTTCACATATAAATAAGGCTCATTCAAAGACTGGGATGGAGGGCAGTCCACGCAGGAAAAATCAATTATAAACCCAGGTCTATTTCTGACAGTTTGGTCTTTCAGAGAAAATGTTTAATGAGGGTATTTTTTATGAAATATAACAAATGTAATTCTTTCTACAGCAATTTTGATTTTTATATTATCAGTCCTGGCAGGATTTCAGGAGTGGCTAGCCACAGTCACGGTGCCAGCTCCTTGTCCTTGCAAGGTGAGGAATGGCTTGTTCTTGGTTGTCATTACAAGTGACATTTGTATAAGTAGCATGAGAGGAGCTCGGTGTTTATCATTAACACCCACCAGGCCTCTGCAATGGCTCAGGTGAGAGGACAGTCTGATCCTGCTGCCCCCACGGAAAACCAACAAAGCACCTTGGGGGATGCCACTGGGGGGTGGCTCAGCTCCACTACTGCAGTGCTGATTACAGGGGACATGCAAGCATGGGCATGTTTGAAACCCCCATGTTTGACCTGCAGTGTGTCACACTGTTGGAAACCAGCTCCAGCCTCTGAAGATTTTGATCTTGTCCTGAAACACATAATGAACCCCCAAAACTTACCCCAATGTGACAGTAACACAGTGTGCTTAGGAGAAGGAGGGATCATACTGAAGCAGTAGGCTTTGTACTTGTGCTTATGGGTTTCAGAGAGACAAGAAGAACACCCCAGGTGTACAGCAGAGTGTGGGGATGTCAGGTAACCTCTGTGCCCAGGACACCACAGATACAGGCAAAATCTACACCAGTGAACAAAGCAAAAGGCTGATTGTACTGGCACAGCCAAAGAACTAAGTAAAAGAAACTACTGGAGAGAAGGAGTTGTGTGAGATCTTTGAGTGCAGGGTCCAACAGAGCAAACTGCATGAGAAAGGTTAAAGAGAACCAGAGCAGGATCTGAAGAGGCACTGATGACCTCCTGACAGCAGGGAAACAAGCCTCTGCTCCACTGATATCTTGATTATAATGGCAACTTTGACCAAGACAGACTCTTACTCTCACTTTCACACACATTAAGTGTCTGAAGGAAACACTGATTGCAGAAAGACTTAAAACTGTTCATCCCCTCTTCAACTTCTTTTGTTGAAATTAGCCTCAGTTCAACAGAGACAATAATGGAGACAACATGCAAAAAGGAGGAAGCAACACTCTGAGCAAAAATCTAGCAATCAGGATTATGGTGACAACTTCAGCCAGTAATTAGTAAAATGGAATGTTAATTATTACTACTCCCCTCTCCCTTTCACCATGGCTCACACAGCTGTTCATAAATTGATAACCATAGAAATGAGCGTGAGCGAAGCCTGGGTAGTTTGTTGGTATTCACACAGTATCAAAAGAACACATTTGCATTCTTTGCCAGAAAAATCAATTTACCTTGATTGATGATTGAACTTCAATAAGTTCTTTAATATTTTGGTCATTAACTGTGATGCCATAACAGTGTCATGACCAGAGTGCTGTTGTATTTCCCACCATGGCTCTTGTTAGCTGCACTCTGTAATATGCTTGAACTTCTCACTGAGCCCTTTTAAATACTGATAATCAACATTTCTCAAACATGATCCTTCAAAACAAAGCTGAGGCTGCCCAGAACACTTTATTAACACAGTGTCTCCAGTCACTGGAGAGGCTGGGGACAGTGCAGGTGGATGCACAGGGTGCTGCTAAAAGCAGCAAAGGTCTCTTTCCCACTGTTGGTTTTGTCATCAGTTCACTTCCCCCCAGTAACACTGAAACACTGCTTCAGACTACAAACCCTGCTCCTGCTTCAAAATGACCTACAGTAATTTCATTTTCCCTCTTAGGAACATTTGAAAATGAGAACAGCAGTAATACTTCTCTTTATGAATTGGGCTAAATGTAGGCAGACTTAAAACAGCCTGCCTGATGATAGATATATGTCTAAAGTCAAAGTGCTAGAAGCACTTAAAGGTGCTATAAAAGGAAAAAAAAATAAAAGAAAATAAAAGACATTGTTGGTATTTTGCAGTTGAAAAATAAGTGAGAAAATAAAGAAACAGCAGCTAATGCAAACAGCAAAAAGAATCTTCAGGGCACAGGCAGCTCCACTTGAGTTGCAACAGCAGACTCAGCACTGGACTCCTGTCCTGGCTGAGCTGTGACCCATGGACTGTTTACTGTCACAAGAAAGCAGGAAACTGTTCCTGCTACACACATGAATGCCAGTGATGCCAAATCTGTCCCTACACAACATCTCCTGTTTGTACTGGAGCAGCTCAGCCCAAGTCTATCAAAGCTGAGCCCTGGCCTAAAGCCATGGCAGACAGCTCAAGTACACCGCTGCTGAACTGGGGTAACTCCCAAGCAAGGTAAATTAGTCCATGCTTATCTCCACATGATCAGAACAAGATCCTTTCTGAGAGCCAGCAGAGCACTTGTGTACTGAGCCACATGATGTGGTGCAGGTGTCTCCTCAGCTTTACAAGGATGCAGCCAGCTCGCTCCCCGCCGCACACGAGCATGGCAGGAATAAGAAAGACCAAGAGAAAAGCTGCTAACATTGCAATGCTGCATCCAGAGGGGAGACAACGAATGAAACTGAGATAGCAGTGCATCCATTAAAGCCAGGGGACAGTGGGAACCTGCGCTCTGCTCCTGCTGCAGGAGAACTGCCTGTTGGCTGGCTGTTAAGAATTAAAATTGTGCTGTCAACAGTCTAAGTCTCGCATGATTACACACCTTTAAAGCCAATCAGGAAGAAAATACATTCAGATGTGTGTGGCAGGAGTTGAATAGGGAAGATACCACAACAAGTTTCCATTACCTTTTAAGAGCTGGTCAAATATTAATCACTATGAAATCTCTTGACAAAACCAGCGGTACAGATCAGCCTTTCCAGATATGCAGAAATATAGAACACACGTGTGAGGATCACAGGATCTTCTCATCTGTGCCAGGCAGTGTACCAAAGCACACTTTGCTTCTCCACTGGCACTGGCAGAGTGTTGATGCACTGTCCACAGCAAAAATACATCCACTGAACGTGGATCAAGGATCTCCTGGCCTGAGGACCTGCTGCTGAGGTGACTCTCACAGGAGAGCCTCTGCATTGGAGCTGAGCTCCCCAGTCCTGGCAGCCTGCTCACAGTAGTCAATGCCCATTGCTGTAAGCAAGGAAAAGAAAATTGTCCTATTTTATCTAAATTTTCTTCTATCCCTCTGGAATAGTTCTAATTCCTCCCTTACCCAAACCTGCAAAAAGTGATTTTTTTTTTAATGTCTTGTCTGTGGTATTCTCTGATGAAAAAGTAAAGATGCAAAGAAATTCTTACCTTTGCATCTTTTGTTTTTGCATCTCTGCATATTAACAGAATATTCAATGAACTCATTTAATACTTCTCAGTGATCTACAAATAATCCTTTGTGGTTTTGAAATGTGGCTATAGGCAGAAAAAATGACTGTATCATTTTTTTAACATAACTGTTCTGTTCCCTGTGTGTAATCAGTCATGTCTGCTAAGTATATTTACAAAAATGAAGCTAAACATCTTCCCATCCTATTGTTTTGCAAAATAAATGTAGCTCTAGGAGAGAAGGCTGGCATCTATTCTGCCTCATACATCATTAATATAATTACATGCAAAATCCTGAATTGCTGTATCACTAAAGTAATATCCCAGTTTTACTCTGTTTTTCACTGAGCCTGCAATGGTGGTAACAGAGAGACTACTACCAGCAAACTTTTCATTCTGAAGTCAAAACCTTTCTTCTTCCCTATCTAGAGTGAAAGATGGAAGTAACAAACATCCCCCGCCCTTCCAAATAAGATGAACTCTGTAGAAATGTGACAGTAAAAAAGCAAGCTTCTCTGAAGAGCTGGCATGTATGTTCAAGCAAAATGCCTTAAATAGAGCCAATGGATTTAGGGAGATGCACTCTGAATCCAGACACATCTCCAAGCACACTGACAGACAGTTTCTCTTCCTACCAAGGTGTTCTCACACTGAGGCAGCTGCTGGGGTGACAGCAAGATGGTTCTTGATTCAGCTTATTTTGGCTGAGCCTGTAGGTGACTTCGACCATATTTCCTCCCAGGTGCTGCTGCATTAACTGTGTGAGGAATGCACCATGCACTGAAGCTGACAGAGACAGTCACAGCTACCCATACATGCTTCCTTTCTCATTAAGGAAGAAAAAAGTGCTGCTCTTTATCTGTTGGGATCCCTACAGCAATTCCTCAGTCAGGCTGAATGTGCAAATGCTGCCTCTGCTGTGTCCTGCCTGGCCCTCCGAGCTGCACCAAACCCCAGCAGCACAGGGAGTGTGTCCTGTCACTGTGCCATGAGTTAATCTGGAGAGGCCACCACTGGGTCCCATCTCCTGTATTCCTGTGAAACCCTCTGGATTGTCGCCACATCTTGTGTCCAGTTCTCCTGCAGTTGGTCCCTGGAGAAAAGGAGCCTTCTGTGCTTGGAGGAGGCTCAGCACACGTGCAAAGCCACTGGAAGGGACGAGCTCTGCAGGGCTGTGTTCTGACTGCACAGAGGGCAGCCCAGCTCCAAGGGACCATCCCAGTGAGGCAGATCAGCTTCACCAAGCCAGGCAAAGCCAAACGCGAGGAGCAAAGATGCAGAGCGCAGAAGTGAGTTTCCAGATGTGCTAACAACAGCAGCGACTTGTTGCCAAACAGAACTGTGATTTATGCAGCAAATTTGCTTTCCACAGGCAAACTCAAGTATCTGCACAGACTTTGGCTGAGAAAATGAGGTGGGGGAGGAAGATCCTTTGGGTCCAGTATGCATATGGCAGACACATGCACACACATGAGTGTGTGACAGTGAGAAAACAGCTATACTCACAAGTGAAGACTTTATCCTTGATTCCTTCAGTTGAAATCCACCACCACTTATTTTCTTTTTTGGTTGCATCAAACTTGGCATTTTAAAAGCCTGTTTTCTGGTTTGGTGGTTTTTGTTTTGCCTTTTTTTTTCTCTTTCTTTTTCCTTTAAACTCAGTGCTATTTTGAATTTGTTTTAAGATGAATGCTGCTTTCATTCCCATCCCTGGTTCCTAGACTGCATTTCTGAGCCTCTGCTGCAATTTCACTACGTTTAGCACTTACTAGGCAATTATCACTGAGTCAGGTAGAATAACAGCATTTTTTCAGTTCAAGCACACAATTCTGTATTTCAGCGAGCTGATTTTTAAACTATTTAAATGTTAATAGCATCCACATAATTGTACAGATCAGAATGTCACCAGGTAATCCTTGTGCCTTCCAGCTGACTTCTGTCAGCTGCTCTTTTGCTTTCGTTATCAATGCCAGGATATATTTTTGATCACAATTATTAAGGTGAAGTCAGAAACACTTTTATTTGTATTCCTAGGTGCTTGCATCTTTCTGCTCTTAAATCTCACCAGCCCATCATTTCTTACAGTAGCAGAATCTCAAAGCACTGCTAAGGCATCACAGGGTGGAATTAGTTTTTACTGCAATCCTCCATTTTCAAAACAACCAGTACATGATTGCTACAGTTCTCAGGGGAAACCAGCTTTAATGTGTGTTCATATTCCCCCTGCATTTCAACTGAAAAGGTTTTAGAACATCCAAGATATTGGAGTGTGAGACAACAGAGTAATGTCCATTTGGGATCACAGGAAATAAACCACCTTCCTCTGCCTCCTCCCAGGTTTTCCTTTGTTATTTTTTAAAATGGAATTTAGACTTAAAAAAACAGTATGAAAATCTTCAGACAGTTTCAAGGCAAATGTAACTCTGCTACATCATTTCTGCAGTACAAGAAACTGTTTCAGCAGAAGGGATAAGCAAATCCTTATAAGCCCAAGTATCCTGCTGTAACTGGAAATGATGAGGGAAAATGGTTTCAAGGAAAATCTATTACCATTCCTCTGTGACGGCCAAATAAAAGAGTACATGCTATTGCCACTGAGTCACAAGAAAAGGAAATTAGAGAGAGTTCTGGTAATGTGCAGATTTTGACATGCAGCTCTTCCAAAAGGAAGCGGTACAGAAATAGTAACTGTCATACAGTTTTTTATTAATAACTAAATTTGTTATACATATGCTCTGTGTAGACAGATTCTCCCACCAACTCAGTCAGCCTGGTCTGTGGGAACGGGGAGGGCAGCGTGGCTCCACAACGAAACAAGCAGTTAAAAAAAACCCCAAGCATGACAGAAACAACATAGGATCAAAACAAGAAAAAACAGCACAGACGAGTCAAGAAAGTGGAAAATCCAGAATGACTTAGTGTTGCCATGAAAGTTGTGGGAAATGAGAAGATAGCTGAACTAAGTAACAGAAAATAGGTCTGGTAAAAAAGGGAGAATAGAGCTTCATTTAGGATTCAAGTGCTTGAGCTGCTCAGTACTTTAAAAAAAAAAGTATAGGAAAGAAAACTCAGTTTTAATGCCAACGTGTTATGGGAATTAGCTAACAAATTTACTGTATTAATTGAAATTATTTTAAAATATGTCGAGAGGTAAGTCATCCAAAAAGCAAAAGAACCCACTGCAAGAAGAAGGAAAAAGGGTGATCCATGAATCACTGCCCTGTAATGACAACACTGTAACCACAAATATGAGTGACAAATCTGCCTATATTGAAGAGCTAGCGGGAATGCAGGACTCATTTGGGATACAAAAACAGCAGGTGAGAAAGAGTAAAGCAAGCTTTTCCTTCTGGTTGGATTACACAGTCAACAGAATAAAAGTGTGCTATAGCACTTCTTTAAAACCATTCCAAAACCTGCAGCTGACTGGGATTAAATCCTGGTGGAGAAGGCTGAAAACTTACTAAATGTCCATAACTAAAGGGCAAAGATAAATGATAACATGCTATCCCTGAGACTGGTGTTAGGGACAGACCTTATTTAACATTTTAATTAATCTAGGAATAGGGAAATCATTGCTAGTCGCATGAGGAAAACCCAAGTGGCAGGTTATAATTAACCACTAACCCACCCAGAGTCTAATGGAAGGAGGAGGAATCAGAATCTTCTATGCTGATAACCTACACACCACTTATATTTTCCTTGGGATTATAAAATGTTTCAGACTGTATTGTATTTTCACCCTGCTTGCTCGGATCACAGCTCTGACTTCACTGTCAAAATACACTGCAGTGAGAGATGAGGCAGCACACACACCTCACTCTGTGCCTTTAGCTTGCACGTAGCATTGATACAAGGTCTTAAAGAATTCACCGAATTGGTCAAACGTCAGCATACAGCAACATTTGTATCTTGGATTTGTGAAGATGCGGGGTTTCTTTTTTGATGAAAAGCACCTGTGAAGTGCAGGGTTATTGTGCTCCCTTTTGCCATTTCTTGGATAAATGTCATCATTTTTAATGCTACCAATCTTCTTCTATAGCCTGCAGGAAAGATTTTCTAAGGCAAAAAAATGACTTGTAGGTCCTTATTTCCCATTAAAATCTACTGGGGAGATAAGTACCGAACAGCTATTGGAGCCTTTGGGAAAGTCTTCCTCTAAACCATTGTTATCTACTCTTTCAACACCTGAAATAAGTCACTCATGTAAGATATATTATTTAAACAGGAGATGTTTGAATCTGTGGTGAAATAATTTTGTGGCCTGAGAAGGAGTTTTTTGGCATCCCTGTGCAAGTATGAGACAAGATGCACTCGAATTCTGCTTCTAAGAAGATCTCTATTTTAGGCAATGTAACATGAGTAGGAGGATGTGTCATCCATCTGACTCAGCACAATTGCCTCACTTGAAAACTCCACGGCAAGTCTTGACTGGTATTAATGAATAATTGTATTTGGTTTAGAGGTGAAATACTGTGTACATTAAAAAAAAAAGTGCACAGAGACTATGAAGAACAAAAGAACTCTGGACAAGGGATCTGCTATTGCCAATATTCTTGTTGGTTGCCTCTCTTGTGTTTCCAAGGGACCACTTTTTTGCTCTGGATGCAAAGGCTCTGGCATTGATGATGAAACAGTGATGACTTCAGGAGAAGTTGCTAGCCCCCCACTCCTCTCCATGGGGAATATGCTCCTTGTCAGGGCATTTCACAAGTGGCTGTGGTACTGGAGACCAGATATAAAGAATGCTAGAAAATACACTAAAAAGGCATGTCTACAGTCTGACCTGTGCACTGTCTCTGCACTCCAGGAATCCCTCCCCACTGCCTTCATGTTTCTCCCATGGCACTACTCTTCAACAGAGCTCAATGGTTTGTAAAAGAGGATGCACCACAGTCCCCTTGGACAGACCTGGAGCCCTGTGAAAGAAAGTAATTTTCTACAGTCACCTGAAAGATCTCTTGTGGAGCCACAGACACCCTTAATGTCTCTGGGGACCCAACCCCAGAGAGACAAACAGGGTTTTGTGTCTCTAGCTGTCTGCTGAGTCTGCTGGGGAGATGGCCACTGTGATGGCAACGCCTACACTGCAAAAGGCTGAGCCTGCTGGAGCAATACTGAGGTAACAAGTTCATTTCAGACAGCTCATACAAGGAGATTCACTGTTAACGTTTAATCAGCAGCAAGTTAAGACAAATTGAAAGCCATGACCTACAAAGCAAGGCTCTGCAAATCCCCCTGCCAGCCTCCTGAGGATGGCAGCTCCCCCAGTGCACAGCCACGATAAACAGATCCTTTTACAAGGTCTAACTCATTTAATCATCCCCTCTGCTTGCATTAACCAGTTCTGCAAGGGTATCTTTCCTGTGTGCATTGCTTAAGTTAGGTCAAAAACCTGGTCTTGTTTTCAAATCCACATTCACGATGAAAGCCTCCAGTCTAAGACTTCTATTCTTCTGAGACCCTTAGAGCTATAAGCACTGTGAATAATTCTTTTGCTTCTTCTCCCAGCCTGCTATAGGGCTGTCTCCCTAAAGCACAAAACACTTTTCCTTGTTGAATTCTCTCTATGTGCCTCCTCTGTACTCAGTGAAATAGCCTGACATGATGGGCTGGGTTGAGGCATACAATGACCAGTCTCCCTTTGAGCAAGAAGCTTCTGTTCCCAGCAGAAGGGCTGAACCCTGGGTAATCTATTCACTCCCTACCTAGCAGGAGAATAAGTCACTGCACTTCTAACTGAAAAACTGTCACAGAAGAACAAATCTCAGACCTGAGCCTTCCACAATGAACTTTAATTTGAAAATGGCACCAAGATTTGACCTGATGTGAACAGCTTCCCTTGATGAGGCAGACAATTAGAGAGAAAGGAGCAACCTCCAAGCCTTCACACTGCAGCTGGCCAGAGCCACTCCTTGGCAGTGGCAAAGACTAAGCTGAGGCTTCTTCCCCCTGAGATGATCAACTCCAGGGCAGTCACAGGGCAGAAGCACTGGAGCCCTGTGAGCATGACAGGTCTTGGGTGGCTGGAAAGGCACAGCCAAATGACTGCAGAGCTCCCTGCAAGGCAGGAGCCTGCCTGACTCGCACAAGAGCAAGGCTGGCACCGGCACTGGCGGCGCTGCTTTGTGCCTGCATGCGCTGTCTCCCCTCTGATTGCACACACCCTTGATTTTGGCAGCATGTCGTCTAACCCTAATGGCCCTTCCTAAATGGAATTTTCAAATGTTTATGTTTCCTTCATTTCCCCACAGTAATTTTCGGTGCTTTGAATGTTTCAGGGATTCAGCTACATAAATAGATACCCTAATCTTGTAACAACACACTAGATTACATAATTGTGATTAGGATGGGTAATTACACAGTGCCCATGTGAGGCAGACAGCTTTGACACTCCACATCACAATTGTGTCAAAATATTTTATTTACAGAATACCAGTAGTAACTCCACAGGCTACCGTAAAACATTAATTTTTTTATATTGTTATACAAAAATAATAGCCAGGAAAGTCCTTCAAGTGCTTTCATTGTGTTTCTATTTTGTTAAGAAAAACCACACTGTTGGGGTTCTCCCTACCACAGAACATTTCAGCAGCAAGCCAGTTTTTACAGCCCTAATAAGAGTGCTCCTGTTCACTGTAGAAATGTTATATATTAGAGACTATTATAATACTTTCCTGAAGTAAAGCTCACAGAAGAAATTTAAAAATGACCCACGGTAGTTACTTTTGTCAACGTATTTAGCTCTCATTTTGATCTGCTGATGACCTTTTACTTGAGTGAATCACAACTACATCCTAATGCCAGAGCTTATTCACCAGCTATGAAAACAACCAGGAATTGCATGCAAATTTTATTTTTTGTTTTCCCTTCTGACCTCAAACTTATACTACTTAGTGCTTCATCAAAGAAATGTCAAAAATCACAAAGACCCTCTGTAAGACAGTGAAGCACGCAGAAAAAGCTCTCTATTGGCAGGAATTACATTAGGTAATTTATTTTTTAAACAGCCAGCATTCCAAGGAATGAGATGAGGTTAAGTAACACTCCAAACATGACCCAGGAAGCCTAAGGAAGGGTTTAGGCACTGCAGCCCAACACTGTAAATGTCACTATATGCTGCTCCACAGAAAGAAAGAAAGCGAGTGCTTGGTGACTCCAACTGACCTGACATGGGCCCAGCTGTATGTTTATTTCACATAAGAACAGGTTAGATTAGCATTTTCCATACAGCTAACCTGGAACTTTGTTAAATAATCATGAAGCTGCATGAATACTGAAATGACAATCCTCTCATCACTGTCACATTCAGTGCATCACATGAATTTTTGAATTGACCATGACAAACACACACTAGAGGTTCTCACAGTGAACTGCTATTATGCGAAAATACATTTTTCAGAGGTTTTATGAAGTTTAATTGCATGGGATGAAACATGACACCTAAGCATTTGATTTATTACTAAGCATGACTCTATATTAGTGAGACTGCAGAGCATACAGTGTTGTGGAATTATTTTTACTCTATCATGACAGATGGAGTCAGCGTTTGGTAAAGACTGCGTGCAAGTGTGCAGACATGCTGCAGGTGGGATCCTCTGCTGCCTCCTCCAAGCCAAGCTGTTATACTTGAAAACAGCACATTTCAGATGACGAAGAAATCATCATCTATGTTTTCAAAATGGCAACATAGATTTTAATCTTCTTTGTATGAAATGAAGTCTGCCTTGCCCAGAAACAATCATAGAAGAGAGATGTAAGCCTTAACGATTTGAGGGGATGTATGGAACAATAATATTTGAGCATTGGTTACAATCCTACCCTAGGACAGGTGTACATTGCTCATGCTGCAATGGTGCACACAACTACCCCAGTGACAGACCGTGACTTCAGCTTCCAGCACACCCATGCTTTGCTTTCTGTCCCCTCACCCACACAGCAGGGGTCCCCATTTTATGCTCTGCTCTCTACCACACAGGACAGTACCCCATGATGCTTCCACTTCCAGAAGATGTACACATTACAAAAGGTGAGCTTCCCTCCCCAAGCTGAACAGCAGAGCTGTCCCATACCAAGGCAGGACTATGCACTGATTTCCACTTTGCCTTGAAAGCTGGCACACTGACAGCAGGGCTGAAGTGCCAGAGCAGCACCCTGCCTCAAGGGCCCCGAGGAAGAGCCTGGATGTGCCTATGGGGGACACCTCTACTGATGGCTCCTCTTACAAAAGGAGATACCACCCTGCCTTCTGCCCCCTCTACGGAGATGATGTTTGGCAGCTGCATTTCAATCACCATTGTGAAAGATCCTCCAGGACCTCCTCTGCCATGCCCCAGCAGGTAGTGGTCACACAGTCCCTACAGTTGAGGCAAACCCCAAGTTACCATTTCATGTAAGCTTTCGTTCAAGATTTCTTCAGCAGGGCCTGTATAAGATAATTTTGAAATTGTTACTCCGTGATTTATGAGAAATGTGGTTAATACTTGAAAAAAAACTTTTAAAACTGAATTCTCTGAAACCCAGACACTTTTAACATACTGTTGAAAGCCAGCGATACCCTCTCTCCACATTTCTTTTCTGAGCTGACACTAACTTTCCTACAAAGCTAATTATATCGCCAAGAAAGGCATTTGACAATGTCCAACAGGCTTCGAAATGGTCTCAATCAAGGCCTTTGGCAGCAAGTTCACATTCTTCTGAGGAGAAACTTTATATTATATCTCCTTGACATCAAGCGCTTTGGACTGGCCCCTTTCCAGTAGCTCAAGATATCACTGCCCAAACTTAAGGAGTGCTTTGTTCCAGCTCGAAGTAAGCTTACAGCTAGATCAAATGGAGGTGGGAGTAAATCTCTGTGATTCAAGAAAACAAGATGACATCCGCTGTAACTCCTACTTTTAAGAGAGGCCAAAAAAGGGCATCAATTCAACAGGATCAGAATCAAGCATTCTATCAGAAAAACTATTGTTAGCTAGGATATTTCAACCTTGTATTCAGCAGTTTTACCAATTCAGTGTACTCTAGTGTGACTAGGAAAAGCTGTGCTCCTCCAGTAACTTGTTTCTGGACTATTCTGACAGAAGGGGGACTGGCTTTCCGCTGAAAGCAAAGGTGCAAACTACACCAAGAGCCAGGATAAACCACTGAAAGAAATGCCCATGGTAATCTTTGAAGCTCAAGTAAGCTCTCAAGCTCTCAGGGCAATTCAGATGCTTACTGTTCTTTGTTTAAGTGTTGAGTTCTTTACGGTTTGGCTTTGTGCATGTTTTATACGGATGCTGACAAATACTAAGCCAGCATTGTAACATTTCAAGGCTGATTCACTGATAAAATGCTCATTCAGAGGACTCCAGGGGACTAGATGTCATGTTCCCTTTCAAAAATACGGCTGAAGTGAGTATTCTGTAAAAATTCAAAACAGATCTTGGATACAAAGAGCAATGGAAGATAAGCGGTGCATAAGGGGACACTGAACAGGTCATGGAATCTTCAATAAATATTACTGGAAGTACCGAGGTTCGATTCATAACATCTCTGAGGACATTCATCATTATTACTGGCAGATTACATGCTTTGTTTTAGGGGAAGCTGACAAAGGACTGCTGTTATAACTGTTCCTAATAGCTGATTACACATCATTACGGATACTTCAGCTTTGATTCTGGCCAACTTCTGTTGATTTATAAACACTATTGCCTACTTTAAAGCCTGCAATCAACCACATTATGCACTAGATAATGAACACACTCCCTAGCTTCAGGTAATAGGCAGAAACTCCATTAGACAATAGCTGAATGAGAGGGAGTTCTATATATATCTCTGTCTTCCAAAGTGTTCTGGTGTGACATTCCTACTGTATTTCTAAGAATGGTGTTTCCTGCCAATCACTCTGAATATGAGCCTAAGTCCTTGTCCTCCCCTGAGACAGAGCCTGCTCTGTTCACAGCTACACAGGTGGACAACTGGAAAGCCTTGGTGAACCGCTTCCAAATTCTCTGCACAAATACATGCTGGGGCAGAGCCATGCCTATACAGAACCAGAGATGAATTATAAAAAGCTGCAGAAATGCAGCATAAAAACCTCCTCCACCTTAGTTTGCCATAATTTAAAATACAGAACAGAATAAAAACAAAGTAATTGGATGGATAGGCGAGAAAAGGCAGGTCCTCAAATCTCACTCAGAGTGGCCAAAAAAAGGGAGTCAATAGAAACAATCATACAAAACTTAAGACCTCCACATTTCTACCTCCTCTGATGTTTCCCAGCACATCCCTAACCTATTAGCTCATCTTGCCAGCAGTCATTCTCCTTTTCTGCAATGTACAAGGCCAAGAACATTACCAGTGCTTAACGAGCTATAATAATGATTGATGATTACATATGGACAAGACAAAGTTAAGATGAAGAGCTACATTAAAACAGCATCAGAATTTCAGGGAACTTTATCTGATAAGTGCTTAGGAATAAGAAGAGTAAAGAAGAGTAGCTACAAACACCACTAAGGAAACCCTTCTGCATCTATCAAGGAGAAAGAGAGATACACACAAAGAGAATTAATAAAAAATGGATAAGAAAAAGCACTGTATATCCCCCATAATCTCTCCTGCTATCAGGTTAGCTGCAAATCTGTATAGGCATAACATATGCCAAAGCCTCAAACTACTCTTCCAAGCAAAACATCATTCAGCCTTAAAATATTGTATCTAATTTTAAGTCACTACTTCTCATAGGTTCCACTCCTTTCTATCCAGACTACTGCATTAAGAAGCAGTGAAATTACACAGTTCCCAGCGGTGTGCATGCTGCAGGCAACACACCTATGACTTGCCCAGCAGAATTCCCTCAGAAGGAACAGAGAACCCATTTGAACTTAACTACTTGGGTGTTTACACCATAGATTTCTGGCTGCTGGGGTGATATTAAAAGGTGACACTTTTTGGTAAAGGACTTTTTTTAAAGCTATAAAGCAGCCAGTCTTACTATACTTCACATAATTGCAGGTCTTCTTATGTTAAGAATTACTTGATATGAACTGAATTCCTGAAGATGAAAATGTGTTTCCAAGATGTTTTCTGTCTCAGTGAGCTTTGTGGGCAAGAACTAGAGCTGTAGGTTTTTGGTGTCTGTAAAAACAGAGAGGTCTTACAAAAGATCCGAGTTTCATTCTGTTGAGTCCTCTGTGCATAAAAGGACAACAGTCTCTGCAAAAAATGTAACACTCCAAAATGGAAAAATTTTCTCTTTTCTGTCCTGTCTTTTCACTCCTCTGTGTTTAACATGAGAGTTGTTTAAATCACAGCAGCATTGTCAAAAAGTCGGAGTTAAAGGTTTCATCATACCATTTACAGACTGCCAGATGCTACAAGCTTGTTATATCCAACTTTGATTAGCCGTAAAATGAATATACAGACAAATTACTGCTGTTTGCCCAGATAACTTTTCCTTTTTTTTGGGTTCAGGATTTGTATCTGTCATTTAGCTAAGTAGCAGCCAAGATTACTGGCAGAGTATTCTCTTCATCCCTGGCCCTTTAGTTTCTGATAACTGTGGTGTAAACACATTACAATGGTGCGAGATCCCTACTGAATGACAGCCACCATTAGGGGCATTATATTGTACCATATTTATTTAACACAACTTCTGCAACCCCTTTCAGAAGATACAAACAACATAGCAGGGGAGGCAGAGGGTCTGCAAAAATCTCAAAGTTCTCCCTGCATCACATGGCTGGACTCCCTTCAAAGCCTTCTTTACACCAATTCTGCCTTGCTGTCACTCAGCATCATCACGATGAAGGCTGAGCAGCCCATCTTTCCCAGTTCTCCTTTTCCTCCTTTCAGTTTCCTCGGCAGTTGCCAGTATTAGTGCTGTCCCTGTTGTCCTGCCTGAGGCCCCTGTTCCTTGGCCTTCCAGGCTGCTCTGCATCTCACATCCTATATTACATTAAAATCACTCAGTTTTTCTCTCATCTTCACCCTGTGAAGTTACCACACTGATTGCCTCCCAACAAGTACAGTAGCTCCTCTCTTGCTCTTCTAAATCCACCCAATAAACCAGCAAGTAATCTTCATCCTTACTGGTTGCTCAGGTGATGCTTTGTGAGCTCTGCTCAAGCTCCTTCCCACAGGAAACACTGCACCATCTTCTGCTTTTCTTACCCTCACACATTTAGGATCTCCATATTTTTCCTGCAAAGCTCTGCCTAAGACTGTCATCTGCACATTTCTGCGTGCTGACCTTCCTGAACCTCCCTGAATCGGAAACAGTGCCAGATTCACTTGGGGTTTTTCCTCCCAGTTTATTCAATATACCAGCCAAGGAATACAAAGAAGGGCTGTATATCCAGATACAAAAAGAGATTTTAAGGTCTTGAGGGAACACAAGATCATCAGTCTGATACCTTGTTTCATCACAGACTGTAAAGCAGCACACTCTTGCTATTCATACAGAAACTATATGCTTTAAAACATCTCCAAGAATATCATCTAGGCAACACTAAAGTCACATGAAAATGGAGAATTTTTCTCTTCCAGTGCTGGATCGTTCCACCTTGACCACCTTGTCTGCTAGAGACCTGTGCCTTGCTTCCATTTCAATTTGCTGTGATTTAAAGTTTCCAGCTATTAAGTCCTTGTAATACATTTTTTCACTTGATTAAGAAACCCTTTAAAAGTCCTTTTTCTCCCCATGAAATGATTTATAAACCATAATCAAATCCCTCATCATCTTCATATTAATAAAGCAAGCAAATTGATCTCCTCCAGTCTACTATTACATCACATTTTTCTCGATCTCAGATTATGGTTGCACCTCTCTTACCTCCAGTTTAGTACTCTTCTTAAAACACAGAGAACTAAATGCTCTTTTGATCTTCCCTGTACCAAAGTGAGGATTTTTCTTTGACTTTTCTGTCTAGGTCCAAGGACACACTGTAGTCCTTTTCACCAGGCTGAAATGCTGAGCAAGTCACAAGGAAAACCCAGCTGCAGGCACCACATCAAAAAGGGCTGCTTCTGTATGATGGAAAGCTGGATTATTCTGCCCAAAGACTGCAGCCTTGTGCACAGCTCTGGAAAAGCATTTAGTTATAAAGCCATGTAAAAACTTTACTCTCTGCACTCATCATCTCCTTACTTTTGTCATGCACAAATACTAGATTTATTTCCCATCTCTCTTTGATGGAGGAGTTGCCTAGCATTGGAATCAGTGCCAGTCCCTGCCAAGTCCCACTAGAAACATCCCTGTTTGATGACTGTCCAACAAGAATGGCTTCTTAGTTCTGGTCACTGATCAAAGGTGACACACTATCTTTCAGCACCACGAATTCCAATCAGATGCATTAAGTCAAATGCCTTACAAAAGTTAGTATGTCACTACTGCACAGTTATCTTAATAAATTAAACCTGCAGTTTCAAAAGAGGGAAACACTTTCTATAAATCTACACTAACTGGAATTGGCTTTTTTTTTGCCTATAAAGACACCCTGGGTCTTTATAGACAAAATCTGTCACAAAATAAAAAAAAAATTTGATCCAACAAAAATATTAGGCTTAATTAATTGGGTCAACCACTTGTTGGTGTTTTTTTTTTTTTTTAATATTAGCCTAACAAGGACTTTGGTAGCATTTTAAGTTTTATTAACAGGAGCTTCCAATTTTTAGAAGTTTAAAAACGCACAGCCTCTGTACGTGACTTGTAACATGTGACTTCATTTTAAGCAAACAGCACCGATCAACATTTGCAAGCAATACAAACCCAGGTCCTCTTGTACCCTTATCAAGAGCAACTGGAACAGTGACTGAAATGTTGCAGGCTTTTTCTCCATCACCACTTCGTACTGCAGTGGCCCTGGCCCACCAGGACACTTGGGGTACTCAAGCCTAGCTAGTCCAGTGTCACCATTATGGGACAGGAAAAGTGAAGTTGTGTGTGAAAAAAGACAACAAAGGCAGCTTTAAGGAGACAGGAGGAGGCCATGACAGATAGACAAAAGCACCAAGATGCAAGCAAGAAAGCCTTGAAGGGAAGGATAAGAAGTTCAAGCTTGCTAGGCAAAGACATCAATGTATGAACTTCAGGGACTGGCACACAGTGACAATTGGCTCAGCACACTGGAAAGAGATGTTATCAGTATTCTGTGGGTGAACTCACACATACACATACTTTTCCCAATACACAGGGACTTGGCAATTTCTCTCTTCTTCAGTTCTGCCCCTTCCAGAAGTTTGTCACAGTACCATGCCAACCAAGTGTGCTGAAAGCATCACTTGGCAGTGCTTTCACAAGAAGCTCTCCTGGCTGGGGGCTATCCAGACTTCCTTGGCTCCACAGACTAAGTGAATTAGTATCACTTTCTCTCTGCAGAAGTACATGACTGAGATGGTTTGATGATGCCATCAACAAGCTTCTCTGCCACAATTTCACATTTACCTGCCTGACATCTGCATCCCACCAAAAAAGCAGACAGGAAAATCCCCAATCACCAAATCACAGATTTAAGAACCAAGAGTTGCATAACATAACAAAAAGTTTGCTTCTCTGCTAACCTTGCGTTTCTGTCCTAATGTTCTTGTTGCTTGCCCTGAACTGCCCTAAAGCCAACACAACTCAAGCCCAGCAATGCCATCACAGGCTCATTTCATCCCAAGCAGGGTACACTTCCCCACTCCTGCTGTCACTTCTCCAGCAACACTCCAGAGAGATAATTTTCTTTTAAGCATCCAAGATCCAATTATTAACTGTTTTAATACAGGTTATCCCTTGAACTGCGTAGGGGGCTCCACAGTGAACAGCACACAAGGGGAAAGCTGTCCTTCCTGGAGCTCCATGTGTTGCAGTTGCTTAGTTTCCCCAACAACCTTGTGCTGTTTTCCTAACCTCTGAGTGTGAGGGAGGATCTCTGTCATCTTCATTTTCAGGAAGAAATTAGTGCTCTAGTTCACTTTTCAGTGTTTTGGGGTCTGCCAGCTTTGAGAGCATGGGCTAATGACATGTAAATCTCTGAGGATATTTGAATGAAAATTATCATTCTTTAGCTTTTAAATAGGAACTGCTATCCCTTGAGAGCTGTTATCCCTCATTGGGTTAAGCATGTAGAGACAAGCTGCCTTGAAAATTTATTTTTGACAAGTGATGATAATGCTCCCTTCTAAAGCACTAGAATAAAACCTTCTCAAGGTATGTGGATTCCCAAATTGTCCAAGACGTAGGTGCACATAGACCACATGATGGATTCACAGAAGAGGATGACAGGACAACCCTAAAGTCTTAGGACTCTCTGTCAGCAGAAGCTCTGTGGCAGCACATCATGTTCAGCTCCCACTGAAGGGCAAGTCCTTTGAGGCACGAGCAGATGCCAGGAGATAGGACAGGGAGGACAGGAGAAATTCATCTTCTTTGCATGTTTGGTGCTAGTTACTGAGTTAAGTGCAGGAGTGATGTGGATGAGCTCTCAAACATGAGCAGGCACAGACCTGCAGTAGATGGACCAATGGCCTGATCTGACATGGCAGCTGAGAACAGAGAGTAATGAGAGCAGCAGGATCCTACAGTGAACAGCCAAGGGAAAGGAGCAGATGCTACAACTCTTCTTGGAAAAGGTTGAGGAGCACAAGTCTTTGTGAACACCATTCCCCCCCCCCACCCTGTGTGCAGTTCCTTTAAAAAGTGAGTTTAGATTAAGTAGCATATAGTTTTATATGTTTCCATATAAAACTATATGATCCATAATGCACAGACCACACAGCTACCGACCAGCAGGATAAGCCCCAAGCCTTTGGCTACCTCCTCCATGTATGAGTGTGGTTAACCACTGATGCAGAACATTTTATTAACTACAAGGTTAATACAATCAGGAAAAAGGACCACTTTGCTTTGACCTGCTTCAGACAAATATGCAGACTCACAAGAGGTGAAACTCACACCCTTGTCAAATAATTTGTCTTGCATGGGACCAGACAAGTTACAGGCACGGATCACAGCCTGGCTTGGCCTGCCAACACATCCAAGCACTACTGAAAAGCCCTTGGAAACACTTCTTACGAGTGCAACAGGGAAATGGTATCGTGCAGTGCACTGGTTATTGACTTTTCAATGCCACATTCACAAACATCCGTGAGCGTCCCTGCTAATTCCACATAAGCCAATGTGGTAAAAAATGTCAAGGCAATAGGACCATCTCTCCTAGCAGAGAAAACTCATACAGAGCAACACATGTACTTGAACCCTAATCTGTCACTCCAAAAGTATCAATGATGCCAATTCTTCACCTGGAACACTTCCTTTGCAAGCCAAGGAACTGCTCACAGAATGATCCAAAAGGCAGATTACAGATCTTTTGGTGCCTGTGTTTCGACAGCAAGGTCTGGTTTCTGGAATGAAACCAAGGATAGAGTGGTTTTCTGCCTTTAAGCTGGAGTTTGGACAGTGTCTCTTTGTGGACCTCAGGGATAGCAAAATTCCCAGTTCATCAGTGCTAGAACACGACACCCACCTCACAGCAGGTACAGCACGCACGGAGTATCTGTACACCTGCTAGGAATCTGCAGGAGGAAGAAAGCACTCAAGCTATCTGTGCAGTCTTTAATTCCATTCTCCTAGTTCATTGGGCAGTTGTGACATATCATAAAGAAGAACATTACTATTACAGCAGAAGTCCCAACAAAAGCTTAGGACTTTTCCCATGGGGTAAGCCAGAGACTTAGAGCCTCTAGAGAAGACAATAAACACAAGACTAAAAATTCCTTTACCTTCCCCTTTATTTATTTTTAAAATTCTAAATGTATGGCTACTTCAAAGAATTACCCAGGGTTGAGGACCTCACCTCTCTAGGAGAGGTAGTGAGTATGTTGAAGGATAAGAAGAGTTATTCCACAGCCTGAGCTACCGTGTGCCATAATACAAATGCCAAACTCACAAAAACCCAATTTCTGTCAGTACAACTGTGTTGGGCCATCTCGTGATTTTGTGCACCAGAAAAGCTGCTGTTTTTCTTAGTGGGAATTCACCATGAAAGAGCAGACTGGAACAAAACATGCAATCCACAATTGCTCGATTCATATAATTAAAAATTAAACAGCAGACAGGAAAGCAGGCGCATCTCCATGTGTCTGTGTGGGTATTCAGTTTGCAACAGAAACATCTGGTGCCTGAATAAGATATTTCATTCAGTAAAATCTGTTTGGTATAAGTAGTTTCTAAATATTTGGGTGTCTTGAAAAGCTCTGAAGACCTACCAAGGAAGAGTTTTGGAGACTGATGCATGGTGCCCACAAGCATGGCACCCCAACCTTGCCACATCTCTCACCACAGCCTGGATTAATTGTATCCTCTACAGAAATACTGGCTGGGGAGAGTTGTTGTGGCACTTATGTGCTTGTAATGCCTCCTGGTTTATATTTAAAGCATAAAACCCTGTATGGAAGGCACTTAGAGTATCAAAGAGCACAGGAGAATCACTGCTATTTACCTTTTTTCCCTTTTTTAAACAAAGCCAGGCTTCAGCTGATTGTTTTGTTTACAGTAGAAGTAACAGAGGAGAGTTTTGCTCCTTACAGCCCATTAAACTTGTTTTTCTCCTACTCCTGTTCTCCTCCCCCTCTTCAAGCCTTTAACAAGCCACAGGAATACAAATCAGAAAAAAAACCCCAAATCTCTCTGCTGATGAACTGCTTAGAAAAGGTTTCAACTCGGCTGGTATTAACAGTGCAAATTTCCTACCTATTTATATCATGGATAATTGGTGACTAGAAATATTTGCATTGCTAATTTCCCTCCATTAAGAACAAACCCAGGGTCCCAATAATATGGCTTAATAGCTGCATTTAAGTTACTACCCCCTCCCCATCTTCCTTTTTTTTTTTTACAAGGAGCTTTTCCCCCTCTCCACACTTGAGTTCCTAAACAAAGACTTCATTCTTTCTTTGCTGCCATTACTACTGAGTTTGCTGTTATAACAACAAACTTGACTTTCTCTTACCTAAGCGGAAAACAAAAGAGACAGAGATGGCTAGGAAGAATAGTAATTAAAAATCTGTTACTCTGTGTGTTACCATTTCCTTACTATGAATTAAATAAGAATAGTAATAAATAAATCAGCACACTTTTTCCAACATGTACGAAGCTGAGTACTTGTGTTAGGTACTTCAATTTTATATTTGATGGCCTGGAAATACACGAGAGATTTCAACAGAATGGTTAAACCAGGCTTTCATTTCCATTAATAAAGGCCAGCATCACCCTTTAACTGCAGCTCCCCGAAGGTTTCAGATGGCCACTCGTGGGTGATGGCCCCGCACCCAGAGGGCTCTAGGAGCTGATTAGGAGGCTGATACCGCAGAGTTTGAAGTCTTACAAAAAGGCAATCAGCCCAAGTGCCCCCAGGGAGAGGGAGAGCACAGAGCAGAGTGCCTCTGACTTCAACCAGCAGCTCTATTTCACATAAAGGGACACTGTCAGGTCCCTTTAGAATCACGTTAAAATAGATGAGGCAGATTTGAGGGCTAAAAAGAAACTTTTCTTACGGTCCACTGAATCTGCATGCAAAGCTCATTGAAAACATTTGAGATGCATACCAAATTAACTGTACCGCGAAACCAGAATTAATTGTGTCCTTGACAGCGTGGCAGCCGATACCATTTGTTATCCTGTGAAGTCACTCAACCCACAAACAAATCCCTTCACTGCCATTTATGCCCACTGTGCTCCCATAAAGCATCCAGAACAGGTACCTACACCTATTAATAACGCTGTCACCGCTGCCACATTACAGAGGAATGTGAGCTATCGTGGTTCGGTGACATTTAGCTGATCCCTTGTCCTGCAAATTCAGCTGACCAATGCCACATTTCAGGAATGAGTTTTGCAGTGGTGAAAAGAGTTATATCCTGAATCAGACAGCAGCCCAGCAAGCACTGGCTGTGCTGATTTACTGGGGCTGGCGAGTGCATTGTACGGCACCGTAGCTGAGCTGTGACAGGCGACTCTCACGCCATCCCGCTGGAAATCAAGGCTGCTGCCCCCCGCCGCAGCACAGAGCAGGGGAGATGTGACACTTCTGAGCAGAGTAATTCCATCCTTCCTGAAACACAGAGGCCTTTTCAAAGAAGGCATCTGGAGGCTGCACAGTGCACCTGAATTAACAGCTAATCATCGCAACCATAAAAGGCGAACAGACTCTTCCAACTCAGCCAGCCGGCAGCATAATCCAGAGCTCAGAGAGATAGGTGGCAAACATTTAACAGTAATGCCAAAATCCAGAAGGCTGGAAATTCTTTGAGAAAATCAAGAGGAATCCAAGCAGGTAATTCCAGCTGAGCTAAAGATTGTAGGATGACTGTCAGTCGAAAAACAAAACCTATACAAAGTCACAAAGCCTGCAAGAAGAAACCAGTATGAGAGGAAGAACACAGATTTTTGTGTGCGTGTCACTGCCAATACCACAATATCCCCCACCATATTTATGGAAATATTGTGATCTCCCAAGGGGGTCAGTTCTTTCTACAGATCTTCTAAGCCCAGAAATGACATTCTTTCTTTGCTACAGTCAATAGCAGGCCCCGTGAAGCATCTGCATTCTCAAGAGGTGAATATATTTTTCTGGTTTAGTACTGATAAAACCTTAGCAGTGTATGAACATAAAGATATATTGTAATTTGAATTCTAAGACCCCTGAACTCAGAAATTACCTTGCTAAAAAGTGACTCCTGTGACCTCTAAGTCCTGCATTGATGTAACATTTTCCTTAACAGGAAAAAACCCCTCAAAACTGGAAAGATGCTTTCTCCAAAAGCATCACACCAGAAATTACCATCTTTGTCTGCAAAGCAGCAGAGCTGGTGACAGTACAGCCACACTTCTCCTGGTGCCACAGCTGCCAGGCAGAGAGATCCACTGAGGGCAGGCACCTCTGTGGGAATGGGAAAACCATCAGGAGCAAGACACCAGGACAGCACAACACCAGTGCTTGTGCTAATCGAGTTAGCTCCACTCTCACCCTGTCTCTCCCAGAAGATTTGCTGTTTATTTCAGTGAGGCCCCACGAGTAGCACTGGGGGAAGCAGAGACCATGAACACCAGCCTCTTAAAACGATTATAGATGGATTTGTTAGTAATACATAACATATAGCTGAACCCTTCTAAGTGATATAGTGCCAAACACAGGGAAGATTTTGTCCTGATAAAGTCAGACATCTTGAGTACGTAATAAATATGATATTCCTCCTCTGTCTAATGTAGGTTATGTGAAGCTGCTAAGACTGCAATTTTTAGGCTATCACTGTCCTTAAATTATTAAGCAATATAGCATTAGAAAGCTAGACTGAAGGCTGTGCATTGTAGTTTTGTTTCATTTTTTTCAATGTGTGCCTGAATACTAAATGTGACTTTGGAGAAGGTGTTGTGGAGCTAGCACATATCAGGAGGATGCTTGGAGGCTGACACTGTGTCAGGTGTCACAGTTGCTTACATTTACATTTTCCTTCCCTTTTAGTGCTTGTGTGGTGAAGAAAAGCACTTTGTAACCCACACAGTAAGAAAGCAAAAATTCTCTGTCTCGGCAATATGTTGTATTAACTGTTTACACATTTTAGCTGGTTTGAAGCCAGCTTGGTAAACACGTCAAGATACTTTAAAGTCACCTAAAAATAGGTTTGTAGTTTGGTTCTAAGTTATTTAAAGCCTGAACCAGAGATCTCCACGATATCAGTACCTTTCCTATGAGAATAAGGAAAACAGTATCTAAGAATGCCTCAGCACAGCCTATGGCACCTCCCCATTTGGTTCAGTAGGCCCAGGAGGCAGAATGTGTAGCTCATGTGCATTTCTGTCAAAAGGCTTGCAGAAATCCAGAGGTTGCTATTGCTTGTGTGCAGCAGCCAAGTCCAGTCCTTGGTTATTTCCCCATCTCTCTGTCCCCTGATTGCAAAGGGCTCTGGAAGAAGTCTCATTTCATATCCCATTCCTAATCCCAAAGACACCTGGGCATCCCACTCCTCCTCCTACTCTGCAACTCTCTTCCAGCAAGGAATATCTGTCCACAGAAGAACTTTCCAAATGATGACAGTAAATTCAGGGTAACTTCACGTTCCAGGAGATGTTGCCGTCCTTCCTGTACACATAAACCTACCAAACAGAGACTGTAAAACTCAGGTGCTTAATCCATACTGAGCCTCTTCATTTTTTCCTAATGAAAATGTAGTATCAGCTGCTTTTAATGGAGCAGATGATTCCTATTGCTATCACTGTGTATTATTCAGCCTCCAAGACAGAGATATAGAGCAACCTAGTTAAGTCTGTTCACAAAGAGACAGCATTAATCTGGGAATTACCTCTTTCTCCAAACGAAAAGAGAAAGCTGCAGCAAAAGAAAATGTGGGGGTGCTGAGGATTTCTTCATACACTTGTGGAGCAATGGGGTGTTTGTCTCAAAAGCCTCTTGTGGACGTGCTATTTTATATGCATTTTGAGACAGTAAGATGCTGTAGAATAACCTGACACTACTCCAGAAAGACTGTAGCTTCATTTTATTTTTATTGTTTTTACCATGTTTTGAATTCTAAGCAATCTTTGTTACACGGTGTATTTTAAAGCCTAATTTAACCATTAAAAGCAGAATTGTGCTGGCTGTGTGTGGGGGTGGCCAGCCTTTTGTAGAAGCTGCCTTTTTTATGAAAGGAGCTATGGGCCACTTTTCTCTGGGGTCATTCTGAGACACCTGTAACTGAGGGAGACTGCACACACAGCTTTTCAAACTTTTAGCTTGTATAGCCCCTACTTTCAATCATGCTTAAGGAGCTAGCTGAGAAATTTTACAATTTCTCATGCTGGCTTGCTGCTTATAGGAAGCAGTAAACACACATTCATCTGATGCATGGTCAGAAATGCACCAGAAATCCTCTGGGAAGAAAAGGGGAGAAATCTTGAGACTTTGCAACATTTATTTTGGGAACCGCTGTCTGCAGAGATGTCCCTGCTGAAGTATATGGTATCCTTTGCCAAAGACTGGCAATAACAGGGCTACTTGTTTTCAAGGGGCTTCTCCATCAAAACATGATGAGCCCCATGAGTCCTCTACCCACTACAGCGATACAGCACAAAGACAAAATACACAGTGGTGCCCGTGTTGGTGAGCACACATTCACGTGTATATACCACCTATGTAAGCTGCTCCCAATAAAGAAAAAACTGGATCAAAAGCTAAACATCAAAACACACGAGGGGAGAAAAAAGAAAAGGGATCATTCCCTCCCACAGCTCTCAAAACTCTACTTCCCTGCAGGCCACAGAGGGAAGGAAGTGCGTATGCAGAGAGGCAAGTGGTGCGCAAAGCCCTCAAGGCACCCGTTTATCTGAGCTGCTTCTAAACCTTACTAAATAAGCCTATTAGTTTCCAAAACCTGGCAAGTGAGGGAACAGGGCCCAGAAGTATGAACTGAGATACACTGTACTGTTTCAAGTGCATTTATATGCAGTACCAACTTCTCTGCTGACTGCCCAAAGGTCATCTGACAAAGAGTGGTGAGTTTTTTACACCACGTTAATTTTTGATCCAACACCACTTGCATACCAGATGGTTTAAAAATATGTATTTGCTGCCACTGTTTCTGCTCTGTTCAGCAGTGCCTGCCAATGTCTCGAGTTTATGATGTCTGTAGCAAATGTTTTAGTGTTGACATCTTCTGCGATGTGAGTGAAGATAAATTGCATTAAACGCTCAAACATTACTTACAGATGGAAAATAGACTGACTTCCCAGACATTTGCAAGCAGGGCATCTCCAGTTACGCTGTGGCAGAGGCTGCAGCAGAGACAACCCAGTTTAACAAGCAAAAATCAATTGGCATTAACCTGGGAAAAAAAGTCACCTTTGCTTTCACTCCCACTTTGGGAAGTGCTGCTCTACCAACACAGGGTGCTGGAGAAAGACTGCTCTCTTTGTGTACACAAACAGTGCTGCACAGGAGCAGCACTGTATTGTGTCAGAATATGCAGCTGTAACACACTCTGCATCTTGGTGATATTGGAAATCCACCCCCTGCTCATCCCTCTCCTTTGTGAGAAAACATATTTAAGAAAATTTCTGATAAATATTTTCTCCTGTCCCAGTTTTAAGCCCAGCTATCTAGCGTGGAGCACAGAATGGGAACTCCCCATCCTGTTACTTCTACTGCATTCCCTATTCCCCTTCCCCATTCCCTTCAGTACAGAGGTTCATGATACAAATGTAATTGCTCTAATTTTTTCCACATCCTTTTGGGAGAGAGAATATTTCTTCTTTTAAAGGGTATTAGTAACCCTCTGGCAATTCCATTTATCTCTTCAGCACAGTGAATCTGAAAGAATCAGCCAGGCTCTCTCTTCCTTTTGCCTGCTGCCGCGGTGGAGCCCACAGAGCATCTCTGGAGAGGGTGGGAGCTTCCCGTGTGTGCTACACACACACAGCCACAGCACAGGGGAGGCCAGCACACAACAACACATGACAGCTTCATAAATAATGAGGGGCACTTACTCTGCAATAACGAGGAATTAAAAACATACATATTTCATTTTTAGAACTGACAGCAAGTGATGTGCTTGTTTATTTGACAAAGGTAAAAGATTTCTGATACTCATGGGGCAGCTGAGAAGGGAAGGAGTTAAAGCCAGGGTTTCAACAGTAAAACAAACAAGGCTAAGCCTCTCTGTTTCTCCAAGGTCTCCCTCCTTCCCTGCCCTCTGCAGAGGCTATAAATAGATTGCAGAAGAATGAAGTATGGGTGGGACCAAACTAGCCAGTCCCTTCTATTCTCTCTAGGGCAGGGGGAAAAAAAATACCATTTGGCTCAATTATTTCAGATTATGAAGAAATTACCACCCCATGAAAAATCTAGAAGTGCTACTCCTAATTACAATATGCAGCCTTCTGATTTATCATCCTACTGAATATTCATCTTTGAATTCTCCTTCCCTTCCTTTGCATCATTTTTGTGCATAGCACACATTTACTGAATCTTGCAGTCACATTTCTTATAGCCCACAGATTGCCTGTAAGGAGGAGAGGTGTGTATAGACAGGGACTGTAGGTGGACAGCATCATCTTTCCCATGCTCTGCTTTGTTAATTCTGAAAAAAACCACTATCCTACCCCTAAATAAATCTGAAGTTTAAGAAAAATGCATTTTGCCCATCACCCCAAACTTGAAGTGTCATTTCTTCAGCAGTGTTGTGGAGTAACACATTTAAAGGCAAAAGATTCAATGGAAATATTTAATGTACAATCCTGTATGCATCAAGGTAATCAGTCCTGACTTACCTTTCCAAGCTACTTCTTACAGCATCAACAATTAGCAGAACAGTTCAAGAAATTAAGTATTATTGGTTTGTAATTTTTGTTTGTACTTGAACTCAAAAGTGAACTAACTGTTGCTTACCCCCTGAAATCTCTTTGAGTGCAAGCTGCTCTTAATAACTGGTGAAGACAGCACAGGCACCTACACTGACTCTCTTGACTAAACTGCTGGGGGGACTGACTCCATCTCTCTGAAATCAGGGTATGCCCACCTGCAGCTTCCTCAGAGTGGGAGGCATGAGAAAAAGATACCAGGGAACACTGTTCAGTAGCTAAAGCTCAGGCTCCAGGTAGTGCACCTGGAGATATCCTCACAATTAATAGGGAAATATTTCTATTTAGCATCAATTACAACCATAGAGGGGTCAGAGTTTCTGAGAGATTTTAACCTATTAAATTCAAAAGGTGGTTTGAAACAGAGGATGAGTGGAGGTTATCCTTTTTCTTATACTCTTAGACAAGGACCCTGCAGTTTGCTTTCCCTGAGCATTGTGAGGTATTTCAAGCAATTCAGCTTTTCCAGAAGGTCTGTCTTTGTGGTTTGCAGGCATGCCTTCCTTGGGAGGGAAAACCAAAAAGCTCCAGGTAGCCAGCACCTGCATAAGCATTCTTCACCTGCAGCCCTGGAAAGGTAATGAGCTGCCTTACACCTCATGCATATAAAAAACACCTAACTGCTAACTTAGCCTAAATTTATTTCTTTTGGGAAAAAAAAAAAAAGTTCCATTCTTACACTTTCAGGCTTCCTTCTTAGTTTGGCTTTTTAAAAGCCAGCCACCTCCTTTAATGTCTGCAGGGAAGAGCAGGCATGAGCACCTAATTACAAAAAAGGCAGAAGATTCATTACACATGCAGAGAGGAATTTGCATCACCCCTTCCTGGCAGATGTCTGTGCCCTGGGAGGCTGCATGCACCACCCAGTTTGCAGCAGTTCTTGTCACAGACCAAATGAAGCTGGCCCTGGCCTGAGCAGGGGGCTGGGCTTGGTCACCTCCAAAGCTCTCTTCTAACTTGTTTGCTCCTGTCCACCAGTCCCAGAATTAAGATAACAAGCTACTAAAAAGGAAAGCAGACCTGACACCTTCCTTCCAGGAAAGGATCTGTATGAGAGCAAAACTCCTCTTATAGGATCCAGATAAACTAAGCTGCCATCCACACACAGCCTGTCCTGTTAGAGCACTGAACCCTCATCACAGAGACAAAAGCAGCCTGGTTAACCTTCTACTGCAAAGCCTCATCTTGACTTTTTAAGCTGAGTTTCCATCAGCTTTTCACTCTCGGTCTCTGTGGGACTAAGGGAGAAGTTGAGCTATGCTGGGTTTATGCAAAGCATGAGTACTGTGCACATAATGTTTTTCTAATGCTTTGATAATAACTTGTTAACTGCAGAGGAGGCTGTATAAAATGAAGGCTACAAAAACATTTCTCCGTGAAAGTTCGATTTTTATAAGCACTCCAATTAATAAGAGTTCATTTTTGTTCAGCCACATCACACTCGACCCATGACATCTCTTCAAAGATGAAGTTCAAACCAGTGGGCACAAAGTTGAGTTTTCTGCCCACAGGGAACTGTGCACACATGCACCAACACGTGCAGGCTGCTGGGAAGCCTGGTCACTGCACACACGTTTTGCATTTCAGTCTCTTGTCCACATGTTAGAAGCAGAGAGGAAAAGTGCTGGGCACCCATGCAAGCAGCCCAACAGACATTACTGCCACAGGCCTGTTCCAGAGTGCAGAGCCATATGCACAATTCATTTTGTTCAGAGGTGCTGTGAGAAAGTGAGCCAACATCACAGATAAGCAGGGCAACATGAAAAAGAAGAGAAGGCATTACTTTAAAAGTAATATAAATCCCAGTTCCTTCCTTCAGTTCTTTTTTATCATGGTTGTCATGCTTTTCCCACAGGCCACTGTCATAAAGAATGCAACATACTCTCAGAATAAAAGCCCTGAAGGGATGCAGAGAGCAGAAAGCACACCTGGTCCTATCTACCCAATGACACAAAAAATCAGAGAGGCCTGGAAAAGGTGGGATTCCTGTTTCTCACATGTGACACTCCCAGTTTCACCCTCTCCCCAGAACATCTACTGACTCACCCTGGGGCTCTAAACTTCCAAACTGGCTCTTCAAGGCAGTGGGGAGAAAGCTGCAAAGCCAAAATCCCCATGTAACATAAGTCAGTACTGGTCTGACCAGCAAATGACATGTATCCAGTGCTCAGTGGGAGATAGCAGCCTTTAATTCAATAATTTCTCTGTCTGGTTGTGGCAGGCCTCTCCTCTGCTTTTGTTTCCAGCCCAGGAACAATTTCCTGTAAGTCTTGCATTCACTGCTCCCAGCCTTGTCTTAAGAAAGAGCAGGTACTGGTCAAAAACACCTTCAGGATGGGAGGGATGAGACTGTGCATCACAGCCCAGGACTGCCAGCCTTGGAGAGGACTGGGAGGACTGTAAGAGCATCAATATCTGCCGCACACAGCAGCATCTCCACCTCACCTACAGAGCACAGTGGGCCCTGAAAGAAACGCTGAGTGACCAAACGTTGATTACAAAGCTCAGCAACACAAGCGCTGCTGTGTCTATAGTCAAATAGCAAAGACACTTTCCCGGGTCAGGGACTGAGGAAAGGAAGCACACACAAGGCTGTGAAGAGTCTCAGCTTTGGTCCTTCTACCCTCCTCTGCAGCTTCTGCTAATGAGAGACACATTGAGCAATTTTGATTTCTGGAAATCCTTTCTGCCTGTACATATTTAGGTAGTTTTGAGAATCTTCAGGATGCAGAACCATGCAATCACAAAGGAAATGGAGCACAAAAAGGAGGTTGGTGTGAGATGCTTGAGGGAGAACAGAAAGATTATGAGACAAGAAGTAGTAAAGAGACTAGTTTCAAATCATCACTTCCATATAATGTGGAAGTCATCCCAGGAGTCACCAGCATAGGAATAACATAACATTCACTCTTACATCATGTAGATTTTGAAGTAATAGAATTTTTTAAAAGAAGTTATCAAGATGTTAGACACCTTCACACAGATTTTTCTTGCATATACTTCAGAGAGACTGGCAGCTTGGGATCTTGTCCAGAAGGTACCTCACTGTTTCAGAAGTCCAAGCACAGCCTGTCCAGTTTCCAAGATCTCCAGTGAGTGCTGTCTGTTTGCACAGGCAACTGCTCCCTGGAGAGAGGGGGCTACTTGGCTGTGTAGCCACTGGCCTCAGCTTAAAGCAGCACAACAAACCTTGCTACAAGTCCATGAAGTGTCTGCTCCAGAGTGAGTGTTTGTTGTGTGTCAATATCAGAGATTTCTTTTTTAATCAGGAAACTCTATGAGGCCAATTTAACTGCAGAGCAAATACAACAGCTGAGTATTTTTCTTTGCAAACTACAGCCTCCAACATGCTGTTAGCCAGGAATAACCAGCCCTAACTTGTCTGTTCTTATTGTCTCTCTGGGAAACCAGAACATTTAGCAGGAATCTTCACTCTCATTTACAGGTAGGAAGCCCAGGTACAAAGAGATTAAGGAACACAAAAGCAGGCAAAAGGAGGCAGAATAGTAAAAGCACTGGGAAAAAAACCCTTCAGTCCCTTGCCATCCTAATGGCTGAAGTTAATACCACAGCCTTAAACACCTGCAGTTTCTTCTGATAAGTATTTCCTAGCTCTTGGTCTCTGACCAAAATACACACACAAATAGAAGAGGTTGTAGATTTCTGTATAATGATGTTTTAAGCTCACTCTTCAGGTAAACACCCCCCAAAAGAGTGGCCAATGTATTTCTCTCACTTAGAGCCCATAATAACCTCACTGCAAACACAATGAAAAAAGCTAAAACTACTCATTTCATTACCTACTGCTCTCCAGATTAATCTCCATTCTGTGCTGCACAATGACAAGGTCACCATAGGGTTTCCATGCCACTGGGACTGTGTAAGGAAGTATGTGGCCTGTACAAAGAAAAGCAGGGGAATTCTTTATTCTTGTTCTTCCTAACCTGTGGTTTAATTCCCTTTCTTTTGTAAAATGAAAACCAGCCTTTTCTCAGAACATAAATGATCAGTGCCAGCTTTCCCAAAGGAAAAGTGTTACAACTGTGTACAGCTTCTGCCAAAGTTAAAAACCTTTCCTAGAAGGATCTTGGGTTTAAAAGTAAGCTCCAAGTTCTCTAAAGTAGTCACAGTCTGAAAATGAGCAGGGGCCTCATGAAATGAAGATTAAGATTTAGAGTCTGAATCTGGTGCCTTTCAGGTAAAAGGATTCCTAAGGCAGGAGCTCGTAAAGTGGCTTTTGTTAAGGTTTCATATAAGCCCCAAAAGATTGTCAAAGACTAAGGAATGCAATTGTACCTCCAACAATTATACCTCAAACAGCCCCCACTACTCCCATCTATTCCATGAACCTACCATGCCTTCAAGCAAGCACCTATGAAGAAGCCAACCCCACTCCACTCATGAGGGATTTATTCAGAGCCCTGAGTGGAGAAATCAGGCTGGCTCTGGGTACAGCACAGCTGAACAGCCACAGCAGCTCTCCTCTGCTGGGTCCTGCCCAGGCTGGGCAGCTGGCCATGCATGCCCAGTGCCAAAGGGATTGTACTGTACAGGCACGTGCCAGAGGCACATCTTCTCCTTGGCCTCTTCCCACCTGAGTGGGGTGACACACAAGCCCATGATCCCAACATGTACACCTCCATCTCCTCCACGACATGCTGGTCAAGACAGCACCTGAGCATGAACAAAGCAGCTGAGATCAGTGTGGTACTGCTCGCCTCTCTCCCACGTCAATGTGTGCACTGCTCCACCTGAAGAGAAACCCTCATGGTCCAACCATCCCCTGCTCCGGGGATCTGAGGATGAGAATATGCCTCATCTCCCCTGGGATGCTCCCAAAACTCCTGTTCTTCAGGGAAAGTGGATCTCCATGCCCTATAGCACGGGATGAGCCCTCCTCCTGCCTGCCACAGGCATGGAGGGAAGCAAACCCAACTTCCATTCCTGCTATAGGAAGTGAAACACAGCTGCACATCAGCCAGCCCTAGGCTGGGCCCATGAAAGACACATAGCACTGGGGCTCCTGGGCAACTCTTCCTACCCTCCAGCCTTCCAAAAACTGAGCACTGGAAATGCTAATGGCTTAACAGCCCAAGGATGACAGTGAGCTGCCCAAAAGGGACTGAAACAGAATAGAGGGACCAGACATGCCATTTTTTTCCTCTCCTCATTGAAATTTATTGTAGCTAGAACTGAATAAAACAACTGAGATCCAGCAATACAGATAGCATCTGAGATTTCTTGCTGTCCCTGTCAACCATTTGCAGACATTTGAAAGCACAGCCATAATCCCCCTTTCACTGCAGCAGAGAATGAGAGTGAAACACACAGCAGCCATCATTTTCACTAGGAGATCAAATCTGTTCCATCCCAAACCCTCCCTAACCCACAGAGCAATGCTAGGCAAAACCTTGAAAGCTCACTAAGCCCATCAGTCCCGTGCTGAGAAACTGGTGATATTTCCTAGGACCATCCTTCTGCTTAAAACACCAGGCTGATCTGTGATAAAACTGTGTTAATACACAGTTAATGTAGACTGGCTGGTGGAACCCAGTCCTTCCCAGAATACCTGGTTCAGAGCAACTCTAGTTTGCAAATGAACAAAGTTAATAAACACAGGCAATTTTACTTCTCATAAAGTGTTCTAGCAAGTTTATAGAATTCTCACACACTCTCATGTTATCCTTCAGACTGACATACATATAGGTACTGTCAGGTCCAGGTAGAACCTCGATCTATAACCCCCATATCCCACCCATCTCCTGCCTTCCTGCAGAGAAATCCCTCAGCTGCACCCTCCTGAAGCACCCCAGGTTTCTCTTGGCATGGACCATCCCATTCCCTTGAGAACACATGGTCAGCTTGAGCTGTGTGTCCCACCACACAGCCCCACCCATCCAGCATGACAAGCCCTGCATTGCTCCTCACAGCTTCTCCTTGCTCAGCCCCAGCACTGGGATCAGCCTCCCCATCACCACAACAGCTAGGACAGGACTCCCAGAGATGCATGTAGGTCATGTTTAATGCTTTGTTTCTAGAGGGAACTTCACTTGCAATTGCCAGCTTCTTTTCACCAGCAGTTTCTTTTCTGCACCGCTGGGCGAGATTAAAGATATTAATTGATCATCCAACACCATGAGGTAGCACTCTTTGCTATGAGACTGCAAACTGCTTATGGATAAGTCTTCAGGAAACCAAAGGCAGCAGTCAAAATAAGGTGATGGGCAAGCAGCACCAGCATGGTACAGAGGCAGCTTCCAGACAGAGACTACAGGCCTGCATGCATGTTCTCACATTCCCCCTCAAAGAGAAGGGTTACGACAATCCCACTCATAGCAGATAAACTGCCTTCAAGGGGAAATGAAAACACATCAACAGAGACCTGCTCGAGCACACACCTACTGTAAAAAGACTGTCCTGACCTGGCCCCTGGTAAAAATATTCCATCTGCTCAGGATCTCACCTATTACAGAAAGAAGGCATGGATGTTTTCACTTCAGTATTTCTACACTTATCACCACTGGGAGAGAAAAGAAACTGAGGACTCAAAAACATTTAAAGTGTGAGGCAGCTATGTTATGATTTTCCAGGGCAGCAGCTAGGTGTCTCAAAAGGCACATCTCCATAGGCAATCAGTGACCCAACAATCATCATGCCTTCAGAATATGTTCTGGCATTTACAGCTCTGTAGAGGTTAAAATCAGAGGATGTCAGCTTCTATAGACTGTAACAAAATATGATACAAAACTCTTCCATAGGCTTCCTTTAGAAAGAGAAGAACTCTCATTCTTAGGTCCTTCTTATTTATTTTCACTGTCAAACCAAGAACATGCTGAGAGGTAAGAATTGCCCCAACCTCTTTCTACATAACCCAGGGGAGTTTCCTCTCATCACCCACAAAGTCTTCCACATGATCCTTGCTATTCATGCATTGAAAACAACTAACAGGAAGCCTCATCTGAGAATTCTTGCCTTTTTCACTCCTGCAGAAAAAGCTAGCATAAAGCAAACTAGTCCATCACCTTTTCCTTACAGCATATAAATATTCAACACCCACTGACAGCCCTGGATAATGTTAAAATCAGTCACATTCTCACAGTGCGAGCATCTGTTCTTCCCTAATGTAAATCTGATTTGAAAAAATTTGGTGCTCATGAAGGAGACCAGAAATGGAAGGCTTGTATCCTTCTCTCATTGTGTCTGCTGGAATACCTCTGGCTTTTCCCTTGTGCTTTCTGTAATTAAGTAAGCAGTATCAAGATTTTTCAAGCATTTATTTTTCAGTATCAAAGTTGGAGGTGAGTCTCCAGGGTGTGGTGGAGGGGTGTCTGCAGCCCTTCATTTCAGCCCTTTATTTCAAAAGGAGTTTTTGTGAGGAATGGCTCTGAAATTCCTGTGTGAGGAAGCATCTCCTTTGTAGGTATACAAAGTATTGAACAAAACCAAAGTCATGGCCCAAGTAATCCTATAAAAAGAACAGCCACCAGGGAACAGAGTTCATTGCATCATGATGGCCCCAAGAACAGCTAAGGAACTACCACCAGTATCCCAAGGCTACCTAAAGGCATAAATACTGGAACATGCCTTTTTGGAAAATAATCAAACTCAGAATGCCATGCATCAATTATTACAAATATTTTATTTCTTTCTTTATTAATATATGCAAAGCAATCAGATTAGAGCCACAGGAGGTAATGAAAAACCAGCTAAGAGATAAGGGCCTTTTTCTGTGTTGTGCTATGCATGTTTAGTTCCTATGTTTGAGTCTGCTTTTGCAGTGCTTGGAGTGAATGTCAACTACAGAATTTTCAAGGCAGGGAGAACTGCAATCCAGCAAAAGAAATAGCACGATCCCTTAAATAATGTGGACACCTGACATGATGAACCTCATTGCCAGGCTAAAGGTGGGGCCAAAAGAATCCTACAGCAAAAGGATAGCATAAAGGCTGAAAACAAAGGTCAAAGTAATTGCCACCAGTTTTGGTATAACCAGGCAGCTGAAAAGATGCAAGGAAAGCTAAGTTTGCAGGGGTGGAGGAGGATCTTATTTGATGAAGAGCTTCACATTTATTTTTTCCATCTGTGTTATCTAGTCTAATAGAAATGTTATCTCTTCCTACAGACGCTGTGTCTGAACAGCCTCTCTGTGAAAGGGAGCCACATGCTGAACACAACACATGATGCTGTAACCTGGTCTCTATGGAGAAAACCATAGGAGACAGCTCTGGCTGCACCCAGACACTGGCAATGAGCAAACACACTGCAGTGCCTCCTCCAGGTTGGTTGGTACCCCTCCCAGAAGGATACTGGTAACACTGAATCCAGGGCTGTGGGAATGGTGTAAGCATGGAGAAACAGCACTTTATGGAGAGAAGTTCCAGGGTCTCAATCTGTTCACCTTATCAAAGAGAAGACTGAAAGGTAACCAGTTCAAAGTGACTAAATGCCATCATGGAAAGAGAAATGTGATTAGAGTTTAGAGAAACTTAGCAGATAAAGGCTGAAAGGCCAAACTTTTAACAGGTTCATTAACAATTGAAACAATATGCCCAGGAATTGCAGAGGACTGCACATTGCAGATGACTGTTAAATTATGATGAGATGCTTTTCTAGAATATCTTTTCAAGTTCAAACAGGAATAATCCAGAGAAGCCTGCATGAGAGATCACAGCTTTCTGACTTCCATAATCTCCAAATGCAGCAGAGCAGCAGTGCTGGATTTCAGAACAGCAAAGCCAAGTCAGTTCAGAAAGGAGAACAGAATAAGTCACCACTATCAACAGTAATATTGCATGAGCAGGACTCCCCTCACACTGAGGAACATACAGCCAAGGGGCTTAATTAGTGACAAGCACAGAAAACTAGAAGGAAGAAACCTATTACTTAATAATATTAAGGTAAAGTAGGATGTTTACCCAGGAAGAAAGCTGACATGTCCAAAGAAGAGGTGGCCAATGGAGCTTTCATACAGACCAAGTGAAACAACAGGCAAAGAGGTTATAGTGTATTAAGAGGTTAGTGTATAGAGGTTTTTTTGTTCTGAGGTAAAAAACCAAGTTCACTATTCTGACTGGGAGATGCTACCAGCTCCTGCTGCAGGCCCCAACAGGAGGGACTGAACCCAGGTACAGCATGGAGCCATTGCTTTGTAGGCTATGATACTGTGATGAACATTTTAAATAGTCTTTATTTAGTACTGCAAGTGTTTCTCAGTTTGATTTATGAATCAACAAATCTGAAAAATGTTAAGTACCCATATTTGACCACAGAAAAAGTTTAGACTGATCCTTAAAGAAAAATCCAGGCATTGAGCCCCGTTTGCTTTAAAACCTACCAGAAAAGTTGCTTACCAAGCAGCCCCTAGGGAATAGTCTGAACTCCAAAGACAAACACCCTAGGAAACCCAGGACTGAAGGTATTCCCCACTCTCCTCTCATGAGATTTGCAGACCAGATGTTTGGCAATGATATTTCCCTCTGTATCTTCTACCTGTTCTCAAAACAACTGTGGCTTTTTCAATTATCTGGGAGTTGATTTGTTGCTTTAAAAGAAGCAGCTGCCCCATAAGTCTGTCTTTTTCACTGTGCTGCAAACATATGCAGGATGTTTATGACAGCAAACAGCAGGAGTGTTGAGGAGTCTCACCAGCTCTAATTAAAACAGGCTCATCCTACAATTTTACCCATGTAGAACTGAGCTTGCTTATTTGTATAAGTGCAAGGCTTAGCTTGCAAATACCAAAATACAGGTGTCAATATATGACAACTGTAAGCTGCTGAGAAGGGAGTTTTTTGCTAATCCTTTCGAGCAGATGTGTTGCAGCAGATCAAAGAACACAAGCTCCTACAGGCTGGACTGGCACATATCCTGGGGACATAGCAGGGAAACGCTCATCACTTCCCTGAGCAGGGACAACACCTTTAGTACGAGCATGGTAACAGGCACACCTGGTCTCTATCACCACCAGTCCAAACAGGTGACCTGGGGGGACACAAGGATAGGGCTCAGAACAACACAGCCAATGTCCCACAAGACTCTGCTCTTTTTCAAGGGAGCAGAAGCTAACATGAGTGTTATGAAAGACGCTTCTGTGGAATGCAGTGCAAAGGAAGGAGACAAATTCAGCCAGGCAATGGATGACCTCTCCCTTGCTACTTGGTGCAGGGAAGCGAGCAACAGCGTCTCTTCACATAAGCCCCAGAGGTGCATGGATGAGACAGCTCTGCAGGGAAATGGCAAGGATTATAAACACAATTTCTCTTCATTGCTACAGGTGAACAAATATTGCTCTGGTAGGAGTCCAGTGGCACTGCTGCCTATAACTAAGCCCGCAGCACATTGCTGCTTCAGCCAACAGCTGTGTTGTCAGCACAAATAATTACCGAAGAGGGACCACCAAGCAAACAAGCCTTTCAAATGAACCACTCACTTCCCATGTTTGTCAGAAAAAATATTCCAACAGTGAGATCTCCAAGCCATACCAAAGGCATCTTCAGGACAGGTACTCCATCTGAAACTCAGCCACAAAGAGACCTCAGGGTAATGAGTATCTGTCCCATACAAAACAAGTAGCACCAGAGGTGAGTCCTAACACCAGCCTGTGCACTGTGCAATGCCTCAAAGACTTGAGCCTTCTTTTAATATTAGAGATAGGGAAGGTGTTTATCTTTCTTCAGATTCTGCAACTACAGCACTGCACTTTCCTTTTATTCCACACTAAAAATGAGGCCCAGATGATGTGCTGGCCATGAGGAAACACAGAAAAGACAATGTGTATTCCAGTTCAGCTTTTTCAGGTTCATGTGTAGTTCAATGACTTCTGTGCCAAAATACTCAATTTTCCAGGGATTTCTCCATCCACTGCAAAAATATTTAAGGGTTTTTTTCCTCTTCCACAGCAAATACGATCTTTGTTACCTAGGGCCTCTAAATCTTTCTTAAGCCAATACGCTCTCACAATAGGTTACCAGTCTCCAACATTTCCCCAGAAATATTTAGACTCAATTTTTTTTTTTTTTAATTATTAACCCTTGAGAGTTACCACAGAGAATTTAAGAAATGCAAGCAAATGAGACTTGAGAACATGGTAGCCAAAATGACGCCTGAATGACAGTTGGGAAGGTCTGACAGTGAGGTGGAGGTGTATGAAAACATCCACATTCCTACTCGCTGTGCTCAGACTGCAAGGGGCTTGGTAGTGTAAGACAGACAGGCTGCCTTGGCTGGGCTACCCAGCCATGAGAATGCACCATTTGCACATCAGGGTAGAAAACTTCTGCAACAAGACAGAAATCTCCAGAAAATGATGACACTCATCCTTGGAGAAAATGTAAAGAGTTAGCACAAGCTTTGTTCTACTCCAAGCAAGCATTTCTACATGGATGTGGTACTCCAGAGTGAAGCCTGTGCTGTTAGACCTCTTACCAACAGTTTGCATGGGGCTTTATGGAGTTAAACATGAAGCTTTCCTTCTCCTCAGGGTGCTTGGAGCCCAAAGCACACAAATCATGTAGAGAAATTAAAACCAGAATTGGGGAAATGAGAGGTATGAGATAATGTATTATTTTATATGGTCAGCTACACATCAGCATAAAGTAAAAAAAGGGGGGAAGAAAAAAAGCATCAGTAAAGCCAGTGAAACCAATCTTTGTAGCAGCAAGGACTCAATCTCCTGTTTTGCAGAAGGATGGCAGGCATGGGCTATGAACATTGCAAATGGCTCCTCTAGTCTTGGGACAGCATACCCTGAAGGACCTCACTTCCTGCAAGAAATGGCAGTAAGATTTGCAAGCTGCTATTAGGGTTCTGTCAAATTAATGAGTCTTAAGGGTACAAAGTTCCTCTCATGAATACAATAAACTGCTGCTATACTGATATAAGCTCTTTCCAGTTCAAATATTGATAGAGGAGTTGTGATCTACACTGGCATTACAATTTATGTCCAGTCTGGAGACATCCCTTGCTTTATAGACATAAGGCTAACAGGTTGGTTAGAGGTCAAAAATGAAGAAACAATTTTCATCATTCTTGATTATCTTTGAGAGATCCTGAAGCAGATGGAAGCTGCTCAGCCATTCAGTCAGTGTTACATATTTCACTCTTGACAAGGCTCTGGCACCATGAGCAGAGGGAAACCTGAGCAAGACTATTTCCTCCCATTTAACCTTCTTTATTATTAAACCTTTCAGTCATCACCAGAGCATTTCTTTGGCGAGTTGAGGATTTTTTAAAACAAAATACAGAGTTTAACGTACCTCCTTTTTACATACTCAGATCAGAGTCTTGAGACATGTTCTGGTTTTAATTATTAAGGCTGCTGGATGCTGTGGATCACTGACTGTAAGACAAAACTAATTCCTCTTCAGCCAAGCACTGCCAGTACATAACCCATATATCCCCAGGTATTAGCTAGTGGAATGAAAGCTAGTTACAGCTATCTGGCTCAAAATTAACTGACAGCATCACTGCAGATGCAATTCATGACAAGCTCCATCTTTCAAGTCAATAATAACTTTACTACATGGCCTGGTTTGCAAGGTAGCCCACCCTGAGCTACCACCTCATGTCACAACTGACATTTAAATAATAAATGGCAGCTCTGTTTTATTCAGTAAGGCACAGTGGAAGCTTTGCTAAATTTAACCATCCAATTAGCCTAGCAACATCCAGGATTTGGGATTTTTCAGAGTTCACTACTTCCGAGGAGGAAAGCTCAGTTACACCAATTAACATTCTCTCTCTAAACCGTGCAAGCAGCTACTTCCCTGTTCTTCCTGTGGTTTGAGAGGCAATGAGAACAACTGGGAGTCTAGCACCAACTTTTTAAGCTTCCCAGATGAAGATATTCTAACAGGTAATGCCAACCCCCTGGCTTGCTCTGGGCTCACACAAAAATAGACTCTACTGCTTTACCAGTATTGAGAAACTGTTGCTGGCAGAAAATAAAACAAAACCAGTTTCAAAGACAAATTAATTCTGTATAAAATTAACTATAATGTCTTAGCCCAAACCTTTTCATTAGCTCCAGCACACAAAACAGCCACCATTTCTTTTTAACCTTATGCTAATACAAAACACAAGCATCTCCTGCTGGCATGACTGCACACATTTCTTCTGCAAGCTCAGTGCAAGAGACAGTATGCCCAGAGATGGGCAATGGAAATTCTTCAGGTCACTTCAACCCAACATAAATACACGTCTACAGTATCTGAGCAGCAAGCACAGTGAATCCTGTTACATCCAGCTGGCTTTTCCTCTCTATTACACACAAAGCTGTCTTTATAGAAAAAGCTAGCTTGTAGCATCTCTCCTTCGATTTATGCAGATCACACTGAAGAGCAGAGGAGTGCTCTGAATATTAAGCTACTGCATCTAACTTAAAAAAATAAATACATAAGCTGAAGAGGAAAATCAGGGGAGACTTGGCAGGTGCTACCTGGGTATTTTATTCCAAGCCTCTGCTGTATCCTCACATGTCTTTGAAAGTAGGACAGGAACAAGGCACCTGCCCCTAAGCAGTGGGGTCAGAGCAGTCCCTTCCCAGCCAACAGAGCTGCAACAAATTCAGTGCTTTTGCTTTTCAATTACCTGCCCGCAAGAGCTAAAATACAAAGGGTATCAGACCCTTGAGGCAGCACACAGAAAAAAACTTTCCCAAATCCTGCTCAAAAATTCTAGGAATTTGCAATGGCTTTTAAAACACACTCATCCCCAGATTTCACAAGGACAGATTCTTTCCTGGACCTCTTCAGTTTAATCTCCTTAAGCCTGGAAGTTAAATCTTCATCTAGAGTGAAAATATTTTACCACTGTAATCTAGTTACAAGTATTTACACAATTTGCCCCAAATTCTCTCATTACAACTGCCATTCTCAATTATTCACAGGTAGTGGTACATGCAGTTTCCGTGGAAACCTGCAGATCACAACCAACTGATGTGCAGCCACTTGCAGGCAATGGGCACTCGAGCAGAGCTGCTCGGCTGCGTAATTGTGCTGATATTTGACCATTTGAAACCTACGGGTAGCAAAGGACTAGTTTACATTTCAGTGTCTAAATTTCAAGCATCTTAACTATTCCAGGGAGCAACCAAGACCTTGTATCTCCCAAAGCATAATAAACTTGATGAGGAGGCTGTAACTTTTATGACAACGCATTTTCAGCATTTCACTATCATTTTCTGTATTTACCATTGAAAGTAAATGTCAGATTACTCTACCGTAAAACTGGTCATAAGTGATTCACTCCATTACACTTCAGAATCTTCCTTGTTTTTAACTAGTGAAACTCTGCCAGTCATTTGCCTAAGATTGTGCTATCTCTTTTTTCCTTTACTTCCATTACTAGTTGCTTTATTTTATTTAAAATGTGAATATTGACATGATAAAATTTCTTATTCCTTTAAGGTTTTTTTCAGCATTTAACACTCTGAATGTCACGCAGCCTCAAAAGCAGTTATCTTAAAAAGGTTTCAGAGGCTCTTTGGAAATTCTCTTCGGATTACACTAATGCACAACAGAATAAAAGTATACCCTTGTCAGGCAGAACTGTGAAGCTACCCAATATTAAATTGCTGAGGCCTGACCATTCAGTGAGGGCTGTCCAGCTACTATCTTGTGCTCTCTAAGACAACAGACTCCACGATTTTTCTGTTTGAAAGGCTCATGCTTCTCCCTGATATACAGCATTCCACTGAGGTGCTGACTCTCACCAGGCACCCGCAATGCCTCATCACCCACACTTCATATTTTCACACAAGCTTCTTCACATTTTTTTTCCCATGCCAAGACAGAAGCCTCTCCACAGCACATTCACCAAGACACAGGATTACAAATCCTTCTTTTCCAATTGGATCTCTTCAGGATTCAAGCAACAATTATGCTGTAACCAGTAATACTCCAGGCTATCATTTTGTTTCTGTGTTATCTTGTGTCACATGCACAGGTTTGTGTGTACCCACCTACTGCTCTGTCTCCTCCCTGGACTTTTAGACGGCTGTGCAGAGCTCACTGCAGCCCGCTGTGCCTGTGTGGCCATGCTGGTTCAGGGGCTCTGCTGTGAGGCTCCACAGTCTGAGCCTTCATTACTCTAATGACACAGTCAGCAATGGCACACGAGGCTGCTGTGCCCCCTCTGTGAGCTGAGCCTTCTTCCTCCACCGCCATCCAGGAAACCAACTCAACTTGCACAAGTAAGATGGTGCAAGGCTCACTTTTTTATCCAGAGCTTTTCCACCTAGCATAGTCTAAGAACTGAAGCAGCAAATTAGGTTACTGGTGTAAATCAAGTACTGAGCTAACCCCAAATGAAGAAGAGTCACCTTGGGACTCAGTTACTCAAGTAGCACCACCCAATTGCACCTAGATGCTGGAGCAAGGAGCACTTCTCTGATGGGTGGAAATGCTCAGCACCAAGAAATTAAGCTCTAACTGAAGGAAACAGAATAAAAACATTTGTTGCGCCTGCATTATTCAGAATTTAGGGTTTGCCAAATGTAATTTCCAACTTATTTGTTTTGGAAAGTACTCAAGAGTTCACAGAGGGAACCCTCTATGTGTTACTTAAAAAGGCAGACTGATAAAGCACTTGGAAAGTATCTTTATGAAAAACAACAGATCTATTGAGAGAGCAGCAAGTAGAATGCCTACCCTGCACTGCTGCACAAAGCAGCTGACATGGTAACACAAAAATATGTCCTGAAAAATGGCATTTAGTATACTTCTGCTCCCCAGAAAAGCATCAGCAGATCATATGCAGACTTCTTTTATAAAAATATTATGGTAGAGGAATAAACAAAAGCTGCTTTTAATTCTATTGTCAAAGTGAAAGGTTATCATCTAAGGCAGCTGACTGGCATACTAAAGATAAGCACACCCAACCTACAGAGCTGCACCTCAATTCTAAACAAACTTTGGACTTCTGTGCACTCTCTTAAATGCTGCTTACTGGAAATGCAGTAGAACTTAAATTAGAAACAACATTCACTTTCCCTTCCTAACTGAGAATGAGAAATAGCCTGGAGCATGCACTGGTGATGGGATGAAACACTGGCAAAACTTCCTATGGTTTAGCCAAAACTCTACTGAAACTTGTATTTAACTACAGAGCTTCAGCTCTAAAGACCCCAGTTTTCCATGAGTATCTGTCAGGAATGTCATGAAGATGGAACAGCCTTCTACAAGAAATGCCAAAATAAGTTTAAAAATGCTGAAAGGGTCACACTAACAGCACTACAGAGTCATTGTTAACTCTGTAATTGGAATCTGGGTAATTTCCACTGTGAATCTTGTGTCTGCACCCCTCTATCTGATCCTCCATAGTAGCTGTAAATTAATGCCACAAGGAGAACAAGTTCAAACTCTGTTATTTGGCAGTGAGGTCCAGCTTCCATGAAATTCAGCATGTCATATCTCAAACTGAAAAGTGCATAAAGTAATGAATCACTAGGTTATATTCAGATTCTGCAGACTCATTTTTCAGCCAGAGAAAACCAGCACTTGCCACGCTTAGAATAGCAGCACTGATCTAAAGGCCAACAGTGTTGCAATTCTAAAAAAAAATGTATACCATAAAAGAACAGGTTAAGTGATAAGAGAAGGCATTTCAATTCTGTGCTTCAATGAGTGTTAGTGACACAGTCATTAGGAAGGTGGAGAAGATGAGCTGTCAAGTTTTGTGACTTATGTTTCAGACAGTTTTGTTAAACATGCCTTTTTCTTTTTTTCATGAATACTATGTATTTGCCACTGGTCAGATAAAGGCACTCTTCAGCAGCACAGGACTAGATGGGACACAGGACACTCCTGACTTCTCTTGCCTTTCTGCATATAAAAGCGGAAGAAAAGATCAAAAGAACCTGTTCTGTCTGGCTCAGCTCCATTCCTCAATTTTCTGCAGCATTGCTTAGGTCTTGTATACCTCACAAATAACAGCTCAGAAGTGTCAGGTTTAAATGTTCTAAGAAAAAAAGGGAAACTGACTTCAATCAAGTACTGATGGGTGAATGTCATTTACCATCCTTCATTTGCATCAAGCAGCTCAAAATCTGGAACTGGGGATCCTGAATACTAGGACACATTCACCGATCCAGAGCTGAATTTTAGGGAGGTAGGGAGTGAGAAATTGTCCTGGTGCTTGATGGCTTTTGAAATTTGCTTCTGATGGGTAAAAGCCCTCGGTCAAGTCTGGAGATGGGGAATGTGCATGCTTCTGCTGCCAAAATCAAGGCAAGGAAGACCTGGAGATAGCCTTCCACAGCTGCTAAGCTCTTGCCTTAGAGGGAAACACCCTCACCACAGCTACTGAGGCAAGATGCAAAGCACATCCTGCCTCAAAATCGTGGAGCATCTTGCATTATAAATAACAAAGACAGGCTACTGCTACAAACTGCGCAGGATTAATGAGGCAACATCCAACTTATTACATCTGAATAAAAGAGAGTACAAAGTCATCTGAACACAAGAAATTTGAAAAAAATACCCTGAGTCAGTGAGGCAAGTTCCCTCCTACTGCTTATCACAAAATCCCTCCTGAACTCTCATCTTTTGTCTAGTCTGACCCCGTACATTGAATCACCTGGACAAAAAGGGTTCCTGGAGTCTTCCAGATGTGTACTCAGCTGCCACAGGAATGAGTAAAACCATATGCTCAACCTGCAAGATGGAAGGAGTCCTGGAAGATGCCAATTAAAAGGGCTCACAATATTCAATACTGTGCCAGACAAGGTAAAGCTACTCCACAGTGCTGCCAAGCCCTGTTTCTACCACATGAGGACACATAATTTCGCTGTTGCAAACAACATAGGTTAAATCACAACTAAATATAACAGCACTTTTCAGCATGAAGACACAAGCATGGAGGAAAAGAGAGAAATTAAATCCAGAGTCCCTTCTAATACTAATAACAACAACCCACTGTCCCTTCTAGTACAAAGACTGAGGTCATAAATTATATCAGACATTAACATTGTCTTTTTTACAGACCACACAGTGAGGCTGGGAAACATCTTGCTATATGCAATATTATAAGCACATCAGAAGTTAAAGTTCAAAGCACAACTAGATTCTTCTTTCATTAGTTTGACTAAACCCACTGCCTT